>NC_141226.1:15757500-17182500 GCF_054856515.1 Filicampus tigris | reverse complement strand
GCATTAGGACTTATTTTATATTATTCTCACCTCCTGCAATATTTCTTGTCATTCAAACATTGCAACTCCAAAATGTTTTCCACATTCTAAAAGGTGTCACATACCCCCAAAAAATCCAGATATCATTCCACCTTTAATTCCGCAGCATTTCAGTTCAGCTTCACCTTTTCTGCATTCACATCATGTAGTATGAGTTAACATTTTCTTTTTAACCTCTATTTCAGTGACAATGCTGCTTCAACGTCGAGCTATTGTGTCACTCGGCCTCCGCTTGTGTTCTAGTCATGCGGCCAGTGGACCTTTGGCGGACAAGGCAAGCTCCAGCTCAGGTAGTATCCCGATGAATCAGAAATATTGCATAAAAAAAGCATACCATAAAAGTTATGCAATGTTGTTAATTGTATTGGCTGAAATAAGTATATCATCACCAACAACTCAGCCAGAGTTTGAACTTCAGCGGATTGTCTGACATCATGTAATAGTACTGTTATTCAAGCGACTAATTTAGAGTGGTAGTAAAATTCCATCCTACAACTGTAATGCACAATTTTATTTTTCAAATATCCCATCAAATAATACATTTTGTTAGTGTTTGCTTGTTTTCCAGACATGTCTGAATTCCGAAAGGTCTTTTCCAAAGCTCAGCACATAGCAATCATCACCGGGGCCGGTGTGAGCGCTGAGAGCGGAGTTCCAACATTCCGGGGCGAACATGAGAAATGGAGGAAATGGCAGTCCCAAGTGTGTGATTTTTTTTCTTTTTTTTTTTATGGCAGATATAGCTTTACAACTTTTTTTTATATTTGTTTCGGGAAGGACAGACAGCAAAGTTACAAGGGTTGTTTGTTGCATATTTAATGTGATTTACGTTGCGCTGCCTTCCCCCTTCATTTCCATTGATGCAAAACTTGATTTAAACCACTGCAATCTATCCCTGGGATTTGACAGGACCTGGCTTCCCCAGAGGCCTTCTCCCGCTACCCGTCACGTGTCTGGGAGTTCTACCATCACAGGCGAGAGGTTGCGTTGAGCAAGAAGCCCAACGCAGCGCACCTGGCCATAGCGGAGTGCGAGGCCCGGCTGAAAAAGCAGGGCCGTGAAGTGGTGGTCATTACGCAGTGCATCGACGACCTGCACCAGCAGGCCGGGTCCAAACATGTGCTTAGGATTCACGGTGGGTGGCCACGCTGGACTGAAAAACAGAGTTCAGGTTGTTGTTGTTGTCAAAATGCGGGTCGAAGCTTCAAATCTCAACAATATTAGTTGTGTTGTCAGCAAAGCAGATCAATTTACGTGATCACTAAGTATATACTTCATCCCACTGTGTCCAACTGCAGGCAGCCTGACGGAGACGCGTTGTCTGAGTTGTGGCGATGTGGATGTCAACAAGCGTAGCCCCATATGTGCGGCACTCAAGAACAAGGGGTACGACGCACAATTGTCAGAAAATCATGAAACCTAAACCGCTTAGGTTTTACATTTTTACACTTCTTTTTCTTATTTAGTTCACCGGATCCGAATGTGGCCGATGCTAATATTCCAGTGGATAAACTGCCAAGGTGGGACTTGAATCTGGTTTAGTATATGCTAGTATTACAAGGGCCAAGGCGAATGCTGAGAAATACCGGTAATTAATTTATGCCCTTTTACTCTAATTTGAAGGTGTTTTTTTTGCCCAGATTTTCTAAATGCAATATCACACAAAAAAAATCCTCAAAAAGGCCATTTTTTTCCAACACAACCATTTAAATTCTCCTTTATGCCGATTTTCAAACTTCTTGGTGCATTGTACTCAGGTTGAAGTGGCCATTTTGACAGACTGTCATTTTGGGGAAATCTTGTCACGGTGCTACCTTTGTACTGTGTTTATTGTATAGTATAAAATACTTATGTTTCTACTAAATTTCAATATGCTAACACACACAATATCTGACATTTTATTAGATAGGTCGACTTGGATAATTCAATAATGTAAACATGTGCCACGTTCACTCTTGCGCAATAACAGAACAGCACTGTATCATTCAGAGAGATGATGTAATATTTTACCACTCGTAGGAAAGGTGAAGATAAGTAAACCATAGAACACTACAACCAAAATAATGTTAAATTATCACCTCACTAACAGTGTCAATGTAAAGTTATGTTGTTGTTTTCATAATACAGTTCATGTATTCGAATGCATTAGGTTGTCGAATGACACAATATAAATGCAAATATTGTATTTTGTTTTTTTATCAGCATATATACTATGCGTCTTGAGCACTCAACTCCCTACTTACTCAAGTTAAGCACTAGAGGGCAGTGGTGCTCTAAGGCTGGATTCCCCCTCTCGTTCCAAATGACCATCGCCATGTACAATGTGACGTAATAAGTGACGCATAACTGGTATGGCTGTGTTTACATAGACAGAATTCAGAAAACAACCATGTAACTCCATATACATTAACACCGGACAGTGATAACACATTTTAAACGTTCCATAGCGTTTAGTTGGCCTAGGCTGACTATTTCCACCATTGATAGAAATGACAAAAACCTTGCATCACCTGGCTGCTGCCTACTATATTTTATTTAAAGGAGGACAAACTTCTAATGTAGCATATTTTACATCACAGTCAGTGTTTGGAAGAGGCCTGATAACAATCTGGAGCTATGTGATTTCATGAGTTTTTTTGGTGTTTTTCGTTTCCGGTCATATAGGATCTTGTGTTGAACAAATTTAATCACCCAAAACTTTACTGTGCTTTAAACAAGGTGTTCCGAAAGCGATTGCAACGGTCTGCTGAGGCCGAACGTCGTGTTTTTCGGGGAGACGCTGGACTCTCATCTCCTGACCAAGGTGGAGAAAGAGCTGGAAATCTGTGATCTTTGTCTGGTGGTAAGTAGTGTGCATGTTGTCTTGTTGTCAGTTAATCGAAATTTTATTGTGGTTTTGATTTTGGTTTGTCACGATCATAAAATGTTGTAATTGAAGAAAAACGATTAAGTGCCGAAAGGCGCGGTGTGTTTTCAAATTTATCTAAAGATGTTAAAATGAAAAGTTGTTGAAAGCTTTTTATTTCGTTGTATGCGTTTGCCGCGGTGATGTGCTGTTTACTAAGAAAAATTATGCTGTTTTTGAGGGTATAAACCTGGGCGAAAACTCATGCAACTTTGCACACACATCAGACCTAGCATAAAAATGAATATTTTAGAGATTTTGTGTGCAATTTTCAAAAGAAATTGCTCTACATTAATTTTTTTTTTTTAAATAAATGTATCTGCGGCCCAGTACCAAGTAGCCAGCCCATGCTGGCCTCTGCCATTATATGAGAAAAAATATGTTAAACTGTGTTGTGTAGTACATCTCAGCTGTTTAACTGCTGGCTGTTGTTCCCCTCAAGGTCGGTACGTCGTCAATCGTCTACCCGGCAGCTATGTTCGGCCCCCAGGTGGCGTCCAGGGGCATCCCGGTGGCGGAATTTAACCTACGAGCAACACCAAAGTCTGAGTACTTCACGTAAGTAGCAATAAAACAATAGCTTCAACACCGTTGGTCCTTGTGTCAGCTTAGTTTATTGTTTGGCGCAGGTACCACTTCCAGGGTCCGTGTGGAACCACACTACCCGAAGCCTTGGCGCCCCACGAGTCGGAGGTGGTCTAAAGCGGGATCAAAGAGGGTTGTTGTTATTTTGTATTCCAAGTGTTTGCCTTACAAGCAATTCTGATGGCTTGGGTGCATAGAATGTAGCTCTGCAGATCTGTCAATACTTGAATATATCGCTCAATACGTGGAAATTTGATATTTTATAACTATGCAGATAGATTAATGATTAAGGAGAGGGAGTGTTACACATGCAATTGTTTGCGTTTACAGCTATTGCTTACTTTGTCTACAATATACTGTACAGTGGAGCCGCCAATTGCCCTTTTTGGAAATAACCTGATGCGACACGATTCATTGTAGACTCAAAACTCTCACTACCATCGAGCATTCTGACAACGCAATGTTTTAAGTAACCTTCCTAACTGTCATACATGTGGAACGAAAAGTTAACTACTGGCTCATGAAGTTAAAATAATGGAGACAAATTGTAGAGGGATCAAGGAGGTGTTTGCAGAGCGTTGTTGTTGCTCCGAGGTGTTATATAGGTACTGCTGCTTTATTTTGGGGGGCACTGGGCTTTGGAGGATCCACTGTGTTAGTTGAGCGTTTTATAGTCTGATATGAGGCGGTGGGTTGAATGTAACGAGGAGTTGTTGGTGCAAGAGAATATTTCTTGCCGCGACCAAATATTTGCTTTAATCTTTACAGAGCAATGATAGCTCACGTTATAGACGTTTATTCTCAGGCTCGCTGACATCAGTGTGGCTCAATATTTTTTTGTGTTTCATTCAGTGCTTTCTTACTAACAGGGTAGCTGACGGTGAAATCGTCGGTTTCTAAAATGATAATGCACACTTGCTTATCATGTTTAATCAGTCAGCCAATGCCATTATTCAGAAAGTTATTAAAAGATTTAATATGCACTTGCTGGTCTTGCATTGTTATCCTCTTTCATTTCTCCAAAGTGAGGTACATTTTTAACATCTTAGCTGAAATACTGTAAGAGACATCACGCATGACGAGGAACATTTTTGTAAACGATGCCTCAATAAACGAATGAACATGACACCAGACAAAGATAAACGTTGTAACGTGCCGCAAAAAAACCCAACACTTTTTAGTCAGACAATCGGCTACCCGATAACTAATGACCCATTTACTCGTCTTAAAGTATTTTAATTTGACATATAATGCATATTTATTTCGGTTCAGACAGCACCAATGAACATGGCTACAAACATGCCAAAAAATGCCCCTTAGCAGCACTATAGTGTCTTGGCGCAGTAAAACATGCAAGTCACATTTTGTGGTCTGTTACGCCACTAACGAGAAGAACTGTGAACTGTGTGTGGATTTACATTGTATGAACAGCACTTCAAAAAAATTTGGGGTCACAATGACAATTTCATATTTTCTATGAAAACACACAATTGTGTACAGTTTGGGGGTCACTTAGAATTGTCCTTTATTTTGTATTCCTGATTAATTTATCTCCATTTAAGTTGTATTTCTTTGAGTAGAAAAAAATAAGACCCCAAACTTGAGTGTTAGTGTATTCTTTACAAAGCTAATAGCATATATTTAAACATTTAATTTGGCATTTTAAAACCTTTTTGCCAGTATCATAATAAAAATTTAGATGAGCAAAATAAAAATGTTTAGTACAGTATTCAAAGAATAAGCCTTTAATGAGGCGAATCCTACTATTTATATGTTCCAGTTATTGAAATAAAGGCACATTTAAAGTGATAACTGCACCACTGGGAAAGTGGGAAAATTTGAGAATTACAGTTCCATCCACCAGGTGATGGACTATTTTCGGTCCACACTGAGCTTTATAGTACCTTTCAAAACAACAATAAAACACAACACAATACAGTATATCGTCGCTGTCCTGTGAAAAACACTTATGTCCAATTTCGGAACACTTTTAAATGTTCACAATGCGATGTCTGTAACGCAGAAACACCATTCACGTAAAAATAAGAAAATGAAGATAAGTGTTTTGAACATAACAGCAACAATATGAGCACCATAGCGTGTGGTTCTTCATAACAAGACCATTAAAAATAACCACACGATGTGTAAGCTGTAAACCCATTGCAGGTATCTTCTATTTATAGCACATCACAAGAACAACACTGAGAGGGAGACGGGTGAAGAATCCCACAGATCACGCACGCGCACTCACACAAAGTGATATCTTCTCACAGAGTCATCTCGCTAACCTTTCCCTGAACTGTGTGCACGTGTGTGTGTTAAACGACTCGACTGCCATGACAAATCCTTACAGCTAATCCCACTCCCCCTCCCCTTATTATTATTTTGGTACCTCTTTGATGAAATCTTTGTTTTTACCCTCCTTGAGTTCAGTGACACCAACAAAGACAGAGCATTTTGGCTGTTTTTTTTTTTTTAAACAATTTTTTTATTGTCCAAATATGGGTGTGCATCCCTCGCCCACCGTCTCCCACGCGGTGCTGATAGGGTGGGAGTTGTTGTTGTTTCAGCGCAGCTAAAATGTGGGGCCCAGGTGCAGGCTAATCTGTTCTAGCTCGCCACTAATTAGGATCAAGGCTAGCGGCCACTTTCTCTTGGTTATTGATCACTGGCCAGAGAAGTATTTGTCTCCAGTATGAGAGCAGCACATGGAACACAGTCACAGGCCCTCCAAGGCCTGTTTGTTGGCGCTTATTTGTGTCAATTGGAATTCCGTTCTTCTAAACGGTGGAACTCAATGCGTTTCCGTGAAGCTGGTTGACTTCCAAGTTGTTCTAACTTGAAAAAACAAATCATATGACATAAATGAATCAGTTCCAGGCACAAATTGTCGTGTACAGACAATATATATTTTTAAAGAGAATAGTCAAGCATCTCTTCACAATTTAAAACAGTTCCCATGCGCTTTGTCAAAAGCGATCACAAATGCATGAGCATTTTTTTTTTTTTTTAATTTATGGAGGCAGCAATTATTTCACTACACTGTGTGTATGTGGCATATGGACACCAAACACAAATACCCCCCGTCGCTGTGTTGACAATTTCACCAAGCAGTTGCGCTGCTCATCAGAAGCGAACACTGTTAGTTAATGCTAATATGTGCATCAAACAAAACTGAATGCAGCTCTGCTTACCTTTTATAGTTATGCTGGTAAGAAAATATTTGCTTGTTTTTTTTTATTTTATTTTAAATTCGATGGGGGCCAGGCATTCTTGAGACTCATCTATTTGCATATATAAGCCATTAAAAGTTCAATTTGACACATCTTGCCTTTGTGTAACATTGTATAGAGAAGTTTACCGCTGTCAGAAGGATAGCAATCATTCACCCCCTACAAACTACAACCACAATAATAAACATATGAAACGAATACTTCCATATCAATGAAATTTGAGGTTGCTGAAGGGTTGTCAAGTCACCAACTACACTTATAAAGTGTCAGATGGGCAGACATTTCCAATTTACAACCATGCTTCTTTTTCTCTTCTTTTTCAAGACAGATATTTGGCACAACTCTTGTGCAGGTGTTTAGCAAGCACGGTCTATCTTAGAATGATGTGTTATGTGATGTCATCCACTTGAAAGCACATTTCCAGCAGGACTTATGTGAGCCTCAGACGGCATTCCATCTTGTTTGGCCAGCCTTTTAAAGCGGCGCGCAAGCGGCCGGCGTGACCTTGCCTTGCCCGCCCGTGAACTGTCAAGTAGTCTATCAAGAGATGAATTATGTCTGAATCGCGGCTTTCGCAGGTAATGCAGGTTGAAGCCACACGAACCGATGCCGGCATTCTAACGGTAACATGTGGATTGTTGTCTTCCCCGGCTTTTTTTCTGTAATTGTGTTTTTTGCTTTCAGATGTGACAAATGGAGTCTTTCTGTTTCACGCTTAAAGTACCATATGCTTATTTTTCATAATTGAAAGAATTCCCAGGTGCATGTCATGCTTTTCATAAATTAGCCCCAAGGATCAAGCATACTTTATACACCCTTGTTCTTACCTTGCTGAAATTAGCTTACTAATATATGTAGTAAGATTTATGAATTAAGGGTTAGGTTCAGCAACAGGTGGTTATTTTTTTTAATAAATGTCATAGCTATAAATGTGCATGCAAGACTGTCAAATATGAATCTTTTTTAGAATCGATTATCCTGTCAATTATTATTCCATCAATTACTCGACAACAAAAATGGGTCGCGGCACAACCAAGTTTGGCAACTTTTTTTCCCAGCCATAAACCCATGTTAAAATCTGCATTGTGCAAGCTTTTGTCGGTCAAATTTTTTTTAAAATGAAAAGATCTCAAAAACCTGATGTGCTGGAGGAAAAAAAAGATTTTTGAAATCAGCATCAAAAACTTTAGGGACACATAAAGACATCTCTGAATTAAAATTTGCTGTTGACCTGCGTTACTACAGTAAGACTATTTTGGGGTATTTTTTTAAAGATTTTAATTTCTGTTTAGAATTTTATTGTGGGCAAGGGTCGAATGCTATCGCAGGCCATATATGGTCCGCGGGCATATTTTTCAGAAACATTTTCCGGATTCACCTATATTTTGGGGAGCGGGGGGGGGGACTTCAGAGGAATTTAAATGCAGCGGTTCCTCTCTGCTTTAAATGTTTCACCATATTACAAGCACTAACATGTATAAACCTGCACAGACTATCCACACCTTATCAGCAGTAGCAGCAAGCTACATTAAGTGGCGACTTCCTTCCTAGCACATTTTAATTAAGAATGACACCAGCTCATTCGCAGTGTGCCGATGTTTCCTCTCAGGGTCTTTTCTGGCAGCTGTTTCATTTGCTGGTGTTGATCCAAAGTGTCTGCAATTTTCAGGGCGCGGGACGCCTGGGCGTGGACACACATAGACGCGCACACACGATTCCACACGTGCACAATTCATCTCTCCTGGACCACATTGATTATGATCATCTGCTTCCAGTGTCTAATCATGTCGGTTCAATGAACGGGTAAACACTGACTTTTAAGATCGCAACCGATTTTTAAAATGTCAGAGGCCCCACATGATGAGAGGAAAAGTCGTTGTGTGTTGTGACTGTTCTTAGAGTGTGCAGTTTAGCTAAGATAACCAACACAGTCACCATGCCTTCACTCGTGAAATTGTGATTTTCGTCCCCAAATCAGAAGTTTGGTGTAGCACCGAGACTCACCTGTAAAAGGCAGCAAGGTACCACAAAGCAAAGAAGGAGAAATGTAGTAGTTAGTTGCTAAGCTGACTTTTAGCCTATCTGACAACTACAATGTGTTGACCACTCGCGTAAGGATTTTCCATCGTCAAATACTGAACAGGTTTAACTTTTCATCGTCCCTAACCGTTTTCCGAGAAGTTCAGGGATGGAAAAAAATACTCTTGACACTCCCAACACCATAGAATATTTAGTCAGGGTGATACAGGGTGACTCAAAAAAAAAAAAAGGGCCCCAACTTTCAATAGACATCATTTTTCACGGAATAAATTGCAACTTGAGGTATAACTAGCTCATTGTATTTAGAACATCACATTTAAACATTATAGTAATTACTTTTGTTCTTCAGAAATCCATTTCAAATATCCAAATCTTCTTTCTGGGCCTGTTTTTTTTTTTTGGGTCACCCTTTATTTTGTGACACATGACACATGATATAATTTTTTTGTGAACTGCTTGTCATCATTATTCATTTCTATGCAGTGATGGATTGTGTTCTTGCATAGTAACTGTAGTCAGATTACTTCACTCAGAAAAGGAACGCACTACTTACCGCCTTACCGGCATCACAGGTGACCACTGTAAGATCCTCTTGCAGCATAAAGCGACACGTGTCGGAAGAGGTTTTAATTGCCACCGGCGAGCCGTTGAATCATCAGGGTGTCGTTCAAATGCCGACTTTGCAATGTAAATATGTCAGACGCGTCATCATTTCAGATAGCGGGTTGCTGCTTTGGTGCCTTTCAGTCTGAGGGGAGGAATTTAGTGTGATGAAAGGTAGGAAGTGAAAGAAAGAGGAAGCGAAGATGAGAAAACGAGTGTCTCCTTGCCCGGTGCCCTTGGTGTGGCGCTTGAAGGCGTCAAACTCCCACAGGGCCCCGTCTTTTGTTCCCACGAGGGATACGAGGAGGAATGCGAGCGTGCACTTACACCTGAGGCCAGCCAAAGTGCACTGAATAACACTTTTTGGTGTCATTCACGGGCTCGCCTAACTCCCCCCTACCCATGACTCCCACGTGCTCACCTTCGCACTGGCACATTGGGAGCCGCCTGTCAATCAAGCACAAGCACACGCCACATGAATGTCCACATGAATGTCACATGTTCAACGCGCTGTGACATTTGCATCAAAGACAGAGCCGGGTGTCTTATGTAATGGCGAAAACGAAACAAAAACACAGCGTTCCTCATTGTTGAGATTTTTTTTGTGCAACTCCTCCTGCACGAGGGAATATCAAAACACTGATGAGGCAATGATGACACAAAACCAATGCGAGATTAATCAGGCGGCAGTCAAGCGGCTAAAAATAACGCGGTTTTGTCGTATTTGCATATCACCTTTGTGGCGGATGACATCGGTGTCCCTGTCAAAACCTCACCATTAGCATAGCGCTTTGTAAATGGCAGTGGCAAACGTGTTTTCAGTTCACCATGCTGTCCCTTGAAGGGAAGCAAAATAGACCATAAGAAGGGATAAAAAGTTATACAACAGCTACGTTTTCCAGTGTTGCCTAGCATATTTTTGATTTACAAATCATCACATTTTTATTTTTGAAATTAGTTCCTTTGTTATTCTCTGGAAAACTCACCTATTCGCTGTATCGCTGCTCAGACAAAGCCCTGTCTGACATAAAAGTCATTGTGCCAAGGACTTATTATGAAGTGATGGGAAGACCTTCATTTAGTCTTAATACAAAAGTAGTGTTTTGCCACAATCTTGTGGTACGTTTTTAGGCAGGGCGTCAATCACTCGAGGGGTTATGAGATTTTTCGTTACACCTCAAAACATCTCACAGGTGTCTTGATTAAGCCTACATGTCTGTGACATGCTTTTGTTACCTTCATGACCAAGCTCCAAATTGTGAGAGCAGAGCCCGAAGATGGGGGGAGCAGCAAGTGCCCATGATGCTAAACCTGTTAGCTAATGCTAATTTGCATCTTTTGGATTTGTTTCTGTAGGGTTAGTTTTTCATACAGTGTAACCCAGCAGGTGCTTGAATGTGTCTCTGGATTTTTGTCTAGCCGAGCTGATTATGTCATGCACAGAGAAACTCATGGTGAGGGGGGTTTATCGGTTAAATTAGTCCTCCAGTGAGGGGCAGAAGGGCTTCCTCGCAACCAAATTTTCTGAAATAGGCAGATAGCAAAATCTTGGTCGTTGTTTAATTTTGCACTTAAAAAGTGGGCAGGTACTCCAGGAGAGACCCAATTATTGAATTAAGTCATCAAAAAGTCAATTTTACGTAAAATGTTCCATTTAAAGCTAAAGTCAAATTTTGAGTATTTGAGGGGAAGGGGATTCTTATTGGGAGGGGATGTTTTATGGAAAAGTGTAAAGTTAATAAGTTACCTAACTTTCAGTAACATCCAGTTACTCCACCTATACCTGATCTCGAGTGGGAAAATGTTCTGAAACGTGACCACTGTCTGACATTTGCTATGCCATCACAATAATCTACCTTCTACTTTTGTATTTTTATATCCTGCGGATTTTAAGATAAGAACATCACATACATTTGCTTTTGTCTGCTCTGTCACATTTGTTTTGGCGCTTATGAATAGTTTACCTTAAAAGTCACTCAAGGGTCACATTCATAACTTAGCAGAGGGTGCCACATCTATCTTTAAAATGGAATATGCAATGGATTTTTTTTTAAAGATGCATAAATATTTTGGATGTGCAGTCGTATCACACCATCAGTACCTGCAGCTTGTTTTAGTTTTGAAATGGATTACAAAAATAATTCATAACACAAAGACGTCAACCACTAGCTTCAATTTAAGATACGTGTTCAGTTATACAGTATACTTTGGCCTCGCTGAAAAAAAATATGTTAAAAATAAAGTTGGATGTTTTGCGGGATTTTTTTTTAAAGGTAAAAAGTTGTATATTTTGGGGAATGGAGCAACATTTAAACAAATGACTTTTAAAATCCTCCCACTTATGTAACGCAGCCACCTCAAAGGCCTGAAAGTAAACACTTTTTTTTTCTTGACAATGTTATTCTTGTAATATCATGACTTAATGTTGTAGCTTCTTTGTAACTCTCCTTATTTCCAATATAGTTGTTTCTGTAGCTGTGGCTGTGGCACAAACTTTGGTTCTTATTCAAACTTTAGTTTCAATCAGAAATGTTCAGCCCTACCTCTCAAAAATACACCCCCCATTGCAGGGTCTTATCTTGACCCGATAAATTACCCCCTCTTAATAAACTTAATTTAATCAATAGTTGCGCTGTGCAAACACACATGAAGGTTCACCAGCAGTTCCTCCAGGTAAAGGTTCTGGTAGGAGAAAACCACAACTCAACGGCATTTGACATTGCACACTATTTTTAGATTAATTTTTTAGATCTTGTCTGCTTTTTGATTGTCTGTTTCTCTTCTATGTGTTCTCAGCAGATTTGGACCCCTGCGAGAGGAAAAGTGGGGAAGACAATGATGGGGTAGGTGGTGGGGGGGTGGCAACAGAGGCACGAGTGTCCTTGTGGCCTGCCTGGCTGGACTTGTGCATGGACCGTCCATCTGTCAACTTTGTTCCTCCGTCAGTCTGGTCTGTGACTGCATGATGACTAATCTTCCTGTGGTAATGAATGAAACGAGAGCCGATGGTGGTGGTGGTGCCAACGTAGAAATGATTTATTTTCATAGATGCATGCATGCTGTTCCTTATTTATGCTCTAAAAGAAAACTATTTACTCCTACTAGAGGTACGAGGGGCTTGTCACTGGGGTAGTAGGCCTCAAAAGTGCTGCTCTTGCCTGACACTTTGGAACATATCTGTATTTTTTTTACACTGTATATATCATGCCCATTTCTTAAATGTTTTTGACTCTTTTTTATAACAATTCCTCTGAGGTCAGTGAACTGCTGTTTACGGTAAGCACTTTTGGATAGTTCTTTTGGGTATAGCACTCATTGAGTACTCATTCTGGTGCTAAATAGTACCCAAAAGTGGTTGTGCTATAACGATATACAAGCCTATAAGAACCATTTGGGTTGCATTGGGTTACTTTTTGTTTTTGTTTTGTTAAACTGTAGTTCCGTATGACTTGCAGTGTTGTGTGAATCAACCCTACTGCTCTTGTTGCATCATTTTTTTAAATTTATTATGCAAAGTAATTCCTCAAGGGGCGTTTCATTGACATTGACATGATATTTTTTTTCCTTTGAACCAAAAATTCTAAACTATAGATGACTCTTTAATGGTAAAAATATAGGCATGGTGCATGATGATGTTCAATATTACACTTAAGAGGGAAATCAACCCAAACATATTTTTTTCAAGAATATGTTCCAAGCAGGCCCACTATTGAAACTGATTAATATTGCGTTTGTGGAATATGAGTTAAGCAGCAAAATCCACTCGTTTTTAGCCATCTCAGGGGGCGGCCATTTTGTCATTTCTTTCGACTGAAAATGACATCACAACTACTCAGGGCTCATGTAACGAGCAACCATGGCTCAGCTTCAGAAAACAGGTCAGTTGTGATTGGTCGTTACCTGAGCCCTGAGTAGTTATGATGTCATTTTCAGTCGACAGAAGTGACAAAATGGCCACCCATTGATTAACTCTTATTCCACAAAGGCAATATTTATCAGAATGCTTTAATTCAACTAGTGGGCTTTCCTCTTTAATGTTTTATCATTTGGAATATTGTGTAAATTGACAGTCAACTTTTTTTGTATTCCGATCTTAATAACTGATCAATAATCAATATTATTGACAGAAATAAAGGTCCACAGAATCCAATTTTGCTCAGGGTCCCAAATGGAGAATTGGTGGCTGTTTGATCCCAATAGACTTTTCTTGGTCCACATTTTATTCATACGTGATGGATGCGAGCAGGAAGCGATCATGTTGAGCAAATGCGACTGTTTTAATGACGGAAAATGCGTGTAGGTGGCAGACAAGGGAGTGAGACAAAGGGGCCGCTGCGTGTGTGTGTGTGTGTGTGTGTGTGTATGCGTGTGTATGTATGTGTGTGGACAGTTCCATTATTATCGTCTTGAGACTTAACGTCGGCCTCGCACTGCGCACGCGTGATCCTGGCTGAGCCTGAGCCCCGCGAAGAGCTGTTAAGTTGCGAGTGGACGTCGCTCCGTCTTCATATGTATATTTTTTTGTACATTTTTTCTTGGTTTAAAGAGATGAAGCTCCTAGTGCCTCGTTGTGGTTAAAGTGCTCTCTGCCCCCTCACACCCTCTTTAAAAAAAAAAAAAAAAAAAAAAAAAAGGCAGACTACATCTTCAGTTTATGAATGGCACCGACATGGAGGAAGCGCCGTTTGAGAAAGTCCGAAGCCGGCGGAAGAGGAGCCCGTGTCCGCCGGGCTTCCCCGTGAGCAGCATCGCATGCGAAGACGAGTTCGACTGCAAGGAGCTGGAGTCTCTGTTCCAAAACTACAACCTAAAGCTGGAACAGACGTCCACGCTCAAGGCGCTCGCCGTGCTCATCGTCATGTCGTCGGCGCTGGCCGGCGCGGAGCTCCTGGGCGGCCCCGGCCACCTCACCATCTCCAAGGGCTCGCACCCGGTGCACTGCGTCGTCTTCACGTCGCTCTTCATCGTCACCAACGTCAAGTATCTGCAGGTGACCCAGTTGCAGCAGATCGTCAACCTGAGCCTGCTCTTCGGCTTTACCTTCGCCTTCCTCTGCTGTCCCTTCTCGCTGGGCGCTGCGGGCTCGGAGCCGCAGACTTCGCCCGACCAGGGCGTGTGGCAACTGGTCCTGGTCACCTTCGTCGCCTACGCGCTGCTGCCCGTCCGGACCCTGTTGGCCGTGCTCTTCGGGCTCATGGTGTCCGTGTCGCACCTCATTGTGACCGCCACCTCTGTCAGGACGCAGAAACTGTGGAGGACGGTGAGTACACGTATACGAACGCGCGCGCGCGCACACTCGCGTGCACAAGCTCACACTTGCACTTGCATAGGCTTACGTGCAGAACGCGTACACGTATACGCGCGTGCACCCACGAACATTCACAAAAAACACATGCATGCGTACACAAATACAGGACACGTATGTGCGCACGCATACAAACATACACTCGTGTATACATGCACACGCTCACGTACACCCCTACACGTTAACAAAACAAAAACATACAAACACATGCAAGAAACTGTCGCTCACATGGGCACACGTACGGACGTTCACTTACACTCACTGTGCGAGTGTCACACGCGCGTGTGCACACGCTACACTCACGTACGCGTACACTCTCATTCACGTACACGTGTATGTGTGTACACGAAAACAAAACACACACACGCGCGTAAACTCACACTTGTATATAAACAAACAAAAACACACAGACGCACAGACACTACAGCTACATTCAAATGTACAAACCCACAAAAGTACACTGACACACGATATGATGGCTGAGTTCACTTGGGAGTGGCAAGGGTCTGGGCGCGTGCCATGGCTGGGAAGGAAAACTCCCAGCCGCAGGTTGCCTGGTGCGGCCCACTGCCCTCTCCTTTCAGGCGTCTGTACTAGCCGTGTGGGGAGGCCTTACCTCATGCCTCACTGTCATACTCGCGTGTGGCGCCTTGACAGCTTTGTCCTGCATGTACTACTGTGGATCGCCTTCTTTTTTTTTTTGAAGGAAATGACCTTCCTTGCATTTGAAATTACCCTTCCCATTTCTCTCATCTTGGCTTGCGCCTTCTGCTGTTTTTTTAAATTTTTTTTATTATTGGTTTGGGCAATCTTCCATCATACCAGGCGGTGTTAACCAATATCAGTAATCCCTGTATTTGAAAAAAATAAATAAAATGTAAATGTAAATGGGTCACTATTCATTGCATGTATAGAGACCGATATTTTTGGAACCCAGGCCGATATCAATACCGATGGATAACCAACATTTGGAGCCGATATTCGTTTGTGGTAAAAGGGAAAATATTGGCATAAAAAACAACTCCAACACTTTGAATGTTTGAATGCCTTATCTGAAGACAGTAGATGTGTTTGAATGATAATGAATGGAAATCATAACAAAATGTGCAGGGAGCTCCCAGGTTGAACAGCGTGTCTTAGAGAGTTAAATGAAAACTTTCAACAAATAAATAGCTCCCTCCAGTTTTCTACAGTAAATAAAGTTTTGCAAAATATCCAAATACAATAACTGAAACGTTAAACTTTCACATAGCTTTGTTTTAAGTTCAGACAAAAACAGCGCAAAGAGTTTCCGTGCTCAGCAGCGCCTGTTATAATATTAACCAAAATTTTAAAATAAATACTACCCTGGTGTTAATCCAATTGAAACTGAAACTCTTATTGGCCATCAGACTTTAAAAAAAGGCCGAAGCCGATTTTGCATCAAAATGCAGAATATCGGCGCTGATAATCGGCCCAACTGAAAATCGGTCTATCCATTGTACACATTTACGGAGCCCGGTTCCTTCCTGACTTGGGGTGTACTGATCCAGGTTGAAACCCACAACTGCACGCGTCACCACAAGACCGTCTTGATAAAGACCTTGACAATAAGCACAGTGCATGAAGTCACTTCCCTACACTTCTTGAATGGCACCAGTTTGCCCTTTCCTGGCTCAAAATCCCCCCCGTTGCGAAAGTGATTGAGCTGCTTTTTCTCTCCTTTGATTGCTTTGGAAAGCTTTTGCCTTCGGTGGCATCGCATTTATCTTAATGTGTGCATTGGAGGTGTCGAGTCGTCTTTGCACAAGGCTAAGAGAAATTCAAGCAATAATGTCTCTTATTGTACATTCTCTTCAAACATATTTTTTGGCAAGAACAGTTTTTAGGCACTTTATCATGGGTGATTTTACGGCGGTGGTATGTGCGGCCATGCCCTTTTATTTCGTTGAGGAATGTGCAATTTTTAGGTCATTGATTTGTGTATGTGTGATTCTTATCTTATCACTGTACATGTGTGTCATAGTTCTATTACTCCAAATATTGATGAAACTATAACCGCACGACACTAAAAGAAGATATTAGGCCAAGACAATATTAAAGTGTTATTACAATACATAAAAAAAATGAGACATAGAGTTGCTATTGCTATTTCAGGCCAACTGGGGTTGGTGCAGGTGTGGTCCGTGTATTCGGGGGTCATGCCACGGGGCTCATCTCCAAGCTTAATGAATTAGCTCGCCCTCTCTATCTATCTGCGGCCAACACTGTCCTTCACACAGCTGCCGAGGCGTCTCGTCGGCCGCACCGACGGGGAGGAGGGGAAACAATCTCCTCAGCAAATATGCTGTCATCGGCCGAGCGCGTGATGAACTGATCAAATCTCAATTTAACCCCCCCCCCCACTCCTCCGAGATGCACACATGGTAACCGGGTGCCCAGGCAGCGATGTTCCACTCTCTCTGTCTGATTGACCGATGTGACTGCTTTGCTCACACGAAAGCATGGGTGGGAAGTAACAAAGTACAACTAATTTGTTATTGTACTTGACATTATCACTCTTAAAACTGCTGGGTCAAAAATAACCCAAATTGTGTGAAAGTGCTAAACCACACTCTAAAAACAGTTGGGTCAGAGTAACCAAAATTGGGTCAAAAAGGGAACAATACAACATTTGGGTTATTCACTTAATTCGATACGTTGGATGAAATGAATAACCCACAAAACAATCCCCCCAAAATGGATTGTTTTGGACAAACCAAGAAATTGGAAATAAATAGAAATAAATAAATAACTCTAAATAAAGCAGAGTCAGTCCCGTTTTGACTCAATTTGGGTTATTTTTGACCCAACTGTTGTTAGAGTGCAGCACTAGGTATATAAGGAACCAAGTCAACGCTAATAACTTCCTGGTATTCCATACATTCGAAAACAGAGCAAATGTAAATGTATACATTTCAATTTTTTCATTTTTTTTTAACTTTTACTCAAGCAAAGCAGTGAAATCAGCACATCTACTTTTACGTGTCTTCGTTCATTTTACACACGTGCTTCTACTTAAAGAGGGGAAATCAACCCCAAAACATTTTTTTCCAAGAATATGTACCCAGCAGGCCCACTAGTTGAAACACGGCATTCTGATTAATATTGCGTTTGTGGAATATGAGTTAAGCAGCAAAATCCACCCGTCTTAGCCGTCTCAGGGGGCGGCCATTTTGTCATTTCTGTCGACTGAAAATGACATCACAACTGCTCACGGCTCAGCTTCAGAAAACAGGTCTGCCAGAGATGGCTAAAAACGGGTGGATTGTGTGAGTACTTTTGAGAGGTGAGCATTACGGTGTCAAAAAAAGCGGGAGTTATATTGTAGCTTTAAACGCTCCTTGAGTTTAATGGTTAAGAAAATGTGGCGCGTGGTGTTCAGACTTGCCCTACTTCTGCTGCTGGCAGGATGTCGCTCCACTCCTTCATTTCCAGCCACCTCATCTGGGGCTGATTCATATCCCCCAGGGTAACAGTCACACGGTTTCTCCCTCCCCACCACTCTTATTTGTATGCCTCACCAGTAGCTCGGGTCTGCTGAAGTTCACTGTTTTTGTCAAATCCCTCCCTGGCTTGTCGTTTCGCTGTATTTTGCAAGGAAGAGACTGCACAAAAAGTGTATTTTCTGTGCCATTACTGCTGAATGGGCTACAAGGAGTTGTCCTTGGTGCTGAACCAGCCTGCAAATCCTGCTCTGTGTCCTTTGCTGTCAGAAAAAACGGTTACAGTAGGAGTTCCTCAAAAGGGACGCTCTCTATTGTAGGGCTGATGAGATGACCACAATGCACTTACTAGCTAACAGTAAGACGAGCTTCTACTATTACTACTACTTCCACTACTACACAGTTAAAAAAAAAAATGAATGAGCATTTCACAAAATGTTGACTATTGTTGGGATAGGCTACAGATCACCTATGGATCTAATCATGATAAAAACTATTTTAAAAAAATGGATGGATGTTTTTTGTTTTTTTTTAAGAAGATGGGGTCATATGTGTGAATGTTCTGAACTCCTGTTTCCATGCAAGTGTCACAATCGATTAATACTGCCCGGAGAAATGAGCATGGTGTGAAAGCTCAACTTTCCATAGCCTACGTGTGTTGCCCCTTTTGTTTTAGACAGCAGACTAGTTGGGATTTTAATGGCGAGGACAATCCATCCGAAGGTTTTGAACTCCTCTTTCCATTCAAGTGTTGTATTAAGCAGATTAATGCTGCCCAGAATAGTTGCCGTCGTTCAACTTTCCATAGTTGACGTCGTGTTGCTGTGTCAACAGCACCTCTGCTGGCTGCATCTAAGTAGTCCATCTATCTATCTATCTATCTATCTATCTATCTATCTATCTATCTATCTATCTATCTATATACAGTATATATATATATATATATATATATATATATATATATATATATATATATATATATATATATATATATATATAAATAATGTATATATATATATATATAGATTCTGAACTCCTGTTTATCATAGCATTATCATAGTGTGTAAGGCGCTAGAAAAACAGCTCAAATGTACTGCAACAACACGCAATTCCAAAAGCAAACTGAATATATACAGTTGCTTTGTAACGACATCCCAAAAAAAACCAAAAAAAAAACAACGCTTCGTCGATGCAATTTACAAATAAAACACAAGCGTTAATGCCTCGCTCATAATTCCTCCGCAGAATGAGTTTATAAAACTGTCACCGATAGCGTCCTTGTGGACGGCGGTGTTCCAGATGTGCCGATTCCAGTTAGCGCAGTTTGAAGGCTCGCCACAAAAAGAGCGTCCGCGTACTTTGTGGAGACATACGTTTATTCTTATTCACTGCACATGTGGCGTATTTATTGTGAGACAAATCATCGCAGGCGGGCACTAATGTGACATTATGGCCAAGTAATGCATTGTAAATTTGTTTCTCATTATATGGACGATTCATGACGAATGACCTGGAAATACGATGAGAATACATTTCTTTTACTCCACGAATACTCGGGCGCGTACAGCAAATGTGAATGCTGGGATCCTGTTTGGACGCTGTGCAAAGCCAACCAACCTTGGTGAAATGAAGGGGTGAGTGGGGATCAAGGTTGAAAGCAGCCATGCCAGCGTGCAGTCATCCGCTGTGATGGATGAAGCAACTCACACATCCATGTCGCATTCCCATAGAAAATTTCACCTCTTCATCACTCAATCTCCTTTTCGATACCTCAATCTGATGGTAGTCAAATTCCAAAGATGAAAAAGACAATGTTGAGCTACACAATCTGTCATCATTTTTGACGCTTTGACCGCATCCCTTCAACTTCTTCTCGGCATATACAAAGTTAACATACCATTTTGTTTCTCCCATTTTTGTGTTGTTAGCTGGTGGCCAACACGGTGCTGTTCACCAGCGTCAACCTGTCGGGCCTGTTTGTGCGCATCCTGACGGAGCGAGCGCAGAGGAAGGCCTTCCTGCAGGCGCGCAACTGCATAGAAGAGCGACTTCGCATGGAGGACGAGAACGAGAAACAGGTGCGTGGCACAAAAGAACTTTGATGCTGTCGAGCAACAAATAATACGATGGCGAAATGGAGTAGCAGCATTTGTATGCAGCAAACACTGCACATGTATCAACAGTAGGCCAAGGCGAGTTTATTTCAAAGTGGCAAACAGCTACAATTGCTAGTTGAATGAAATGAACACTCATAATGTAATTATAATATTCTAATTCTAATGGTGTTTTTGTTTATCTTGCATACAATCATGCATCCAGGAGCGCCTCCTCATGAGTTTACTGCCCAGGAACGTTGCCATGGAGATGAAGGAGGACTTCCTGAAGCCGCCAGAAAGGATCTTTCACAAGATCTACATCCAGCGCCACGACAACGTCAGGTAAAGCACCCGCGTGGCCCTACGCGGCTCCACTGCTATTGCTGCTTTTCCATCAGCAAGAACGGGTGCTATATCTGGTACCCGCTTAACTGGGGTTCTAAGGAGTACCTCATGGGTGATGTAAACCACTGTTTGTTGCTTGTTGGTCATTATCAGTATACAGGGAGTGGTCCAGACCCACCCGCTATAGGTGACAATTTGCCATATTTTCCTATATATAAAAACATATAAAAACAAGTTTTGTATAGTTGTAATTCAGGCCCGACTGATATGGATTTTTTTAGACGGATGCTGATTCCAATATGTGGCAGAATAACATTCTGGCAACCGATTAATCTGCCGATTAACAAAAAAAATATATATATGATGAATAGAATAGCTTATTTTTGGTCCCTTAACGATTACACTAATACGATTGTTTTACATTACATTGTCCTTTAGTCTTTGTTTAACTTTAAAAGAGAGAAAATGATGCATTTTTTGGGGGGTCGTGGGGGGCAGGGGATTTTTGAATGTCATTAACTTTGTCTTATGTTGTAATGTGTTAATGTGTAAAAAAAAACCACACACACACAAAAGAAAACAGTCAACAAATGTGCAGATTTAAATGTGCTAATATCGGCCGATGAATCGGTCAGGTCCTAGTTTCAACCCTCCTGCCAGACTTAAATTAATACAAATAAAAAGGATCATTAAACATTGTACAGTTAACACCAAATTGTTTGATCAAACCAGATAAAATAAACCAAAGTCTGCTAGCTTAATGCTAACATGAACAGGTTAAATTAAATAGACTGGCTAATGTAAATTAGCATATACAGTATGTCCGGATAGTTCTAAACATTTAAACAATTGCTACTTTTCGCATACTTGGAGCAGCAACACAGATAAACACAGAGTACAACAATACTCTGAAGCATATATTGTGTCTGCTCTATGAGAATGACTATAAATTGATTTTAGTTGGGAACCTTCTCTGCCTCATCTTTCTCTTAATTACGCTGCACCTCTTGCAGTCGACCTTGGTGCTGCACATCATGGCACTACATTGAAAGAGCACCACTCTAAATTTGGATTTCACCCTATACTGTAAAAAAAGGATTTAAAAAATAAACGTTTAAAAATCTGCCAGAGAGCAGGGCATACATGATGGATTGAGAAATAGGCATCAAAATTACTTGTGGTTTTCTCAGTGGAGACACTCATCTCAGTTTTCCACTTGAAAACCAAGATGAGTGTTGTACTTTGCAGTGCAAAAGCAGCCTCAGATATGATCGTACATGCATATCTCAGTGACATCAGACCCGTCTTGGCCCTCCAACGAAATTCACCATAGACACATTGAACACTCGCACTGGGACATGTCTGCCTGCCAGCATTAAAACTGTCTTAGTGCATTTAAAGATTTGTCATTTTGGATCATTAAACAGAACCGAACCAACGTCCGCTGACATAAAAGATCCAATTAGGGACTTGCTAGGAATCGGATAATAGGCCACTAGTGGGCAACTTCGGAGGTCATCGAGACTCAGCAGCACCCTGGAGGAAAAAAGGGCTTGTGAGATTCTGGAGAAAGAGAAACTTAAATGAAGCTAAGGCCGATTTCTGTGGTAGTCCATTGAGCAAACGATGTTCCGGTGGAAGGAAGACATCTAATGATTATTGGCTTTTTCATGAAGTGACACTCCAGAGAAACATCTTACTGTTGTTGATCAACATACTATAGTTCCTCTTACCAGGTCATAAAGCAGAGCTGGGTAATTTTCGTCTCGTTGGCCATACATGACCCATAATAGCATTTAATCCAGGCCACCAGGCATTTAAAAAAAAACTAACAAATGAATTATACAAAAAGTTCAGAAACATACCACAATAAGTTGTAATATATAATAATAAATATTGACCAGCCACTTCATTAGGTACACATTCAGATGCAATGCAAAGGCTGAAAAAAATATTTTGCATTTTAAAGGATAATTATGCTGTTTGGAAAGGTATAATTAACAAAAATTCATGTTATTTTTATTACAATGTATTTGTTTTATATTTATATATAAAAAATATATATATATTTGTATTTTTCCACACTGATTTTAAAAAATGTATTTCCTTTTTTTCTAGCGCATCACTTTTGGGAGATATTTTAATTTGTGGTTTCTAAGTTTGACCTATAAAAGCTTTAAGAAAGAAATTCCACTTGTTGCGAAACCTAACCCATAATACATTAATATTAAAAATTATTACTATTATTATAATTAAATTATTACTATTAATGTAATTGTATAACATTTGAAAATGTACATTCAGTAAATGAATTACTAAGTTAAATTAACTTATTTACTATAAGCATCGGAAATAATTTACCAGTAACAAATTGAAGTGATTAATTCAAATTGTATTAATGAATTAAAATGACAGTATTAACAACAATTCTACATTTTAATCTAATCATGCACTCTTTTGATCAGTTTTAACTGAATTTCAACTTCAACACAAAGTTCGCTTTGCCTCGGTATTAACATGCTTACAAGGGAGACATTGCAACGGAGATGAGGATCTTCTTGCGTAACGTTGTGTGTATGACTGTTGAAATATGGATCCCATTTCAAAGGCCTTCCCCTTTGATTGTTTTTGTGCCCTGTACCCCCTCCCTCCAGATTGTGTACATCACCCCCTCCCCGACATATTGGACACAAGACAGGATTTATGTCACTCGGGTGGACTTTAATTACTAGACAGCGCGTGGCACAGTTTACTCCGAACGTTTCTTTATTATGCTCGGCCAAGGTGGGCAGTGTTTTGATCTGATTAGAGTCCGGCCAGGCGGATATTGTTGTGATCAGCTGCTAAAAATAAAAAATGTGATTAAACTCCCTGCGAAGGTAATGGCTGCTTTTCAACAAGATTTGGCATATAAAAGACCACATGTTGTATTGTGCTTTTTTTCCCACAACCCGAAGGCACTTCCCAGGTGTGGTAATAATAACATTTCCATAAAGTCAATTTCCATAACATGTCCACTTTAGTGCTGTATAATAAAAACAGGTACAGTATTTACTCAGTTATTTTCCTCATCTGTTCAAGGCTATTCAACCTACCCCCATACAAAAAAAGGTAACAAAATTGAGACATTTTGCATTAAAAAAAACACTAATAATATAGGTCTGATTATTATTATTTTTTAATTTAGAAAATCACACATATTATTAAACTGACAGTTTATTTTGAAATGTGTCAAACAAAACTGCAGAAACACCACACTGATAGTAAAATTATGCTTGCCTACTTATGAAAATAACCCTCCTTTGATTGTTTTATTAGGCAATACTATATGATGATGAGTCAGGGCATGTTCATATACGGAGTCTTAAATCATTTCAGTTGCACCCTAAATATTCCAAATGGCTCTAAGTAAATGATTTCTTCACACAAGTGTTCATTCCCACACCCAGTATCTTTTCCAGCCTTGCAGATCACAAGTTCACACGAATGCTAAATGCAGCTTTTACACCTCCGTGTTCCACACAGGTTTTAAATACATTTAAAGTTATGCAGAGGCGAAACGTGCGAGAATAAAAAAATAACAACATCAATAAACTAAAAAAGTTTCATCAGCGTCTCTTGAACAAACTTTCTTTCATGTCTGACAATATATAAATGTTTATTCTGCTGCATTTTTTAGGATGAGCACATACCGTTTTTTTAACATCTCAACCAATTTTTGAAATGTGATGAGCCAGTATGGTGCCACAGGTCATCCCAATTTCTGGAAAATACAAACAAACAAGTAGTCGAAGAAGAAATAGAAGCTAAACCAGTTGCTTTAAGTGGGTCAGTTACGCAGCACTTCTCAATTTTACCCTTTCGTGTACCGGGACCTTTTACGGCGTACCGGGACTTCACAGCTCAGAACCCTCTCTTGTCCTGGTTCTCTCTTGCACTTTTCGACACTTATGCAACTCCTTCAGTAATTTGGATATACCTCAAAAAAAAAAAAAATGATAGCGAATATTTCCTGCCTCCGTTGACAGTTTATTTGATGTGTGAGTCGTCATTTAGACATGTCAAGGGAGCTGCAAACATACTTGCAGCATAACACGCTAGCAACTAAATAACTAAATAAAACAATAAAAGGTTACTAAATAATTTAAGCTTTACGACATTTCAGCGTGCCTTATCACAGTTTCTATTGCCATTACAGAGTTGTTACCAAAATCAACACAATGTCATCCCGAAATGAATCATATTCACATGCTAATTTAGGACGCTAAGAAACCGCTAGTTAATTAGGCCGTCATTGTATGATACGGCACAAGTTCACGGCCGGCAGCTAGCCGCTAGCTGCTAGCAACAAGCGCCCAGCTGGCAGCAGCAAGTAATCCAACGGCTGTTGCTTTGTTTTTTTTCTTTTCTTTTTTTCCATAGACATTGGCTAATTTGTAATTCACCCTCTGTGTTTAGACGAAGAGGATGTGCCTTAATTGCACTTAGAGGTCTTTTTCATTCATGGTCCATGTAGAAAATTAGTGTTGTGTTTCATGTCACAACCAGAGAGTGTGTGGATCAAATATACCTTTTAGTATTACAAATATTGAACAGGTTCAGCATTTAAAATTGTTGGCCTGATAGTTTTTCAGGAAGGAAAAATATCCCTCTTAACACACCCTACACCACAGGCTAATCGCTCGGAATAATCTTCTCGAGACATCCGATAAACAGGCTGTTGCTGATTTTGGAAGGGAAAATCAGTCTCAAATTAGAGTATCAGTATGAGTGTACCCCGCTTAAATCACTTCCCAAAATATGAAGAAGAAATTAACTTGATTTAAGACTGTCGGTTCGAATGTTTTCCATGCAGATTTGCAAAAATATTCCTCTCAACACACTTCACACTCCAAGATAATCGCTCAAGATAATCTTCCGATAATCGGGCCTTTGTTGACTTTTATTGCTAGGGATGGGAAATGCTCACATTTTTCAGAATGTGTATACCCCGCTTTAATGAGTCCTTGCTGCTGGAAATAACAGGAAGGAAATGTTCACTTCAGCAAGAACTAAATAGGAAAAAAAAATAGATTTGGCTGGGAGTCTTAAGTGGGCCCCGCGACAGGATCTATTGTGTTATCTTGAGGGATTAGATAACGGGACATGTGTTGTGTAGGCTGCCTATTCAAAATCAATTTGGGTTTTCTCCAGTTCTTTGCTCTATTATTGGCCGCTGTATGTACCCACAATGCAGTTAAGTATCGCATTTGGCCCACTGTTTGCAGATTTGCACTAATGCAACATTCAGCGTTCTAAATATTTGTCCGTCACAGATGGCGTTCAATTCAAGTGTTGGCATGAATTAATCCAGCGGCCCTCTTCTTCTGTGGCATCTTTCAGACTTCACAAAGATGTCATTGCTCCTTGGAAACGGTCTGACAGAATATAGAGTCAAAGTGAAACTGGCAGTTTTCTGGCCTTGGACAGGGATGGCCAATTTAAATGCTGGAGGGGGCCACAATTTTTCATCAGTGCTAATCGGGGGCTTACATAGGACCATGCAGTTCTAACCAGATGTATGACAAAAATCTATTTTAAACAAAATTATTGCTCTCAATATTTCATTTTTCATAATACATTTCTCATTCAAGGACAGCACAAAGCTGCTGAACAGTAATCCAACAATAAGTGCAAGAAATATTTTTTTCACAAAAATCAACACTCAACATTTTAATAGTTTAATGTACGACGATGTTTGTCCCAAGTAAGTAAGTGCAACTAAGCCATGTCTGCCACCTAGTGGTGAATGGTGATATTACAATTTAAAACTACAGTCGATGTATATTTGCAGTTCGGCACCTGCAAAGTCTTATATTCGCTGATTTTTTTATTTTTTCATATTTGGGGGTTTTTGATAGTTTTTTTCCAGAATTTTTTTCCCATTTATCCCCTGTTTTTTTGGGGGGGGGGGTGATAAATGTGTAATGAATCTTTATCATTATCAGTGTTTTATGGAGATTTTTGGGGGGTTGTAATAAAAAATTGAAAAAAAAAAAGGGGGCAGGGGCAGGGGCGCAGCCAGATTTACAGACTACCCATTCAGTGAGATTAATGAAAAATATATACTTTTAAATTTTTATGAAGGTCACTGATAGTGTAGTGGTATACACAAGCCTGAGTTGTGTGCGGGCAGCGTGGGATCAATTTGCGCTCAGTGACGGTGTCTGTGTGTGTGTGCCCCGCGACTGGCTGGCGACCAGTTCGGGGTGTAGTCTGCCTTTCGCCCATTCTCAGCTGGAATTGGCTCCAGCCCCTCCCCGCGGCCCTCTACAGGATAAGCGGTTTGGAAGATGACATGATGACATTTTTATGAAATTGTGTTTTTTTTTAATTGAATATTAAGAATGGCATACTTGTGGTTGTCTAAGAAAGATCTGAACCTCATATTATTCGGTTTGTAATTTTATTTGAATATAACCAGGTATGGCATTGTATTCCGCATCTCATTAACTTATTATGGGATGCCGTGTCGCTGTAATATAGCACACAAGGTTGTGTAAAAGGCCAAGATGCTACTGTACATAGTGGGACCTTATTTTACAGCTCTTAGGTGGCATTCAGAAGTTTAATCATCTTATAGGACAATCGCATACGACATAAGATAGTCGGGCGTTTGCTGCCTTTGGTTCGGGAAGGGGACAATTGGGACAAAAACATCCTGTCTTTATGAGTATGCCCGGCCTTACATGCAAATTCAGGTCACGCCGTTGTTGGATCAGACCTCCGTTGCAAACCGAGGACCCCTGTGGAGCTGACGATGGAGGATAACCTGTATGTTCTTGTAAGAAAGCTGTTCTAAAAATTCCGGTCATCTCACACTATTCTTTATCGACCAATCAATAGATTGCAGTCATTACAAATTCTACCATCGTCAAAAATCCGTATGACTATTTCAGCGGCCTGACAACAAAATTCCGCACCACTATAAACCAGTCTGCTTTGTAGAAACGGTGCTAACTAGGTCCTGACGGCTGCATAGTATCCCTGAATGACTCCTCTTACAGCAAACGTCTTCACCTTGATCCCCGTGAGAATACTCCGGCTTCTATTTTCAGTCGCTGCGCTTTGACTGCGCCGCCAGTCAAAATGGGTAGACGCTGTCTCGCTCTCTGTCTATCACGCTCCCTCTGTCTTTTTAATCTTTCCTTGACTGCCGCTGGCCACTAATTGCCATCTTTGATTCGTTTGCCGTAGAAAAATCCAAAGTTGCTGTTCAAACTGACCTCCTAAATGTCATTTAAAGAGCTCCCTCGCTGCTAATCTGATCCGGCAGCATATCATGACAATAACAAGCCATTTTTCTTTTTGCCCGTGGCAGCATCCTGTTTGCAGACATCGTTGGCTTCACCAGCTTGGCCTCTCAGTGTACCGCCCAGGAACTGGTTAAACTCCTGAACGAGCTTTTTGGAAAGTTCGACGAACTCGCGACGGTGAGTCTGTTTGTATCAGCGCTCATTTTCAGTGGCGGTGTATACGGCTGCTTGCTTCAAGCTGTTTATTTATCACTCACAGTTGAAATTTACTTTAGAACTGACACAAAGCAAAGGAGAATTAATCATTGTAAATTTAAATACCAAAATGTACTACAGAGACATACAATTTTGTCTACTGAGTGTCCACTAGCTTAATGGTAGCACATAATGCACCATATATGGGTTAATGGACATTAACATAGATATTTTGATCATTATAAACCTTTAAACAGCTGGTACTTAAAGTGGAAATCAACCCAAAGATATATTTTTCAAAGAATATGTTCACAGCAGGCCCACTAGTTAAAACACAGCATTCTGATTAATATTGCGTTTGTGGAATAAGAGTTAATCCACCCGTTTTTAGCCATCTCAGGGGGCGGCCGTTTTGTCATTTCTGTCGACTGAAAATAACATCGCAACAGCTCAGGGCTCAGGTAACGACCAATCACGGCTCAGCTTCAAAAAACAGGTCAGCCGTGATCGGTCATTACCTGAGCCCTGAGCAACTGTGATGTCATTTTCACTCAATGGTAGTGACAAAATGGCCGCCCCCAAAGATAGCTAAAAACGGGTGGAATAACTCCACAAACGCAATATTTATCAGAATGCCTTGTTTCAGCTAGTGGGCTTGCATAGAACATATTCTTGAAAAAACTATGTTTGGGTTGACTTCCACTTTAACACACACAAGCAACAACACACACAAACCCAGCATGTAAAAATACACACAGGCATGTATTCTCCCTGCTCTGTGGGACCTTCTCTGTCTTTTGGTCTTGCAGTTTCATCTCTTCCAGTAGACTTCAATGCTAGCTGTTTTAGTGCAAGGGTAGTACTACTTGCTTGTGTGCTACCCATAAAACACATTAGCTTAACAATATGCGATACAGCACAGATGTGTACGATGAAACGTGAAACAGCGGGGGAACACTGCTCTACAATTAAAATCAAACCAAAAATAAAGTCGGACATTCACCTTTTGAAAACTCCCGACAGACACATAATGGAAGGGGGTTTCCAGAGTGATACTGTCACCCTAAAGTATTGCTAAAGTTGGTCATTAATGCTGAATTTAGGTTAGCATCTCCTTGCTGAGTTCATTTTTGTAAGTCATTGATATTTAATTAATTGCATTGCTTAAGTGCTGTTTCCTGTTTTATGGTTATCATCACCTTTCCTCTTTGCACCTCTGGTACACTTCTGTTGAGTCGTAACAAAAACACACAAAAAAGCCAGGGAGCACATCCTCTGTTTGACTTTTGAAGCATATTTTCCTTGGTTAAGCTCCAAGCTATACCACTTTTGAGCTGTTCCACTTTGGAGGTTTCACTCTATCATAATCCATAACACGTGTTCAATCGTTCGTATTCTATTTTTTCATCTATTTAGCATAGCCCCCTGAAGATTTTCTCAAAAGTGAAATGACCCATGATCATGAAAATGCTTCCCCACCCCTTATGTACCATGAGTTCAGTGCTCTTGGCTGTCAGCTCAGCGTGGTGTCACAGTGAATACTGGAAGGCCTTATGATGTGTAATGTGATTACTGAGTGCTTCATTTGAGGAAGACACTAATGTAGTCCAGACTCGCCCCAGGCTGAATTTTTCCTCCACGCTGGCTGTGCGAAACGACTGATGAGAGTTGCAATTGCAGCTTCTCCCCTTTGTAAATAGTCCACTGGATATCTGCATTTACACTAAATTGACTGCTTCATTTTCTTTCCAGTTTGAAGTCAGACCACATTCTGTCTTTTAGGATATGTTCGACTCAATGTGTCATTTGAATTTTGCTTGGCTGAGTTCTATTTTTAACTTGCTTGCTTACATGCATCAATAGAAACGACAAAGTTTTGATTTACACTGTTTGATTCAAGTGACACAATTCTTTTTTTTTTTTTTTTTACAAGTGATCCAATTGGGATAAAAGAAAGGCAAACCCACACAAGTGCAGGGAGAACATGATAACTCCACACAGCAAGACCGAAGCACTGATTCAAACCACTAAACTCAGAACTGTAAGAAAGGTTTGTTAACCACTAGCTCACTGTACCGCTAAACTAAATCAGTGATTCTCAAAGATGGCTTTTTGAAGTAGTACGCAAAACAAGCTATATTTAACTTTTTTTTGTATACAAAACATTTCCACTTCATATTTTAGAAGTGTTGTTTTTGAACCTTTAATGATTTTAATTGAATCATTAGTCAAGTAACGTTTTTACACTGTAAAAAAAAGGTTGGTTTAACTTAAAATTTCACATTGTTTTGCAGCAAACAACTTGCTTGCTTTGTTGTGCTAACTAACCTTGTTGCCCTATGTCATTAATTTGTATTTCAAAGTTGTTCCAACTTATATTGCTGTTATAGTCCCCTTAAAAAAATGCAAGTTGTGTTTTTTAAAGTGTAATTTCCAAAACACACTTAGGCCTACCATGCTACTGTGTTTGAATTTGGGTCCTGATAGTAGTAGTACTTGGAGAACTAAGTATCTTTTTAGGTAGTGTATTTTGATGTAAACAAAATAGAAAAGAAGAAAAAGTAAAAAAAAAAAAAATACATTTCATTCTATTAGTAACAAACAGCCCCAAGGTAAACGAGAGCAGTTAACACTTTTTGTGGCAATTTTGGTGCAATCATCTTTTTCCATGTTTATGTTTCTGGGATTACATTAAGTGACGGTTGAATAGATGGGTTGGATCTTGTCATCCGATGTCGTAGCCTAACCCCGACCCAAAGCCCTCCCTCACTTTGATTCACTTGGGCAGGAAGTGGCGGCTAGCAGTGACTCATCCTAGCAGCAGTCATCGCCGGCACGGGCGCGCTTCTTCACTCTTTTTTTTTTTCTTACAAAGAGCGGGTGATGGCACATGGCCACTGGGCGTCATCTCGTAATAGCATTCCAGCACCATCCCCACACCACCTGTCCACTCTTTGGACCAGTCAAGATGCATGGGACACATGCCAGGAACACAGAGTCCTCCTAAGGAGTGTTTCATAATGCACACAGTCTCTCGGATGTCCCTCAAGCATCTCCAATTCGTAACAATATCAATTTGTAATCATTTGAAACAATTCTTTGCTTTTTGGAGAAAAAGAATAATTGTGGGCAACACTGTGTGGGCTAGTGGTTTGCAAGTCTGCCTCACAGTTCTGAGGTCTGGGGTTAGAATCTTCGCTTCGGCCTTCCCGTGTGGAGTTTTCATGCTGTCCTCTGGGTACTCTGACTTATCACAATTTAAATCTTCAAAAAACAGTGTGACACACTTTTGTCACAATACCCCAAAACATCAAGTGTTATTCACTTTAATATACTTTTAAGAGCTAAAATAAATAAAAGATGTAGCACATTACAATATATTTGACTCTTGTTCATTTTCATTATCATTTAGTTTGTATATGATTGTGGCAAATCAGCAGTAATTATGACTCCCCGCCAACATTTTATTCCCCTGAAATTACAACTTGCTCAAATTATATGGCTTTTCCTCCAAACGATTGTGACTTACTTTCTCTCTCTTTTTCTTGCAATATTAATACATTACTTTTTCTGCTGATACATACAATGTTGTTGTCTCAAGATGACCACTTTTTAATTGAATAAACAATATTTCTTTTATTGCTAAATATTACTAATGATTTGGGAACGCGTTACTTTAATATATCAATTTTTGCCTTAACGAGTCAACGACTAGTCTAACGTGGTACTTTCCTCAATGAAGTAATCTGACTACAGTTACTTCCAATTAAGTATTGTCAAAACTGGTTGTAAATATTATGTTAAGCGGGGTAATCGGGATCTGTTGAATGTAACTATTAAAGTAGCATGTAATCTAACATAATTGCTTTTGAAATCAAGTAATCGGTGAGGTAACTGAGTTACTTTATAAAGGTAACTGTGTCAACACTCTATAATATTAGAACTTTGTTCTCCCCAAAAAACTCCCCCTGACATTACTCTCAAAATATACCAGTAATTGCTTTTACTTGGAAAAAGGTTTTCCCTGTAATTTCCCTTTAAACCTTTTCTATAAATAAAAAAAGCTTCAAATTTATCTCTTAAAATTTAATTGAAATTTAATCACATTTCATCAATTTTTTTTATCATGTTTTTGCTCCCTCCAAAAAAATACAACTTTATTATTATTATATATATTATTATAAATGTTATTATTATAAAAAAATAAAATATTTGTACTTCAAAAATGACATTTTGGTGGCATCAATGCAATTCCTGATAAACTAACAAACGTTAGTGTTTCAGAATTCCAGCCTCTATTAAAATTCGACTAAGTCTTGTCCCGTGGGAAAAGAATACATCAAAATTGGGTTTCCAGGAATCCCACTCACACTGATAAGTGTCGGCAGTTTGATTCCCAACACCCACTGGAACGCAAGCTGTGAGTAATTATAACTCTTCAGCGCCGTCGCCAGAATCTGCTGACTGCTGCTGAGACGGAAGATTAGCGGCGTTAACACCTCGAGAAAGCTTTGGGACCTCGCCGCTCCCCAAAAAACATTGATCGGTGTTAACAAAACCCCACATTGCAGCAACGCTGCTGTTGTACATCAGATTGATGGCCAGTGTTCACAGGACAGCTAAGAGATGGTGGTTCATTTCCAAGCGTGCAAATTGACACGCCAACTGCTCCCCTCACTCGATAAACACTTCTTCTCCTTGGCTGAGTCTCGAGCAGGCTGTCCAGCACCCAAAACAACAGCTTCTGTGGTGAGAGGCCTGCTCATTGCATTGCTCTGTAACATTTATACTACTGGATGCCACTGTAAAGAAAAAAAATTGCTGTGAAATTTAAATTGAAATGCTGTAAAATCATGACAGAAAAAAAAAAGGCAAACTATTAGTGTTGAATTTACAGTAGTATTTTGTCAATTGCTTAACCATATACAACAATTTTGAAGTACAAATACGTTAAGCATATTTTTCTGAAGCATTTACAGGTGACAGTAGTTTATACATTGTAAAATTGTAATAAGAAAACCCCTTAACAAAATACTTAAAATAAAAAAAGTGTTAAAATATTATCACATTTAAATTTCAAGTCCACCAAAATGATATTTACACCACCCGCACCACAACTTAGACCTCGTTTCACCTGGTCTAAAGTCTAGTCTACTTCCTGCCCCCAGATTCTCAGAGATTGTTGTATCTTTTCCCAGTCTTTGTGCTTCCAGATTTACGATATATAATGGCATCAGCTGATGGTGACAACTGATCACTCCGATTGGTTGTTAACTAACAAAACAAGACAAGAAACAGACAAAAGACTTTTCTTTCTAAACTTCTCTTAATACATTTTGAAATAAAATATAACGTGAAGACAGTCTTTTTTTACTTGACATTTAACTATTAATGTTGTAATGGCAAAAGTCAACATTTATAATGTACATTGTTTATACAGTAAATGTAACAATTAAATTAGAGCACCTGTCATCACCCAATTTGGTATGACTTCTTTAAGCTTCATTGCGTACTGCACTGCCATTTTTTGTTGTTGACAGTATTATTGAAGCTCGGGTTCACTCTGTCGACAGCACAGAGTGCGCAACAAACCTTAGTATTTTTGTTTTTAGCTGACACAAACTCAAAATAGTGAGTGTATTTCCATCGTGAAAATATGAATCTCTCTCCTTCCTTGATGTTTATGGACATGTGAATCATCAATGCACTGACGATGATGATGTCAGTCCCTCAGGTATTGTTAATTTGAATAATCCCACAATGCATTTCATTCTGTTCAAGATGTAAATATCAGACTTTCTCTCTTTCTCTCTGCATGTGCTGTTCATCTTGTCAATTCTTTCTCACTATCGCATCAAACAAGCAGTTTACAGAAACTGGGTGTGGTGGCGTTGGTGGTGAAAGATACCACTTTCAGAAATTGTTACAAAAGTAGATGCAATCTACAAGTAACACTTTATGGTATGCCAAAAGTAGACATCTTACCACTTTTGAAACACAGTTTAATGGACGAATAAGTGATAACTACTTTTAAATCTCACTTCTTTACAAAAGTATTCAGGCAAGCCTGCTGCCAATTTCCGTAAAATTGACAGAACTTTTTTGACGTGTGGAGCGTGCTTGTGTTTGCATATATACACTACTGTATACATGTCTCTAGCTGCGTGCCCATTTTTGTCCTTTGCCTCATTGTCGTCGTCCTGGTGTGTCTTTTTCTCTCCTGTCACAACACCTCCGTGCATCACAGCTTCCAGACTCCTCCGCTCCTTAGTTTCTCAGCTTCTTGATTGACACGCAGCAGCCTACTTCCCTCAACGGCGTCTGTTATGCCCCGTGGTTCTCTCTGCACTCTGTCTCACGCTTCCATTTATAGATGGCTCAATGATGTATCCATCGACTGTCTTTTTGCTCTTTGAATGGGGCAAAGTCCCCTTATCGTTCCCGCTTAAACAGCTTCACAAATTCCCATGGTTGTTATTGTATGGTAATTTTCTACAGTGCAATAATAATCTTACACAAAGGAGTATTTCTCAGGGAAAAAAAGTTGGACTCTTACAAGAATAAGTTGGAATTCTCTGGAAGAAAAACCTCACCAAAAAGTGATAATTATATGTCACTCTTATCTGAATAAAGTTATAGGGCCCTATTTCTGTAGACAGGCACACACAGGCAAAACCTTTTAATGTATTTTAGAATTTGCCGAACTGCTCCCCGCATACCTGGGCATTCGTTTTCTATTACACAACCCGTACCTGACAGAAAGTAGACTAGACCTTAGACCAGCAGGTCTAAGTTGTGGCACAAGTGGCATAAGGCAATTTGGGTGGATTTGATCCAGGCGCAGGTTGATAGATTCTGTACTTTATGGATGTGTGTGGTGGTTAAACCCTCTGAATCAATATAGGAATCAATTCATTGAATGTATTATTTTTATTATTATTACTATTATGTTTTTAAAAGCACCCCACTTACTGCGGCACAACTGGTGTGTGTGTGTGTGTGGGGGGGGGAGTGTAGTTTAACACACAAACACATGATTGGGGGAGTAAGACTTCGAAGCGGCCAACTTTGCATCATCTGCAAGTGGAGATCTTCTTGCAGTTCCTTATAAATGTACCACTACCTCCCCCCATGTGCCAGTAGCTGAAATCGGATGTGTAAACACAACCCAAGTGCCCTTGTGGGGTTTGCCTCCTGAGCAGATGCGAGGATCACCGTTAAGTCCCACTGTGCTCGCTGCTCAGAGCTGAGCTGTGCCAACCGGAGATCCGCTCAAACCAAACAAGCCAATTTTAGATTTGACAGAGTGTGCCAAATAATAATAAAAAAAAAAATTTTTACAGTAAAAGGTGTTATTGTATCCGAAATCTGAAATGCTTTCCAGGTAGTTCCCGAATGTCCAACGTAAACAAGATTTTGCATCATACTGAATGAATTTTTTCATTGGGTTATAAATCTGACGTACTGTAGGTTGTCACGCAAATGAGCCACTGCTCACCCCATGCAGCCCTGTAGACGCAGCTTTCGTTGCCATGGCGACAAGAGGTGGAGCAAGGTGCTGACAAGGAGTGTGAACTGTGATGCGCTTGTGAGACAATCAAATTTTTCCGATTGCATTTTCACTCGTGGCTTCAGCACTTTGTCACTAAGCTGCTGATTGATGATCCGTGCATATGAGCGCATGCAGCTGACACATCACCATCAAACAAAAAGACCGCCCACTGCCCATATCGACAACCAGAACATATGCCGATGATCAGATGGTAACGCTAATGCTATTCTGAGCTAGCTCTGCTGCCCTGCTTACCTTTTGGCTGCCACTTGATTGCTGGATGGAAATGTCTGATAGCTTCCAAGTCCTGGGTAGACAAACTCATTATGTGGGGTGTTGTTATACAAATAATTACAATTTAAAAATACTTTGCGGTGTGTATAACATTTGGAGATATCCATATTTTATGTGTTTTTTTTAAAATCCATATTCAGACATGTTTTTTTTCTATTAGCTCTTCACTGAACAGCGATGTTGTCAGAAAAAACACAACGGTAGTGTTTTATTTTTTTTAATCACAAATTGTTAATCAGGTCCCATTTCTATTGACACGTTCAACTATGTGTCAAGCTAAGTGGCCCAGAGCCAAGAAAGGGGGAATGCTATGATTTTCATTCATGTGCAATATGGTAACAATTATTGCACGAGATGCATGTTGTTGCGCCGACGGAGTTTCCAGTTGTGTTGATGCATGGCGAGCAAATTTAACCGATGGACGGCCCTACTTTCTTTAATCACATTCAGGAAATTGACATGGAAGTCAAACCGACAGCGACGGTCAAAGACGCATCAGTTCCGTCCTCGGGCGCTTTCGGGCCTAAACTTGGAGGATGTGTGGATTTCTAACAAATAACAACATTGGTGACTCATAGCACTGCTGCTGCTGTCATCTGCTCATATTTGTGTGTGTGCGCATGTGTGCGTGGGTGTGCGTGTGTGCGTGTGTGTGAGTGTCTGCGTGTGCTTTATTTTACAGCTTGTTTGCCGCTTGCTTTCTGTCATCCTCTTTGTTGTGGCCCAATGAAGGGTGTGCTCATCTGCAACCATATGCATATGGATCGGGTTGTGCGTGTGTGTGTGTCTGTGTGGGTGTGGGTGGGGGTGTGTGTGCGTGTGTGTGTATGTGTGAGGCTACAGGTTATACAGCCACCTCACACCTGTGGAAGTGCTCTATTATGATTGTGATAATTAATTTCTATTGATGGGGGGGAAAAAAGAGCAAATATATGCATCTTCTTTCAATTAAATTGCAAGGTTCGCCATACTTAGGTCACGTGACGTGCGGTAATCTCACGCGGGTTGTCAATCAGCTCCTAAAGCCACAGTGCAGATTAGCAAAGGAAAAGTACAGAGTGGCAGACTTTAAGCACCGGGGCTTTCCCCCCGCTCGCCGCAGCCTTGCCTCGTTGCCATAGCGCCATCTGTTACTGATCCACCACCTGACCCGAGATAGCCCGATGAGGCCCGATTGGCTCGCCGACAATACAATAGAATCTATTTGAAAGATGCTTTTTGTGTGAATTTGAACGTACTGAAATATAACATAGATTGCTCTAACATTGACGTACTTTTTTAAACAAATGATAGGGAACTCACCGAGACATTCATCTGCTGCAACAAGCATGATTCGAAAAGCAGTGATCCTAATTTACATAATAACCGCCCCTTTCTCCACCCAGTGACGTAATCAGCTAGGCTGGGCGGAGAGCCAGCGCCACTTTCAAGTGACTCCACTATCCGGTACACCAAACATGGGCACCACTGCGAAAGTAATTAATGTCACTATACTGTTGTTGTTATGCCTGTCAACAGTACATTCTCCGATTTCTGTCGCCTTACATGAAAGCAGAATGATTACACTAGACAACAGATTTTTCACATTTTAATTAAAAATGACTTTGTATCCCTAAATGTATTTTTGCTGCTGATTAAAAAAAATATCTTGACGATTTTTTTTTTTTGTAGCACAGCAAATTTTTGAGATAATTTCAATCTTTGTTTTTAAATTTTACTGATAAAAACTTGCATAAAACGGATTTCACCATGCGTTGTAATTCATAGCGATGACGTTTCACAAAAAAAAAAAATATGCCGGTATATTATTATGAATACCTGATATGCTAGAGAAAAACGAAGCCAGATTCGGAATTAGCATAAAAATATGTTTGACTTGCACCTCTGATTAAAAATGTTAAAGCAACAATTTGTTGACCAGTTTTACCTTTGTTTTACAAATATATTTTACTTTGGACAACAATGACCAACATGTTTGGTCATTTTCTGATGGATGTTACGGTCCCATCATAATCACTTCATCTTTGTTTTCAGCTCTTTTGATTTGAATTTATGTCCTTTATTTAAAAAAAAGAATGAAACTATTTTTTTACTCCAAATTATCAATTAATTGAAAAAATGATGGACAGATTAATGGACTGTTGAAATAACACTGGTCAACAATTTTTTACTCGTTTTAATCAGAGATGCAAGTCAACTCTTCTAGTTGACAGAAAAAGAAAAAAAAAATCGTTTTTACGCTGATTCAGAATCTGTCATCGTTGTTTAGGTAATGTTTACGTAGTAGTGTAGTATGAATTAAGGGTTAGGTTCATCAACAGGAGGATTATAAACTACAACACATGGTAAAAGCCGGATTGCAAAAGCTTTTATTGGTCAAATTTAAAAACAAAAAAGGAAAATATCGTAAAAACCTGATGTGCTACAAAATAAGTAATATTTTTATAAATCAGTCTCAAAAATACATATAGTGACACATAAAGCCATCTCTAGCTCAAATTAGCTGTTGATGTGTGTAATCGCAAATTACAACCCTATTAGCAATATCGCGGCTAATTTCATCCCAAAGACACCCTCTATGTGTGACGCACGTAGCAAATGATGTTTACGTGTATTAAGAAAAAAAAACCGGAACCGTCTTGTTGCCAAGAAAGTTGAATGCTTGAATTGAAGCCATAGTTCTTCTTAGTAACTGTAATTATTCGTTAACTCGGTCATTTGTGCGTTTAGGCTGTCTTTGGAAACATCCCCAAAATCTGCAACACTAGCAGCAGCAACATGCAAACATGAAAGTCGCTCGCCGCCGCAACACACGCCGGCTCGCATGTTAAAAATAGCTCGTCCGTCTGCCTCGCCGTGCGTCCCCGCTGCCGCCAACGTGCATAATTATGAGTCTTAGTTGCTCTTCGCATGCACGGCCAGTGATCCCATTACCTCCATGGAGACAATGAAGGGGTTGTGAGTGACGGCGTCAATGGTAACCCGCTTCCCTGGCTCATCCGATAATAGAGCTTTGTACTCTGTTTTCTTGCTTACTGTGAGTGAGCCACGGAAGGACGGAGTCTTCACATGACAGTGCTTGAAATACAAAACATCCATAATTTGACATGCCTTAAGCATTGCAGGGCTCCTGTGATGTATGATCAAATTTTCCCTTGGCTCATTTGACCTTGTTTGGCATTGATCATGCGTGATTATACGCCATATATATATGCTACTATTGTCCCAATGACAGTGTGTATTTGTCACGTATGTGTTGCTAGGAGAACCACTGTCGCCGGATAAAGATCCTGGGCGATTGCTACTACTGCGTGTCGGGCCTGACGCAGCCCAAGACGGACCACGCCCACTGCTGCGTGGAGATGGGACTGGACATGATTGACACCATAACGTGAGTGATCTGATGGTCCAGCTGTCCACTGTGCCTCCTGTATGAAATGTTATGATATAAAAACACTACAATGCCATTTTTTTGATTGCTTTCCTCTTTATTTTTACATATGGCTTAACCATGACGTCTGCTAGTCAGAGGCTGAGCTGCACTGAGTTTACGGACTAGTCAAGTGATTTGAGTACACTTGAGTTACATTTCGCATCCCTTACTTTTGTTATATACGGGGCAAAAATATAAATGAGACACCTTTTTTTTAGCCTCCGTCAGGGTTATAATAGATTTGGATTTTTCATTATAGTTTGTTTGCATGCACCGAAAAAAAATGGTGTGTTGAATGTACTCAATTTTACTTCATCAAGTGGTCACACAAAATAAAATTATCTGGATCCAGATGATTTTATTTTGTGGAAATGTTATTTGGAGTAAATTCAACAAAAACCTTTTTTCAGTGCGGCATTTTGAACTTTAAACTTTAAACATTTTTTTTTTCAACAAATTAGTTTATGATGAAGATTAGTGAATGTCAAATCTTCTTCGGTCCTGCTTTTTATGCCTACAGAAAGCAAAAATGGGTTTGTTTACTGTAAACACAGAGGGATTAACAGTGTACTGTATTTTTGTGTTTTTCATTACTCTTACCCTCTCCCAATATTTAATATGATTTTAAATGTGTTTGTATTGTTTTAAAAGTGTTCTTAAATACAACAGAAAAATAATACATAGGGAGGGAGTACTGTATTTAAATAGGGATATCTCACCGATATCACTTAGTGTGAGGTGGTCTGGATTGTGGAACACAACCACCACGATTGATGGGGGTTTACGGTAAAAAAAAAATATGTCCGTCCAATATATCTTGGAGTGCATGTTAAACGAATGTGTTGCTCGTACTCCCAGGTCAGTGGCAGAGGCCACGGAAGTCAACCTGAACATGCGTGTGGGCCTGCACACGGGCCGGGTGCTGTGCGGGGTGCTGGGCCTCAGGAAGTGGCAGTATGACGTGTGGTCCAACGACGTCACTCTCGCCAATGTGATGGAGGCCGGGGGACTACCTGGGTCAGTATTGGCTAAGATTCAGATTGACACAAATCAGCTTGGTAAATGCTGAGAGACACATATTTACGACATGCATGGGTGAAATGAGTCCTTGAGTGATTTGAGCACCTCAATTCATGTTATGCATGACGGTAACATCGAATGAAATGTGTTGTTTTCTCTTCTGTATTCGGCCGCAACCAAGCAAAAATATTGTCTGATTATTTGAGCGAGTTTTCAATTGGGTATCCGAATACCAAAATACTCGATAGCTGCAGCCCATTTTACATGTGATTGCAATTTAATATAGTGTGCATTAAACCGTACAGGTGCAAATGCTGAGAGACTAATAATATTATGCATTCAACAATTTCGGTGAGAATATGTGAATGCTGAGACACAAGCATTCACACTGACATTGTGCGAAAAAAATAATTATTGAGAAAATGCTGAGGGAAAAATGTTCACTTTAATGCTACTGTTCATCCAAAAAATGTAGCATGAATGCTGAGAAACAAGCATTCACACAAATGCATTTGGGCTCATTTTTTTTTACTGTTGAATGCTGAGAATAAAAAAACAAATCACACCAAGGCAATTGGGCCTCAAAAGTACTGTATGTGAGATGCTGAGAGAAAAGTATTCAAACAAATGCATTTGCACTCCAATTTTATTTACTGTTGAATTCTGAGAGGAAGCAAATCACGCTAATGCTATTGGGCATCGAAAAAAAAATGCATGTGTGAATGCGGGAAAATGAGCATTTAGACTAATGCTGTGCTCCAAAAATGTTGAATGCTAGACAAAAATAATTATACTTATCAAATACTGAGAGATAGACATCCTCATTCATATTCATGCTGAAAAAAAAATAAAGGAGAAAAAAAACCACTGAATTCTTAGAGTCAAGCATTCACTATTTCATGCCATCTGAGGATTGCTATTATTTATTGATTTTTATTTCTCTTTGGCTGTATTCCATAGGAAGGTCCACATCACCAGATCCACGCTGGAGTGCCTGAACGGAGACTACGAGGTGGAGCCGGGAAATGGTCATGAGCGCAATGCCTTCCTCCAAAAACACCAGATCGAAACTTTCTTTATCGTGCCATCCCACCGACGCAAGGTACGCCATTTTACATTTGCTATCTGTCGTGCGCTGTTCATGTCCAGGCCCCAGGGGGGAAATGACTACCGCTACACTTTCAATTGTGTTCTTTATGAGGCAGTGGCCCCAAGTGAACCCTTAATACCTTCAAGGGTGTACTGTGCAGAGATAATCCACATGGAAAGTTAGACGAGGCTCGATTGAAGAAGGAGGCTTATCTTTTGGTTGCTTCTCCTGCACTAAACTCTCGCAGGAGGAGAAAAAAAAAAGCACCCTGAGTGTAGGATACAGCATCAAGCGTGATATAATGGTGCGCTCACACATTTGATGTGCAGATGATGTCACTTCCAGCCTGTAATGGCTTCAAGTGGGGTGGGGTGGGGGTGGGGTGATGCGTTTAGCCTGTGGCGTCTTTCATCACAGATTTGCAGCGTTGAGCATGCATACAGATGCACGCGTGTGGCAAACACATCAACAGGCGGCTCTCTTCTCACATGTTCTGCTACTCCTCTAGTGGTGGAAATATGAAGTGCTCTCACTCACAAATATACTATTCAAGAACTCAATCGCTAAGATATGATTGCTGTTATAAGTGGTATTCTTTGATTGTAATGATTTAAGTGCAGTGTGTGAAGACCGAAGGTTAAAACAATTAAATTTAGATGCTACTCTCATTGCCCCCCCAAAAAATAATTTTGAATTGCTTATAGATGCCAAAATATGGTGCCATCTTGGGACACGTTGGTGTTAAAGAACTATGTTGAAGAAAGTTTAAAAACTTAATTTGGACAAAAGTAGCGTCTTGCTGGCATCATCTGGCATCTTGGTGCTAAAGAACTATGTTGAAGAAAGTTGAGGAACTTCATTTAGACAAAATTAGTGCTATGTTGACATCACCTGGCATCTTGGTGCCAAAGAACTACAATATGTTGAAGAAAGTTGAGGAACTTCATTTAGACAAAATTAGCGCTTTGCTGACATCACCGGGCATCTTGGTGCCAAAGAATTATGTTGAAGTAAATTGAGGAACTTCATTTAGACAAAACAACTACGTAGTTGGTCATCTTGTGCGGCACCTTGAGCATCTCAGTAGCAAAAAACTATGTTGAAGTTAGTTGAGGAATTCAATTTAGACAAAATGAGGGCTTTGCTGCCATCCTCTGGTATGCCAATGCACTATGTTGAAGTAAGTTGAGGAACTTCACTTAGACAAAAATAGTGTATTGTGTTTGATTGAAAACGTCGCTAAATAATTTGTATTAGTTGAACGGTATTACGTGACAAATGCACTACCTGCTGCCATGGATCCTCTTATTACGCTATATGCAGTATTGTAACCTTGCATTGAGCTCAATGACTGAGCTCAGATGTGCTAAAACTAATAATATGACCTGTTGGATTGACCCACATTGTCTCTGTGGTTAAGGTCCTAATCCCGTTTATAATGACTGCATGATGATGTGAACACACACACACACACACGCCTAAAATAATACATCTATTCCAGTACGGTCTATCATGAGTGACTTTTTGAAATCTTCCACAGATATTCCCAGGATTGATTCTGTCGGATATCAAGCCGGCCAAAAAGATGAAGTTCAAGACGGTGTGCTACTTGCTGGTGCAGCTCATGCACTGCAGAAAGATGTTCAAGGCCGAGATCCCCTTCTCCAATGTCATGAACTGTGAGGATGGTGATAAGGTAAGCACTCCCGCTGTGCTTACTGATTTTTTCCTTCTTTTTCTCAGAGTTTGTGTAAATAGAATTATAAAACAATGCAGTGTTTATATCCCTTGGACAATCGTTCTCAACTGGTAACACCCACATTTTCTCACAGTTGTTCAGTCGTGACCCATTTTGATCTATTTAATTTAATTGTGAATTCTGAAGGCCTTTACATAAGTGATCTGATTTACTTAATTTTATCTCAACATATTCCAAACATTCACGTCATGAAGGGCTAGTATTTTTCACCCCAAAATTCCCCATTCATTCCCAAAGAGGCTGAGTTTCCAACAAAGGTTGTTTAGCGTTCATTCCAATGGCACGGTCAACATTTCACATTTACATTTTTCCCCATTTGAAATTTAAATCATTCAGCTCATTCAACTCACCTTGGAAATGATTTTCAACATGCCAACATTTCCGTGCCCCGCCAAAATCGCACATTAATTTCAATGACATTTTTGAAAAAACGTTCATTACATTCAATATAATTTCACATCAATCTATATCGTTCAAAATCATTCCACATTTCAATATATTTTCATTCAGCCTTCACGTGCAATATCTCCAGAAATTGCAAATCTCTATATTTTTATTGCCTCATTTATTTATTTTGTTTAGCTTATCTACAAATGGCCTGGCCCATCTATTCTTTTTAAAAACCCAAATGTTGCCCTTGAGTATAAAAGTTGGCCCACTCCTGTTTTAAGTGAATAAATTAAAAAAAAATATACAAGAGTACTCATGTTTGTGTGGACTGTACACTACTTACTGTATGAGTGGAGACAAAAGAAAGTAAAAACGGAGGCACAGTGGTTATGCTCCAATGCCCACTATTTTGCACCTCTCCTCACCGTGGCTGCCAAAGACACTTAGTCTCAGCAGGGTGCATCCACTAATGAAGTTAAATGTGACGGCAGCGGCTTCATTTAAAAGTATAATCAGCGGCCCGCTCGTATTGTTGACGCTGATAACGCTCCCCAAGTGTGGCCATTACGACTTCTTCTTCTTTTTCTTCATTTTCTTCTTTTCTTTTCAATCCCTCCTCTACCCTACACACACACACAGCGGAGGGCCATGAGGACGGCGCCGCAAAAGCTGAGAAACAGACCCAATGCCAACCAGGCCAACGTGGTCCAAAGCAGCCCCAGAACGCGGGTCAACCGCTACATCGGGCGGCTGATCGAGGCCCGGCAGACCGAGTCGGACACGGCCGACCTCAACTTCCTCACGCTCATGTACAAGTGTTCGGAGCGCGAGCAGAGGGTGAGCCACGCTCTAGAACACCAGTTCGTTTTGGAGTGGTATTTTTCTGCCTTTTTGTCCTTTGTTGTTGTCACAGTGGCAGCATTAGGGAAAGTGGGGACGAATTCACCTGGCGTTTATCTGCCTTTGACTCTCTCTTGTCTTCTGTTCAAGATATATTAGAGTTAACGAACACTAATGAAATAACTCAAACTAAAATTGAAAGAACATTTTCATTAACGAGAGTGCTTTTTAAAAAAAAGCGAATTAACTGAAACTACATTTTAGAAAACTAACTGTAATTCTAGAGAAAATGTCCTTCATTTTAGTCTTTGTCAATGGATTTCATGCAGTGCATGAGCTTTCGGGGTTAACTTTAAATGCCTTTATTTTGGTATTACTGTACACCCATATGGGACAAAGATGGTCAAATAATTGTTTGGATTGAAATTGTCATTTATTTTATTACTCAATACGTAGTTATTTTATCTTGCACTCCACCAATAGTCCATATATATATCACTAATATATATATCACTAATATATATATAAAGTACCAAGTACCATATATATATATATATATATATATATATATATATATATATATATATATATATATATATATATATATATATATATATATATATATATATATATATATATATATATATATATATATATATATATATATATATATATATATATATATATATATATATATATATATATATATATATATATATATATATATATATATATATATATATATATATATATATATATAGAAAAAGTCCGCTGATAGTGTAGTGGTACACACGCCCGAGTTGTGTGCGGGCAGCGTGGGAAGCGTGGGATCGATTCCCGCTCAGTGACAGTGTCTATGTGTGCCCTGCGACTGGCTGGCGACCAGTCCGGGGTGTAGTCTGCCTTCGCCCGTTGACGGCTGGGATAGGCTCCAGCAACTCCCCGCGACCCTGTATAGGATAAGCGGTTTGGAAAATGACATGACATGACATATATATATAAACTAAAACTAATACTAAAACCAATATAGCATTTTCAAATAAATAAAACTAAATAAAAATGAACAAACCCACTATAGAAACTACGGTAATTAAGACCAACTGAATTTCAACAAAAGTCAAAACAAAATAACCACCTTTTTTTTTCTCTTTTTTTAAATCCAGAACTATTATATCTTTGCTTCTGGCTCTCCTCGAAAGAGCCCCTCTTTCATACCTGGTCACTGTGTTTAGAGCATTACATAAAGGGCACTAAAACTCATAAATTGATTTTATCTTTTTAAACCAGTTACAACTTTTGACAGTTGAAAAGCGGAACATTCAAACCATATCAAACTGTACGTCTGTACTTGGGTGGAAGATGTCTTCCACCAACTTTTCTTCTTTGGGACAATTGTAATGAACAGTCCTGACCACGCTCTGCTCTTTTTGGTACTAAAAAGTACCATCAGGTTCCGGATGAGTACTTCACCAGCGCGGTGGTTCTGTCGCTGATCCTTGCTGCCTTGTGTGGCCTTGTCTATCTTCTCATCATACCGCAGTATGTATTGTGCATAAACAAAACTGCTACTCTGCGTTATTTGTCAACCTATTCTTACTTTTACTTTTTTTTATGGGGTTTCAGGGGCACAGTGGTGCTGGTGCTGCTTGTCTTCTGCATCTGTTTCCTGGTAGCATGTATCATGTACCTGCATATCACAAGAGTACAGGTGTGTGCACTTTCTTCTCTTTCACATTTTATGGTAGATTACCATAAAAAAAAAAAAAAATCATAAAATTTAAATTAACATAATGGCAGATAATTCCGAACAAAGACCTTTCTCTTTTTCTGACGCACATGGTAACTCACAGATGTGTCAAACGTCCGCATGTAGCACCGACTACTGGCAAGGAAGACTTACTTGATGTCAAATTTTCTATTTTTTATTTTTCGCTTCAAGTATCAGTGGCTGGTATCGGCACCATTCATGAGTAACCGATACCTTGAAATAAGACCGGTATCGGTCAACCGATACCTGGTATTGGTACTCGCCTATCCCTAATTATTATTTCGCAAAATAACTTAAATGTACATGTGACAATGTATATTCTCTCATGTTTCGCGAACCAGTGTTTTCCAGGGTGCCTGACCATTCAGATTCGCACTGCTCTCTGCATTCTCATAGTGCTCTTAATCTACGCCGTGGCCCAGGCCTGTGTGGTAAGTCTTGTTTAGCATGTGCAAATGGCATTATAAAGTGCACACTTTTATTTTCTTTGCCCTTTATACAGGTGGGCTGCATGCCCTGGCTGTGGGATCCCGCCAATACCAACAGCTCCATCGTCATCATCGACATAGACAGCGGTGCCAACCATACCATGGCCGAGCTACCCTGCGAGGGCGCCCGCTACGCCTTCCTGTCATGCGCAGTGGGGACGCTCACCCTGGCGCTCTTTCTGCGCATCTCCTGGTTGCCCAAGATGGCGTTGATGCTCCTGCTGGGGGTGCTCTACATCACCGTGCTAGAGCTCAGCGGTTTTCGCAAGACCGCCGGGTGAGTGGGGCGCCGGGCTCAGCGGGGGGGCGCCGACATCATACGGGCTGCTCCGCAAAATGGGGATGCTTGCTAGCGGCTTTGATTTTACGCCATTTCCGCAAATGGAAGTTACACGTTAGCCCGCACATTTCACTTGGGAAGTGTTGCTTTTCTCTGATTCAGGGAGGGAAACAGATTAGCAGGAGTTAGTGGAGCATTTACAGTACCGGTACTCAAGCACATGCACTCCATTTCTCCCATTTGAAGATTGACAGTGGAGTTCTTATGATTTTGCCTGATTTTGCCCCCAAAATAGGGGCACAGTGGCCTTCTGGTTAGCACGTCTGCGTCACAATTCTGAGGTTGCGGGTTCAAATCTCAGCTTCTCGTGAGGAGCTTGAATGTTCTTCACATCTCCATACATGCCTGTCAGGGCCATCCAAGACTCCAAATTTTCCATAGATAGCCATTATGAGTGTGAATGGATGTCTTTAGTGCTAAAATGTGATTAGGTGGTGAGCAATTCAGGGTGTATCTCACCCATTATCGTGTAGAAAATGGGTGGACGGCTTCATGGACATATTCTAAATAAAATGGCTGTAATTCATGAATGATGAATACCCTAGTTTGTGTGGAACCTGAATTCTAGCTAATCATAACATTACAGTCCATAATAGCAGTCCTCGGATACCATGCAAATATGCCCCCTAGAGGCTGTGATCTGCATAGATGAGGACATCAAAGCAATCTGATTGGACACTTGGTAAATGTTAAAAGTCCTTTATTATTTTTTTCTTCATTTTTGTGGCATAAGTACACTACTTAAGAAGTACTTAAGATGAGGAAAATGAACAACTTACCTGTCCTGATATGGACACATATTTTGTCATACAATATAGAGGAAATAAGAAATTGCAGTGATATAATCTACTAATTATAGTCCAACATTCACACAATTAGGCAAGTAAATGTTGGGATCAAACCCACATTGTTGTATAACTTAACACGTGTTTGCTGTCGGCTGTGTGGGGGATCACCTCAAGCCTCCCGTGTAGTTTTTCCTGGGTGGTCCGGCAACCGGTGCTGACTTTGTGCTTTGGTCTCGTCCACAGTGGGGGGTCCTTCCACATCCGGGGCTCCGAGCCCATCCTGTCTCTGTTGCTCTTTGTCAGTGCCCTGGCCCTCCACTCCAGGCAGCTTGACCTCAAACTGCGCTTGGACTTCCTGTGGGTTGTGCAGGTCAGCCAACGTGTCTTCGTCACAACACAAGAAAGTGGACAATTAATGTACATACATAATATTTATGTATATAGAAGCTGCCAGGTTTCTGTTCTTTGGCAATAATGAGGGTAAGGTGTTTGTTTTGGCTCCATTTAATTAGGAAAAGGACTGTTTAGTACATAGTGAAAGGCTGAAGTTGGCAAAAAGTGATGTGACCAGTTAAAAGGGAAACCCATATAAGCAAGGGGTTTTACTGACCCCAGCTGGTGAAAATGTGAAGGAATATTGTGTAGTTATAGTTGGCTCCAAAAGTGTCACGATTTTCTGCACCATCAATCAACATGTGACTTATGTATAAAAAAAAAAGATGATGGCATTTAGATTGAAGGAATTGTGGTGATTTTACATTGAGTGCATCCATTTTCACTAGCTCAGAAGTATTGGGATGTGTGACATAATTTATAAATCTCAAGAGATTTTTAAATCTTAAGATTTGAAATTGAGCACAAAATACATTAGCCTTCCTTCAACTTTTTCACCCAAGATAGCCCCTCTGCAACATCCTGCTAGCACCCTGCTAAAAGCAAAAGCTAGCCTCCATAAAGACAATAAAAAGATTCTTACTCATGGAGGTCAGCACCACATACACTATATGTGTATGTACATTATGTGCATTGTCAAATTGATGGCGCAATCAAGCATGTGTGAATTATCAGAAGCTAACGCTGTCAGCTAATGCTAATCTGTGCTTCCAACAAAACTCACTGCAACTCTGTTTATCCTTTGGCTTTGACAAAACAGCTGGGATGCCACACCCATTGAGGATATGGGTGTTACAGCACCATAGTGTTACTGTGAGAGCCAATGCTTTGAAGTAGTTTCTCAATTCCGACCCAGATCAGATTTTTTTGCCCATATGCGACCTGTATCTGATTTTTTTTATGACAGTCTGAACGGCTCAATTCCGAGTTTTTCAAATCCGACTGGGTCGCTTTCATATGTGGTCCTAGATCGGATACGTATCCGATCTTTTCCAATGCGACGGCGGTCTGAACGGCCAGGTCGCATATATCCGAGATTGACGTCATCCGGAGCCCAAAATGTGCTGCGCACAGGCCGAGGGAAAGTTCTGACAGCAGGGGATCTAATCTGCAAAGTTGTTTTGAGTAACTCTATTGACTTTATATTTTACTTTCATTTAATCCCAGTTGAAACATGAAGCATAAATTTGACATTTATGGCGATCGTAGTAATTCAGCCACGGCTCAGATCGATTCATTTTTTATGCACGGCTATGACGATTTTCCCCAAATACTATATTTATTTCTGCCTCCTACCTAATCGCTTCACTGTATAAATGCCCCGACACGCTGGACCACATTTACTTCCGCAAACACGTCGGGAGTGACGTCGACCGTTTCTTCTTCTGCGCATGCGGGTCACTTTGGTGGCGCGTGTGTTCATACAGCAGACAAGAGCGAGGTTGCATTTATAATGTAATATGAGCGCTTACACAAAAAAATCTGATTTTTTGAAAAAATCCAAATCGAGCATTAAGACCTGCGGTGTGAACCTAGCCCGAGTTTCTTTGAGTCCGTGTGAGTAATTGAATGAAATTCAAAGCCACATTACCACATTGATGAACAAAGGCTGACGGTAAAACAGAATTTCTGCCATTACAGTTAAAGTGAAGTCCTGTGGCGGACTTTAGGACCATGCCTCTCACCCAGCAGGTATACAGTTCGGGGCGTGTTTGCATGAATGTTTTTGGCGCCATATTGGATTGTGTTTATTCTCTTGTTGGCAGTCGAGGAATAAAGACGTGTTTACAGTCAGTCATGTGCGCACCTTTTCACTGCCACAGTCCGGCTATCGCTTGTGGGTCGGGGATCTTTGCGCAGCATAGTGGACCATGTCCAAGGTGAAACGTAAGGTGTTACGTAAATTAGCATAAGTGCAGAAGTACTCGCTTGCAGATCAATTCTCAGAAACAGGCAGGTAACAACATATTTTTCTTTATATTTTCCATAATATGTCCTCTTGAATTTCAAGCTATGTCCATGTACGCATGTCGCTAACTGTGTGAGCGTGTCTCGTGACAGGCGGAGGAGGAAAGGGACGGCATGGAAAAAGTCAAACTGGACAACAGGCGGATCCTGTTCAATCTGTTGCCGGCACACGTGGCCCAACACTTCCTGCTATCCAACCCCAGGAACATGGTGAGCCCAGCTCATAGACAGGCAGACACACACAAACAGGTAGACCATCACAAAGACTGCCATCGGAAGACATAACATTTACACATAATTTCTTCTTTTTTTTTTTTTCTTCCAGGATTTATACTACCAGTCCTACGCACAAGTAGGCGTCCTGTTTGCCTCCATCCCGAACTTCAACGACTTCTACATCGAGTTGGACGGCAACAACATGGGAGTGGAGTGCTTGAGATTGCTCAACGAGATCATTGCAGACTTTGATGAGGTTTACTTGTTTTTATTATTGACTGGTAGTTTAAGAGAGTCACGCTTGATGTGGATTTTAAACTTGAATGTGGATCCTGCAGCTCATGGATAAAGAGTGCTACAGAGATATTGAGAAGATCAAGACCATAGGCAGCACGTACATGGCAGCCGTGGGCCTCGTACCAACCATTGGAACCAAGGTGAGACACTTTTGCGTGTGTTCTATTTTATGCATCAATGAAAAAGCCCCTATGTATTTACAAGAGACCTGATTCGTATGTAAAGATCCATGCTTTTTTTTTTCTCTCCACGCAGCTATGGCACATATCCCAACTATGCCACTTGAGAGCCCCCAAAAAAATATATTTACTTGAACCATACAGTACAGTGTAAATCTAACCAAAGTGGCCTCTTGTAGCCTAACCGACAAATTCTCATATACACAGCAATTCTTTTGTCATTTTTTAAAACTTTATTTGAATTTTTTTTTTTCAAGGTGAGGCGACCTTCACCTCATTTTTTTGTGGAAAACGCTTATTAGATTAAGTAGTTATTATTATTATTATTATTAGTAGTAGTAGTAGTAGTATTATTATTATTATTTTGAATTAGACTTAGAATTTCATACACCAACCACTTATCTTTGCCTTTGGAATGCCCGTTCAGCCCATACGATAACAATGTAAAATCCCATAGACAGGCTAACATATAGCATTAGTGTTGCAGCGTTATAACCCTTGAAGCAGTGGATATTTGAACACAAATGATAGAGCAGTAGATGTAAACAGCTAATATGCCAATACTCCCAGCCATATATTCTTTATCCTCTGTGAAGAAGGACTAATATATCTGCAGCCTATTGAGGAGTTACCATTTCCATGTATGTCTGTATTACTGTTTACTTCCCCCAGGTACAGCACAATGTCCATTGAATTGAAGCAAAAAGTGTGGCAAGAACTGTTTCATTCTTTGCTTTCCAAGTAATTATTTCCTTATTATGTTATTAAGTTGTTTATCAAAACATTTACCAGTGGCCGAACTTTGGAGTTTTTCAAGTTTGGCAGGTTTACTTGCTCTGTGTTGTGAGTTCAAATTAAATGTACAAGCAAGCAAAAAAGAGGAGACTCAAACAGTTGTACACACAAACGACATCCTTTGTTTACTTCTTTAGGCCAAGAAGTCTATTTACGACCACCTGAGCACGATAGCGGACTACGCCATTGAGATGTTTGACGTCTTGGATGAGATCAACTATCAGTCTTACAATGAGTTTGTCTTGAGAGTGGGTACGTCTGCACCCACCAACAACAACATACAGTGCCAATCAAACTATGAAAAGTTGTTTATGAGTTACTTGGTTTGCTCAATGTCCCATGCCGGCGCAGGGATCAATGTTGGTCCAGTGGTGGCCGGGGTCATCGGGGCACGGCGACCCCAGTATGACATCTGGGGGAATACGGTCAATGTGGCCAGTCGCATGGACAGCACGGGAGTACCAGGGAAAATTCAGGTGACAAATTCAACACATTTTCCATCCCTTTCCATGCAAATGAATAGGAGTGCTTTGTGGAATGAGACAAGCCGAAATGAAAAGAAGAGAATGATATTATGTAATTATTAACTATTATAAAGCCATATTAAATTAGTGGACATATGTGTAACACCTATCTCATGTAGATAAAATATTATTCAACTAACTATTGGGATTTTAATCAGCTAATAGTATAGCTACCATTTATAATCTGGGCTGCATTTGGTTATATGAATAGTTATTATTTATCCATCCATTATCTACACCGCTTATCCTCACAAGGGTCGCGGGCATGCTGGAGCCTATCCCGGCCGTCTTCGGACAGTAGGCGGGGTACACCCTGAATTGGTTGTTGCCAGCCAATCGCAGGGCACGCAGAGACCACCAAACATCTGCACTCACAATCACACCTAGGGGCAATTTAGAGTGTCCAATCAACCTACCATGCATGTTTTTGGAATGTGGGAGGAAACCGGAGTACCTGGACAAAACACACGCAGGCACGGGGAGAACATGCAAACCGGGATCGAACCCACGACCTCTGAACTGTAAGGCGGACGTGCTAACCAGTCGCCCCTAGTTCTTTTCCAAAATGCTATAATTCCAGACCTGCAAGTTTGACAAACATCAATTTTATCCTGTTAAAACAATTTCATTTGCTCAGTTATACAATAGATTCAGAGTCAGTATGCAATAGAATGGCATGTCTTGGTATTTATTTATTTTTGGGTCGGAGTTTATCTCATTTTGGAAAGGAGCTTTTAATTGTTAATCTTTTGTTCCATCTAAGCACAGCCTAGGCAGAGTTCTAATAGTTTTGGAGTCTTCATAATAGTTAGTTTTTATTTCGTTTTGAGTTTCGGTTTTAAATTCAGTTAGTTTTCATTCATTTTTAGAGCAGATTTGTTATTTTCATTTTTTTTTTTTAATGCTTCTTTTAGTTTAGTTTTTATTAGTTTTGACCTACCCTTGTGAGGATAAGCGGTATCGATAATGGATGGATGGATAGTTTTGACCTTCCTTCTTCTTTATGGATGACAGCAATACCGAAATAAATACATTTAAAATGAACATATGATATTAATTGAAAAAACAAAATCAAGGACATTTTTGCCAAGATTACAGTTATTTTTACTTTTATAAACCTAAGATGTATTTTCAATTCCTTTTTTTTTTTTTTTCAAAAGAAGTCGTCAACTCAAACATATTTTTTTCAAGAATATGTTCTATCCAAACCCACTAGTTGAAACGAGACATTCTGATAAATATTGCATTTGTGGAATAATGCTGTGTTTCAACTAGTGGGCCGGCATAGAACATATTCTTGAAAAAAATGTGTTTGTGTTAATTTCCTCATTAAGCATTTCCATTTTTATTTAATCTGTTCACAAAAATGTTTCCTCAATTTTAGTTTTAGCTCTTCCATTAGTTTTCGTTAACCGTAATAACCTTGAACCCAGGTGACGGAGGACGTCTACCGCCTGCTGAGCTCCGACTACGACCTGGTGTGCCGCGGCAAAGTGAGCGTGAAGGGCAAAGGCGAGATGTTGACGTACTTCCTGGAGGGCAAGGTGCAGGGCGTGGGCACGGCCACCACCTCCTCGGTGGTGCGCTCGGCCAGCCTGGCGCGCCGCATCCACTCCTGCGGCAAGACCAGCGTGCCCGCCAACCTGGGCAGCGTCTCCTCGGTCGCCGCCTCCCCCAACAGCCAGCCCACGTGCTTGCCCTCTTCCCGCGTGCCTGCGGTGGGAGAGGAGGAGGAGGACGAGGAAGAGGAGGAGGCGGGGGAGGATATAGATGCGACGGAGATTGAGATTGAAGCTGCGGCGACTGTGGCTGATGCTGCGGTGTAGACACAAACACAAGTGTGTGACCTCAGTGAAGGTAAGAAGAGCCAAGATGGAGGCCTTGAGGAGACCGGCCTGCATGTTTTCTGCAGGTGCGACGCTCATTCAGGAAATGAGTCCAGCCAATCATACTTGCTGTTTTTTTTGTTTTTGTCTTTTTTTTTTTTTTGGGGGGGAATATCAACTGCTCTGCACTCTTTGGACACACTCCATCCTTTCTCTGCAGGTAAAACAAAAAAATCTCTGCAGGGGGGATATTCTACAGTACGTGCATTTATTTAAAAAAAAAAGAAGACTGATCGTGCTATTGCTTTTGCACAGTCCTAATGATGCCAAGGATGGATTGTATTATTTACAGTTGTCACACAGTGTTATGGTGCGCCTAAGCATGCGTGTGTGTGCTTGTGAGTGTGTATGGTGGTGTGTGGTTGTATTACACAGCACAAAAAAATATTTCTAATACTTTTGCTGACACATTTATTCTTACCGGTGCATGACTTTTTACAAGTTGACAGCCATAGCTATGATTCCCCCTTCCAGTAAACCAAAGTAATGAATTTTTCAATACGGCATCCACCAGATGAGCACATGTGAGTCTTTCAAACACCATGTGATCAGCTAAAATCTGTCTTTTTTTTTTTTTAACCTAGTTTGAACAAGCTACAGTGGAACCTCTGAGGTCCTGTATAAGCCGTTGAAGGACATTCAACTTTGTTAGTATTTTGACTGCATTAAAAAAAAATCTTATTGGAAGTACGCTGGCTAGAAATAATCTGTAATAAATTACTCCTCGGTAATAAGTCATAAAAACAATAACAATAATACTTCTTCCTTTGGAATAAGCATTGCTGGGAGGAAAAGTCACAGAAAAAGCAAAAGAGTTCATCATATGAACAGGATGACACATAAACATCACGTAAGATGTGGAGAAAACTAAAGCACAAGTGAAACGTGTAGAATCAAGCACAAAAGGAAAGAGAAAAGAGGTTCCACTGTACGCGTTTCACCCCTATTGTCCAGACCAGTCCATGTATATTATTTAAAGCAGTAAACACACAGTTGTGCCCTTTAGGAACAAAACTTGCATGTATGGTACAAAGCCAAACAACATGGGTGGGGAACCTGAGGCCAGTGGGCCATATGTGTGCAATTCTAAAGAAAAAAAAAAAGGAACTTTTACAAAAAAAAACATTCAACCCACTAATGCTCGTAATATCTCCCAATAAATATTTGTAGGTCTTTTTATCAGAAAAAGGGGTTCCCTAAACTTGACACATGGTATTCCATAAAGACAGTATTAAAGCACACAATTGCACAAAACCAAATGTACTTCATAATGCATTTATAACACAAGTAGCCACCAAACCAATGCAGTTGTCCCACATTCCTCTTAGAAGCTATACAGTGGACCGCCCATATTCACGATTCGAGCATTTCTTTGGAATCCCATTCTCCATTTTTCATGAAAAAAAACTCACCTGTTCATGATTTTCTATAACAAGGTGAAAGAAAATAAGTATTTTTTTTATTGTTATTTTTTTCCGAGAAAAATGTCTACATTAGGACTATGAACGTATGTACTTTGGTTCTGAGTAAGAGTGGTTAAAACCACCAGCTGGCATTTTATATGCGCTCAGGCGTAAATACTGGCGAATCTTGAATCTCATACAGACGCAAGCCTCTTTTAACCTTTTTCAGATATTAGCAGACAGCACTGCGCCATGCTTGTCATTCTGGTGGACCGATGGGGTTTTCTTTGACACGTCCTGTCAATTGGCTGGCAGAATGTAGACTAGCCCTTGATCTAGCGAAAAGCAGGTCTAAGTTGTGGCACAGGTGGTGTAATGCGATTTTGGTTTCTGATTTTGAGCTCCGCCGACATATGTGGTGGACGTCATCGTATTTCACAGAGGTGGCCATTCTGTCTGACCGACGGACCGGTCCATCTATCCGTCCATGACGGACTCCTGTTTTAATAACATTAGACGGGAAACTGTAACCCTAAAAGTTAGGGGAGGTTCAGTAATTGGCGGAAGCTCGCTATCCCCCACGAATTGTGGTGGTCCACTGTACTCCAAACAGCTGTATCTTTAGTATATATCTGCACCTGTGTACATATGTCATGTTTCTGCCTTATTACATGTCAAGCTTAACCGTCTTTGTAACCTGCCTTTTTACACATATTCACTTTGATATGCAGGTCATACTCTTTTATGTTGTTCTTTGTAAATATCCAAACGCCTGTAAACTACTGTATGTTACAACTTGTACAGTGTAAAGATGGTTTATTGAATATTTTGTAATAAAGACAATATTGGTGTATAAAATGATGAGAGGCTATGGGTTCACAAGTATGGAATGTGTGAGCGTGTGTGTGCATATATATATATATATATATATATATATATATATATCATATATCATATATATATATCATATATATTATATATGATATATATATATATATATATATATATATATATATGATATATATATATATATATATATATATATATATCATATATATATATCATATATCATATATATATATCATATATATTATATATGATATATATATATATATATATATATCATATATATTATATATGATATATATATATTATAGATATACACACACACACACAGTATTTATATGTGGGTTTGTGAAGTGGGTTTTCGTCCGTCCCTCTATTTGTCCCTACCCGGGACCCTATCTGGTTTCATATATATATATATATATATATATATATATATATATATATATATATATATGTACATACAACCATTATGGTGACTCACAAAAAAAAAAAAAACTATGACCTCACAGAAAAAAAGCTTGTTGTTGCAGCATGGTGCTCAAGTACACGCGCACGCACACACGCGAATACGCACACACACTCATAAGGTGAAGCAACAAGGGGAATCTGAGGTAAATGACAGTTCACAAACAAGCTGTCCCACCTCCTCCCACTAGCCAATGTAACCTGCTTCCTGGCATGTACGCAAGATTTCAACACACCCATTTTTTTCATCCACTTAATCAATAGTACACAATCATTTCACACTTAAATGTGACTCCATACATCTCTCTGGTACTTACTGTATATACGTATATACCTAATGTATATCTTTAAGGGGATTAGCTTTTTTTTCCTCCACAATTTAAAACAGAGTCTTAATAACTTGTCTGTGATGTGCTTTCAGCAAAATACCCTTTGGATCAAGAATTTGTGGACCTTTTCACACCCTACAGGCTATTTGTGGTTTTGCTAAAATTCGTCTGTTTTTCGGGTTCTGCCCTGCCACCCCGCCTCATATACTACTGGGGCTATGGAAAGTACGGCTTCCGACCATGATGACCCGTTGTAGAGCGTTTTGAATCTAGACCACCCAGAGTGTGGAAATAAGTGAGTGCCCATAAAGACAATCAAAGCATTTTCCCTTGCAGAGGCAGCACTTCGTGTGTAGCATATCAACACATCACCAAAGACAGCCGTAAATTAATATCAGCATGAATAATTTTTTGGGGTATTTGTTTTTTTAAATATATTTTGGTCAAATTGTAGTTCACGAAACATGGGATTTTTTTCCCTATCGCATATAGCATAAAATGTTTGTTTTTTCCCCCCCCCCCCTTCCACTTTTTACCTCAAAGATGAATAAACAGGTTTGACTTGATTTTGTCCGCACCTGCTTGTCATTAGATTTCACACTTGACATGAATCAGTAATCAAGCTCCACATTGTCCCCTCTAATTGCAGACACAGCCCTCTTGTTTGAGCCACCAAATGGCCACAATGGACGTTCGACGACAGCATGTGAGTTTTTGCAATCTGAATGTTGCTCAAACTTTATTACGCCACAGCACAAATTTTAAAATTGAGAACAGTCACCCAAAGGGGGTGGTTGATGTGGATGCCATTTTTTCCCACATTCAGCCCCATGTTGTAGAACAGCAAGCTGTGCAAAAACTTCAACAGTTGGAAATGTACATTTAAAAAAAAAATCAGACAAGTTAATCTGTAAAGGTTGTAGTGCATTTTGGGTTCATCCTCTAAATTCACCAGTAAAACAAATAATCCCTGACTTTTTGTGAGTCATGTAACAATTGCATGTTGACTGATGTTTGCGCTCATGTAAAAAAGGGAGCCTTGGAGCTAAAAAAAAAAAAACAACCAAAAAACAACTACAAGCTATTCCCAACTGTAGCATTAATTTCCAAACCATTTACAATCACTCCAAACAGGATGTCATCCCGGAGGAGTCAGAATTGGACGATGCACCTGAAGCAAGCCGCACACCAGAACGCCAAGAGCGTGAGGAACATATGATGCTGATTACAAGTGACGAGGATGACGTCCCTCTCAAGGTTCTTAGGCCCATGCGGGGCAAGTCTTTCTCCTTCAGCGAGGAGCCTTCGCCACTCTGGACATCTCGCCTAGATCATCCGGAATCATCGATATTGGACTCACGGTTGGGTGAGGGGAGCATAAGGAGGCTAAGCGGGAAAATAACAGCTAGTCTTGACTCATGTAAACAATTACAATGGCCAGTAAAGAGCAATAAGCACAAAACATCCTTGATAAAGAAGAGGAGGAGGAGGAGAAGGAGGAGGAGGAGTAGCAGCAACTTATCCTCAATGCAATCCATGGTAAAAACAGAACATGTCATGTCTTATCTGAATAAAGTGGAAAGTCTATGCTAGTTATTTAGATTATTTTTGTTTTTTGAGTAGCGTCAGTAACACGTTTACCTTTAACTGCCATACAAGGGTAAAATGTACATTGAAAACTTTACGACTGAAGTAAAACGAATTATCCATTAATGTAGGCCTTGGTCTGGCATCATCGAATATTTATTAACTGTACAGGCAATGGTTTAAAACTATCTTAACCACTGTAAAGATAAATGACAGTAAAACTACTTACCCATGGATTTCATCGCATATTTATTAACTGCACAGGCAATGGTTTAAAACTATCTTAACCACTGTAAAGATAAATGGCAGTAAAACTACTTACCCATGGATTTTTCGGGGGCCAAGAAAAAAGAACCGGTTGTAAATTTGTTCTAGACTTGTGCTGACTATTAAATGCCTCCTGTGCATGAGTGAGATGTAATACCCCTCCATACCATCGGCGGCGGTCGTCACTATTCCTTAGAAATGGCATTCCGCTATATTTTGCCCTCACAATGAACTCGCACTCGATGCAAACGCTCAGGCTCTTGACACAATATCGTGCAGTATTTACGTTGTCAACCCTCGCTCTCGTACTCGCAAGAAGATTAAGGCAGCAAAGGTGAAATTCTCTTTCTTGGACTTCTTGCATTTACTGTTGGTTTCTTTTTCAGTATTTTTTCCAGCCTTGATTGGTACATTTTTATGCAAAAGAATCCTTTGCACTTTAAAAAAAAACACAAAAAAAACACAATGTGGTTATGCTTGCCTTCAAATCCTTTGTTGTTGGGTTAAGATAGTGAATCTTTTATGCACGCATTGAGAAATGTATGATCAAAAATCAAATATGGTAAGATATATTTTGTCCATATTTAAAATAGCATTTTTGTCATACATTTGGTTAGGAAGTGTATGGTCCTATGTGTCCAGGGTGGTAATCCTGTTCTCAATCCCTTTTGCAGTATGAGCAGCTTCCCCAGTGGCTGGTGAACGTGATGATCAACATAGAAGAAGGGAAAACACATCACCTGCTGATTGAGTGAACGCCAACCCTGTGCAAGTTTTATTTTTAATTTTTTTAATTTTAATGAATATTCACTTTGTTAAATAGGTTTAGGTAGTTTTTTTGTGCCGATTCAGAATCCGTACTCTGTACTGTATTTTTAGCACATCGGGTTTACATCAAGTACCTTGGCTCACTAAACCTTGGGAAACGTTGGTTTAATAAACGTGTCAACTGCTGTATATTTAACTTTAGACAAAGCAATTGGGAAGAGGTTATCTTGATGTTTTGCAAATCGGGTCAGCCGTGATTCATTGGGTCAGTGGGCCCTGTGTCACCAGTTTCTGTACCCAAAACTTGGCTCACTCAATTGGAAGGAAGCTCACGGATTCAGCTTGGGGGCAGGTCCAAGTAAATTCTGGGAGAGGTAGTTATTTTTATTTTTTGTACTGTAATGCCTGTGGATCGAGTGTAAGACGTGTCAAAAGTGAAGCCAAGGCAGCTGTATAGATTGTCACTTTCCACCAATACTACACGGAGGGAAACATCCAATTACCGTCAGTCGCCTTCACACAAACATGTTATGACTCTAGCGGGGTTATGCAATAAAGGGGGATGCCTGTGTGTGTGTGTTTTCCTGTGTGTGGGTGTCTCATGGCCTTGTTTATCTCCCTTTCCTGATAAGATGAACCTTCACCAAAAGAGGCGGCAGGAACAAAACGGCTTGTGGTGTCAAAACAGCGCACACACATCCAAACATGTTATTCCCTCCTTCAGTGAAACATCTTAAAGCCACATGTTTTCCTAACCTCTTCAGTCACAGATGAGTAAAATGCCCTCCCCCTCCCCAGCGGCCACACCAGCCCAGCTTGTTTTGATGTCCAATCACTGCGTCCCAAAGTCAATATTGACCGCAGACCCTGTGAACCTTCAACCACGCACGTCAGGCAGGGTCAACCTACTGTTTATCGCTGCTATGACACAAATATTTTATAGCTGTAGGCGTCATGTCAATTATTAACACTCACCAGAGGCCAGACGGATGCTTAAATACTGCTGCGCAGGAAGTCGGCGACAGGAAAAGCGTAAAGAGTTAACATGTGTGGATTACACGAGAAGATGCTGGCGACGGCCGTCGTTTTGGCGGCGGTGGCGGCTGCGGCGAGGTCATCCCCGGTGGTGGGCCCCGAGCCTATTCGTTGCGCCCCCTGCACCCAGGAGAAGCTGAGCGAGTGTCCCGCCGTCCCCACCGGCTGCGGGCAGGTGCTGAGGGAACCGGGCTGCGGCTGCTGCATGGCCTGCGCCCTGGAAAGAGGAAGCGCCTGCGGGGTCCACACGGCCCACTGCGCCCACGGTCTACGCTGCATGCCCAGGCCCGGCGAGGCCAGGCCTCTCCACGCCCTCACCCGGGGGCAGGGGGTCTGCACCGAAGACCAAGGTAGTGCCCGCGTGGCATTTGTCGCGTTTCGCTCACAAAGACGTAAATGCTAATTGATGCGTTTGTGTGCAGAAGATGCTGAAGGGGAACCAGACCACAGCTCCCTGCAGTACATGCTGGGCTTGCCCAACCAAGACGCCACAGATGCCCAGGAGAGCATCAAGGCCAAAGTGAACGCCATCCGAAACAAATTGGTGAAGCAGGTGAGAGGGGCAATGGAATAAAAATTAAATGTATTATTTTAGACTATTCAAATTAAATTGAAAATATATACTCATGTCATTCCCTCATTGGTGAATTGAATTCAGGCTTGAAATTAAGATTTTTTTAAAATTAGAATGTAGTATTAATTTTAATCCCTCAATACAATATTCAACCTATTGTTTTTTTTATTCCGCTTTTAATTGATCAACGGAAAATTCAATGAAGTTATTCAACTTAGTTCATAAACATACTTATTTTTATTCCGTAAGTGAGAATGTATTTCAGTCCATGAAGAGAATTCAATTTAGATATTATGATGTGTATCTACTGTATATTAAAAAAAAATGTTGTCAACTCATGTTAATTTCTCAATGGAAATTTCCATTGAGTGATGAGCATAAAAAGTGTTATTTGAAACCCTCAATGGTCTATTCAAATTTGTATGGAAATTAGAAAATAATTTTAATCTTTCAGCACAAATGTCAATTTAGCTATTAAAATTACAATAAAAACAAGACATACTCATCTTTCAATAAAAAATAATGATTGGTAAAACAAATGTACATTATTTTATTTATTTATTCCCTTAATAGAAATTTCAATTTAGCAATCTAAATTTGTTTATTTAAAAAATACTACCGGTAATTTGAATACCTCAATGGGAAATTCAATTCAATAATAAAAAATGAGCTTGACTGTCAAGTCAAACATTTGGTCCTCGTAGGGGTAAAAACTGAAATGCCAAAGTTCCCACACCTGTTTTAAAGCTATTGTGAGCACGTTCATAATAAAATCGAAGAAGCCTGCATTAGTCCTGCAATTGGCTTCATCTCGATTTGCAGCTGCAAATATAAAAGCTGGCAAGGAAACCCAGCTGCATTGTGTGTAGCAAAAAGAACTAGCAGTTGATGGTTCCATATTTTCCCGGTCAGGGTCCTTGTCACATTGAGCTCGACGCCGCCCTGGACGCTATCGCCAGCTCCCAACAGAACCTCGGTGAGAGGTTCACCACCTTCTACCTCCCAAACTGCGACAAGCACGGCTTCTACAAGGCCAAGCAGGTAAGGAGCACAAAGTGTAGCTCAGCCACCGTTTGCTTGTCACCTCCCTTCACAATCTCCTCTTGGTCTTTTCCTCAAGTGTGAGTCATCTCTGGTGGGACCACCCGCTCGCTGCTGGTGCGTCTCGGCCTGGGACGGCAAGATCCTCCCCGGCGCCGGCGACATCCCTGGCGACACAGAGTGTCACCAAGAAGTCACTCACTGAAGCAGGAAATAACACACGAGGACACCTTCAACTCTTTATGAAGACGAATTGTAAATTATTTTATTTATTCATGACAAGTAATTTTTTTTTAACAGTTTTCCCGTCTTTTTTCGTTGTCTTCAATTGTAAATAGGGCAACACTGTATACATATATTTGTATTTCTGACTAAATAACTCCATTCCTCCAAAACCACAGCCCTGCAACCACTGCCAAGCCCCATTTCAGGGCCTTCTTTTTTTTTTTTTTTTTTCTATTTCAATTCATTCACATCGACACAGCCGCTCATTCATGCAACATGTTGACATTGTCTGCATGCATCTTCATTTCCTCAATGGGGGATACTTAAAGTGCCGCAAGTATGTGTATGCTGGTCAAGCACAAACATAATCAAGGCTCATCCAAGCTTCTACTTTTGTCTACCTCTTCAGTTCCCCCTCCACACCTCTTTTTATCCAAAGCGTCACTGCTTTATAAAAAAAAAATATATATATATATATATATATATATTATATATATTCTCGCAAGTATTCTAATATTTATGTAATATTCGAGTGTTTACTATTTTGTAATCGAAGACTGATGTGCAGAAGTTACTGTATATTCTGTTATTTATGTGTATATGTAAAATATACAGTTCTGTGCCAAAAGTCTTGTTCTTTTGTTTTTGACATACTGTCAAGACCACATACTTATTCTAATAGAATCAGAAAACGCACAAGACAAATGTTAAAAAAAAATTGGAAAGTATTTCGATTGATCTCCACTTACACATTTTTGTCATGTATAGTATAGATATATAAAGCATGGGGAAAAAAACTATGCGGGATACACACATGCTGTTTTTTAGATTTATAAAATGTGACGCTACACACACATGATGAGGGGAAAAAATGGTAATTGTGTTCTTACTGGGTTTTTGTGTGTATGTGGTGTAGTCAAGACGACCATAATCATATCTCCACTGACAATCATTGTGAAAAATCACTACACCGACACCATGGTACAATCAATAAGGATAATCTTTTAAAGACATCCGATAGTCAGGCCTTGGTGGACTTTGATCAGTAGAGGGGGGGGGGTGCCCCTCTTCAGACAAAAGTAAAACAGACATCGCATCAACACAAATCAAGACATGTTTGAAAACATTCTAAACATGAAGTATTTAATTGTGCTCACAATCTAATTGGATTTATTTGAAACAACTACAGTGTTACTTCAAAATGCAAAATGTGTATTGCAATTTGGTTTTCACAAGTCGTTTTAACAAGAACGCTCGTACAAACCAAAGACTTTTGCACGTCACTGTATGTACGGTATTCTGGTTGGTTTATGCTAAAACTAAGTATTTACTTCAAGTTTTGTTCCTGGAGTATACGATTGTGTTGACAAGAAAAAAACAAAACAAGAAAAACAATATAAAAGACAAAACACATTCAAATAGTACACAACATGCATAGTTTCATTGTGCCTTTATTAAGTAAAAATAGACCTTTGAGGGTTGCCTTGTACTGTACATGCAAACTACATATTTACCTCAAGCAGGGTTTCCGAAACGTTTTAAGCACATTTACAAAAATATGTCCTGTATTGCCATAACATTAACATACACTGGACATAACCCAATGGTAATGATTTAATTTAAAACAAACATGAGTCAAACATTATTTTGGAAGAAATTGTGCGCTTGTTCAATGATTATTAAAATAGCGAATAGGGATGTTCGTTAACCACTTTTTTTCCAGACCGATACCAGTATGAGTATTCACGCTTTGAGCACTCACCCATACACAGTACCGAACCTTCTAGTATTTTTGATACGTACATTTTTTTAACACAATGAGAGAAAAAAAATGTGAATAAAGACCTTTCTTTCTGATGCAGATGATGATTCACCAGTGTGTCAAACTGCCACAGTATAGCGCCAACTACTGCCAAGGAGGACTTACTTGCACTTACTATTTTCTTACGTATCGGTAGCTGGTATCGGTAGCCCCACTAGCACCCTTAACTTAAAATAAGGCCGGTATCAGCCCAATACCGATACCTGGTATCGGTAGTCACTGATCCCTAATAGCGATCCAACTGAACTGTACCCCAAATCCCCTGGACCCCTGACCAAATCAATGGTCTACCAGAACTAAGGGATGACAGCCTTTTTTCTTATCTTTTGTTGATTAGATATTAGCATTTAATCATCGTGCTAATTGCTGTGCTAGCTGTTGTGATGTGCTATACACTGGACAGGCTGACTCCCTGAGTAACGCAAGCTTCCTCTGGAGAAAGAATTTGAAATTATTTGGGCCGAATCGCCAGGTAGTGCGAAAGCCCTCTTGAAATTGACGTTTACTGTTATTAAATTGACTTTTTGGAGGATTAGCATGCTTGAATCCTGTTTAAAATGTTGCTTTTTTTAGAACACGAACACCCCCGCACTCCCACCACTACCAAATGCGCTAGCACCCCTGAGAAAGTTTGGAGTGACACTTTCAACGATCAAAATTCAGCGGATGCAAACAAGCCTCAAGGACTCGTGCACAGAATCGAATAGCAAGTCGGCCATTTTGGTATGAGGAAGCCCTTTTGGTAAAAAAAATTCCAGAGCTCATATCGGTCCAACTCTGACTAAGGATTTCGGCCATAAAAGCCCCAAATGGAAGGAGGTATCCTTGACGGACGGGCAATGCTGAAGTGAGACGCTTTTATGCTGCCGTTAAACTTGGATTTCAATGATTCACCATAAAAAATGTGCGACCAGTCATCGCTGTGTGCGGGTTCATAATAATCATTGTTATTATTATGGCAGCGCAGCTGTGCATTCCATCGGCTTGGGACATCAAGCGCACGAGTCTTCTCGGTCAGAAATGTTCGTGAAGAATCCATCTTGTTCCTTGTACAAAAAAGGTCCCGCAGATAGAGAGAGCAAACATCCACATATCGGCTCTCTCCCAATATCCTCAGTGTCTCTGCTTGTTTACAGATCTTTAGCCCTCCCCCTCCCTCAAGTCCCGCTTGGGCTCCTATTGGCTCTGCGAGCTGAAGTGCCGGACGACTCCTCGCTCCTTCCCATCGAAATCTGGCAAGGGCTGCCCGTATTTGTCCACACACCAACAGAAGCCTCGCTTTCTGCCCTTGGATGGACGGCACTGCGAGTGAAGAGGGGGACAAGGTGAAGCTAAATGTAAAAAAAAAAAATAAAATAAATACTTTGAGTTGAATGCGCCGCATTATGGCTAACGGGCCACTTTAGTCAGTGGAGGAGAACGGCAATAGTTAAGAGGCATTAATGGGCAGTTTGTGCTTGAGTGGACGCAGCCTTGGCCACGCGGTGCGCTGTGGTATTTTCAGCAACTTTTATGGTCCACCTCCTGTTACGCACACATATAGAGGCCTTAAAGGTAAACAGAAACCTGCTCAAATATTTGCTTAGGGACCTTCGTGAACAACTGAGAACCCAGATCTATTTTCAGGAGCCGGTGGCAGCACGAATCATCTGTTGCTGATTATACCCCACAGCTCCAAATTATGGGTACTACAAATGACTTACAGAGTCTGCGTGGAGCTACCCGAGGGCTGTTATTTTATTGCCAATTTTACTAAAGGTCAACCCCCGCTCTAGTAAAACAAGCAGACGTTCGTTACCGGCGATCGGGGATGGAAGTTTTTGCGTCCGCATCACAACACACCATTGCTAAAAATAGCAAAGTGTCACAAAAATGTCTCCAAGGAGACATTTATTGCTATTAAGGGACGGTTTGGCTCCAGATTATGCGCATGTCCAAATTAGAGCAGACCACATGAATGGAACCACCGGAGGCCTGTGTGCACACTGCACACTGCGCTGCATCCACTCTACATAAACAAAGACAATGAGCCTGGCTGCTTATGAGATGATTGCAGGTCAAAGGAGAGCACGTCCATTAAGCAGGAGGCCGTGCTGTGTAATAAGAAAAGCGACGCAGCGGCGCCCTAAGTGCCTCCATATGAACGCGTCAGAACAGCTCATTTATTACAACCCCGTTGTGGGCTGAGCCGCCGTGCGAGGGATGCGGGAGGGGGGATGGCGGGGGCATGGCCGCCGCTCTATTTCTGGGACGGCTTCTCAAAAGTCCAGCAATTATGGGGTGAGGACGTCGGGTGCCGGCGGCCACCTTGACGTCTGTCTCGCTGGGAAGGTTCCCGAGCGTCGTCCCGGCCAGGCAACGCCACTGGGGTTAGGGCCCTGCGGTCGCAGTCTCCAGTGCCAGTGGCTCGGGGTCTACCTCACTGGTGTGGCGGTGCAATGATGAGGCTCTAATAACTACCGATGAATACAGGAGGACAGATTCACATCTATAATTGGGCTGCAGGAGGCCCACAGCCTGAGTCACTGCGTTTGGGCTTTGAATCTCTATTAATGCAGCCTGCAAAAAGTAAGACATTTGGGATTGCGCTTGAGAAACAATAAAGCTCATGTTTTGAACGGAACTATTTTGAAACCTAACAACGGTCTTACAGTGTTGTTGCCACAGAGGGTCACTGTTTCGTTTGGCACGGTTTTTACGTCGGATGCCTTTACTGACGCAACCAACCCCTATTTGATCCGGGCTTGGGACCAGCTGCTGGATATCAGGAATTGAACCCGCACCATCTGCATGAAAGACAGCAGCATGTAGCACTACCTGTGTATCAGGTCTTACAATGTCCACTAACCAAAAAAAAAAAAGGCCCCTTCACACTGTTCACCTAAGATGACTTTCAAGGCCAGCTGTTTTGTTCTGTAAGAAACCGATGGGGGATTGTGCGGCGAGAGATTGACCTGTGATTCAACCCACTTCCAACAGAGAATCTGATGCATAACTGGTGTGCAACATTGCCAGTGTATAAGGGAAGAAAATGGAAAGTTGAAGACCCAAATCTCACAACCCATGCCTGCGTTGAAAGCAACTGTCGCCGTCCAGTCTAATTGTCAGAAGTGCTAAATGAATGCACACTACGGGCAAGGCAATTTCCCACTTGGGTAGTTGTGTCTGAAAAGAATAGGTGAGTACATGCTGTTACAACTCCGATGCTCCATTTTGCTTGCGCAGAATCTGATATTCAGCAGAAGTACTACTACAATTTGAGAATTGGTGACATTGCCAACTGCTTGTCTGGCGAGCATATTATTACTCTTTCACACAGAGCAATGACACAAAGTTGCTGCATCAGAGCGGTGCGAGCAGACCGCCTTTGTCCGCATGTGCCTTTGACACAGAACCCAGTGGAGAAGGGCGAATGCCATAACCGTGCGCCGTCATGCAGCCAATACGATTATAAAATGGCATCGGTGCAAATGTCTGGTGTGATATCTAAAGTAATTGTCAATTCTTTAAATAAAACATGGCGGTTTTCCCGTGGGAGTCATTGAAGTTTTACACCCCTTTTCCAGCATTCCTTTATCTACATGATCTGGTACGACATCTGAAGGTTGGCTTTGTCTCCACCATCTTGTCTCTGGTTCGTATACCGAACAGCCACGTGGGGAAAAGGTTGAGTAAATTCCGGCTTTAAAGGCAGTGTGAAAGATCATTCGTGACACCTGACCACCAACAAAGCTTGATTATACTTATGTTTCCTACCTGCTTTTTCTTATAAAAGCCCTTCTTGTCGCAGTTTGGTATGCGGAAACCTCTGGGGTTAAGGTTGTCTGTAATTTTGAGGTTGCTGAGGATGCTCTCGATCTCCCTCCGACAGGGGCCCTGCACACAAGAGAACATGTCAGCAGTTCCGGTCAGTTTATTATAAAATGGTTGAGTGTCAATGGTTGTCTGTTCATGTATGGCTCAACTAAGACATTTAAGACATGACTGCAACCAGTCCAGACTGCAGTCTGCCTTTCACCCAAAGTCAACTAGGAAAGTCTCCCGATCCTAGCGAAGGGTTTAAGCATTACAGAAAAGGGATGGATAGATATTGAGATTGAGGGATGGGTGTTCTGGTACCATATACCTCAGCTAGCACAACATTCTCCATTCTGTTGTGTTGTAAAAATGAAGCCATTGGTGGTTTAATGGTTCACATCAGATTGATACGGACTTGGTAGCGTTCCAAGTTCTTCTTGATTTTCCAGCTTCTTGGAGCTGACTAAATCAGAACTTGTGGGAAGGAACCACGGAACAGCCCCATATAATCTGAGTCCAATTCGCACAACTGTCTAATCGATGCTGTCAATTGACATAGCCGCATTATCCAAGTGTGGCAGTTCGACTATGAGAAATTTGTTTCGATAAGGACTAAGTTATTCTGAATCAAATTAAAGAAAAGACAAAAACACATGACCGGAAAAAAACATTTGAATTAAGTCACACAATTAAGCCAATGCATTTACGGACCTTAACTGTTCAATATTTGGACTTTTCCTATGTTTTTTGCTGTCATTTTCTCCTGGTTTTGGTCTTTGGGCTGTGTGCAGTTCCCACACCTGACCTGACCTGTGACATCTTCTTCAAGCGTTCTCTCTCCTCTTGTTTGATGTACACCAGGAATCGGATGATGGCGATCAAACAACTAGTAGACCACCAGAGTTTGTTTTAATCCAAACCAACACGCCAAATGCGAACAAAGTCTTAAAAAAAAATCCCTTTTCAGTCAGACGACCTAGAAAATTGAATTTCCTGCATTGTTGACTTGCGACCAGACCAAGGTGTACCCCGCCTCTTGCCCAAAATCCACTGGGATAGGCTCCCTGACACAGCATAAGCGCTATAGGAAATTGATGGATGGATGTGGGAAGGCAGAGCCAAAAAGGCCTGTCTTAAGCTCCAAGTACTCTGGTCGCTAATTAAAGCGACCGTGCAGCCAAAGCCCAGTTCTCGTGTGCATTCACGTCTCTGGCCAAAAGAGGAGATGGAAATAGTAGCGGGGCTTCCCAACAGGCACTCAAGCCGGCCAATCCATCATCCGTTGGCTCTGGGCGCAGCCGGCACGCGGACGCCTTGTGGTCAAACAACCGCCTGACCCGGGTCAGCCGCAGGGCCACGGTCCCTGCTCGCTGCCATGCCATTCTGTTGGTCGCGGTGCCTGCCAACCTTCAGCACGCTTCCCCCAAAACATTTCGTCGCCCGCAGGAAGAGAAAAACACCAAAACACAGAGCGAGAGAGTGAGAGCAATAGCGAGGGAAAGAGGAGAGAAGAGAAAAACATTCCAAGTCCGTGCTCCAGAGGAAGGAAACTATTGGTTGTGGTACTTACATACTCAGGCTCTGGTTTAATCTCCAGGGAGAAGTTCTGTTGGTCTGTCAGGAGTGGTCCGGGCACGTCCTCCATTTTAAAGCTTTTAATTCTCTTCTGCTGCTCCCGTCGTAGGATTTCAGCCTTGGCGGAGGGCAGGAAGGGGTTAAGCGGAGGTCTCACGGGTCCCGTGGGTCTGCTGTGCGCGCCGTGCGTCTTTTGGAGGACGCCGCTGGTCGAGTTGTGCTCCTCGTCCTGAGTCTCGATGGTCTCTGCCAGTGTTTTGAAAGAGCACGTGGTTGTTTTGCTACTGTGTTTTGGTTACAGACCCAAGCACGCACATTTGAATACTGTTGGGTATCATTGTTTCTAGCAGTATTGGAAGTGAGTGACTCTGACATACCAGGAGGTAAAATCGGTGTCAGTCGCTAAAGTGACAATCTAAAGGTACACTAGTGGGGCTCGTTGTCGGACACCATGCTGGGGTATGACTATTTTCGAAAGTTGAAAATTAAGTGTCAAGGGTATTAAGATGATGCATTTAGGAGGTTCCATCCCTTTGAGAAGTCATACTGTGATAATAGTTCCTATGTAATGCCCACCGCCATAGAGGCAATCCAAAGGGCAATTCAATTTGTAACCCCCAAGTTACCAATAGACAAATGTACCCCATTGGGCTTGTGACTAATAAAGGGCTGGACACCCTGGTACCTGACCTTCCATAAACAAAAAGGTGCATGTATGAAACCAAGCTGAAATGGTCAAGGGGATAAGGGTAATGCATTTGAGTTTACCATCAAGACAAATTGTGATGATGGTCCATTCCCTAACTACCACAATACAATCATGCAACGCATTTGAGGTTTTCACTCCGATGATCATATTTCCAGCAATACATTTACAAAAACACGACAATACTGGTCGTATTTTTTGACACCCCAGTGCTTTGTCCAGGACCAAAATGGTACAGGCGTAATCAAAAGCTATAAGTCAAGAGTAAGGGTGATAAGATAGTGATAAGCCATCCAGTGATTAAATTGCTCACCTACCTATACTGACACCTAATGTGCTTATTTTTAAGCACACTAGTACCTTTTCTATGACCAAAAATGTTAAGGTATGACCGCAAGCTACACTATAAGTCAAGGGTCAAGAATCTAAAGGTAGTGCATTTGAAAATACTGCCGCAGTGACGAGCCAGACTGTGATGAGAGTCAAATTTCAACTAACTTGGGCTACACCCTGGACTGGTCGCCAGTCAATAGCAGCGCACATAGAGGTAAATTAGCATTCACATTGACAATTTAGCGCAACTTCACCTCATAATGCATGATAGTAAACAATCCATTTTTTAATAGCGCTTTTCTTATTAGGTTCATGGGTGAGCCTGAGGTGATCCATGCTGACTTTGGGCGAGAAGTACACCCAAGACTGGTCACCAGCCAATCTCAAATAATAATAAACATATCATATGGCAACTAATTGCAAAACGGCTCTTTATAGTTACCAAAAGATGCCATACGTTGGCGTTAAAAGACTACTTTTGTATAAAAGAAACACCCTGACTCACTTAACATGAGATGGTGCTACAGAATTATTTTCGTCCAAATGAAGCACCCCAATTCACTTCCGCGTAAATACTTGCACCAGGTTGCCACAAGATGGTGCCAAAGAAATACTACTGTTGCTTTGGTCTGAGTTAAAAAAGAAAAACAGCAAGTAGGTAAGTTTTTCCACAAATATCACAGGATATATTCCCCACAAAATCTGCAAATTTGCACATTTGATATGACATCTCAGTCCATGCCGAGAGCTGAACTTAGTTGTTACTTTTGCAGCTCACATTGAAGACCCCCTTGTCCCTCACCCCCAGCACTTAATTAGAAGCCTATAAAGGTCCAGTATGAGCCATAAAGACAACCCTGTGCTCATTTTGCGCGCCGTTCCAAACTCCTCAATGCACGCCAGTGTGCACGCATGCACGCCGTTAAAGCGAGCGTGAGTAATCAAGGTGCACGCATACCTGGCAGTTCATTGACAGGAGGCGTCGGTCTCTCCGCCAGCCGTCGAGTGCTCGTGGCGTTGGCGCAGACCCCTCGTCCCTCCAGAAGCGCCTGCAGAGGTCTGGTCTCGCCGGACTGGTGCTGGCAGGACAGCCCGGCGCCGCATCTGCCCGTGTACACGCCGCACGGCTGTCCGAAGCTGAGCGCGCACGTCAGGCAACAGCCGCAGCCCGGCTCTCGGACCCTCTCGGCGCAGTCCTTGGGCAGAGGCTTGCAGGACAGGCGCGCTCCATCGTCGCACGGCTCGCACCTGATCACCGGGCCCAGCGCACCTGACCCGCGGCCAAAAGACACTAGCACGAAAGTCACGAAAAGTGCGCGGAAGCACGAATCCATGGTGGCGTGTGTGGCCACGGGTGTAGTAATCCTGTCGTAGTGACTCGTTCTGCTCTCTCATTCACGTAATTCCACCGCACAAAACATCCCAATATATAGACCCTGCAACTGTAGTCACTCCCCCCGTGGAACTCCAATGATGAATTGCCTCCACTTCACTCTGCCATTTCTAATCACAGCAATGTACTTGACTTTATTACTACAAATGACTAAATATCCATCCATTCTGTCTATGTTTAAACCTCCAAACCTTTAAATCCATTTACTTCTCAATCTGCAACTGAGGTTAAGTATACCTATATTTAAAAAGTACCTTAGAATCAATCATCATCACTAAATGATTATTTCCATGAGGAAAATCCTCCACCCCAACCTCCCAACCCCCTTCCCCCCAAAAATGCATACGATTACTATGCATTGTGCATAATTATAGCATGCGTATCAAGTACGTCTTGTGCTATTTTTTCGAGCCTATACACAAAGTCATCCAGAGGGGGCGCCAAATGCGAGCTTGTGAGAGAGTGTGTGTGTGTGTGTGGGGGGGGGGGTGTATGTGTGTGCGTGGGGGGGGGTGTATGTGTGTGCGTGGGGGGGTGGGGGGGGTGCTTGGGCGTGTGTGTGTGTGAGTGACGGGTTCAATGACCCTTTGTTGTCTGGGCTAGTCATGACCCCAAAAATTTTGGCCCTTTGCTGCTTTAGCATATGAAGTGTATCAGGAAAGTACCAGGACTGGTGGCACAAATTATATATTTTAAACTCAGATTTCAAACATTCAACTGCCGCATCTGGTGTTTGCTTCGTTTAGGTGACAGTTGTGGCAGAACAACTCTGCTTCACCAGGACAGCGCTCCTCCTAACTGAGCATCTGACAGTTCCTGGACGAGAAGCTGCAGAGGATCCAGGGGGGTTACTTTGAAGTGGAAAATTGGTAAGTTTGGATTAGATTTTTTTTCTGACACATCACATACTGTATAATGAAATATATACATAGTAAATGGAATAAGCAACAACAAATTATGATTTGTTTGTTTAATAAATCATTCATTCGGCTCCGTTTACACAAATAGTTCTGCATCTGCTTCCATAAGTGGTGTAAACAGTGAAATATGAATCTGTCAGCAGTCCCTTTGGCGACCTGTGAGATTCTGGCGAGGTAGTTTGTATCAGCTGGATGACAACAAGATGTTAATTGTAACGTTTTTCACTGAACAGGTTATGTATTTGCATTTGAACATTAAGGCTAGCCAGCTAGCTGTTGCGCTAGCGAGCTAGATGCCTACCTCCTCCAACACACCTGATTCAAATGATCATCTAAAACAGGCTGGATATGGCATCTTGAGGATTGTACTTGGGCACCCTTGGCCAAAGTCATACCTTAACCTTTTTTTTTGTTTTTTTTTTGCCTTAGGATGTCATCCCATAAAATGTCTTTACAATAATATGTTCTACGCACCTCCACTATAAACAGCATTCTGATTAATATTGTGTTTGTGGATCAGCTTCAGAAAACAGGTGAGCCATGATTGGTCGTTACCTGAGCCCTAAGCAACCGTGATGTCATTTTCAGTTGACACAAAGTGGCAAAATGGCCGCCCCCTGAGATGGCTAAAAACGGGTGGATTGACTTCCCCTTTAAATCGGCTACATTCAGTTCTATCCCTGAAAAGAAATTATAAATAAATATAATTTAATCCGAATTTGGTTTAGTTTTTTGTGTTTTCTGAAAAACTGAAAAAAAATGACTTAGGCAATTATTTTACGAGGGTGATGATAATTAACACCGATCAACAACGTTTTAGAAGTAATATTTATAAATCAAGGGTTAGGTTCAGCAACAAGTGGATTTTCTTTCTAAAACATCATAGCTATAAATTATAACGCATGGTAATATCCGTATTGCACAAGCTTTTATAGTTCAAATGTAAACAAAAATACAAATATCTCAAAAACCTGATGGACCAGGAAAATAGTAGAGACATTTTTGTAATCAAAATAAAAAATGGGACACAAAACGCCATCTCTGATTAAAATTTGCTGTTGACCAGTATGTATAATAATTCACTTCTTTTTTTTCACGAATTTTGTATGGCCCATGTACAATTTGAAAAAACTGATGGCCCCCAATAGGAAAGAGATTCCCCACCTGTGTCCAAAAAGTGAGACATTCCAACTTAATTACATCTGTGGTGTTAAAGATCATAGCGGGACTACGTTAAAAATCAATGCAGTGCCTCCCGTCTCCTTAAAATCTTATGTCAAACCAGGCCTGGCACTCTGCCCGCCGTCTCTTACTCTTAACTAGGCAGCTCTACAGCAGAGAGTCCTTCTCACTGGAATGCCAAACATTTGTTTCATATTCAGGAAGAGAGCGAATGGGAGTTGGAGGTCGGGTGAGGGGGGGTGCAGGGGGAGTTTGGGGTGGGGCTGATTTTCCTCACTCTCCTCCTCAGAAGGGGGTCTTTTTGGAGCCACCTGCACATTTTCCGCATAGCAGCAGCAGACGTTGGCCGCTGCAGGAATGTCATCCCGCTGAGCAGCCACTCAATAAAGAGGGAGTGTGAAGAATGTTGCCAGTGCACACACACACACACAGGATATTGGTGTCCTGTACATGTGTTCAACATGGGCTGCCGAGTAGACACATTCTAATCTGGTGCAATTCGAAAAGTGTTTTCGGATCATTTGGGCGGCGCTAAAAATGGGTAGCTAAAAATAAACCTTGCCTCAGGGTGTGCACCAGTCTTAATAAACCACATATGTCGATGCTCCGTTTTATACTCTCAACTCAATAATGCCTTTATGTTGAATTCTTTTCCACTATGCATTCAAGTGTTAGTTCACCCCAATTACATGCTAATGGTGCACTCAGAAAGAGTCTTGTAGTCTGACCAAGGTAAAATATGGCCAGTCAAGTAGTGGCCGTACCAATCAGTAACTGTAAGAGCTGAGCGGTTTTATCGGAACTGGTGCCAATTTCAAGAAGTTCATAGGACAACACATTTTATTTAGAAATGGCTTTATGTGTCCCGAAATGTATTTTTGACGCTATTTTATAAAATGCCTTTACTTTTATTCTAGCACATCATTTTTTTTAGATATTATTTTTGGGGTGTTTGTAAATTTGACCTATAAAAGCTTGTGCAACATGAATTTTACCATGTGCTGTAATTTATACAGTAGCTATGATGTCAGAGAAAAAAGCGACCTGTTGCTGAACCTAAGCCTTATTTCATAAATATTACAAAATATATTACTATGTTACAAATTATTATTATTATTATTATTATTATTATTATTATGAAAACCTGATCTGATAGAGAAAAAAAAACGAGGGCTGATTTAGAATCAATCAGAGCAAAAAAAATGTAATCCACAAAAGTGTTATCAGATGTCTTTAAAATATGATCCAAATGGTAAATATTGATCAGGTTTAACACAACCTTACACTGGTATTTTTTTTTGGACTTGACTATTTCCTGAGCAGATTGGCTAAGAAAAATTCCAGAAGATAATCGCTCAATAACAACTGTCAGGCCTTCTGTGATCTTGATTGAAAAGCGGTCATGATTGAAATCGGCTATGACCCCTCCCGCAACTATGCACCCCCCCTCTCTCAGATTTGATCAAATTTGGAAGTCAATGCTCTTACTATTAGTTGTAGAATTAGTATTTATAATTTTGAACTTAACTACTGCTCTATGTTACATATAAAATGCATATCAAAAGCCAAATGCCCTCTGGTTAGACGCTACCACCATGCACCTGGTTAACGATTTTGATGATATTTTTGTGTGTTTCAAAAAATACCTACCGTTTTCCAAACAGTTTCTATCATGATGAAGCGAGTTTAAAGCCCCATCATCCATTTGTCACGCCTTGAAACCAGTCCACAGCTCTAACTGTACAGGTTGTTATTTTGGGATAATTACCTCAATTTGAACCCCATTCCCCTAACCAGTGTTTATGTCTATGAACACATGCATACTGTATATATTCTGTAGGTGTGTTCGGGCAAGACAGGAACGGGTGGAGCTGTTAGGAATGAGTCTGTCGTACATATCACATGGCTAGTCGGGTAAGTTCAATGTTTTTCTTTTTCATTCTTTTCCCCACTGATCTTATCACAGATGGACTGCATGCTAACGAGTCTAACACCGCCACTAAAGGTGATCACCAACCCCGTTTAATCGGGCTCTGACTGGCCCTAATGCAAAGCAGATACATCTGATGATAATGATTTTTGACATATACGGTCAACTAAATGAAAGTGAAGCGGCTTTCGGGTAATTCTGATTATCTTCAAATTGTTTTTTGTTTTTTTTAACATTACACTTTTCAGATTATATTGGTCGATGGTCACAATATTTAAGAAGAAAAATGAAAATTAGTAACAAGGTCATGAATCAAGTTATATCTCAAATTAAACGGCTCAATTGGTGTAGACACATATTGATAATCGGACCAAATGTGAACGTTTTCCCCACTTCTGATCAAAATCAGAAAATACCAGATTATCGATTGTCCATCGAAGATTATCCTGGGTGATTATCCTGTGATTTGGTGTCTGTTAAAAGTGATTTTTCCTCCCTATCTGTTTATCAAATGGTCAGGCCGACAATAGTAAATGTTTAAGGGACCTCTAAATAATCAGGCATTTACTGTCAGTTAATGTAAATCAGGGCTGAAAACATTGTTGTTTACTGCAGCATTCTCGTGAATTGACCCTTTATTCTCTTGTTTCAAACCCCATTTGCACGCTATTTTTCAATTTACCTAGGCCGATACTTGGATTTAATCATTTAATGGAATTATTTTAGATGATTGTATTGTGATTTTTTTTAATGACGTAATATTTTCTTTCTCTTTCTGTAATGCTTTTAATGTTTTATGCAAAGCACTGTGAATTGTCTTGTACATGAAATGTGCTATACGAACTAACTTGCTTTGCATTGCTTTAGTGAAAAAATCCATGAAAAAATAGAAAAAAATCAATTTGCCCAATTTGGGTATCTAAGTGTCACCCTTGGAAGTATTTGGGAAAAAAAAGTAAAAAGCAGTAAGTTTGTGCCCAGTAGAGACCCATGTACTGTATTTGATCTGGGCCTTCAGTAGCCCACTTAATTCACCTCTTAATACTACCACTATTGGCTCATAATTGTAAAATTATCAGTACTACACAAAAAAATGCAATTGAGCCACGTTGGTGATCTGAAGCACACACCCCCACACTCTAGACAATTTTGTTTCCTATGTCTGCGCTGGTCTGTCCGGTCCAGACTTTTTAACATGTTTTCACACATGCGTGTACATTTCCTCACATGTGTGAAGGAGGTCTGACCGCTCTGTCAGTCGTGCACGAGTGGATGACAGAGAAACACACAAAGTGCCTTTTCATTCACGCTTCATTTATATTAGTCTGTTCACACTTCACAGCAATGAGTCTGGCTTTATACAGAGAGTGAAAAAGCACCTGAACCAAGTGGTCCAGGCCATGTACTGTATCATTACAGACACGCCATTAGTCATTGTAGACAGAGACTCAATTAGGGTGGCGATATCCCTTACAGCATTTCTAAATAGACTCTCTATTTGTTTTTACAAGCGCTGGTGGTCTGTGGTTATATAATATGGTTTGATGTGAATATTGTCGAGAGCAAGTTATCACTGTTGAATGTCAATGGCTGTTATATGGGGAGGGTTGAAAGCAGCAGTGAGCAGACTGCGCCCTGTGAGCCAATATGTGACCCTAGAGAGTATTTGATGCAGGCTACCATGCAATTTTAAAAAGAAATCAAATGTCTCTTAAAAAAAAAAAACGAACAAAAGGCGAAAAAATATGTAACCCACAAATACTCCTGATAGACAGTTATTTCTGTTTCCCATTCTTCTTGAGTCAACTTAGGCACATGAATATAATGATATTTGATAACAATGGTAAACAGCTAATATTAATGAGGGATGGCTTTATGTGTCCCTAAAGGTACTTTTTGATACTAATTTAAAAAATAAATGCCTGTACATTTTTCCCAAGCATACCAGGTTTTTGAGACTTTTTTTTTTAAGGTTGACCTATAAAACCTTGCGCAATACGGATTTTACCATGTGTTGTGGGCAGATTCGGAATCATCACAAAAAAAAAATATCTAGAAAAGTTTACTTGCGTCCTTGATTTAAAAAAAATCGTAAAAATGTGTTTACCAGTGTAATTGTTGTTATGCAGTACTCGATGATTTGCCCTTGGGGTGGAGGGATCAACGTCGTCAGGTGGTTTCCATCGCTAATCGGGTGTTTCGACGGTGATCCGATGGTGGGTCTCTCCTTTCTCACTTTCTACGATATTTTAGCTTGGAGGTAAAGAATACTTTGATAGGTGAAGCCATCTTGGAAATGGTACTTGGCCCATTTGTTGCACTGAATCAGGAAAGGACTGAGAGTAACGATGGACTGCCCCCTACATGTGAAAATTGGAACTGATTTAGTCTGAAATTGATTTGGACATTACTATTGGACTACTCATCTCAAAGAGATGCATTTTATTTGTTCATTTTTGCTCTTAACTTGAAAATAACAAAGATTCAGTTGGCCGACTCCAGTTCTCAGTGGCTCAATTTATCTCACGTAAAACAACAACAGCGGCTGCAAGTCGCTGAGCCATCCAAGAATGCCTTTTTCTGTCGCCCTCCCTCCTTCACTTTACTCTAACATTTGTTCCCCTTGGAGGAAATAGATGCCCAACTAATTAAAAGGCCGTAAAAGGGTTTGCATACAAACTCGGGTTCTCATATTATCTCGAAAGAACCTGACATGCTGCTGTTTATTGCCACAGGCCTCATCTACTAGTGCATGGTTAGATTAAATGCTTTTTAACTACAATCTGGTCTGCTCTCTTGTGTATTTTTCCTGCAATTACCTCTCCTGTGTCATTAATCTGCTGCTAAATTCATCAATCACAGCAAATTGCTGAATGGGCCCACACGAGTTATACAAACCTGTGTGCTCGTGTGTAGTTTAACAATGTTGCTTTTTTTCTGGACTTTTCCTGCTACTTCTTGTATTTCAAATAACAGAGCAAGACGAGCTTTTGGTTCCGCTACACTTGCCACACCTGCAGGCCTGCACTTCCTTCCTGCCCACCCCGGGAATTCTTAACTTTCACCACCTGCAGATGGACAGCAAGGAAGAGGTGGAGGAGGATGAAGACACTTTCCCTCCCTCTTATATTCTCTCCCACTGCCATCAAGAAAACCTGCCCAGGCTTGTGTTGCAGGTAAAAGTCTGTCCGCATGCAGCACCCAAGGTTGACTTCTTTTTAATTACAAAGTGTAGACACTTAAGTGGAACCTAGGGCAGCATAGTTAACTTGTGATTAGCAGGTCTGCCTTACAGTTCAGAGCTTCTCCACTGGAAAAAAAAAAATGTGTTGAATTGACTCAATTTTATATTGTTGGATGCACAAAATAAAATCATTTGCACCCAGATACATTTTTTTAAAGTACATATCCAGTAGTCTACTCAAAACGGATCTGGACCCAGATGATTTCATTTCATGCAACCACTTGACAAAATAAAATTGAATGAATTCAACAAAAATGTTGTTCAAAAAATGTATTCTTGTGTGAAGAGTCCAGGGTGTCAGCTGGGACAGGCCGCCCACCCCCGACCTGAATGAGGACAAGCATTCTGTAGAAAATTCAAAATTGGTACATGGATAATGACAGCCTGAATGTAACGAGAGGAATTTTTGGCAACTAAAAAATAATGCACAATGCACAATATTTAATACAAGTACAGTATTTCCTTGTGTTTATTTACAGAGCACATCAAAACAATTCCATTTTCTTATACAAATAAACTGATGCACAGAGGTCCTGTATACATGAGGTACACATACATGAGGCCACTTTAACCACTTTTGTTAAGTGTAACAACAGAGCCACACTGTGGTGAGATAAATGGAAACAAAATGGAAATACAAGTTATGTCTTCCACAGCATCCACAGAGAAGAGACAATATAGCTCCTGGAGCATGGTAATGCTGGCTCCTGTTTTGTAATTCCAACACTTTTCAGACACTGATACATGAAATATACTCCAGCCAGGATTTCTGAGAACAGCAGTTTTCAAAATGTGTGGGAACATCTCCCCCTAGGGGCCACCTCAAGACTTGAGGGGAGGCGCAACAGCATAGGAAAAAGAAAGAAAAAAGAAAGTTTTGCTAGCAAAATTGATCAATTTTCTTTCTTTTTTTTTGCCTTTCAGAAATACAGTTTAAGGAGGGCATCTACTGTTATCCTCCAGCCAGTTGAGGGTGTCAAAGAGCTTGTTAAGGGGCAGTAGATTGAGAAAAATAAAGTAAAAATCTAATAAGACAAGTTCAGGCATGTTTCCCCATCCATTATTGGTCAATTTTGCAGTAGAAGATTTTTTGTTGTTGTTGCTTTCTGTCTTTTAGTTGAAGATGGGCATTGGAGCTTGAGAAAAATAAGGTGTACAGTATTTACAGATGTGGGCACTTAACCCTATTTTGCCGTTGCGTCCTCTGTCCACGACCTGGGCACCATTCCGTCATCGTCCCTCCGTCCTTATTTAAAAAAATAATTGTCCTGCGACCCCGTCCGTCCTCAAAGCGCTTCTGCATGACGCTGTGGGAGAGATGCTAACGGCAGAGGTTTCATAATTCATGAACATTATCTAAAGCTCATTAGCTGGCTAATTTCGTATTCACATCCACATACCGACTAGGAATGTCGTGAGTGGACTGAATTGTTTGCAACTGTTTAAGTGTCAACCAAGATAGCGTTTAGCTGCCAACACAACCACCGTCGGAAACTACGGAGCCCGCCAGGGGACATCACGAGAATATTTAAGATTGCGTTGTAACGCAATACTATCGCGTTTTATTGCAAAACTTACAACGCAATACGTATTCAGTTTTATTGTGTTATTGCACAATAAAAGTAATTATTGCAAAATAATGTAATGTTATTTTAGGAGGAGAACAAAAGACTTCAACATCTGGGTCGTAGCTGTCAGTGTACAGCGGCGCTGGCATGAGCGTGAATGACGGATTGGTGAGATTTTTACACTTTAGAAATGTCCCAGACAAGAACATACTTCGCATGCAAAGGGATAAGGTATGTACTAAATGTTAACAATTAGTTAATAAAACAACATTTCTATGCACCTATTCCTTGTTAGTGAAAAGGACGTTATGTGGTGTAATCCATGGTATTAAATGTGTTGAACTGCAAGAGGGCAGACTGTGAGTACAATGTTACTGCAGCGAACGTACATGAAAAAGAAAAAAAAAAAGGACTCTACAGTGTCCCAAGAAATGCTGCGTCATCAGTAGGTGAATGAGGAGACAGTGTTAAAGCGCTTTAAGTGAAAGCCCATATACCATTTGTTACTGAGGGCGCATTTCCCCTAGGGGGCACCAGAGGACTTCAGGGGAGTGGCTTCTGCAGCGTGAGAAAAAGATTTAAAATAACATAACTCTTCACTACAAAATGGATTTTTTTGTGGTGCTGGGGGCTTGAGAAAAATAAACACAGTTTTTCTTTATAAACTTACCAATAACTTCAGTCATGGAAAAATTAAGCTTTAATGAGGGATGATAGTAATAGTGTTGCTATCCTCACATAGCGAGTTTCAAATGAGCAGCAGTTTGAGAACAATAAAGAACAAAGAATATGATCACTTCAGTTATGGCAATGTGACTCTTAATGAGAGTTAACAAAGGGTGATATTTGGACTTCAATTTTTTTTCGTTTTCAAACGTTTTTATTTAAATGCTGAATTGGCTCAGTGTCCCACAAAATCATGGATGGGAACGCGCCCTCATAAAAAAAAAAGGGGGGGGGGGGTTCGGCGGGGTCGGGGGAGCACAATTTGGTGTAATTGGACACTGTAACCAGCTTGTGCCATGGAGGGAGGAATACATAATATATATTAGGGTTTACTTAAAATAATTTTCATCTCACTCACACACACACGCACACACACACAAACACTCACCCTTTTTCATTTAAATGTTGACAGCTGTCATACACATAGAACTGAGAGGAAGACCTATAATGCTTAACATGTTTAAGTATGTTTTTTAAAAAATAAAATATTTTTGTGTTGCATAGATCAAAAATGCACGCCATCCATCCCATCAAACCAATTTATATACACACACACCGCTTTGGCACATTTTCCAACTTTTCATAAAAGACATGCATTCATCTAATCAACAATGTTAATGCCCTTACTGTTTAATAGTGAAACCACGTATAGGGGTGTGATAATTAAGCCATGAGAGTCGAGTCCATCTTCAGCTGAATATCCTGCTCATAATCGTGTCACATTTGACAGTTCTTCGTTTCTCCAGCAGGCGGTGCTCCTACTTACTCTTCAGCGAGCCAATCATCACCTTCGACACAAAGTTGACGATGGCGCTGGCCGGCTGCTCGGGGTCTTGCTCAGCAAACAAGTGGCAAACGTTGTCCATGGAGGTGCCACTTTTTCTCGCCACAAAGCCAAAGATCCTGCGCAGAAGCGAAGCAACGTGTAAGAAAACAATGATTGTGTTCAAAGGCTCTTAGGCTTGGAGTTGTGGAGGGATAATGTCCTTACTTTGCTGACGTGCAGCCATCCCTTTTCCATCTGTTATATGGCAAAACGGAAAATTAACACTTGGACAATTGAAAAAAACTCACAGGCCACAACATACACCCGCACCCACTGAATGTGATATGCCAGCCCCAAAAGTGGAACAATTTGGAGTTCAACTAACATTTTCTGGAACAAAATGCCTCAAAAATCAAACAAAACCGTCATCATTGGAATGACCATCTAAAAAATTAATTAAGTCTACGTTGGGTTTTTTTGGTTTGTTGGAGTTCAACCAGAATTTTTTGCGAAAAAAATAAAACACGCCTCAAAAGTACAATGAATTGAAGTTCATAAGATGGCAGCAAATCGCATAAGACTTCTTCAGCTCAGTGAGCATTAAAAAGATTAAGTACAGTATGTGTGTTGCTTTTTCACCGGCTTTTAATGTTTGTCGGACTTCAACTGGATTTTTCTAATGTAATTTATTGTGTCTGTTGAGCAAAATTTTATAAAACAGGGTGCATGCAAATGCTTAATATTTAAATAATTACAATGCTTTTTAATGTACTTAGCAGCCGGAATCATTCCTATGCCCCATTTCCTGCGACTTTTCAAGTTCCATGTATGTTTATATGGTTAGCATCACTTTTCCTTTTTTTGTGACACTGGCTCTGCAGTGCCATGACACACACACACACACCCAAAAAAGCTAAAGAAAAAGCAAAATATTGTGAAGTTAATCCTTTGAATGCCTCCTGAGCTCAAGTCCCAAGATGTGCAGATGTCTCGTGGCTCAAACTCGACATTTTCTTTGGCTTTTGAGGCACATTTCCCAAACCGTTCCACATTTTGGACCATTTGACTTTGGCGCTTTTGCTTCCACGATCATTCTTTTCCAATAATCTCACTCACTTCCTATCTTGAGGGTCCAAAGCACAGAATATGACTGTGTTGACATTGTAGTGCCTCCTGAAGAAAAGCCTACAAAGCAGACAAGTTATTAGTAGTGCATTGTGACAACATTGTATTACATTATATTATGAGTGCTGTGTGTGTGTTCCACTCACTTCCTCTGGTTGTCAGTGAGGGTGATTCCCTGCGAGGACACCTTGAAGTGGACCACTGTGGAAGTGGGAGGGGGGTTGGAGCTGAGAGTCATGCCGGTGGCTTTCTGCACCGCCTGCACCCCTGTCAGGGACTCCATGTCGACTGAGCCCAGGTACCACACGTTACAGGCTGAATACACACAAAACAGTGATTGAAGGTTTTGGGACTGTGCCTCTCCATGTACATTTCATCAGTATGGTTGTATTTAAACCGATGATGATGACAACAATACATAAATTCTATAAAAAAAAAAATGAAACATTACATTCACTGCCAGACATTTTCAGACCCTCTTTTAGCCTTGAAAAAAAGCAGAAAAAAATGTAAATAAATTCTAGGGATTGAATGGCTGGAGTGTGAAAAGACAAATAAATTCGTCAATGGCAGTGAATGACTTAATTGACCCGGGCTGATTCTTCTTCTATTATTTTGAATGGGGAAAATCCCCATTACACCGCTAATGTAGCATATTTACACCATATTTAATCGACTATATTTTCACTACCTATTACATTTATGTACACAGTGTTTGATTTTGAATGTGTTTACTTGTATTGTTTAGGTAGCTGCTGAGCATAGGTCACCAATCTGTGTATTTCGATGACGTCAAACCTGACATTCACCAGGTATATTCGATTTGGGCGTATATGTATCTGATTTTGCTTCATTCCGATCTGAAGATTCTGTGTGTGTATTTTTTTTTTCTTAAGATGCCATGACGCATATGCCAATTATGAGCAAATATGTAATTGGAATTGTGTCAATTGACTCATGCAGTGTTCTTAGATGTTACCTGCTCCCTGTTTGAGCAGTTCTGCAGCAGAGTTAGTGACTGACTGAGACGTGTTCTCCACCACATCTTCTAGAGGGTCTATAAAAAAAAGTTAGAGGGAAAAATAGACAGTCTTACCTAAAAATATGAGTCACATAGAATCAAGTCTGAGCAAGAGTGTGTGTGTGTGTGTTTTTTTACCTCTGTCTGGAATGATGAGTTTACAGGGCAGGGCCAAGGGAGTTATTGAATGTTGGCAAACCAGTGCAGTTAAACTTCCTGTAAAACCACACAGTATTTTGTTAAAAATGACACATAAGGGATTTAATGTTATATCACTGCACTAATCTTTGTCTCTAAAACTCAGCTGGTTCACTCTTGTCCTACAATTTTAAATTAGTTATTATTTATTATGATTTGCTTTTAAAATAGAAGTCCTCCAATTGACTGGACATTTGTCCTGAGTATAATCATGTATTGGCAAGCAGTAGTTAATGTATTAAGATGAGATATTGTAATGATGACAATACAATAATATATAACAATAAAGTAACTCAAATGCAAAAGCAATTTCATTAAAATGACTGTAATTAGTATTACATAATGAATAACATTTTGAAAGTAACTTTCCAAACACTGTTGTCCAGGGGTTCATTTATCTGATATAGGTCCACTTATCATTTTTAGCTGTTAATACTCTATACATTGCAAAGTTTGACAGAGATATATGGAAACATATTTTAAACAGGAATTCAAAACTGAATTAAAACTTGGTGCAACATTGTGTGACAACAGAGATCTGCCTGCTTATAATTGGTATTTTTGTTTTGTTTTTTCAATCCTTAGTGTGCTAGTGCTATAAATACATGACATAATAGTTTTAATAATAGTAAAATTGAGTATTAAACGATTGGCGAAAACGATTGGCACTTTGTTTCTTTTTATTCGTTTATGCAATGATAATACATCATCACATTTTGCTAAAATGAAAAAGTTGGAGGAAAATCCTGGATTGTAAGATGCATTAATAAACAACAGAGGGAAGCAGAGTGCCTGTAGCGACTGATTGGCTTTGAGCCCAATGATGTCACTGTTCTAATCACTCACCAAAATAGGGCTCATTGGGGCAACCCTTCAAGCGAACACCCTTCTGTGTGCACTCAATCAGGAAGTGGCGCACTAATTCATTGGCAAGATCTCCGCCTGCCAAACACAAACACACAAAACAAGCCCATTACTTCGTCATAATTGTCTGTGGCCGGTTTTGGCAGTATTCAACTGGCTCACTGTGAGCAAAAACAGCAAAAACAAGCAGGCCGCGTAATTCCCCCACACACATGAAGTTGCTGCCACTCGTGAGATGAATGGGATTATGATTCCACAGTAGAGCCTCGGAGGGTGGGGGGGGGGGCAGGAGGAGCCGAGGAATGTCCCGACACAAAAGCTCGGAGAAAGACCCGCTCCTTGAGATGGGTTGGGTTTCACACTAATAAGAAACTACAATGGGCTAAGCTGAGAGTGCGGAGGGGGGGGGACCGTGCCGTGATGTCATCACAGGTGCCTTCGGACTGCATTGGTACGATGGCGAACAAAAGGGGCAGGTGTGTATAAGCAGTGGCCAGAAAGGTATGTGCGTACATTTTGTGCTGTTAGGAATGAACGTCAGAAAAAAAAAAAAAAAAAAAAAAAGAACGGCATGTATCTGGATTCACACTGGTTTATTGTCCCACAGAGGTACGGTAATATTCAACTCTGTGTTCCTTTGTGTCATGCCGGAACATGTCCTGAGAATGTTTGGGTTCCCGCAGACAAGGGTTTTTCGTTCCAGAAATAACTCATCTTGCTCAACAATCTCATTTCTGTGACCCCCATCGATGTGGGACGGGAGGCTTCCCAGAAGAAGTTCCCGGGATGGGAGCAGCTCCTTTGTGATGGGCTGAAACATTAGCCGCGCATCGGAGACATTTTCAGGAAATAGTGCTCTGTTTTGCTTCGTCGCAATGACGACCATGAGGAGCCGTACAGTGTGACGGAGGGGAGACTCTCAGGTTCCAGTGTGTAGGCGAGTGCAGTGGACGGTAACACGAGATGGCTTTGGGAGTGATTCCCAGGATGTCCCTGTGACTCGGAGACAAACCCCAGATAACTTACGCTGACTTTTACGTGCAATAGTTCAAGAAAATGATTGTTTGTTTGTTTCTGGGAGAGAGATTATTCGAATTTCTGAAAGGCACTGTGTCAAGTATGGATGAGGATCTTAACCCAGTTTATTTTCAAGGCGAGAAAATACCTTTTACCTTTAACTGCTGACTAGCTCCAAAGCGGATTTACAACATGGGTCTGTTAGTAAGATCATGGAAGGTAACAACTATCAGGTCAATTTGAACTCATTCACTGCCAGACATTTTCAGATCCTCTTTTACCCTAATGTTTGAAAAAAAAAATAGAAAAAAATATATATAAATTCCTGGGATTGAATGGCTGGACTGTGAAAAGACAAGTCAATTTGTCAATGGCAGTGAATGAGTCAATGAAACTTGTAGCATGAAAGCTACACCGAACCAGAGAAGACAAAAAGCAGAAAACTAAAATTTACTCCAAAATGTTTCCAGAGTCTCTAGCTGTTGCTCTTTTGATCTGATGTCTCTACAACATTATCCTGATCGATGGATTATCTTTTGGTGTACGGTGCGGTTAAGTGATTTTTCCCCCCCTCCCCAATTTGCTCCAAAAACGGTCAGAGCTAACAATTGTAAACGTTAAACCTGTTCAGTATTTATCATGGACAATCCTTACAATATGCGTGTGAACTCGGAGTTCCATGAAATGTAACAACAGCCAAATAGGAAGCTGAAGCTTTTGGACTATAATATTGTGTTGTTCAGTTTGTAAAATGTGTCATTTACCACAATGAAAAGGACAGAATTTGAGTTCGCGACCGCAATGTAGTTACCAAATACAGTAAGCTAATCGTAGCTCCTTCTGTTCCGTGTCAACTACAATTTATTGTCCTTTTTGGAATTTTCCAGCATTGTCAATAATTCTGGTGATTTGTGGTAAGGCCATTTGCCCCCCCCCCCCCCTCATTTGCAGGTTCTCTCACATTCCCAAAATCTGTTCGAATGTTAACACTCTGCATGTGTGTACCCTGCTAAAGAGAAGCAGGCCATCGCCACACACCAGACGCCTCAGTCTATATACTGGACATTCCAAAATGTTAAGGTAACAAGCGAACAATGCAGCTTCGTTGAATGCGTTTCATACCTTTTTTGCTTTGCTGGAGAACAGAGGCCGGGGGCGTGGCCACCTTCATTGCTAGCCCGTAGGCGCCTCTGAAGGAATGGCTGTCACGCACAATGAAGCAGCCTGGCTCCTTGTCCTTTAAGACTGAAATGGCTGTGTGACAGAAACATGATGATCGTGAGTTTGCTTTCAACAAAACGGAAAGAATAATTAAACCCGCAAAAAACAATGAACAGCCAGAGAACTTGGTGTTAGTTAGTATGAAGCGAAATTGGAACGTGAGTGGCAGTGTTATTGCATCTACACATTTCTGCCAGAAGTGGCCGCCTCTTTTCAGGGCAAGACCGCCACCCCACACAAGAAGATGCTTGGTCCAGTTTGACCTTGTAGAGCTGAGTTATTATACCTGTTTGGTAAGTCAACAAACTTTGCCGTCATGCTCTGCTCACATGCAGTGTCGAAAACTCAAATTCTTTGCAGTTTTCCATCAGCCTTTTGTCCACTAGGTGTGGTTCAAATTTGATAGTAATCACACAAAATGGGTGTGCTTATTTTTAACCCTACCTTGAAATTACCCTAAATGAGCCACTTTAAATCAAAACAGTAGACTTCCTGTGACTTTTCAGGCACTGTTTTTTGTGAGTCCACTCATGATAGACATTCCTAATAAATTTTATGTTGCTAAGATGCCTGGATTTGGGTTGTGACACCAGGATGAACATGGGTCCAAAACCTGGTGAGTTTTTGAGCATGCGAAAGCCCATAAGAGGGCGATTTTTTTGTCCTAACATGAAAAATGACAGAGACCAAGCAAATTTAAGAGGACCTACTACAATATATAAACCTACTGTACCTTGGTCTCTTGAGATGTCAGGCTTGTACCAAAATTTGGATGTGTCTTGTACAAATTTCACAGTAACCTGCTTGCTCGCGAGCACATCTGCAAAACAAACAATATCAGAATTAATTTTGAGTGCTCATCAAGCACCATTAAAGCGGAAGTCAACTCATTTTTTTAATTTCAAGAATATGCTCTATGCAGGCCTACTAGGTGAAACAAGGCATTCTGATAAATATTGCGTTTGAGCTAAGCAGCAAAATCCACCCATTTTTAGCCATCTCACGGGGCAACCATTTTGTCACTTCTGTCAACAGAAAATAACATCACAGTTGCTCAGGGTTCAGGTAAAGACCAATCATGATTCGGCTTCAGAAAACAGGTGAGCCGTGATTGGTCGTTACCTGAGCCCCGAGTAGTTGTGATGTCATTTTCAGTCAGCAGGAGTGACAAAATGTCCGCCCCCGGAGATGACTAAAAACGGGTGGATTAATTCTTATTAAACAAACGCAATATTTATCAGAATGAATTGTTTCAACTAGTGGACCTGCATAGAACATATTCTGAAAAAAATATGTTTGGCTTTAAGGCCACCCAGTGCCTTATTAGCTCCTGGCTCACCTGACAGAGGTGAGCCTGTTCTTGGTATCTGAGCCGACAATTCAGGCAAGACGTTGGGGAAGGGGATACTCAGCGAACTCCCGCTGTGTGGACTTGAGAATCCACTCAGGGCTGGGGAGGCTGTTCCCCCACGTTCCCCATCTGATACCCTCTTCTTCTCAGGAAGATGTGGGGGTTGCATCAGGAGGGCCTGTGACTGTTTCTCATCCAAGGAGCTAAGGATATCCCTTTCCATACTCCCGTTTCCGAGTAGCAAGGCGGGGGTCGGACAGTGCGTACCGTAACTGAGACCTAAGTCCTCCTGCTCGTCAAAGCTTTGGGCGGGACTGTGGCTGAGGGCGTAGCGAGCGATATGGCTTCGCTGGCAGCTACGAGGCGAGCTGTGGGCGTTAGGAGCCGGGTGGACGTGTTGGTGGGCATAGTCCATTGACGTGGAATGCTGGGGGGCTTGCCTGTTGGAGGGGAAGCTGTTCAAAGAGACTTGACGGCTCAGGACGGGATGCTCTGGCCAAGACTGGTTCACTGATGGACTTTAGTTGTAAAAAGGACAAGAGATGGTCAACAATGATAAGACATATCTTTATATACAGAGCGGAAAGGAATCCTACCTGTCTGTCCGCTGATGTGACCCAACAATGGAGGCAGAATGTGTCATATTTTGCATCCTGTTGCAGTTTATGGTAGAATTTGACTGAATGTCAATTCCAGCATGACTGATCATCTCTGAATATCCTCGCGATTCTGTGAAAATTATAGAACTGGTTTCTTTCCATTTTGTATTCATTTGAAGTGAATTGAAACAAGCAACAGAGGAAGCACAGAAATAGCCCCGTATAATTGGGAAATATTGCCTGTGAATTGAGTCCAGTCAATATCGTGGCTTACAGGAAATGAAAACACGGGTCATCAATCTTTATAAAACCACCTACCAATTATTTCCACCACAAATCAGATTCAATTGAGCTGTCTGACATAATTAGACAAAAGCTCTCTGTAGTTTAGCTTTAGGGGGGTTCTTTTTTTAATCAGTTGTGTGCAGATGTAGAGACGCTTATTTCCTTGTTTGTATTTCCCACTGTGTACACAGAGACACTTTCAAAAGGGGGGAAGAAAAGTTTGTCTTTTGTGTCATGCTTCCTGGCCCACAGTTACCATGGTAATGAGACAGAACTGAATGTTGCCAGGATTCTGGCCTGGGTGTCTCTAGTTTTAAGAGGCACAGCGGGGGCAGCGTTTCGTTCCCAGGCCGTCCAAGCGAAAGATGAACAACTGTAAGCCGCAATGAGTTAACGATACAGGGAAGTTGAGTCAAAATGAAATACAAGACAGCAATACCATCTGTCTGTTTGTGGGCACTTCCAGATTTACAATGTTGCTGTGACGTTGTGCACTAACTGAAAGGCTCCAAACCAACACGATAAAAGGATTAAGTCAATCTCATTGAAGTCCTTCCTCCATGCTGGTACGACTTCCTATCTCTGACAGCAATCTGGAAGACAGACAGTCTTCCACCACAGATAAACCCCACAAAACCAAAAGGGTGTATTTAACTAAGTAGACTTGGATCGTCCAAAGAGGGTATACCATTGAATAAAATAGAGGAACTCGAGATCTCCCTGGGTTTGAATTTTAGTTTTGTTGTCAGTTTCTGCCTTAAAAACACAATTGTAAAGCTGTATACAGAGCAGACAAAATCATGCAATGACCTGACCACATAGAAATGGACTTACCGTGGTCTGTCCTGAAGCCTCCGTAGGAATGAATGCTGGGAGGTGGTGTTTGCCGGAATGATTGAGTAAACTCTGACACATTTTTCACTGAAAAGACAAAACGAGATTTTTTATGTGTAGTACTCTATACTCCTTACAATACCTTAAGGGCACCTCAACATCAACCAGGAAGCTGACTAGGCATCTTTCCAAGAACTAGTTACTATTTAACAGCAATGGTACTTGAACCGTGAACGTCCAGCTCCAAAGCCTCAAGTCCTTACAGATGATCTACCTCTGTCCGATTGGAAGTCTGACTAAAGACGACCTGGGACGAGATGCACCGAACCAACCATTTCTACTGCATCATTTAGATCAGAATTTACAGAAGCCTTCTGGTGAAGGGTTCTGGGTGTTCTTGACCTATCCACCTGGCAGAAAAGCTTTGGGTAGACCTAGGACCTACACTAGAGGGACTTTCACAAACAGGTGGTCTAGGAAAACGTTGGTATTTGGATGGACTTCCTTCTCTGGCTCTAAACCCACTAATCATTTTATGAACTACCAACCAGAGACGCATACTTACGTCGTATGAGGACCAAGACAAACCAAATCATTGTGAAGCATCTAGCAACAGTATCTTAGGACAAAAACAGTCAGTGGTTCACTTGACTCACCGTAGGGTGTAGGTGGAGATATTGGGAAGGCGGGCGTGGGTGGAGTCATGTCACACCCAGCTTCAACTCCGCTGTCTGTGTCTGGACCTTGTACCCTGAAGTCAGCACTGTCGCTCCGGCACAACACGGTATGCTGGAGACAAATATAGTGCAAATTGTGTAAAAAAAACACATTTAATACATAAAACCTGTAAGGTTTTACGTACTGTACCTGGGTCTGCGGTAAACAGGGTGAGTATGTCCTCTGGCTTTTGTACTCCTCCGGCCCCGTCCACCCTGAGCTGCAGAACCTTGGGCGATCTGTGACTTCACTCCCTTGACGACTTAGAGTCCGTGTGGCATTCCCTTCATTGGACTGGACAGCTGGAGACACCCACAACCACAGAGGAAGCAGCGGGTCATTCAATGTAAAACAAATTATTTATATTCCTCCAGATGTGGTTAGGCTAGCTGTAGCACATTTGCGTCAAGATTCCGAATGTTTGGGGTTGAAATCTCGGCTATGGCATTCCTGTGTGGAGTTTGCATGTTTTCTGCGTACTTGGATGGAATTTCTTCTGTCACTGCGGCTTCCCCCCTCATTCCACTTTGTCCGTATGTGTGAATACTTGTCTGTTTAATTGCCCTGTGATTTGCTGGTGACCAGTCCATGGTGTATGCCACATCTTGCTCAAAGTCAATTGGTGCCCTAAGCGCTATAGAAAATGGGTGGATAGTTGGGTTAAGTAGCATGTTGGGAAAATCCCTGGTAATGTTACTGCCTGGTGATCAGTCGAGGTTGTAGCCCACACCAACTACTAAAGACCAACTAAAGACAATGAGGCATAAAAAATTGGATACTATTGGAATATCCTCCATCCTCATTATCTTTTCACAAATGAAAAGCGGCTGAAGACATTATGGCAGGTACCTCAAAGGCTAACGCCTGCAGTCATGTTTTGAGAGGACAGCTGAGTAATAATACTGGTGAGCTTGCTGGGGGGGGGGGGGGGTTTGGGGGGTTTCACCATTCAGCACAAGGGTGTTAATTTGAACACTCACAGTGAGCTCGGGACTGTCAACCCTGAAGAATGCTAATGATGCCCAAGTGCTAATAATGGGGCTCATTAGTCACATTGTCTGGCGTTGAACATAGCTGTCAAGTCGTGGTGGTCAGTCATTTCATAAACTGCGTGTGCTGTCGAGTCAATTTTTGTTTCACTAAAACAAATACCGTATTAGGAAATGAGGTTGTTTTGGCGTAAAAAGTCACAACTAAAATGCTAATGAAGATAACAAGCTCTGTTCCTAGCCAATCTGACAATGCCAGGCAACTAGTGACGTAACATGTAACTGATTAATTGATTATTTTTTCCTCTTAGTCCGTCAAGGTCATTTATACGGATGGATCAAGCTATTACCAAGAATATAAATGAACATGGTATTTTTTAAATTGCAAAGAAGAGTGAATAAAAGACAACAATCCATAACTTTTATAGAGGCTTTTTTTTTCACATTAGAGCTCGACTTCCCCCCCCTTAAAAGAGGCCTTCTCGTAGTTGATACGCACAGACAGGTATGGCTTCTTTGGAATCAAATGGAAAAATATTTGCCTGCAGGCTCACAGTTCCTTCTTGGAAATTCCTCAGACCAAGCATCACCTCCATCAGCCCTCCCCTTACCAGCCACAAATACATGCTGGAGTTGTGATTCACAAATGGCCAGATGGATGACTGCCTTTCTCTCTGCCTCATTAGTTTGCTGCTAAAAACACCAACTTAAGTGCATCGCAGCTGTCATTGACTATTCAAAGAGTTAAGAGAGTGAAACCTAATAACCTTGTTGTTTTTCTAGGCTTGACTCACTGAAATCTGAAGAAGATGGTCATCTGTGACTTTTCTAGTGTTGTCACCATCACGCTAAAAGCTATTAAGGCACTTACATACTGCCTTGTTTTTGGCGGCGCCCACCATGGGGTTGGACACAGAACGGCAATGGAATGACGCAGCACGGCACAAGCTTGTCCAAGTTTGAATTTGGTTGCTAAGCGACTGAACGGGAAGTAGCCTGGCATATCTTATAATAAGACGGAGGTGGACACCTGATTAAAGTGAAGCAAGTGTGGCTGTGCTATAGTTTACATTTTCATGCTAGAAATCACATTTCTACCACTTTCAACCAACCTGGTATATTCAAAGTTGGAAAATCTCCCTCCATTAAAGTCTTTTTTTTTTTAAACCATGTCATCAGTCTTGTGTCTGAGAGCTCAGGACACTGGGCCACTGTTTCATTTATTAATTCCTGCATGTTCTCCTTTTTTTCTTTTCTCAGTTATTTTCTCTCCCGCAAATTGTCTTGCTCTTGTCACTCTGAAATAACATCGTCAGGATCTCTTTAATTGGATGTGTCTAGATATTGTGAAAATGCACATTTAAAACATTATATTTGAGTACCCCATGCTAGGGCGAAGGCCCCCACCTTTTATTGCGCCGCAGCAGCACATACACAATGAATGGGCTGTTGTGATAAGGCCTTCAAGGCAGGGGGAACTGCACAAGTATAAAGTATTATGGGATAATTGAAGAAGGACATCAAACTCATTTGAAAAAGAAACTCTAGGCTGTTGGTAAGGATCAGATACTGCAGATTGAATACTAAATGTTCATCGGCATTCATACCGCACAATCAGTTTATTCCTGTCCTCATTAAAAAAAAAATAATAATTTTTTTTTTTAAATCGATCCATCCATCGATTTTCTTTTTATATATAATCCCAGTATACTTCTTCGGAGCTGGTCGGCAGTCAATCATAGGGTACATATCGAGGTCAACCGTCACAGAGTGAGAACTGAACGCACGGTGCCTGAACCAAACTCAGGCGAGTGTACCACGACATCATGAGTGTCATGGATCCTACGTAATTTCCCAAAATAGCAAAAGTGAAAAATTGAGGCCAAGAGTAAGCATACAAATGAGCTGATAACAACAAAAATGCATACTGCATAGTGTGATGTCAGAAAAAAGAAACATTGGATATTCACCTTGCCAGGATTTCCCCAAAAGTGACTTTAAGTTTACCAATACAGTATAGATTTTTAAAACGACTCTTATCCGCGTTGACATTGCCTGATTTATTTCAACTCTTTAATGTGCAGAGTATGTACATACAAACTCTTTGAGGAACAATGTTCAAAAAGGTCCCCCCTCCCTTTCCTTGTGTAATATGCTGGTCCCCCTTCAGATAGCTATACGGGCAGGCCTGAACAGCGCGCCGACCTGCGAAACATACTGAAAACATCTGAAAAAGCTGCCAGTCAACCCTGCTATTTCTGCACTTCAAACATTCCAGGTTGAGAGTGGGGAGGGGACACGAGGACTGTTTGCTTCACTGTCCAGCGGAGACAAAATGATGTTTTGTTAAGTTACATTAGCTACTTCTACCTTAACACCAAATCAAACATACCATTTCATCAACATGGCATCACCGCTGTGTGACTCTCTTACCTATCTGCTGCGTGTTGTTCTCGCCGAATCGCAGGTCGATACCGTTGGAGCACTTGGAAGCCGAGCCATTTACATGCGCGCCGCCGTTTTTCTTGATGGAGCTGCTTTTGCTCGAGAGTGGCATGAAAGTAGGGTCCAGGTCCATGATGAGCTGGTTGAGCTGATCGATGGAGTTGTCAATGTCCATGGTCAGAGATTTGAACTCGTCATCTCGTTTGTTGTTGTTGTTATTGTTCAGTGTCGCTTGTTCCTTGTGAGGGGCTTTGCCTCTTATAGAAGTCACTGATGAGTCCTGCTGCTCTAAGGTCAGGCCTTCTTTGGGCGAACTACTCCTTTGTTTGTTCACTTGGTACCTTTCTGCATCATTTCCATCCTCAGGCATGTAAATTAACTGTTGTGCAGCAACCATCTGTTGCTGGCGGACCCAGGACTGTGTGGAATAGCTTCCCTGTCTGTATAAATGCTGCTTTGGCACAGAAGCGCTGCCGGGCTTGGAAGTAGCCACAGAGTTGCTCCTGGAGCCAATATGGCCCCTTCTACCCTCGGCATAATGTCTCTCATAGTCCTCCATGGGAGAAGGTGGCGGGTGGTGGAGCTGATTCTGGCTTTGGCTTTGCTGCTCCTCTCCTCCAGGACTCCCGAAGCCATCTGAGAGGAGGGAGTTCTGGCTGCTTTTGTGGCAGGACGACGACAAGGTCCCAAAGCTGTCCACGCTATGCAGATCCTGGCCTGTAATGACCTCATCATCCAGGATGTCCGTTTCCCTCTCTTGAGGACTACTTGAGGGATGGCCGTTAATGTGCACTTGCGCTGGGACTATCTGATGGATGCCCACTCTTGGGGCTGGATCATCCATCTCCGCCAGCGAGGGGTCCTCCACTCCGAATCCACTCAGCAGCTGTTTGAGCTGGACTTTCTCCAGCTGGCTGGGACCCTGATTGGAGCGGACGGTGGCAGAGCTAACGGTCACGGATGAAGCAGCGGGTCTGTCCGCCCAGAGGGAGGTACTGGACAGGCCAGAGTCGCTGCTGACGGACAGGGCGTGATCGCTGTGGTCCGGGCTGGAGGTGGCGGAGGTCGTGCAGGTCCCCCGACCCAATGTGGTCTCTCCTCCGTTGGGGGGCTTCTTGGTAGCTGCTTTGTCCTGGCTTAGGCTTTGAGAGCGTGGCACTGTAATATAGGAAACAAAGGTTTGGGGTAGTGAATGTGACATCACTTCATTACACAATAAGTAACTTTCCTCATTAGGCTTATTTTAAGTCTTTAGTTATTTCTATTACTTAACATGGGCATATTTGTGGCTGGACTTCTTTTCATTAATCAGCAGGCTGCTTGAGAACGGGCAGTGCCATTTTGATTCTGGGGGTGGACAATTCCACCAATGGTGTCTCAAAGAGTGAAAAAAAATTAATATACCTCCACTTTTGTACACATCTTCACAAATAAAACATTCTCCTTGATCCCTGCACAAACTGCTGTTAGATTGTGCAGTGATGAACTGTGAGTCAGAGGTTTACAACATGGATAGGTGGATTCTTTTGTGGCTACATTAGCCAGTGGAGGTTTTGAGCAAATACCATTCATTTGCAGTCTGGACATGGAGGGTGAACATCTCCAGCTCTGGAGGAACTCTCAGACCGTTCAAAAGTTTTCAATAATGGCACAAAACATCCCTTGATTTGTTGCTATTCGTTTTTTTCTAATAAATTGGTTAATTGAGGGATCGGAAAAGTTGCTAACGCATGATGGAAGAACGTCAGGGACCTTTTTTTTTTTAAAACACCTTGGCACTGTTTTTAAATTGCGTCAGAATTTTTGTACTCGTGAAAGTTGTTTATTGTTGTTGCCACAACAACTTGCCTCCCATCAGGCATCCAAGTATTCATGGAAGGAAAAAAAAACTCCACAAGAATCCTAATGCTCCGATTATATAACAGACCTGGAGTGTCTTCTGTGTGTCAGACGGCTGCACATTTGACAGTTTTGACCCGTGCATTCCTCTCCCTGCTGTGATCAAGCCACCCTTCTCCCCGCCAACTGCCCCTTGACCCTTTGCATATGTCCAAACAACCTCTTTAATCCTCGAGAAGCACAGGAGGTCAGTCATTTGCGGCCGGGCCGGGTCACCATCCATCACTACAGAGACATCAGGAGCAATACTAGAAGAATTCTGTCTCACTGCTAGTTTAACTTTATGATTCCACCGAGGGAACCGAAACCATACTTGACTCACTTGATCTATCGCCTTAAGTTCAAGCCTTTGCCGCACACCCTGACCAAATCTAAATACCAGACACGCATGATAATGCTCCCCCTCCCCCTGCTGCTGCTCCATTATGTATGACTTACCGTCCACATGCACAAACACCCTGGTGGGAACGTGCATCCGGCCTCGCCGAGCCGGCTCGGCTCAGGCCTCCTCCCGTAGCTTTCCAGTAAATCCCCCTCGTAACATTCCGAGCAAGGTGCAAGCTGCTTTACAGGCAGATGTTTCCCCCTCCGTGCTGACCATCACTCCCCTGTCATGTCACCCCACGAAATACTCCTACCTTTTCCGCAACAGGCTGCTGGGCACGCAAGAGAATCCACATGTCCTGGGAAGTTGATGAAGAGCAGAGGCCATGCAGAGACATGGCAGTGGACATGGCTTTTTCACCGCCGGATAATGTTCAGGGTCAAATCGCTGGAGTGAGTTCTTTCTCTGGCGAGAAGGTGAGTGTGTTTGCACTCCACACAAGGAGTGTAAAAGGTGGGGTGTGGGGGGGGGGTCCACATCTCCAAATAAGGGCAGAGGAATGTAAACACGTGAGGCGGAGCTTAAGGGAAGGGGGGTGGGCCAGTGGAAAGGCAGTAACCAGACCTCTTGCCCTGCATCAGAGGGACTACCCCGATGGGGTGGGGGGGAGGTGGGGAGAGACCGACCCAGAAAGGATCAGAGAATGAAAACAACATTCCTTCCTGCCGACTTTTCACTCTTCAGAAAGATACTTTTTAATTAAAGCAGTTGCGTTCCACTCTTCACACGAAGCCCGGTAGTTGTCCTCCTCCCGCTTGTGTGTCATTAAATCACATTCCTGCCATCTTCGGTGTACAATATCGTCCAGAAACAGATGTGGCCTCGGCTCAATTATGGGGTTGTGTAATCGAGTTTTACCTTAATCACGGATGGTAAATTCAGCACTGATTTTCTTGTGGCGTGCTTGCATGCTGTGTTGTGGATAGCAAGTCAAAAACATGCAATGATCCATGAAGAAATATGTTGACGTTATTTGTTTGTACAAATGTTGGGATAGCATCTTGTGTAGACATAAGGTAATATTTAAAAGTTGAATTTTGTTCAGAAAGGTTCAGAAAGTGTGTGATATGTAGTGTGTGTTGGCATTTTTTGGAATTTTCAGTTTCTATAATTAAAGAATTGTAAATTTGTTTATTTTGTGCTCAATACAGATACCCGGTGTTTGCTATTTAATTTAACTTTAGGGCAGCACAGTGGATTAGCGAAGTTTGAGGTTCGACTAAATATATATATATAAATAAATAAATAAATAAATAAATAAATAATTAAGTAAAATTGAGTTGAGAGGACACGCTACAGAAAGTGGATGGATAGAATTTGACTCTGCTCCTCATTCCCTCAATATTGTTCTGAAATGCACTATGCACATGCCATAATGCGTATTCATGATTAAAAGATGATTTGTATGTTCTCGGAAGGGACTTTTGTCAGATAAATGTGCTTTGTTTGATTCCTGTGAAAGTGGGTCACAAAATAATGAACATGTGAATATGCGAGTCCCAAGGTGAAACCAGTTAGCAATTCCTGAACTCAACGCAAAATTATGCCAAAATTGGATGAAGCCTTGTAGCCTGTGGTCAGTCCCAAAATGGTCCACAAGTGTCATATAGCCAGCTTTTTGGAGGAGGCCTGATCTACAACTATGCAATTACAGAATGTCCTTCCTTTGGTCCTAAATTCCTACAATTCCAACATCCCGAGTGTCAAAACATGACTTGGAATGAGAATGCTGATCCTTCTCATTTGCTTTGACTCAGTAACTACTCAATGTAGCAAAGTAGCGACTAAACGATGAAAGCATTGTGCAGTTGTCAAGTAAAATCGACGGACAATTTTGACTATGTACTCAACTGTTTTGGGTGGCGGAGGAACGCTTAATATTTTCTATTACCACTTTCAAATTCAACCTGATTTTCAGAACATTACAGAAGAAAGTGTGAGAATCTTTGTGTTCCCTTTTAAATGTTTATATCCTAAGTGTGTCTTCATTATTATGACAACAAGTAATAGAGACCCCTGAGGATTTCAGTTCATTCTCTACCTTGAAAACATGATTTAAAATTTCCCACCAGTGTGTCAACTAAGAATCCACTGAGAAAGATCAAGAACAGCTTCTTAATCTCAATTTCAAGCATCACCAAAATTAGGTCTTTAATTGGCCTTGACGGTGACATGACAGGCAGAGATTATATAGCGCGGGATAAGAGTACCTATTCACTATTTCTCCTTTAATAACCAACTTCCAAACGTTTCCAGCTGTTAGCGCTCGACAAAGACACCATTTTGTCAGTAAACACCCCCTCCAAGCTGCTTTTAAAATCCCATTCTTAATTCACACATAGGGATAAACACACATTGGGACCAATTGGAGAAAAAAAAAAAAAGCCATTGAAGTAAATGAGTTCTTTCTCCCCACCTCAACACACAGCATCTTAGCACATTTGTGGCAAACAGTTTTTGTCAAAGAAGGGGACGCCATGTCTACCAGGTTGCTGGAAAGAAGATGTCGAATTCCCACAAAGTCCCGCTCGGATGTAGTGTTTACATGAGAAGGCAGGGCTGTAAATATCCCACATGAATGCTCCACAATCACGCAGGGGGGCGGGGGGTAATTGCGGCTTTGTTCGTGTCTGCTCTTTTTTTCATTGAGGCAATAAATGTTTATGTGAGCATAACACAGCTCATTTTCATCCAACTTTCATAAAAGCATCCAGTGACTCATGGGAATTGGGTGGATCTGTGTCTATTCTGGGAGGCTGTTGTGAATGGCGCGGTTGCGTGGAAAGCAGTGACCACGGAGAGGACAGCGCGCCGCCAGCCGCTGACTGCTGAGGCGCTACAGAGGGTGTGCGATGGTTCAAGCGCAACTACTCATTTGATGGAACAACAAAATAGAAATGCCCTGAGAACTAAAGTCTCTGCCTTTGAAGCCGGTGCTCACATTCTTGACAACACTCCGCCCTTCTATTGAAGCCGTTCAGGTCAAGTTCATTTTTCTTAACAGCATTGAAAATACATATAGATATACAGAGTGTTTCATAAGTCTATGTCATTTTACATGAACTTCTATCTCAATGACTGTCGAAGATATGAAAACCCAAATTATGTTTCCTGAAAGCTATACGTCATAATTTTTGGGGAACACAAAGGAGAACACAAAAATCCAAGAATGCTTGTTTTGTTACATTTTTCACAAATGTTCAATATTAGAGCCCTTGGTTACACGGCATACATCAAAAAGGGTGTTCCATTTCTTGCCAAATGCTTTGAAAATACTGCGTTGAACACGTATTCCATGACTCATTCTTATCAAACGCTAAGGCACAAAACGCTTTCCAGTCTCTTTTCCAGTGCACGGCATTATCAGTAAACAGCAATGCCATCAAAACAAATCACATTTTACACAAAACTAAAACAAACTAAAAAAAATATTGATTGGGACATAATGAAGACCGCCGCAGCAGAAAACCTCAGAAACTTCAGATTTCACCTTTCAAGTGAAACCGGTTTTATCTTGCTACCCTTGCCAGTTCCTGAGATATGACTTTTTGTAAAGTGACATAGACTTTTGAAACATCCTGTATTTATACGTATATAAACTACTGATAAAAAAATTGTAGAATTGCGAGTGTGCCAAGGTCCACTGTATTGTATTCTATTTATATATTGATATGTTTGGTGCATTGTAACTTCCTAATATTTGCCTTTTAGCATTCACACAACCGGAAACCTGATACTTGATTAAGGAGGAGTACTTACGTGCTGCAGAGCCTTCTGCATCACACATGTTCTGATAGGAGTCCCAGCGGATCAGCGGGTCGGCGGTATTGTAGTCCACAGTAACATCCGCGCCGTTATGCCATCTGTCAGCACCTGAGGCCAAAAGAAACATTAAATCTAGCCATGACCTCCATTTAATACAACTTAGGGAATATCGTCCCATAATAAGCTCTAAAATATCACACCAGAGAGCAATGCAAAAGTCATCATACCCAACTGTGTTCATATCTATCTATCATATCTATCATCCATGTGTGCAATTCTCATGTCCAAAGGGATTAATTTGTCTTGGACATCTTCATAAGAAATATGTATTTCACATTTGCTTGGAGCCGGACGACCCTTGCATGCCTGTTGACATGGGTAGCATAAATCTCTTCATTTAAACAGAGTAAGCACTTTGTTCCATTTTTTTTTCACTACACTACTAGTTTAAATGGTAGATTTGAAGAGGAAGTCAACCCAAACATATTTTTTTTCAAGAATATGTTCTATGCAGGCCGACTAGTTGAAACAAGGCAATGTGATTAATATGACATATGAGTTAAGCAGCATAGTCCACCCGTTTTGAGCCATCTCAGGGGGCGGCTATTTTTTCACTTCTGTCAACTGAAAATGACATCACAGCTGCTCGGGGCTCAGATAATGACCAATCACGGCTCACATGTTTTCTGAAGCTGAGCTATGATCGGTCGTTATCTGAGCCCTGAGGGTGTGTGATGTCATTTTCAGTCAACAGAAGTGACAAAATGGCCGCCCCAAGAGATGGCTAAAAATGAGGGAGTGTCTATTTTTTTTCTACAACAAGTTTATGCGTTAAATACTGACCAAAAGGAACAGAGAGGTTTGGAAAATGCAATAAAAAAAAAGTGGCACGATCTGGAAGGATGTTTGTCAAAAGTTAAACATGTGTGACGTCACAAATCCTGTGAGACGTCAACTTAGTGAGTGTCTAAAATATTTTTTTTTTCTTTGGCTTCTAAGTGTTCTTCACCACAGAAAAAGATCACCAATGGCCAAAAAAAAGTGTGATGGTAACCACAGAATTGATCAATTTACCAGGAATCTTTTCCGGTCCCTCTGAGAAAACCAGCTCCACTTTGCCGTACTCTGGAAATCTGGAATCTGGAACATAACACAGGGATGCCATGCGGATGATGAGAAAGTGTTCTGCTATTGGGATTGGGGTTTTCAGAGAAGAAGATTATTGGTCTTAAAGTGCCAAGAAGTATAAATTAAATCCACAGTGCTCCTTGAAAAAACAGACATGTCGAGACCTGCTTTTTTTTTCTTACCTTTGTTGGCCGCTTCCATGTCCTCTTTATCGAACATCATCTTATAGCCCTGCACTGCTCCCGTGTGGAACTGAAGCCTGAAAATCACCTCACGCTCTGAAGAAACCTCACTCTTGTGGTAACATTTAATCTAAAATGGGAATAAAGAAAATGTAGTCAAGCTGAAAAAGAACACTGATGTCATTCGGGCATATTGTGCACTGTTTATTTTCCTTACCGTGCACTGTTTATTTTCCTTACCATAATGTCCCCTTTGAGAAGCTGGGCAGGCTCCAGGGTGACGCAGATCCGCCCCCTGTGGCCTGGACCGATGTGACTGTCAGGGAAGAAGTCAAAATTAAACAAATTCAGGACTCCCAATTAGGATGAAACAGACAGTGATGGCACTACTTACTAGATTCCAGATGAATACACCGCTTGCATTCCCTGGTAGACTTTGACGTACGGTCGACATGCTGGGAAAAAAATAGATGGATTAATACCAATTCTGACACGCATTTTTTTTACGTTATTTTATAAATGAATGTGCAATAATGGACTTCTTTAATGGGTAACCATTACATTTTTTACACTAACATGACAGTTAATAATAATATTCTGTATTTGACAGCATGTAGCTAACGGCTAATGGCTAGCATGGAAATGGCAAGAAAACTTCCCCTCTCGCTTAAATTGTCTGTCAGCTGTCTTTATGAGGTGAGTAGTTCTACTTTATATTCGTTTTGTTTCACAGTGGCTATCATAATTTTACACTTGCGTGGCAGTTAAGCATGTTCCGTTACCTTTTTACAATTTTTACACTTGTTTGATAACTTCCAGTAGCCTATTACAAAATGTTACTTTCCTTATATGGCATGCCAGCTAAAGTGATCTCTTTGGCTGTATTTGCCCCACAGGTCGTAGTTTCTCCTGCTTTAAAGACTGTGTGTGCCTTAGTGTGTGTGTGTGTGTTGTATATAAAAGACTCTGATGTGGTCACGTCTGAGTTCCTCCTAACACTCTTCTTCATGGCGCAGCAGCTGTGTGTGGTGGTAAACAAAAAGACTTTTAACCTCCAGAGGACTCAAAGTTGGGGATTCCATGGAGGATGATGCAGTGCAGGAATAAAGGCGAGGCGTTGATCTTCATGGATCCGCTTAGGAGGCTGTTGAGGATCCAAACATACCTAAAAACCCACAAGAAATTTATCAAAGTTGGACAGTCAAGTATGGAAACAATTACTTAATGTTTCGTCCTTCCCAATAGTTAGACTGTTTGCATAATTTATGGCTTGCTGTTGTTGTAGCATTTATTTAAATCAACATTTTCTTCTAAAAATGATTGATTCTATCAAAATTGGCTACTTTACAAAGCTTTCTTTGGTCAATTTGGTCAAATAGATTGTGTTAGCTTTAATATTAGCAACCTTAATAATGTTACATTAAATATCCAGTACCAGACTTTTTCAGACCCTCTGTGAAATGACAGATAAATATATAATTGGGATAGAATTAGTTAAACTAAGACTGAATGTTACCATTAAAGTAAGCTAGTATAAACGCTATCCCAACTATCAAATTAGGGTATGTTTTTTTTAATCTACTTTATTACCTTTATTTGAAGGCTATTTTAGCTTGAAGTAGCTCAATTGATACATTTCTCACATGTTGGTTGAAGTAGCTACTATGTTTTCTTCTGCATTTGATTGATGTATTAGCTTAATTTTTAGCTAAATTTGCATTATGCTATCTTTGCATGATAGTAATATGTTAATAGCTTCATATTACCAGTAGGTCAATAGTACGAAAACCAAGCAATTTTGGGCATGTAGGTAGGTTCTGGTACCTTTATTTGATACTTCTTCTCGCATCATTAGTGACATGTTGTAGTATTGGCCTTATTATTAGCGTGTGTTGCTATATTTACTTTGATAGCTGTGTTAGCTTCATGTACCATAACAGATTTCTTTTTAGTTCCATTATCAGCTTCATTTGATAGTATTTGTAGTTTCATTTCTGGGAAAATTGCATAGTTATGCTGTTTTTATGTGATAGTAGCTTCATTATTAGGTTAATTTAATGGTTGTTGGGTTAGTTATCGAAAGAAGATTAAATAACAAACAAACAAACATATATCTTGAAGCCCATGTACCAAGACAAATTTATGGCAGGTTGTGCTTGCTACATTTTAGAATTGTCTTAGATTCAGTTTAAGCAAAATTAGATTATTGATGTCCTTTTTGTAATTATTAGTGAAATCTAATAGTTATGGTGACTTCTTCTTGTGGCTCCTATTAAGTGTTTTAATTTTTACATATACCTGTCTTATAGAATGGTAAAGAAGGGGAAGTCTTTTATTTAATCATTATACTAAAAAATATATTTATATATCAAACATGGCTTGGTAATGAGTGCAATCTGACATGACTCCAAAAGTTGATTTACTATACCAGAAACTGTTTTGGTTCTTACCGCTTCTGTGAAGGCGTCATGAGAGCAGACACCTTATCATCATAGTATTTCCTCATGGCGAAGCGGTCCAATGCCTGATCAGCACTTTGAGAAAAGATGGGATGGGGGAGAGACAATTTATTAAACACTTCCAGCAATGATGACTCAGAGAGATTCAACTTGTGCTGCCCCTGTAATTAAAGTGCATTAACCCTGACTTGTACAAGGTCAACACAGACACACATGCATACACATGCATAATGGAGACGAGTGAAAGTAAGCAGAGGGACAAGGGATTCCCGCAGAGAGGAAGAGAATGGCAGCTTTAAGTAAACAGGGAGGCGGGGAGGAGGCAGTGTGTGCACAACTGGGCCATTCAGGCATCCCTAAAACCAACAAGCGTGGGGGCCTTTTCACCCGGACCCTCGTGCCTCCCCCCAAACCCCTACACACAAATCTATTCTATTGTAAATCTGACGCATTGTTTTCCTATCTCTTCCTCTGACTCTCTTTTTTAGGACTCCTGTCTTTCACGTTCTCCTTCCCGACCGCATCCCCTCCATGGGACGCAAACACTGACATTCTGCAGGTGTATTTATGCACATGCGACTTTTATACATAACCCTGTTGTGTGTTGATATTGCCGCGACTTTCACACAGTGACACATCATCCCGCAATCCTATAATTAGATGTATAGTGAAGTCAGCTTCAGTGTCTGGTGTGGCATACAAAACAACACTTTTTGGACAGCGACAGCTTTCAACACAGATGGGAGAAGTGAGTGTTAGGATCTGGACAGCCAAATGATTTTTTGTGGCCCTTAAAAGCAAATCATGTGCATCAACTGTCATGATTCTTGCGAGAATCTTGACTTTCCACCTATCTCATAGGCTGGATAGGGCTGGCAGATATTTTTATGAAAAATCTGTGATTGGTTGTAATGTCATAATTTGCTGATTGATCAATGACATATTTTAACAGAACCGCACAGTAATTTTTAGGGTTCAATTGCTCATAATTTTCCAAATGCATTTCAGGCGTCAATTACACGTAAATTTTGGCTATTCTTGGGCCGGGCCAGTCTCAATACCCCACAAATAACGGTGGCTGTATAATAAACAAATTGTTTGAATGGATTGGATGGATTGGTCCATCCTCTGATCGGATGGGTGATTGGTTATCGTTTTTTTTTTAAACTGGCTTATTGGCTCAAAAATATTGATTTCTTTTTTATTTACAATACAAATTTGACAATTTCAAATTGTCATACGTATGTAATGAATAATAATTTTGAGATATTTCAAACATTTTTATCATAACGACAATAGTTGTAGAAACTATTATCCTAGACTTCTGATTTCAAAAGTAATTATACATCAATTTGTTGTTTATATTTAATGATATAATAGGGTACTTAAACATTTATATGGTTTTAAAGTCATAAAGGCTTTGAGAGAGAAACCGGAACTACAATGCGGCCCACGACAAAAATTAATTTGACACCCCCCTGGTCTACATGGTGGTAAACGCATGTAAGGTCCCATTCACACTGCCGGTAAAAGTCGACATTTTTCCGCCTTTTTCCCGTGCAGCTACGTAGCACCGGAATGAAATGGAGGGAAGAGATTGCCTTGTCGGTTTCCACTTTTAGGAGCTCGAAGAGCCACAACAGGAGGTAACATTTAGTCTGATTCCAGGATGCAGCGTGTATTAGATCAGCAATATCCTGTTTTTCTGAGTTGTGCGTAAAAGGCAACGTTGGATAACTGTATGTTTTCTCTCTGCAGAGCCTCACTGGGTAGGCCGAATAAAAACAGTTACAGCGACTGTCCAAGTTGAATGGATGTCATGAAAGTGACACCGTGGCCTGCAGCTATTACAGTCAGTACTTTTTTTCTCTCTCAAGCTGATTCATGTAATTCTATATGGGGTGATTCACCACTTAAATTGTGTGGTTTTCCCTTTTTTTCACCTTGTCAGCCTCTGAATCACGTTGACCTTGAATTACAACAGGTAAACAAATGACTTGACTTATTTTGCGGTCCCCTGAATGAGTCACGGTGCATTGTTGTGGTTTGTTTGACGCCGACAGGGAGTGGGCAAACGATGACAAACGGTGTCTAGAACACAAACAGAGACATTTATAGACACATGAGCGCTTACCTGGCGGATACGTCTGTGAAATGCACAAAGGATGAAATGACAACACCGATTCGCCCTTTGCCGCCCTAGATAACAGGAGGACAGGAGACGATTAATCATGTTAAATAACATCAAAATGCTCTTCCCCAAGCTAAAGAAAATCCATTCTGGGATCCTTAGTTGGGATTTCAAAACACTTTTCTCCAATAATTGAAAAGAGATTTTCACGCTCTTTGTGGTCATATAAATACATATTCAATTAATAAAACAAAATACCACTGTGAACTTAATGATGAATAACACAACGGTTTGCATTCTGGTTTTAACATCAACTGTCATATAAGTGTAAAAAAGATTAAGCACCAATGTAATAAACACTCGCTTCTTTCATTGATCCACTGTGACGTGCTCAGCAATTTCATTGGTCGGATGTGACGAGAATATCGGTATATGTAATGGCGGCACGAAACTCGCTCGTGAAAATCCATCAATTAAAACATAAATCATAAAGATGGCTGGAATATGATACTAAATCTAAAACAAATTCCCTAAGAAATAAAAATCACACTTAACCAAGAAAATACTGAAGTTAAAGCTTTGTTTGTTTGGCTTTTACAAGAGGGCAGGGGGGGTTGTCAACGCTTACCCTGCAGTGGATCACCACCACATGCAGCGGGTCCACATTGAGCCAGCTCTCCATGGCTTTACAGATGGTGCAGATCTTGTCTAGAGGCGGGGCGTGCATGTCAGGCCAGCCTGTATCCAGAGTCTGAAAACAAACAATGTAGTGTGAACACAATACAATATGGATCCAACAAAACCCGTATGATCACGTATATCAATGGACTTTTGGCTTTTGTAGATGATGTATTGTAATAATTACACATCCAATTGCAACATGTGTTAAGGCTACCACTTATTCCAAATTAATTGAAAAAGTAGCATTTTACTCTAGCATAACAACAATAAGGAGCACGTGACATTGTTTTGCTGACCCCGTATCACCTACTATCACCACTTTCCACTACTACCACAACTGCTACTATTACTACTACTTCTACTACAAAACTACTACAACTAAACTACCAATTTTACTGCTCAAATTCATTATAGTGAATATGTGTATGAGAAACACTTGAAGCAATAAAACAATAAAATGAACAACAGTCATTATGGCAGCAACCGATGTATTGTTGCGCCACTGAGCAAATATATTCTTTGCGTAACCTTTGCGTAACCTCAAACCTGCATATTCCCCCCTCTATGTCCCTTCATATAGTAACACACCTCCCAATAATGTACCTTTGGATTCATTCTTGACAGGTCATGTCTTTTCTCAGACAGGTTGATAATCTGTGGAAAACACAGCCAGTCAATCTGCGCGTTCTTTTTGGACATTGATTCTCTAAAGGGTGAATTTACCGATGAGCTCAGCATGAAAAAAAAACAAAAAAAAATCAGTACTTGGTCAACATCCATGCAACAGTGACATCAATGCAGGGTGCTCTTTGACACGAGGCCACAACATAGCAACACTAGACCTTAGGCGGCATTTTACTGACCAGGTAATTGTCTGCATGCTTGGACTTGAGCATTCGTGTGACATCCTTCAGGTTGTGAGCGTAGATCTCGTCCAGGCATCCCCGGGGGAAGGACACGGCGATGATGCGCTCCGTGATGTATGTCAAGTCCAGCTCGTATCCCTCTTCCATGCTGAATGTGGGGCTCTCCTGTCACAAGAGGAACGATACCAGTGAGTCAGGGCCTTCAAGCCACTTCACATCATCGCCATTTGCGACAGGTGACTTTGCTCGAGTCAATATTTGACGGGCAAAGTCCTCAGCGATTGTCATTGTGTCCAAGTTTCCCGCCGATATACTCGGAGAGTGACCTCAAAACCAGATTGTGTAGAGAGTGTTTGCACAGTAACGGCCGTCATCTTAGCGCCACGAATAAGCGATGTATCGGGTCGTTTATTTGGGAAGATTAAAACCACTCATCTACGCCAGTGATTCTCAACCAGAGTGTACTCACAATAGTGTTCCGTGAGAGCTCTTAAGGTGCGTTGCGGGAAATTATACATTTCACTTAACTGGTGAAAATTATTTTATTTATTGAAATTACTTATTCATAACAAATAATGTATCTTTGTTCATCTATTGATGCCAGCGACTTAAACTGACAGACAGAACAGCAGGAAGTAAATAATTAAGTGGATGGCATGTTGGACTGAGCTCATGACAAGGCACTTAATTAATAGAACATTGCACCTTGACCAGGAAAAGCACTGGCCAAAAATACCTTTCACAAGTTGTACGAACTGGTTTCCCTTTACAATGTGAAGGAAACACCTGTCCCCCATGATACATTTTTTTATTGTATTACAGCTTCCAGAACAAAGCCCTTATCTCAGTCATCATTTCCTAAAAATTGTAAAAAAAAAAATTCTAACTGACAACTCCGGAAGGATTTTGCTTTCACATGAGAGATCATGTGGAGGTGGGGCTAAGAAAGTAATACATGTTTTGCATTCCAAAAACATGTAGGTTAGGTTGACTGAAGACTAAATTGCTCGCATATGTAAATGTGAGTGTGAATGCTTGTTTCTCGAAACGTGCCCTGCGACAGACTAGAGAAGAGTCCAATGGGGACCTCAATTCTCAGTCAGCTGGGATAGACTACCGCTCACAAGTGAATCTAATGAGTGCAAGCGTTAAAGAAAACGGATGAATGGATGAACTATTGGTTGCAGAATCAGTGAGACAAAAATTCGTTTGTGGATGGAGATACCACTTATCATCCACCATCCACCTATCCTCCATATCACTTTTCCTCATCAGGGTTGAGGGTGAGCTGAAGCTCAGTACATCTTCTACTATTCACCAGCCAATCATGTATGTGTGTGTATATATATATATATATATATATATATATATATATATATATATATATATATATATACATATATATATAAAAAGGATGTCTTTAAATTCATATAATCGCCTTGTTGGATTTGATGTAGCATGGATGTAGGCCTTGGCTGACATCATGCTGTTCTTTATAGCACAAACTAATAGGACTGACTCAACAGCACCTCTGTTGGTTGCAGCCCAGTAGTGCACTCCATTCGCTTAAATACGGTATATAGTCATTGTTGGGCTGAAACCTCCCATGTTCAAATTTAGTCCATTTCATATATTTGTACAAATCTATAGCCTACTATTGGTCATTCCCTACACGAGTGTGTCATTTAAAAATAAATATTGGCCAATCTTAAGTGTTGAAAATGACTTGTTCCCTTTGATGATAAGTTATTAATGGCTCAACAAACATGCAGGGTTTTTTCGGTTTCTTGAAAAGTTTTCGTTTTGGAGATGCAAGGATTCCACCGATGCTGACGCAGCCAAATGAAGTAAGAAAACGTTATTTAGTATACTTTGAAATGTCATGGTCCAGCTTTATTATTTCAAACATTTTATAACCAATATTAAATAATTAATGACTTGGCGCCAGTGGCATTTCTTGATAAATGACGATTGGGACTTGATCCAAACATAAGCACGCAAACAGCTTCACATTTCTGAATTAGTTCAAAGATATCGTCGTGTTTCTAATTTGAGGCTGTGATTGTTAACTGTGATTAAACTATTGACAGTCAAGAATGTGTCTGACAGTCAATTGTGAAATGACTGCAGGCTACATCCCGCCACTTTGAAGGGGCCCGAGAGGGAGCCATGGAGCGGGGATGTTTCAGCCGAGCGGAAGGAAAGAGGCCATGTGTCTGAAGAGGTCATCGCTCGGGGAAACAGAGCTGGGTGTTCGGTGAGTGCGCATGGAAGCCTGGCCGAGAGGTCCTTAGGGATTCAAACGGCAGGGTTAGCCTATTCCCCTTAAGACTGCGGAGGATATAATGTTGACGAATGGCAAATGAATGAACAGGCCGGCCAGTACTTAGGGTCCACATACCCCCAGGGCAGAGATGAGGGGGAAAAAAGATCTTTGTACTTTTTGGGATGTGTCAAAGTGCTTTGCTAACTGAAGATTAGATTGGAATCTAAGCAACACTTAACCTCTGTGTGACCCAGTGTTGTGAAAGTCTTCATTTATTTGGTGTGTCAATCAGGTGCAGAAAAGAATGATTTGAAAAGAAAGCTTGCATAAGGTTGGATCAAATTCTACACCCGCAGTCACTTACAGGACGTAACGTAGATATCCACTCACCGCACATGCCTGAAACTGTAAGAAAATATGCCCCCCAAAAAAGAGATCCACACTTTTCTTTTTTTTTTCCATAGCCTTTGCAGCACTCCAGAATGTGACAAATATCAAAGTGGAAGTTGATCATAATCCGTGGCTACATTGACATTTAGATCAGAATTCTTAACAATTGATGATTAATCAATTGGCTATTGCAAGATGACCGCAAACTACCCTGACCGAGATAACACAAAGTGTCTACAATCACCTCTCAAGTTTCCACATCCATCCAACATCACATGAATTCCTCATCCATAATTTAAAAAAAGGATCAGTAAACTATTGTATCACGAAGCAATACGAAAATCAATGATAAAATGTCGTATATACTGTATGCCATCTGAAGTCTTCCCGACTCCCCAACAAACCGTTATGTGCAGCACTGCCTCGAGCTCCAGCCTTATCCAAGACCACGTCTCCCATTCATCAGCCGAGCCAACATGAGCGACCTGCTTGCCCCAGCACGCACTGAAGATAATTGCTCTTTAATTTGCTCTGACTGCTTTTGTTCTGGTATGAAGCACAAAATTAGCTCACAAAGGCAGAGTAAGATTGGCCAAGGAGCTCAAATCTCAAGGCCACCCATGGCACTGTCAGAGCTGGCCTGGCAGAAGATGCAGGCTAGACCGACGTCCTTGCAACACTGACAAACATAATTTGACAAAAAAAAAAAAAAAAAAGTGATCAGGTCTTCTTTGAACAAGCTGCGACAGGTTTATTAAGGTCAGCCTGTTTGGGGGATTAGGGTGTGTCTCGCTCATACAGCTCTTACCCCTGCAGGTAAGCGTTTGGACTAGGTGGGTTCATGATCCTCACTACATGCAACTAAAAGTGTCAAACCTTTAGGAAAGGGAAGCAAGGGACTGCATGAAAGAGTTAGCGTAGACAAAACTCTATTCAGGAGCCCCACCCTTGCACCTGGCCGGCAATTTATTGTGGAATATTCCACACAAGCAGCTGCAACGTGAGGGGAACGTTTTGATTCCAAAACTTCGGAAATCGCGGGTGATGAATGTTTGCATTTTTTTGGGAGTTGATTGTGATGACAACAGTTGGCAAGAACTTTGCATACTTGGTTGTCCCATTGAAGGAGACGGGGTTGAATCGCGCGGATGTTTGCTTATGTCTGATTTCGCCAATTGCTACATGCTTCGACAAGATCCCGGGCTGTGTTTTCCGTCAGTGATGGCAATGTGGTCATCATTGCAGCAGATTGTGTCTACATACTTGGATACGTAGTCGTGGAGGGAAACAAGCTGAATGCATGAAGACATTGTTTTATATAACGTGTCAGCCATGAATTGGGTTCAAATGGAATCCAGTGAGGCTTTTATTTTCACTATAGCAGCAGTTTTTGGGCTGAGAGATGGGTAAGAACGTACCATTGCCATCTAGGACAGGGATTCCCAAACATGTTCCGCTCAAATTAAAAATTAGTTCCTATGCAATAAAAATTTTCCAAGGAAATATTTACTGAAATTACAAAATTATGAAGTTACGAATGGTGCACAACTAGCTTGGTGTAACGCGACAAAAAAGCGTGCTCAGTTGCTGCTGTGCGGACTTTTTTTAATTTCATTATTTGACGTTTATACGTTTGTAGAAGTTCAAGTGTTTTTCCTACAAATCTTTACTGTGCTTCTGACTTTACTACTGCGTTAACATGGGTTACTGACAAACTAAAGTGCATTCAGGCTTATGTATATATTTGCTATGTCGCCACTATAGCATAAGAACTACATGGCAAATTGAGGAACATTGACATGTACTGCACGCTGCACATCCGCAAATGGTAACTAACGGCATTCATTTAACGAACATGAGGCAAAGAGACATTCGCCAACTAAATGTGTTTAAGCTTACCGCATTACATACAACCCCCACAAAATGGACCTGCAAGCCTTTTAACCCAACCATTGGAAAAGCTGAATCTAAATATGCCAAAGCAAAGGAGGCCAACCCCCCACCCCCCCACCCCTATTTGCTCAGTGGCGCAACAATACATCGGTTACCCCCCTCCCAACCCCCCAAATACATATAGTTTTACCATATAAGCAATCGGCCAAGGGCTACATGTTGCCCATCTGTGAGTCATGCTGCGTTTTTAGCCCAATTAACGAAAACTACAATTCCGGCGCAAACGTCATGCCTGCAGACATATGAAAGCAATCTAAGGGATCTCTACCCCTACTACTTCAATCATTCGAACTCCAAGCAAGCTGGCATGTTTTGTCATCAAATACACTTGTTACACTTCAATCTGGGCTGTATCTGTTGCAGACTGTGCTGACCTTGTGACCACATGATGGCTCTAACCCAGAATGTAAAAAAATAAAATTAAAAAGCCAGATATTCCAACAGTTAGCCTAGCTTCTTCTTGGGTGGTTCTCAGAAAGCATGTTCCAGGGGTGTGACGTGTGAGCCTAAACTGAACTTGTGCAAAACAGTTAAAAATGATATGCTTTAAATCAAACCTTCCCGCAGTGCGCCATGATGAATAAATAAAGATAGTTCACTCAGCCCTTTGTTCACAGGAGACTGTTGAATATTGTGGTCTACTCCATTGACACATTAATAAGGTTGTTACCTGGACACCAAACACTTAGCACTCAAGTAGCAGTCATTTTTAAATTCGTTATTTTTACACTTGAACAGATTCACTGCCAAGATAAACAAACATATTCGGTTGAGAAACTGGCATAAATTACCAATCACAATTACTTCTGAATGGTGAACAGACGTAAACAATGGCCGTCATGCGTGGTCGGTAGTTTTGAGGCGCGGTGGACACCATCATTCGCAAAGTCGAGAATGCCTGCAGCTGACCTGCATGACTTTTAAATCCTGCTGACTCACGCTCAAGGATACCATAAACTAATAGTGCGTACAACTAGTGTGAAAATGTTTTTGTGATTTATTTGATTGCGCAATCATGACCAATATAGCTGGACACCACGCTAGACACGTAGAGTGCTCTGTCATCCTTAAAGTAGTTCCATTGTAAGCATCAGGTTAAGTACTGTTGTAAATCGTCGGCGGTGACTCGCCGACTCAAAATGAACCGGCCGCGACGGAATTTTCTCATTATGGACAGCGTGGCACTCCATTAAATGGTATGATCTTGTATTTATTTATTCAGGAAGGCTATATTTTTGCTGTTTCAAAATACATTCACACAGAAACAACAGAATAAATTTCAAGGTTGTTTATTTTATCGTATCGTAAATTGTAAACAGTCAAATCTGGTGATTCATTTTAAATATTGACTCTTGAATTGGGTCACCATACGCAAACCTCGGCGGACCAACCTAGAGAACAACACTCTTCTACTACTACTCCTTCTCCTCCTCTCCTCTTTCTTCTGCAAAACTTGAACCGAGGCAACGGGACTGTCCTTGCATGTTTTGTCCAGTTACCATGATTCAACACTTGTGGATTAGCATGACTTGGATGAGTGTGAATCTACCGAGGCAACTACTCTTTTGTCCTCTTTGTAATTTCTACCAGTCTGATTGCCCTGTGGCACAGTGCTGCTTCTCACAGGTCAATCGTGGTACTGTGAAAGACATCTGGTTTAGGGGGAGGAGACTTACGAACGTCCATGGAGAGTCTTTAATGTTTTTGAATGAATTGTTGGCTATCCCAAGTACTCATTTCAATATAAGGGCAGAAAAAACATGTTTATTTTTCCTTGTGTCTCGCTCCTATTTAGAAAATCAGTAGACCTAATGATGTTTCAAATGGAGAACACCAGTGATAACAGAGTTCAAATCTAAAAAAAGACACTTAAAAAAGAAAAATTGATGCATTGGTCCAACATTGCTGCTAGGTGTTGTTGCCATTGCATGGATGCAGCCATTTTGCTCCATTTTACAGTAATCAACTTAGTTAGATCTCTTTAGACTGATACACGGTGACAGCACGGTCAGCTTAAACCTCAAAAACATTTGCTAGGCTTCAACATGACAACCACAACAACAGTTTGAATCCGACACCAAAAAAAACGAAAAAAACACATAATCGCACGTTCATTCTTCCACATGATCAAAGCCTACTAGAGTTTCTTGACTCCTGTTGGTTCAAATCGAATAGCTGTGATACCATTACTCATCCAAATGTCTTCATACTTGGCAGGAATGTTTGCCTCAAACTGCAGGAAAAACATGTCTAAAGTGACATAATAGGATCATTATAAGGCCAGAATTTGGTCCTGCCTTTTCCTGTTGTGTCTTCAGGCAGGCTCGCACTGTGGCTATGACACCCTTTTGAAAGCAACAAAACTGTAAAAACACAAGGAAAAAAAGCCACAGATTGGGAGAAGCCTGTATTTTTAGCAAGTTTATAGGGTAATGCTGGAAGGCTAACATGTATTTGTCACACTTCTTTATGAACGGACGGGAAGAAAAACAACACAGGCCTCACCCTGGGCAAAAAAAAAAAAAAAAAAAAAAAGAAACTCGAAGGCTGCTAAAGTACTCCCTCATTATCCATTCCTATCCCAAGGTCATGGTGGAATGTGTCCCAAAATGGATTACATTCCCACTCTCACTCCATGTTCATCTCAAGTATTTCTTGGTCCTTCCTCTCACTTTAATGGCTTACACATGGCAGCCAAGTGGCGGCAACTCCCTTTGCCTAACGCACGTTGCATTATCCCCAAATCAGGATTTTAAATAGCCGCTTGTTGGACAGTAGGCACATTTGTTTCCCTTAGTGGACATTTATTGTTCACATTTCTCAGACTCAAAAACGGAACCAGCAACAAAAGCCATAATTGGCAGTTTAAAAAAAGTTTCTCCTGTCTTGCTCGACTTGTAATTAATGCCGAAAGAGAGCGGGCCGCTTTGGGAACGATCTGCTGCCTCAGAGGAATGATGCACGAGGAGGGCGTAGATGGAGGCGTGTGACTCAATTTAACTTCCATGCAGGGAGAGGGCAACAAGTGATAACACTCGAGGTGAAGAGGAGAGGACTGCCGCTGCTGCTGCTCTTGTGATGAAAGTGGGCTGGTACATGGCGTCAAAATGACGGCTACCCCAAGGCTGCACTTACAACACGGCAGATGTGAGCTCCAAAGACAATCTACCAACAGAACCAAGTAAACACTGACACACACACAAAAAAAAGAGAGCCTTGTTCCCTTTTTGGCGCTCTACAAAGTCTCCCGGCTAAGTCATCCACAATAATGGCTGCATGTGTTTCACATTATGAGTTGCGCCATATCGTGCCGAAGCAAGGGAACCAGTGCAAAAGTCATGGCAGAACACACTTTACAACTGGCATGGGGAAGCTTTTTCTTCAGTTTTCATATAAGGATATATACTACATTTATGAAAAATATGACAATCGAGAAGAGGAACTGACTAGAGGACCTTAGCCAACCAACTGATGTCTGTTACCACCCTACTATGTCTTTGAACACATTTTTCAGTTTTATGAAGTAATGCAAAATGTGCATGAAAAAAATGATGTTTTGAGCATTTGCCAGTTTGATGTTTTGAGGTTTTTTATAAGGGTTCCTGTGATACATTGTAAAAACTCACCACGACTAGTATGGTATATTTGGGGGGATAAAACAGTCATTTAATTTGGAAGAACTTTAAAATATAAATGATTGACATTTATGGCGACAGTGTTAGTTCACGCAACAAAGCAGGCAAGCTGTTTGCTCCAAAATAATTTGCCAAGTTGTTTTTCCTTATAACTTCAAGTTGGACAACATGTAACGGAAAAGTTCTGTAAACTCTTATTTCTTTGCCAATTTTCCCAACAAACTTAAAATATTAAGTTTAACTTCCCAACTTAAAATTTTACCAGTTTAGAAATGTTTAGTTCACACAACTTTTTTTTTTTTTTTTTTTTTTTTACAATGTAGGTTTTATGTGCTTTTAGTATTTTAACAAATCAAAGAACCACATTGAATGCTCCCAAGGGCTCGTATATGGACCACAAGCCCATAGGTTTCCCACCACTGCTTTAAGAGGTCAGGTTGACTGGCATGATTTCCAATAACAAGGATTAAAAAAAAAAAACTTGCACAGTGTGCTCACTTTGAATGACTCCCTTCTCTGTCCTCAGACTGTAGAAAGTAGTGAACGAACACACACACACACACACACACCCACACACCCACACACCCACAAACATGAGTGCATATACAGTACAGTATGGGACACAGGTCCAAAGTAAATACTGTGTGAAACTTTCTGTTTTGCTTTTTCAAGCTCAATGAAATGAGTTTGTGGGGTGGGGAAAAAAGGTCCACTGTGCTCCACTATTACCTTGTGAGCAGGCACAGTTTAAAATCCTCCCTGGCAGCTGGTAATGATTGACTGTGTGAAGGAGGGGAAAAAACCAAGAGGAAAGTTCAGCCTTACCTTTGCAGGCTGCGTGGAAGCACTTTGTAGAGTCTTGCTTTGCCCTCCTTTGTCAGTCAGACGTGCAGAATGGGCTGAGAAAGTGTCGGAAGGAGGTCACAGAACCCTCAGCCCGTCATAGAACATGCTCATTCCAGCCTCGCTTTTGGACGATCGGGAGGGGACTCAAGATAGAGCCCAAACACTTGGATTTAAGTTGTCTTATTTTGGAAGGGGGTTAAGAGGAGATCCTTGCAGAGTTGCACTGAACCGCCACTCGTTACCTCGGCACAATTCCCTCCAGTCGAAGCTGCGCGCTGCAGAACCCGCAAGTCCTGGCATGGGGATGGTCCTCCCACTACTCCGCTGGGCCGTCTCCCTCCGCTTCCCCACGCCCCCCCACTCCAGCCCGGCCCCCCTCCAGCCTCCTCCCCCCGCCTCTGTCCGTTTGTTCACACGCACATTTCCTCCAGACACCCCCAACAGATCGAGCCCGCCTGCCCCATTCCTAAATCGTCCCATGTGGAGACGAGGAAAGAAATGAATTTATGAATGATAGTGCGCCCTCTAGCACACTCCTTTAACACTTGTCTTTATCCATAATATTCTTTCTAACCAATTAATATTGTCATCGTCTAAGTTTAATTGTAGACTACTTCTATACGGTATGTTATTATTATCTCATTATTATCATCATACAAAATAATACTATATGAAAAAGGTCTGAGTATACCGGTAGTTAAATAATTCTATGTTCAATTAATAATTAGAAGATGAACGTCATTGACTGAATTTGATCATATTGACTTGTTTGAAAAGCTGCAAAGTATGTCTTATTTTGTTCTCATTTTGAATGTTAATCTGTAATCAACAAATAAGAATTTGAGCAAGTTATTTGATGTTTAAGTGTAGTTGTAAATTAACATTAATATGTTTTCAACATGTCTACTTTGGCTTCATGTATTTTTATATGATATAATAACAATAATAATAATATAATAATAGTAATAATAATAATAATAATAACAATAATAATTGTCAAGGATTGTCAAATATTTCTCAATATTGCATTAAATTAGTCAAATAATTCTATATTTTATATATTCCCATTTTTCTTTGCAATGAATAAAAGTATTCAGTGACTTACAAAAATGTTCCTTCAAGTTTCGTTGTCCAACAATAATTACTTGAAGAATTTGATCAAATAGAATAGCATAAATAAATTAAAAAAATCATGAACTATTTCAATCGGTGTATAGTGAATTTAAATAGAGTTTCACTTTTGGGATTATACCACAGAGGTAAATTACGTTCGCCATTATCTTCTAATTTATTGAGATGTACCTGTATGATGAGTTTGAGCAAGTTTTACATTTAATACATTTGCATTGAGTTTTTAAAAAAAATGTAATTATAATTATTAATCGAATTATTTGAAAACACATTTAGACTTTAGTACAACCGATTGTGGTTTGTTTTTTTTTAATTCTTTTGCTTGCACTCGCTGAAAACGTTGAAATTATTATTTTTAAATTGAAAATTGGCGCCACCCTTTGGTAGGAATCAATACTACTCGCCTGTAAATGTTAGCTTTTACTCCACAAATATCCATCCATCCTCCATCCATCCATCATCCACTCTGCTTAGCCTCACCAGTAAGTAAATTAATACACAACACTGAATCAAAAAATGGAAATAAAGCCTTTATTTTCTTTCAATCATTTTAAAGTCATTTTAAGTAGCAGTAGTATTTTTACAGCTGGTCAGTACTTTACCAAGTCAGTGTTCAAATGCATAATGCATTTAAATGGAGCTTTTTTTCCCCCCTGCTTAAGAATAAAACACATCAAAAGTCAAGCTAAAACAGTTATCAAAAAATGGCAAGAAGTACAGAAACTATGTTGAACAAGCGTTTTCAAATAAAAGACTGCACTCTTTAAAAAAAGTTATAATAAATTGAGTTGTTATGAATATATTCATTTATGCAAGGCTGTGAATTATAGTAAGCATGAGTTTAAAAAAAACAAAAAACAAACACCAGATCCAAACACTCATCCAAACACAAATTCATATTCAATTCTTAAGCATCCCAAATCCTCATATATGCCAGAAAAAAAACGTTAAAAATGTTAAACTGTAAAATAGTTATTAAAAATCTATATTTCTAGTAATGACAAGTTATTCTTTTAATCTCCTCTGTGCACTAAAATGTTGAATTAATAGTTGGCACTTGTGCTGTTGGAGGAGAAGCTATAAGAGCACACAGACGAATAATCCACACTGCCTCTCCGTGACCCACTTCTGGAGCCAGACCTGGACCCAGACCGAGATCCTGGGTTGGAGACATTGTAAGGGCTGCTGAGTCCCTTTGATGACACCGACGAGGCCTGCAGCATCTTCATACCGTTGCTCTCTTCCACCATGCAGCTATCCATGGCTTCCTTGTAAGAGATCTTCAGCTTGGTCTTGGGACAGGTCAGGTTTTTCGGATAGTTGCGGGTATCCTGAAGTTTCTGTGCCCCTAGGCCATCAAGCCAACCTTTCCGGATGGCCTCCTCAATGGTAATGCGTTTTCCAGTGCCGGGCTCTATCAGGCCTCCAGTCAAGTACTGAAATTCCAGGAACCTCTGCCCGGCCTCGTAAGGTAGCCATGTCTCCTTCACGGCCTCTGCTGCGGACATCTTTCTCTTAGTCTTCACGTCCTCAAAACCAAGGTAAGCTTTCTGTGCGGCCTTCAGCTTATTGGCCATCACTTCATCAATGATACACTGATGGACAGCGTCCTGCAGTGTTAGTCTCTGCCCATTTGCAGGGTTGATAATTCCTCCGGTGCTTGCCTGGGCCTCTAAGAGTCTCTGTGCTGAGATGGTATCCACTATTCCTCTTCTGTGAGCTTCAGGAATGGTTATCTTCTCCAATGTTTCTGTGTCAAATATGGCTCCCACCGGGCTATGGTCATCAAACAGCTCTGGGGGAGAGACTGTAATGGAAATACTGTTGAAGCGTTTACGAACGGTCGGAGAGGACGGTGCAGCCTGGGTTGGACTACTGCAGGTAATCACGTCGTCAGCACTGCTGGCTGTGATTGACATCTCCGTGCCGGTGCTCCTGCTGGAAATGTGATCAGCAAACTGTGTCAAGGTCAATTTTCCAGACCGATACTGATCTAGGGATTTCTGGTCAATAATACCGCGCTCCATGCAGTCCTGAATGTCGTACTGGGTCCCTGTCTTTCTGTCTACTATCACCAAGCGTGTCGAGCCATCTGACCCTTTGATAGTGATTTCTTCCCACTCACACTCCTGTTCTGACAAGTCCAGAAAGGTGTCATAGTCGATTAACTCACGGTGATAGGCCTCTCTCACTGACATCTCCAGATTAGTGTCTGGGTCAACAATCACCACCCGCCTCTTGCGGAGAACATTACTTCGGCTCTCATGTAAAACCTGGGCTTTTTTCTTGTCTTTAAGCGGCAGCAGTACTAGGCCGGTCTTGGCATCCGTGATGCACCTCTCTTTTAGCTGAAGATATGTTAGGTTCTCCTTTGTGTTTGGGTCAAAGAACCCTTTTGTGTCATCCCCTTCATAAGATAGGATATCATTCATCTCCTCATCAAAATATCCTCGTTTATAAGCCACAGCAACATCAATACGATGGCTCTCTTTCGGGTCAATGATCCCACCGCTGGCAATCTGAGCCTCAAGCAGACGGATTCCATGGCCTTTCTCAATAAGATCTTTGTCAATGGCCTGGAAGAGGGAGATGGTCTTTCCTGTGGCAGGGTCGGTGTATCCAGTTACTGCCCTTTCTGCAGATAGCAACTTATTCTTAAATTCTTTCCCTACCAGGCCTCTCATTGTGGCCTCCTCTACTGTCAAGAAGATATTGTTTACTGGGTCAACAATGAAGCCGGATGCCGCTTGAGCTTCAAGAAGCTCTAAGGTGGTTCCCCGCATAAGCAGACCTTCCTGCATCGCCTGATAAATGGGCCATATTCTGTCATTGACCTCATCATAGATCCCTGCAATACAGGTTGATCCGTAGAGGTAAGACCTTAGTTTATCTTCAATATCTTTGCTGGTGAGCTGCCCTTCTCTAAGCTTTTGCAAATCAGTTTCATCAAGCAATTCAGAATTGACAAGCTCTGTTACAGAGACTTGTCCACGGAGCCCTTTTACTGTCATGGGTTTTTCTGCGCCATGAAGCAAGAGTAAACCATGAACAGGTTCCACCATACATTTCCTTCTAAGGTCACTATAGCTTGTCTTTTCTCCCGTTGTTGGATCCAGGTAGCAGGCAGGTCTTCTGTTCAAAGCCCTGTAGAGGTCCTCATCAATAAGTTTGCGATCCAGGGCCAAATCCTTTGGCAGGAACACACTCAGAACGGGGTCCAATATCCCCCCAACAGACTCCTGAGCCTGCAGCAAACGGAGCGCTGTCTCCTTGTCGATTCGGCCTTGTTTGCAAGCCTGGCCCACAGAAAGCAATTTACCCGAGTAAGGATCTTTGAAACCAACACTCGCAGCTTCGGCTTTCACCAAGACATCCCTGTCTTCTGTGTCCACCAGCCCCCTGGAGCAAGCAGTGTCCACGGGCATCTTGTCATTAAAAGCAGGGTCTGTTACGTAGCCTGTTGCAGCTTGAGCCTCTAACAACATAAGTGCACTCTCTGCGCTCAGGAGGTTTTTATTTTTGGCTTCAGTGAACGGCATTTTCCCTTGAGAACCTGTCATCATTCCGGCAATAACGCCCGTACCTTTTAGATTCACTTGGATTTCAACGGCGACCTCGTCCACTGTCTTTTTCCCCTGCAGCAGCAGTTCTAGAGTCGCCTTGCTGATTATACCACAGTCACAAAGCTGGTGGGCTGTGACCTTACGACGCACCCCATCAAATACAAGTTTTGAAGGGTCAATTGTTGCGACCTTCATATCCGTCTGGGTCTGTCTGCTCAACGTGCTCGGCCTTCTCTGCAACCTCTCTATCTCTCTCTGCAGTGCATCTCTCTTGAGAGCCAGCTCTGTCACCTCCTTCTCAGAGCTCAACAACCTGCTCTTGTATCGTTCCTCAACACTTCGAAGCTCTCTCATCAACCTCTCAATCTCATTCTTTAGACTCAACCTATCTTGATCTGTCTTGGACCTGTCCGACTCCCACTGCCTGAGCTGGCTCTCCTTCAGCTCGTACTGGCTCTTCAAAAGGGTGAAATCCTTGAGAGTGGTATTTTTCTCTTCAATTAAGCGCTGCTTGTTGCGAAGCTCAGTCTCCAGGGAGTGTTTGATACGGGCCAGTTCATCTTCAAGGCGCTTCTGACGGTGTTTGTCCTGGTCCAGCAATTTAAGTTTTGAAAGCAAATCATCCCTCTCCAGCAGCACCTCACTGTACTTGCTTTGAGACTCGTGCACCATGATAGATGTCTGTAGAGAAATGAGCAAACACAAGATTAAAACATGCAAAGGCAGGTTGCCCAAAAAAAAAACAAGAAGCTACGTGAGCTGCATGTACAGTGGACTCTCTGAACTCTGAGATTTATTGATTCAACGTAAAATTGTAAGTAAAACATAATAATAAAATAAAATACAGTTCCTTTTACGCGTGTATAAACTTTTACAAGAATATCCAAATACAATTAAGAAAATGAGAACAAAAACTCATCTGAATGCATGTCATGTTTTTTTGATTCATTTCTTTTTAAGTCATTCATTGCCATGGACGTATTTTTTTGTCTTTTCACAGTACAACAATTCAATCCCATCTATTTTTTTCAAACGTTAGGGTAAAAGAGGGTCTGAAAATGTCTGGCAGTGAATGAGTTAATGGAGAATATCGGCGCTATTGGACTTCCGTCGTCCGTTTACAATGCTACAACCGCAAGGAGCAGCAAACATGAGGCCCCCCCTGCATGGAACCGGCCGTCGTCTCTTTCTCCATCCCAGAAGAGATATAGAGAGGCAACGAGAGCTCGTGCTAAAGTAAAGTGAAGCATGAGAGAGGACTAAACGGGAGAGAAGATGTGAACCGGTCCATCTGTATGCGTTATTTGCCAACAGATGAACTAATGTCTGTTCGGAAACTGCATGTTTGTTTATTCTCAAATTTGAGCTCTGGCAGCCACTGCAAGCGACTTCATACATCGATCAACATTCTAGATCATTCTCATTAATTCAATTTCAATTTTTCCTCTAGGGAAAATGAACAAAATGAACAAACTCCTGGAATGGGTTATGGTTGGGTTCAGAGGGTCCACTGTAACAATGTAACCATGCATATGCAATTAGTATACAGTGATAATTTGAGTCGCATTTTGTGGTTGGTTACAGTTAAAAGCACATAATAGCAGCGTAATAGCAGAAATTTCTTAGTACACCATCTCGTCTTTGGTAATGTTACATAAATGCTTTGAGATCAGGCTTAAGACTCCATAATTGTTCATGCAAAAGATGAAAATTAGAGAAAAATTGTGGGATTATGCAGAGACGATCCTTCAGTACAATCAAAAATACCTCAAAGGACTGCTTTTGGAATTTGTCTATTTCGACCATAAGCTTTTCTCTCTCCTTGGTCAGGTCGTTGATGAGAGCCTGGAGCTCCGCTGTCCTCTTGTTGCTACTCTGAAGTTGGACATGCAAGGCTGAAATCTGAGATGCACATTCCCCATCAACAGTGTCCCTGCTAATCCTCAACTCATCCCTCTCCTGCCTAAGGACCCTCAGCTCCTCCTCGAACCTCAGTCTCTCCTTTGCCAGGTTCTGAGCCTGAGTCTTCAGACGTTCTATTTCAATGGTGCATTCGTTGAGGTGGCGGCTTTTGTCATCAATGGTTTTGTACAGACTTTCATTTCGCTGGTTGAACTCCACAATCTGCAGCTGATCCTGGTGGAGCCTCTGTTTCACCGTCTTCAGCTCGGCGATCATGGCTGCCAGTTCATCTTTGGTGAGTTTGTGCTCCCTGAGGCTCTTATCCAGAGCCTCCTGAAGAGCTCTGAGATCCTGCCCGTACTTCCTTTCGGTGTTTGAAGCCTCGACCTGAATCGACTTGAGGCTAGTGATCGTAGTGGTGTACTCTTTGCATGTTTGAGTCACCCTCTCTAGCTCCGACTCCAGCCTCTTTCTGCGTGTGAACTCCTCTTGGGTTGCCTTCTTTTGCTTCTCCACCTCAGCTCCCATGGCATCCAAAGAGCTTTGCAGTTCCCGGATACGGCTCTGAAGCCTCGCGGCACTTTGCTCGGCCTTGTTCCGGTCCATGGTCTGCTTCTCCAGCTCCACTCGGGTGATGTGAATATCCTTCTCAGACAATTTAAGCTTGTTAATTGTCTGCAGAGAGGAGGCGTTGTTCGCCTTTAGCTCTGCCTCCGATTGTTGCAGGTGATTGATTTCCAATTCCAAGGCCCTCCGCTTCTTCCGTTCTTCTTCTAGATCATGTGTAAGCATAGTGATGTGCCGGCCTTTTTCTTGAATATTTTTATTCGCCTCCTTTAGTTTGAGCTCATCGTCATCTCTCTGCTGCGTGAACTTTCTGATTTGCACCTCCAGCTCACTCCGCATCCTTGTCTCTTTGGTCAACGATGTCCTCTGCTGGTTAGTCTCCAACTCCGCTCTGTTTTTTTGCTCTTCGGCGTGGGCAATGGAGAGTTTGAGTCTACGGAGCTCATCTTCGAGATCTCTCTTCTCTCCGGTGAGCTGATCGAACTGCCGCCTCAGCTCGGCTGAGTCCTCTTCCTTCTGCTGCGACGCTTTCAGGACAGTGGTCTTGGTGACGTGGATCTGGGTCTCGTACGTTTGCTTAAGTTGATTGATCTCCTGGGTGCACTGTGTTCTTACCTTTGAAATATCTGACTCGGCATTGCGGCGACGTGTCGCCTCCTCCTCCAGAAGTATCTTCAGCCTCTCAAGCTCACGTTCCTTGTCCTTGACAGTCTTTTCCAAGTCAATCTTGAGCCAGTTAAGCTCATCCAGCTCCTTCTGCCTGCGGCGAACAGCCGCCTCGTATTCTTCTTGCTGGCTGGTGTAGCGCTCTTCGGCCAGCCGTTTTTTCCTCTTTTCTTCCTCCAGTTGGTACTTAAGGCGGTTGAGTTGGTCAGTCAGCTCTTGAATCTGGCTTTGGGTACTGTCCAGGCTCTCCTTGGCAGCAGATACTTGAATGGATGTGGTTCTCTTCACTTCCTCCAGAGAAATGAGCTGGTCCTTTGACTGGCTGAGATCCAGCTTGAGGCGGGCCAAGGCATCTTCCAGAGACTTATTTTTCCCGCCAGAATCCCCAAGCTGTTCCTTGAGGCGCCTAATTTCCTCCTCCAACAGCTCAATCTTGGTGTTCCTAATCTGAACATAGAAAAGGATTTTAGATTGCTTTGATGATTTACCTTCCGTTGAACATACTAAATAGCACGGAAAGTTACCTTCAGTTCTTCCATGTTCTTCAGCAACTCCCCGAGAAACTTGTAGTAGTCACCTGAGCGAGTGAGAAGCTCGATGTAGTGGGACTGGAGGTCAGACGCCTGATGGGAGGCAGAAGTCCAGAATTAACGTTCCAGTAGTAATAAACTAGACACCTATTTTCAGGTTCTTAAGCCAGATTTATGACACAACTATTGTGTGGGATTTCATCATTTTATGGAAGTGTACTTAATGAAGCGACCAGTGAGTGTAGTGACTTAACAACTATAAAAACATTCATACCTCTTGTCTAATAAGAGTAGCGGGGGACTTCAGCATGGTTCTCTTGATTGGAATATTAAGGAGCGTTTCCAGGCCGGAACTGTAGGAAGCCAGCTGCAACTCATAGTCCTGAAAACACAACATACAGTCAGAAGAGGAGGGGACGATTATTTATTTAGTAGCATGGGCGCGTGTGGTAGCCTACCAATATGTTTTTGTTTTTAAGCGCACACATTTGAAGCCCGACCAACCTTAATGGAAGCAGCGCAGGTGTCTGCAACTTTGTGGACATCCTCAACCTTTTCCTTCTTTCCTTTAATTTCGCCGTGAAGTATCTATGTAGGAGTTGTTAGTTAAATTAAACTTTCGCATTTTGGGTACTGTATATGTAAACAAGGAAGCAGGGGTGGAAACATGCCTTCTGCTGGTTGAGGTAGTCCAAGACCATCTGGATGTTAGTGAGCTTAACATTCTGTAGGCCGTCCTGGCGCTTCCGGGCATTGTTTATCCACTGATCCATGGAAGTGCTGCTCTGCTGGTAATTTTTCAGCTGCTTTTCATGCTTCTCCAGGTCCCACAATCTGAAAGAGGAAAGCGTGGGAGGAGGAAGGATGAAGGGATATTTTTGAGTCTCGTTACAAGACAAACAAGAACAAACTGCAGAGGTGTACTAACCGGGTGTCAATTTGGGTTTGGATGCGGCGCCAACGGTCAGACAGTTGACCCACCAGTTCTGCATATTTGGACAAGTCCACGTCGCACCTGTGGAAGGACTCTGAGACTTGACCGTTCCACTGAACTGCTTTGGCCAGCTCCGACTCCATCGCGGTCAGCAAATCTTTTTTGTGGTCTAGCTCGATCTTCATTTGCTTTAGGAGACAATAAAGGGTGGAGCAAAAAAAAAAGAAAAAAAAACTGACGTCATTTGAAATATCATTATCTGAGTAACTACATGACATAGGCAAACAAAATTCATGTTTGAAAAAAATCCAACAGAATATTCAAAAAGATACATGTTTTATAACTAATTTCACAACGCTTCACTAATATTCAATATGCAAACCACCTGTGACACAGCACACATTTTCCTTTTTGCCTTCCTCTTAGAATTTATTGGGCTATGTCCAATTCTGCTTTCCAGATGGTGCATTTTTATTAGAATTCCTCCTGCTCCTGTTTGGCTGTTGTAGCACGTTCGATGTAACAAAGTGCCATTACATTGCTAGTGAATAGTAGGCATAGTGAACGATTAATTGATTGTTAAGAATTATGTTCGTTGTGTGAAATTGATTGTTGATTAACCGGTCTTGGAGCAATGGAGCCAAAATGAGGCATGTGCCAGCAGAGGGCTAAAGGAAAAAGCTATTATTGTTTCATACTAACTTGTGTTTTAGACGAGTGTTGTATTTTATTGCTCATCGTGTAATACTTAATTTTATATAGTTCTTGTAACGCTGCAAGGTGAGCTTGTGTGACAGGCAAACCTGTGTAGCAATCTGTTGTCATTCATACAACTTTGTGTTGAACTAAACAGGTCCGGATTCCCTACTGAGTAAATAAAAACAAGCTCATAGTGCTGTATTTACATTTTGTGACATTTTTTTGTTTAGTGGTGTGCCGTGAGATTTTTCAAATGCAAAATATGTGCCTTGACTCAATCAAAGGATGGGAAACACTGATCTAGACTACATGAAAGCTGAGCTACAGTATATCCACTTTATGACAGCATTATTCTGCTCAGTAAGATTCACGGTGAGGCCCCTTCAAAAAACAATAACAAATATCGTACTAATTGAGCGTTCATTTTCTCCTATAGTCAATGAATGACAGGAAATCAAAATGTGTAAAAACCTTCAGAGTGCTCTGGTAGTTGTCCAGCTCTCGCGGGTCCAGGGAGGTAGTTTCTTTTTCCGTTAGGCGGGCCTCGTGGACTTTGACAACGTCTTCAACCTGCAGAAGAGTCTCGAGCAAGGACTTCAGCGCAGAAAGTCTGTTGGCAATCATGTGACGTTTAAACAGGATTGAAGTGAATGTGTACTTTTTGTTGTGTTTGTTGTTGTATTTCTTTTCCAGAACGAAAGCGTACCTCTGGATATAAGCTGAGTAGAGACCCTGCAGACCCCCCAGTTTCTGGCTGATGATTTCCAGCTCTGAGCGCAGGAACTTAGCTTGCTCTGAGTCAGGAGGGATCCCTTCGAGCTGCTTTAGAATCTTCTCTCTTAGGCGCAGGTATTCGTCGTGAATGTAGTCCAGATCTTGGTGGACAGTCTGGACATCAACATTGTACGACACATTAAATCGAGCATTGCCGTGGAGCTTAGAGCCGCAGAGCACAACTCAAGAATGGCCGTCAGGCAATTGCACGGAACATATAGACAAACAAGCGTTCACATTTGCACTCACAACTGTGGACATGTTAAGAGTCTGTAGCCTATGGCTGGCACACGATAGCAGGAAAGCACTCGTTTTGTCTAAATGAAAGTCCTCAACTCAATTCATCATAGTTCCTTGCCACTGAGGTGGCGTCAAAGCACTACCATTGTCTAAATTAAGCTCCTCAACTCACTTGGACAAAGTTCCTTGGCATCAAGATGCCATAACTTGAGGGCTAAGCAAAGCTTAGTGTGAGCACAAAACTCAGCGAATAGGGGAATTTGCAAATGCCCAAACATGAATATGTGTTTATTTACTGTACCGTATATATAATTGGAATATCGGTACAAATGTTCTGCCATTTCCTGGGAAAAGCCACACAAGCACAAGGAGAACATACAAACTCCATAGAGGAGGGCCGGACCCGAGATCCAAACCAAAACTGTGAGGCAAAAATGCTCAGCACATGGCTACTGCGCTGCTCCAGCATCTTCAAGTTCTTGTCATTTACTTACAAAGTGATAAGTGCCATACCTGCAGTTTTTCAATGTGCACTAAGCACTCTTGGAGGCTGTTTTCCCCCAAGCAAATGTGCAGATGGCCGGTAAGTCCGGACTCGGCCAGCTCCAGCCTCCGCCGGAGCTCCTGCAGACTGCTGAGCAGTGTGATGCTGAGGGCCTGGATTTTGGGAGGCGCAGGTTTGGCCTCCTGTTTGGTATCTTCCTCTTCAAATGCAAAAAAAAAAAAGAAAGAAAATAAATCACTTGGTAGTTGAAAGCAAATCAAGCACTAGGTCAATGATGGAGAACCAGACAACTCACTGTAGCCGGTCAGCTGGATAACCAGAGTATCATAATGGTTCTGGGCTTTATCAAAGTGGCTCTGGATGGCGACTTTATCCTCTTCCCCGAAAAGGTCACAACCTTGACTGGTGCGCAGGAACTCTTGATAATGGGTCTCCAGTCTTTTGATGATGCTGCGGTACTCCTCGGGACGCATTTTCGATATCTACCATGCAAACGACCACACAGGAGTTGAGCACAATCTGGCTAATTATTCGAGTGGAGTCAAAGAGGTTGTAGTGTAATACGTTACCATGGAGAATGTGAGAGAGTTGATGTAGTTGATGTCTTTCAGGCAGTACTGCCACGAGATGAGGCTCTTGATGTTAATATACAGCTGATTCCAGATGGCCAGGATGGCCTCATAATATTGCTCATTCCTGGGGAACAAGCAAGTTTGAAGCATAAGCACAGACACGACAATTCCAAAGCAGGAAACGCGCGCTTTTAAAGCGGAAGGCAAGTCCGATTTTTTTTTTTTTTTCAATCATATGTTCTGTGCTCTCAGGGGGCTGCCTTTTTGCCTTGTACTGACTGACACCTGCTGGCGACTGAAATGTGATGTCACACTGCCTACGGGCTCAGCTTGCCAACGTCACAAGCTCACATGTTTTCTGTGTTTGGTCATGTGACGTATTGTTTGGATGGTAAGAACTGTATGTTTCATTGTGTATTTGTTCGATACTCCTCTTACTTGTTGGCGAGGCCGATGCTGAGGGGGTTTGGCGGGGGGATCAGCAGACACACGGAGGGAATCAACATGTCCAGACCTCCTGGTCCAGTCACGAGCCACTTGCTGCGCTGTGTGTTGTCTTTCAGTATGCCCTCATTCCCTTTGAGGATCCCTTTCTAAAAGAAAAAACATGAAAACCCCAAAAATAATTTACAACAAACCACATCGAGTCACACCTCAAATTAAAGGTCTCGATGAGGGCTTTCCACATTATTCTGTCATACAATTCCATAATGACGGAAATACTCGTCATTTTCTGCACTCAATATTTAGTGATTGTGTCGAATGGAATTGTGTTGAACAGTCACTTAAGTGATCAAATATAGTTCATTGCTCTTTGAGGACCCACCTGGTCCTGCTTGAAGTCACACAATGCCTGGACCATGATGGGGTTGTTGGTTGCCGTCGGCTCCTCTGGGTTACGCGGTTTCAGCCTCACAATAGTCTTGGACTTGTTGACCAGACTTTGAACCTGTCTCTTATTCTCCATGATGCGCTCCTTCTCTTTCTGTAGACAGGGAAAAGTGCATTCAGTTCACCAAAACAATACAAATGAAACACACAAAAACGAGAGACTCAGATATTCAAAATCAATTTGTTTTAACGTGGAATTTGTCCTATAGATTGTAGGGAATTCCACATTAGCATATGAGTACCTCCAGGTGTTTCAGGAGCTCCACAAGGTTTTCCAGTGGGGTGTTCTTGTTGCACGTGAACTTGGTCTGGATGTTGTCACGGTCCTTTTTAAGCTTCTCGTAGGTCTCATTTGCCTCCTTGAAAAACTAAGCAGGAGATTTAAAAAAAAAAAAAAAAAAAATACGAATGGTCAGGTTTCGCCATATATACGATGAACCGAATCAGGGACTATTTCAAGGCAGCACTAATGAGCACTTACTTGGCTGTAGGCTGCATTCTCTTTCAAGTGAATGTGAATGCACTTGGTGATCTGGAGAAGCCAACTCCACTGGGTCTGTAAGGTGTCCATGTAGGCCTGAGGGCATAGACATACATAAATCATCTATCGACAGGATCCAGCATGGCATACACTGACAACAGACAAAATGACAATTGCTATGCATATTTTGTACCCCAATTAAATAAAACACGTCATACTCTTGTCATATGCGCTGCAATGCTCTTTACTCGGCAGTGCCCCACTACCCCACACATTAAAGAAAGTACAGAGAGACCCGTAAAACTGAAAAACTCACTTCAATCTTATCCGAGGCTGGATGGTTGTTGCTCAGGAGGCCGTCCGCTTTCACCTTGAGCTTGTTCAGCTCCTTCTCCTTCTCCTCCAGATCTTTCATCAGCCTCTGCGTGAAGAAGAGGATGAAGGTGAAATACGCCAATGGTCCACCAAGGAGGGGAAGCAGGAAGAGCGCAAGCTTACAGAGTAGCTCTCTTGCTTCTTGGGGATGTAATGCTCAATGTTTTTGTCCCCCCAGTCGAAGACCAGCTCCTCCTCCTCCTTCTCGTTCACCCACATGATCGCACGGGAGATTTCCTCAATGATGCTTTGCAGCTCACGCAGTTGATTCACACGGTTGTGTGACATTTTCTGTGATTAAACGCACAGTAAATCAATTTAATTAATTAAAAAAAAGTCCTAGCGCCTTGCTTTAAAAAAAAAAAAAAAAAATTTCTACCTGCAGACTGTCCCATTCTTGTTCCATGATGTAAAGGTTGGACTTGTCACCCCTCATTCCCTAAAGACAAGTCCTTTTTCATTGACTTTTTATTGTTACACATGACCTCAGTTAAGAGGAGCTTCAAAAGACACACACACAAAAGGACACAGTAGAGTGAAGTGGAGGAGAAGCTACGAACCAGCTCGTCCCGGGCACGGTCTACTTCCTGGCTCCTTTGAATAGTGCTGTGGAATTTGTTGTGGCTCATGATTTGTTTCTCAATGGTGGCCGAGTCGTCCCCCCATGGTGCCGTCTGAATCATGCGCTGCAAGTTTAAGAATAAATATATATTTTTTTTCCAACGTAATATATGAAACGTTTTTTTTCAAACAAAACCCAACATACAGTGAATTTGGAAGTCATATTTTAAAGGATATGATTATGTCCACCAACCCACTCTTATCCCAACCCAAAGGTCATATAACCACACACACACGCACACCCCCACACACATGGTTGTCAACAAATTAGGGAGAAAGGGGGGGAGGGAATTGCATATCAAAACCGATAACTAATTGTAATAACAAATGAAAGAAAAATAAATAAAGATAACTAAAACAAATGTTGCATATTATTCTTCTTCCAAGTCAAAAGGAATATTCAACCGCTCAATATATTGAATGTATCTATATGTCATGAAATGTTTTTACAGAGCCATGGATTGAGGTCTGTAGCATTCTCCTCTTTGTCCTCTAGGTGGCAAACTATGCCCATCTAATGTCCAGTTACAAGCAGGAAACTATTCCAACTATGCCCCTCTTTGTTCGGCTCTGGTCTTTTGATAAGAACAACCTCTGCCTGTCCCTGCACTTTACTCCCATTTTTTTTCACTCTCTCTTCTCTTTCGAGTCTTTGTTCACACGCCACTCCCTTCTTCCATGCTTACTGGGCTGAAGCCACACATGACGGCCTCTTTCACCAGCACCACTAAAATTTAGAGTAAAAAGCAGTCAGATCACATCAGGTGTTATGTTAACAACCGGCATTATGGAGGTGAGGTTTTGACGGCGGAGTTTAGAGCGGTCAGGGGGGCGTTTTCCCATAAGCATGTCGACCTGCCCCGTCCTTACAACATCTGTCTGATAAGTGTCAGAATTCACACCCGGTTACTGTTCTTTTTCGGCCTCCCCCTCCGTACACGTAGCTTCGCTCCCTCCAAACTGACCCGCCATATTCCCCTTCCCACGTCAATGTTTCACTCCTCGGCCCGGTTCACCGGCGGATCAGGTTTTGGCAGTGTGTCAAGATGGTTTCAGTTACCATCAGGTCAGAGGGAGCGATAGGGAGAGTGCACACCCCGCTTCTCCACCTCCTAGGCTTGTGCATGCAATTATCCACGCAGCTTGAGCAACTTTGAATGTGACCGACGTGTTGCAACAACGCCACGTTAAATGTTGTGCACTCCTTTTAACATCTTATAGTGCACGCCCTCACCACATACCCACAAAAAAGTAAAAAATAAATAAAAATTGAAAAAAAACCCCAATAATGTTTAATCATACAAACATGATCACAGCACATCACCAAATTAAATGATACCACATCATACAATTTGTTGCCTATTATTTTTGTTTTAGGGTTAGGGTTACTTTTACTCTGCTGTCTGTTGCCTGGTTGGCATTGCAAATGAGTATCTGTTGTCAATTATCTGGAGAAAATAAAGGGTTAAATAAATCAAATAAATATGAAATTATATGTATTTTTAAAAGTCTACCACAAGCTTGGCACTCATAGCTAGATCTTGTTGTGCTAGGAGAGTAGAAGTGTACAGGCTAACTGGAATTTGCTGATGTTGTTTTTTTTTTAAATTTAATAGTTAATTTTGAATTAAAATGTGTTCGTACTGGTCCCTCTACTTATTTATTCATTCATATATTTTTTCTCACCTTTCCCGGGCAAGTGCTGGGGGTGTTGACAGCCCTTTCGTTTGTGTTTAATGGTTAATTAACACTGTTGCAAAATTGAAAGTTAGCCTAGCGTGGATGTAGAACAACTCATCGTCCCGTAAGTGGCATCATGTTCTTCTTCTATAGTTTAGAGTGGTGCATCAACAGCGCCTCTAGTGGTCGCAATTACATAGGGCACTATGTTTTCAATCACTAATGAACAATTCCGAACAGTCGACCATTATCTGTACATGAACTCTTTCAGTGCCAGCCATTTGCAAAATAAGAGAACCTATTGAGTGCCAACCAATTTAGAGAATTCAAGGCTTACACAATATAGTGTTTGATGACTATGTAAACACAGAAAAAAATATATTTACAAATATACAAATTTACCAATAGTAGTTGTAGTAGTATTTAGTAGTGTGTGCGTGCATGGTGCAATGCATTTGTGTGTGTGTGTATAAATGTGTCACGCTTCTACTTCTAAATTTGAGTTCTCTCCTTTTGTCTCTTTTGTTTGTTGTTCTTTTCTTTTTTTTTACTTTACCATCTTATTGATCAAACTAGAGTTGGCCAAGATTTTTCTTCACCATTTCCCATTAAAAAAATATAGTGGACGACAATTGCTTGAGATTCTTAAGATTCCCGTTGATGACATTTCACGTCAATGGCGTTCACATAGTTAAAGAGGAACTAATACTTCATTTCCAAAAGTTTGCATTCCAAACATCTAAAAACCTATTGATGTCTTACCTTCTGCTGACTAATCCAGGCCATGGCGTCTTTAAAGAGCCTTCCTCCTTCGGCGGCGCCCAAACTGCCGGCCGTATTCCGTTTGATGGTCATGGTGCTCATTAGTTGCTGTTGGATACCGCCATACATGTGCTCCAGCTGGTTTACACTGTCAATTTAAAATAAAAGGAATGACGCAGAATGTCCAAATTGGTGCCCATAGAAGTTTTCTTGTTTTGTCTTACCTGGCGAACACGTCGTTAGATATGCGCATCTGCTGCAGGTCCATGCCGTACGTCCTCAACAGCTCCATATGGTCCGCCGCCATCATCAGCATCTTCTCGGCCTCTGCGGGTGGGCCGCCCTGGCACGACAGCAGCAATGAATAAATGCGAGTCGCATTCTCCGCTTTTGCCACTACTATCCTCATCAGATTGGTACGTCAGCAAGTCATTTTATCCGTGTTGTGCAGTCAACAACTAACCACTCATCTACTTTGTGCTTTATTTCTAGCAGTTGAGGCACTAATGTCGAGGAGAGTACTTACGGTCTGCAGGATCATCTTTGCTCTTTGCAGGTACTCATGACTCATAGCTTTCAGTTGCATTACTTTCTCCTGAATGTCCTCCACACTGTAATGCGAGAAAGCAATAAATATTCCCATCTTGACAGGACAGATTTCATTAAGATGGCTCGCAAGACAAATTGCAATAGCTTTCACTTTATGAGGTTATTGAGCGATTAATCCGTGTCATTGTTTCCTAACCTTTATTGAGCAGAGACCTATTTTTACATTCGGAAAAAACTGACAGTACACCGCACAAAAATCATAAAAAGTGGGGAAACTTATGTATAGCACACGTACACTTATTTCCCATAGGAAACGATGTAAAGGCTCAAACCATTGAAAGAAAAATCGGTACAAAATAGTATTAAAGTATTATTAACTATACAAAAAAGTACCATGTGCATAACATTTTAACCTTCATACATTTATTTTAGGCTTTTTTTTTTTTTTTTTACTACAAATAGTACCACTTTGGATGTTTCACTGTATAAATAAAAATAATACAATACAAATAAACAGTGTTATCATCTCTATCAAGAACTAAAAAGAATTAACTGTGAATAAGGGAATGCATTTGCTAAATTTCATGAAATCTTGGGATTAAGAAAAAAAATTGTACTGAACAACCGGTTCGAGTGTCATATCAGGTTCTATGGTTATCATCACAAGTGTCAAAATAATGAGAGTTTGAAGCTTTGATTGACTTTTTCAATGTATGAATAAAAATATATCTAGAGAGAATAAAATTGTTGATAAAACGCTTCGTTAATAAAACATGAATACGCAGTAGACTACAGTTTTTAATCGTCCAAAGGTCTGAGTGAGATAACCCAAGAGCGGAATTAGGGAGGGGCGTTCCAAGCATTTCCTCTGTTATGGTCAGAACCTTGAGCAAGAGGATTTCATGGAATCAAGATTACCGCATAGTCATTACGATAATTATTTTTTTTTTACACGCTGATTCAGCACACTTCCCACGGGCACGGGGACTATTCTTTTTTTTAATATATACATATATAAATTACTATACTACTACGTCTGCTCTAGATTGTAATTGGAATAGTCTTATATAGCAGTGATAGCATTTAAAAATAAATGTGCCTTGGACTGAGTATGCTTGATAGAGTTTGAGCCAAAGCAGCAGGTGATTCTGGAGGAACTTACCTTATCACTCCACCTCCACCTCCACCTCCGCCGCCGCCGCCGCCAGCTCCCATGCTAACTTGCATTTTGCGTCCGCCGGTGCCTCCTCCGCCGTGCATGGAGGACCTGGAGTAGGTGGTCTTGTACGTGTAGCCGCCGTCCGCCATCTGGTAGTCCCCTCCTTGGAAGCCGTTCCCAGACACGAAAACGTCGTTTCTCGTGTAGCTTGACGACGACAAGTCCGGCCGGGAATTACTCCGCTGGCCCATAGACGCCAGTCTGGACGTGGAGCCGCCGAACATGCTCATCTCGGCACGGGGGGGGGGTCAATTTTTTGGGGGGGTAAAAAAAAAATCAGCCAGAGAATTTTGGTGTTTTTCGGACTGACCGTGCGCCCTTTTGCCCCCTGTGGCCGTCTCCTGGTGCGCTGAGTTTGGTCTGCTGTGAATAGGCGGAAGCTGCGCGCTTTTGGATCGCAAAGAAACCACACCTTTGACTGTGTGTGTGTGCGTGCGTGTTTGCGAAACACTCCTCACTCTTGCTTTCTCGCTGACAGGAAGAGGACTGAACTCACATTTCTACTGAATGGCTGACTGCACGTCCAAAACTTTGTAAAGTTAAGGATTTGCAAGTGGGCACTCCTTTTAGTTCACAAAATGCACGTTTGAATATGTTCAAAACATTTTTATCAAATCTTTTTTTTTTTTCAAATCAGAGGTGACAAAATAACTCACACTATAAGTAGGATTTAGGACACCTTTAACTATACTTGTGAGAAGAAAAGCGGTGAAGTAGGGAAATTAATTTAAATACTTCTTAGACTGAATGTGGAAGCGAATTGCATTTAAAAACTCTTTTTTTCTGGTCTTTTTTTTTGGTGCTTTGTGTTTTTTCTCTTTGTTTTTATGTTTGTTTGTTTTTAGTTTCGGTTCTTTTTAGTAATTTATTTTCTTTTTATAGTTTTCTGAAAAACGGGGGGAATTGGAATAATTGTAAAAAAAAATAACACAAATAAAATAAACATACAAAATAATAAACAAAAAATACTAGAAAAACAGGAAACAAAAAAAATTCCAAAAAACAAACCCCATCAATAAATTACACAGAAAATGTTTTTTTTTCCCCTAGTGAATGCTACATGCTTCCCTAGAAATGTACTTATGACTTGTTAGTACACAAAGTAGTTTTCCCCTTTTATTACCTTGCATAGTGCTTGTACTGACAAGAAGGCACATCACTAATCAGACGTTTGCTGCAAGTTAAATTCGAGAGAACAAAAAATAACAACATAAATACTAAATCAGATCAAGCTAACCAAAATTCCCTTACCTGTTTGTGTTTTTCAGAGTTTGTGAATCATTCTTGGAGCCAACAAAATAAAGCAAATTTCTTGAAGAGGGCCATGTAAATGTAATATCCTGCTACTCCAAAACTGTTGCGTCATCGTCACTAATACTCCCTGCATGCTCCTCTGTTTTACTGATTTTCCCTCGGCAACAAAATGACAAGAAATCTTGCAAACGTGTTGTGCACTATAATGTACTGAAAAACATGATTAATAAAAAATGGACTCGTACCAATACTACCGATGCATTAATGCTTTTTCTATTCTGCTTTTTTTCACTGACACAAAGAGGAAAATAATGATGAAAACCATAGAACAAGGAATTGAACTTTGGAATTTGACTTAGGAACAGGTCTCAGAATTAAGAGGGTTCTTTGTCTTTTTATTGCACTAAATGCATATTTTAACACATTTGAAAACGTTTGTGCATTTGTTTGTTTTTCACTTGGTTGGAGAGCTCCAAAAGTCATGATGATTTATTTCTGAGTTTTATACGTCATGTAGAGTTCATGCAAACCCAAATTTCCTGTGTGGTAACTTTTCCATTGACGCCAATTAAAAGAAGCAGCAGCAGCAGTGCAGGAAAAAAAACAAAAAACGATAGTGGTTGTTGTATAAAGTATGTGTCATCATTCAACATTCTTGAGGCCGCGAGGAGGTCCATTTGAGAAAGTGGAGGCTGTTAAAAAGCCAGTGACACTTGCGAGCAGCCCTTCCCTTACGTCTGGCTGTGCGCTCTCACGCTGCCTAATTGCACCGTTTGCATGCAGCCACATGCAGGTAGGCGTGGTGGCCCCAGTGGAAGCCAGTGAGGAGTGTAAGGGTGGGTCTACATGCATGCAACTAAAAGTGTAACCAATTTCTGCACACGTTTGCGTGTATAAACATGAGCATGCATGCATAGTACGAGGGGCTGCCTGGGACGTGATTCAAAATGACCTCACACACACCTGAAATCCTCTCACAACTGAAATGCCGTCATACTAGCGTTACTAGGGAATTTAGGTGCACCCATGACTATATTAAACATTATTGTTGTATTATTATTGTTGAAAAATCTAAATCAGCGCAAAAAAATGATGTCGAAAAGTTTACTTGCATCTGTGATTGCGCATGAGAGCGTTTTAGGCCCCTCCTGTCCCCATAAAATGTCTGCAGTGACGGCAACAGACAATGTGCCCTGTGGCTTTACAATTGCTGATCTACTGCAAACGGCAGCGTCCCGTCGTAAACGTGTGGGAAAGAAAAGAAGGGAGGCCTGGCCATGCATACGAAGTCAACTCAGACTGTACGTTCTCAGCAAAAACCAACACCCGGAGGTGGAATTCTGCCCTCCCCTTCCTCCAACGTGTGTGTAGTGCGTGTATGTATTTCGTCTCAGCTCCGGCGTAATCTCCATTTCCAAATAAATGATGACAGTCTGTTATAAACCACCATTTCTGGAAAGGCCAGTCTGAACACACCCACCGGCCGGGACACACCCAACATTTTTTTCCACTCTGAGCTCAGGTGTTTTTTTTTTTTTTTTTTTAATGCTTCAAAATAAACTTGACTGAACTCGTATGAGAACTCCGGCAAACATGAAATGAACAACAGCAGCGAGGCCAGTGAACTTTGCTGCATTTTTCAGCATTTGTGTTGCCAGGAATTGAAGTGTACATCACGAAATTCCCATGTAAAGTCTCACTAGTGAAAGCTGAACCTCCCACAGCATGATTCTTTTTCCGTGCATGGTAAGAATCTGTTTCATAGGACAGAAGATAACGACATTATTCATGAATTTAAGGTAGTAAGTGGGGAAAAAAGCTCCAAGATGGTATTGGTGGGAGTAAATATTTAACACGGTGCTTGCTCTGTAATACGGCGTGGCTCGCCACACTTGTGCAAGCCGGTGAGGAGTAACAACGCAGCATTGTGACACATGCTGCGTCCAACACAACACCTGCTTGACTCCTCCATGTTACAATTTGCAATGACTGTGACACCACCTTGTGAGACAGCATGACCTCATTTCCAGACACTAGTGCTGACATTATCTGCTGAGTAGACATAAACTATATATATACAGCATAAAAAAAAACAACAATCTAATATCTATATAATAACTCGCTGTTGACGTTGTGTCATTTGTTACTAACAATCACATCCTCATTTGACTGGACAAGCCCAAATGTGTCAGTCGTGACTAATGTGTTGTTGCCTGAGTGTGGGCAACACGGTGAACTGGCGGTTAGCCTGTGTCTTTACTTTGTATTCGTTCATAACATAGTTTAGTATGTAAAGTCTTGTATCTTGTATTGGCAGCCTATACAAGTACCCAATACCAATAAAATAAGGCCCTTATAGGCCTGATACTGATACCTGGTATCAATACTTGCCCCTCCCTAATTTTATACCTGCACAACATATTTAAGTAGCAATGTATTTATTGTGTTTGACTTATATTGTTTATATTTATTATTTATCTTTGCTAGTGATGAAACGTGTGACTATAACTATAGAAGGGAAAATTACTTTTAGGTTTTCGATTGTACTACTAAAGTGAGATACGAAAACCTTTATTAGTCCATTGTTTCATAAAACCCTACTCAAAATTCAGAATTTTAAAGTCGGCTATTTTGTGTCAAAATAATTACCAGTATATTTCCTTCAGATGCAGTTAAATCTTAAAGTTGGAGGGAAAAAATTCTGTGTCTTTTCTGTTTATCTCCAAGAAGATAAAGAGGCGGCACTATTTGCTATGGTGTGGATTTAATTACATGTTCATAAACACACACACACATCACACACACACACACAAACACACAGAATACAATAGAGGTTAACATGAACCTGCCAAGGCAAAACATTACGTAATAGTTTATGAGAGGATCAGCTGGACTTTGAATCCCTATTTTCATGCCCAGCGCAAGTCTAGCACAAAGTGCAGGCTAACTGGTTTAATTTCTTCTGGCATTTTCGTAGATTAGCGCGGATGGAAAAAGGCGTTTGCACCGTTGTAGGAGTGAACACAGGTGACTTGATTCCCGGCCAATCGAAGCAGTTCCACTCATTCCCTTTAAATTCAGCGTTACACGACCTGCACCACAACTTAGACCTGGTTTCACCCGGTCTAAAGTCTAGTGGACTTTCTGTCACCAAAGTGTGATGCGCCGGCGGCGTGTAGTAACAAACAACCTCGTTCCCCCCAGCGAGGCGCAACGGCGTCTGCCAAATTCCCAAACACGGTAAACTAGACTTGCCACGAAAATGAAGATGCATCACTTTCTATTCTGGGCGCGTGCGCTTGTCTACCAAAATAGGGCCCGTGTGTTTCCTGTCTTTATCTCATATTAACACTGACAATCAGAATCAAATGCTAGTACCAGTACTAGCTTTTCTTCCAAATCTCACTCACTACTACAGACACACCCAAGTGTTTTTTGTTTTTTTTTGCAATCGTTTGTGTATTCCACGCGTCGAGCCGGTTTAAGAGTCACAACCAGACACACTCTATCTCAAACACATGCACACTGAGTCACTACATGGCACAGGCTAGGGCGGCTCCTGACACACCTGCATTAGTTGCTAGGGAGGGGAACAATCCAGGTTCGAATGGCAACAAACAGCACACAAGCGGGACGTAAATGCAGGCATGACGGTTGACTGGTTTCTGTTGGAGCACAGCCAGGTGTTTTACTTTTAAGAGTGCATGCCAGCTTGGTCTGTTGGGTGTGTTTGCTTTGGAAGAAGGTTATAATGCATTTTTAATTGTTTCTCCACTTCAAAGGAAGCTACAGAGCAGTTTAAAATGCTTGGATCTGATTTAATGATTGTACATAATACCATGTATTGTATGTGATCAAAACTGCCAAATACTGTACTTTGTCGTTTCCAAAGACATTATAAACTGTACTAATGCTAAAAAAAGAGAAGTCAGTTACTCCAAACATCCTGCAGGGAGCACTAATGTGTAAGAAACAATCCTGCACCTCAGATTTTTTTTGTCCCTGAGCTACCTCATATTCCCTCATACTTTTTGAGCCCTAAAGCCCTATCTTTAAAACTGTGATATAAAATTATGTAAAGTCCAAAGTATAACATCAATCTGTTAATTAGAACAACTGGAGCTTTCACAATAGGGGTATCATTGCATGTAATTACACATTATGACCACAAGGGTGAAGCATTGCAGTACACATAGTAATACGCTGTCATGGTTAGTTCAATATTCTTCATTGGAGAAGTCGAGGTAGGTAAAACATCAATAATGTATGTGTAACTTATTGCCTTTATATACTGCAATTTGTTTTATTTTAGTCATAATCATGATACTAATCGATGAAAATCCTTCTTTAAAAACTGGCACTTGTTTGCATGCCATGTATGCCATTTGAGTTAAGCCTTACTGCATGTTTACTTCAATCTCTTATTATTTTATTGGTTGTATAAATAACTCAATTTTAATTTAAGCAAGACCGAGATGTAATAAAACATATGTGCAATTTATGCTTTTTATCGCCATTGCAAACTTAATGAGTCCAAACATTATGTTTTGGCAACCCTGTACAAAGCCACAAGCTACATGTCGTAAAACTTAAAATACAAATATGTCATAATAAATTTTAACTTAGCTGAAAAAATCATCGATCCATTTGGGGCTTTGCCTCATGTGCACTCCTCTCCTTTTTTATATGGTCCAAGATGGAAGACAAACCTCAAATGAATTATGCACTTACACAGTAAATGTATTGCTTCATTAAGTACTTTATTTAAAAGAAAAAAAAGAAGAACAACTATATACTTGACACGTTCAACCACAAGTTTGATTTGTTGTCATCCACTGAAGATGAATGTTTTTCGGTTCCTTCTTCTATACAATACCATCCAATTTTAAACCCAGTTCGCACGACAGGATAATCGGCTCGATTTTAGCCCCGAATCTCCCCTGCCGAGAGTCGGGGCCGAAGAAGCGCGGTGGGAATCCAAAATGAAAACAGTCATGCCACAACGCAGACCAACGTCTTTTCTTTCGGTGTGACTTTTTTCCCATAAAAATAATCGAAAATTGTACCTTGATAGAGATAATACAGCTCTATTTTCAGTGACACTGTCAGAAGTGCATTCATTTAACAATACGGTTGTGGTTTGCGTGACCATACGCGCATCTACTGTATATCTGCAAGATGCCAGAGGAAATGATTTCTCATTATGCTGCAGTATAATGCAATCTATTGATAAGTTACTGCCTCTCTTATAGTGTTTTTTCAAAATCTAACATTTACTGTATGTCACCCAGCAAAAATATGAGACTATCAATAGCAAAACAATTGATCATATGATCATGGTTAAGTTCATTCATTTAGTGTTATTAAAGTAGCATAAGAAATTAAGGCAGTGAATAAAAATGTCTAACTTATTTCTAGGGCTGAACGATTTTAGGAAAAAATTATATTGAGATTTTGATTCGATTCGCGATTTTCTTTAAATCAAGCTTCAGCCCAATATTCACAACATACAGTAACATTTACAAATATGACAGAAAATGACATTCATTCATTCATTATTCATACCGCTTATCCTCACAAGGGTCGCTGGCATGCTGGAGCCTATCCCGGCCGTCTTCGGACAGTAGGCGGGAAACACCCTGAATTGGTTGCCAGCCAATTGCAGGGCACATAGAGACAAACATTCGCACTCACAATCACACCTAGGGGCAATTTAGAGTGTCCAATCAACTTACCATGCATGTTTTTGGAATGTGGGAGGAAACCGGAGTACCCGAAAAAACTGTGAGGCGGACTAGCTAACCAGTCGATCACCGTGCCACCCCAGAAAATGACGTCATACCATCAAATACATTACAACTTACTTTAATAATGCAAGGACACTAAAGAGGTTTTGTGAGGGAGAGGTTTTTAAAATGGTTAAAGTAAGGCAAGACCCACTGTACTAGCCATCATGTATAAATATGCAAGTATGTGTCATAACAATATAAATTTAGCATTTTCATGCTAACATGCTGCACTATAAACATAAAGAAATAGTCCGTTCACCGTTTTGTTTGATATTTTTCTTTATTTGTCGGCGTGTCCGCTTGTGCGGCGCCTGTATGTGATGTAAGATTACATTCTTGACGCCGATTGCCTGTCGCTGACGAGGGATGGACTGGGACCACGTGGGTCAATTAAATATGCAGGACGGAACGCGGTGGCGGTTAGGCGATTCCTACCTCTGATATTTTTACTTTTGACATCAAGCTCTTCGTCACGGCTGATCGTAGCACGAGATCTCGTCCCATCCCTAATATATATATATATATATACACACCCAGTCATTTGCTACCTTGAGGAACTGTTTGGCGCATTTATCAGCCCAGTCCCTGATTTCTTTTTTCACATCGCTCAGTACAAAATGAGTTGAAGCGCCACTTACCATCAATAAAGTGACCAGTCACTCCAAATAACCATGGTTGTGAGTTCAGGTGCCGTGATCTCGGTTCTAGCAATACATTTGTCCGAATTCCCCACCAAAACGCCAAGTTTGCTTTTCTTTTCACCGTCTCACATCTTGCTGATTTTAGTCATCACTGCAGTCCTTCACGGTGGTTTATATGATGCGTCATTCGATGCTGTTTGCAACACCTCAATTATTGTCTTTACCTATTGATGGGCCTGCAGTTCATGCTATTCACTTTGCAAGAACACAAACTTGCTCATACTCGGCATGTTCTCGAGTTCAGTTTGAAGAAGAACATGCAGTGGTCTGGCTTTTTAAGAGAACCCAACATGTTCAGTCGGTACTTGAACCCGGTTAGGGACGAATAGAGGGCCGGATGAAAACCCACTTCCGTCCTTGCTCAGTCCGTCCTTTTTAAAAGATTTCTCGGACGGACTATTCCATCCCTGGGACGGAATGCCCAGCTCTACTTATTTCTTAGGTAGTGCTGCATTGAAGCACTTTGCTCTCACAACCCTCCGGTTGCCATCATGTAAATTGTAAACACACACACGTTGCGAACTCAGCCGGACACAAACCTGTAATATGCCTCCATACTTTTAAAATTCTGGAAGTCGTTGAATTCACAGAATGGGCTTGGGTGGAAAATCGTGTTGGACAAGATTGTTGTAAGTCAAGACGACTAGTGTTTTTGTTTTTTGGGTCAGTAATCCACTCTCTCTCCCTCTCTCTTTAAATTTCTATGGGTCCAAATCACCAATCAAACGCAGTTTGTTGGCATACCGCACACTCGCTTGCCCGCTTAAAGTTTCTGCATATTTCTCCATCGCAGCAGACGGTTTAAATGCACTAAAAACACATCGTCGCATAAAAGACTCCAAGTGACCAGCAAACGTGTTTGCAAGGGAAAGGATGGGTGGCCATCCAAAATGAACGATCGCATGGAATTGTGGGATATGTTACTATTTTTTTTTTACCTTGGAACACAATAGGAACATAACGAAAATTAGTAGCCCACTCCCTAAAAAAAAACAACAACAGCAGGCCTTAAATTACATGTCATACTAAATTAGACATAGTGCTCTTGTCGTTAGGTTTTAAATTTCCATTGTTATGATTATATTTGATGACCACGAATGCGTAACGTGTACGCATATTAGTGTGCCAAGTGAATCTTGTTGATTGAAAGAGGAGGACGTCCCTAGCCAGCAGCCATGTTCGGTGAGTCCGCCTCTCGACGCGGCTTCATGCTCAGGTGTGTTATTGGCCTCTCACTTCCGGGAGCTGGATCACCGGCACCGATACAATGTGCTACCGGACGACGCTGAGAAAGGGCGTCATATAGTTGGTGGACCGCAGCGTGTTCGTCGGCGAGACACACTGGGGGCAGAGGAAGAAGTGTTTCTCGACAACAGAAGACTCTTACTTCCAGTCCACTTAGTGTGGCTCCCCCGCCGGAGCTGAGCGCATTGACGCATTGTGGAGTCGACAGGGTGGGGGGAGGAGGAGGAGGAGGAGGAGGAGGAGGGAGGCGGCGGAGAAGGAGGGGGGGTGGAGTGGTGGTGGTGTTCGTAGTGGTGGTGTTGGAGGGGGGCGCGCACTGCTACCCCTCCTTCCCGAACACAAACCGAGGAGGCATCTACCGGCGGAAGCGCGATGGCCGACACCGACGACCATCAACCGGAGAACGGCTTCGTGTCCCCCGAGAGCACGTCGTCTTCGCCGGGTCCGCTGACGCGCATCGACAGATCGGTCCTGCCTTTCCTTGGCGGCTTCGGGAAGTACCAGAAACAGCTGATCCTGCTCACATGGATCCCGGCGCTCTTCATCGGATTCAGCCAGCACTCGGACAATTTCCTACTCGCCCAGCCCAACAACACATGCATCCAGCCCTTGGCGAACATCACTGCTATCACTGCTTTCACCACCACCACCACCACCACCGCGAGGACGGCAACTGGGGAAAACGTGACGTGGGGCCGCTCCTGGGCGGCGGGTGGTCCCCAGAACGCGAGCGGTCCGGCTGCTGATAGCGCCCACAACGACACGGGCGACACGCAGTGCATGTGCAACGCGTGGACCTTTGAGCTGCACACCGGCCTTGTGCAGAACGTTGTCACGAAGGTAAGCTGTTGATTGTACATTTTCATTCATTCATTCATTCATTCTACACAAGAGGGAGGGGGGGGTTCCCCCACGGGGGGGTTCTGTGCCTGACCACCTGCTTCATTTCCATGGATTTCTCTCTTTGTCCCCCCCTAAACCATGTCCATATGACTGCCATTTCGTCTCTTTTTTTTTTTATTCTACTCACGATTTCTAATCTTTCTTCTTTGACAACAGTCCACATTTGTTTTGCGGACCCTCGGTGTCACCTTCTTGTCAGGCCTGGTGGAATTTGCCAATGGTTGTGGCACACCAAAAACACATAATAGGCAGGAGCCATTCGATTTGGGGCAAAGGTCTTTAGTAGGCAAGCTCTGGAATAATGTAACTCCTGACCAACAAACCGCCCCCCCCCCCCCAAACGGCTCTGCCCACCAGCTGTCCTGTGACTAAATATTCCTACACGGCTCATTCTAGGGGCCTTTTTCATGTTGTGTCACATTGTTGATCGAATAAACGCGCATTGCTGTAATTTTCTCGTATCTGCACAGCAATTAAAAACCTGGCCTATTTGTGTGTAAAATAAGCGTGATTGGATCACGTAATCAAATCTTCGACACGCGCCCGACAAGGAGAATCAATGGAGATGAAAGTGCAATTTGATTAGCTCGCAGCTGCCGGCAGACAAGAGGAACTTATCCAGATTCTGCAAATGAATGCCGGTTGAGTTTTGTGGGCTTATCAGCACACACACAGTCTGATGTTAAGCCAAGCTTTGAAGCGTCTCCGCACTAATGGTGGTTGGGGCACCCTCGGCTTGTGTCCGCCACGGTGCCAACAGCCCATCTGCTTATCTCCAATAATGTCTGATTTAAATAAAGCAAACAAACCGCAGCGACGAAATGAGCAGTAGCTGATTAAATCTTCTGGTCACAGTGATTGATTTATTCATAACTCAAGAAATGTTTTATGGCTTTAACGAGATACACGCATACTAAGTTATTTTTTTTACATTTGTTAAACTTGGTAACCAATTTTTAAAATGTGAAAGACCACCTTACAATATATTCTTACTGCCGCTTATACACTGTGTCCTTAAACCGGAAGTCAACCCATACATATTTTTTTCAAGAATATGTTCCCAGCAGGCCCACTAGTTGAAACAGGGCATTTTGATAAATATTGCGTTTGTGGAATAAGTGTTAATCCACAAATTTTTAGTCATCTCTGGGGGCGGCCATTTTGTCTTCCGTCGACTGAAAATGACATCACAACTGCTCACAACGACCGATCACGGCTGACCTGTTCTCTGAACCTGAGCCGTGATTGGTCGTTGTGAGCACTTGTGATGTCATTTTCAGTCGACGGAAGACAAAATGGCCGTCCCCAGAGATGGCTAAAAACAAGTGCATTTTGCTGCTTAATTTATATTCTACAAACGCAAAATTAATCAGAATGCCGTGTATCAACTAGTTGGCCTGCTGAGAACATATTCTTGAAAAAATATGTTTGGGTTGACTTCTGCTTTAAAGACTCGACCCATGGGCAATTTACGGAAATATGGCGTTGTTTCTCTTCCCTATGTTTTAGCCCGTTTCGATATGATTTCGAACTTGCCATAAATGGCGCTGAGGCTATGATGATCGTTTTGAGTAGTTGAATTGATACAAAGTTTTGAAGTCAATGAATAATCATTTAATCAATCGTGATTTCAATATCAAACAAAATAATGGTGATTATTATTATGAAAACATAATTGTCGAGCCCTACAACATACATCAGAATGTACAATTACTTTGCAGACGTCTGACAAGCACCTGCTGCTTTTAATGAAAAGGGAGAGAAAATTCGCAAATTTGGCTAACTGGTAGAAAGTGTCAATTTTACCCTGCTTAAGTGATAAAATATCTTGCAAGTAATTGGGTAGCTTTACACAGATTTTTTTTTTTTTTTTTTCTTGCACATTTTTTTTCTTGCAAAATTAAAGACTGGCTCATCCTCTCATGCTGGTGTCACCTCTGCCATTCTGTATTTGTGTTGCCTTTGCATAAACACCGAGAATGTCATGTTGATGCCACTACATGCTTGAATGCTCACTAAGAGCCTCAACCATGCATGTCAACCTTGTGACAAGGTCGTCATGGGGAGAGATGAACTCAGTGGTAGCAGCAACCTTGTACTGTGTCTATACTTTCTATACATTTTACTACATGGCACACTTTTCTTGCCCACCTGAATTTGTAGATCACGCTCACATGTGCCCATTGAAAAAAGTAACATGGCAGTTGCACTCACCGGGCTGTTTGAATGACAGTGGGCAGAAAGTCAGTAGCGGCAGGAAAGGGAACACTAAGAAGATGACCTGAAAATGCACAACACTTGTGAGATAACTTTGTGTTTGATTCTTTGGTCATGTCGGATATTGTTTTTGCACGGTTTCCTGTTGTTATAAAGTTTTTGAATAGCAGTAGAAAAATACATAAAACCTAGACTACCCCAAAGCTACCACTTTTGTTCCTGGCCATGTCACACTTTTTTGGATGGCTTTTTGTTGCTAGGCAGAATTCACAGAGCTACCTGCAGTAGGAAAAAATGGTCTATGCCAGTCATTACCACTGGGTTGTTTTGAATGATAATATGCTAAAATACCCCATGCCAAACAAAACAGGGATGGCGCTACCCCAAGGCTGGCTGTGCTATATCCCCATCAGAAATCTGGGTAGCCCCAGTTAAGCCCATCCAACATTATATCTGCTATTCAAAATACATTTAGAAATGTGTATCGATCAAGCCCTCTTTTAGCCTAGGGGAGAGGGAAAAAAAAAAAATCTTGGAGCCGTGCCGATGCCAGCCTACCAACTATGTTGTCTAGATGACAACACAGATGGTCAGCAAGAATAGGACAATTAAGGAAAGTACCCCAAACACAATAAAAGCTAAGAGAATGACGCTTGCGCTGCTTCTTCATTTACGTGGAGTGCAGCCCCTCTAAAGTGAGAGGCCTCTCCCACATTGCTCCACCTTCTTGTGTGAGTTGCCACATGTTCCAGTCCCCAAGTAGATAAAATAGGATGTGGCACAGCAGCAGGAACTGATGACTCTGCATTTGTGCCTGTGTTTGGACTGCGTGGTCACAATTGGGTTCAGCTACCCGTGATACTGTGTAAGTAAGGCAAGTGTCAACAGTGGCCTAACGCACGCACGCACGCACACACGCCCCATGTGACTGGACCCTTATGATCTTGTGTGAATAACATGTGGCCACACTGTACTCTGCATTGAGTTGTCACTCTTCGGCTGGGAGGAAATAGCCTTGAAACCTTCAAACAGGACAATACTCACTGATAGCCTTTGAAGACATTTTGAGAATTGTGAAATGACATCGTCATGTGGCACAAAAAGGCTCGCTCAGTTATTGCGCTCTGTTTTTTGTTTGATTGTTTTATATTGGTAGTAGGGTTGTGCATCGCTCCACAAAAGACGATTCAATACGGTTTTCAATTTGTTAGGTGCGGAACGATTCAAGGACTGTTCGATTTGAAAGTGGAACTTTAGTTCAGTTCGACTCAGCGAGATCCCGATTCTATTCAATGTAGCATGGCTCAGTTCGATAGTATGTGATGCGATTACTTTTTTGATTTTACACACATTTGAATTAATTTGTCAGTACTGTAAATGTGCCAATTACCTCTAAGATGTACCCCTCCAATAATAGACGATTCGATACATATCTTGATACATTTCAAAGTGAATTGATTTGATGCAAACGGATTTCCGGTTCAAACCGTTTTTGTTCCACCCCTAATTGATAGCTTGTGTTTTTCATACAAATATTTAAATGTTATGATTTTACTACCGGGTGACCTCACTGCTGTAGGAATGGAACTTGGTCGCACACCAAGGACCCCTGTACTGAGCCATATGATCTTTAAACCTCCGCCATTTAGGAAATCACTCAAATGTAATTATATTTGTCCCTAGATATGGGACCTAACAATGACTTCAGTCAAGTTGTGTTGAATTGTTAAGTGACAAATGTTATTTGAAATGCTTAGCTTTACTCCGTTGGCGGGTTTACCACTTGACGTACGTGCCGTGTTTCATGAGCGCTGCTTGCTACGTTGACGTCTCCTTTTTGCAGGCACTGCAAGTAGCATTTGCAAGAGGTGGCAAAGAATCCAAAGTGGTTCATGTGGAGACCCGCTCTAATTGAGTCAAAGCCGTCCTCAGGGTCCATCTTAATTGGACTGAGCCTCTGAAATGAGAATGTATCATTAGCCTCGTGTGTAACCGACCCTTCTCGGCTCACACTTGGAGTCTGAAACATCAGAGCGAGACCCAAGAGCATCGCACGTCCGACTACGGTGTGGGTGGGTGTGATAAGGCAAACCGTTACGTAAAAAGCGCGCGGGCCTCAGATGTGAAAGACGATACCGTAGGATGAACACCCATGACGTGAGGAGGCCCTCACTGCACTGTGTCCACTTTATTCTGTTTAGCCAGCTGCTCAAACGGCCCCCAAGCCCCTCCTGCTGATCAGTGTAGGACACTTTTTTTTTGAAACACATTCAGCTGCAAAAAGGAGGTGACCCCCCCCCACCTACTCACCCAACCACCCAGCAGTGCAGCCACTCAGGGTGCGCACATGAGCGTCAGTTGGCAGTGGCAACGGGGACGTAAGACGCCGGTATTAGCCACAGATAAAACTTAGATGAAGGCCCTGGGTGTCAGCTTTGTTTCTGATAAATGCAGTGAACATTTGCATCGTGCAACACTAAAGTTCGGGTCCAGGGGTGGGACAGGATATCGATATCGCACTTCAGAATTGTCATCACCTCATCATTGCAACATTTCAGGGTACATGTCTGGATAAAAAAATATATACATGCTAATGTTAGCTAGCCATGCCGATGAGCCAATTTTAAATGTGAGAAACCCCACTCAAAAAAAATAGGATTTTGTACTTGTTGCTTTTATTGTGTGTGATGCACTTAAGTTGACCAACACTGAAGGGCTGTCACTATCAAGTCATTTTAGAATAAATTGTTTTATCGATTAATCGGGTAGGATTTTATTTTTAAAGTGAATTATAAAACATTGTATCCCCATTTACTGTTTATTAAACAATGGTTGATTATTTGGTATTGTTTAGTGATAAAAAAACAAAACTACAATTAAATAACAATTACTCAACACCACACGAGACGGATTGATGTTGCACTCGACAGCCTTTTTGAAACTGATACAGGTACTTGTTCGGTCATTGTTTTTCAAAATAGAATCAGAAATCAGAGAATGATTCCTGTTGAGAGGCTGAAATCAAGAGATTCAGACAATTTTTAAGATAATGGCTCTAAACAATTAAAAAATATATTTTTTAAAATTTGATAATCGATTAGTTGTTGATTAATCGATTAATTTTGACACCACTACAACTCAGAAAACAACAACGCATAAGCATGTCGCCACTGACTGCAACTCTCCCTCCAAACCAAAATCAGGAATGGAATGAGAAGGAGACAAAAGGCGCTGTTTCTCAAACAATGCTTGTCTTCTTGTTGTAATAAACAACATTCATATTCCAGGAAGAAAGAACATGCCATGCCTCTCTTCTTTGTTCGATTCATTGTCTGTACACTGCCACGCTGCTATGAAGTCATGCAATTGCCTGTGCGCAAGCCAGATCGGGCTTTACCATTCCAAACTGTGACGTGGTCAACAACTAAACTATATGGCATGGTGCAAAATGGGACACGTTTTTTTTATTTTTTATCTTTCTGCATATTGATTATGTAGGGTGACTTTATGTACTCTAATCCTGGCATGTGGAGATTGGAGTGGAGAGGTTCTGGGTTCGAAACTCTGACTGTCCTGTTTGGGGGTTTGTCTTCTCCTTGTCCTTGCCTGAGCTCAACCGTGAACCTAATTAGCTAAGAAGTGGTAAAGAAAATAGTTGGATGCATTGTGCAGGTGTACCTAATGGAGTGACCAGTGAGCATCTTCTGTTCTGAGTTTTTCTCACTGCAGCCATGCAATGGAAGCAAAGTGAAGCATGGGCTCTTATACACTCGGCTTTTCTTTTTGACTTGATATTGTCTTTAAGCCCCACTCTCTACGCCCACCACTTCACAGTTTTTTCCACCCATGGGTGAGGTAAAACTTGGAAGTGTCTGATTATCACTGTTGCTAGGCAGTAACTCTGCAGCAGCCTCTCTCTTGCTCTCCGTCTTTTCTCCACGTGCTTCTTTCTAGCTTCTCTCCTCAAACTGTTTTCTCCTTGTGATTCATTATTTTTATCTCTGCATTCCTCTTCTTCTTGTTTGGATCTACTATTCAGATATACTGCCTTTTTTCTTTTTTTTTTAAGCCTTTGAGACTCTTAATGTTTCCCACTCTTCCCCCTCCACACATTTGAAACACCCAACCCATGACTTTAACGTTCATCAGGTTCAGAAAAGAGCAGCTCCAATTGTAAAGCGCTGACTGAGCGTTGGTGTTCTCTTTCATTATGACTTAGATTTTTTTCTATTTTTTTTGTTTCTTAATCACGGTTGTATTTTTGCTTTGCGTTCTGAGACTACATTTTAGATGCATGTGAGCTTCCGCTCGCTGTAGAGAAGTGGGAAAAAATGGAGTAATTAAGGTACTGTAATGCCTTCACATGTGGGCAAGGGGAGTCACTGTTGCACTTTCAGCCGTTTATTGAACGGGCCAAATAGGGAAATGTATAAATAAATTACACTCGCACGGAGCTGTGGTAGTCCACAACTCACTCTCTGATACTCACAAGCAGACTCATCGGCCAACCCAACTCCAGCTCCTGATGTCAGTCATTAGGCCACGCCCCTGAAAAGCAAACACAGGAATACTAAAGGGCATACGGTAATTACACTTTATAAAACGTTTATTTCTTTACGTTCACTGTCGTTTCGTCATATTTTTTCTACTACACAGTGATAATTATCTGCATAAAAACCGTGAAATATTTCAGCTTGTTTGGGGGGGTGTTTCCGCAATTAAACCTTTAACAGCACATGCGTTATGTTAAGTAGTATCTCAGAAGCAATAAATGGTAAAATAATTTTAATGTTGATAATATCAAGACATAGAAACCAAAAACTCAGTCATAACTTGAAATGGAATGCTGCATATCTTGCATCACAGATTTGCCATCTCATTTTTTTTTTTAACATTCTTAACAAAATCAAATTGCGTGCTTCGATGCTCACTGAACTGAGGTCTTAGTTGCACTCCAGCATGGTTTCTGGAATATTGGTCAAATTATGGCATTTGTATTTGACTTTCGGGATTCCACAGGCATTGATTCCCCAAATCACGCATCACAACAACCTTCTGTTAGCCCCCAATTCAACAACATTTCGTCACGCAGCAGAGGCCTCAATTGAGTGGCATGAATCCACGTTGTGTCTGACATAACCATTGTTCCACTGCAGTCGCAGTCATTTAAGAGAAGTCAGCAGACGCTTCGAGGATTTTGATGGATTTTCTCTCTCCTCATCCCGCTCCGCTGGCTCTTCACGCTTCGCATTTCTGTCGGCTAATAGGTTTATATACGCGTCTCGCCCAACCCTGCACACTGCCTTCTATTCATTATTCTCTAATGAGCAACACAATAGCAAAGAGAACACAGGGAGAATTGGCTGCATAGCGGACGAGCCGCGCATGATGGGACTTGGACTGAACCTTGATTGTTGGGAATTTTTGCTGAGAGTACATCCATATTCATGTAGTAGCACCTGAAGGGATGAATCGCATCTCTAACGCACCTAGTCTGGAAACAAACAAGGCGCATCTCAGCTTCTGGCTTGCAGATGTCATAGCCAGTTAAAAGTTTTTTTGTTTTTAAAGTTTTAAATATTTCCCTCTTTACACAAAAGATATAGTCATCATACTTAACTATGAACTGGACTTTACTGCTGTGTTGGCGTAGGTTAGTGATAGACGATGGTACATTTTGACGTGTGTACAAAATAGATCCCGCCGCTGCCGTTGGAATGAAACTCTGTCATTCAGTCATGAAAAAAATGATTAGGCTACTTTTTCTTTCTTGTTCATTTGAATGCCTGGTAGCATTAAAGGTACAGACTGACAGACAGAAAAGAAAACATGGAGTGCCTCCATGCACTGTTTTTGGCAGTACAATGCCATGTCTATTGATGTAAGTACTTTTTTGGTTATTATCATGAAAACCGTGGAGAATGGCTAGATAATCAGCTCTTAAATCAAACTCTTATTAGCTATATTTGTTATTATTATGTTTGTCCAAAGAACTGTAGCTTTAGTTGTTCCAGGCATTTAAAATAAACAAGAAACTGAACAAACAAGGGGGGTGTTATATTTTCTCCATGACTGTATCCTGGCTGTATACTGTTTTTGCTAGCACACGCCGCTAGCTCTATTCACAGCAACGTAGCAATGTAGTTGCCATCAAAGAATTCACAAAGCTCGGTCAGTGAGAGACCTAGTTAATAATACATGTGTATCGACAAATGCTTTTACAGAAAATCGCGCTAATGACATGTCAAGCAGAATCTCCCCCAAGCTGTCTGCTGTACATTTTGGCAGCACTATAGACACTCTGTGTCAAATCACTGGTGATCTAGCTGCACCGGGCCACAAAGGCACAGTCGACACACAACAGCTCATCCAGCCTCTGATTCGTTTCAGTCAACCGAGTCACTTTGTTTCTTTTTGTTTTCATTCGGTCTCTCAGCTATGAAGCGATTGCACAACAGGAACTTGTTTTGCGACCCTGCATCTTTTTCTTCGGCTGACAAAGTGTGAATGAGTAGCATTCCTGGATCATGTGATGACTGGGTGATTCTGCGTAATCCTGGAGCGTTCCATTCGAAGCGGGTCACTGCGATAGAGGTCATGTTAGGTTAAAGCAAGCCGCCACCACCACGACATCCAAAAAGAAGAAAGAATTGCATTTAAATGTGTATAATTATACTGTTTATCTTATTTTAACAAAATGGAGAATGGATTTTTGCAACATGTCCCTCTACTGATACTGACTAATATAATCAATAGCTGAACAGTGGAGCCATAATGATTGAACACAATGAATTTCTGACATCTCTTTTCACAGCTTTGGAAATAATGTCTCCAAACTATTTTCACAGCTTTGGAAATAACGTAAACAGAAATGATCAGTTCAGTTCCAGGGTTAGCTGTTGCCATCATAAGGTCTTTATGCACTGTACTGGCAATGATTTAACTACCATTTCTTTACAGCATGCTAGCGAAAAAAAATCAAGTGAATCACTGTAATATTATTAAAACAGATGGCAAGTACTGATACCAGGCAACGATATCAATCTTATACCATCCTTATTTTAAGAAATCGGGTGCTGCCGATACCAGCCACTGATACTTACGGCAAAAAATGTTTTAAAAAATAGGACATCGAGCAGTCCTCCTTGGCAATAGTTGGCGTTGAACTGCGGAAGTTTGACACATCGGCAAATCAACATCTGCGTCAGAAAGTAACGTCTTTCTTCGCTATTTTTTGTCATTGTGTTACATTAAATTTTAGATATCAAAAAGCACTCACGGTATTTATGAGGACTCAAAAGAGTGAATATTGGTGATAGTATTGGTCTGAAAAAAAGTGGTCTCGAACATCCCTTGACCTTATTATAGCAACTAGCCTGCCAGTGGCTAACTAGCAACTTGTGCTAGCAGCTAATCCTTGATGCTAGCTAAACTGAGAACACATGTTGTCTGTTTCGGAATTGTGTGATGTTAACTGACAAGTGTAAAAATAAGTTAAAATAGCATTTACAAAACTTAAAATGCTCTGGAAATATTCTTGAGCAAGCTGTTATGCTTAAGTGACCATATTTTTTTTTTTTGCACTTTTTGACACTCAAAAGTAACAACTGGCCAGGATTGGAAAATAACCCAGTGTTTCATTTCATCTCAATATTGTTATTTTGGAATGTTTAAAACAAAACAGGTAAAAGTCGCACAACGCTAAGATAGAAACGGCAGACATTCTTTCCCTTTTGGCACAGCCATCCTGCTCAAGTCCCGCCCTTCTTCATGGCATGTCGTGATCGCGATTGGCCTGCATTTTAGGCGCTGCTTGTGCAATCATTGAACAGTCTTGTATGTCAATCATTTTAGCACCACTGACCTCTAAATGGGTGACATTCTATCAAAGTCTGTCAAATGGGTACGGCCACCTTGAATGTTTGAAATAAAAGATGTGACTAACTGTCACATGCTGATGTTTTTAACTTGGCATACATTTCTAACAGCTGCATTTATTGTCTTTTCAGTGGAGTCTGGTGTGTAACTCGGCATGGAAAGTCCACATTGCAAAATTCTCACTCTTGGTGGGATCCATCTTCGGATACTTAGTTTTCGGAATCCTCGCAGACTGGTAAGACATCCCAAAAACGGAGTCGCATCACATCAATATTTTTACATTCCAGATGTTTAAAGACCATTTACAGTATATATTGTTTCACACTGTATCTCATTGTGTAGGTTTGGCCGTCACCCAGTGCTGATCATATCTGTGCTGTTCATGCTGGTGTTCGGCCTCACTGTGGCCTTTTCAGTCAACGTTCCCATGTTCAGCACGCTGCGATTCTTTGAAGGCTTTTGCTTATCTGGCATCACACTGTCACTCTACGTCCTCAGTAAGTATTTCCTCTCAAGGTTTTATTTGTTTGACATACTCCATGAAATACTCTCACAGGCCTTGTGTATCCCAACCCCTGACAAAAGTATTAGTATTTGCATTAATTTGACCAAGACTTTAAAGGCTATTATATGCTTCCACCTTTGTGGTACTAGTTTGTTGAAGGCCATTTTCCCATGTATAAAGCAAGTTCCAAAACCCAAGGCAATTTATAAGCAATACATTTGGTCAAAGCATTCTGACTTGGCATACCCCATGTCCCAAACACGCGCACAAAAAAAGATGAAAAATAAAAAAATAAAAGACTATTTATAGCCAAGGCATCATGATTAATTATGCATACAACTGGGGAATCCTTGTCGTAGAGGGGAATGTCCATATTTAACCTTTCTAAACAGCAACAATGTAAATGTGTAAGTATTATGCCTGACTGCCATACTTCAAATCTTGTGCACCACAGTTGGGTAGACACATACTTAACTGTAGAAAATCTTCTCAGTACTTTGGAAGTTGTTAAAGGTATAAACAGGGTTTAAGATGATCATGTATTTTGACTTATAATGGTATAAAAAAAAGTTTCTTGATGTCCGTATGATGTTTATGAAGAGAGAAATGATCTTATTGTTGTGTTTGACATGTTTGTAGAGCATTTGTATAGGCTTTTGTCTTTTCCATGTGGGCCTACCTGCATTTCTGATGTGTTTTTGTGTGACACTTGATATTTACCCTGGAGCCAATCTGTATTGACAAAACTCTGCGAGCGCTCTGAGTCTGAGGGACGGTCATTCAATAACACATTAGTAGGGAGAATCAATCCTGTCTGACCTCCAGGCGTTCTCTTTTAAGCATTTACTTAAAAACTAATGTGGACAGTAGCCATAAACAACACAGTTTACAAAAAGCGTCACAGTCATATGATGTTTAGGCTTGGAACAAAATATGTGAACTTTTTGTGGCAAGATTTGTTTGTGATTTCACAGCAGTAGAGATGTAACACTAATCCCCTTCCTTCCTTGATCATCAATCCACGTGCAGTTAAGTCTCCTTCATGTATAATGCTGCACTTTATCCTTTTACGTCATCCTAAACAGACATTGAGTACAAAGTATTTAAGGCTTGAGCATGCGGCGCTTTTTGAAGGTCTTGAACATGCTCTCCAAAAAAGCTGTTTGGTAGGATCCACCTCACAGTTGGAAAAAAAATGTAGTCCTCACCACTAGTGTGTCCAGTGGATGGGAAATCTGATAGATATGTTTATCATAACAAGACACACTGAAAAGTCTTAAGAAGCCATGCCTGAGAGTAAACAGGAAATGAGCTATTTTAGTTTGAGCTCAAATTGGGCCCATTGGTACTGTACGTGCATAACCCGCTTTAACGGATTTGTCAGAGAGCAAATTTGAGCCATATACAGTGTACTTGAGTAATGGGCAAAATTAAAATGTAGAGAATATGTGTTTAGAATAGTGTCAGAGTTTGCATCGCCTAAAAACTAAATTCCACAAGGTCAGATCTCTAACTAACCCTCAAGTGGGATTCATAATAGCATGAAGCTCTGGCGTGTGTCCTGCCTAGAGCCCATGTGAGATTCATATAAACGTTCTTTGCAGAATAAAGAATACAGAATGTGATTGTGAGTACTATTACGTTATATGACTATATGTATTATGGCACTGTTTATGTTAAAATACGCATTGCTTAAAACACAGCTACATAGATGCTAATCATTGCCTGTGTTAGCATTAGCCTTAAGATCAGCCAAATGGTTGTTTTAGATACACAGTTCTCTTTGTTATATGTTTAGTTACTTTGACAGTAAACTTAAACTAATAGTGGCAATAAACAGCTCTAAGCCTCGTTTTTGAAGAATATTTACTAATCCTATCTGCCACTGCCACCAAAACGTCTGTTTTTCAAGTTTGCACACTCAAGTAAAAAAAATAAAAATAAAAATAATACAGCTCATATCTCGGGCTTGGAATGCAAAACCTTAAGCAGTAGCGCCCCCTGGAAAGTTAAAAAAAAAAAAAGATACATGTACATTTTATGCTTGCAGTCTGTTTTTGTCTTCCAATGTGTTTAGATGTTGTTTTAAAAGTGTGTTAAGTTGAATGTGTGAGGAGCAAGGGATGGGTATCATGGGTATTTTTTTTTTCATAGTTTTTCTGTGTTGCGGATTTTCATCTATTGTGGGTCTGACTGGGAGAGTATGACCCGCGACAATCGGGGGTTTCCTGTAACTCGGTCCACAAGGTCTGATCTTGAGCAAACATCTTGAAAGAAATGCATGTGCCACCCACCTAAATTAGTCACTCTGCTAATTAGTTGTGATACAAGATGTTTAACGTTTATAAGGCAGGGAGGTAGATGTTAACTCAATATGTCCGGGTATTTTAAAAAAAGAAAGAAAAACAAAAAACAAAACAGCAGCTGCAAGCTAATGTGCACACAGTCTTTGCGCCAGACTGGCCTGCCGTGCTGAGGCTTTAGAACGGGTTCAAACATCTCTGATACGATGTGACACTTGTACAGCTACTGACGCTATCTGCCACGCAGGGAAACTGAAAATAAAGGGAACAGAATGAAAAGGGGAAAGCAGGAACGTCGGGAACCGGGCAAGCAGCCTGTTTGAATTGTGTATGGAGGAATGTGGAGACTTGACAGAGCTAACAAGGTTACTCGCTTGTAATTTGCACTGATTTTGTATCTGTAAGGTTATGAAATTAAATGTCATGCTGCATATTTTTACTACACTGATGAGCAGTATGTTGGCTGAGGAACCAGAGGATTTTTAATATAGAATTGATGCAATCTTTAATTTCTTTTTATCCTGGCCTACAAATGCGTGTTAGCCTCAGCTACAAGTTAGCCAGTGAAGTATGCAGGCCCCCCATTAACGGGCATCCACCTGTGAACAGCTTTATTGACGTCATCCAGCACTTCACATTCCCAGCCCCCGTATGCAAATCAAACAAACTCTGATTTACAACTGGTTTCCAATAATGGCCGACCATAAAAGTATCATTTAAAAACCAAATGCAAACTTACAACCACAAATGTGTACCTGCAATCTTATTGAGGTACCAATCCTATTTCACTTAAACTTAAAGAATAAGTTAACCCAAACAAATTTTTTTTCCAGAAAATGTTCTATGCATTCCCACTAGTGTAAACACGGCATTCTGATTAATATTGCGTTTGTGGAATATGAGGAATCCACCCTTTTTTAGCTAGCTCGGGAGGCGGCCATTTTGTCAATCATGGCTCAGCTTCAGAAAACAGCTGAGCCGTGTTTGGTCGTTATCTGAGCCCTGAGCAACGTCGATGTCATCTTCAGTCGACAGAAGTGACAAAATGGCCTCCCCCTGAGATGGCTAAAAGTGGGTGCATTTTGCTACTTAATTTATATTCCACAAACGCAATATTAATCAGAATGCCGTATTTCAACTAGTGGGCCTGCATAGAACTTATTCTGGAAAAAAATATGTTTGGGTTGACTTACGCTTTAAGTGAAGTCAAATTTAGAATTATAATTGTAACTTTGTTCTTGTAATCGGAATTTTCCTCACTTAGTATGTCAACTTTTTTCTTATGACGTTAAGTGTTAAAAAAAATATCGTTGAGAGAAGGAAATTCACCCGAAAATTCTAATGTTATTTTTGTAAAGTAATTTAAAAACAGAAATTCAAAATTTGTCATTCACTTATTAGAATTCAAGTTTTAATCCCCTATAACAATATTACATTTAGTTTTGTAGGCATGGAACCTTTCTTGTATACTGCTGTAATAAGTCAGTCGAAATTTAGTGTGTTAAAATTACAATTTTAATCTTGTAACTTTTTCTAAGAAAAATATTACTTTTTCATGCAACACTTTTAAATATTCCAATTGTATTCTTGCCACCTTTACCTTACTCTCACAACATATTACAGCATTAATTCGAAAGTTTCCGAATTTGTTAAAACAATGTTGCTTTTAGCTAATATTCTCCCCCAAACTTGCTTTTATCCAACTTAACATCACCCCATTCTCCCAATTATGAATTTAAACTCAATTTAATCATCATATTGTTCCATCTTTTCTTGGATGGATGAGATGTGATGCGTAAAAAAAAAAAAAAACAACAGTTTGTATAATAATTCACGGTTTAGGCACAACTCACATCCGTGTAAATGTAATCAAACTGCCTCCAAGCGGATGATGATCCATTTACTGCTCAAAGAGTACGCTCGTGGGCCTGTGCGTGATAAACCCTTCATTAATTAAGGGAAAAACACTTGTTTGTAATGTTTACTCGCTGTGAGCAGTCTGTGTAGTTGCTCGGCGCCAGCGGCGATATTTCGCCTCACCCGTTTTGCGCATCCGAATGGGCATGCTTGTGCACGTCACACGCACTCATACGCATGAGTGTGTCTGAGGGAGAAGGATGAGGAAAATGCAGACAATGCTAAGTGAATGTGTCATGACGGATTCTTTTTTTAGAGACACACTGCGCAACGTTGTTTTAAAGCTGAGATTTTTTCTGTTGTAAAGTGCCGTCAGCTAACAAATAAAGGAGATTGATTGCTAAATAGTGAGTCATTCCACATAGTGTGTAAAGGGCAAGGTCACGGGAAAAAAAAATGTCAATTTTCAGTGTGGTTCAGTGTGTTTGTACACACGTCTTAGTTTCACCTTTTCAGGGTAATCAGGCAGCTTGAGGGCATCCCAGCCGAGATGTTTTTGAAGTCCAAAACCGGATGTTAATATGTTACATTTAATACACTACGTCACCGCACGTTTTGTTACGTTATGTAAGTGCTTTGTTTGGATCATTACATAGGATGTAGCGTTATGTTATCTCAATGCACAAAGGTTGTTGTTTTTTTTTTGGGTCACAGATTCAAAAGCAAAAATGCTGTGGCACTGACTTTCTGATGGTAATGGGCACAAAGGAATGCTTGAGATGCTCAATTCTACTCCTGGGTGGAATGAATCACCGGCTAAACAGTTCATGGCCTCAGTTCATAATCATAGCGATGGTTAGTGTTGTTGTCCACTTTGGCCCTGATTTTGTCTTTCACCCTGCACTCAGCCACAGTCTCTAGGTTGTCCAACACTTGAGCAACCACAGAGCAGGCTTTCCTCACCACCTTGTTGATATGACCAGTCTACCACATGTCTTCGGTCTATTACATTATGTTAAAGGGGAAATCAACCCTTAAGTGTTCTTTACAATAATATGTTCTATGCGCCTTCACAAATTTAAACGCGGCATTCTGATTAATATTGCGTTTGTGGAATATGAGTTTAAGCAGCAAAATCCACCCTCAGGGGGTGGCCATTTTGTCACTTTCTGTCAACTGAAAATGACATCACAGCTGCTCAGGGCCCTTTTAATGACCAGTCATGGCTCACCTGCAACTGTGATGCCATTTTCAGTTGACAGAAGTGACAAAATGGCCCCTCCCTGAGATAGACAATAACAGGTGGATTTTAATGCTTAACTCATATTCCACAAACTCACTAGTACGGTAATCAGAATGCCGTGTTTAAACTAGTGGGGCTGCATAGATTTTCTTGTCAAAAAAAGTGTTTGGTTTGACTTTCTCTTTCAGTAAAACGGATGATGTGTTATGTGTTGGGGAATCTGTCTTGCATTAAGCCCTGTATTTTTCACACAGAGCTGGTATGTTTCAATCCTGTGCAATACAATTTGCCATGTCCTTGACCCCCCCTTTACAATCTGTTTTCAGTCGTCATCTTGATAAATGGGTACAGGTGCATATTTCTCCCTATCGGGGAGGGTTAAAGTTCCCTTCCGTGCAGCCTTTTGGCCCGTGCATGCTCAGCAAAGCCTCTTCTGCTCTGAGTGTACTTCACCTTCCATCTGTCTGGCTGGAGAAAAAAGAAACACTTCCCTGTTTTGTGAGCATGCCACGTAACCTCAAGCTAACTCACAAATTCCTGAGTCAAGTTCAGTGACTGACCAAATTAATGTGGGCAACCTTTGTTGTTGACTGCTGTAAAAATGAATGTGAAAGTATTCAAAGATTGTTTCATTTATTTATTTAGTTTTGGTCACTGTTCTTTGTCAGTGACTCCTGCAGAGCCGATGGCTTGTTTTTGTGCCGATTGAACGCGTGTGTGTGTGCGCGGGGGCGTGGGGGTGGGCGTGTATGTGTGTGGGAGGAACAGGGGTTAAGGTCAGAAAAGACAAATACACTCAAAAGGAAACACTTACCCAAGCCGAGTGTTTTACTTCACTTTTTAATGGCGAACACTTTCAAGCACATGAATTAAAAGGGTGGTGACCTGCAGCTTCTTGGCAGTGTCGCTCACGTCCACGATCAATAGCTATGACCTTATTAATCGTCAATAGCTCCCTTTCATTACTCCTCGGTATCGACAGCGCCTCGGGATATTTGTGTGGCGAGTCTAATCGAGTCACCTTTTTTTTGTATAATCAAGGGAGGAGGAAGACTGTTGTGGAAAAGACCTTCAGAGAGTTATTGGACAGAATAAGTCACATTTAGATGATTTATGTGAACGAGCTGCTATTAACAGCATTTCCCAATGCGGCAAATTGTTAAACTGTCACTGGCGTCTTTAAATCTTCACTAACTGTACAAGCTTAGCAATGCAACTGTTGAAAAAGTGTAAAAAAAAAAAAAAAAAAAAAAAGAGCTAGCCACTACCTTCCTCCCAAACCTTACCCACACATTTGTTAGCATAGAACGGTGCAAAATGTCTCGATAAGATGAAGAATTAAGATTTAAGGAGAACTGAGTGTTCACACTTAATGTAATTTAAATGATCAGTGGCTTAAAGCGGCCTACAGTTATGCGCTAAAGCTCTCCACCTACTTGCACTGACAAAGCACTTTTTCCTCGCTCGCACGAAAGCTCCTCCATCTGTAGGACGTCCAGCCTAGCAGCGAGGCTGGCTGGCTGGCTGGCTGGCTGGCTGCAGATCAGGAATAGGCTCTGTGCTGACAATGCTGCACTGGCCTGTCAGTCACAACGAGCCAAAACTCATCAGCAGCTTTGCACATGACTGAGCTCGCTTTGGTGCAGACGAGCGTTTCCGTAAATGACTTCGGCTTGAAAAAGGAGTCTTTAATCGTGCCTGAACAACAGAATACAAATGACAATATATGAAATGTATTCCGTTTGACTTGGCTTGGAAAAGTAATAAAATGTCGCTTGGGGGGATTATTTTTGTTTGCATTCATGCGCATCTGGTAAATTGCATCTTTTTGTGAGATGATCTTATTTTCTGTTTAGTTTATGTCCCTTATTATGATGTTATGTTACCTTTTATTGTCTTATTTTTACAATGATGATATTAGTACTAGTATTTTAAGGGCATTGTGTCATGTTTTACATTTACACTACTAAACTACATGTTGTGTTTTGCTGTGTCACGTTTTATTTCATAAAGCATGTTGTCATGATGTTTGCTTTGTTTCATGAACTCATTCACTGCCAGACATTTTCTGACCCTCTTTTACCCTAAAAAATAATTGGAAACAAATATAAATAAATTCCTGGTAGTGAATGGATGGACTGTGAAAAGACAAGTAAATTCATCAGTGGCGGTGAATGAGTCAAGTTGTGTTTTGGTTCACGTCATGTTGCGTGTTAAGCTATGTTACATTGTGTTTTATGTCACTTTTTGTTTTTTTTGTTATTCTTTGCATGTGATAGCTGTTTCGCAATCACACGGGACAATCTGTGTATGATGTTTAGTTCCACCTAATGATTGACTAAGTTGCATTTAGAGGACAAACATTGGTTTTGCGATAAAACAAAATTAGCGGCTAGCTAATGTTGGTCACATTGCCCAACTCCTGAAAGCTTCACTGTTAAAGCTGCTGAATGTGTAGTGTACACGTCAGTGTTTTGCAGTTCAAGGCAAGGCAAGACACAGGCGGATAGTTGTTATTTTTCTGTTTTCTCATTTTATCTCTGAGGCCCACAAGAAGGCCTGTGGTTCAAGATAAGGACACATATCTGTGCGAACATTTGTAGCAAAGACCAAAAAGTACTGTCAGATGAACAGACCTGACATGCTGCGTGGCCAAAAGGATGATCATGTGACCAGTCAAAGGTTGCTGTGGGTACAGGAAGTAGCCACACTGAGTGCTTGTAGTGGTCAACTGAGTAAAACAATAAGCCTCGTCGGCTAAACTGCGCTAGACGTCTGCTGTGGCTTGTATCCGATTCATTTTCTGTTTTGGCCAGTCAGCAAAGCAGTCAAAGCTTCTTTTGGGATTATTGTCGTTGCTAATTGGCTCTGAAGTAGAGTTGATTACATCATTGTTGGACCTAAAAGTACAGTACAGTGGAACCTGGAAAGTTGAGGACATGTATGTTCCGGAAGGCAATTTGCACTATGATTTGTTCAGACTGATAATTGTTTCCTTTTGTGATCATAAAACATTTAAAAACAGGATAGGTTAGCGTTTAATTATCATGTTGAACATAACCTTATTTTCATGAATTAACTGAACATGTACGGGGATGTTTGCAACACTTCAATTAAACGGAGGGATTTTACAGGCCTTGCTTGGTGCTGCTGTTTTGGTTTGCAGCAGCGTTAAATGGGCTCAATAGAAAACTCCGCCCATGTGTGATGTCTCTGAACTGAGTTATTTACAGTTACTATCCATTTTATTTCCGTAAGGGTTTCAAAACGGTATACTATTACTGACCGTGTTCACTTCCTTTGTGTTTTGCACCATCACCACTTCTAAAACAACTTTCTTTGATGGAAAGTTTCTTTTTCCTTTCTGCCCAAAATAGAACTAATTAGATTAAGTGTGGGATTGAGACATTTTCATCAATTTCTTTAATGCAACGTAACTGGGCAGAGCACACTTATTGGTTTGTCATTCTGTAGAAGTTGGCAGCAAGACTTTTGACTTTGCGGTGTGAGATACGGTATTTGTTAGCAAGAGATTTATGTCAGCTGGGCACTAGCTCAAGATCAGCATTATGCGAATGCTGATCCAGTGAGTTGGGGGCATAGATTAGGGTCAACGTGAAGTGTAAGGCGCTCAAGGCTGCTTTTGTTTTCACTATTCTTTTGTCTTTTCAACCCCTGGTTGTTATCGTATGTTTCTATACCAACGTGACATAACTGTATTCTTGCATCTGTGTGCAACTGACTGGTCCGTTTCTTGCACATGGTGCCCTCCACCAAGATGAGGAATTCTAATCCCATGCAGTCCGCGAGCAGTGAACCGTCTCGCAACAAGTTGAGTCGGGTCAGACTCAGCGGGACCTGCACCAATCGGTCCGCTCTCCACTCATTGGCCCTGTTGTTCTAGCTGGTGACGCTGTCCGCCAACAGAGAGCATAATTCATGCTTGCCGAAGGGGGGCACGTCCTAATTGAAATTCCAGTCTTTTTCTGCTGCTGGAATGGAGCGGGACCGCTAGCCCGGACACCCACCCTCCTATGCCGGCCTCTGTCACCTTGAAAAGCCCATTTTGGAGAGAGTTCACAATCTGGGCAAGCACTGAATGTGACGTTTAAAAAGATGGATGCCTGAACGAAGTGAGAATAGCGCTGATACAGTATTGTTCACCCTCTGGGCTGTGTTGTGAAGCCATCCCACCGTGGCCATTAAAGGACTTCACTGTCTGTGGTGGCTAGCAGCCTATGTGGTGTGAATGCTAATGCCGGAATGAATCGGTGCCATTCTAATAGTGGACAAATGAGCACAAGGATGCTTTTTTTTTTCTTTTTTTCTCACAACAGTACACTGTGCTGCTATGTTCAGTGTCACAATCACAGCAGCTGCAGATTAATTGGAGGTTGTCAAAATATTCTTGCTATTGTTGACTTCAGGGCTGTTTGGCTAAGATTGTCGATGCTCATCCTTGGTGTTGCAAATTCAATCTCCCATTTGGTTTGACTGAAACCTATTTAAGAAAAAATGGGTGCAGCACAGTGTAGGTGTGAAATATGAATGTGAGCGCGAACTGTTATTTGTCTGTATTTGACCTGTGGTCAAAATCATCTGGGATAGGGTCCAGCTCACCCGCAATCCAAAGACAAGACAAAAACAAAAGCAAATGGATGGAAGATTAAAGAGGGTCCAGGGTCCATAACTTTCCTTTCCTATGGCGGCGACGTAACCTGGATCCGTGCACAAATCCGAACATGCCATTACTGCAGTCTATCACTAATGCATAGAGAAGTCTTAATTTTGGTCAAGCAAACTGAGACTTCTATCTGTAAAAATATTGTCATTTTATATTAAAACAAATGTATACTGTGTGTAAATATGTCTGTCTTTCTATCTGATCTCTAACTATATACGGTACAATGCATATATAGAATACATATGCACTCATGTATGGATGTGTATTAATACATATATGTATGTATATACTGTATACGTGTATATATGTATGTACCTGTGTATATGTATATATGTGTGTTGTGTGTATGTATATGTGCTTGTGTGCGTATGTAAATGTTCTGTTTTTAAAACTAGGGTTTCCTTGGAATCTTGGTAACAACACACTAGAAGATGTACAATGGCCAGGGGCAATAAATGTATCATCCCTTCAATTTGTGGGTGTTTTCCAAAGAATGACATTACCTTGAAAATTCATGTTCGTACATGTGAGCCTGCGATGATCAACAGCGTTGCTTGTTTTGGAACACGACTCATGATCTTAAGCCCATGGTTACCATTCACTGTTCTACTCACTTACATATTCATGGCGTGTGTCCCCGAAACCAGGGATCGAGCTGTGCCTGCCAGGTTGGCGCTTCTCAATGACCATGGTGGCCAGTTTCGTGATGCTGGGCGGCCAGCTGCTGATGCCAGGTGTGGCCTACCTTTGCCGTGATTGGCAGGTGCTCCAGGCTGTAATCATCTGCCCCCTACTGCTGATGTTGTCCTATATCTGGTAAGTTGCGACCCAGACCCTTGCTGCAAATTCTTTAGTTCTTTTTTTTTTTTTTTTTGGTATTACGTTTAGAAATGGAGAACCCATGGCATGGGCGCCAAAAACAACATGTGAGAAACAATGTAGTGTGAATTAATGGATATATTATGTGTTAATTTCACAATTTAAAACGGTTCCAAAGTATCTTAATAACAAACCTGTGACATGGGTTTGTCAAACTACCTCATGGATCAAAAATGTACACACCCTATTTCTTGTCTTGCTGAAATGAACCTATTTGAGAGTTTGGCCCCTCATCCCGCGCCATATACTGCTGGGGTCAATGACGACTATATCTTTTGTTGTCACGATGACTAGCAATAGAGCCAAAAGCTGCATCGATTCTATTTTCCCCAAGCCGGTGAATAATACTTGTTAGTTGTTGAGTGGGCCCCTTTATGTGACACCGCGGACAGATTGGCAAACATGCAGCGCTGCTTGGCTTTTTTTTGGGCTGATATGGAGTGTTTCATCCCTCGCAGTCCACACTGCAAATAAATGGAGCTTGTGCAAAGTCACCACTGGCTAATTTAAACAATTTCACCGACCCAACTGTCAAAAAGTACATATTTTCCACATGCACACTTTAATGCATTCTTGGCTCACATTATCACCACTATAAAACATTTAATATCCTAAAGGCAACGTTTTAACTACCTGTCATGTTCACTTCCTGTAATACATAATTCCATTTTGTGCTCGATAGACGTAATCATCCAATGTGTAAAATGAGGCCACACAAAACCAAAACGAATCTTGGTGTTGTTGCAGGTGCTATATTGATGAAAATAAGACATTTTCTAGTGGGTAATTCAATGTTACACGTATTTGTTCACTTTTTTGCGTGACCTTGCCTGAGACTGGAGCCGCCCGCCATCCATAAACGCACTCCGTCTTGCACCGTACACTGCTGAGGTCGACAACTCATAGGGAATTAGATTTTATTGCCGTCTCTATGCTGGAGTTTGGCATTCCTCCAAGGCCTACCTGTGCAACTAAAGGTGGTTATGCTCAGCAGCTCTTGAAATGGCTAATCTGATCAAATATCAATAATGGAGATATAATGCACACGAGTGGGCTCAGCTGATTTATGGGGCTTTCCAATTCAGTGGGAGGATGATGTAGTGCGTCGGGCAAACTATTGTTAGTTTAATTGTGCGCCAGCCACTTAAGGCAAACAAACGCCTCCCTCAAATAGACGCTCCTTTTTTCCATCACTGGAAAAAAAGTAGATACTAAGTGAAATTATTTCAGTTTATAAGCACTATTGTTTGCACACAGAGAGACGGAAGGCATTTCAACAGTCACTCAGATTAATTCAAGTGCAGAGGCTTGAAAGAAGATCCACAAATTCTGCATCAATTCTTGCTTTTTCTTGATATTTCTCCATACTTGTCCTCCTTCGACATGCGTTATTTGCTAGTTACATTTTTTAATATTACAGTATTCCTAAAGATAGTTTGTAGAAATTAAATTATCCTCCCTGGTAGATGCCTGCAGTTGGAATATTACTTTTATGTTTTTGTAAATGTTAATTTACGAAAAAATATTTTTAGAGGAATGGCCTATATGATTAAAATATTGAACTAATTCACATATCACAGATTTTATGCAAGACCAGTAAATAGAGAGATATGACAAAACTGATCCTTTATTTTGATTTTTTTTTTTCTTCGTGTCTTTCATGTTGTGTTTATATGTTCAATAAATCAATCATGTGCTTAGAAATAAAACTTTAAAAGTGTATTTATATACAGTCTACTGAATATAACGACAGACTACTCCTGCTTGTGCTGCACATTACTGTTGTCTAAAGCAAAACATGGTAGCCAAACGTCGAAAAAAAATGGTGTGGCGAGGACAGAAGGATGCATGCAAAATGTTCTCCAATCTACCATACTCTGAAAGATTTCCTCCTGCATTTCATTTTGAGCCAAACGAGGCACTGCAGATATGAAAAATGGCGTTTAGTAGTCCATCCTCTCGGTGAGTAACCTCATCCCGCTTGAAAATGAGGTTCCTCTCCACACCGACTCACTTGTCGCGACTGAGCGAGGACTTCCCTCTCGTCTGCTTGTCAGGATATTCCCTGAGTCACTGCGTTGGCTGCTGGCCACGCAGCAGTACTGCCGCTCCAAGTGGATCATGGGACACATCGCTAAGAAGAACCGCGTCAACATGCAGCAGGATCCGGACAACATCCTCCCAGGTAAACAAAAAGATCAAATTCGATAATAAACACAAATCAGCAGTGAGGTGGCTGCGGCGCCTTCTTGCACAAAAGGCACAAGTGAGACCATTAGATCGGTTTCCTGTCTGGTTGCCACGGTAATAGGCCGTTCCTGAGGTAGCAGTGAGGTGCTGACTTGAGGTGGCTGCGTAGACGGGTGATGGATGGAACCCTTGAAACCACTTTAGCAACAAGTGCGCTGTTGACGTCTCATACGTTTTGCTAGTTTGCGTCTTATTTTGACCTTTATTGGTTTGTCAGTTTGACAGTACGGTTACACCAGCACAAGGTATCAATATTGATGCCACCTGACATTCAACTATGGTGAGTCCTCGTTTTCCTGCGAACAAGACATTTCCTGGTTTCGAAATATGGTCCAAAAATATTAGCTTGTGCGGCGGGATAAGAATACTTCGTCACGTGGCTCAGGAAGACACGCGCTGTTATGGCCAAGAAATTTTTGAATAGTGATAGACTGTTTTTTTTTTTTTTTTTTTTTTTTTTTTTGAGAGCCAATACCGATTATTAACTCATTCACTGCCATTGAAGAATCGACTTGTCTTTTCACAGTCCAGCCATTCAATCCCAGGAACTTATTTATATTTTTTTCAATTTTTTTCAAATGTTAGGGTAAAAGAGGGTCTGAAAATGTCTGGCAGTGAATGAGTTAATTCTCAAGGAGGCAGTAACCTATATTTGGAACCGATATTCATTTGCAGTAAAAAGGAACATGTTGGCACCATAATTAAGATAAATATATTCACCAAAAAGCCAAGTATCTCTTATTTTTGTGAGTGGTGTACATGATATACAGTATCATAAAAATATCTGCGTTCTCCGAGGGAAATTCCCCCAAAATTGTATGGAGATTTAACGACCGTATAGACGTCTAGTTTTCTTTTGACATCCTTGAACACTACATTCCATTGTAGCTTTTTAAAAAAGCTCTGATGCCGACGCATGCGGAACAATCAATTGAGGATGAACCCAATGCCACACTGATCTTTGGCCTTGAGCGTCTCGCTGGGAAATTTGCAGCTTGGCCAGGCGATCGATAAAAAAAACGGAGCGATCCGGTCAGCGATAACCCCGGAGGCACTGGATTGCGGAATGCTGTCACATGCCCGAGTTCACGTGGAAACACCGAAGCGCTAAGTGTGAGGCGTGTTTCACCGGCAACCAAACACATCCCGTAGGTGCCATTTCTCCTTTAATGGCCCCTCCTGGGTGGCAGCGTCTTCGAAACTGCGCGGTGAAATATCACACGTGTCTCTCAAAGCAGCACAGTTGCGAGCACACATACTCATTTGGTCGACTTTGTATGGAGCGCGTCACGCTACCAATCAAGAGGTGGCAGGATACTGTTGGAAAAAAATGCCAACTTCCTCAGCAACAGCTAAAAGTGCAGCTAGGAGAACCCTCAAGACAATTTAGGGATGTATTTATTTTTTGATTTATCAGCCGTTTTGCTTGTGTCGAATGAATATAGGTCAAATTTGTCAGAGGATGCTCATTAAAAAAAAAAAAAAAAAAACGTCATTTCTGTCCTTGAATTAATCTACAATAAAAAATAAAATTCGTTCCTTGAGACAAAAGATGACAGTTGAAATTTTGAGCCCATATTAAACAATTTACTGCTATCCTTTATGTTGATCTTTCAATTTAGTCCACTGGAAAAATTATCAGGGATCGGTGCTCTTTAACCCGCAAGTACTCTATTGTAAGGAATTGTACTTAATTCAGGGAAAAAGTTGTACTAGTGCATCCCGAGTATTTTATGACCACTGGCTGATCCAAATTTTTCCCATTCAAAGCAAGCAGCAAAATTGCACACAAGGCTGCCTTGCTTCTCTTGCTCCGCCTGCTTACAGTGAACCAGACATACAGTAAATGTTTTTTACAGTTTGACTCTAAACCTAATCTGAAAAGATCTGAGTGACCTAGTGCTGTACAGTGAAATAATCCAAAAATGTCAGCCCTAAATGTTGTTTTTAGTGTCAAAATTCCATCGGACTCTTCTGTGAATTCCGCTTTTGTGTTCCCAGAATTGCAGAGAGCTCTTCAACGCAAGCCCAAAAAGACGTGCATCGTAAAGATGGCCCGGACGAGGAACCTATGGAAGAATATTGTTGTGCTCTGCGTCAACTCGTAAGTGTTTTTGGGACGTGCGTGTAGATTTACACTGCGAATTCAACTTCCCAATTCCCATTTTGTAGCTTGTACAGTTTATCAGATTTTTTGTTTTTGAACGGTCTTTGTCCACGGATATTCATTACACGCAAGCATTAAGAGGAAGGAAGTAATCAATAATACCAGTACATAAATAATGCAAATATTTAATGTTACATTGCGTTTAGCTGCTCTTGACTCTTCCCCACCACTGATTTGTAACCACCACATGACTCCACTGGCTACTGTCGGCAGTTTTTTTTGACTTATTTAATGACGGACACACCGCTAATAGCAAATTTAGACCCTATCTAATGGTCTGTGCTTTCTCTGTAGTCATTTAAAAAAAACATTTTGTTGTCATTGGAACAGACGTGTGTGTATATGTCACCAATCTGTTTATTTGAACGGCGTCAAACTCGCGTTGACGGGGCAAATCCGAATCCAGCCTTGCATCCAACTATTCAGTCGCAAATTCAATACATATCACTTGTCCTCAATTCTTTCCCCACCAAGCTATTTGGTCTTTCAACAAGAGCGCCGCCTTTCCATTTTTATCCTGCTTTCTCCTTTTCCCTCCATCCCTGACCTGCTCTTTAGCACGTACAGACACTCAGCACAGCGTATCGCGTCGCTGACTCCTGAAGTCGGCGTAAATTTTACATGAGCGTCCGTCCTTATGAAACTGAGACACACAGAGGGAGGGAGCTTCGCCTCTGCTTTTTGTGTATCCTGGTGCGCTTGTCTGTCAACATGTGCGTGTTGACAGAGTACATTGTGGATTGCTTTGGATTACGCAGCAGCGCAGTGGACTTTGAAATGTCATTTTAGTAGATCGGGTTGAATCGACACTCGCTACTTCATTTTGATTGACGCTGCTAGAAGGCTATTCATTGAAAACAACGATTATCCTTGTGGTTGTAGTTTGCAGTGGTCAACAACTGTGTCATGATAGAGGAGTTTCTAATGTTTTGTGTTTCAGTTTTATGTTAAATCACCGAGCAACATGAGGACATTCAAATATTTAAAAGCATGCTGCAGTGCAGGACACTGCAAACTACAACAAGCAGATCCTATTCATGAAGTGTCTTGTTGAGCCTCTTGAGGTCAAACAAAATTGTCGACCCCCATGGGAAATAAGGGAAGTCAAAGAAATCCGTTTTCGGTTCAAATGTTGACCATCATTTTTTACTTGGTTGAAATTTTTCAATTGAAAATTCGATTTCTCGAATTGATACACATTAACAGATTTCCTTGATTTAGCATTACACTATGAAAATCTTCCGGGTGGGGCGATATGGTGCAGAAGGCGGATATGACATCATCGAGCCATGTTGCCGACTGGCCGGCTGTGAAGTGTGCTCATCGGTGTTTTTCTTCTGATTCATTTAGTTTCTCCTTTAATTGGACAGTAAAAATGAGCGACCAATACTTAGCGACAGCTGGCCATCGCCATTTTCAGTTTCTGAAGACGACTCGACTGGGCCAGTGACGTCACGGACGTACTGGGTCAAACGGCCAGTGGGCGGGCCCAGCTCACGAAAATATCGAGTTTACTGCCTCTCTTTTGAGGCCTTTTCATTGCGTTTTTACCAAAGTCGGTTAAATAGGAATTGCGTTATTTGTACTTGTACTCCTTCTTAAAAATGTTTTTGAAATAACTTTTTTTCATGTCCCTTACATTTTAAAAATGTATAATGATGATAAAAAATTACTATATGGGAAAATTTGGATAACAGTGACTTCCATACAAGTATGAAAAAGAGGTTTACTGGTCTTGAAATAAAACATAAAATTATTTACATAAATCACTGTATTATTTTAATTTAAGCTTGTCTTTTTTAGGTAGAACTAAAGAATGAATTACAGTCATTATCAACAACAATTATCCATAGTAATATACAAATAATACTACTACTAATAATACAATACAACAAATAGTCTTTTTTCAAATTAATTTAAATTTGTATTTTTTTAGGTAGGACTAAAAGGTGAATTGCAAATTAATTATTGTTAAAAATTTGGGGGCAGCGCGCAAAAAATCTAAATCTAAAATTTGCATCTCTGATTGAAAAAAAAATGTAACAAATGACGCAAATGTAGAACTAATAATAACAATAGTAGAAATAATATTAATGGAAAGAATATTAATAATACAATACAATTTTATTTATATAGGAGATCTTGCATAACATCATGCATGTTTCCTATTACAAGTTTTGGTGCAATTTTAAATACGTATCTTTCTAGAAAATTCAGCTTGAATTTTAAATTGTCCGACAGTCAAATTTAGAGTTTCGAATAGATTTGTTTTTTTTGGATTCAGCGACTTGTTTTCCTCCAGCGTGCATTGTATGTATTTCTTCTCTTGTGCGTGCAGGCTAACAGGCTACGGGATCCACCACTGCTTCGCCCGCAGCATGATGGACCCGGAGGCCCAAGAAACCACCATGTTTCATGACTTCTACGCCGACTATTACACCATGGCGGGCATTGCGGTGGCATCCTGCCTGGCGCTGTGCCCGGCGGTGGGCCTGATGGGCCGGCGCGGCGGCCTCCTCATGTTCATGATCATCACCGCGTTGGCGTCATTACTGCAGCTGGGCCTGCCCAACTGTGAGTTCTCATGATCACTTTGATTCAAGCAAATGCTTTTGCAGTTGACACTTCATTTAATACTGGGTCTAATATTGTACTTTTATTTGGCAGTGGTGTAAAACTGCACTGCTTCTTATAAAGAGGTGTTTGACCATCTAATGTATTTGAATAAGATAGTGACAAATACTCTCCAGTGCCAAAATAAGAGCTTTAGTGTTAGATATTTTGCCTTTTAGTAAGTACCATCCTCTTACAGGAGCAGAGAACTATTATTTATTCAATTGCAGAAAGCACTAGGTGTCTATTAGTGGTAAGCAATGTGTCAGGGAGGGGCCTTAATTTGAACAAATACATTTTTGTAATTTATTAAGATGAAATAATAAATACTTTTTTCTATAAGTAAATAATGATAATATTTTGGTAATGGATTTGTCTTTATCCAGTGATAATTTGTACTTATACAGAAAAACTGACAAATTTAAAGATTAAATCAAATGATGTATTCCTTATCTCAAACATGTTGTGCCTTTTTTTTTTTTTTTTTTACAGTTGTAAATTTTATTTATTGATAATTTCTTTTATTCATTTTTTAAAAATTACATATAAAAAGAAAATAATAAACAAAGTGTCATTTGGAATTTAATTTGTTTTTGTTTTGGACACAATATTACAATGAAACATGTCATGGTTTAGAATACGGAGCAGTATACTATTTGTCAGATTGTTGTACAGTATCCATATATTGTCAAAAAAAAAAATTACTATTTATAGTCCATTAAACCGGAAGCCTCTTTTTGAACAGGGTGAATTGTGTTTGAATTGTGATTATGCAGGCGTACCTAATGAAATATCCAGTGCTTGCACAGCGAGGCATGTCCTGTGCTCATGTTAGTTGCTCATAATGGAGCCTTTGGACATCACCGCTACCTGCTATAGTGGTCAATGTGTACCAACAAGACATGTTTATTCAGTTAGTGGTGACTTAATGTTCAACTTGTGTCACATCAAAGTGTTGCATTGCATTTTCATGGTGTGATGATCTTTTCCCGCGTTGGATTGTGGATTTCATTGATAATCATGAGGGAGTCGTGCTTTTTTATTTTTTATTATTATTTATTTTACTTTTTTTCTCACCACTGACACATCCTTTCTTCTGATTTCTCTTCCAGTGCTGGGAAAGTACAGCACCCATCTCAATATAGGTAAGTCTATTTTGCATGATTATAATCATTTTATGGGATTTTAGATATTAGTTATACAGGCACCCAAAAGTAACAGCTGACTAGACTCAATGCACATGCACATTGCACCTGCACTTCAGAGGGGGAAAAAAAGGCCCAAATCTATCTGTGCTGCAACAGCGCCCCTAGAGGCTGCATGTGCTTCCACACTCTAAAAATGCTACAGTACAGTCCAGTACCTGTATATGCAGAACGTTATACTGTATTGCCATTTAATTTTGTTGCAATTATCCATTTAAAAATATGATTATAGGCAGAAACAATACTCGTGCTTGTGTTTGTATGTAGATAGCTCAGGCACGCTGAAGAAGAACTTCTCCATCGCCTTCTCCATTATCGGGATGTTCTCCTCCCACGCAGTCAGCAACCTGAGCATCTTCTTCTGTGCTGAGATCACACCCACCGTCATCAGGTAAAGCCCACCAGCTCATTGCCACTCGTGTACAAATGTAGGAACAAAGGTCCTCCGACATAAACCGAGGACCCCCGAATATGAAAAATATCTGGTGTTGCAGTCAGCACTAGTGAGACACACCAGTGACTTGAGCTCTGTTGAAGGGATTTGCTGCTCCACCTCCACACTGAGATGGAATAATTGCGCATGTGCCAGAGACTCCTCTTTTGTCAGCATTATTGTCACATGAAGGCGGCAGCTTGTGCAAAATCTCCTCTGAGCACGGCATGAGGTTTACTGTATGTGGCCTTACGTAAGTGGTGATGTTGTATGCTAAGTGCTTGAACAGCGCCATCTGGTGGAGTGCAAGTAGCGCCGGTTGGGAAATGAAATGGCGCTGCAGCGCTCTCTGCTGTCTAGACCAGGCTCCTCTAAACTTAGTAAATGATATCAGAACCGACATAAAGTGGGGGGAGTGATTATTTGATCCCCAGCTGAATTTGTAGCAAAGGAATAAAAATGCCCAATTGTATATTGCTTGTTTATTAATTATGTGGGTAGAAGCTCTCTCTAAATCATTTAATAGCTTTATTGCGGCTTGGAAAATCAAAGCTTCACTTCCCTCCTCTGTTGGTTGAGACTGACTGGGCCACTCCGTGACCTAAATGTGTTTCTTCTTGAGCCATTCCTTTGTTGCCGTGGCAACATGCAAACGTACTGTGGTGCATTGTCATGCTGGAAGACCCATCCATGGCCCATTGTCAATGTTCTTGCTGAGGTTTTTCAGTTGTGTTCATTGCTCACTATGTTGGTGAGCCTTTACACAAAAGTAGCCACAAATCTTAGAATGAACTTATTTTTAGACACAAAAAACATATGATGGATAGGGCTGGTCAGTTAATCAAAATGGAATCCGGATTTTGATTTTGGCTACCTGCGATTCAAATCAAAAAACACTTAATGTGCTGTGCGGCACGGCATGTAGTGAAATCATTACATCATCACTGCGACGTGTAAATTTAAATAATCTCCATCGTCTTTTCTCTCTTTTGTGACACTCTTTGTTGTGGATTTAACGTGGTCAATCACAAACTGCTTGTAATGATCACCATATTTTAGGCGTTGACACATTTTTGTGACACACGGTGAGCTCCTCCAATCTGGTGGCCGTAGTGAGTGTTTTTTTGCTTTGTTTTATTTTTCACTTTCCCAGTTTGATTATCAAACAACAGTTGGCCAAGACCTTTCCCCGCCCATTCTCATAAAAATACGTAGTTGCCGGCAATTGACGTCGACGACGCTCCTCGTTCGGATTCCCTTTGACGCCACAATGCTCTTACAAGGCCAATGCATGCATAGCCGTTATTTATATGCATTTATTGTTTATATTGCTAATATTTTATTCTTTTATGTTGTTGAATTCATTTTGATATATATTCAGTTATTATAATTAGAATTATGATCATTTGTTACAAATGTATTTTCTGGTTCTGTTCGAAGTTATATTGAACTCATTCACTGCCATTGACGAATTCACTTTTCGCAGTCCATCCATTCAAACACAGGACTACATTTTTTTCAAACAAAACGTCTGGCAGTGAATGAGTTCAAGTTGAATTTTGGTATTGACTTCAATATCATTCAAAATAGATGTGATATTTATTTTTTTTCCGTAATCGCCCAGCCGTAATATGTCTAATCACTGATGTTGCTGTAGGGGCGGCGGCCTGGGCCTGGTCCTGGCGAGCGCCGGCTTCGGCATGCTGACGGCGCCCATCATGGAGCTGCACAACCAGAAGGGCTACTTCCTGCACCACATCATCTTCGCCTGCTGCACGCTCATCTGCATCATCTGCATCCTGCTGCTGCCTGAAACCCGCTACCACCCGCTGCCCGAGACGCTGGCCGACGGCGAGAGCTACACGCGCCAGCCGCTGCTGCCGCCGCGCAAGCCCGGCGAGCAGCGCCTCCTGCTGGCGCCCTCCGAGAGCACCCGAGATTACACGCGCGTGCACGACACGCCGTTGCACGAAGCGGCCGCCACCGCCGTCTCCACCATGGACTCGGCCGCTTCGTCCGCCGCCGATTTGACCGCCCTTGCCGGGCCCGATCGGCCCGACGACGACGACGACGGCGCGTGCGCGGTGCTGAATCGAGATGACATCACGCACGCCAGCAAAGAGCGCCTCCTGTCTTCCACGCCTGCGCGCTCGCACCCCCTGTTGCCCGACGAGGACAAGCCTCCGGAAGTGGTCCATGCTTCTATCGAGCCCCTCACTCACGCCGTTGTCCTCCAAACGGACGACGCTCTGCATCCGTCCCCGACGCAGGAAGCTCTTCCGGACCGCGCCTCCGAGGAGCCCCCGCCGGAATCCCCTGACCACCCGGACGCGGACCCTACGTCCAACGGATCGGGTCCTCCGTCGCCAGAGAGCACTGTAGCCGAACCCCCGTCGTCGGCGCTCCCTTCCCCGGAAGTTGCCTCCCTCTGCTCAGACATCCACTTGGAAATAGAGGACGAATCAACGCCACCGTCTCCTCCGCCGGACCCCTCCTCTGGCAGTGATCTTTCTCCCCCTCCTTCCCCCATTCCAGACTCGGTTTTACCCCCGTCGAGCCATACGCCACCGCCCGAATCCCCTTCCCCGCCTCCTCCCCCCATCACAGAAACCGCCGCCACGGCGACCACGTTGACTGATCATCCTTTACGGGATTCCCTAGACTCAAAGTCCGATTCCAGCCCTTCTGGAGCGTCTCCCCCCTCTCTCCTGGTCTGTACTGTTTCCTCCCCCATCGACTCTGGCGTGCTGTCAATCAGCGCCAGCACAGAAAGCAACGCCCTCAACGGCGTGGCGTCGTCATGATGACGATGCCGCTGCAAATAAATCCCCTCGCACTTAATAAGAAGGCCGTCCCAGCCTGGAGTTGGGTCGTCTTTAAACACGATCCCTTTTCTTTTCCTGCACAAGAAACTGCTTTGTGACGGTGTTGTTTTTTTCCTTTTTTTTGTTTTTTTTTTTGTTTAGTTTTTTTTAATTTTTTTATGTCAGTTAACCGAAAAAAAGAAAAAAAAAACACCAGCCTTTCAACTGCATCAGTGGACGAAAAAACGACTTTTTAAGAGTCAATCAGGAACAAGCACCAGAACGTCAGGACAAATGCTGCTGAGAAGTCCAAATGAATTAATGTTTGTCAGACATAGAGTGCTTAACACATTTATTAGGCCACATTCCCGAAAATCGTATCCCAAACTTTGAGCCCAGGCGAAGAATCTGGCGGCACCCCACTAAAAACACGGCCCAGTAAAGCACACTGCCCTCCATAATTCTTGGCACACCTGGTTAAGATGTGTCCTTTAGCATTTAATAATTTCATTTTTTGTCTAAATAAAATAAGAAAGAGGAAAATCCAACTGTTGGTCCAAACTGGGTCCACTCCTCTTCAGCTCCCTCTACAGGGTTTCAATAGGATTGAATTCTTGGGACTGAGATGGCCTTCATTCTGTCTCTGGTCACTTCTACAATTGTCAGTATGAGAGTAAAATAATTTTTCCTTTAAGGCTTTTCACACATCTGAAACTGTTTAGGCGCTGAAATCCCCAAATAGCAAAAATATGCCACAAATTGACATCCCCCTTAACTCATTCGCTGCCATTGACAAATTTACTTTTCACAGTCCAGCCGTTCAATCCCAGGAATTTATACATATATTTTTTTTCAAATGTTATCAAACGTTTAGGTAAAAAAGAGTCTGAAAATGTCTGGCAGTGAATGAGTTAAGAGTTTACTGGCTAAAGCACTACTTCTCCAAAGTGAAACTCGCCAACTCGTGTCAACATACTTTATTGACACCAAGAAGTGAAAGATACTTTATTTGTAGTAATGAATAATAATTTTCAGACTATGTCCTGTCATTTTTCTTACTCCACTGAGTTGTTCGGTGGACCTTCTTATATTGTCCATGACAGAAAGCAAAACAATGATTTTTGGTAATTACTAAAGCTGTTCATTTCGGGCATCCTAAACTGGTCTGATAGATTTCTTATGCACTTTATGGAAGAATAAGACTTGCTTTTGGGCCATGTACCTAAGTAAACAATCACAAGAAACAGCACAAAATAACCCCCACCCCCATAAAACCAAAATGAAAATGTTCAAATGGTGCCAAAAATGAGTATTGCATGTTTTGGGGGGCTTGTTTTGTGCAGCCCCCTGCCATAGACTGAATGTGTATGGAGTAAATCAGATCAATGGAGGCGATCAGAATGTTTTTCATAGGAAGGAGCTGCATACAAAGGTGATTTCTTTTTTTCTTTTTTTTTTTTTTTTTTTTCAAACAATGTCATAATATTGTATTGATATTGTCAACAAGTGCATAATTCTGTGTGTGTGTGTGGGTGTGTGTGTGTCTGTGTGTGTGTAAACAAAATTGAAAACTATGATTGACCTGATAAATGTACAAAGCTTCATTCTTGCAATATTGATGATGCCTCACACGGTACGAAAAATAGTCGGCAAAGACGAAAAGCATTTAAAAAAAAAAAAAAGAAAAAGAATTCATTTTGTGCGTTTTTTTGTAGGTTGTTTTTTTTTACATCCACGCACAACTAAACTGCTTTATGAAAGACTTGACTCTCCCGTCTATACTTGACAGTCTTGCAGAGATGTTTACAACCATGCTCATATAGCAAAGTAAGGGTCATTACTGAAAAAAAACTCCAAAGCCAGACGGAGATTTTTTGTTTGTTTTGTTTGTGACTCATTGTATTGCGTGGAATTTGCCCAGGGAGGAACAGAAAGCGGCGGCTCGAGAGATCTTGCGCAGAAAAAAAAAAAATCACAGGTTCTTTCCTGAAAGGTTCTTCCTCCATGTCCACTGACGATAAGATTGTGCTTGATTTTTCTTTCTTTGCTTTCTTCCTGTGAATGATGTAATGCGGCTTGAATCAAAATACGATCGATTTTGTTATTGTTCTTCAAGGTGGATGATCAAGTTGTAAAATATTCGTGCCAGTGTTTGATGCTGCTACACACCTCAAAGCACAAATTCCCTGCAATCATGTGACGTCACACTGGCGGAGTATTAGAGCCACACCGAAACGAAATCAACAATATGGTAAAGTTATACATTCGTTTTACCTGGTGCAAAGTCCAAGTTGTAAGAAAGAAAATGGATTGTTATGAGAAAATACTTTTTTTTGTTTTTGTTTGTTTAACCAGAAAAAGTTGGAAAAGTCAAGCTTTTAAAAAAGGCATGATTTTACAGTAATAGTTGTAATTTTACGATCACATTTTTAATCACATTTTATTTATAGGAAAGTCATAGAATTCTTCTTGCAATATAATGACTTATCACTGTTTTTTTATTTCTCTCCTTAACATTTGAAAGTTTTTCATTGTTACTTTTCTTTTTCTGGTAATACTTAGAATTTTCAATCATCATACAAAAATTTACTGGAAACTCAACTCAAACTCAAGATTTTGACTCTGAAATAGTTTTTTTCCTCATAGTTAGTTATTCATACTATTGGAACATTGTATTTTCATAAAAATATACCCTCCCCCCCAAAAAAAATCTTCTACATTGTCTTTTTATTTTAATATGACTTATGATCTCATAACTGTACCACTTTATATTCATGATTCTTTTCAGACGTTTCCGTTTGTGTGGCCCTAATACTTTGTACATTCAATGGAGCTTTTCCCAAATAGGAAAAAATAACAATAGAAAAGGGAAGAAGGAGCTTTCTTTGAACAATTGATGATGCAGACTTTGACAGTGGAATGGGTGACATCTGCTGCAGAGATTTTGCTTTAACTTGGCTTCCTTTCGTTTGGTGTGTGTGTGTGTGTGGGTGCGTGCGTGTGTGTTTGTGTCGCAAACACAGCGGCCATATTAAAATAACAAATGAGACTCTCGTGTCAAATCTCATCAAGCTTTTGCACGGTGCTGACTGAAGCATTCGCAATATAACAAGTACAATTACGCACCGGTGGAAGCATTGAGCGGACGTCCGATACAGTTGGAACAGTGAATGTAAACATGAAGGATTAAGAATAAATTTGTGAAATGTGATCAAGTGTTCAGGTTCTGCTTACTTCCTCTCTTGAAGGGAGATTGAATGAATGTAAAAAAAAAAAAAAAATTAAAGTAAAAAGAAATCCATTGATTGTACGATTTATGATTTGAATGTTTGGTTTGACTTTGTTTTCAAATTCTTACACGCACTTGTATATAAGCCATACCTGTTGTCAGAATAAACCACTATTTATTGATCAGCCTTTCACTTTGTTTTTCCGAAGGACTCATGTAGAAAAACGTGTGATGGTTGAGCTTCAGTTTTAGCGCCAAACCTTCAGGGTTCTGCGAGAAAGTAAAAAAAAAAAAAGGCAGGAAAAGCCTACTAGAACATCTGGAGTTTATTTAGGATTAATCAGAGGCACTTTAAATAGTAGCAGGGGTTACTACCGTTTAATACAAGTTTGAATATGATTAGTTAATACTGCACATTATGTGGATTTTTCATTATAGTTTTAACTTCGTTTTAACTAGGTAGTTTTCGTTAGTCTTCATTTTTCGAAAATATCTTATTTTGAGTTTTTATTAGTTTTATTAGTGGTTTTATTTTTTTCTTCACCTTTATAAAAAAAAAATCAATTACATTGTATACAGGTCATACATCACAATGTTGTATAGATTATTTTTTTATCATCGCCCAAACCTGCATGTGCAGACTTTTTCTATCCACTGTTGCTATATGAGGTTCTCAAAAATAGTACTGTATCAGTTGTATTTATTTTTTGTTTCAGTTAATGTTTTATTTATATATTTCCTCCAACTAAATATGTTAGTAATTCTAAAACTAAACGACCACAAATAACTAACACTATTCACGCCCATCAAAACTCAGCATTCCTCTTTGTTCTTCCTGCACTTGTGCAGGTGTCCCAAATATTTCAACAGGAGCCGAGTACGTAAACGGCTGCCGTGTTTTGCCTTGCTGCGGCGGCACGGCGCAGTAAGAATGAGTTGGACTCTGATTGTGTGACGCCGTGTAACCAAATCCTGCTACAAACTCTAAATCCTGTCTGGACAATTTCCTTGCAGGGGACACAATGAAGTTGCTTGGCAACAGGCCGCCCTGCAGGAAGAATGCCCCCACTGTTAACATGCCCCGTCTTTATGCTTTGCACTATAGCCGCCTCCTGACTGCTGCTTGATGTATATTTCAGCAGTGCTATCAATCGTCTTAAAGCTATACAGACACGCATACACGATTCCCCCAAAGTGCGACAACAGGAATGAGATCACCGCCAAAGACAACCTCTGCTTGGCTCACGGAGGACAAAGGGCAGCTTAATGAATAGCTTGACGGGACAGTAAAAAGGTGTGTGAGAGCGTGTGTGTGAGTGCGTGTGGGAAGAAAGAGCACAGCGAACATGCTTTGAAGGCCGCCATTTAATCCTCAGCCAAACAGGATGCGAGACAAAAGGAGAACTTTGACTTCTTAAACACGGCTCCACACTTTCATAACAGTCTCTTTTTACTACTAATATTCTTAAAAGGGCAGTGATGCGGCCTAGTGGTTTGCACACCCGCCTCACAGGCCTGAGGTTCGGGATTCGAATCGCGACCTAGGTTCATTGAAGACCTTGTGAAGTTCTCCACTGTGCGATGAAAAAAGGTTGTTGTTGGTTTATAAAAATGCTTATCACATACATCATATACATTTATTTACTAATATCCTTTGTGTGATTAATAAAATATGACCATATTCATTCATTAGTATCTCTATTGTTAGTCAAATGGGAGTGCGGGCCGGCGGAAGGAGGGCTGCGCCGCTGTGCGAGTGGTCACAGACAAGGCTATTACAGTTCATAAAAAGTAGCGAAATGACTAAAACTAAAATTGAAAATACATTTTCATGAACAAAATAAAAATGAAAACAGTTTTACAACAACGAAAACGTTTATAAAACGAACTAAAACAAACTCTAATTACAGCGCAAATGTCCTTCGTTTTAGACAACCCTAACCCTAAAAACGAATTAAAACTAACTGAATTTAAAAAGCAAACGTCAAAACGATATGAAAACTAACTACAATGAAAAAATACGAGTATGCTGTGTTTGAAATTGCGGGTGATAGTGATTATGATTAATTCAATGTATTAATGTCCCACGCTGGTCTCATATTTACTAATGAAATCCGGTGATGTGCACCGCACACATCCGTGGAGCACCGAATCTGTCATTCTGATGAAAAATTAAAATTGAGTCTACTTTTTCTGACCAAATTTGCAGATGCGCTGGGGGGCGAGGCATAAACACCCAGCGAGGCGTAACGCGTCTACCAAATTCACAAACATGCTGAATTAGACCATGCCCCCAGCACAAAAATGACACAGCGTCCATTTTTACTCTGAGTGCAGACTACTTACTAAATTGTTGGATGACTTCGGGGCGTGGCAACTCCATGAGCCGAAACGCCCAAATGGGCGCAACACTGCCACAAAGACGCTAGACTACACTTGCGCTGGCACGAAAATAAAGTTACGCCCGTTTTTACGCCGAGCGCATGGCCCAAAGCGTTGATTCAGTGTGATGAGTGCGTGTTATGTACCAGATCCGCGTCATGTTATCGACCCATACAATCATACATATACAACCTCACATCTCTAATGTTCCTCCTGCTTGACATAGAACGGCGTCATTGTGCTGCTGAGCGCAGGCCGGTGCTGATGCTGATGATGATGCAGCACATTTGATGCTCGGGTCCGCTGCATCACAGCCGAGCTCTGCCATTGGCTGCCGGGGATGCTGTGGATGCTGCGACGTCATCCTCCGGGCGGCACCGTTATTAACGTGTCTGAGGGAAGCGCTGACTCCGAGCCGCACCGCAGCGCCTCAACACTGACGAGCACACGCCGGCCAAAGGCGCCACAGGAGCGGACGCACCCGCCATAACCACCCACCCAGTCAGCCATCGTCCATCGCCGCAGCTCACTGCGCCATGAGGGAGATCGTGCACCTCCAGGCAGGACAATGTGGCAATCAGATCGGGGCCAAGGTAACTTTCATATAGAGAAAGGTTTGCATGGTTCTGCAGTCAGGGATGCGTAGCACTAAATCCCTGCTTCAGTTATAATCAAGTTAAACAAAAATTGGGATTAGGGTATGTATATGAGTGGACTATCGTTTCATTTCATTCATGAAATGGCCTCGCCCCGGCATACCTCTCCGAGCTCCTACGCCCCTTCCCGCAGCCTCAGGTCTGCGGACCAGGCGCTGCTCGAGGTGCCGAGGACCGAGCGGAGCCTCAGAGGGGATCGAGCCTTTTCTGTTGCTGGTCCTTCCCTCTGGAATGACCTCCCATTGGTTGTTAGGCAAGCCCCCTCTCTGTCCATTTTCAAAACCCGGTTGAAGAGACATTTCTTTTCTCTGGCTTTTGATCAGACCTGAAATTTTCCGGTGTCAATTGTATATAGTGTTTTATGTCCATTTATTGGCTTTATTTATTTATATTTTATATATTATTTATATCTATATTTATGAATACATGTATCACAGCCTTTTATTGTTTTCGTTCTATGTATTGTATTGTTTGTAAAGTGCTTTGTTACAGCTCCAGCTGTTATGAAATGCGCTATATAAATTAAATTGTATTGTATTGTGTTGTATTTTGACACCAAGCAGATGCGCACTTGCCGAATGGAGGCCTCGTCAAGGGCGTGGCTTTTGGAATTGGATGCTATGAATTCTGGACTTGTGTCTTGCTCTTCCTGTCCAAAACCATATATGTTACTTTAACCTTTTTTTTTGTTTTTAATGAAACGTATAAGCAGCTTGGTTGAATTGTTAGCACATCTGCCTTACAGTTTTCAGGTTCGAGTTTGAATCTTCTTCCCGTTTGGGGTTTGCGTGTTGTTCCTGGCTTCCCCTCCACATTCCAAAAACATCCGTGTTAGTGTTACTACAAGGGGAAAAGAGTGAAGATAAAAACATGTACATATGTCAAGTAAATTGAAAACAAAAAAATAAAAACATGTTGGCATGTTACATTAATGACAAAAAACATGTATGCTACATTATAAAAACAATGTTACATCAATTAATGACAAAAGCATGTATGTTATGACAAAAATATGCTAACCCAAAACTTGATTCAAGACAAAACAGGTTATGAAAACATGTATGATGAAATTGGTTATAAAAACATATATATTAAATAACTTCTGACACAAAAACACATGTATTAGGTTATAAAAAATGTATGGTAGACAGGTCAAAGAAAAAGTATCTGTTAGGTTATAAAAACATGTTACCTTGATTAACACCAAAACACAAGTTATAAAAAGGTCTAATGAAATAATTACTGACACAAACATATATCATGTTATAAAAACATGTGTGATAGACTTGTCATAGAAAAAATATTTGTTAGGTTATAAAAACATGTATGTTACGTCAATTAACAACAAAAACACGTTAGGGTATAAAACATATGATGAAGTAATTACTGACACATATATTAGGTTGTAAAAACATGCATGATTGACTAATAAAGAGAAAACATTTCTGTTTGGTTATAAAGACATAGATTAAACTAACAAAAAAAATCTATGTTAGGTTTTTTAAAAATGCGTGTGATTAATTAAAGACAAAAACACCTAGGTGGCAGTAATTAACTACAAAAACCTTTATATTAGGTTATCAAAACATGTTAGCCATGCATGTTAACACAAAAACATTTACGTTAAATAGATTAAAGACAAAAATGTGTATTAGGTTATTAAAAAAATACATTTTTGATCATTAAAGTAAAAAAAACATCAATGTTACCTTACAAAATATGGATTAGGCTGATCAAAGTAAAAAAACATGTATGTTAGGTGAATTCATGAATTCATTCAATTCATTCAATACAATGCAAGTTTTTGTCTTTCAGTCATGTCACGTGTGCTTTTGTTCAAACAAAATAATGCATGTTAACACCTGTATAAATAATGCTGTTTTTCCCCTTTTTTGTTTAAATGCTTTGTCACAGCTCCAGCTGTCATGAAATGCGCTGTATAAATAAAATTCAAAAATCAAATAATTAGAGACAGCAAATTACATTCAAGTGTGAACGTTTGTCCGAAACCATGCACAGAAAATGTGGACAAAAGTATTGGAACACGTACTGGAAGTGAAAATGCGAAGCTTGCACGATACTGTTGTCTTCTAGTTCTGGGAGGTGATAAGCGATGAGCACGGCATCGACCCATCGGGCAGTTACCAAGGCGACAGCGATCTGCAACTGGAGCGGATCAACGTGTACTACAACGAGGCTTCAGGTAAACAACAAAACCACATTTCTAAACTCATGACCTTCCGTGCGATTTTTTGACACCACTGAACACAATCGAGGACGGAACAGCAGCTAAAATATCTCTCCTTTCTTTTTTGTCTCCATCCCCATGTCCACTTCCACCCATGTGTCCGTAGGGAGCACAGGTATATCTGCACTCTCATCTCATTTTGCTGCCTCTTGCGGTTGCTGCAGTGAGGTTACTTCAGGTCACCATTCACTGAGCCTTCAGCGTCTGTCAGATTCATTTGCACGCTACCGCTATCCATCTATCCATCTATCCATCTATCCATCTATCTATCTATCTATCTATCTATCTATCTATCTATCTATCTATCTATCTATCTATCTATCTATCTATCTATCTATCTATCTATCTATCTATCTATCTATCTATCTATCTATCTATCTATCGAGAGATTTTCCATTGAAGTTCATTTCCATTGTTGTGTGTCCGCAGTCATTGCACGCAGAAGTGTGTGTTATGAAAATAGCATATGCCGTGAAGAAAATATACAGATGTCCCGATTATCAAATATTTGACACTTTTTAGTTTTTTAGTTGAACGAATACTCATGTTACCAGATTTGTTTTTTTTCATCCCAAAAGTTACAAGGATGAGATTATTTATTTCATTTACTTCATGGACTGTACTTATTAATAAATATGCCAGAGTTAGCTAGAAGGCAATTTTTATCCGCAGTCCAGACAGATGGTAAATGAACACCACATGGCAATAAATGAAATAAAAGTACTATTAAAGCAAAAATTGGAATGATTGAATGAAGTTACATTTTCTAAAGAAGTAAAATATTAAATATAAAATAATCAATCATTTATGTGACAACTGAGAAGAAATGATACATGGAATTAAAAAAAATCATGGAAATAGTAATTTATGAGAAGAAAAAGGTTATTTCTTTAAGAAAGAGTGGTGTACAAGAAAAAACATTTTCAACAGAAAAGAGGAAATTGCATTTTTGAAACAAAATATTTTAGAAATGTTTAATCTTACATGAATTAAGTCAAATTTTTCATTTTGTAGGAAGAATGTAAAACTAAAAATCATTATTTTTAGAAATAGTAGTAAATACATGACAAATTATAAAAATCTGATGTGCTAGAGACAAAAATTAGGGCATACTTGAATCAGTGCAAAAAAAATCTTGAAAAGTTTACTTGCATCTCTAATTTAAAAAAAATGTAAATATTTGTTGACCAGTGTTATACAATATAACAAATATGAAATATTACCACTAAATTCTTATTTTAAGAAAACGTTACAGGAGAAGTGCCCAAAAAAAAATAGCAGTTGTGAAAAGGATTCAACCCCCCTAAAAAAAAGTGATACTCTGAGAATAAAGTCATTTTTCTGCGAAAAAAGCCATAAAGTTGCTGGGAGAACAAAAAGCGGTTACTGGTTACTGCAGAGCACAGGGGCTCATTGTTCGAGCAAAGACAAGGCTTGAAAGGAAGACACATTTTTGGGAAGGGCCTTGCTTGAACCCACTGTGCCGACCTCAGCACTTTAAGAGGCTCAGTGGTCTGGAAGAAGCCATGCAGTATGTTGCAGCACTTTGCTGGCGCGCTCAGCGAAAAGGGCGTATCGGGAGGAAAACAAAAAAACGATTTAATAAGTCAGAGACAGATGGAGAGACATTCAGTCACTTAAGTGTGGAATGACATCACACAGTTCCTCTCTCCTCATTGTCATCCCACAGGCAGCAAATTTGTCCCCCGGGCCATTCTGGTGGACCTGGAGCCCGGGACCATGGATTCGGTTCGCTCCGGCCCGTTTGGCCAGCTGTTCAGGCCTGACAACTTTGTCTTTGGTGAGTGGAATTATGATGCCCACCCCTCCGAGCCAAAGACGCTGACAAACACGCATACACACGGTGACTGTGTGAGTATCCCGAGAGCCCCTGTCGCATTCCGCAACCCTTCACGGTATTGTGCGAGTGGAGTGATGCATTGTTAGCGTGGCGCTAGGTGACACGCTGTCAGCTCTCCTGGTGGTCACAAGGGAAGGGCTGCCAATATAGTGGCCAGCAACAAAGGCACAGGCACGTTGTATTCATACTAATCATGGCCCCCCCAAAAAACACATATTGTAGTCCTACTGGTTGGTAGTGTAGTGAGACACACATAGCTAACTTTTGTGGAGGTAGCGTGGGGTCATTTCCCACACTGGATGTCCTAATTCAGCGGGGATCAGCTTTAGTAACCCTGAACAGGTTAAAAAGTAATGTCATCCACGATTTTTAAATCGTACGTTAAATCGAAGTATGCACAATTTTGCAGTGATCATTATTTCGCACGAACCAGTGTTACCAGTGCAGCCTCACGTAGCGATACGAACAGAGAATGTCCAAAAAATCTTATTCTGCATCCCATTTATTGTGTGTGTAATTCCACTGCTGGTCACTAGATGGCAGCACATCATTATGTTTGACACTGTGTATTAAGTAAATTTATAGTGAAAACAGGAAGTATTTTAAGCTCATTAAATGTGAAATCGTGTAATCCTGCTTTTTACGCCTACAGAAAGCGTATGTTCTTCTCATGATCAATGTACATCTTTTGGCATGATTATTACCATACGTGGTCATTTTAAGGACGTTCGCGAACTCTTCATTTAGGCTTGCTTGCGTCTCGCAGGTCATAGCGGAGCAGGAAACAACTGGGCCAAGGGTCACTACACGGAGGGAGCCGAGCTGGTGGACGCCGTTCTGGACGTGGTGAGGAAGGAGTCGGAGAACTGCGACTGCCTGCAGGGTTTCCAGCTGACCCACTCGCTGGGCGGCGGCACCGGCTCCGGGATGGGAACCCTGCTGATCAGCAAGATCCGCGAGGAGTACCCCGACCGCATCATGAACACGTTCAGCGTCATGCCGTCGCCCAAAGTCTCCGACACGGTGGTTGAGCCGTACAACGCGACGCTGTCCGTGCACCAGCTGGTGGAGAACACGGACGAGACCTTCAGCATCGACAACGAGGCGCTCTACGACATCTGCTTCCGCACTTTGAAGCTCACCACGCCCACCTACGGGGACCTCAACCACCTGGTGTCGGCCACCATGAGCGGGGTCACCACGTGCCTGCGCTTCCCCGGCCAGCTCAACGCCGACCTGCGCAAACTGGCCGTCAACATGGTGCCCTTCCCCCGCCTGCACTTCTTCATGCCGGGTTTCGCCCCCCTCACCAGCAGGGGGAGCCAGCAGTACCGCGCCCTGTCGGTCCCCGAGCTGACGCAGCAGATGTTCGACGCCAAGAACATGATGGCGGCGTGCGACCCGCGCCACGGCCGCTACTTGACCGTGGCGGCCATCTTCCGCGGCCGCATGTCCATGAAGGAGGTGGATGAGCAGATGCTGAGCGTGCAGAACAAGAACAGCAGCTACTTCGTGGAGTGGATCCCCAGCAACGTGAAGACGGCCGTGTGCGACATCCCGCCGCGCGGGCTCAAGATGTCGGCCACCTTCATCGGCAACAGCACGGCCATCCAGGAGCTCTTCAGGAGGATCTCGGAGCAGTTCACCGCCATGTTCCGCAGGAAGGCCTTCCTGCACTGGTACACGGGCGAGGGCATGGACGAGATGGAGTTCACAGAGGCAGAGAGCAACATGAACGACTTGGTGTCCGAGTACCAGCAGTACCAGGACGCCACGGCCGATGAGATGGGGGAGTATGAGGAAGACGAAATGGAGGATGACGACGACGGCCGCTAGTAAGGAGGTGTTGCCCTGGGAACTGTAAACCGACCACTGCAGGATAGATTTTTTCCCTCCCCCTGGGCATTGAATCAATCGCCAATGGTCGGCTCTGTTTGTCTTGGACGTTTCGCCTCTCATTTGAGAATCAGTTCATGCAAATGTGGAAAACCCAACTATTGGTGTGCCTCCAACTTGGAGCATAAAAACTTGGGTCTTCCACACCAACTCAGTCTGGTCTGTTTGAACCAAGTTGCTGCATGAACCGATGACGCCTTCTCAGATGAGAGGCGAAACACCTAAGACAAACAGAGCAGTCCAGCGCCCTTCGATTCAATGCCTTGAGAAAGAAATGAGCTGGTATGAATGAGAATATCCACAAGGCTGCAGAACAAGAAGAGACGTCAACGTAGATCCTCTCACTAGTACATGTGACTCATTATCAACGCTGGTAGAAGCTGCCGCTGCTGTTTGTCTGGTAAAAACTCAAGTTTAGCATTTCAAATAAAGGTTACACATGCATTTCTGCAACTGTCCTTTTGTAACGTGTAGATAAGAGTGTCCACGAGAAGGATATCTAGTTCTCGAAAACAGCCTCTAAATACACTTCATTACGTAAACTTGACAGTCTAATGAGGTCCAATATCATCGCAGTATCAGAGGTCAGCAAAAGTATGGCCCGTGGCCCACATATGGCCCGCTTGGTTCTTTTCACATTTTCACTATCAAGAGTCCATAATATTTTTTGTATAAATGAGCTATTTTCCCCCTAAAATTGGTTACTTAGATTTTACTAAATACTGTAATTAATTAATTATGTATAATAACATTAAAAATGAGCAGGAATTATGATTTATTTATTAAAACAAGTGATTATATTTCTTGAAGTGATTGTAACCATTTTTGGGACGTAAAATTGGTTAATTGAAATGTATTTGCTGTTTTTTAGAGTAATTTATGCCATTAAACGTGTGGTTGACTTATTTTGTTACGTAATAAAATTAGCAGAATAAATACTTTTACATGTATATTAAACATTCTATTAAATAATTGGTTAATTTATTTAATTTACATTATAAATATTGTGTGTGTGTGTGTGTGTGTATTGTGTAATATATAATGAATAAAAGTTGAGCAAATAAAATGACTCGGTCACAGGCATATTAAATCCAAAGTGCAGTATATAAAATAAAATACTGTCACTGTGATATTAAAGCCAAAGTCTATAAATTAAAATAAAACATTAAAAAAAGACTGTTAGACAGGTGTTAAAGCCAAAGCGTAATGTACAAAATAAAATCCAATAGAAAATTTAAAAGTGCTCCTTACTTACTTTGAAACTACATGTTAAGCTTTACCAGGAAGGGTGTGGCTGACACTGACAAAAAAAAAATTGAATCATAATGTTTTTATTTAGTAATAGTGGTAAAGCCCAATCAAATGAATGTGAAATAACCCCCCAAAAAATCATAATTCTATTTTAATTTTGAGCAGAAGTGCGTCACACTGAAAGTGAGTGTTCTGAAGCGATCAGCATCAGCAGTACCGGCAGCGGCTACGACTGTGGATGCTGTTTCTTTAAATGTGGCCACACCCTATCTGGTTTATCTGTCAGACAGGAATGCCTCATCATGACATCTGCATCGACATGACTGATGACCTCACACACGCACACACAGAGGCCATAGAACACACATGAGTGTTTTAGGTCTAATGATGAGCAAATCTTTGTTAAAAGGAAGTGCGATTTCAAAATAAATACTATTCCACCATACACAATATGATTAATTATACATGGCATATGATTGAGTAACACTTAGAAAATGCTTGCGTGAATTTAAGTGGAATTTTGAGTGCCGATTAAGTGGATATAAGTCACTTCTGCTACGCACCGTTGCTTCAGTGTAAATGAGAAAGTAGGAGTGTGTGTTGGTGGAAGACAAGACAACAGCCAACTGTTTATTCAAATTTATTATGAGGGATATTGCAGTCTTTAATGCAATACAGGCTATTTCCATTCAGAATGTTAGAACTTGTATGAAAAATTTGCGTATCAAAAACAAAGGGAGAAATACTTAGCAATTAATGGAAAATCAATTAACCGCCCCCATCACACACACGCACACAACAAAAAAATACAAATTTAAAGAGCACTTTAGTAAAACTAGAAAGGAGTGCAAAAGAAAAAAAAAAGTTTGTTTTTGTTTGCAAAAGTGCTTTCAATGTGTTATTTCAGAAGACATATTTTACAGCAAGAGCCCAAAGTTGATTAGTTGCAAGATAACTAAGGCTCAATAGTCACAAGGTCAACATTAGACATTCCCACAGTTAAACTATTTCTAACTGGTCACGTTTCAAAACCAAACCAAACGCATTGTGCACTGTGAATGGATGAAGGCACTAAAAACAGAAACGTTCAAAAGAGGTTTTTATTTCAAGCCGAAAATGGAACTGCAGCACAAGGGTGATTGTGCTTCAAAGCCTTTAAAAAAAACAAAGCCTTATCTTTTCTTCTTACTGCTCTGTTTTATGGCTTTACCAAGTGTATTGGCAAAGGGTGGGACAAATTATTTGTATTGTTTTCTGTTACGATAAAGTATTAATACACCAACACCGTATATTCACTCCGTGCCGTAGATGTATTTGTACAAGCATCTTTGGAATATTTAACAATGGTATATCACAATGTATGTTAAGTGAAACTAGAGTTTAAATCTAAATAAGCAACATAAACACGGATGCACACAGTGCGGCGCAACCACAGTGGCACTACTCGCCATTAAAGACAGCATATTCACATAATGTAAGATTATAATACTGTGCATGGAACTCTTTCGACACCACATTTGAATTCATCTGTGGCAGTGCTGCTTGAAGTCCGTCTATGACAAAGTGTGTATTTGCACTAGATGATACTTATTAACATTTTTTTCCCCTGATAGGAAAATGGAAGTGTCGATTTGAGGGAGGCATTAGCTAGCTAGTTAGCTAGCAAAATGAGTAAAAGCTCATTTGTTTGTTTTAGCTGGGGGTGCAAAAAACTTTCCATAATTTTTAGCTAGTTAGCTAGCTAGCTTTGCTGTAAAATGAGAGAAAGCTCATTTCTTTTTTAAACTGTAAGCACAAAAAAAGTGTTTCTATAAATGTTCCCTTAGTGAGTAGATGTAAGGTTTCTTCTATGTTTATTATATCTATTGGGTTTAATTGCTAATTTGTGATATTACTCTTATCATGTTATCTTGACCATGTGATGGCTTTGTTTATGTTTCTCCCAAGTGAACAAAATATGTAAAACACTCGACCAAATCTTCCTAAACTGATTCAATGGCGACGGTCTGTAAGAACTTGGTTCAAGACCCACTATCAACAATAAGTACACTGGGACTGCATAAAAGATATCACCCCAAGTACATGTTCATGTTTTTTCCAAAGGCACATTCTAATCGTCAAGAATGGTGGACATGGACTGGCATGTCCAGCTGAGTGTACAGTAATGAATACAGTGAATACAGTGTTTCCAGTGGACATTCCGATAGCAAACATACATTTTAAGCTCTAGATGAAGATTCTATATTCCTCTCTGTAACCGAGACCTTCTTGCGCTGCTGCACCACCACTCTCTGCCCGACTTGTGACTTGGGTGTGGCTTTCAGGACAAAGTCCTCCTTTGACCCTGTGGAATCTCGAGAAGCCAGTGAGAAACTCTTAGCCTGCACGCTTTGACCCCTAACGTCCGATCCTTGCTCACTCGATCCCCGACCTGCCTGGACTAAGGCTACCTGTGCACCTCCAACTGAAGACCCCTTCTCCACCATCAGAACTTGTCTAGATAAGGTTGCTTGCGCGCCAGATCCTTGACCGGTCTGGACAAGGGAAACCTGTGCACCGTGCCCGCCACCCGTAGACCCGTTTTCCACCACCAGTACTTGTCTTGGTAAGGTTCCTTGAGCCAATTGCCCTACTTGGCCATCCACAAGCACCATGCCTTGAGATCCCTGGAGGCCGCCGACTTGAACCAGGCCTTGTGTCAGCCCAACTTGACCCACTCCCTGTTGACCGACTTGAACCAGGCCTTGTGTCAGCCCAACTTGACCTACTCCCTGTTGACCGACTTGAACTTGTGTCAGCCCCACCTGACCCACTCCCTGTTGGGCGCCTCCTGCAACAAGCACCATTTGGGACTGGGGCTCTACGACATACATGGGTGCGGCGGTATAGTACAAGGCGGGTTGTTGCACGAGCAGCGTTTGACTGGGAATTACGACGTTGTCTTGGACGTGCACCTTGGAGAGTGTGGATGATCCCTCTTGGACAATTGCGGACGTTACCTTGGAGGTGTTGAGAGTGTCGATATGGACGAGATCTCTGTCTCTAACAGTTTCAGTGTGAGTCTGGACTTGCTTCTGAGTGGATGGCCTGACAGGAGACACTGGTCTGACTGGTGGATTGATACATATGCCCGCATCCACTTGAGCTGACCGCTTGCAAATCTCAGCCAAGGTTTTGAATTTAGGGTCCAGATCATCGAGGAATGAGAGGTCGTTGTCGTTCTCGTGGAGGCTGCAGCAGCCCACAGAACCTGACAGAGACTCCCCGCCCTCGTAGTCATAGACTAGTATGGCATCCTTTTCCTGCGACTGCTGGGCAGCATGGTTGGACTTCTGCAAGGAAAAAGAACAATCATTTATTGAGTCGAGTTAAACTCTATTGCAAATTAAAGTTTGGGGGCCATATACAGCTGAGGCATGGCTTCTTTTTTGTGAGTCTACTTATGATAGATCTGCCTATGTCGCAAAGTGAAACTCGCTTCAACGGTCAGAGAATAAAGAATAAAAAGGGCAAGGAAACAAAGTCATTTCAAGAGGATATTCACAGCCGTGTGTGCCACTACTATAAGTGTCTGGAATATTACATTTTGTAAAACGTTCAGCAGTTCCTGGGTTGTCTTTCCAGGGTTGTCTGGTACTCACACTGGAATAGTATTCCTCCAGGAAGTGATCAGATACTGCCAGGTCATCAAAGGCTCCGCCTCTGTATTGGGAGAAGTGACCTTGTCCCGTCATCATCCCGCCATCAATGCCGTTTATTCTTCCTTGGCCAGAAAATTGGTTGTACTCGTTGTATAGGTGCACATTGTCTGTTGTTAAGATGGAGTTTTCATTGCCAGAGATGACTACTCCACACCCTTCAGCCAGTCCCCCGAGGTAGCCCTTTCCTCCAAATGTGTTGATGTCCTTGGAAATTATCACCTGTCCAGCATCTGGTGTGAGGAGGAGGGGAACTTCCTACGAGATCAAAGCCCAAAACCCATCAGAGAAGAAGCTTTTTTTTTGTTATTGACTAACCGGAAAAAAAATCAAGTACCCTATCTTCTCCTTGGCATTCTGTGTGGTAGGAGATCAGCTGCTGTTTGGTATCAAACGGAATGGCCTTGAAATCTCCTCCGGTTCCTCCACACAGACAGAACAGCAGCAGAAGAGGCACCACTAAGACAACACAACAACAGGTCAGGTGATGCATTTCTACATGTTGGAAGTACATAGCAAAATCTTGGTGAAAAATATAAAGCAGCATCATGGTTTGAATATAGAACATTGCATTAGTGGTTGATTTTCATTTTATACTGGCGTAAAACATTATGGTAAAAAATGAGACAAGAGGCATTTATTACCCCAGATTAATATTTTACTGGATAGCTTTGACTTGTATGGCCAGTAATAAAATTTTATTTATTGCCCATACAGGTTATAAAGGTTTTACTTCATTTCATTATTTCAATGGAAGTAGGATCAGAGTCCACATCCAAGGTAAACAAAAAAAGGGTTAACCCACTCACAGAGCAGCAGCAGAAGTCCCAACAGCAAGAGTAGAATTCCCGCAACACCAAAATCTGAACGCCTTTCGATGTGGGCCACACACGTTTTAGTGTTTGCCTCGCAGGTGCAAACAACCACGTCGAGCATCTGAATGTCGCCGCACGACTCTCCTTGCTGGTCCTTGATCTCAACAGCCACTTTATACATGCCCGGCCACAAGTGCTCTTGATCTCGCAGGATCGCCGTCGTCCCTGAAGTCAAAGACAGTGAACGCATTTTAAATGGTTTAAATGGGTTAAACTGTATTATCACATATTTTGTTTTACAAGTGATTGAGCGAAGACAAAAAGGAACAATAAAGGTAAAATTGGACCCCACAAATGACGGAGTATCACAGTGTAAGCTAACGTTAGCATGTGTCTTGACAAATGTGCTGTATCAATGGCTGAGCAGTAAGCACTACAAATTAAAACCTTGTAGGGCCAAACAAAAAGTGTCAATCCTAAAAAGGTAGCCAAAAAATGTGTGCTCGGTCTTACCATTGAGATGCTCCACCGACCACTTCCCGTGGCTGCTAGTTGAAATGACCGTGAACTCAAACGGCTCCGAGTTGGGGAACTCGTCTTTATCTATGGCCGTGACGTAGATGACATTTTCACCATTGCACATGGTGTGACTTGTGGTGGTCACTCTGGGACAGTGATCGTTGAAGTCCTCCACCTGAATGGCGATGGTCCCCGTGGCAGTCTTTGAGGACACTTCTAAAACACAACGAAGCAAACGCTCAAACGCAAATCACCAAACGTCGATCCATCCAATTTCTACAGCTAGAAGGTTGAGGGTGAGCTGGAACACTGGGCCCAAAAAAAACCATTCACACTCACGTGCGCACCTAGGGACAATTTCGAGACTTCATTGAAGAAAAACAAGGCAAGCACGGGGAACTCCAAGTTGGAAGGCCCGAACTGTGAGGAATTTGTGCTAAACACAAGCTCAACGCGCTGCCACACAAAACATGAAGAAAAAAAACAACAACATATTTGAACAGAACTCACCCTTGCTAATGCATATGATTTGGGCGTAGTACGTTCCGTTGATCAAAAATCTGGACTCTCGATCCGGCAGTTTATTCAGCCTAATTTCTGCGGTTCTCTCATCAACGATCAACCAGTTGTCATCGTCGCGTAACTTAACGTACCTAGAAGAACGAGAATGCGTTTTGTCATGAGTGTCGGTCATACGCTACGACATGTGATGTGTGTTTGGACAAAAAAGATGTCAGACCTCACATTGGTGGCAATCTGGTGCGTGTCGCTGTCAATGGCGGTGTAGGTTGTGATGACTGTGTTGATGGAGATGGACGTTTGGTCCTCGGAAAGAGTCACCACTTTGACGGACGGCTGGAACCGGGGACCCTCCTTCTGATTGATCACGTTGATCTTCACCGAGTATGACTTTGAGGTTATGGAAGTGGAGGTCATGCTTCCGAAATCATAATTGGCCTTGTTGGAAACAACCACCGCCAAGTTGAGGAACTTTATCTCCTCGTAGTCCAGCTCCTACGAAGGCGAAGCACAAGTACAGGGTTGGATTTGACAGTTTTCATCCCTTCATTTTCTGAACCGCTCATCCTGTTAAGGTCGCGGATGAGTTGAAGCCTACTCTGGCTAATTGGGTGAAAAAAATGGCTACATGCTGGACTGTTGGCTAATCAAACACAAAGCACACATAGACAAAACAAACATTCCCACTGTCACCAAGAGGGAATTGAACCCACCCAGTGTGATTTGTTTTTAATCGACATTTTTCAAATGACTTACCTTTTGAATCATTATTATCCCCTGGTTAGTTTTAGCATCGGTCGTGATGCTAAAATAGCCTCCTTCGTTCCCTGAGATGATTTGAAAGACGGCCAGCCAGTTGTCCGTGTATTTCAGGTCCAAGTCGATGGCCTGGATCCTCAGCACCTCCATGTTGATGGTGTTCTCCTCCACACTGCCCTCATACTGCACACAACAGGACATGAAGTGCGCCGAATTGAAGAGATTGTTTCATAACGAGAGTGATGTTGTCTTGACGTACCGTTTCTTTTTCCAGAGTGGGGACGTTGTCATTTATGTCCAAGATTTTGATCTCAATTTCACCCTTTCCTATGTTTCCTCCAACTTGTCCGTTCAAATCCGAAGCTCTGATGACCACCTTGTATGTATCTTTTGTCTGAAGGGATACAGCACGTACATGAAAAGCACTCCTGTAACCTTCGAAATTCTAACCTTTTTTTTTTTTTTAATCCTCGGGGTCAATTTAACCCTAGTCAACAAACATATTTCTACCTAAAAATCCCTGAATATGTCTCAGCTACAGTAAAACAGCCTTGGGGTCCATCGACCCAAACACATTTCCCAAACATTGAAAACACATCATTATCATGTTGATGTGATGTTTACCCAGTCGTCCCAATTAAATTAGGACAAGTCATTCACCCTTTACTTCAGTCAGCACTTGGCGCATTTACCAGAATCACTCAGTCCATAAATGGCATAGAGTGCATATAAATTGGACCTGTCACTTGGGTTTGGTTAGCTCCAACCAGCCACTATTTGCGGCACTGTGACTTTTAGAGAGACGGATACTATTCGGCAGAAACACAGTCATGGTGGCTGGACTGAAGGTTTATTTACTCTGATAAATACTGATAGGAATGAGTTTATTTGTGTGGGAGCCCATTAAAAAATGTGTGGAAATTCCTATCCATAAGTGAAAATGCTCCCTACTGCTGCTCCAGTGTTTGGCCTTGGCGAAGGCCTACAATCCCATGACTATGGCTCTTAAATTTAAAGTTGAAATCAACCCAAACACATTTTTTCAAGAATATGTTCCCGGTAGGGCCACTAGTTGAAACATGGCATTCTGATTAATATTGAATTTGTGGAATAAGAGTTAATCCACCCATTTTTAGCCATCTCTGGGGGCGGCCATTTTGTCACTTCTGTCGACTGAAAATGACATCACACCTGCTCAAGGCTCGGGTAAAAAACAATCACGGCTCAGCTTCAGAAAACAGGTCAGCCGTGATTGGTCGTTAGCTGAGCCCTGAGCAGTTGTGATGTCATTTTCAGTCGACAGAAGCGACAAAATGGCCGCCCCCAGAGATGGCTAAAAATGGGTGGATTAACCCTTATTCCACAAATTCAATATTTATCAGAATGCCTTGTTTCAACTAGTGGACTTGCATAGAGGGTGGGTGTGAATAACATATTCTTGAAATATATACGTTTGGGTTGACTTCCCTTTTAATGAAATAATGTCCATCGCTCTTATAGACACAGTGTCGTCCGCCAAAAAAAGTAAATTTTATGTATAGAGTATAATGCCCATTCTAAACAGAAGTTATGTCGAAGCAATTTATACTTTGAGCAGGTCAAGCACCACACTTCTCAGACATTCACACCTCTCAGCAACAAAATGGGTTCAGCCACTAAGGCTTTCGTGTCCGTGTGAGAACAGGAGCTTCGATGAGCTGAGGTAATTCGTTATGTTGGTTACACAAGAAACAAACTCAGCCAAAAGCCATTGGCGAGTATCCAGTGAAGCTCCTCACCTCCCTGTCCAGTGTGTTTCGCAGAACCGAGACATCTCCGCTCTGAGAGTTGATGACAAACATGCCGGCGGAGCTGCTCGTCTCCTCGATGCTGTAAAAGATCTGGGAATTGGGGGTTCCCTCTTGATCTGCGTCAGTGACGATCACACTCATGGCAATTGTGCCTGTGAATCGACCGATAAATGGTTTAAAATAAATCATAACAATTTGCGGTAATTTAAACAAGCAGACGTCGTCGGATACCTGCAGCGCATGCTTCCTTGACAGATCCCACTTGGCCTGTTTTAATTATGGGTGGGTTGTCATTTTCATCCACGACAGTAATTCTGATGTCAACGTCCTTTTCAGCAGGGGTCCCGTCTTCATATTTTGCCACTCCTTTTAACTAAAAGAAACAACAAAGAAACCTTGGGCTTTACAGTGTGTCTGATTTCACGTAGTAAAGTTCACGTCGGCGTAAGTGATCTTACATCATAAAAGGCGATCTCCTCCCGATCCAAGACTTTATAGGCTTTCAAAAAGCCAGTCCTTTGGTCCACCCCGAATACACGAATGGGAGGCTCGTTAGCACCAGGCCCCCTGAGCGAATACAGTATCGTTGTGAAGTTCTCTTTATCAGAGCGAATCTGTAACACAACACAGTAGAACTTAGAGTAAGCTCACTATTCGTAATGTTATGAACAAATGTGAGCCAGCTCTTACATATGATGGCTCCTTTTTTGGTGTACGACTGAAAAGTAACATTAGCATCTAGTGCTAACACAAGTCAAAATGTGTCCAGGTTGGTCCAACTTTTCACCATAATGGAGGGTTACCATGGTAATTATACTTTCCATCATGTGAGCAAAAGTGACATGAATGTATATCTAAGTGGTGATGGTGGTTTTCAGTTTATTCCATGATTATGATGATTAAACGACCACTGAGCACCAAACCCCAGATACAAGTCTTGTGTCTTTTTTTGCAACTCTTTTCAGTAACACTGGCACCAACACTACACCTACTAAAACATATGTACTGTTTCTAAGATGGTCTAACAAAAAAGGTTTATATCTAAAATATAAACGCAATGATTAATGGACAATTAATCGGTTATCAAAGTAATCAATTATTTCTGATAATCGATTAATCATTTAGCTTCCTTTCTTAATTAAACAAATCCTAGGGATATCAGCTTGGCGACAGTAAATATTCTCCAATTTATGGTGGCATTAAGAGGATTCTGTTTAAATGTCAACTACTGTTATATATACGCAATGAGAATGCGTACGAATTGGTAACAGACTAGTGTTTGAGAGGCGTGGTCATCATGGTGCCTAAAGGGCCCATGATGAAAATGGAAGTGTGCCAGAGTCAGTTGAACTTAGTTGCCCTACTCCAAAAATGCAGCATGTGCCCAGCCTGGTTCAACTTCATGATATCACTAACACGTTGTGTTTTTGCCTGTTCTCAATGTTGTTAAAGACACATATGGGGGGGGGAAAGCACACACTCTGCCAATGTTTATGCCGGAGTAGTCATGGTTCTCCTTCAACTGCCTGGGATGACGGATCCAATCTCTTTTCTGCCTGTGCAGCCCATTTCCTTCTGCCCGCACAGCAACAACCTGCAGGTATGCACAAGGGAGGGATAAAAGAGTGGGTGGGAATAAACATATACGTCATGAGAAGTGTGTCGCAAGTGTGGTATTTCTAAAAACACAATACAGGTAGAATGCCTACAAAAGATCACATTTTCAATTCATAATCATACGCTGGCAACTAGTCCCATTATGACTATTTGCATAATCTAATTAGAGTCAATGCATGTTTCTAAAGTGTTTGACTTTCGTGTCAATTGTATGCAAATGTATTTGATGTTTTTGGAATCTGTTAATCTCAATGTAAATATATATATATATATATATATATATATATATATATATATATATATATATATATATATATATATATATATATATATATATATATATATATATATATTATACAATTTATTCAATTAATCAATTTGAATACTTAAATATTTTTACCATCATGATACATATTCCATTGTTCTCAAACTTGAATAATAAACCATTATTCAAACACAAACATAATTTAATAAAATGCATGGATATTTTTATGAGGAAATACATTTTAAATGCATATTGGTGTAGAGTGTTAATAGACTGTTATGATAGGTATTGACAGATATTGATGTCAATATACAGTAATCAATTATTCTCAATCTTACACAATAAAACCATTAAATGAGCAACAATTTATACTATATACGTCCCTACATGTTATGACCATTAAAGTTGAATACATGAAGAAATAATGTGTTAAGATTTATTTTTGTCAACAAACTCAATCTTAAATATCTAAACCAAAAAAATAAAATAGATTCACATTTGTATACATATTCAGTTGTTAGTTACTTAAAAAAAAGGTTTTATACGCAATTCATTTCACTTTTATAAATGTAATAAATACAAACAAATACAACATATCAATACATTTCTGATAGCCTTTTACAGTACAGTACATCAGTACATCATTTTTCATATTGAAAAATATACAATCCATAATTTTAAGTATTAAATTAACTTGATTAATGTAATATACTTAAAATCACGGCATTTCATTTTAGTAAATCATTTATCAACCTAAGCCAAAATACTACAAACAGCTGTCAGTGTGACGTAGTGCAATTGTGGTGTTTGAAAATATTATTAGTATTATTCCTTATCGTTAAATTGTGTCATTTTAAATCAGTCATTTTGGCTCCACTTTTCCACTTTACATTGCACAGGATACACTCCGCTACTATCCGTAAAAATCGCCACGAAAGCTCTGCGTTTACTATCAGCCCAAACAGGCTGAATTCCACTCGGTCTTGAGGCAGTGACGTGCCAGCTTGTCCTGACACGAAAACCCAGAAAGAAGCCCCACCTGAGGAAGGTCCGTTACTCGCCACTGGGACTACTTCGAACCGCTCCACACTCACCGTAAAGCAGCAAAGTAGAGCAAAAACGATGCAGCTCAACGGCACAGCCATTGCCTTGATGGGGGAAAAAAAAGTCCACTTGATAACCGAGAAAATTTTGGACGTTATTTTTCCGCCTATTGTTGCTGGCAAACTTTGACCCTTTGCGGGGAGAGGAGGAAGAACATGTAGTGCAACGGGCGGGTGGACGGGCTGGTCCCTCCCTCCCGCGGCTCGCTACTGCTGATAACGGGCGGAGAAAGGAGGTGCATTGGTGGTCATCCACTTTTTGTGCAGAGCTGCCAGATTTGCATGCTGCGCAGACCACAGCAGCAACAAAGGCTAAAGAAAGACAAAGTTATGCAATTTACAAGGGAAAGGAAAATGCTCAAACTAAACTAAGGAATAGTACACTCATTTCACCCCCCCGTTTACTGTAAGGTCAAAGTTAAGTGCATGCAAGGATCAATCACAAGTTGACTTAGGGATTCCCAAACTGCACGTGGAATAATGTACATATTTACTGTACATTCTTTACACACAAAAATCAATACAAAAAAATACACACATCTCTATCAATCAAAATGTACCGTTTGATTATGATGAATTTCTTTTTAATTGTAGACAAAATGCACTTCAGCTAGCACAGTTACCAGTCGGCCAGTTTTCCTGCACCGAGTTGGGCAAACAGATCAAGGGCCGCATTTTTGTTACGGCCAAATGGGCCAGATCATTCATAAATATTTTAAGAAATTGTAAAAATATGCATATGTATATGTTTGTAATTTGTTTTTATTTTTAAAAGAAAAATACTTCACTCATATTAACTTGAATATTTATAAATAATGTAATTAGAAATCATTAACAGATTTGAGAAAATATTAAATCAAATACATAAGCAAAATGTTTTTTTTTTATTACAGTAATAGAATAAAGCAATTATTTAATGAGATTGATGGAAAATAAATGAATAAAAACACAGTGCAAGTAACCAATTTTAACCCCAAAATGTTTAAACTAAATTAATGCAACAAATATGACAGACCACTTGATAATGTATTTAGAAATGTGCGGTTGGCCAAATTAAATGTGGTTTTTTTTGGGGGGGGGGGTGTGCAGGCAGGCGAGAGGAAATAATGCTCACATTATTTAAAGAGGAAGTCATGTAAAAAATTTTGGCATTCTGATTACTATTGTGTTTGTGGAATATGAATTAAGCAGCAAAATCCACCCGTTTGTAGCCATCTCAGGGGGCGGCCATTTTGCCACTTGCCGTCATCTGATAATGACATTAGAGTTGGTAAGGGCTCAGGTAACAAGCAATCACGGCTTACCTGTTTTCTGGGTTTGGTCGTGTGACATTCGTAAAATGAGGCTTTAAGCACTGTGACGTCATTTCAGTCGACAGCAAGTGGCAAAATGGCTGCCCCTTGAGATGGATAAAAACAGGGTGATTTTGCTGCTTCATTCATATTCCACAAATGCAATATTAATCAGAATGCTGTGTTTAGACTATAGTGATCCCTAGTCTAAATCAGGGTTTAATTACAATATTGATAGGGGGTAGTCCGTTATTTAACTCTTTTTTTCTCAGGTGTCAGTGTATCTGTATTAGTATTAGTGAATGTTAGCTATCATTTTTCAGGAAAACATTGATCAATTTGACGGATGTTTGGACTTAGACTACAACTGCACTAACTTTTTAGTGGGAGTCAGTTGTTACTTTCCTGCAAAATTTTTGTTTGCCCATTAATTCTTCTCAGTGCATGGCTCAGTTGTCCATAGTTGTGAATGTGAGTTTGAAAGCGTGTTTGTTTACTGTACATACGTCGAGCAATTGCTTGGAACCAGTCCAAGGTGGACCCCGACTCCAATTCCAATTCCTTAAAATCAACAGAATCCTTCCCCTTCCCAATAAATAGATTTCTTAGTATAAATAAATACTACACGACACATTTGCTAGTGTATCTGAGGCTTTGTGTTTCCTGTACATGCACTCACCAAAGTGGACAGACACGCTTGCTGACACATCGTAAGTGACTCATTTTCAGTGCTAGCAAAGAGACTTGCAATAGCATGAATACGAATCTTTCACACAATGGGAGGATTTTATCATGTACTTGTCATAGATTTTTTATCACCAAAAGCATCTGTTCCCTTTTGTATTACTGCAACTGTAAGTGATGTGTTTTGCGTGTGTGGATATCCCAGAAGCACACACAGACAATATTTCCTTGTAAAAAAAAAAAAAAAAGTGTAATTATGCCAGATAACTTCCTCTCCGCCACGCCTTCTGACAGCACTTTGCATCGAGACAACACTGGCAGCCAATGTGCGCCTCGTTCTTTATCTGTTCTTGTCCACCTCCTACCCTGACTGCTTTAAACAAACACGCACGCTAAAAGTCACAGGGCATGCTTACGCTGTGCCAAAAGTGTACTCCCAGGGAATGTCACAGGCATGGGACAACTTTTACACTCAAGTGAGAACACATCAGTCTAAAGACAGGCCAATATATTCAAACAGTACACTGTATATGTTTTAATGTGGGTGAGGTTTTTATTGATAGTTAATTTATCAAAATTGTCCATCCATCCATTTTTCACTAGTCTTCATTAGGGTGAGCTGGAGCCTATCCCAGCCGACTTTGGGCAAGAGGCAGGTGACACGCTGGACTGGTCGGAAGTCAATTGTAAGGCATAAGTAGACAAACAACCATTCTCACATTTTTTTTTACATCCCAAGAAAGTGCTACAAACTGTGGTTTGGGGTGTGTCTCCAAATTGGAAAATAAATAGTTGGAGTTCCACACCAACACTCACGATTATGCTGTCCTAACGAAACTTGTGCAGAAACTGATGTAGCCTGCTCAAATAAGAGGTGAAACAACCAGAACATTCCAGTTGCGATCGATCGAATGCCCTGAGAATGAATGGCCTCGAGCATTGAGGATTTTTACAACTCTGGACAAATTAAGAACCCACACAAGCACAGCGAGAATATGCAGATGAAATCTCAATGTACACAGTATATACCTCCACCAAGCATGAGGAAAGCGGTTACGACAGGACTGAGGTGACACCAAGATCACTTATTGATAAGATTTTTTATTGGCAGCCTACAACGGAAAGGTAAGCAAACACGCCCAACAGGATTTCATTTAACTCCCTGGCTCCCCCTGCAGTTAGGAAGTAAAGCTTACACGTCAGTGACAGTAGTTTGTTTTCAAATGATCTATCATCTAAAACCCATTGAGGAAGCAAAGCAAAACAAGTTAGGTGACCGAGATGTGGTGAGTAGCTAAATAAGACAAGCTAATATGCTAACGTAACTGTGTTTTCATGTCTGATCTAGTGGTGCTCCGATCGATCGGCCACCATGTGATCGGTATCGGAATCAGCCGATCTCACTCATGGATGATTGTATCAGTAAAACTCTGATCATTGCACACAATTATGAACAATAGCATCTATGCTAGTGCTAGTACAACATGAGAGGTGTCCTGGCTGGTCCAACAATATTATAAATCACTTAAAAGGAGCTCTATGGTCACTATGATAATGAAAGTTCAATAATATTCTATACATTGCAAATCAGCGTAGCGTCAACATGAATTTGATTGTTTTTACTTGTGGCCACTGGCCAGCCTATTACCTAATCCTGCTTTAAGTATGAAGGTTATCGTGCCCTTGACTTTACAGTTCAGTTAATCTGAAGGCTGCCATGAGTGTTTCCATGAGTTTCATCCAAAACTTTTATCGCGTTATCACAAAGCCGCTGTAGAAACTACACACCAACATGAGGGTGTGTGTTTGTCAAGCAACGTGTATTGCCGGAAACCCTACCAAAATGCACGTGACGTGCCCGCTGGAGTCGCCACTTTGCCACGCACACGCCCAGAGAAAATGGTTACATAAGGCGCACTTGGTATACCTCATAGGTTGACAGTCCATTCCGGCACACGCGTACAATCTTGTGACATTGACGTGACCTTTGCAATGAGATTAAATGTACAATGGCACTGAGGGCGCATTAAATTTGGACACGTGTGGATTGTTTGGGTCCAGATGTTCCTATTAAACTGAACTGCAGGTTGAAAGCGCTATTGTGAGATGCTGGTCCTGTTAATTTCTTGCGGTTTCCAAGCATTTTTTTAAATTGGAATTTTCCTAACAGCCATATGTGTGTAAAAGTAAGTTAACCTACGTTAGTATTAAAATGTAAAAGCGATAAAATACAAAGGGCACAGATTCTGAGCTCTACGGACATGTGGTGTACGTCTGACGTTTTTCTATGAGAACAGTGGGCATCATTTAGAAATCATTTCATTGACATTGAATCGTCTTCTTCATTATTATCGTATTTTTAAAATCATCCCGTTGGGTGGCACAGCTATAGGGGGGGGCACACAAACGATAATTTCCCCAGACACTACTCGACTCATGCCGAGACACGAGCCTCCCACATTGTAAAGGGACAAAAAGGTAGATTTGATTAGCCATGTTTGAGTGGGTTGTAACTAATCCTACAACAGCGCAGCCCTCCCTCTCGCAGATCCGCCAGCATGTGCTGGACCGAGTCTGGAATGAATTTTAGTCACGAGAAGTCTCGAATGATAAAGCTGTAATTCCATTTCACTCGCTACAATACTCTAAAAAGAAGTTAACCACCGTGAAACATAAAAACAACAAAACACTTGCTATGCTGATTACTTGCGTCATGTTACAAAGGTGGTTGAATTTTTAAATCAGCCAACTTTAGTGGCATCCAAATTTAAGAGCTCACACTTTTTATTTATTTTAACATTTTCTTTAAATATTGCACCCCACAAAAGTTTGCACCTGATGCAGATTTACTCACCAGTAAGACACCTGCTAAAACTCTTTTTTTTTTTTTCACTATACATTTTATTTTTCTATCATATGAAATGTGTGCCTTCAGGAGTCCAACGCGCAAGTGTTTACAAACTGCCGTAGCCTCTTCCGTACAATCTTTCACAAATTTGAGAAGTTTACTGAAACACTGACGTTCACAGTGAAAATGACTCATTTTTAGTTTACCACTGAAAGTGGAGAGTTCATGACTGGTGAAGTGTTGTTGGGGGAGGATTGTGGGGGTGTGTGGGGTGGTTCAAGGGGTGTTGGAACTGTGTGTGTCCTTGTACACGTCGCAGCTTGAGCGTTGTCTCATAAGTCACTTTCTTTCTGGGAGTGACAAGACTATTTGCTGAGTCTGTTTTGCGTTTACTGTTATGGCTCCCAGCCCTGGGCGGTTTCCTTGCGTCCGCGCCCATGACTCACTGCAATCTTCCTGACATTTTTCTCACCTTTCCTGTACGCGCATAGTCTGGTTTCATTTCTACATTATTTCACGCTCTCTCTCTCTGCACAGTTCACGCTCGAGGACACTGACCCTCAGTACTGTCGACCGCTTCCCCCCCCATCTTCTTCACAAACACTTTTTGGAGATATAAAGTGGGAGGTTATCCGCCCCCCCCCCCAACCCCTTGGCAGGCTTCATTTAGTGCACATTCCTGCAGCTCTATGCAAGGAGCCTTAGCTGTGTGAAGGAAAGAGGAGGGGCACACAGAGGTCATTCATCTGTGCAGACTTTGGAGAGCTTCCACAGACCGGATACACTAGAAAAACAAGCAGACAAGACAATTGTGTCAAGGCTAGATGCACACATAACACAGGCATACGCTTCCTTAGAGGCATGCATAACTTTTACAGCAGCGGAGCAGCTGCTTTGAGTTGAAGACATACATCTTTACGAGCCTTTATGAAAACAACGTCTAAAAATCCCAAATCGGTCTAAAAAAGAATGGATATTTAAAAGCATTGGGGAAACGGCGCCTCCTGCTGGAGGATATCAATATTTGTCAAGTTTGGAGGAGTTTGCAGTGCCTGGTGCACACAGGTCCTCCCTGCTGCAGAGCCTGCTGGGGAAGCTCAGCCTTTGGGTGGGGCGTTCAAGGTGTGTCCGGATTATTGACACGCCGCCAGCAGCGACTGAGAGAACGAGCGCAAAAGGTGCCATGGAGGCGTAGGAGAAGCAGCAGGATTCCTCTCTTCTTCGTGATCAAGGCTCCCAAATCACCACTTGAACGCTTATAACTTTTGTTCTTTTTTTTTATATTCTGTGAGAGGACTGCTTTCTGATTGGGGCAAAGTGCAAAATTGTGTAAAAGAAAGGAAAAAGATGGCGAATGCTGTCATTTTCAACGTTTGCCTGGCGCTGGTGAGTCCAACATATGTGTTTTTTTATCAACAATGCGGAACATTCGAGCCGGGTGTGATATTTGACACTAACACTGTGGAACTTTAGATCCTGGCCGGAGTCGAATCGTGCTTCGTCCCTAGCTTCCTCTACGTGCCGGTACAGCAAAGTATTCCGGTCGGATACGAGATAACAAGAGGTGATTATTAATTATGAACTAACCAACTATTTATTCCGTGTAAAAAAAAAAAAATCACTCACCGCTGTTCTTTCGTGTGTTTTAGTCAATGTGGCAAGCTGTGCGAGCGTCACTTCGAGCGACCGTGCTTTCGCAGTTTGGCCCAACGGCTCGGTGACGGCCACAACCACCGTCGAGGTGTCGCCCAAAGGCAGAACTTTCTCCGTGTGGGCTCAAAACAGCAACGGTGGGCACATGCATATGGACGTCAACCTCGTCGCCAGCGCCCTAATGAGCAGACAGGTACAAAAGCAAGATACTTTTCACACTTGCAAAAACACTCACACAGTTACTGGAGTAAAAATATACTCCTATACCAAATAAAACTATGCAGACTCTGAAGTGTACTTAAAGTGTAAAAATGAAGCTTTCCTGTTACAATACCCGTTTTGATAACTTTGCTCAATGAAAGAAAACTTAACTGCACTCAAAATGGTGTCCCTCTTGTGTATATTATTTTCCCTCTTACATGGTGCTCATACGGAGAAAAGAAAAGTCATCATGTTTAAACATGTTCCTATAGCACTATGGTTAAATGACTAAAAAAAAAAGCTAAATTAGCTCATGATTACTATTACTATGATTACACTACAACTGGTGTTGGGGGTAACTTGTTATAAAGTAAAAAGTACAAAGTAACGAATAACAGTAATGTAAAGTACATTTAGGCGGAAACTGAGTACTGTAGTATTAAACGCTACTCTTTATGTTTTTGTAATATTACAGTTACTGAGTCCGGGAACTTGTTACAATCCCAGAATATCTTGTGTCACTGAATCTTTTTCGGTCGTTAATGCTAGCTCCTCCCTGTCCCGCCATGTTGCTGTCCTTTTTTTCTGCCAGTTTTCAATCAAAATCTTAACCACAGTTGATGTTACTTTTCCCTGTTTAAGGATAAAACAAAGTAACAATTTTAAGTAAGAAATACAAAATACAGGTCTCTGTTTAAATGTAATGGACAGAATTAAAAATTCACCAGAAAATCAATACTCAATGTACAGAGACATGAAAAATCTACTCAAGTACTGTAACAAAGAATATGTTCTTAATTACTTTTTACCACTGTAATTGATTGAAATGTTAATTGACTGTATTGGAAATGTGTGTAGCCCACCGACGTGCTGAAACGGTACAAAAGACGCTGGAGCCCCCCACCCTTCAACATCCTGGAGAATGACCCCGGTCCCTATCCAAGAGACATTGAAAGGGTAATGTATTGAAACACACACGACACATCAAGCATTTTAGCCCTTCTGTCATTCAATGTATAGCATTATAAAAAAAACCACAGTGTCACATCAGTAGGTACACAACACTGTAATGCCAGGTTTCCAAATTGAGGCACAGAGGAAATAATGGGCGTCTATTTTATGGAAGATTGCCATTTGTCAACGTAAAATATTGTTTATTTACCATAACCCGGCACATAATGTCCGTATTTGAACATTATGCTTAATTAATTACTGACTTCACAGAGAAGTACCAGTTAGCCAGCTCACATTTGATCACAAGAACATGATATTCGACTTTCCTGTTCAGAGTCATGCTCACTGACACTGTCAGGAAGATAGTATTTTGACAATTGTTGCATTACTGTTGAACTGCAGTGCATAACAGAAATTTTCGAATGTTTAGCCTTTCGTGTGTAGATGCAGTATAATAACTATTTACCTACATGAGTGGTGCAAAACAATAACTGGAAAGTGCTGTCTTGGTTCTACACCACTGCAAACTGACCACATATTATTGAGTCGATTAGAAAAAAAAAGGGTGGTAAACAACACACGTCGTTATTACGTTTATGCAATACACAGTGCTATAAAACTGTTACCTATTCCTCATGTCCACTTGGGACAATTATTTTACCAGCAAGTGACTCACACATACAGTCCACATGCATGTGTGTGGGTGCGCCAAAGACTGTAAAATGAGAAAAGCTACTCCCAACAGCCTTGAGATAAGGCAAGATCTTTCATTTATAAGCTTGACACACACACAAACACACACACATAACCATGACAATTACATAATATAACAGATGTTGCAATTGTGTTATACTCCATATTGTGTTATACTCCATATGTTATTAAAAAGTCTATTCAAGTTTGGAATGTTCTGCCATAGGGTTCATTCACAACACAGTAGTACAAAATATTATTCTAACAATTTGGAGCCATTTTCAATTGCCTGAAATACCCAACAATCAAATTCTTAACCAATAGTTTGTTTCTAATGCTCCCAAAAGTGTCTATTTTGAAAATGTGTCACTCTGATCCTATATGCAGTTTGTATTACCTCCCCAAAAAACAACAATTACAATCAACTTCTTGCATTATGAGAATATACATTTGAGCTTTGTCTATTGCTTTATTGATCAATATTGTCAACACAAGTTTCCAAGACTCATTGCTGAGTATTTCAAGTGAAATTAACATTCACATAAAAGTTCAGATTAAAGGAATACCAATTTTAAAAGAAGAATCTCCCAGTAAATCCTAATGCTGCATCCTCAGTGCGAATTTGCCCTGTTGGACTGTATAATTTTGCAAGGAAAGTTCAATTAAAATAAAATATTGCTTACAGCATCGTTGGCAAATCCATGCCGTACCCGCTATAATGCTAAAACATTTAATTTCACTAATGAATGGCCCGAGAATTTTGCCTTGGTGGAAGTCATATTATTGTCTCTTTGGTTTCTGTTGCAGCTTGTGTCTGACACCGAAGCCGTGCATCAGGTGTATTACACTCTGACGGGGTCCGGTTTTGACAAGTACCCAGAGGGAGTGTTTAGGTTTAACAGTGACAGTGGAATGTTGACTGTGCTCAAGGCAGTTGATCGTGAGGAGTTCCCGCAGTTCGCTGTGAGTTGGCGGTTTTCCTTTTCCTTTTCCGATTTTTCAGCACAATGTCATTTCATTCATTTTATATGCAGGTTGTCCCCCCCCACCCCCCCACCAAAAGTGACATCATTTGAAATATGAATGTCTGAGTAACTACCATACATGTTCTAGGCAAACAAAATTAAATGGGCTTTCCGGTGAACATTTATCAAAACTCCAACAACAACGAAAAAAAGGGCTCTTTGCCGCCCTGTATGAATTTTTCATGCCATACCCTAATCTGCTTCCCACTGGGTGTATTTGTATTGAATTTCCACAAAAATGCATGCTGCACACGCTTGTTTGACTGTGTTTGAGCATTTTTGGGAGCAGCCTGGATTTTTATATTTGAATTAATTCAAATACTATCAATCATTTCATTACCCTCACTGGATTAATACACTATTGTATCTACCTACCTATCCATCCATTCAATTAACTAATAAACTGTATGTTTGGATAGCTCAAACAACCAAATGCTTCCGCTGAATTGGACCTTTTTCTTTGCAGTTAATAGCCAGGGTTTTTGACAAAGCAACGCGACAGGAAACCGATGACCCTTTGGGCGTCTTTGTAAATGTAGACGATCAGAATGACAACGCGCCGCAGTTCCGCGGCCAAATGCAATTTTCTGTGCTAGAGAAAAGCAAAGCAGGTGAGGAGCATGACGTACACGCCACTGTGGCTTCTTAATAGCTTTGTGTTGACAATCAATCTATAAGATGATCACCCTTTTGCATCACAGGGACTCAAATGGGGAAGGTGAACGCCACCGACAGAGACCAGGAAGGCACCGACCACGTGAAGATCCGCTATTCCCTTTTGACCGAATTGGACCGATTTGCCATCAACCCAACGACGGGTGTCATCACCACGGCTACTAACACATTAGACAGAGAGGTGAGGACCGGTGGAGCCCGAGTGAGATTTGACTTAATTCGATTCTATCATGTATGACGTGTATGGAATTTACCCCCATCAGACCAAAGATAAGTATAACGTGATTGTCCAAATCAAAGACATGGACGGCGCAGCCAACGGTTTGTTCACCACGGGCACGGCGACCATCACCCTGGGCGACATCAACGATAACCCGCCGACCTTCACAAAGAAACTGGTAATTGATTAATGAATACAAACAGCGTTTGAGTTGACTACCATGTGGAGAAAAGCATTGGGAAGTAAAAATGGTGGAAAATATGGTGCTGCATCAGCTCCCACTCTTATTACAAGAGTTTGTACAAGTTTGTTGTCTTTAGAAAACAGTGGAAACATTTTAAAAGTAAAGTAAAAATACTTATTAAAGGAAAAAAAACAATAAAAAAATGTTTAGAAGGCATTAACCAAATGTATGGGGAAAAAAGCTAAGTTTTTAACCTGGATTTAAAAGCTTTTGTATTCGGTGCTGATTTCAATTTTTTCGGCATGTTATTCCACTTGCACGTAGCATAACAGCTAAACGCAGCTTCACCATGTTTACTTTGAACTCTGGGCTCCGCTAACTGACCCAAATCTGCAGATCTCAGAGCCCTACTGTGGTTATATTCAATCAGCATTTCTTTCACGTATTCAAAATCCAAAGCATTCAGTAGTATATAGACCAGTAGCAGAAATTAAAAATCTATTCTGCTCTTACAGCAAACACAATCTCGTTAAGCCCAGGGACGTTCTGTGCTGCCATCGTTAATAATGCGTGGTTTATATACAGTTGGATTTTTCTTTTTTTTTTTTCAATATTTTTAAATAATTTTGGCTTTTTGGGGGGGGTATCGGGTTTTGGGGAGAATTTATGGTTTCATTGTTATTTCTTCCCAATGCATTTTAATGGCCATCAATTATACGTGATTTTTGGCAATTCGTGGGCCGGGCCAGTCCCGATCTTCCGCAAATACCAGGGGTCAACTTAACAGGAAATGTACAATTTTTCTTTTTTCTTTTTCCATAGATTGGTCTAGCTTCTGATCGGATTGGTGATCAGTAATCGTTTTTTTTGTTTTGTTTTTGTTAAACTCGCTGATTGGTCCCAAAATTCTGATCGTGTAAAGCTTAGTGGTTTATGATGTTGGACCACAAAAAGGACCTCTGGCTCACAGTCTATTCTAGCTCAACCCAAAAGTTGTAGGTCAAGTTCCTCCACATCTCTCACAAAATTGGATTGTCCAAAACGTAAGATGGAGTCCGGCTAAACTCTGTTTGCATGATTTTATTATTACGAGGTGTGTTCCAATACATGAGTGTTTAAATGATTTACTAGACCAGAAGTTCAGACTATGATAAGCAATTGTTTTATCATTTATGAACTTATTTTTCATTCTGCAGTATGAAGCCACCGCAAAGGAGAATGAAATCAACAAACTTATTCTGCGAATGCCCGTTCAAGATAAAGATTTAAAGGACACAGACAACTGGAAATCTAAATTCATTGTCACTAAGGGAAATGAAAATGGAAACTTCCGGATGGAGACGGATCCCAAAACAAATGAGGGGCTTCTGTACATCTCAAAGGTGAGTTGATTTGACTACCGCCATGAGGAGTTGAAGTAATCATATAAGTAAAGAGTCCTGTCCGTCTTTCCAGCCGTTAAATTTTGAGAAATCCCCAAAAGTGCGGCTGGAAGTCATGGCCCGCAACGAAGCTGAACTAACCGGCACCACGGCCCAGTGGGAGATCGTCCCTGTGGACCTGACAGTGGGCGACGTTGACGAAGGCCCCGAATTCACGGCGCCTACCATTCGCTTCACTGTCAAAGAGAACACGCCGAACGGCACATTGATTGGTACTTACAAAGCCATCGATCCGGAAACAAAGAGCAGCGACGGCATCAAGTAAGCAAGCCCCTCCCACTCACTCGATGGCACTCGCTAAAGAACGCGAAACTGACGGGGACTTTTTTGGACCATATTGCAGGTACTACAAGATCATGGACCCTGCTGCCTGGATCAATGTGGACAGGAACACGGGAGAGCTGAGGGTGGCAAACACCATCGACAGAGAGTCTCACTTTGTCAGGGATGGAATTTACAACATCAGCATGAGAGCCGTCGACGCAAGTATGCCACTTGTCAAGCCGATCCTATCAAGTACTCACAAAAAAATGTGGGATATTCAGCTGTCGAAATTTCAAACGGACTGACTGGTGAAATTCATTTGGCCGTCTCAAAACTTTTCCAACGAACACGGCCAACAACCAGCACTAAAAATGAAGCTCCTCCCCTCACTTCAAATAGTTCCTTGGCCTCAAAATGCCACATGATAGTGCCAAAGGAACATTTTCGTATTAGACATGGCTTTTGTTGATGGGTGGAGCAAGAATAGTTACAGAGAAGTACCTTCACACTTGCCTTCTCTCAAACAAAAGCTCATCTTCTTGTGATGAAGAGCCGCGTAACAAGAGGAAAGAACACAAAATACTGGATGTGCTCCCTTGTCGGGGTGGGATTTATAGTTCCAAACTGTACCGTGACCAGCTGATCTCAACCTCAATGTTATTCCCATTTAGGTTTGGTGAAAACACCTCAACAGCTTAATATCTGTTGTTTTGCCTCATTAATTTGCTTCTGATTGGCTTTGGTAAATCACCAATTAGTCAGGCAAAGGCATTCTGGGAAGGCATCTCCACGTCAAGCCACCGTAGACGACGTTCCCTGTTCCTTTTGGCCGTTTTGCCACTGCCCAAGGTTTCCAACCCCGCCCTTTCCTCGGCAGTATCTGTCCGAGCTACGCCCGTCCTGATTTGCCTCACCTGATTCAGCGAAATGGGCCCCTTGCGTCTGTGAGGAATTTCAAGTTCCAGATTAACGACGATGTTCTGTCATATGTTTCAGCTTCCAAGACTGGTACGGGAACGGTCATAATCCAGGTGGAAGACGTGAATGACAACGTGCCAGTTATTGTCCCCCCCGGTGAGAGGGTGGTGTGTGAGAAGGAAGGAGAACTCGGCTCCGTGCTGCTTGTGGCCGAAGACGCGGACGAGTCGCCGTTTAAAGGCCCCTTCACATTCAGCCTGCCGAATAACGAAGACGGCAAATGGTCCGTGAACAGATTCAACGGTGGGTGCTTGCTTTCCTTCCCCCGTCTCTTTATTCATTCATAATTTCATCGTGCCCTCAAACGGATTGCGTGCTTCCGTTGTAGACACGGCAGCCACGTTGCGCCAGGTCAAAGACCTTCCCTTGAAGGTGCACAGAGTTCCCGTCGAGGTCAAGGATCTGCAGGGCAACGGGAAGATCCAGACCGTGAGCGTCAGGATCTGCCAGTGCAGGAACGGCGCTTGCCAGACCAAGCCTTGGTCGGCCTCGCTGGGCCCGATGGGCTGGTTGGCATTACTCCTGCCTCTGCTCCTCCTCCTGCTGCTACGTCAGTTCCTCTCTTACTTTATTACATTGACCGCGTAAATAGTGCAGTGGAATGAAGAACGGGATTATCATCGTATTTTAATCCAATTCAGAAAGTCTGTCAAGAATTTTTCTTAACCGTGAGCACCTGCGTTAGCGGTGAGCTGGTAAAGAGAACAACAGAGAAAAATGGCTGTCTGAGACTGTGAAAGATGCTGATCAATTAAATTTCCTGTAGTATTTGAATGTAATCACATAGTTGCCACGCAAGCCATTAAATCTTTCAAGAGAAGTTTAGGGAGCGTCATAGAAATGGATTAAGTGATTGTTCAAATTCTGTGGATTGTGCGGAGTTGAATGCTAATTAATGATTAGTCTTAAAGCAGCTGAGCCAAAAATCAACTTGTTGATTTTCCTCCTCAATTTTCTTGAATCTCAAGTCATGGTTTCTTCTTTGCACATAAAACATATTTTTGGAAGACAAGACCAAACAATTTTAGAACACACACTGGTATTTTTTTTCTCGCTATTGTAACTTAAAACCTCAACCAGACAGGTGAACAAGTAAGAGGAAGAAAAGAAAAGGGAGAAGACCCAATGTGTGTTCTAAAAATTGTTTTGTTTAGTTTTTTTCCCCCAAAGTATTGAAGAATGACTTAGGCAAGTATGCCATGTGGCAGACCACATGCATTTAACTGTTTTATTTAATATTTTCTTGATTATTATTTAATTCAATTTATGTTAATAACATTACAAGATCTTTTATTTGGTTTTTTAACTCATCTATTAATTCCCTGGCCAATGTATCCGATGTTGGAAATCAATTGTGGCCCCTGAGCTCATAGGTCCGCCCACCCCTGTTCTAGATTATGAAATAATCGAATTCCCATCGTCATACAGTACATAAAGCAAAAGCACAAAGCAATTATTTTGCCTCAAAGGCTCTAGCGGGCAAAGGTTTGCACATATGGTGGTGTGCTGCATTTGCAGGTCAGAGCCATTGTCTGTGCTATTAAGGATTATCGTCATAATTAAGGAATGTCATTTTAATAATGTCTACCTTTTGAGGATTGTATGAGAATCATAACGTACTGATTGACAAGTTCGGGACGGTTATTCAGCACCACCATCTAACATGAGCCATTTTGCTCTTGCAGTCTTGTTGCTTGCCTGTTTCTGCACGACAAAGCCAGACTTGCAGATCCTGGAGGATACGACTGACAGCGGCGGAATCCTAATCAAGTCGAACACAGAAGCCCCCGGGGAAGAAGTGGTAAGGACCAAGAATTGCTGCTTCCTTGAATTCCAGCAACGTAAAAGAACCACTTTTCAGTCGCTGCCATGCTTTTTTTTCTCTGACGCCTCCTTTTGGTCAACAGGACGCTAGTCTCATCAAGGTCCCCATCCCCGGTTCTGAAATCAAGGGCTCAGTGGCCAATCAGGATTGGCAAGTGAAGGGCTCCACCATCGGACGCCAAGACACCACCCTCTACAAGTCCGGCTTTGGTAACACCGAAACGGAGTTCTTCAGCGGACATTACGACAGCCAGTATGGAACCCAACAGATGAACTACGACGCAAACTTTCTCAGCACTTGGCAAACAAACGGACGCTATTTGCACCAGGTAAATGTTTCACTTTCTTTCGCCAGTTCTGTTTTGTTTGTTGGTTAGGTAGGAGCAAGAAATTATGCCAGCGGGTAGAATCTCTTTTAGTTGTGAGAGTAGAGAAGTCCTTTAAAATGGAATTCAATCTACAGGTTTAAGGGCCCAATTCTGATTTCAGACCTGAAGTGTCATCTGGACAATACAGAAGTAAACAATAATACATAACCAATAAGAATATTAAATGTTACGCAGCGTTTAGTTGTCATTAAATATATTTAAATGATCTATGACACTTTTATTCATATTTGAGACAGATTCTGCTTTTAACATATCCAATTCCATGTTTTTTTTTTTTGTTTTTTTTTGTTCGGAATGACACTACCATCACATATCACCCAACGTTGCCAATTGACAGCAAAACATTGGAAATGACTTGAATCATTCAGTGTAAGTCCAACCTAAATAAGAGGGAGTAAACAAATCTATTAATATGTAATATGTGCATTTGTGGGTTTCATGTTTTGTAAAGATTCTTAAAATGATCTTGTCAATTTGCCTTTCAGAAACTTTCCTATTTCGGAGGCGAGGAGGACGGGCGCTACGCAGATGACATCATCCACCAGTACGGCTTTGAGGGGGTGGGCTCGGCAGCCGGCTCGGTTGGCTGCTGCAGCGATGACGGCGGCAACAACGAAAACCTCGACTTTCTAAACACGCTGGGACCCAAGTTCAAAAATCTTGCTGGCGTCTGCAAAAAGACATGAACACCGAAAGCCGGAGAATGTCAGTGTTTTTGCCTTTTCGGTGCACAGGATGCAGCGCGCTCCCAACCACCCACGACGCCTGAACGCGAAGAATGAAAGGGAAGACAGAAGCCGAGTCACGTGTTTGTCACGTTTGCTGGAAGTTTTTTTTTTTCTTTTTTAACCTTTGCTGCCTTGTCTTGAGTCCCAAGCACTGATAACCTCGCTGACACTGTCACTTGTACATAACTGTTGCGTTGCGCTTTTTTGCATTCTTGGTTTTGCAGGTCGCTAGTAGCTGATACATTGATGTGTAGTCACTGGCTTTGGGGTTTTTGTTTTGTTTGTTTTTGGTGATAATTTAGTAACAACTTCAGGTATTTTGGGTTTTACTAATTCCACGTGTTCTTAGTAAATGACATGTTGTGCAAAGTGGGGTTATTTGTTTAAATGGTTCCCCAGTTTGTTTATTTTTATAGAGTTTTGATATTTTTCTATGATGAAATAATAAGAACTAAAATACAGTTGCCTAAAGGGACATCAAACAGCAGACTTTAAAGTGGGGTTGGGCATGATAAGAATTAGATTTTGATTAATCCTGCCTTGAGGCAACTGGCGACACTAGTTGGCTGCGACCACTACCGCCGTTGCTGTCAGTTAAACATGATGTCAGCGACAATGTTGATAACCTAACGTGACACTGCTATGGAACCAGGAGTCCAGAACTTTCAGCGATTTTCTCACAGCAATTAGATAATGTTCAAAGAACTAATTGATTGAACAAGGAAAACACATTGAAATGCCTGTCCCTACTTTAAATTATTTTTGTGACTACTCTGGTCCTAAACTGTTTGAGATCTGTGCACATGCATTCCAGAGTCGGTCGCGATTGTCAAACGTGGAGCGGGTGTGGCTGCAGCAGCCGTCAGCGGTTATTGCAACATTCTGCCAAACGTGAAAGTCTGCACAAGGGCGTCAACTCGGCGACCGACGTATGACTGACAACGGCGAAACAGTCGAAGAGCTAGCGACGGGAAATCTGGCATTTCTGCGTTTTGCATTCCGTTGCCACTGTCTGAACATTCTAATGAATCTCTCGAAGAATGCGCAAAGGTAGATTTGGTTTAATTTATTGAACATTTGACGTCAACATGCTGAATGTCTTTTCACTGTAACACCTGTATTGTGTGCGACTGTAAAATAATAAAATGCTCGAGTGTGATTGTTTTCTCTGGGAGGAGGAAGAATACGTTCATTGTGCTGGCGGCCGCTGTGAATGATTTACTGGGTGTGGCAGCCTGAGTTTGCGTAATTTCGAGCATGCTGTGGGACACCTGCAACAAAAGCGCCCAACCTTGTCTCGATGGATCAAGTTACAGCGCATTGCGTACAAGACTTTACAACTATGGAAAATAGTTTGCGCATTACTCGGTAACTGTGAAATTCAAATTAAGGCTCGTAGGCTCTTTGTCTTCATCAGTAAGGACAATTCTGTAGACGAATTACAGTTTTCTTTAAAAAAAAAAAGCACTGTAGGGTAATCAATGAAATTTGAACGGTTGTTGGAAAACCTTGCGATACTAGTCTGACAACTGCATGTTTACGAGTGAGGCAAAACTGAACTAGTTGACATCTACATTCTTCAAGTATAGAAAGTCGTTAAGAGCATTTATCCGATGTGTCATATAGATTAAGGTCCATGCACATACTACGAGGAGCACGACTAAGACGGTAGTCGGGGGGGGACACACGAGTATAAGACAAATACCAATTTTATTCAGACCGATAAAAGTACTCAATTCTTAAAGAGAAAAGATCCACAAAAAGATGGCACTAAATTCTACACATTGTCCTTTGAAGCAGCAAAATCCACTCGTTTTTGCCATCTCAGGGGGCGGCCATTTTGTCATTTCTGTCGACTGAAAATGACATCACAGTTGCTCGGGCTCAGGTTACGACCAATCATGACTCAGTTTAACAGGTGAGCCGTCATTGATCGAAGTACATGATTTTTTTTTTTAATTGTTGAAGAATAATAAGAAAAAGCACCGTAGCATGCAATCAACATCCCCTTTGAATGAATAATTCACAGCATATTTAAAACGGGGGAGATTCTGTAGATAACAAGCTTATCTACATTATGCAGCAAGCACCATAAATAAGTGATACACTATGAAAAATGAATTTAAAACCTAAATTGAAATTCGCCTTAAATGAAGACATGGGGATTATTAATTGATAGATGATTTTATGTGCACATGCAGTAAACAGTCAGCAGACTATTGCTGGGGAAGTGTTGCATGATGCATCAGTGTGATATATTACAAAAGGTGGCATTTTGTTTGAAAAAAAAACAAAAAACGAAACAATATAATCATCAGGGATTACAAAAACACTGTCGCCATGTGGTCTAAATGTAAATATCAAACCCAAATCCCACCGAGGCCAATTAAGAGAATCTTGAAAAGTCAAAATAATGAAAATAAGCAGTTAACCTGAATAATTAATGAATGCTCTCAAAGCATTAAGGCAGCTCTGTTAGCCACATTTCACAAATAAACTCATCCTTTATATTTTATTTTGATTGCAGTCCTTGACTTCAATAAGACTGCAATAAGATGAAATCGTAGATTGGTGTTATAAACACCTACAGAATGCATTGTTGAAACTTGACAGTGCTGTACTGCTCACTAAATCGCCATGATTTCCTCCGCCCATAATTTAAATTATTTGCCAAGTGTCTATGTCCAAATTCCAGCACACTTTACCTGAAATTTATTGTCTTGCTGAAATTAAACCATTAAAACAGCCCTCATTCTGCCCTGGGGATAGCTGCATTTGTTACCATGACGACCAGGCGTGGACCCTGAGCTTTTTAACCAGAGTGTAGACGTGGGTTGCCTCTTGCCAGCAAGTGTATGTATAACAGTGGGCTGAATCTCACTGATGAGTGTGTGTTTTTCCCCCCACAGCCGGCTGCTTGCTTTTCTTCTTGTGGGGACACAAAAACATGAACACCCAAAAATGTAACAAAAATATTTCACTTGTGGAGGCAAGTAGTTCAGAAACTGGAGTCAATCTGAGAGACCCCCTGTATACTGTTTCCGGCCAATCGCAGATCACAGTAGACAAACAACCATATAGACTCAGTCACAAATTTAGAGGGAACCTAACATGCACGTCGTGGAAACTGGAGTATACACAATGGGTACCTAAGGTAAGACTGGAACTGAGGGCCTCTTAAGTGGGAAGCAGTGGTGCTCAGCAATATTCCACTTGTTCTACCTGATGATGACTCAAAGACAAAATAGACATTTCTCAAAGATCATCAAGTGCATCAATTCAAGCAAGGCCTGTCTGATAAAAAGCACCTTAATAGATAGTGTTGTGTCCATCTTTATCAGGACTCCTTCTGCTAAGATGCAATTAATTCCAAAGCAGTTAGCGTGAAATTAATTTTTTGCAGCACGGTGTAAAAACAATCTTCAGATAGGATTCTTTCCCTCCTTCACATGAAAGGACAAGACTTGGATTGACGCCTTCCATCTGCCTAAAGTACACAATTTAGATGACATGCACGACATACAAGTATTGTGATTCACGTGACATAGTTGTTGTTTTGACATATTTGGGATTTTTTTCGGCATTCACTTCACTCCGCCAGTTGCCCATCCCTTGTCTAGAGTAAGTCAAGTCACAGCAGTGATCACGGGTTCTGCATGACATCGGCATTTTCCACCCTGTGATTGGTCAGAACAAATTGTTACAGCCAACTTCATAAACACAACGAGGGAACACCAGTGACGTCAGATAATGATATTGGACTCCCGTTCTATTTCTTACATATAGGTAATAAATATATGGAATTGAACACAGGACACAAACTATGATTAATTCTTTTTTGTGTCTTGATGCACTCTCTTCCAAAAAAAAAACCAAAAAACAAAAAGGCAGCTATGCGTCCAAGCTGTGATATTACTATCATGTACACTAGATGGCAGCCTTTACCTCTCATATGAGTCGATGGCGCGCTGGCTGACGCTTTTGAAAGGAGAACTTGAGAGGCAAGCAGCCACCACACAGCACTTCAATTAGGCATTAACTGTCATTTGTCTGACAACATCTCAGGTTTTTTTTTTGTGCGCACACACCTGCTTGCTCATTAAAAGTCACAAGAGACTGCTCTATGACGATGTTCCCCCGCACACAAACGCTTTGAAGTTACTCGGTTGAAGATGACTGAATGCAACATACATAATGCAAATGAAGAAGAGAAACTTGCAGTTTTCTTGCAGAACATTATATAAATGAGACAAGCAATCATTATTCGATAGATTTAGCATTAGAAGCCATCAAACTTGTGTCCAAAACTGCACATACTTGAGCTTCTGATAGTAAACAGTATGCATGCGATGATCAATACCTCATCGCGTTCCAAATTATGCAAAAGTCTCTTCTCATATTTTCCTCAAAGAAGTCTATGCAAATGTAATCCAGCACGAGTTTCAAGTCATCAAATGTTAGAGAATAATTTTGAATGTTTTCAAATTAAATGTTTTCAAATTAAAGGAACTTCCCAGTGATAATATTTTTGTCGATACTAAAAATGTAGGTTTAGTTCAAGTGCACTGTTCCAGCAAAGTTTCAAGACATTTTTATGGGTTGTAAAGAACTGAAAATAGTCATTTGTTGAATTTGCATCATTTGAAGGTTGTATTTGCTGAAATGAAAAGATATTTCAATCGCAAACATGGGACCTCATATTTGCAGCTTTGCAGGTCTTGCATCCACTGATTTTGCGCATTTCTGCAGAGTCTCTGTTTGAATTGATTTTCAGGATAACAGAATAGCCTCCCGAAGCTGCTGTTAGGATGCGAACTGCCTCCTACCATCACATATCTTTGCTCGAGGAAGCGCCAAAGGTTTTGAACAGTGTTGCGCTCAGGAGAGTGGGGATGGCCACACCAAGAGTTTTTCCCCTTTTCTGGCCATAGCAGCCAATGATGCAGAGGTCTTCCTTCACTGACGAGTGTGGCGCAACCCTCAAGAGGGATGCAATAGTGTATGGTTGGTGGATGGCCACCATGTCCGAACAATGCTGCAACGTCAGTAGTGAGGTAGCGGAGTTATGTTTGGAGCCGGCCGGAATCATGGCGAGAGTGCTTGCCGGTTCCTTTCAGGTCCCCGAAGGTGTCAAAATACCCTCCGAAAAGTGTGTGGGATTTCAGACTGACTACAAAATGAATAACATAACTTTGCCAAACAAAGTCATCTTTATGCATGACAATGTTTACGCCGCAAGAAATTCCTCTGCATCATGGGCTGCAATGGGAAGAAAAGGAGGGAAAAATGTACGTGTGGCCCCCACCGTCCCCTGGTGAACAACCCTTTTGAGAATCTTTGAAGCATCCTTGAGGAAAAGGTCCATGAGTGTAGGAGGCAGTAGCAACAGATCTATGATATAGGGAGGCAGTTCACATCCAAACAGCAGCTCTGAAAGGCTATTCTGACATTCTGGAAAGAAATTCAAGCAGAAGTTGTCCAAAAACTCTCAAATTCAATAAATGCAAGAATTGCCAAGATGCTATTAAATAATAAACTGCAACTTGACCTGAAATGACGTTTTGGATTGAAATACCTTTTCATTTCAACAAACACAACGTAACGCTGCAAATTTGACAAAAGACTATTTTCAGTTGTGTCTTCATGTCTTGAAACACTGCCGTGCATAATCATTTGGCGCAGTGCATTTCAACAAAAACGGCATTTGAAAAATACTGTTATCATTGGGAGGTTTCTTTAAAAACATTCAAATTATTCTCTAGCAGTTGATGACTTAACAATTATGCTGAGAGCCATTTGCATAGACTAGTTATAAAAAAATCAGAGAAAAACAACATTTGCATAATAATTTGGAACACTGCATAGTGTACTGCAAAAACAACACCATATTGGATGAAGTGGTGGGCCATGGTCCTTAAGCCTTTGGTGTTGATTTATCAGCGTTAAAGTGGAAGTCAACCCAAACATATTTTTTTTAAGAATATGTTTTATGCAGGCCCACTAGTTGAAACAAGACATTGCGATTAACAGAGCTGGGCATCGGCCCTCCGTCAACGGTTTCCGTCCTGCATATTCAATCGACCCACGTGGTCCCAATCGGTCGGAGTCAGCCAAGCGGCGTCGAGAACGGATTTTACCGATACCGCGCCACATGCAGGTGTCGCACTCCTGACACGCGGTCGAGTAAGGAAACAATAAAAAAATAAAACGGTTTTGGTGTACCTTGCGGTCCCACAGGCGCACAGACATGTGTCATATATTCTTTTTATTTCACCGATGACAACGCTATACATGTGTGTGTCAGTTTTTGTTTGATAATTTTTCTTTGTTTGGCGGCGTGTCTGCTCATGTGGCAATCGATTATGATTAAATATTATGCAATCGACGCTGATTGGTTGTGGCTGGCGAAGGACGGGCCGGGACCACGTGGGTCGATTGAATAAGCAGGACGGAAACTGGGGACGGAGGGCCGATGTCCAACTCTGCTGATTAATATTGCATTTTGGAATATGAGAAATCCACCCGTTTTTAGCCATCTCAGGGGGCGGCCATTTTGTTACTTCTGTCGACTGAAAATTACATCACAGTTGTTCAGGGCTCAGCTTCAGAAAACAGGTGACTTGTAATTGGTCATTACCTGAGACACTGTGATGTCATTTTGAGTCGACAGAAGAGACAAAATGGCCGCCCCAGAGATGGCTAAAAATGAGTGGATTAACGCTTATTCCACAAACGCAATATTAATCAAAATGCCTCAACTAGTGGGCCAGCATAGAACATATTCTAGGAAAAAAAAAAGGTTTGGGTTGACTTCCCCTTCAACCAACCGCATCGCAATTATAACAACATTCCTATTACAACAGCGTACAACTGTGTCACCCAAAAACTGTAAGGAGACTAATGAAGTCATCCGTTGGATACTTCAAGACTTGTCTAAGAAACTACCCCTGATGCATTTTGTGCTGCAATCATGGAAATATGTCTACATTAATGAAATTAAATTCCTCTCCAAATTTCAATCAATCATTCAATCAGACAGCCATTCCAATTTACAAAGAGTCTCAGGTTCTTAGAAAGAACGTATTTGGCAAGCTCGCGAGCAAGCTACTCTGCGTTCTTCATATTGAGAAACAGCCAAAGTCCAGATAACATCACACGTTCTCTTTCATATTTTCAATTACAACCTCTGGCAGAGATCAAACTAATTAATCAAAAAGCAGAACACATAAATTCCAATTTGGTTTAACCTTTCTTTGGATTGATTTGTAAGCAGGTGATCATTTTCATTCCTTCTACGCTACAATTTGTATTATACCAAAGTTACAAGTAGTTTACAACCCCAACACTGCCTGGAAGCCTCAGAGTGGGCGGTTGCTGTATGAACAAATCACAAATGAAGAGTAACCGACTGCAAAATAACAGGGACCGAACCAACCAAAAGAGATGATTTCTTTCACTATATTGACCTGTTTTCTCTCCATGACAAAATAAAGGGAGGGAACAAAAAAGTGTGGGATGAAAGCACTTTCATCGCATTTCTCCTAATGAGGATCTAACGTGGATCAAACCGCACTATCCATCAAAAGGTGTCTCACTATGGAGTGTACACCACAGTAAATGCCGCACATTCATTCCGATTAGGTGTAAAGGTCTGCGCTCCTGTGGCTATTCATCTCTACGGTCACACCAAAACCTGTGTTTTTAACCATTTGTTCCAATAAAATCATAAAAGCGCAACAGGGTGCACTTCCTGATCATTACCGTCCACCCTGTAGCTGGAACACACTTTCCATCCCACAGCTCGGAACAATGTTCTGAGAGATGTGATTAAAGTCCAGCGCGGCATGATTGGAACCAGTCCCGTTTTAACATGAGAAATATGATAGGTGAGTCACCAGTCACTTGTATCAGGCGACATAGTGGGAACCCGAAACAAGACTCGCCCCTATTTTCCAGTGCTTTCCTGGAATTGGTTTTTCAAGAGCAGAGTACTAAACACCACAAAAAAAAAAAAAAAAAAAAAAAATCACAGCTGATAAATAATAACAAAAAAATAAGAGTTTGTTTTAATTACTTTTTCATAGCAGCCATTGTGAGACTCTGAAAGAAATAATGTACCGCTAAATGAAGACATTTGTTCCAAGCACAATCATAAAATCTCTATTGACAACACAGGCAATGTTTTAAGTAGAGCCCGACGGATTAATCGGTCTGCCCATTTAAAACCGGCCAATATTAGTCCTTTTTAGATCTCTTTTGAAATGAAAACACGATATACTAATTGAGCTGCGCTTTTCTATTCGCACCAACTGCTTTATCTTGCATCATCCTCTACGAACCATGAAGCAGGGTGCTGACTTTAAATACGATTCACAATTCATTTGGTCCTTGGCAAAGGTCTGTATGGTCATTAAAGCATTGCTGAAAGCACAAATGCTAATGGTAGCCTTATACACGGTTGCGTTTGTGGAGTATAAGTTAAACAGCAAAATGCACTCGTTTTTAGCCATCTCTGGGGGCGGCCATTTTGTCTTCTGTCGTCTGAAAATGACATCACAACTGCTCACAATGACCAATCAGGTCTCAGATTCAGAAAACAGGTCAGCCGTGATTGGTCGTTGTGAGCAGTTTGGATGTCATTTTCAGTCGACAGAAGACAACATGGCTGTCCCCAGAGATGGCTAAAAAAGTAGTGAATTTTGCTGCTTAACTTATATTTGAGAAACTCAAAATTAATCAGAATGCCGTGTTTCAACTCGTGGGCCTGCTGGGAACATATTGTTGAAAAAATATGTTTGGGTTGACCTCTGCTTTAAGTACACTTCAATGCATTTGCATTTATACTTAACTGCCTGGTTATGAACATTTATTTAAGTTGCACTACCATTTAATGGAATCCTTATCTACAATAGGTACACTTTAATTTTCCTATATTTAAACTGTGCCTTACAAGAACATACTTTTTAGCATTACTACCTTACCGTATTTGAATGTTGGCCACCATGGTGGTACTTTGAGAGCCAAATATCTTTTGAAGTGGTACTTTGTGTAAATACTTCAAGAATCACCGCACTAAGAACTTCAAATTACTTCAAAAAGAGCATCGGAAGGATTATAAGACAAACTTCAAACCCAAAAGCGCAGCTGACAAAAAGATTAGAGGCAATAACAGACATGTCAGAAGGGCGGTGAGAAGACTAAACACCTCACAGTGTGCCTTGTCAGAATCAGAAGAGCAGATACAAAATTTTCCTCTCAAATGAAAGGTGTCTCGCACCTGCTGAACAAGAGAAGAGAAGAAAAAGTGGCGTGTGGGCTTCTGAGCTGAATCCGGAGCTCGATGTCAGATTTTAAGTCAGCCGGCCTCAGCGTGTTACCCCTGCCGTGAGGATCTATAGACCACCTTCTGTGCGACTTGCTGCTTTGACTTCTCTGGCAGCACTTTGAGGCTGAGAGACGGCAACCTGTCGTCTCACACGGGGGTCGTGGCCGGATAACTGCGCAGACTATGTGTGGGGTTTAATTGGCTGGTTGCACATTTGAATTTCAAGGTTTTTTACCCCGCTTAGTCGGGGCTTAAATAAGGCACGGTTGCTGGAGGTGGAAGCGGAGGCCCAGATCTTGTCCCTGGCTGCCAGAACAAAAGATGTGTACAATTGTGGACAAAAAGGCCACGATTCACCAACATGACACACCAGATGGTTGGTTTCACAGATTGGGGGGGGGGCTGGGGTAACAATTCCATCTGGGAAAGAGCTGATAAAAAGGGCTGAAAATAACTCGGAAAGTGATTGGGCCAACAATCCCATCCATAACGGGGAAACCAGACAACCAAGCAGAAAAGTAAATGACAACACAGCCAGAGAGAAGAGGGAAAAGCCTTCTGTGACATGTATGCAAGGGGGTGGGGGAGGACACGTCCACCTCAGTTTCAGAAAGACCATGATACGTCCCCGCCACTTTAATACGGAAAAAAATGTGGGATAAATATCAGGTAAAACAAAATGTTCCACTTCCACTGGGACGGTATTGATCCTGCTGATGCGTTTAAGTTACACCAAAAAAAATAAAATAATACATGTCGGAATTTGTACTGCCAGGTTCCAATTTAAATCAATAAGACAGAGCCGCTATTATAGTGGAGTAAATGTTTTTTAAAAATCAGTTTTTCATTGCTTAAACCAGTACGGAGGAGAATGAAAAGATCACTTTCCGTTCAGATGTTTTTATAGCCTCTGATAATTTCTTCAGTTGATGCCATTGTTTAGAATCTTGTAGATTCTGCCTCAACTCCTCCAAGGACGTCGATTGTTCGATTTATTGTTGTCCAGTCAATTATGTCAGCTTGAAGCTTGGCATCACAGATCTGGGAGTTTATTGAGACCGATGGATTTACACTGCATGCTATAAATGACAATTTGGATGTATTGCACTTAGGTGTCACAATTGGAATTATAGAATATATGCATTATAGCAGTGTAAAAGCAAAACAAAAAATATAATTGAATTGGACAGATTCTGATAGGAATCGGCCCTCTTCCAAATGTGGATAAAAATCGGAATAAGATAAGAATCTATCGATCTATACCTGTGGGTGATGTATAGACTTCTGTGTGTGCCCAAAGTACACAAAATAAACATTAAAACATGAAAAAAAAACACTTGCTGTAAATCTAAACTACAGTTAAAGCATAGACAAGTGGAAATGGTCTAAACATTGAAGTTTCGGCTATCATAATTCTGTGGATCACCCTCATTTAAATCAAAGGAGAAGAAGCTTCACCCAAGACCAATGCAATTCTTTGTAGTGTTGAAATCTTACATTTATGTATTTTTGGTTTATTTCCATGTTGATGCTTGGAATTATTTACTTGTACTTTGGTCATCTGCACACACAAGTTGTTTTAACATGAACATGGAAATTGTATCTGCGTATTAAATCAGACTCTCGGATCTGTGAACCCCTTGATCAGTGATGTAATCAATCAATCGGGGGTCAGGCTGCAACTGTTAAAAATTTGCTTCTGACTTTTTATCAACCGCCCTCTAAAATATTGCTGCCAATCTCCTACACAGATATATGACCACATTGTTTAGATGAAAGAATTCAAAGCCAATTCCTTTCATGTTCCAAGACCGAGCTTCGGATCGCTTGGGGAAATAAAATGTATCGATTTTCTGCCAGTCTTGGCCCAGCACTCTCTTATCAGAGAGGTTGAGCACCTCACCATGCAAGCAACAGAACACAAATAGACCACAAATGATAATGTGTGCTGTAGAAAATAGAGGCTTTGACCCTCTGTATGTCATGCACTTGGCACCCCAAAATGCATGCTTGAGCCAAGCCAAGTCCCAGCGAGCACACTTGGATTGTTTTCCCCAAATATTGGCAGCCCAGTGATAGATGCCAGTGAAAATTTGATTCAACTGAGTGGGTGTATTGAATTGTCAATAGGAAACAAAAGACTCCCAGCAGCTCACTCCACCGGTCTGGATGTAACTTGTGTAGCGTAGATCCATCCAATAAAGATGAAAATGAAAATCAATCTTCCTTTTGAATCAATCCTTGTGATGATGGTGATTAAAATGTGTTCTTTTTAAATACTTCTGATTCATATAATTAGCAGTTTTGCGATGAGTCTTGTTCTTGGTCACTGTAGTTGTAGAAAAAAAAAAGATTTTACGTATGTGCCTTAGAATAGAAATGATAAGTGTTAATGTTTGGATAAATTATTTGCCTTCAGTTGTTTTTTTTTGTAGGTATGCTATAATGACAGCAATGCCAAAGTTTATGTGAGCGAAAGTTACAGGTGCTAATCAGAACAATGGGTAGACTCAACACTTTAAACTATTTGCAGCGCTAAGCTAGTGGGGGAAAAGTGGCGACACATTTCAGGTTTGTGCACAGCGCGAAAACCAAACTAACAAGGATGCCTGCACATTGTGATGCATATGGATGAACAAAACGATACAATCACAACGGCAGTGGACGGAAAATTCAAGCATGTATCAAGTTGAACACAAACAAGTTCCTATCTCATCTACTAATTTGATCCATTAAGTTTTAGTTAAAAAAAAGTGACTAATATTACTGAATCTTACTGAGCTTAGTTGGGACCATTACCATGTAAAACAAGAAACGTGACTTTTTCAGTGAAAAGAGTAGTACACTAGAGGTGCAACGATTAATCGATTATCACATTATTCGATAAATATTTTGAGAATCCAACGGAGACCAAGACAGCCGATGTTGCTTTTGCCACCAAAATGCGCTTGAGAGATGATGAACCTTTGTTTTTTTTGTTTTCCCCTGGTCCTCACCCTTCCAAATTCTTCTCGTGCTTTTTCCCACTGACTGACACACCGTATCCCAGTCACCAAGTGGCCTCTCCATCCATCTTGAGTGACAGATAAAGGAGTGTTGGAGGAAGGGAAATCGATGCATGAACATTCCACAGTCTTTCCTCTCCTCTGACCTTCAATCCTCACCTCAGAGAGGTCAAATCACAGCGATGGCATTTGCAATTCCCGCAATGAGGAATGAAGCACTGCATGTTTTAGCATCCTTCTTTCAGACGTATTAAATATGTCTAGACAGTATGACCGTACTAGCTGTACTGAGGTATTTTTTAAAGTCGGGCCGGGAGTTTAATGATAGAATAATAAAGAATGATTTTGCTTATTGCAGGAGCACTTCCAGCCTACACTATTAAATGGATGCAAAACATGTTGCAGCGAACACGAACAGCAAGCGGGCTAACATTAGCATCAATGAGTACAAACAAGCCTAGTTTGTCTCAATTACCGGCTGAACGAGAGGGAGGAATATTGTTGGTCAGCCAGTGACTTTTTTTTTTCTCCCGCCAGTCTCTTCGAGTTGCTGGTGCAAATGATGTCAGACTGATAACAGAAGCACATTGCACTATTGTTAGCGTTTTCCTAGCATGAGGATCATTAGTCCATAAATGGATGAATTGACCAGAAAGCAACGATTTTGAAACTTAAAGTGGGGATATCAACCCAAACACATTTTTTCCAAGAATATGTTCCCAGTAGGCCCACTAGTTGAAACATGGCATTCTGGTTAATATTGTGTTTGTGGAATATGAGTTTAGCATATTTCACCCCTTTTAAGACATCTCAGGGTGCGGCCATTTTGTCACTTCTGTCAACAGAAAATGACATCACAACTGCTCAGGGCTCAGGTAACGACCAATCACGGCTCAGCTTTAGAAAACAGGTCAGCTGTGATTGGTTGTTACCTGAGTAGTTGTGATGTCATTTTCAGACGATGGAAGTGACAAAATGGCCGCCCCCAGAGCTGGCTAAAAATGAGTGGATTAACTCTTATTCCACAAATGCAATATTTATCCGAATGTCTTGTTTCAACTATTGGGCTTTCATAGAACATATTCTTAAAAAAAAATGTATGTTTGGGTTGACTTTATTGACCACTTTATGTAGAACAGCACCAACTGTTGTTTAAGATCACATCCGTCTACTTGTTGAACAAATTGTATTTGCGCTGAAAAACCACAGCTTCCTGTGCCCGGTGTTTTTATTCGATTAAATGTGATTAATAAACAAAGCCTGGAATTAAATTTTAATCAAGTCCCACCACTACTTTAAAGATGTTAAAGCAAGTCGATTGTGGTCGCAATTGGTTGAACTGATATTGACATGCTACAAATGCAGGTCTCCAAAAGTCGAAGACGCTTTTGGAATTTGACCTTTAGAGGGTCCAAGACGATGAATCCCTTTTAGGTGAAATGAATGTATTAGTCTCTCCCGGTGATTAATTACGAACAGCAAATGGCTGCCACGGGTGACAGCTTGTGTGATAACATTTCTTATCAGTGACCTCCATCGGTGGACCTTGCCATAACTCATACAGTCCTGATTTAGAGCTTCTCTCATGGAAGTTTTCTGTAGAGCCACAGTTAAATTGATTCCCTGATTTAAAAAAATAAAGATTAATACATGCAGCAATTTCACCTCCACGTTACACCTATAACATTACCTTCATATCATTAATTGGTGCCAGTATGATAGATCACGATCATGTCAAGCACTAATTGTGAACAAAATTTGGTAAAGTCACATAACAAAGGTGTTGGGATATTCTTGCCCGTATGTGTGAAAACTGTGTTCTATGGATCCAAATCTACAATCATGTTTTCTAGGTTGGACAAGTTTGTAAACAACATTATTAATTTACAATAACATAGCCATTAGCAGGTCTAGGCAGGAGTAGTGGAGGGAAAACACCCCACTGATGAATCAATAAAAGTGAAAAGAAAATACTACTCGTTTGTACACGTGAGATCCCTGTGGAGCTCATTTATATCAACAACATGATTTTTTATTGTACGATTGCTTTATCCAAAGGTAACACGGGTCACATTACTTGTATCAGGGTATTGGCTCACTTAAAGAAAGTTATTGTTGGATATTACCAGTGGTGGATGGTGCTAAAATTGAAAATCCTCAGACTTGGGAGTTTAAATCGTTTCATGGCCAGGCTAAAACCTCAATTCACTTGTCCATCCAAACACTTTTCCCCCATTGAAGTTTAAATCATAAAAAAAGAAAATCTAAAGAAATACAGTAAACCCCACTCCATCACGGGTTGTTTTTTTTCATTTTTTTGGGGGGGTGCCAATTAAATCTCTATTTTGTTCTGACACCGGTTTATTTTGGGCGTATTTTCACTGTTGGCCATTAGATGGCAGCGTACTATTATGTTTGACTCAATTTGAGACAAGAGTGAAAACAGGAAACATTTCTAGCACAGCCTAGTTTTTGCTGAAGATAATTCAATGTCAAATACTCTTAAATCCTGCTTTTTACGCCAAGAAAGCGATAGGTGTAGTTTCATTTCATAAGGACATATTTGGGCAGGATTATTGATGTATATTGTGTTTGTTTGGAAAAAAAAAGGGATTTGTTTCCTGTAAACAAAGAGGGATCTGTTCACTGTAACACCACAATATTTGTGTCTTTTCTATTGCTCTCTCTAGTCTCAATATGTTTTAAAATACGTTTACAGTATATTATTTTTGATATATGATATAAAAACCATGCCTAAAGAGTATTTGTTCTCATTTTGTTTGTTTGACTATCCCGTTCAATATTCGGTTGAAAGTGTGACTGTGGTGCTTTTTGGCCATACACGAGAGCATGACATATCTTAATTGCTCCATTTTTTCCTTTACTTCACTCGAGTGGTGGCATAGCTTAGAAAAATCCTAACTAGGGTCACTCACAAGTCAAAGTTAATGACCGTCAAACATGTTACAGGAAGTCATGTGTGATCTATTGGGAATGATGGTCTGGCTAACTAACTTTAAGAGGTAATTACGCACACTATTTTTTCCCCAATAGAAATGCAAATATACTGTAATTTGATACAAATAATGTACCATTTTACTGTACTGGCATGTGCTAAAAATGGACTAATATTAGCATTTACCTGTTAGCCTTTAGTCCATTTTTAGCCTACAAGAGTAGTGTTATTGATTTGTACAAATACAAAGCAGACTTACGATAAGGAACATGTTCAATTCAAACATTGCTGACAAAGTAAGCAAAAAAGTCAGAACTTTTTAAAGATTTTTATCTCCGGTCTGAAACTTGAGTGCTCATAATTCTATGTATATGTAATTGATTTATATCCATCTTCACATATAGTGCAGTAAGTAAATAAATTAATGCATTGTCAAACGACATGTACTAGCACGTATTGTTTTACAGTTACAACTAATCGCTGAATGGATCAGGACATAATTCATTTACAGTTTAGAAAAACAAAAAGGCAGAAAGCGCATAACATCGTCATCACTATTGTGGATGAAGGTCTTCTAATATGACTCAAAAAATGCAAGTGGGATGTGTGTGGGGCATTTTTCAGTCATGAAACCGTTCCTGGTAATAAACTGAATACTAAAGAACAAGGTTGTTGGAAAGTGTAAGTAAAACCTTGAGGAGATCATCCGCTTTTCGCCTCGAAAGAACATACCAGAGTGCTCTAAAATGGTTGTTTTTACCTGAATAGCAATCTCCAGGTTCATTAGGAGCACATGCGAAGCCAGTGAATAGAAAATTCCTCTTGAAATTGTTGCTCATCTAAAATACACAAGGAGACGTTCATTATTCATGCGAATAATTATTTTATAACGTTCCATTATCAAACTAAGTGACGAGGCCTTAATGGTATCTACATACACATACGCACGGAAAGATAAAATGGGCTTTGGCCTGACAAATACTGTACGTTTATTAATATAAATGATGTTTATTTCCCAGCCCGTTATATAGAGGCTTTGACCATCGGCAGCAAGTGGCCTAACAATAGCGAATAGGGCAGATGAAGGTCGCATGTAATTACATTTGCCCCTTGGCTTAATTAGATCACCTTCAAGTCAGTGTTGTGTGATTGCGCATGCATGTGAACATACAGTATGCGTTTAAAAAAAAAACAACAAAAAATCTCACGGAGAACATTTTCACAGCCATCTTATTTGCGTCATACGGGATGATGCAAGTTTTGATTATTTTGACAGGCATGCGTCAGATGCCTAAGCGTACTGTTTACCATGTCATGTTTGTCTTCTCAACAGATGAGCATGGAGTCATTATAGCTGACAAAACACACCAGAGTTGTGGATTGTTGCTAATAATGGAGCATTCATCATCATCATCATCATCATCATCACAGTTGCTCGTCTTTCTCCTGCATAACGCATGAGTGTGTTGCGTTCAATCAGATAGCAGCTGACAAGCTCAAATGTGCTGGTGTAACAAGCGATAGCTCTGTATACTCAATTTGGCTCATTTGTTTTCCGTAGGAAATAATGGAAATAAAACGATTGTCTCCATTAAGAAAAACTTTTATTTTGCCACATTTTGATGTCAGCTAATTTACATAATAACCACACCCCACACTGAGTTTCTCTGCCAGTGACATGGGAGGTAGGGCAGGCAAGGATACAGGGCCACTTTCAAGCGACGGCCATGTCCAGCTGCTGGACAAAACTGCCGGAAACACTTATGCAGAAATCATTCACATCCCCCATGTGTGTGACTGCGATGTCAAAAGCCGTTTTTAATCACTTAACATGTATGAGGTTTCAGGGTTTCTTTTTAAATGTACTTATTCTGCATTGCTGCACATCTGTACAGAAGAAGGAAACTTAAACCGGTGGTTGAGAATTATAGTTAGTTCCTTTTTTTTTTTTTTTTTTTTTTTTTACACAATAATTGAATTTTTTTTTCTTGTACTCAGCAAATACCCAATATATTGGAAAAAAAACTACAACTAATACAAAAACTAAATTAGAAAAAAAAAGCTTTTAAAGCTTTTAAAAACAAATAAAACTGTTCTAAAAACTTAGAATTTTTTTATTTTTTTTTTTTACAAAAAGTCCCAAATGAAATAAAAACTAACTTTAATGAACAATCCAAATCTGTATTATAACCCTGGCCCTGCTATTTACAATACTCTTGTAATTGATGCGCCCCTAAAAAGAAAAGACAAAAAAAAAAAAAAAACCAGATATAAAGCATTAGTGAATGTTGAAGAGCAAATGTGTGGTGGTTCACTGTATTGCCGTTGCTTGCTTTTTCCCTCTGGGCTCTGCTCCTGCAAGTAAAGGTCAATCTAGCGCCAACGTCACCACGCTGTTAAAAACACAACTTGTATTTTTTGCTCTAAAACAGTCATTCAAGTTGGAAAAAGTGACATTTCCGGCAACAATATTAGCGCAACAAAGCAAGCGAGTTGTTTTGACTTATTTCTTTAAGTCGGGGTTCCATAAAAGAGACGACCATTCTGTAAATGCTTATTTCTTTGTTTTGAAACCCAGTTTTCACCACAGCAAAACTTAAAACATTTAGTTGAATTGGCCAACTTAACATTTTATCGGAGTTTGTTGCCTTGAAATTTTGATTTCACCCAACGATATACATACCGTTAGGGCTGCTCGATTATGAAAAAAACTATTAATCACGATTATTTTGCTAATAATAAAAAAAATAAAATAAATAATAATAATAAAATAAAAATAAAAATCATGTATTTTTGGTAGAAAACAAGAAAATGTTTAAACGAAAAAAATATAAAGACAAATGCATGTAAGTTCCTTTGAGACCAAACAATATTTATAAAATGAGTTATTATAAACTAAAAAAAGGTGCAAATGTATAAATTCAAGTATGATTTCCTTGCGTAAACAAACTTAGTGTGTTGGATATAAATGCATATTAATAATCGCTTTTTACCATTATGCCAAATTGTAAGCGTGGAGTGTAATAATCGTAATTGTAATTGAATTTCGATTGCACAGCCCTAGATACGTATATGTCGATTTTTTACAGCGCATGCTAATGAAAGTCTGATTCGCCATAAGCTCAGCAGCAAACGTACAGTATGTGGCGAAGCATACGTCACTTCACTTGCGTGAGAAAGGGTTGCCTCAAAGAGGCTAATTTCAGCAAGAAAAGAAATAGGATGTAAATTGTATTATAATTCTTGATCCTTTGGGTCTTTAGTTGAAAGCATGTCTCAGACATATTATTAAGACACCTGGGAATGGTTTTAAATGGTGAAAGAAAGTGCATAATTTGACGCCTGTAAGTACTGCAAATACACAAGGGAAATTAGTGACCTCACAATCGCCAATTGGTTTTTACAACTCCTCCCAGTATTCCCCTGAGGTACGATATACCGGCTACTGTATCTCAAGCATGTACTAGAGGGCATGTATACTTGAGATTCCATTCTATTGACTATTCTCAGACACCGTCACCACAGAGAAACGGCTTGGCTGCTCATTTAATCACACTGGAATTATTCCAAGGTGACATTATTGCCTGCATTCCACGTTGCACTGTGCTCAGCCACCAACTCTCCAGCCCCGCCCGTTCTTCCGCCACTTCCATTTTTCATTGTCATTTTAAACTGTCAACCTTTACTCCGGCGCTCTGTGTTTCTCTTGCGCCGTCCTTGGTCTAAGTACCCGTCGCCTCAAACTGGGAGCGCCGCTATTACCACGCATGGCTGTTTGCAGGAATGGACAAGAAAAAAAAAAAATGCTAATGATGTTGGCTTGCACTTACAGCTAATTACAATTCTATAAATATGGTGAAGGTGGGTGGCGTGATGGATGTAGTGTGTCAGAAGTCCGGTGAGCAGGGGTGTGCAGGTGATCAATATTGAAGTATTGAATGCATAACAACACATACGCACCTAATGAACCAACAGTGTTTATCTGTTAATTACATATGAGACTCGCACACACCAAATACACAAACACAGGTCTTAGCATTCCTCTCACAGTGCTAAACTATCCTGGCCCGGCTAGATAATGGACGGTTATTTCGCATGACAAATCGGCAAGCAGCGGGCGCATTCCTCTATTTTCGCCCACTCACACTTTATCTCCACCAACCCTTCCCGAGCATTCATTTACTGCAGGTAATTCTCAATGCGACAAATTGGACACTCTATCTGTAGAATGTAATGCTCCCTTTGTCCCCAAAGCATCGGAATTTATTCCGCTCACCATTGCATCGTTGTGACCGTGGACGGCTTTCAACATATTGGGGAGGTTAATTGAGCTAATAGTTGGCGTTGGCAAAATGAACAAACAGAGTCCATATCGCGGTTAACTTTCTTGTACACTCGTATTAACCGAAAATTAATACATTTGCTTCAAAGACAGTTATCCATCAGTATAACCTTTGCTGAAGTGAAACGTTTTGATTTTTTTTTGCAAAATACCCCCCCAAAGAATTGCTTTTCCTATTTACTATTTACTTACTACTAAAATGCGTGACTAAAACATCCACCTGTGCAGTTAAAGGTTTTATGATGGGAAGTGTTTTCCATTTCCATGATTAGCTATGTGAAAAAATAAAAATGAAATATGACGCATACTGTGACAGATTGCCCTCCACCTTCAACTGTACTCTTGAAAAATGATAGTTTATAACAGGCATCCAAATGCAATCATTTCTAAACGTTCGTGTCAAATAAAATTTCAATGGTACTTTTTTTTTTTTTTTTTTACTCTTACAATCACCGTAACCGTCTGTGCTGCAGTAATTCCTCTATTCAAAAAAACCCTGCCATGGCAGATTACGATATGAAAAAAAAAAAAAAAAAAGAAAGAAAAAAAATCATAAACTTGCATAAACTCTGGTATAATCCCTAATTACAGGATGAATTCTGACTCAACGCGATATTACTTTGCGAGAACGGCTTTCACACACAAAGTAGTTTGTTGGGAAGCAACCGCTATGTTTGACGTAAAGTCCTTACCAGATTTGAAGTGTGCATATTGACATCTTCTTCACCACATTTGATAGGACTGTCGACGTTTAAAAGCTGACTTTCTGCTGGATCTAAAAAACATTGAGAAATGTTTGCACTGAGGAGTTTGGTTGAGATACCAGATGCATAAAGCTCTACGGTACCTTGGAAGTAACTGAAAATCACTCGGGTGGACGTTTTACCAAAAAGAAAAGAACCTTGGTCCAAGGTTCGGGTTAAAAACACGCTGGGTTTGCTGCTACAAAACTGAAGTTTATAAGTGGAAATAGGGGATGAAAAAAGAAAAAAAAACACTCAGCCATTAAAAAGTAAAATCGTGGGAAATGTGGAAACAATGCATGTCCACTAAATAAAAAGCTTAGTCGGAAGTCTTTGGGTGACGTCACATTGTAGGCCAAAACGTTGCCTTTTCCAATTTAATGCTGAGAGCAGATTATTTTTTTTTGGGGGGGGGGGGGACTCTCTCTTTCCATGTACAGTCAATTTCGAGTGACACCTATCGGGCACGATCGTGTTTAATTTCCCACAACACATAAACAACCTGTACACACAAATGCATGGCTTGCATGTAAGTAACTCTACAAGCAGTAACAACAAAGAAATAAACAATGACAAAGATATTCAAAGGTTGCAATGTGTTTGCTTGACCTGAGCTGACTCTTCCTCTCCATTGATTTCACTGAGGGTGACCGCCTCAGTACTCCACTGACTTCTGTTGGCAATTAGTAGATGATTTAATGGACAGCATTTTTACTTGTCCGTAATTTCCTTTGAAAGCAAGGAATAAAAAAAAAAAAAAAAAGGATTCTGTCAGTGGAACTATGCAGTGTACATCTAGCCTTTAGGTTGTCTTGGTTCAAACAACATGTATTGAAATACACACAATCAGTTGTAAGGCGGACTCCGGGTCCCCACTTCGCAAAGGACAACTTTATATCATCACTGGAGATCTTCTTGCAGTTCCTTATAAACGTACTCTGCATGCGCCGAGTTCCTGCACGGACTCCAGTGACTCTGTAATGCTTACGCCATGGAGTCCGCACACCTCTCCTGCGCTGAACTTAAAAGGTATGAGAGAACCCACTTCGATTGGCCGGGAATCAAGTTGTGTTCACTCCCACAACGGTGCAAACGCCCATTTCTAGCTGCACGAACATACCAAAAGAAAGAAAATTCCACCCATGCGCACAGTTAGATTGCACTTTACGCTAGACTTGCGCTGGGCACGAAACTAGGACCCTGTATGTTAAATGAAAGTGTGTATATACTAATCGTCGATAGGGACGCCTTCTCCGCAAAGCTTCAGAGCGTCTAATACTGCGGGCGACATGCAGTAGGACTTCATGTAAGACTGTTTCCATAGTCTGGTGCTGCTGTTTTAGTTAGCAACAGAGTTCAAATTGATTAAACAGTCAATTCATTCATGCCTGTATATAAATAACAGTGTCTGTGAATTTAGGTATTCCATGTTTGCATTAAAAATGCATGTTTGTTCAATTACAGTATTGAGGCCAGTGACATGTAGTGACAGGCAGGAAAATTAAACGTTCGTCCACAAGCGGACAGAATCAAACTTTGAAACCAATTTATGAGATTTGTTTGGTGGTATGCCATACCTTTTTTAATGTAAAAATTGGGCTCTTGCGCAATAGAGGTCTGGATATTTTCTATGTAATCTCAGTATGCTTATGTATATGCCCTGCTCTGCTAAACCGGATAAACATGATATATAATAAATGATATAGCTATGAGTATTTATTTTGAGAAAAAAAAAATCATTTGTTTGACATTTTCAACTTCCTCTGCAAACACTAACACAAGTATGACCTGTGGGGCCATTAGTTTTGGCCTCTTGAAGCGCACTCTAAAGCTCTTGGCAACTCTCCTCCCATGGGCACTGCTTCTATTTATTTTTAACGTCAGCGGCTGCACCTTGTCCTTTCTCTCGCTTTCGTCTTTGGGCAAATCTGACAGATAAGCCGAGAGGGAGGAGGCAAACATTGCACACAACAAGTTCTTCTGGAGCTCACAGTTATTTACAATGAAAGGATTTCAGTAAGCCCGCTCAGGTGGAATAGATTCTAAAAGCAGTTGTAGTCGTATGAAGAGCGCTATTAAACGCTAAGCTCAGCCTGGCTGGTAGCGCGCACGCACCGTAACAGCGTTGACAATATGTCGGCGACATGTTGAAGTTAGAGCAGCGTGTAAATGTAAATGCTAACTCCAGTTGGACTGCCTCAGTTAGCTCGCAGGCTTTTCTTAAAAGAACTCTTATGCAACTCCTGATTGCTTCTTGCACAGCAGGGAGTGAAGCCTGCTCAGTGCAGGCCGTTGCGTGCTCCAAGCAAACAAGTCTGCATGACCACTTTTGAAGATCAAGGATTTTTCTTTTTTTTTTTTTTTTTTTTTTTAAGCGGTTCCTCTTGAGCGTGAGCAAGCGTCTGTCATACGGAAAAGTCCAAGATGATCATTTAAAGTGAGAGGAGATCACTGAGGCACTCACACAAAAGTAAAAAGGAATGCTTGACACCAAATTTCTCTCCAAGGGTACGCCAGAATATCTGAGTAAAAGATGGAAGGTTATTCCTTTGGAATTTTGGAAATGCAGCCATATGCATACCACGACAGTATATGTGGCGATGTCCATCCATCCATTTTATGTACCGCTTATCCTTTTCAGGGTTGCTAATCCCAGATGACTTCAGACTACATCCTGGATTGCTCAACAGCCAATCACATGGGCACATAGTGGGACAAACAGGCGTAACCGCTGACATCTAAGGCCTTTTCACACTGCACTTAGCTAAACTCAACTGACGAAACCATTCTTTGAGTATATGCTACGAAGTCCACATGAAATGACAAGGGCCAGATCTGGCCCGTGGGCCTTGAGTTTGACACCTGTGCACTTGTGCTAATTCAAGTGTTGGACAAACACACTGTGGGCCACCAATGTTTTCAGTTGTGAGATACTCTCCCACATACCTACACTACACAATTGTCCTTGGTTATCACAAACAGCCATTTGTGTTACAATTGGAAAAATCGAAAAACCTTGACAAAAATATTAAAGTACCACCTTTATCTTTGTCTTTTGTGTTATGTTTTTTTTGTTGTTGTTGTCTGTTTAAAGTGCAGGCTTTTTGCACATGGGTGCCTTGGACTGGTCAACATATAAAGTAGGGCATTTTAAGGGCAGCCAAAGCACCTGTCAGTACTGTAAATTGCACAAATAGCGGTCACGTCAGATACTGCAAAGGTCCCTGGAGTAAAATGCCACACATGAAGCTAAATTTAAGTCTCCAATAAATATATTCATGATAAACCGCACTTTTGCAGAGTGGCCTTTTATTGTTATGAGACTTACTAACCAGCACTTAATCTTGATATCTCACACAAAATAGGAGAATCATCTGTAATAATAATGTTACACAAACGTAAAATGAAAGCAAAGGCACAATTGTTAATCACTGTTTAGTATGTATGAAGCACAGGGCCCCTTTGAAAGTGATGAACTATAAGCCATGTTGATTGAAGGTAATCTGGCAGGCCCACTGTGAGGTGAGGAGTCATGATCCTAAAGGTTGCCAATAAAAGCATTCAATAAATACAATTACTGCCTCGTTGTTGTGTGTGCATACAAATGACAATGGCAGAAAATACCAGACCATGATGGTACCATATCATACATAGTCCAAAACGACATGTGTTTGCTGTCCTATTTTGCGGATCCCATCAAAGGAGTCATTGATTGATCAGCAAATTATGACATTACAATCAATCACCGATTTTGCATGAAATGCAAAATATCTGCCGAGCCGATCCAGCCAATCAGATCTGTGTGCAATAGATTTCCTGACATGTTTCCTAATGATTGATTAAAGTGGAAATCAACCCAAACATATTTTTTTCAAGAATATGTTCTCAGCAGGCCCACTCGTTGTAACACAGCATTCTGATTATTATTGCATTTGTGGAATATGATTCATGCAGCAAAATCCACCCCTTTTTAGCCATCACAGGGGGGCGGCCATTTTGTCACTTCGGTCGACTGAAAATGACATCACAGGGAATATTGAAGTTTGCAAAGAACATATTCTTGAAAAAAAAAATGTTTGGGTTGACTTCCCTTTTAAACTGTTGAGTATGTTCTGGGTCAGGGCTCATATAACTGTTTGACAAAATCAGAGGATGATGATGTCTTCAAAGATTTCTCTCGTAGGGCTGAAAGCTTCAAGAGGTCATTTGTGCCGGCCGCCATTAGACTGCTAAATGGACTTGGCTAATATGCATTCTTGTTATTATTGTCAAGAGCTTTTTAACTTTTAATGTATTAATTTATTTATATGTTTTTATGCCCTTGTTTTTTTTTTTTTTTTTTTGCTGACTGTGTGCCTTGTGTATGAATGCACTTCTTGCTACCAGACACCTCGAATTTCCCCTAATTTAATAAAGTATCTATCTATGCCAGACATGAGTGTCTGTCTGGGATAAGTGAAAACCATGGTAGACAGATCGAGCACAGTCCACGTTTGGTGAGGCAGTCCTTACACCACCGCTGTCTAGGTGTCATTCCTTTTTGGAAAGAAAATTAAGTCTATCATCTTATCTCGCTCTCCTGGATATTATTTGTCATTTTAACTCGAACACAAAGAAAGACGAACCTATGATTTTGACCTTATACAACTCCCTTTCAAATTTCACCAATGTGTCTTATTTTTGTGAGGCCATACTGACATGGGCATCTCCTTGCGGGGCTTTTTTTTTCAAACCAAAATAGAGAAAATTCTGCAAATACAGAGGCGTAAAAAAAAATATGCCTGCATTAACTTGTTTACTTCTACAGCAGAACTGCACTGGCCTAAGGTTTTAAAACAGAAAAGACATTTTTGACCAACTTCAATGTAGATTGTAAAGACCTTGAGAGATACAACGTGTCAGTTCAGAACATCAGGAAAGCGGTATTACTGCCTCAACGGTCGTTCCATCCTTAGGGTTGGGTTGGAGTTTACTCACTTGCAGCGTCACATTCCTACTCCGCCCCAAAAGGACGGTCCAATGGAGCTGAAAATGGATACAGCAGGCGTAAGAAAAGCCAGAGGCCATTAGGAAAGATGCCAAAGGAAGCTTAGCACACTCCATTATGTGTGGGCCAAATTAAAATCTAATTCTGGGCAAGAGGGGGGGAAAAAAAAAAAAGTGTCATTACTTCAATTTACACCACTCTTCTATTCCATTAGAGATGTAATATCTGCTCATCAGACACTGGATGAAATTTGTGCCCCAAAGGTTTTTTATTTTTTTTATTTTTTAAAGTAATTAGCTACTAAGAAATGGCTCGTGAAAGCATGCATGCGTGCGTGCGTGCGTGCGTGCAAGTCAACGGAAATTGAGGAATAAAAAAAGTAGGCAAGAAGGAGCTGCAGAAACTTTTCTTATTTAGTGCTGGAGTGCCTCATTTGAATTACCGACCAAATCTCCAGAGAGAATCAGTAATGTTCTTAAGATGATAAAAAAAAAGAAAACACAAATAGACTTGTTCACACTAAAATGAACATCTTTTGGCAATCTGGATCAATGTGGTATTACCAACTGGAGATGCAGAAACATGGATTTGGCAAATATAAAATTTAATGGTTGAAATTTTCCACAGAGATGGGAAATCCAGGTCCAGAAAGTAAAAACTCTGCCACAGTTTGGCTTTAGCCACAAGTGCTTCTATAACGACCAATCACGGCTCACCTGTTTTCCGAAGCTGTGCTACGACTGGTCATTATCTGAGCCCTGAGGGTGTGTGATGTCGTTTTCGGTCGACAGAAGTGACAAAATGGCCGCTCCCAGAGATGTCTAAAAATGGGTGGATTTTGTTGCTTAAGCTATATTCCAGAACACACTTTGGTCATTATCTGAGTTCTGAGGGTGTATGATGTCGTTTTCAGTCGACAGAAGTGACAAAATGGCCGCCCTCGCAGATGTCAGCAGTCAACCTCATGGATTGGAGTGCACCAGTGAAGTTGAGCGTGAGGTGAATGAAGGGATTTTAGCTGAGAAGGAATAATGCTGTATAAATGTGAAGATGACATGAAATCTTGCAATTATCGAAAGAAAATTGCCATTTTTCATATTTATTAACACTGTCTAGTGGAATGGGGAGCGCAAGAGACATTGGGATATTTTGACGAAAGCAAGTCACATATGTTAAGACACATAGCAAGTGTTTTAATAAGTGGCAAAACGTCACCTCTCCTTTAAGGTCAACACACATTATGGCCCACCGCATTACATCAGTGTCCTTGTTTTTCCAAGAGTTTCACCTGAATTTAGAGTAGATACAGGATGCTTGCTGTAAGACATTTGGACATTTAACCACAAATGACATTTCAAGGTTATGAATGGGGCTCCGCAAGAATAAGTCATTGTACTTACTCTTTTTTATTCGAGGTTTTATAATTATAGCCTAGAAGTATTTTTCATGCAAATACTCACCATAATTATGACTTTGCCGCCAAGGTTATTATAGTTAATGAAAACTAACGAAATAATTACTAAAGCAAAATATTTTCAGTCATGAAATAAAAAAAACAAAAATGAAACAACCATTTTTCTTTGAGGAGGAATTTTGCTAATCAATGATTTCATTTGAGGAGCAAATTACTAATTTTGAGGAGCAATTCTTTGCAGGTTAATCCCAGGGACCTGAAGCAAAGCGTTTTTTTTTTTTTTTTTTACACAATACAAATACGACAATATAACAAGGAGGTGGAATGTTGCGCTTCAGCTATCGAATATTTCAGTATTGTGCAGAAAATTCGATAGAATAATTGAGATGCAAAATTTTGACTCGCAAACTGCGAATTATTACATCACTATCTGCTGCGTTAGCCCGACAGATCTACAAGCGATAAAAAGTGTGCTAAGGAGCAAAAGAAATGTCATTGCATGTTTATTGGAGTCAAGTCCTTTAATGTTTTTTGTCTCACCTGCTGCCCGTTCGCTTGCAACGCTTATTATAAAACTGACTCACCCAGTCACCGACTGAGCTCTTTCATCCAGACGCTCGCCAGGCACGGCGACCATAGCGAGAAGGGCTGAAGCCGATTCTGCTCTTTGTAGCGAAGCCGCCGGGCTTGCGCTGCTGATTGGATTTATTGTGCTTTAGTCCATATGAGGCGTCGTTTGATCATGCCCGGTGACTCCGTCCAAATGGGAGGAAATAAGATGAAACTACCACAGAACCTTGCGGTCCCGCCTGGCCCAGTAAGGGTGCTTATCAGTGAGCTCAAAGCTGGGTGACAAAAGGAGGTGCTAAGAAATGAAAGATAGGCACAAGCTTTTTTTTTTTTTTTTTATGAAGCTCTTCAATAGCTAACAGTGTGAAGCCTTAAATGAGGGCACCTCAGCAGGGCAGCGCACTAAAAGAGCCGACAGGGAAAAAAAAGAAAAAAGTATTTTGCGGAGTGAACCCGCCAGTTGTCATGACAATTGGGTTGAATTTTATGCTAAAAGTAAATGCATTCTGATTAGTCGGGAAAAACATTTTAATATTAAAACATTTTTGGGATCACGGGATAGTCGGAAAATATCACAATTGTTCAGCTCTAAAAAGACCATGCTTCAATTAATCACTGGGTGTAGGTATAGTATTACAGGATCAATAGTAGCCTGTGTTTGCCAATTTCCATTCCGATTGTAATTAAAGATGCAATCACTGATGGAACGGGCCCTCGCATCCCCTAATTTCTGCCAAATCCCCAAATATCATGCTCAGGCCACGTTAGATAATGAAAGCAAAACAAATCTTCAACATTTTGTACTACCCAACTGCTAATGACCAGTCACAGCTCACCTGTTTTCTGAAGCTGAGCCATGATTGGTTGTTATCTGAACCCTGAGCAAATGTGATGTCATTTATTAGTCGACAGAAGTGACAAAATGGCCACCCCCGGAGATGTCTAAAAATGGGTGGATTAACTCTTATTTCACAAATGCAATATTAATCAGAATGCTTTGTTTCAACTAGTGGGCTTGCATAGAACATATTCTTGAAAAAAAATATGTTTGGGTTGACTTCCTCTTTCATGGGAAAAAACAAAACCAAAACTTGTGGACAAAGCAGCAGATTCCTTTGCAGGTACTTTGTACACTTAGCGATCTTTGAAATGAAGGTAAATGTGAGAAAACATGTTGACGATTCATCTAAACTCCAGCACTTCATTGTTGTACCTGAACAATGTGGGCGCCATCCTTGCCACCTTACTGCACATTCCATTCTCATACAACCCCAGAATGAAGGCAGGACATTCATACTCTTAACACAATGTGTCACATTGACATAATTCAAAAGGCACCCAGCAATACAACACTTGATATTTGCAGAACTTTTTCCCTTTGTGTATGCCAAGGTCAAAGAAAATAACTTCTTGAAATTAATGGGGGGGGGGCTCGGAAATAAAAGCAGCTTCCAGTCAAGAATGAATTACTTTCCCCGCAGATGGGGGCGATTAATCAATTCGAAGTGCATCCCTGCTGATGTGCACGGCTCACACTAACAATATGGCTGCGAATAGAGAGAAGCTAGTTTACTTAGCAGTCGGTGTTGCCAACTTGGACAGTATATTTAGAGACTTTTTCAGCCCGTCTCGACTCGCAAGTTGTATTCCTGCTTGGAAACAGACAACATGAGCAAATCATTTTCATCTTGTTTCCCATTTGACAAGAAAGGAGCCCGATGGAAGGCAATCACCGAGTAAATCATGCTGAACATTGCCAAAGACAAGGTGCCAAATGATAGCTTACAAAAAGGAATGACTTATTGACATATTGGCAGCGTTCCACCCGAGGTACGCATGTGATTCCAGGTCGTAAATACTTTGCAATGGTTTCCTCACCTCACATGCACAAATCTACATGAGAAAACACCTTTAAGAGAGCTGAAAGCATTAGGTATATATAGAGCATTCGGTCACTTGCCTTGACTCGCATATGGATTTAAGTGATATCCAATTCTTAATCCATGTATGATGTTGGTCGTCCCTACACACCTAGGACAGCATCAACTCTTCTTTGAGGTCAGAACTCAAAACTTGTTTTTATTTTTTTATATTTCATTTTTGATTTATATCCAATTAATGACTACTAACGGCAAACACTGGAGATATTCTGGTAGAAAAGCTTTCCCTTCCGACAGTAATTTTCGAATTGCTTTATCATCCCTTTAGATTTGGAAAAAAATTGCACAAAATGAGAAAAGTTAGCTAAGCAAGCACTTAAATAGGAAATGATTCGTTGTTGGAGGTTGGTTTCCTCGCAGGAATTACGTACCCATTCGGGTCGATATAGTATTGAGTATAGTAGTAGCCACAGTATTAGCCACAAAATCAGCTACTTCTAATTCGAAGTATTACAGTATCTTACAATGACCAATATAATGAAATAGAGATAGTCGGTCTTATTCCAATGAGATTTGGCTTTGAGTGTTAAATATTTGGTCTCCAAGCAGCAAATGAATGAGGCATCTGCACCAATTGCTCCACTTTTGCACATCCAATACTATTTGATTGCAACATTGACAAGAGATTTAGCGCTCAGGGCTGTTTATTCATGTCTACCGAAATGAATCACAACTGCAAATGGAGCTTCCATTTATTTAACCAAATGGTTAAATAAGATTTCAATCAAATGAGGGTTAAGAGTTACATAAAAACAGACAGCTTTGTGATGTTTTTCAAAAGTGTGCGTTTAACATTTATGTAAGTAAATGAAGTAAAATAAGTCATCCAGTTGGCATCTCGACTGTCGCTAATGTGGTATATAATCTGCGGAGTGGAAGTTGGTCGAAGTTTGTAGTCAGAAACGCAAACGGAAGCCTGTTTAAAATGATAGGCGGACCGGCCTATGGACGATTACTATTTGTTCCGGCTGGACAAAAAGGCAGATAGACGGACGGCGGAACGGCGGCCTGGCTGCAAGCGGAAGGAGACAAACGGACTGGAAAATTTTAGTAAAATGCCCAGTTCTGGAGGGAACTCATTACACAACATTTCGAGGCAAAATAACATTTAAAGTGAAAAGAAATTAAGACATTTAAAAACACCAATGAATTTAAGACACTTAAAAGAAACAGATAAAAAGTAGTTTACTCAAATTATTGAAAGAACATGCAGTGCAAGAACATGATTTTGTTAAAGACAAATGATAGAAATTCTCTAAAAGACCTTAATCATAGGTATGGGGGGGGGCAATTATAGTTTTAACTTGGATTTAAACGCATTTACACTTCGGGCTAACTTCAGTTCTGTTGGCATCTTATTCCATTTGCATGCAGCATAACAGCAAAATGCCGATACACCATATTTGCTTGGAATTCTGGGTTCCACTCGTTCACCCGAGTCTGCTGACCTGAATAGTGAAGCAAAAATATATGTGTGACTACCGTATTGCAACATCCCTACCAACTTTCAGAAAACAACACAGCTATTACTCAAAAGTAAAACATATTAAGTCACCTATGTTGGAATTAGTTTAGCCAAAGCGGATGGTGACTGGACCCCCTCCACAACACCCCAGTGCTCTTTTTTCATCTGCCAGCAAGGGGAAGCTAGTAGGGCATAAAACAGAAGAGCTTTACGCTATCTCCCCCGTTTCCGCTCCCCACTGCGCAGGCACCTGGACCGAGTGCACCGAGCGATAAGAACATCCATCACGCACTCTCTCAGCTTTGGGAGCGCATGCTGGGGTTGGTGCACCGTTAAAATTATACACCCCCCCCCCTATCCCCCCCAAAAGAGACAGTCTGTGGCTGGCTGTAGCGCTGCGCTCCCGTGTTGCAGGATGGCCAGCCAAGGAGACAATGTGCTCCAATAACACAGCCTGTCAGCTCAGGCCGCCATGATTAAACTCTTAACAGGCCGGTGACACGAGGGCTCGAGGTAGCAGAGGGGCTTAGCTCACTGCAAGTTTTCCACTGTTGCCTTTTGCCAGGACTTCTCATCGCAGGAGCGCCTGCCTGGGAGAAAGGCAAAGCAGACGCAGGCGGCAAGAGTTGGAGCATCGTGTCCCACTGTGCACCTGATTGATCTCTGATTTATTTTCCATGTAGCAGCAGCGGAAGAAGATACTCCTAAAATTTGTCTCCCTCTCACTTCAGTTGATGTCTTGCGGTTCTCCCTGCGGAAGCTTACATGGTCCTGACCCAGATACTGCATCTCATATATACGTTTGCATCACATCTGAAGTCTAATCTGCAGAGAAACTTGTTGGGCAAATTTCCTTTTTACTATTATGGTAATTATTGCAATGTTCTGTAAATGCTCTCGGGAGTGTAATTGTTCATTTACATAAGCGGTGTTGCTTTAAAGAACTGAGTCTCCGTGCTAAAACTATTAGCATTGTTGTGTTGTTTTGTTTGTGTGTCCATGGAGCACATACACACAGTATGGTGTACAAACTGTTCCTTGTATGAGTAAAAAGGCTGTCATTAGCTTCATGGGAATCAGCCAACGCTAATCTGTGTACACAAAAAAAAAAACTACTTCAGTGAAGCTCTGCTTACCTTTAGTTTTGGACATAACGGGAGGCGGAGGGTGTTTGCGTGATTTCTTTAGACAGTGTAGTCGCTTGAAAGTGGCTCCGGATCTTCTGTCAAACTAGTGAAAAGGTTCAATCATGAAAACTAGCACTGTATTGTATTGAAACATAAAGAAATCATATAAAGAAAGAAACTATTTTGTATTGTTGTATTCATGAGTTTGGTATACACCTTTAAGGGGCATTATCTAGTTAGTGACATCCAGAGCTGCAGGCTGGTCATTTCAGTGTGTGAGCCTGTCGGGAAGAAGAAGGGAGTTATAAAAGACTAGTAGGTCCTCGTGAGCGGCCTCATTTTGTATTTGTGTGTTCGTCCTGTTCCATAAATGGCTGAAAGTGTAATAGCCGCTGTGGCTGTCCATGCCCACAAGCATTTTTTTTCTAGCCCAAAAAACTACTAAGTTGGGTACCAATAAGTCAAGGTACTTGGTATACAAGTTGTCAGGTTCATCAATAGACATTTATCAATGTGGCAGGAAATATCAGCAATCACCTTCATATTAGCAATCGTTAGCGTGACTTCACCTGACCTCCTCGCGATTACTTTATGAAAGCATCCTGAGCAGCAAATGTATGAGTATCAAATGATTGTGATTATTATATGAATGATTACTCCCACATTTCCCCCCCTGAAAATCCTACATTTGCCCCATAAAAAGTCAATTTTCCCTTATATTCCCATTTAGCCAAATATCACCTCAGCTGCCGATGATGTGACCCACAAATGTATCAGTGTCACTTGTGTGTTTGCGCTCTAGCGCTCTCTACTCTCTACATGATCGGTGAATTAACCTACTCCTCAGTGAGGTTTGACTCTTGAACCCTCCCTCCCCCGGACAGTCCTCTGGGTCTCCAGTCTGGAAAATTTCAGCAGCTGTCCGGCGTGTGTGTGAAAGGAGCAAGTCGGCATGATTTATTCTCTCTGTGCTGGCCGCAAGGTGCGACGCAGGGTCAAAAGATGAGCGCTCTATTTTATCCCCGCTCTAATATGTTGTCCTAAGAGTGCTAAGTCAAACGCTGACGGTTTTTATTGCACAATTATCATCCAACATCTATTCCTGCAGAGGCTAAACAGCAGTTGGCCTGACAAACATGTTGTTTATTTACAAGCAAGGCCCTCTGCAGTCTTTGCAGTGGACAAACAGTCTTGCAAAAACGTCATTAATTACAAATGGGCTGAGACTGCTAAGCTAACCGGTGTAAAATGACACCATCCATCCATTTTGCATGCAGTGAATCCCGGTTTATCGCATAGGATATGTTTCAGACCCACTCGCAATCAGTGTTGGGAATAACGGTGTTTAAGTATAACGGCGTTACTAACGGTATTAATTTTTGAGGAGTGGAGTAATCTAGCTAATTATATATCTTATCGGGATGTTGGCACGTACTGTAGCGTTGTGGTGTCAGCTGTCCTGATACTTTTGAAAATGTAATTCATTCTTACACTTATTCAAAACGAGAGAATCAATGATTTTTTAATAAATAAATATCTTAAATAATGGGAATGCAAACATGTGCTTAGTTTTCTTCATTATATTTTCTGTGAGGATGTGCTATACATATTTTCTTGCCCAAAAGTCAACACTGAATAGTTTTAAAGCACAAAATGAAACACAGCACCTTCTCAGTGATAAAGCGTTACTGGACTAAATGATGCCCACCCACAGCCACGCCCACTAACAAATCTGCCGTGAAACTTTCACTTGCACTTTCACTTCTGTGTGTATGTGTGAGTATGTTTTGGTATTTTTTTAGCGTGTATAAAAGGACAACAGCAATAAATCTGTGTCAGACTAACACAATGAATCGGCTCTGCTTTTTTGACTGTTTTAATTCAATCACATCTACCCAATAAAGGCAATGTGATTAAATTAAATATGTCGTAAGGAATAATTGCTTGTGCTCGTTTTTTCGCTCCCCCTCTCCAAATGAGGAATATAATTTAATTAAAAAAATATAATTTAATTGCAAGTTGCTCTAGTGAATGCAAATTGGTAAATGCTATTTGTTGACAACCGTTGAAAAATGACGTCTGCGTGACAAAAGTGAATACTGCTATGACTACTGTTAAATTTGGTGCTGCGACAGCGGATTGGGAGTGAGGTTTTCGGGGCACACGTGAAGCAGATGCCAGCTCATGCTGTGCAAAAACTAAGTTAGTCAAACCTTGCACCTCTGAAACTTTGGGAATAGCGCTGGCTGGTGGGTTAGCATCCAAAGATTTAAACCAACTGGTTAGCACACTTGACGATCAACCCCGGGGATGGTGGTCACGTGGGTTTGAGCCTTGGGCAGGACCACGCAAAAATATTGTAAGTATAAACGCAGTATGCACAAAATGCCACAAAACACGTCACGGTAGCATTTATGCTGGTGCTAACCCAACATTGTAAGACGCGCTGGCAAATCCAACAGCATTATAGATGATGACAGAAAAGGATCCAGGAGGAAGTAGGGAACCTCAAGTAGTGTTGAGCTCTTCAAACCAAAGTCTTTATCTATTGATGCCTGCTTTTAAATGCATCTGTCGTTTGGATGCACAACACAACAAGCTAAACAACACACAAACACACTCTCACCGCGAGCCTCCAGTACCTGCCTCTATCTCTTCCTGATTTGACTTAATGCTGATAAATGAGGCAGCAGGCAACCGCAGCATTTGTCATTCTGATTGACCTGAGTGGATTTAGCGGCGCTCTGCAGTATTTCTCTGTGCACCTTGCATTTGTGGAATTGCTCGCAAGGACAAACGGCCTCTGACGCTCGTGGTGTTCACGTTGATTGTTCAGCACGGAACTTTCCAGTAACTTGACAGCGGCAGAGTAAGTCAGGCTACTTATGTATTGCCAACCAAACTCCATAGGGATGTTGTCTTATTTGAGTTGATCTTAACGTACAAAATTAAATATATGAAAACACTTTAAAGGGGACCGTCTGTTTTCAGCAAGACAAGAAATAGGGTGAGTAAAGTGTGATATAATTCTTTATCTTTGGCATATTTTGATGAAAGCATATAACAGATTGTTTTGAATTGTAAAAGAAAAAAAATGCAATAACTTACAATAAAAGCAGGAATTTTACTGCGATGTGAGGGGAAAGCAAAAACCTAATGAAGTCTGGGGAAGAATACAGAAGCGAAACACATACAGCGATGATTTATGTTATCAACGTTTTCCCTAGGAAAAAAAATAGAGAGTGTTTGGAAATTAAAAAAAACAACACACACAAACACAGTTTATCTCTCTCTAGTGCAAAAACTGTGGAACTTATTTAAACTTTTGACTCCTAAGTGAGGTGATGAGAAAAAAGAATCAGTGATGGCAAAGAAGGAAGGTTTGATGATAACTGTGGAACCACAACTGCATCAGACTGCGACACTGGAAATAATCTGCCTGATACAATTAAGTAAATTAATCTGATGAACCAGATGATAACATCACCATGAAAATGTCACTTTGTGTCAGTAACATTGTTTGTGACTACAGGAGGTCCCTGCGTTACGAACGAGTTCAGTTCCTATGCTGGCAACGAATTTCCACGCAAGTCAGAATCAACCCTTTAATACCCCCCAAACCTCTAAAAAAATATCCGATATTCGTCGGCGTCTCGCCTTTCTCCGACCTTTTGATGATATCCAATGGCTTTCCTCTTGGCGGGACCAGCATCGCTAGACGATCCTGCTTTCTTTTTTGCGCTCACACTATGGGGCTGGAGATAAAATGGCGGACGAGACTTGGGCGTCGTAAAGTCGAAACAGTGTAGGTTGAGTACGGCGTAACTCGAGGACCTTCTGTACAGTTACTACAAAAGATGCATGACAGAATTTATATCTTTAACTCATTCACTGCCATTGACGAATTTGTCTTTTCACAGTCCAGCCATTGAACCCTATCCAAGGAATCTAATTATATTTTTTCAAATTTTTTTCAAAGGTTAGTGTAAAAAACGGTCTGGAAATGTTTGGCAGTGAATGAGTTAAAAAAAAAAAAAAATTTAAGTATAATTACACAATTATATTGGTCTCTCAATATACAGGTTGTCACAAAAAACAGGAACTTTTTAGCAGTCCAATAATACCAAGAGTGATGGAAGGAAAATATTTTATTCAGAGTAATCGAAACCTTAAAACATGCCATTTAAGTAACAATGATGGATTTTCCTTTTTGTTTTTTATGTCCTTGTAGATGATGTCCTCCTGTACATATTTCCGTTTTTTTGGGTCACCCCTGTACTTGACAACCAATCGTGGCTCACCTGTTTTCTGAGGCTGAGCCATGATTGGTTGTTACCTGAGCCCTGAACAACTGTGATGTCATTTTCAGTCGACAGCAAGTGACAAAATGGTCGCCCCCTGGTATGGACAAAAACAGGTTGAATTTACTACGTAACTCATAACTCACAAACATAATATCAATCAGAATGCCGTGTTTGGACTACTGAGGATAGCATAGAACATATTGGTGTAAAGAACATTTTGTTGTTGACGTCCCCTTTAAATAAACTTTATTTAGGGTAGTGCATTTTGTTTATACAATTTTAGTCTATTAAAACTAACCCAGGTGAAATTCACATCCACAGAATTTGGAATCTTCAATTAACCACCAATGTTATCTTCTTAGATAAAGAATAATAGCATTGTAAAATACAATTGTAATTGTAAATGTAATCCATGTTAAAACTTCATTTAAAAGCAGCCGAGATCCCACATGCACGCACAGAAACACTACTTGTATTTGTATTCGTCTGTTGACTGGTGCCTTTCAGAAGCGCTGCCTGTCAAGTGACACCAGGATATGACTGCAGCTCAGATTGGCCTTTTACCTTTGGTTACTTCAGTATTCATCTCTTCTACATGCCCCTTGCCCGTGTTTTCTTTTGGTATTCGTGTGTTTGACTGTTTGTCCTGTGAAGTAAATGTCTGAATGTGCATTGGCAAGAATGAAGAATTTGGTCCCATCGTTGTTTTGCAAGTGAGGATAAAAATCGGTATGTGTATACCTCGCTTGAGTGAGGTGATTAAAACACACAGACAATAAACGAAACTGAACTGTGACTTTTTTTTTTTCTGTTATTAGTATTGTTTGTTTGGAGTAACACTTACGCTTGCTGTGTCTCAAATGAAGACAAAACAGCAACGAGGCCGTTTGTGGTTATGCCGTCAAAAATGAAAATAAGTGGGCTTCCAGTGCACCACTTAATTTGAACAATAAAAGCTAATGCCACATTCTCGTTGATATTCCAATCATAGCAATTACCGAGGACCGCTCCTCCGATTGCTGTCTGAACAATTTCGGCCACTCTGTGGCCATAAAAGAAACACTGAGCAGTTCTTGCTATTAAAGTGTATAAATTGTTGTTATTCAAGTTCACTGAAGTCATTATCAAAGTTTATTTGAAAGTTGTTTCAATAATTTTGCTCCAAGGAAAGCACCTGAAAACTAAAATGATTCTCACTTCCTTCAATTGAGACATGAAGCTCCTCTTGATTCCAATGGCGGGATGAACATTTTTCATATTTTTCCACCCAATCAGCATGAGTCACGAGCGGCTAATTACACGCTTCTGCCTCCAAAATGCACTTCAATCAATAACAGTTATTTGGGGATGGATAAACAAATTGACTCCGGAAAAAACCCTGAAAACAGAGGGAGGGTCATGACAGGTGCGCTCACTTCATCGGACTTAATGAAGCACGGCGGTGTGCCTCTGTAGTTGTCTCAAAGCCATCTGTGCGGATATGACCGCAAAACGTGGCATCACCGTCAACGAGACGTGATTCAGAAACGTCAAAGGCTGATTCATTAGGCCGTGTGGGACCCTTCCCGCTTGACCCTGCAGTCCGTCTGGTATTCGCCCCTCAAGTTCAGCACTAAAAAGGTGCTTTGTAATCATCAGCGACCAAATTGATTCACAAGCCTGCCATGGGAGTGAGTCACGTTCTTAAGCCCAGTACACACATAACGAGAGACCCCTCACAGTACGTGAGTTGTTTGGTGTACTCAAGATGCAATCTTGAGTCCCCTTTGACAAAAACTGTCTGGCTGTTCCAGTACCAAGACTGGTCTGTGAGAGGCAGGGCATCCAAAACGGCAGAAAATATAAAGCAGAGAGAGTAGTACTGATACTGCTGCATGCCGCCATGTTGCACCGGCTGGCACGGGTCAGCGAAAAAACAAACAAGCTTAGCCTAGCTCACTTCAGCACAGATTTACAGCTCGGCTCGCGCAAGAATTGGAAGACAAAGAGAGCCGTTCTGTATTACTCAGTTGCATGTTGACAGTTGCATTTTTTAAACTCCTTTGTATTACCACTGTGACCCTTGTGGGGATAATTAATTAATTAAATAAGGTTTGGATGATGGATGGATGGATGTTATTAATTGTAACAATGCTTTGAAACCCTGGTTTGAAAGCAAAACCCTACTTAGAAACCCCAATCCTCCTTAAAAACCATAATTTCAAACCCTAGCCCTACTTTGAAACCCCAACCTACCTTGAAACTCTAAACCTACTTTGAAACCATACATTGAAACCCTGACCTTGTACTGAAACCCTAACTACTTTCAAAACTAAGCTCACACATACTGACGGTTGATTTTTTTTTTTTTTTTGAACTAAAAAACCCCAAACATATTTTTTTCAAGAATATGGTCCCAGCAGGCTCACTAGTTGAAATACGGCATTCAGATTAATATTGCGTTTGTGGAATATGAGTTAAGCAGCAAAATCTACCCCTTTTAGCCATCTCATTTTGTCACTTCTGTCGACTGAAAATGACATCACACCTGCTCAGGGCTCAGGCAACGACCAATCACGGCTCAGGTTCAGAAAACAGGTCAGCCGTGATTGGTCGAGGAAAAATTGGCCGAGTTTCCACTGTGTAGCATTTCATATTGGTAGTTTCTAGAACCTCAAAACAGGCCCCTCACCAATAACCTTCCCCTGCACCCGTGACCCTCCTCGATCTCCAAGTGGCATGAGTCAGCCCCTCTGGTCTCAGAACACATGCGGCCAGCTACGGCGCAGCTAAACACATAAACACCGATAACGACTTTACGCACACAAACAGAGGCTGGCAACATGTTTTTCGACAAAAACGCCACCGTTGGGTTATGTGCAGATGTTAACTTCACACAGAGTCGGTTCACCACATCTGTTAGTTGGTGGGAGAGCTCATTAAATGCTGCCCCCCGACATTCAGCGCTAGTTGGCACATTGCACAACAAACACGTATGAAAAAGCTCGCTTGTCGTTTATTATGACTTCCAGCAGTTGCTGCGGTTTCATGTCATCTCTTCTTAATAAGATATGGAATAGCAGTGTGTTCTTTTGCACTTAATTTACTGAAATTCCTTATTGAAAAAGCTTCATCATTTATTGACATATTGATTATGTCCACTCAAAGCTCAATTGCTTCCTCTGCAACCTTTCAAACTAATCATTTGCATACCTCAAGCAGAAAACACCTTTGAAAACAATGCTTGGTCTGTGCTCAAAGCATGTATGCTGTCCTTGTATGATTAGCTACATGTTTTTTGTATTATTTGTTTAAAACAAACACAGCAAAATCCCCATTTTCAGTGAAATACATAAACATGGATGAGTAAAACTATGCAAATTAGACCAAAGTTGTAATACAAAAGTATAAGTTCAATTACGTTAGCTGTATATAATGAAGCTTACACTAAATTATCCGTGTCAAATACGCACGATTATTGGGTTGGGTTTAGGTGTGGGTTAGTGTTAGAGTTAGGGGAGGGGGTAGGTTTGTGGAAAGAGTTAGATTAATAGTCTAGGGCAGGGGTGTGCAAACTTTTTGACTTGCAGGCCACATTGGGATCCAAAATTTGACAGAAAGGCCGGGCCAGGAACATTTGGATCGAGTGTTTGTGCCAGATATACTAAAGCATTGTGTTGTGTGAAAACCTCATAGCATAGTCAGCACACACAAATACATGAACAATCCGATTAACAGTGTGAACTGATGGCTGCGCCTTTCAAACGCGCAAAATACCTCTCATCCAGGTATTGTTTTGGTGTCAATGAATATGCAAGATGCAGCGTTTACACACCTGTTCAAGTCCTCTCGTCACGTTTTCCCCTTCAGTGACGACTCCATTCTCAAAAGCTCAATTATGTTGAAACGTTTGGTACTTTTTTCTGTTATTTGTGGTCATAAATGTTAATTTATTTAACAATAAAATAAAATAAAATTCAACTATTTTTCACAATATAAAATTTGACTAGTAAAATAACTTACACCAACATCTGAAACTATGAATTCAAACACGCGCTACAGAGTTAATTTAAATACATGTATGTCCGTATTACTGTGCGGTCATACACAAGATGGATTTTCAAACAGTATATTTGGAATTGTAGTTTACTTTATTCCGCAAGGCTCTCCACCCTTTGTAACATCCATCCATCCATCCATCCATCCATCCATCCATCCATCCATTATCTATGCCGCTTCTCCTCACAAGGGTCGCGGGCGTGCTGGAGCCTATCCCAGCTGTCTTCGGGTACAACCTGAACTGGTTGCCAGCCAATCGCAGGGCACACAGAGACAAACTAACAACCGCACTCACAATCACACCTATGGGCAATTTAGAGTGATCAATTAACCTACCATGCATGTTTTTGGAATGTGGGAGGAAACCGGAGTACCCGGAGAAAACCCACGCAGGCACGGTGAGAACATGCAAACTCCACACAGGGAGGCCGGAGCCGGGATCGAACCCACGACCTCTGAACTGTGAGGCGGACGTGCTAACTAAATCGCCCACCGCGCCGACCTCCATCGGAACACTGTCTTGAAAATATAACCTAACCAAATAAACGAGAAGTGAAAAGATATTTGCAAATGTCAAGGGCACAGCAGGAACCTTATTTCATTAAACCACCGTCATCGTCATCACTGCGCGGTGTCAAGTGGAGGTCCCCTGATGATAATATAATTGGCTCCTCGTACTACACACGCAAGGTATTCAAACAAAATATAATGAAAAAAAAAAAAAAAAACAGTGGGCGTACATACATGCTCGTGTTTGGGCGAGAAATGACAAACATCCAGGTTGTCCTCATTAGTAGAAAAGTCATGTGAGGATGTTTGCGTGCTCGCAGCACAACTCTTCATTTAGCAGTCACTCTCCCCATCCAACTTGCTCTACTTTGCAAGTGTACTTGGTGATACATTTACATACGGCCTGTTTGCATGGGTTGCCCTCTACTACTCTTTACGGATGGCAAAGGAAGGCACGCAGGCAGCAAAATACTGACCTTTAAAGCTGCTTTGTTGGCCAATCCATTCTTGCACACACTGCAGTAGCGGGCCTCCGCGTCCCCCGCTAGAATTAGGTTGATTGAGCATGGCCGCAATTGGATCAACCGTATCTTGCATGCTCGGAGCCCAGGCTGCGCCCGCGTAATCGCCCGGACGACGTGGCGGACAGATACCGGACTGTTTAGTTGGCAGGTTCCAATCTAAAGCTTTACAGACTGACTTTTACATTGCTGTGCGTTCAATTTTGTGGTACAGTGAAGACTTTGAGGTCCAATGTAGGGTAGGTACCAGCTCCAATTTGTAGGGACTGGTTGCACTGATTTTATTTTAAAGGTATCAAAGGATACTTGAACATTTTTTCACTTATTTATTCCCAAAGGAATTTGAAAACTGTGTGTCATTTTCTTGCCACTGCACAGTTAGGCTATGTGACGCCAGTGTGGGGAATGTGCTCAAATCCTGTCTTCAAGAGCCCCTATCAAGCCTCTTTTAGATGTCTCTCTCCTCTAACTCACCTGATTGAAATGATCAGGAACATTATCAGGCTTCTGAAAAGCTTCCTGATGAGCTGATTATTTCAATCAGGTGTGTCGGAGGAGGGACGTATCCAAAACAGGCTGGATAGGGGCTTTCAGGGAGCGGACTTCGGGACCCCTGTTCACGTGAAGTAGTAGTTTTTGTTTCCGTTTTAAACAAAGGTCATTGTTCAAAAAATTAAGTAGTTCATAGTTTTTTATTTTAAATTGTCTTGGACTGACTTTGGCCCTCGCTCATACGCGGCATGCGTGGGGCGTGTGTTGACAAATATTGCTGCAACTAACGGATATTCAAATAAAAGCATCTCTCCCACACAAGCAACATTAGCTGAATTTTGGTATTCATGATTTGGATAGGTTCCATCCGAGGGCTGGAAGTTGAGATGGATCGTGATGGCTTATCAAAAGCTCTCAGCCTTAACTGCTCTCAAGAGTCACATTGCGTGAAAAAGCCAAATTTACAATGTTAGTGGCACGCTAACAAATGTCAGCGCCAGTAATGAAATAAAATGCAACAAAACACACACACACTCACCTCCCTTAAAAGCCAGAGAAGCGGTTTGTGTCAACAGACCTCAGTGGGCCTCTTGGTAGGTGATTAGATGAGCTCTTGACAAAGAAAAGTGATGTGGAATATGAAGATTTAGTGCTTTCTCCTCAAGAGTGTGCCCCTCCGCTGGGGGAGGCGCTCGCACAGCTGGGGGCTAATGCAGAGTAGGATGGCTGCAGATGGAGCCGTGCCACGGAAAGATGAATCCCCAGCACGGTCGGCGAGAGAGCTCCTGAGATTTTAATTATGCCCCTCCACAAAACACGACACAAGCGAGCAACAAATTAATAATTCATACGAGACAGCAGATTTTTCTTTGGTTCAATGGAGGTCTGCGCGGCTTTGGAGTCAAACAAGTCCTCCTTGGCACTATTAGAGGAATATGGTGGCATCCTGTGGAATAGTGAAGGAAATGGGGAGGGAGTGGGCAGGAAAGAACAATAAGGCAATACAAACTCCATCCTTCAACAGAATATTACATACAGGTATAGAATTATATTTCATTACGTGCATGCCAACTTGAATTAGTTTAGATTTTTAGAAATGAATGCAACGTCTTGGATATGCATTAACATTACATTCACAATTTTTTACTTTTCCCAAATATTGATTTTCTATCATTTTATTGACTACAATGATACATTACAGTGGTCAACAGCAAATTTTAATTAGAGATGGCTTAATGTGTCTTTAAACATATTTTTGACGCTAATTAAAAAAATATGTCTATTGCTTTTCTAGCACATCAGGTTTTTGAGTTCTTTTCATTTTTAGGTTTTAAATTTGACCTATTTTACCATGCAATGTAATTCTAGCAATGTTACAGAAAAAGTACTGCCTGTTGCTGAACATCACAAAATATATTACTGAATTACATCTAATATTATTGTTATCATATTATTATGAAAAACTGATGTGATCGAGAAAAAAAAAAGGGGGCAGATTCAGAATCACTGAAAAAGAAAAACAAATCTAGATAAGTTAACTTGATCTCCAATTTAAAAATGTGGTAAACCTTGGTTGACCAGTATAATTCTAATTGAAATTTCGTCATCATCTCTCATTTAATTAGCAGTTTTTTCCCTTTTTAAACTGCTTAATTTCCCTCATATTGTCGCAAAGATAAACATTTTGTATTTTTTTTTTTATTCATTTAAAAATTAATTATAATTGTTAGCAAAACCTTCATACATCAATAGTTCTATTTCACTCCTGTGATATATAAAAGTTTGAGGCTGTCAAATTCAACCGTGTTTCTTTCCCTGTTTTTATTGAACAGTCGGTAGTAGAGTGGGCGGCGGAGGAGGGGTCAACTAAGTTAACGTGTTTTTTGCTCAATTACTGGTAACAATGATAATTGTGCTCAAACACCGACAAGATGTAATCGATATATCATATATATGCCTCGTTGTTCAACTGAGGCTTAGAATGTCTCTTGCATGATTTATTCCCAAAGAGCAATCATGGGCAAAGATGCCGTAATGGACTGAGGACAAATAGATAAATAATGCGACAGGAAAATCAATAAATACGAAGAGGGCATGAAATTAGAACACAGACAAGACGATTATGGTGATGCATGATGGGAATTAATAAAAGAAGAGCTTTGAGTTGGCGGCGCATCACTGCTTTTGTCCCGCATGTGTGCTCAGTAAAGCCCACAAAGAGACACAAATGACTTGAGTCAGTATGATTCATGCAGTTACACTTCTCGGCCTACTGGGGGCCACCATTCTCCAACATGAAAAGAAGGGTGAGCCATCAAGACCAGAGATGCTATTTGAGATACCGTGACAATGAGTCACTCCCATCGGCGTGCTTCAGACAGGGGATCCAATGTTAGTCAGTGTTTTGTTTCATCATAAAAACCTTACAAACTACAAAGACGTGCTCGCAGTGCACGTCTTCACAGAAAAGAAAAGCTCCCTTTTTTACATTCAAATTGCTTTGAGAACAACTCAATGGTAATTTACTTTTTTAATTTCACTGATCTTATCCCGCGTAGTATCTCTCTGTTTAATTACTTGACTTGACATTATCAGTTAGAACATCTTACAATGCCAAGAGGTGTAAAATCTAAGACAAATTCTCATTTTGCTATCAGATGGAATGCTGTGAATTTGACTCGACTGGAGAGTGCTGCTGCTTATCAATTCTAATTAAGTTTTCATTTCAGCTCGTTAGCGCCGGCAAAAGGAGCCCTGCATGTGTGAAAATGGAGGGGGACTTCCAATTAAACATTTAACAGACAACGCGAAGCTCTGGACTGGTGAGAACAGAGACATTTTTCACATTTGTGGGCCTGCAAAGGTTCTGGGTTAGGGATGGTGGGTTTGAATGTTTTTTAGGGGGGGGGAGATTTTTTTCAAGGGTCCAATGAAACCACGTTTCAACTTTTTGCCATAATTCCAAAAGGTATGTTTTGGTGCAAACAAGAAATTGCCAAATTATACAGTGAAGCATGGTGCATTATGTGTTGGGGCTATTTTTCTTCAGCTGGGCCTTAGACAAAGTGGAAGGAATTGTGAAGTGTTCCAAATAGTCCTCAGAGTTGGCACAAAACTTTCGGGCTTCTGCTACAAAGTGAAAAAACCCTACAGGATCAGCTAAAACTTATTTGGAGTTTATCAGAGGCGCTTTAACATATTACTCTAGACCTAAAGGCTTTACGGCTCCCAGTCAGCTGTAGAATCGATTTTAAGATTCTGCTACTGGTCTATAAATCACTAAATGGTGTGGGTCGTGAATACATTAAGGAAATGCTAATTTTATAAACACAGTCGGTTTCTGACTGAGGTCTGCGGGTTCGGGTCAATTAGTAAAGCCCAGGTTTCAAAACAAACAGGGTGATGCAGCATTTAACTGCGATGCTACTCACAGTATAATAAGTTGCCAACATAAGTGAAGTCAGCCTTGCCTTTAAACGGAGTGTGTGTGTAATGTTTTGATTTTTCAACATTCATTCATTTAAAAAAGAGAAAACTACTATTAAATTTTTTTACTGATTTATTCAGATTGGTTAATTCCAAACACCGCCTCATCCCACTATTGAGGGTGTGCACACTTATGCAAACACATTACAGTATAGTTTTTTTTCCCCTTCTAAAGTTAATCAAATCAATTGAACTGCAGAGATTATAATTCAAATGAATTGTGGATTTTTTTTCTATCATGTAAATATGTCTGAGTTATATCTCGTAAACCTGGCATTTGAACGGGGTCGTGTGGACTTCATATTGACTGTCACTACTACCTTATTTTGTCAACTGAAAGTACTTTGTTTTCACAATGTGATACTTGTGGGTGGAGAAAAACAAAAAGAAAAAAAAAAACATTGCCAATGCTAATGCTAAGGTCAATGTAAAATCCCATTGACCTGCTAACTGGAAATTAGCATTGACTTCTGGTAGTGATGTTCCTTCAAACAATAGAATGCAAATATGTTAATATTTATGATAAATAATAATGTGAGACACGATTGGAAAGAGCTGACTACGCATGTTTTCCCAAAGTAGCACAGAAGTAACCATTCTGTCTGCCAATCAACAAACAGGAGCAGTGTCCAACTCAAACAGACGCCTGGTACTGTCTACCTCAAATCAGAAGTAGAAAGTCGAGGTTCCTCTTGCGAAACACTCCGATGTCCCACGCGAAGATAGAAGCAATTGCCGAAAGCAATCGGGATGACAAAAAGGCCAAAGGCCTTTGACTGGTCAGCGTCGAGCTGCGGGATTGAAATGGACGGAGGGCACGGCATGGTAGGCGGACAGATTACTCGCAGAAGATAAAGTGAAGGAGCGGCGGACTTAGCAGAAGAACGAGGGGTCTGGAGACACATGTGATGGAGTGCTAGGCTGCATATGATGGGCCGGGATATATCACCTGTCCTTCCTCTCCATGGGGGAAACCATTACTGTGATTGATTCCTTGGTGGTATTGCTGCTCTTGTTCTTTGGAATCCAAGGAGAGATGTCGATTGTATTGCCGGTGATAAACAAATGCGCGCTTGCTGTTAAGGGGCATTATCAGCGCGAGACAGCTGCTTGACAAAGCCACTTCTGAGCAGACCGGCCAAACTTTTGTGTTGAGGGCTCCAGAATGTGGTAATTGTTGATGCATGATCCGGTGCGATGAGGTCAACCATCCGTTGCCCTCCATTATTGCCATCAAGTTCAGCAGTTGGCAAATCACCTTTTGACAGCAATGACTCATTCAGCAGGTCCGCTACGCTTTTGCAACCAACGAGGCATCATTAGAGCGGCCCTTCACGAAAAGGGAAGGTTCAGTGCTCACCAGACCGCAATTACTGGGATGCATTCGCGGGTCAGGACACTTGGAGATCCATGTAAAAATATACAGAGGATTATGTTTATTTGTCAGGTGAGAGCGAGGATGATCCTAGATAATGGCTGGTCTAAAGAGCCCTTGGCAGCTGTCACAATGTGAAAACTATCCTTCCGTTAATATAAACCAAGAGCTGCACACTCTAATGGCGTCCCAATCTTCCCTGTGCAATAATATGTGTCAAAAGTAACTTGATTGATGACGGGGAAATGTAATGATCAATGAATAAGAATTATTATTATTATTTTTTTTTATTAAGTCACTCCTTCAATGTTCTTAACTCTTGTTTACATAAATGTAGTTATGATGAGCAGGGGTATGTGTATACAAGTATAACGTTCAAACCAGTGATGGGCATTTGATGCATCTACTTTAATTGATTATAGGGAAAATTATTCATTAAATAATTGATTATAATGGATGTCAACCCAAATATTTTCTTTAGAAAAATATGTTGTATGCAGGCCCACTAATTGAAACATTGCATTCTGATTAATATTGCGTTTGTGGAATATGAGTTAAGAAGCAAAATCCACATGGTTTTACTCATCTGAGGGTGTGGCCATTTTGTCACTTCTGTCAACTGAAAATGACATCACAGACCCTCAGGGCTCAGATAACAACCAATCATGGCTCAGATTCAGAAAACAGGTGAGCCCCTGAGACGGCTAAAAACAGAAGGATGCCATGTTTATTACAAATATTTCTTGGGTCGTTAACTTCCCCTTCAAGCATGTTTTTTTTTAGATTGATTTACTGATGAAATGTTCTGAACTTCTGTTTACTTAAGTGTAGATATCAAGGTTATGAAAGAAAAATATTTGTTTGCTAAACTAAGAAAATAAAACTAAATTTGAAAAAACAACATTTGTAATCAAAAAAATGCTTTTAGATAAAGACGCTAATTGAAACAACATCTACCATTCATAAAAGTAAAAAAAAGACCAACTAGAATTATAGCCAAAATGTATTTCATTTTCATCTCATAAATGAGCTTTCGGGGTTCATTTTAAATGTATTTATTTCGGTATTGCTGTACATACGTACAGAAGAATGAAGGTCAAATGGTTGTTTGAGAATTGTAGTTCACTTTACTTTAATACGCAATGCTATTTTTGAAATATTGCACTCGACAAACGCACCATATCGTCGCTGTCCTGTGAAAAACACCCAAGTCCAATTTTTGATTTATTTTTTTAAACTTTCATGTTAATGTGATGTCTGTAACACGGCAAAACCATTCACGTAAAAATAAGAATGAAAAAAAACGACAAGTATTTTTCACAGGACAGCGATGATCCATTAAAAACACTAAAAGTAAAACTAACAGAAACTAAAGTAAAATGAATCATTTTTGAAATACAGTAAAATAGAGGAAAATAACTTAGGAAGCCAAGAAACAAAAAGGCATGGACTCTGTAGCATGAAAAACAAATATGGTCTGGTTCAAGCCGTGGCAGGATACGAGACGACTTGACAAAGGACAGGGATAGACGCATTTAAATGCAATTAAATTGATTGTTCTTATGTAATTGTAGCTCTTGGAATGTTTTGAACTGCTGTTTTCGTGCCAATGTCGTATTGAGCAGAGTCATGATGTCACAAACAAACAAACAAGCAGAGTTGCTGGTCGCAACCAAGTTGCGCTCTCCATTTGGCTTCATTTACCATTAAATCAATTCCAGACAAAAGATCAATGAATTACCCACAATGCCCATCCGTAACAACTAGTACAAAGTGACTTGTTTTGAATGAGTGGTTCCAGCGCTGGGACTCTCCTTGTTTCGAATGATCCATGTGTAGGTCTGCCACTGTTTTCCCATTCTTTCATCGCAGCATGTGGAGTCCAGCGGGCCTCCTCCTGCTTTATTTTTCTTGTATAAAAACACAAGCTTGGTGTTTATCTGCGCCATCAGCATCTGGCACTTATTACAGAGATGGGGTTGGGATTATTAGGATTACCAGTGGATTGAGAAGGACAGGATTCATAGCAAGGTTAATAACAGCAAACACTTCTTTTACCCACCGAGCAGCCGATAGGCAAAAAGCTGCAGGCTTTCCCCTACTTTGCAAACATCTTGGCCTTAACCCACATTGGGAATCAGGTTCATGGGAAAAAAAATACATCCAGAATGCTTCGACGGTGCTGGCTCAACACCTCTTGAATAATAAAAGCGTACATCTCACCTGAAAAGGCAAGTAATTGCAACTGTATCCGACGCAAAGCGTGTAGCTCTTTGTGCTTTGTGTATTTTGTGTATTTGTTATTCCAAAAGACAGGAAGATATTGAAGGAGCACTAATCCAGAGCGACAGAGGAATAAACACAATCCCTAATCTCACTGATCCCTGGCAAAATCATTCAATTAGGCTCCGTCTGGCACGGCGCACAGTGGGAGAGGCGGCGAAGGTAAGAATTTCTTCACGGAAAAGAAGAGAGCCAAGCATGCCTAATGATTGAACGCCACACACAGAAAGCTATTTCGCAACCAGAGGTTCACTTCAATTCATTTAAAATGACTTTTGGAGGGAGAAGCTGGAACACCCTATATCAGGGGGTTAATAACAGCAAACACTTCTAATCCCCCTAACCCGATATCAACCCTAACCTTGCTTGTAATACATCCAATACATACAGTATATGAAACTAGATTTGCGTGCTCCGTTATCAGTCCAGGTCTTCTTGTCCCTCTTCCTTTAACCGCAAAAGAATAAGAATATTGCTAACATAAATTGTCACGTTTGCTCGTCCCTTCTTTGGAAAAACAGTTGTTAGAAAGGGTCGGAAAAGTCACTAAATATAGCAAAAACGTCGCTACGTTGACAGGGCTACAGACAACTCTTGCCCATTCCGATTAAGGTTTTATTCCGAACGAGAGGGGTGCTTTATGTCGATAGATAATCCAATCGGCTCGTATGAAAACATTTATTCTGAAAATTTGTAACAAACAGCCTTTAATGTGCACGTCTGTGACGTCAATATATGCGTTTCTGTTATTCCCGGAAGCTAGAAGAAGCAGAGCAAGCGAAGGACATGGCGGGCGCAACATTGAACTGGTCTGTATCTCCATTTGGAAGTGTTAAATTGACGTAAAAGCACAAATGGGAAAACTATGCAAAATAATGCTAACGTTTAAAGTAGAAATGGACGGAGCAATATTTTCCTGACAGAAGTCACTATGGCTTCTTCTTCTTCTACTATTTCAAGTATATTAGGTCAGTCTGCGCATGTCAAAATAATTTGTTCCGATCGAAAGTGTGATGCATGAAAACGCAAGTCCCAATCGGATCAATATTTTTAGTGTCCACGAAGAGTGCATCCGATCACAATTTTAATCCAAACTCTGATCAGAATAAATGAATGTTGTCCAGGTAAACATAACCATACACAAACAAACATTCACGCCAATGAACAATTTAGTCTTCATGGCATGGCAAGAAAGGTGGGCGATGGACAGGGCACGAGTCAATCAGGGCATCGTGCGGATAGACAAAAAAAAACAAACATTCCCACTCACTTCTTTAAAGTTCTCGGTGAACATAACATGTTTTTTGGGGGAATGTGGGAGGACGTAAGAACACGAGTCCGTCCTCCACACAAAAAAGAAGTTTTTTTCGACCGCACAGCCTGAATGGAATCGCGAATGCTTTTGAAAGTCCCAAGTGTTGTGTAGGTTGTAGGTTTAACAGTGGATAAAATGCTAAGTAACTTGCCTCACTGACATTGTAATGGATTGAAATAACTTACATTTTATTTGTACTGTACTGGCAAAAATGAATGGTTATTGCTGTATAAAGCACATGTCCCAACACTGGTGACCTTCCGTGCAAAGACAGAGTAGGTTAATTATTTCCCGGTCAGCCACATGCCAGACCTTCATGCCAGCTTCGACAACATCTGGCAGCGGGCATCTGGTACCATACATCAAACCGCCTCTTCTGCCAAGCGCGGCCCTCGCACTCAACAGTCAACCTGATCAAACCGATGTCTAAAAACGAACATTTCCTTTACTTTGGCGCATCGGAGACATCTATGAGGCGTTTCAATGGGAGTCCACTCCTGCTGCACTTGTTTGTGGGTTGAACAGCGCGAGAAAGGTTTGAAATGCCCATTAATGCTCGCTCATCCACATTCCGAGCGCGACGTTACCACACCCCCAGCTGCCTCCTCCATGCCCGCCTCCCTGCCGTCGCCTTTGAAGCCACTTGCTGAAATGTCACAAAGCGTGAAGTGTTCCAAGCGCTCCCGAAGCACTAATGAACAGGATGAAAACACAACCATGTCGCTGTCACGCCAGCATCACAGCCGATCCGGGAAGAAAAAGAAAGTCTCTCGGTTTAGGAATTTTGCCTGTCAGACTTCATCTCTTTAAACTCATTTCCACAAAGCAAAACACTTTGGATCACGGTAGGTCACTGAGCTTTCGCTGAGATCTGCACAAGGCCTTAGTTACTGTTGCTAGGTCTGTCAAGCTTTAAGGAGACAACATCAATTACCCTGAACCTCAGGAATTTGAATCAGACGTGCTAACCACTAATGCATAGTGCTGCCAATTTGCTTGCATTTGACTTTGGGCATGAAGTGGGCTACACCCTGGACATGTTGCCGGACCAATCACAGGTCACCAGAGAATTCAGCGCTGGAAAAAATGAAGAGACCACCATTATCAGTTTCTCACATTTTGTTATTTATACGCATGTGTTTGAGTGCAATGAGCATTTATTTACGACTGTGAAAAAAAATGTTTTTTTGTTTTTTCTGAGCTGTGTAGACCTGTACTCTACCAGGGGTATGTATGTATGTATGTGTGTGTGTGTGTGTGTGTGTGTGTGTGTGTGTGTATATATATATATATACATATATATATATACATATATATATATATATACATATATATACATATATATATACATATACATATATATACATATATACATATATATATATACATATACATATATATACATATATATACATATATACATATATACATATATATACATATACACATATATATACATATACATACATATATACACATATATACACATATATACACATATATACACATATACATACATATACATACATATACATACATATACATACATATACATACATATACATACATATATATATATATATATATATATATATATATATATATATATATATATATATATATATATATATATATTTATACATGGGCTGCTTAGCACGTCCACCTCACAGTTCAGAGGTTGCGGGTTCGATCCCGGCCTCCCTGTGTGGAGTTTGCATGTTCTCCCCGTGCCTGCGTGGGTTTTCTCCGGGTACTCCGGTTTCCTCCCGCATTCCAAAAACATGCATGGTAAGTTGATTGGACTCTCTAAATTGCCCCTAGGTGTGGTTGAGAGTGCGGATGTTTGTCTCTGTGTGCCCTGCGATTGGCTGGCAACCAATTCAGGGTGTCCCCCGCCTACTGCCCGAAGACAGCTGGGAGGGGCTCCAGCACGGCCCGCGACCCTTTTGAGGATAAGCGGTATATATATACTATCCATCCATCGACCTATTTTCAATAGTGCTTATCCCTATCCTTGGGTGAGCTGGAGCCTCCTCCAGGTTGACATTGCGTGAGATGGGCGGGGCACATCCTTGCTCTGGACTGGTCAACGGCCAACTGCAGGGCACATCTAGACAAGGAACCATTCAACCTCACACCTACGGACAAAATAATGAGTCTTCAATTAATCTTCACCTTTACATAACCACTTGACTGTGAAAGTGTACTAACAAATACACAACCCCGCTGCCAGCCATCACTGAATTAAATGTCAGACTCAGGAATACTAGTATTGCAAAATATTGTAAGTAACAACTTCAATATTGCTTTGAAATGACTGAAACAAGTATATTAATTTCTGGAATAAACAACACCGAAAAAAATATGCATGTTTTAATGAGTGCTATAAAATGTGTTTTTTATGTTTGGGAATGTATGGTGGACATGGCACGATCTGAGAGTATTCCTTGGCCAAAGTGCATGTCTGCCAGCGCCGGGATAAATTTAAACAAGATGTGGCGTGTTCTTGTTTCTTTGAAGGTGTTCCACCTCATACCTCCACTCGGGCCGAGGGTAGGAGCACGGCCATAAAAGGACACTCTGTTTACTTTAACCTGCCAGCGTCTGCTCGCCAGATGTTCCCAAATCGCTGTTTCATCTCCTGGCTTAGAAAAACATATTCATAGACTTTGCTGCAAGTTTGTTGCTGTTTTGCACAGACGGGCACCAGGAAAAGTCGGCTTTCTTTTTTTGAAGGCTAAATTGAAACACGCATTATTTTCCCTTTGAGATCTTGCTGGGATTTGAAGGCATATAAGGTTCAGGGCTCTGTCCTTCGGGCTTCTTGTTCGCGATGGGGAAAGCGATACCGGGAGGCTGGGGCCTATAAACACGGCCTCCATTAAGTCATCGGCTTTGGCGAGCAAGCGTACATACACATATTGGCATGTCTCCCAGAGTCTCTGTTATTCTTACCTGAGGGTTTCAATTTGCTCTGATTGCTGGCGATTGCTAATGGTTATTCTAAGTAATTTTCTTTTTGGTTTGTGTGGAAACACGAGAAGTGTACTCTCACCGGAAACTACGTTAGGTACACCTGCACAATGTGATGACAGAAAATCAAATCTCATAATTGAATAACATTTTTTAATTATGAAACAAAACTCATTTTGTTGAAAGGGAAAGATTATTGTACATTCACGTTGAATGAAGCAGTTGGTTCCCTGGAGTTCCTGCTCACACATGAAGTGTGAAATAGTTTTTTTTTAAAAAAGCATGCAACTATCTATTTCTGAAAATGTGACTGTGAGAAAACCTTTCTGCACTCCAACCCCAACTGACCCTACACCAGGTTTTTTATGCATGACTTAACCGGTTAGGCTTGGTGAAGATCCACAGCTACTTTCAAGAAACCACCAGGTCAAGAAACACGACATCCCCCACTGCTGCAACAGCCTTGATATCAACTCAAAGCCAAAAGGAAAGCAAAGCTGCATTGAGTTTTGTTTGATATGCAGATTAGACTTTTGCTAAAAACAATAGATTGAAAAAGTGGTAAAGAGGCAGTAGTTATTTATTTTGGGTGACGTATCCAGGCGCTACAAAAACACAGTGTAGTGTAAAGGCCTAGATAGACCAATCCGATGTCAGCTAATCCCCTCTGGCGTCCGGCCAACTGTCGGCATGTTGCGCTGGAAAAAATGACCAAAATACACTGCAATGACAGACAGCAACGGTGACCGTTAAGTAATGTGTGAGAAGTAATACTCCTCAATACCATCGGCGGCAGTAGTCACTTTTCCTCATAGTTAGAAAAAGACAACCGGAAAGCTGGTGGGGGCAGAATATAAAAATGTAAACAATGCATACCACCATATTTTTGCTAACAATGAACTCCAACGTGAAGCAAACTCTCACGTTGTTGACAGTATCGTGCAATACTTAAACCCTCAACCTGTCAACCCTCGCTCTTGTACTTGAAGATTAAAGAAGCAAAGGCAAAATTCTCAAGGCTTTATCCACATTCGTCACTTCCTGTTCTTGCCCCGTGTGCTGATTCGCTAGCTAACAGCCAATCAACTTACGACGCCGATTCAACATGCTGAAATGCCCACCAGACGCTTCCCAATGGGATCCGATGTTACGACGGTGCTCACTACATCAATCAGACGGCGCAATCCGATGCCCTGACGCTTCCCGACGTCCGATAGGTCTAAGCCTTAAGTGCTGCCTCCATGAGTAAAAATGCTTTTATTGTCTTTTTACCCCCACACTCCGAGCTCTGTTGCTGCAAGTAGAAGCCCCTCTAGTCACAAGACTGCTAGTCTAGACTGATAATGAAAGACAGACTTGTCATCAGAATCAGAATAGCTTTATTCTCATTGGGTGCAATGAAATGGAGCAGAAACAAGAGCAAGACCCATGCTGTAGAAAACAGTACTACCAACAGGACTAGAGTCCGCCAAGTCGCCTTTTACAGCGCCGCATTCTCACAGGTGAAAAGGGAGGGAAAAAAAACAACCTCAGACTGAGTTCCTGTAACGGGAGCGCAATATGGATTCGGAAAACAAAAACTCAGCAAAGGAGGCATATGTTAACGCACGACACACAGACTAGCACATGTGTTGGTGGGGTGGAAATTACAGTCCACCTGCAGAGGGCAGGCTTCACAGCTAAAAGGGCGCCACCACATCCCATTCGGCAGGTGCGCCATAATAGAGGATGGAAAACGGGTTGTGTATTGCATTCGTGTGATCGTATGAGTGTGCGTGCGTGAGTCTGGGTCATTTGTTCCAGCGGCACGCCAACACATTTGGTTGCCATGGATACGATCCTCGGTTGGCTCCCAAACAAGAGAGGGCTAAAAAACAGCCCATTTTTGCAATACAAGAAATGGGGTGTGTAAAGTATTCTATAATTCTTGATCCTTACGGTATTTGAATGAAAAAGCGTGCCACAGACCTGTTATTTAGACACCCGACTAAAACTAAACTGAAAAAAAAAAAAAAAAAAAAAATGTCTCCTTTAAAACACTGCCTTTAAACGACCACCACCTTTCTGTTCTCGTGCATTTCAGCTTCACATCCACATTAATAGTTTTTGTGGGAACTCGGTTTACTTGACGTAATTCTGAGGGAATTGCACCTCAACATAAAATTTTCAACGGCTGCTTTTGAACCGAATGAACATGTGGTTTGAAGTAGTACACCCTCAATACTTTCCTGCTTGGAAAGAAAATGCTGGCACAACCCTGCAGAAATCGTTTATAGGAGCATACAGTATCCCCTCATGCATGCTCTAAAAGCTTATACTTAAACATTCTTTACAGCAAGGCCTATCCCTTTAATGTCATGTAGCATGTAAAGCAAGCACTTGAAACGGTGAGTTTCTGCGCGAGTGTAGTTGTTGTATAAAAAACGGTCGATTTTATGTTAAAACCAGGCAAACAGGATTAGACCAATGGCTTTAAATCCCAGTTAACACCAGTTCCCATCACAGTTTCACTCAGTCTGACATTCCCGTACTGGATTTAAATGGCTTTTGCACGCATGAGGGATTCACAGAATAGGACGCATGTGATCATAAACTGGAATCAGCTGCTGCAGTGTTTAAATTATAGCAGATGTTATATTTGTGTACTGTGGCTGTGGGGAGTCTCCTGCTTTGAACGCTAGATGTGCTCCAGTATGAGTCTGCGGAAACTCTTAATCTGGGTCACTTTTTATCACAGTGGACCGGAAACAGCCACACAAGTGAAACTGAGACAAACAGCGCACTGAATGTCAACACATAATCGTCAGTAAATGGTGCATTAAAGGAGATATTTTATGGATTTTTTAAAACTATTTGCAATGGTTCCAGATGTCCCAATAACACGTCTGTTATGACCTGCAGCACGTCATACACTACACTCTGTGAATGTGTATGCTCCGCAATGCCACAAGGGTGAAGATTTCACAAAAGTAATCACATTTGCAGCGCCAATTAGAACTTGATGCTAATTTCTACATCCAACGAAATTCAATGCAGCTCTGCTTACCTTTTGGCTTTGACAAGATAGCAGGAGAGTTGCAACCGTGGGTTACATGTGCGTGTTTGGATAAATATTGTTTCACACAACGGCCAGATCTGGCCCACTACATCATTTTATGTGGAAGGAAAATCATGTACGTCTGTGTACGTATGTGTTTTTTACAAATCGTCTTTTCTTTTAAAAACACTGAGATATGAGAAATTGCAAGCATTTTTTTGTTACCAATCCCACCCACTTTAAAATACATCATAAAACAGTTGAACAAACAATTATATCCTGGCTTCTGATTTCAAAACTAACAATTAGTTGTGTATATATGATCACATAAGGCGATCATTCATTTATATGGGTTCACGGTCATAATGACCCTCCGAGGGAAACCATAACCACGTTGCGGCCCATGACAAAAATGAGTTTCACAATCCTGGTGTAAGTGCTTGAAAGTGGCTCTTGATCTTCACCGAGCATAGCTAGTGTTTCGAAATCAAAATGTTCCCAAACAATATAAATAAATAATATATAAAATGCATCTTCAAGCAAAACGAGTTGACTTGCATGCATAATAACCTGCTTGTCTCTCTCTCTCTCTGCATCTCCAGCCAAAGCATGTTACATGGCCGTGGTGTTGCCATGGTAACCCCAAGTATCATCAAATCAAACAAGTAAAAATACATTTCATCTAGGATTTTGAAACGGATTGAGTGTAAGTATCACGGACATAGGAGTGACCTTGACAATGAGCTCTGTGTGCCACATAACTTATTTCACCGTCGACAGAAGGGGTGGGACATATATGGCCTGAAACATCCATCCATCAATTTTCTCAACTGCTTATCCTCCCCAGGGTAGAGGGCATGGGCATACCGCCTATGTGACAGACCCGTCTGCCTATTTGCCTATGACGGCCGCCCATTTTGTATGCGATAAATGATGGATGAGAAATTTCAAATAAATAGTCGGACTAAGCATCTGTCTATGTAATTGTCTATTTCGTCTAAATGGTAACGCCACAAGCCGAATTTGAACCGCCAACCTCAGATCTGTGAGGCGGATGTACAAGTTACTCCGGCCATAAACTAAAACTATTTTTAAATAAGAATTTTGCATTGAGAAAGTATTTTCACTCACAGAGGCAGCACTATGCATTACATACACTAGAGCGTGTGTACGTGGCAAAAGGACAAATCATTAAAAAAAAAAAATCATCTCTGATTGAAGGTGACTGAATAATCGCCTAGTCTAACTGATCATGCTATGGAAAGAACGGCTGGTTCACAAACACATTTTCAGAAATTTAGATTTGCATTTCATACTTGATGGATACAAGCCATTTCAAAGTCAGTTCTCCGTAATATGTACTCATTAAAGCTTTTTTAGTCAATGTAGGAAAAGCAAAAAGTCCAAATGATAGCCATGCAGCTGTTCAGTGAGAACACGTCAGACACGTGGCCCACCCAGGTTTGTTCCAACATCCACCTGTTTGCATTAAACAAAGTGCTTTGAGTTGTGCCAAGTCCATCACGAATGTTCTTGTTTGTCTCCGGCGAGGTCAGTCAAAATTGTTGACATATTCCAGAGCAAAGCATGCACCGAAATAGAAATTAATGGCTTTTTCTTTGAAACACTTACCGCTCGCTCAGATGTTCGGCAGAAAATGAATCAGGTACAATAAAGAGGCAGCATGGCATGGACGCCCGGATCTCTTTTTATCTGTGTGTTTTTCGGGGGGCTGAGTGACACTAGGGGGAAAATCTGCCACCTGATCCCTCTTCTTGCACCTTCATCTGTGCAGTTATAAGTGGCAACACTTTCAAAAGCTGCCTGATTAGAACGTGTGCATTTGTCGCTGGGGGCCCTGCGGCGGCATTGTCAGCCTCATCTCGTTTTACGCTACATGTGTGCGTGTGAACTGATACGCAACTTGCTTGGAAAGAAAGTTGTAACAGAAATAAAAACATCAACAGCTTCACAGAAAGAAGAGGTGCGAAAGCAGATGCTGCTTCCTGGAATGTTATGACGGCGCATCACACTTTCTTGGTGTCGATGCAGTACATAGGATACTGGCAAGTGAGACTGTGGCTGCGCACAAAGTCGCTGGCCTTTTTGTTGCCTTCATGTGAGTATTTCAAATCAGATGAGCATCTGACTGGGGTGGACGGAGTGAAACTAGTAAGTGTGGAACCAAAACAAACATGGACTCACAACATTGTGGAGAGACTCAGAAGGATTTTTGGGACTCGTATTGAACAATGTTACTGGCATTCGAGTTATCTCAGAATCAAACGCCATAAGTAATGAATTTCCGTGTAGCTACGTAACATGTATAATTTTCTCTTCAGACACTTATTTAATTGCCTATTTTATGTTCAAAGTTGGATACGCTGTACTTCAACACATGGTTCTGAGTTTTGCCATTCAATCTGTTTTAAGCTCCAACCCCACTGAGGCGAGAACATTTCCGACTGTTGGCGAAGGTAGAAAAATGCGCGTTCACGTTAGGGTGCGTCAGGATTCCTTCAAGGACAAACGGTCGTCAGATGTTTGGCAGATGTTCGTCTGTACTTTTCGTCTCAAGAGAATTTTGAACATGTTCAAAATTTCCTTGCGACAAGAAAATCACTAAAACTGTTGGTGAACGTCTGGCGAACTTTTTGCAAACATTCGCCACATTGAACCAACCCTGACGAACTGATGTGAACGCAACATTCGCTGCCTTCGAAAACACTCACAATTGTTTGCCTCTCGGTGGGGTAGGGGCTTTAGTGAGGGGGAAAAATTTAAAATTTTGACTCATAAACTGCAATGCAAAACCGCTTATTTTGAGCCTTGCTCTGAGCATCTGACTGTTCCTGGCTGAAAAGAACATAGCCATACAGAAGCAACCTCCCTACTCACCCAACCTGGCTCCCTGTGATTTTTCATCTGTTTGTCAAGCTCAAGGGGCTCCTCAAGGGAACCTGTTTTGAATATGTGGGCAACATCAAGATGGCCCAGATGACGAGCTGATCCCAGAGGAATCCCTCCAGCAGCGCATGAAGGTGTGGAAGAGAATGTTGGGAACGTGTGATAGATTCCTGGGGGAATACTTTAAAGTGGAAAACTTGTAGTTTGGATTTGAAATATATCTTTTGTGACTACAATCCTGGAACTTTTCTGACAGTCACTGCAGTGAAATGTCAATATCTGAGGCTGAGTGGGCAGGATCAATAAGGTCGAACACTCTCACTAAGATAAGATAATACAGACTAGAACAATATTACCGGTATAAAGTATTACAAGCTATGTCGAAAGAAGTCCACTGAACAGGCGTGCTGCCGCAAAACTCTCAAAGCGGATCAGCGCAAGTATTGTATTGCTCCCCAGGACAAAACATGGATTCGCACAACATTGTGGAGCAACCACGTCAGCATCTACTTGAATGCTAATCGTCAATCACAATGCTGTGTCAACACAACGTAAAAATCACCTGTGGACAAGAGCAAACTTTAAAAAGTTGTCCGTACCTGTCTGGAACAGATTAACTTCTATTATACCCTGTGGTGTGTGTGTGAGTGTGTGTTTTGATGCGCTCTTTTCCCACTAACACTATTCATTCATGGTCACGCTCTGCTATCGTATTGAGTACAGACAGCGGAAGCTGCAACGCGAATCTCATCATCCACCGACAAAAAAAAAAAAAAAGCAAATGAAGACGATGGTGGAATAAATGCATAGTCGAGTTGGGGGGAAATAAAATGAAGGAATGTGCCAGCAAGCACATAAGAGTGTTTTTTAAGGGGCTTATTTTGATGCGAGGGAAGAGAAACATGGGCTGATAGGTGTCACTTCCACTGTTCCAATCGTGTGGAACACACTTGGCACGAGAGGCACGTGCAGCACCTGCACATTGGCCAATAGGAACAAAAGCGCCAAGAAACTAGACTCATTTCCTACAGAGCTTTTCCTCAATAGGGTGCTGGAGCCTATCTTCGCTGACGTGAGTGCGAGAGGCGGGGTAGACCTTAGACTTTTTCAACATTTTTCTGTGTGTAGTTTGCATACTGCCACCCTCTTCAAATAACGGCACAAGTTAATTTGACTTTTTTTTTTTCTTCTCGTGATGCTGGCTTTGTCTGCTACAAATGGCTACATCTTTAGTTCAGCAATAATCTCAGCTCAATTTTATTCATACAGCACTTTAAAAACAACCACAGCTACATACAAAGTGCTGTACGTAATGTAAAAATCCAACATGTAAAAACAAATCAAAAACATAAAAACAGCAAAGACAATAAAACACTAAAAACAATGCTGAGTCGAAAGCCAAAGAATACAAATGTTTTAAAATGAATTTTGAAAGGAGGTAGAGGTTGGGCGAAACCATTTAGGATTTAAAGACCACTAAAAGAATCTTAAAAAGAATTCAAAAATGTACAAGGAGGCCAGAATTGAAGCGATGCATTCCCTCATACAAGGTCCAGTTAGGAGGTGCGCAACAGTATTTTGGGCCAACTTTAGATGATTGACGGAGGATTGGCTGACTCACAAATAAAGTGTATTACAGTAATCCAGCCGAGATGCAACAAAGGCATGGATTACTGTTTCTAAGTGCTGTTGTGAAAGGATCAGTATTTGTCATCAGTATTTGGTGCAGTTTTGCGTGTTTTCTGAAAAAAAAAAGAAAAAACGACATATTGTGTCCATGCTTGCGTGGGTTTCTCTCAACTTCCACAAACATACAGTAAATATAGGTCCATTGGTGCGAATGTGTGTGTGAAGGGTTGTTTGTGTGCCCTGTGATTGGCTGGCGATCAGTACGGGGTGTCCTACCTTAACCCTCATCCTGAAGTTAGCTTGGATAGGCTCCAGCTCATACTTGACCCATATTTATGTATAGAAAATGAATGGATGCATACTGAAGGCATTCTGAATACTGAAGTAAAACCGCGCTGTGCTTCCTATATCTTCAAAAAAAAAAAAAAAAATACTTGAGCATTAGCCCACCACGTTCTGACAAGATTCTGCCATTTCTGAGTTGCCATCATTGAAGGTAACAGGCTCTTATCTGACAATCTGTGCAAGACCTTGTCGTCCTTTCATAATCATCCCAAAACACACTCAACGAGCGGCGCAGCAACGAAAGGCTCGGCAAGCGCATGCAGCTAGCAGTTCTCATTAGCCGCGCAACCGCCGTCTTGATGTTACACCAGCCAAGGTTACTGGGCACGTGCGAGCTTGTGAATTTTGATACTGAAGGTCCCATCCGGTAGTATGCCCAATGTAGAGATAAGCGTAATTCTTGTACGCTTGCTCAGTGTGTTACTATGGTTACCCCTGTCTCAGGCCAGCTGGAATATTCACTTTGACAGCTCATTGTCTGAAACGCAGTGAGCGTACACTTGTACTTCCTGCTCTCATACACTACAATGGCTACCTACATACTGCTTTACTAATACTATATATACCACAATAATTACTTCTTATATACCACTGTAATTCCTGAATACGCCGCACCGTACTTATGACAGTACTTACCAGAGGTGGGGAGAGTAGCCAAAAATTGTACTCAAGTAAGAGTACTGTTAGATGTCAAATTTAAACCATGTCAGACTCATTTGCACTTTCCGTTATGCACAAAACGGTAGAAAAAATTGGATTTTGATGGCATGAGACCTTTGATAATTTCATACTTGTCTACTAAGCTATACAGAGTTTACAAACTTTAAGTTGTACTACTTGATTGTTATTGTGTGATAAACCCTAGCAAATAAAAGCATCATATATAATAACTTTAATGTTTGGCACTATCTATATGCATCCTGGGCTGCTTAGCTGTCTTTGGTAAGCGGCAGCAGCAGGGGCGGTGAGATGAATTGTAGAAAGATTGTAGAAGATTTTGGTCCAAATCTTTGACCCAGCCAATGTTTTCACAAAATACGTTCTGAAATGTTAAATTATTTGGGGTGAAATGCAAATGCAATTATAACATCTGTTGGCTGCCCACCCAGGGAGTCAATCATGCTAGAACCGCCACTGCTTCCTGCTTAGTGTGCACTGTACTTCCTTCTTAGCCTGCAAACCACAAAACTCTATCCCTACCTACCACTATATTTTCCTGCTAGCATACAGTAAATTATCATTCCTGCTCACATGCACATTTATCACCACTATACTTTCTTCTTACATCCCCACTATACTTCCCGTTTCCGTAAAACTACTTACAGGCCACTGTATACTTACATTCCGTCATATTTCCATTCATGTTGTCGTACCGCATATTTTTTCAAAAAAGAAGCTTGAGGTTGTGTTTTGTTTTGAGCCGATGGAGTGAATGCGCTCACGTCCAGCCCGGAACAATTATTGCAAAGTCAGTCTTTGAATTCAACTACAAAGGCTTGAGTCTTTTCAAAAACTTTACAAACTATTTTTTGTTGTCGCTAAACTCGGGTAAAGTTTGTGGATTTAATGTGTAGCATGCATGTGTGTAGGCGCGCGTGTGTGTGTGTGTGTGTGTGTGTGTGTGTGTGTGTGTATTAGCAAGTTAAAAAAGAGAAGAGGAGGCAATAGTGCTTTTGTGTCTGTGTTGCATTGACTCAGTCTGTAGGAGGTTCTCCATTAGCACACAGTGACCTCATGCAACAAGCACGCAAGGGCTGATTCCTCCCAGACCCCAGTTGCTTTATCACACATGATAAAGCCTCGCTTCTGGTAAGCGTGAGTTTGCAGGGAGGGGATGCTTAAAAGGTGAGTAAAGCCATTTGAAAGGCCAGAGACGGCCTCTGCTCCCACATGCATTCCGCTTCAATTGTCGGGAAAATTGGCAAAGCGGCGGGCATGAAAGAGGCTGATCAAGTTGAGCATGCGTCAAAGTCTAAATCCAAGAAGAAAAGGAAAGGTCCCACTTGACAAAACAAGACAAGGATGAAGAGGAGGAGGAGAAACAGATGGGTTATTTTTAGCGTGGCTTTCACAGCTGCAAGCGTTTTGTACAGCAACCAAACACAGGCACTCTTAACTCGGCGGGGATCAACGTGGGAACGCTCACAACCATATATGGACTTAAGCGAGAGGCGGCCTGGTTTCTATGGTACGGTTGAACTTCCAGTAGATTTCGTGTGTAACAGAGGCGTCGAGGAAGGGGAGTTGCTGTCGTGTCTGCGCAGAAGTGAAACAAACTGTGACACACTGCTCCCACCTTTGTCCTACTCTTGCAAATTTGCACGATATGTGGGTCACTCCTGGGTGTCAAAGGTGTTCTTACACTACACGTCGTTTAGACACGGCCTTGTGTTTCCAAGGATTGACTCCTATGAAAAACAGCGAGGTGGGCTGAGCACAAAAGCAAGAGAGGATTTGGTATCCCGCGACTCGAAAAGCTTAAGTGATTAATAAACCTCCCACAGTGTGTTTTCATATATCACACAGCCAGAGAGAACCGTGGGAACGTGTGGTCCAGTAATGAGCTCCTACTGGTACGCCTACTATGTGGCGCAGGTAGAGAACTCCGGAATGGCTCTCGACAAGGGCAAACAATGCAAAACGGCTTCTTGATTGGTTGGATTATAAACTATGATACTGCTCTACTCCAGCCCTTTATTTGGTGGACATGTCCTTAGAAGAATCTATCTATCTATCTATGTAGCTAGCTATCAAGCTAGCTAGCTAGCTATGCTGCTGCTATGGATACTAATTTTGCAGGGGGGGATACACTACTTTTTTTTTTTTTCTTCAAATACCTGTTTACATGTGAAATGATGTACGGTGGTAGGTTCACAAGATAAACAACAACTTCACATTGACAAGCAGCCAACGTTCCACCCCGGCTGATGGACATCAGTTATAAAACGATGATGAAAAGGATTCGTGCAAAGACCACCCCCCCTTCAATACCAATTAGCTCTCCAGAGACTTGCACGCTCTTCTCCAAAGAGTCCATTTTAATGCAAGCCGACTCGGCCTTGACTCGGCTCGCACAGCTTCATTCTCTCGTCTAAACACACATGAAAGCTTGGCATGTAAGAGCCCCGTGGCGGAAGCTCCATGCGGAGACGTCTGCATGTGCAGAAAGTTTGGACAATCACCAAGACATCATCATCGACGTAAACATGGAATTATTTTATCTGGCTATCCTTTGGGTTGGGTTGACGCTACATGGTTCCAGTGACAGGGATGGAATTTTTGGCGAGAGACGATTCTTTACGCTGGGCTAACTAGGGGCTCCTCAATTTTTGTCCTTGCGTCAATTAATGCATTACTAAATTATGTGTAAAAGAATTACAAAATTTAAAAATACATTTAAGTAAACCCCCTCCATTGTGGGGTGTACAATCCAGACCATCCCAACAATAAGTACAATCGCAGATTTCAAAATATAGTGTACCCTATTTAAATACATCTAAGCATGTTTTATAGCATTTATGTAGTATTCAGGTTAATTGTAGCCAGGTCGTATCATCGCATTTGTAACGAATGTTAATAAAAATAGATTTGCATCCCCTGACAGTGCCGGTGGCTTGTTTGGTTGATGAACTAAACAATCATCACTCGGGTGGAGGTGTTGCTTCTAGAGGAAAATTTGGAAGGTGGTGTTTAACTCAGCGGAGAAAAATGTCAAACCCATTTCCGCCAGAGGGAATTGAAAACGCAAAGTGAGAGGGTGAGTTGCAAATTGCCAGGATGGCCTTTGTAATAAAGAAGAAACATTCGAACGGCATGGTCTTCTTTTTATGTGGAGACAATAAGAAAAGATATGTTCTTCTCTTGATTATGGGGATGTTGGCCATTATCGCCGAGTACAAACTGCACAAATAGCACTTGTAATGTGTGCATTTTTTGGGTAATTATAGTAATTACCCAGGCAGGCCGAATATGAAAACATATATCGTGGAAAAGGGAGAAGGGAAAAAGGGAGATATTAAAGCCCTTTTGCGTGCCTGGAGGCCATGCATAATTTCCATCCCTTTCAAAATATTCCACTAATTGTGTTGCACAGCCAATATTCCGCCTAGCAGCACACAAAAGAGGATGTAATATATTTCCCAATAACTATTCTTCCCCATTATACATTTATAAAGATGGCCATATGGGTGAAACTCTTATGACGAATGAAAATAGGACTTTAATAAATAGTTTTAACATAGATACCGCCCTTTATAGTTGGATTTTACATCTCCTTATCTTGGTTTTATGTATTACTGTTGAGCTTCTTCTTGTATGTACTTTTGTCTGTTATCTGCTGCAGTCAACAAACATTTTGATCAATCAATATCAATCTGCAGGAAGGAACTGTGATTGCATAAGTAGCCACCAAAGCTTTTAGCCTCAAAGGGAGGCAGGGCCTTTATTGGAGGTTCGTCTTTATTGGAGGCTGCCTTAATTGAAGAGACGTCTGCTCGTTTAAATCCTGTTTGATGGGTGTATTTGCTCAGATCTTTGGATGAACACGGCTTCTTTTCTGACTGCCAAGTGCAGCCGAGTGTTTGCTCATGTCAACAAGTCTAGGAAAAAAAATATCTTTGCCGTTTCCATCAGTTGAGTTCTTACGTCCACTTTCAACCATATTTACAGGCTGCCTAACACGAAATTATTATACTAAGAGAAGAAGCTATATTTTCCACATAAAACTTTTTTTTGTTTTGCAAAAAACAAGTAGTAATAATAAGGGACTCCAGTTCACAGGTGTCAAATTTAAGGCCCTGGGGCTAGGTCTGGCCCACCACATCATTTTGTGTGGTCCACAAATGCAAATCACATTTCTTGCTAAAATTTAGATATTGATAAGATTTTTTCATTAGCAATCCCACTTTTAAAATAAATTGAAAATGCTTGATGAAATATATTTACTGGCTTCTCTTGTAATGAGAAGTTATAGTACTAGTAATCCATCAATTTGCTGTGTAGCGCTAATGTGAGGCGATCATACATGCGTTCACATTCATACTGGCCGGAAATGATACATTTTTTCGTTCAGTAATTTTATTTTTTTGTGGGGTGGGGAAACAAAACGTATTTTTCCAAGGTAAAAATTCAAGTCATACTAGAAATCTAACTGTGCGCATGGGTGGAATTTTCTTCCTTTTGGTAATTTTGCTAGACTTTGCACAGGTAGACTTGGGCGTAACAAGGCGTTTGCACCATTGTGGGATAAAACGTAGCATTTTTACCGGCGAATTGTGGTCGCATCCCTAATCTGCATGAAAATCAGGGCGGTCGCAGATCACACTGGTTTGACACTTCAAACAAAAATAGACTCACTGGGGTCCGTACATGACATTGGCACGTAAACTGCAAGAGCTCCCTTTGAGGATGATCTACTCAGCCGCACATGTGACATGGGCAATTGGAAACCATGCACTCACCTCACAATAGTTGTGCCACGCAGTCAGGGCATTGCTATTAAGATAACGATTATAATACGTTCAATGAACTGATTTCTACAATGATTCAGAGGGATTGTTCCACGTTGTCATATTTATGAATAAAATAGATGACATCCACCACAAAAGTCTGCGGTGTGCCAAATCTGTCTGACTGCACCTCCACCAAATAGCAAAATAGACCTCCTTTTCACCAATGTAAAATTTAGCCTACTTTTTGTCACCACATTGCAAGATGCGTCGGAGGCTGCGGCAGCCGTGTCACCCGAAACGCTCAGCGAGACACAGCATGTCTACAAAAGTCCCAAACAAACTAAACTAGCCTTATCCCAGCACAAATATGGAGATGAGTCTGTTTTTACGCCAAGCACAGTACTTACTGTCACCAAAATAAGGTCACAATGGCTTCCAAGTCCTTTGATACTGGTAATAAACTGATGCTGATGTGCCAAAAGACAGATCTTCTGCATTTACTCAGACAACTAATTGAACTTTTTGTTTAAACAAAGATCAATAAAACACTAACATTCCTTTGAACTATTGTTCCAAATATGTTAAACAGGTACGCACTTATAAGATGCCTCCCTTATCAGAAGTTGTGTAAAACAAAACAAATAAAAGACTAATCCAATTAGAACTCCCATAATCTTTTAATGTCATCTTGAACTTTTCATTGTACTTTCCTGATATTGCTAATTGGAGCGAGTTAGTCACAAAGCAACAACACGCTCACTGCTTGCGATCAATCACCAAAGCATGCAGGTCTTGCCGATATTTCCCTTATTATTGTCAGTAGACAAGTGTGAAAGCATTGCTTTCTGTCGCGGGAGTGAAATAAATGTGATTTGCTGCTTTGACTCGGCCGGACAGACAGGCCGCCATGATTAATGTGCCACTTCTCTGCTCACACACAATCACACACACACACCCCCCCACACACACCTGTGTTTTCATCCCGTCCAGTGCTACATAGCACTGATAAAGTGACAAGTTATTATTGGCGGACAACAAAGGGCCATTCTTCTGTACTGTTATTCCACCTTGTTTTTTAATCTGTGTTAAGAGGACAACATAAAGACTTGAAATTATAACAACCGTTTGTTAATCAAGAAATGAAGAGGCTACTATCACTACTCCTGAAGATTAGGCTCTATTTTTATCCGAAAAGTATGGAAAAAGAAAGTTACTCTATCACTCAAGTTGGTAGGGAACACTTGTTTGCTTCATCCTGTGAACAACATGAAAATTATGCAATTAAAATATGCACATTAATGAAGCTGTCTATCATCATTTAAAGTGACTCAGGCACTGCTGTGGCAAGCCATAAGTAGTGCAGGGACTTGAATGAATCCTCATAATTAAGATAATTAATTTCCCAAATTTAGATTATGAAGTTAACAGCCTTTTTCAATGTGTCACTCAGGTTTTTAACTTAACATCAAGTCCTATTAATAATGTTTACGAGCAGTGTAAGCTTCTACTAATTGCCGCTTATTTGATTGCTCAGTGAAGTTGTTGACACGGCAGCAGTGAATTTTGTGTATGATGATGTGTCCGTTCGCCACATGCACACAGTATAGAGCAGGGGTCACCAAGTCCGGTCCGAAAGGGCAACTATCCTGCATGTTTTCCCATCCCTCCCTGCTGCAACACACCTGTTTCAAATGATCTGTATCGTATCAGTAGCTTCTGAAAAGCTTGCCGATGAGCTGATCATTTCAATCAGGTGTGTTGCAGCGGGGAGAGATGGAAAACATGCAGGATGGGTGCCCTTGAGGACCGGACTTGGTGACCCCTGGTAAAGAGGATGAAGTTGTTCCTGCACTTGTTCAATGAGCCACTCAGGCTTTTAACCTAACATGGAATCCAGTTAAAATGTTTTTAACAGGGTTTGATTTTGATAAGTAGCACTTTTTATTGTGTTGGCACGGTGATTATTTTTTTCTGCCGACGTGTCCATGCTCCACACACACACACACACACACACACACAGTATAGTGTATGAACTGCTACCTACACAATGTACCGCTCTTGTTTTAAACTTAACATCCAATTAAAATGTGTATTTCCAATGTGGCCTTGTGGTGGATGTTTTTGTTTTGTTTTTGGACCATTTCAAAATAGTATTAGTTCACTCAATCAAGCATAAGTGTTATAGCTTCCAATACCTGCTGGGACTGAGCAAAAAAAAAGTTTGGATAATGGTGAGCGCATTTCCTTGTTTACAGCTGTTCAAGTGTCAACAAAAGATAGCATTTAGCATTAGCGCAAGTAAGAAAACAACCACAGGTTACCAGAGTGACTAACGAAGTTGAAAATTTTATCTTTTTTCATCTGTCGGAGGATCCCCTCCTCTTCTCCGCTCAAAGGAACCCCACATAGTTGCACGGCAAACAATAGGATGCAAGATACACGGTGCTACATGCTTATCCGTGTCCCATCTGAACCCAGCAAAATAGCGTTTCATCCATCAAATACACGTACGGTACAATTAGAATAAACTATTTAAAATACAATGCTTCACAAAGATAATGCGTCAGTGTACCGTATGTATAAAAAATGTTTTAGAATATCCCCGTTCATTGATATTGTGCATAATAATACATTATGGGCCACAAAATACGGTAATCACAGCTCAGTATTAAAATGGATATTTGCATAGCGTTCATTGACTGAAGACTAGTCCAGGACAAACGCAGCTTCTCTCCAACTCCATCGTAACCAGGACCCTAATGAGGACAAGTGCAATAAAAAAATGCATAAATGAAAGTCTTTAACGTTGTACATATGAATTGTTATTTAATTAAAACGTAATAAACTATCATGAATATGCTACACACTCTAAAATAAAAGATTCAAAAGGTTCACCACCGTACAAGACTGAATCATTAAACAGATTTCTTAGACCTCCATGCACACCACAAACAGAGCACTTAAGGCAAAGTCGTTGGTGATTCATGGACACTTGCATCATGTATGGCTGACTTCTGCTTATCCAGACCCTACAGTTTGATATTGAATTAATCTGAATTAATGATGAGGCGCTGTCAGCTCCATTAGAAATACAGGCTTGACCATTGCATTTTTAATTATCCCTGAGTACGAACATATCGGAGAGCTGTCCCGCGTGTCACCGCACATAACTCTTGGCGAGAGAGCGGAAATGACTTCACATATTTCACACTGAAGTTGAGATCAGACGAAATGTTGCACGGATTTCAGCATTCTTTGTGAAACACACTCTTTATCTCTTTAGCAGTTACCATAAACATACTGTTAGAATTAAATGCCTCTCAATGATGAATATAAAATCATAGAAAAATGATGTATTTCAGTCCGATTCAAAGAGTGAAACCTATTATAGAGATTCAATAAACGCATACAAAAATCATATATTTCAAATTGCTGTGTACTTTATGAAATGGAAATCTATCTTGAATGTTTCTCATGTTGTAATTTGTTGCGATGGTAAAGCTATAATCAACCACATTTTTATATATATATATATATATATATATATATATATATATATATATATATATATATATATATATATATATACACACACACACACACACACACACTTCTATGTAAATAAAATGTATTCACTTATTTACATAAAATACTATTTCCATAATATTGGAATTATTGCGATGCACCATCTAGAGTATGTCAACAGAAAATTGACTTTACACCAATAGGGGGAGGGGGTTGGGGGCTGTAGTGGAGGAATGCACCAAAACGGCAAAAACTCGTCACATGGCTCCCTGGAACATAAGCATGGATGCACAAACAACGACAACATCTCTGTATTACGTAAAATTATCTTTAATACTGCACTTTACAACATTTAGTCAGACTCCATACTTCAGGAGAAACTGTTCATGTGCTTCAGAGCTGCTACTTTGGTCAGCAATGGAATTTAAATGGGATTAGTAGTCAAGTCTTAATGGGTGGAGGTGAATGAGGTGAGTCAGAATAGTTCCAGGCCTGGTGTGACGAGTGATGCATTCCAAAAGCAAACTACCAAAAATTAGTTTTCCCCTTCAAGTTGGGCCATGTGATTTCCCAGTATGTCTACAAAGAGTTTCCGTGGCGCTTGCTTTGTTCACTGCACGTGAAGAGTCAACACTTGCTGCCTCATCTGACAGTTCCTGGTCGAGAAGAACTACCCCGTCCGTGCGAGTGCAACCTCCCTAGTTATCTGACCTCCAGGTGTGATTTTTTTCTTCTTCTTGCAAAAGCTCAAAGGCACCCGTTTTCAAAACGTGGATGACATCAAGATGGCTGTGACGATGGAGCTGCCGGGAATCCCGAAAGAATCCTTCCAGCAGTGCATGACGGCGTGACAGAGAAGGCTAGAAAAGTGCAGTATACTCCAGCGAGATTACATTGAAGGGAAAAACTGAAGGGAAACACAAAACACACAGCCAGACCCCTCTGAAGGCAACCAAGTCCTTTTTAAACTGTTAGTTAGCTGGTGGCACACCCGAAACCAATCGGTCACACTTTTCCCCTGCACTGATTGGCTGGCTGAGCTGGTGACGAGGGCCAACAATCAGGAAGGAGCAGGGGGAGAGCTCTGGGACACGCTAAAAATTTAACGGCCACGAAACATCATGGGCCGTAACAGGTGCCACACTCTTGAAACTTTTCTGACACACTTTTCTTTTATTTGTCTCAATTTGATGATGTGATCACCAACTAATTGATATAAAACATCTATTTGAGGAAGACATTTATTTGTCTTCTGAAAGACTGTTTACGTGTATCGTTGCTGATGTTCAGCAGTTCACTAATGTCCGTATGTGAACAATAAAAACGAATTGCGATAACTGCAGTTATGAAAGATGTTTTTCCTCTGACTGAAACAGGAAGGCATGCGGTTGAAAATGGTGTTTTTAAATGTCTCAAGAGGGTGGGGCATATATTTATTATATTAGCATATGAAGCACTCACAAACAATAGCATCAGTTTGAGGGAAGCAGTTTTTTTGTCTTCTAAGAGAGTGTTTACATGCTTTGTTGCTGCTGTCTTGGTTAGCAACAGAGTTCAAACTGAGATCAGTCGTTGACTTTTGAAAGTCTGTGTGTGACCTGACATATGGTAACTGCCTTTCTAGGTGTCTGAGTGAGGTGTTTATTTGTCCCAAGTAGACTCAACAACTAATTGGGCCACAGTGTCTGCTATAGGGACAAGCACTATTTGAGGAAATAATGCATATACAGTATTGGAACAAAAACAAGCAAAAATGAAAACATGACCTAGGTCTAAGACTTGAGGATCCCATGGCGATGACAGCCGTGAGCATCTGAAAAAGGAAAAAAAAAATCCTTGCGTGTGTTATGTTGACGGGATAAAAAGTGAAGATTGTTTTGTTGAAGTATTTTTCTTGAGCAGAATGTTACCAGAGGCGAGACTTGTTTGTTGAATAATTCAGTTGTCGATGAATAATTTAGTTGTGGGGGATCAACAAAACTGCCATTTTTTTTCTACAGCATCTTTAAGTCTTACTGCTAATGTTAGCGCTGTGCATGCTGGTCTTTTTCCTGTGCTCACGCAGAGGTATAAATAACAGTTGTAACATCCTAATAACCTGTAGCATCAGAAACAAACAGAGGCCACTGAAGTTCTCTAGTAAGCTCAAAAGATATTAAAAAGTAAAAACACATTCTAAAGTCCAGCTAAACATACTTTTCCCAAGTACCTAATAAACATTAGAGTCACAAACTAATTAAGTGCACTGGGAACTTTGAGTAGTCCATGCAGGCGCCAGTAACAAACAATAACCTATTAAGAGAGGGATCACAACAATAGAATTCAGTGATTCTCAGTGGAAACATGATAACTGATAATAGTTAAGAGGTGTGTTTAGCTGGGTAATTAGATGTTAGTTGCTTGCCATGCCATGAAAAGATATCCACAAGTCGTTGTGGGTCAAATGAAACCAATCAAATCTAGTTGTTGTGGTAGTAGTGATCGCGGACGTTGTAGTATCATCATTACAACAGTAATTGTATGAAAACATTGCTTGGACATAAATTTTAAATCAGCCAAATAAAAAATATTGAAGCTGGGTAGTACCGGTAATTGAGTATGCCTTTGTAACCTCAAGACATTGTAAACGGCGGACCATCAATATTTTAATCCCGTTTCTTCTCATTCTGTACACAGTGGGTAGGCTACTCGGTTTACAATGGTCTCAGGCATACAGTTTTGAGGTTATGGACCTCATAATTTTCATCATAACTGCCCCCATACCGAGTTTCTCAACTCATGACTTGGCAGATAAGCTCATTCATATGCTATTGACAAGAGATAAACTACACAGACACACTAACATGGAAAAGCCAAGGGGTTAGTTGAGTTTCAGTGTTAGCACCTGAGCTAACATTAAATTAGCCAGCGGTGGTTTTGCATAAGGCAAGTCTAGATTCATCCCCGGCTCTGGAGCAAGTCTCAGAGTGTCCAGAAGTCTCCAATAAAACCACAAAAAGTGGCTAGAGTTGTTGCTTGTCACTTTTTTGGAAATCAGTACTTGTAGTAATGGTAGAGTGTGGAATGTCTCCTTCGTGGTGATCACAAATGGGTTGTTTTTGCCCGTGATGGTTGGTGAAAGACAGTCCTGCATACTAACCAGTCATTCACCTGACACATGGCCAAACTACTTGTTAGTGGCCACGTTTCACATGAAATGAGACCATTTTTGTGGGAGAGATGTCAGGACATTGTTGCAAGCAGAGGATAGCTGATAGTGCAAACCTCCTCCTCCTTTTAGAAAGGGCATTTCTAGCTTTAATATTGATGTCTTATTTTTTTTAACACCTCTTTCAAACTAGTGGTCCCTTCTACACAGAATTTGGACATCATCTTCCTCAGTCAAGTCCTTTCTTTTTGAGATTCAAATGAACTGCTGACTCTACACTTGAAAACAAAATCCTGTGCCTATTTACACAATTTTATTTTGTCAAGTGGTTGCACTAAGTAAAATCAAATGAATCCAGTCCAGCAGACTATACATCTATTTTAAAATATATCTGGAGATGATTTTATTTTGTGCAACCACTTGACAAAATAAAATTGAGTAAATTCAACCATTTTTTTCAATGTAGACATGAAGAATCTTCCAGTACCTAACCATGTTGTGACATGCGCTTGTATTAAAGCTGCTTGGTCTTTCCAATGTTGATATCATTGTTCTCCTCACTACACTGCACTGAATAGTGGCCACTAATGAGAAGTTTTGCCACCAGGTAGGTGAATGAGTGGTTGGTATGCGGACAGTCAGACCCCAGCCACGCCAGACAACAGTAGCGACCCTTTTGTAAACCACCCACAGTTGACACATCCACCAGAGACATAAGTAAATAGAAAGACCCCACACTTAAAAAAACGGTGATTTAGGAACCCTTTTGGATTAAAGGTGAAATATCTTTAACAAACAAGAAGAGTCCAGATGCCTCTATTCAATCTTTGTTGATTACTATGATCTGGAAGAGAATCTACACACACAACATTTAAGATTGTCCAACTGAAAATTTTCAGAACAGATTGGGGCGGTGGGTGGAATGTAATAAAAATCACCCTAAAAATACCCCTCGCGAAGGACAATTTCTCAGAGATATCTGTTTAAGCTTTTTCTAATTTTGATTGTTAGGGAGGGAAATGCTCCTATTTGTCCTGATTGTCAGTATGTTTGTACCCCCTAGAACACTAACAGCTGATTTTCACCCACACAATTTTTATGTGATATTTTGTATTGGGAAATTTAAGAAGACAACTTCTAATTGATCTCAATGATGTTCCCTGGCAGAACTGTGAGACAACATTTCATATGGGGAGCTAAAATGACGTTTACAATTTATGCATACTTTTATATAAATGGATGAAAACTGTATTTTATCCGGGATATTTATCGGGATAAATGTACCCGACATTAGTGATGGTGCTACTAATTTTAACGTTAGTGTTCTAGGGTCAAAGGACACATGCATGGTCATAACACAGATTTGCTCAAACAGACTTTGAGAAAGACCGTCTGGGGGACTCCTGAAGAGATATGGAAATTACTCACTTCTAATTGCACAGTCCTGCTGGGTCGAAAAATGTACATCATTAGAGCCATTAGTCATAATCGGCAGCGTTTAGGGCTGAAGCTCACGTCAATGAGCACAGACTTGATGGCTACTGTCGGGGGGCTGCCCGTGTAACAATCATCACCCATGACAGCCGGCGTTTCTTTCAAGCCTTTCACTGGGCAAGTTGACCGTCTCATTTCTTTTGGGGCTTTCATTGTGGCGCATTGTTTTACGGAACAATGTGATATATGAGCATGAATGATTGCTACACGCTTGCCACAGGTTGAAGCGCGCGTATGATGGATAGCAACGCATCCGGGGTCATAATTCCAGTGCTGCCGGTGACTTTAAAGCGTTCCACCCACAGCCATCGATGAAAGCTCCCTTTATTTTTGGTGAGGAGTTAATCAAATACAATTGCCTGGATGCTTCCGAAGCAGTCCGAGCGCATCCTGGCATGCTTTGCACAGGGAAGATAAGCAGCGGCGAAAGAGCAGCGAGGTCATCTGCAGTACAGCCTGCAATTAACTCCATGGAAGTAATTGGCGATTTCCGACGCTTCAGAGGAATAAGGCACAATAAGGAATTCAGGGGGATATGCTGTGATTGGCTTTCACGCTAGCTTAGGCTGAAATTTGCGGATAATGGCCAACATTGTGTATTAGTATTCCATTAGAGTATAGCCTTTTCTACATAAAAAGAAACAACCCACCGGAGTATTTCCTATGCTGAAGTAATGTGTCACTAGGCTTTATGAGCATTTAAGTGAAAATGTGAACGCTGGTGCGAGAATAAGGGCAATTTATAGGAAGGAAACTTTTAGAATGATATATTATGATAAAGCCACAATGCTATGACAATACATTCAATTTGTGAGAATAGGTTGTAATTTGAATAGAAAATGTCAATCAACATATACAAGTATAAAGATTCTTTTATGACCAAAAATGAAAAAAAAAAATATTTTAAGAAAAAATGGAATTAAATAGAATAAAAAATAGAATAAATCCTTGTTATAAGAAACATGGCAAATTAATGAGAATAAAGTTGGAATTACGAGACTAAATTTAGACATTTTCGAGAACAAGAATAGATTTGATGATCATTGAAAATGGTTAACTCAGGTCATTCAATTTAAATCGAATGCCTCCTAACCACACCCAACCACATGCGTGCCCCAGGGCTGTCATGGTGGAACTTGCCAACTGCCAAAAAGAAAGTGGAAGAAGAAATGGAAGAAGGTATAGTAGCCATAGCAACTAATGTGTGACATAACTAGTTTAGCATGCGGCATTCGCCACAATGAGGATTCACTATTATTTGCAGCACCAAAAGACACAATAATCGACCAGGATTCTATCTTTTGCCACAATGTAATGCAGGATTATAGTTAAGGTAAGTCATTTTAAAATAAAAACAGAAGTGAAGTGAAGTGAAGGAAGAATAGTTAGAAGTGGATGTTTGGAAACCAACTGGAACTTGTTCGTTGCTGTCAACACAATTAGGGAACGGGGATTTGGGGTGCAAGTCTGAATAAGCCACTGTTCTGGTTCTCGATTTTTGTAAAGTATTTTTTTTTTCCAGAAATGTAACTTGTAGTCCGTTCAGTGTACATCAATGTACGAACTGCACTCTAACGGAATACAAACAGATTGCATTTCATTAAAGTGCAGTATTACCTTGCCAAATTAAAAAAAAAAGAAAACACTAGTTCATCTTCAGTCCAGAGGTTAAGTGCCAATCATTTTAAGGTCATTTAAGAGGACAATAATAAGAATTAAATTAAAGGATTTTTATTTGAACAATCATTTCTCTGGGTCATTCTTATTTGTATTGTTTGTCCAAGCCGGTGCTTCAGTGTCCTTGAATATCAAATTAATTTTGCCATCAGCAATCCAAGGAGAACTCGCCTACTCATGTGTGCTCCGTTATGAGTGTTTCATGTTTGCAAAAGGGCTATACCGATTGGTCCTTGGTGAGCCAATGTCCAACCTTGTACAAAAGGGGCCTGAGCCGTCTGTCAGAATCACACCCAAAAAAGGGACTCAGGCTTCTTTGCCTTTCACATCGAGTCATCATTGACAAAAAAAAACAAAAAACAGACGTTTTTGGCCTCTGAGCCACTTTACAGATGACACTGAAGAGATAACTAAGAGACTTGGTCACGTGAATCAATGCGTGAGCGGCAGTTGTCGCTCGCGCCGACGCGGGAGTAGAAAGAAGCCTAAAAAGAGCCTTTCACTGAGTAGGCTGAGATGAAATTTGGCCGCCTCGTGACCACGTCAAACCCATGTGGGCCGATTAGAGGGCCGGACTAAAATCGACTTCCGGGCCATGCTTAGGCCAGCCATTTTTAAAAATTTGTCATATTTCCCCAGAGTCAGAAATAGGTAGATAAAAGATGGAAATTGTTCTTTCACAGTTGAAGGGTGGACATGCACTCTTGTAAATCAAATATTTGTACCTCATTCTTAAGTAGGTGACTTACCAGGCAAATTTTTAAGTCAGTATTTCATAATAAGTCCCCATTAAATAAGGTTATAAGAGCCCCGCAATCTCAACGTAAGAAACATGAAGACTGGGAAGGCCCAGCTGTTTTAGCATCATTGTCCCCCTGCTGACTGGGCAGGTGGTAGGAAACAAATGAGACAAACACAAACGCTCTATTCCCACATCCTGAGACGTCATTTAGCTCCCCATATGAAATAGTCGTGTTGTCTCACAGTTCTGCCAGGAAACATCATTCACAGCAGTCTTGCCTATAAGAACATAATAGAAACAAGAAAACATGATTGGTGGCCTACCAACATAATGTCAAAGAAAGGCCAATCTATCTTTTTCAATTCAAAGAGGCACAAAGAGCCTTGCACTCTGTATTTTTGAGGCTTACTAAGAAGGAATTTTGATTCACAGGAAAAAAAAAAACATTTCAGGTGAAGAAAAAGAAAGAAAATGGCTTGACTTCTTCACAATCACTTGCAGGGGCAGCAACTTGTGCTTCAAAGATTCTTACAATGGTTGGTATGACAAAGGAGCACTATAACATTCATTCAACTCGTGCTTCTTAATGTAGCCTAAATGTAACTCATGTTCATACAGGCAAAGTTTCTCATGGGAAAAAAGCTTACATTACACATAATACAACATGAATCTAATTAAGAAATGACAGTCATAAGAATTGAAATATAATATTAAAAGGGAAAAACTGGAGTATTAAGCGGAGGGTTTTTAAAGTCCTCATTTTTGATACATTCAAAAAGTCATAATTAGGAAAGTAAACTATTAACTAAATAACTATTTGACTTAATGAGTCTATTTGCTTATTTAATTTTGACATTGAAATGTTAATGTTTACAACTTCAGTCTGGGAAACAACTTACAATTTGAGTCTCGCCACATAGGGGCTCTATATTCGTAGACAGCAGTGGTGCGCTGGTGCGTAATAACCAGCGCATCTTAATTTCCGTGCCGAGTATTGGCGCAAGTAGTTAATGCGATTTTGGTGAATTTGATCGAGGAGTAGGCAGACAAATTCGAAGATCCTTGCATAGATTTGCACTGCGGTCAAATGCCAGACTATTTCTTTCTAGTAACATTGACGTTTTTCTTGTATGAAATAGACAAGCTGCCAAAATTTGGCGCAATGATTTTCTTAGAAGAAAAAGAAAAACATAACCAAGCGGGAGGGGGAATAAAAACAAGTCTCAAGCTTTGCTCATGTAAGGGGGGGCACAGTATGGGATTGGAAAAAAAACAGCCGCATATGAATAGTTGACATAAGGAACAAGGAATTGAATACTTGCACATGTGGGAGGGGAGGGGGCAGACGTAGCAGCACAGACACACTGGGCGGCGACTGCAGCCATTCAAGGTGCGCCGCACCGTCCTCATCCCACCTGGACGATCACTGAAGGAAAGAAGGGTAGCCGACAGAAGGCTTTGATAATTGCGTTGTGTGATCATGTGAGTACACTCCTTTCACAATGCTGTTTTCTCATTTAAGGTGAGTTTTACCCAAGAACTAAAGTTTATATCCATTATAGGAGGGATTTGACTCAAAGTGGCTTTGCTTCAAGGCCAAGGTGCTCTGTTAAACGTGAGATCCTTGCAGGTTGCGTGGAGATGCTTTTAAATGTGACCGGCCCCAGACACTGCTAACACAACACATTTGTCGAGGCCCAAGAAAAACACGCCTGACCACCTGTCAACCTAAAAGCCCTTTAAAATAAATCACGCCGACCTGTACCGTCCAGACGGGGTGAGCTGAATAGAAAGAAATAGAGGTGGAGGAAAATAAAGAACATTTTAGTGAGAGGGAGAAAATGTTAATGATCCTCCATTGAAAGAAAGGTGCCAGCAACACCAAAATCTAGCAGATTTCATCTTTTTCAATTTGTGAGAAACGTTTACCCCCCCCCCTCCCCCCATACTCGATCCATTCGTGGTGCCTTTTTAGTGTTGGCTTTGCGGTATAAGCAATTTACAAGGCTCATGGAAAAAAAGCTGTTGTTAACTCTGCAAACTTTTAATTAGGAAATGGCGTGAAGGAACAACATTGGAATACAAAATAATAAAAGGATAGTTATCAGGCTGCCGTGACTACCATACTGCTAATTCCCGATATCTGGCTGATGCTTTAAATGTGACGTGACGTAAAGCCAGAAAGGTGCATGTACATGTGCAAAGTAAAAAGCTTAATTATTAACAGAGCCACATTTGCAGTTCATCCATGGGTGTGGACATTGCGTAGCAGAATGCTAATTGCAGTCTGAAATTCAATTAGGGGACAAGGCCGCAGACACAATATTTTATTCATCTGAACAGGAGAGGTGAAAGCAGATGCTAACAAACAACAAAAAGCATCAACAGAGTCATAAACAGAGTACCAACCTTTAATAGATTACCCATGCATATAATATATTTATAAAGGAGCAATTGCACAAGACAATTTTATGAAGGAGTATCAGGGCCACACTGCAGACAACAACAACAAAAGATACATTGTACTACAGGAATAAAGTCATAATTTTTTTCAAGGAAAAAACAGACGACTTTTGGGAAAAAGCCGACCACACAAGGCTGGTTGCCCGTCAATCAAACTAGAGTGGAGGCGGACAATCTTTCACACCCACATTCACCGTCACTCATTAGGAACTGAACATCAGCCGTGTGAAGTACTACACTGTTGGTGTTCCATTCTGACATAGCTAGAAATGTTTGATTGTAATACTGTATTACAAGTTACTTTCATCTTGTAGCATTACAGACTACAATTTTTTTTTCTTGTCCAATTAAGACTTTTTTGGGGGGAGAAAATACTAGCACTTTATAAAGATTTTTTTTTCTTAAATAAATCTTTATTGCGTTTTTTACTTAAAAAAAAAAACATTATTCTTTATTGAATAAAAGATATTATAAAGTATTACAAAACAATTATTTACAAAGGTGGCATTGTTTGTATGATTTTGACTTTTTTTTCCTCTGAAAAAACAATTTTGTATCCACAAACGAACAACTTTTTTCTTGGAAGATTACAATTTAACTATTCTCATAAAATTAAATTATTTTTATTCCTCGAAAAGTATAACTATAGTTTACGTATTTTTCTGCATTATTCAGGCACTGACATATCATATTCTAATCGGACACATATGCCAACTTTACAACCGTGTCCCCGTGTTGCTTCTTTCAGTCCACGAGTTAGTCTCTGATTCCCTCAAATAACATTTATTGTATCCTTCAAATGAGTTACTGTACATTTTCTTAGCTGTTGTTGTAAATTAGGGGGGAAAAATGATGCACATTAGCGGCTGTGTAAATTATTTTACAGCCTAGCATTGAAAATGTGTTTATGAACAAAAAAGATGAATTAGGCCCCTTTCTAAATGATGTGATATTTGTCAGGAATGTTTCGTTTTAAACAACATCCATCTCTTGGTGTGATGTTGACTCTTTAATCACAGCTTCCAATGTTAATACAATTGCCTAATGGGTAAAGAAAAATCATCAGTGGTATTACGCACTAGCATATATCCATCAACAAAGTGTGCCTCACATTGAACTGATGGCACTTTGGCAAGTTAGCAGCTTTTACCTCATTTAATGAAGTCGCGTTAAGATTTGCTATCATCGGCCTTTGTTGCTTCCAAGGCCATGTATGGTCTGCCTGCACGCTGTTATACAATGCTTCTTATTGAGTTTCAGGAGCGATTGCTCGGGCCTATTTAAAAGCTTCAACCTGGAACACGTCGAGGACGGCACTTTATACTCCTGAAAGCACCGTGGCGGCTTTCCAAAAAGCTTTGGAATAAATGTAATTAACAATGACTCTCCATGCCGCTTCACTTGTAATTATTATTAGAGCTATCCTGTCTTTTCTTCTCCTACTCCTCCTCCTCCATGGAAATGTTTTATTCTTTGTCAAAACACAATGATGACATTCAAAGGGAGTATTTAAGTACATTTTTGGCTTGGGCTTGAAAGGGCACTGAGCAAAACATGTGGATTAGGAACCCATTTGTGGGCCCTGATGCGGCTGCCTGAATATATTTGCTCATAAAAACAGCAAGCAGTTGTGGAGTACTACACACGTAGGTAGAACTACACTCACGCATACACACACACACACACACACGCCTCTGACGAATACTATTGTGGTCATCTACTGTATCTCAGAGTGAAGTCTAATGAGGTCTTAAGGACATGGTTATTGAATTTGAAGTCTTGGCCACAAGCTAACCAATTGGGCCGCAAGAAGAATGTGTGTAAAAACATTTGCGAGTCAAATCTGAAGTACGGAGGGAAGAGATTTGAAGCCGCAAACTGGATTTAAACTGCCGTCTGCTGGAAAATGGGAACATGTCCATGACACTTAAGCATTGGCTCTGAGTTACTGTGCACACCATCATACACAACTCCAATTTAGGAACTGAAGATACAGCAAAACATGTTTGTTTTAAGGGTTTCGTGTCACATTATAGAGACAGACAATCGGCGTTTATAAGATGTCAAAATCAGATAGCACTTTTTTCAGGAACACAGCAATGTTAGGCTTTACTATGAAGAAGAAGCAAAAGGGAAAAAATACAATAAAGCTGTGTATTTTCTACACTGTTTTTTTTTTAATTTACTCAATTTTAGTGAGTTGAATTTTTATGAGTAAATTCAACGCACCATTTTTTTCAGTGTAGATAAAAAATTCTATATTTTAAAGATTAAAATTATGGAGTCAAATTTACTCCTCAGCATTTTGGCACAGGAATGTAAAATTTTACTCTCCTAATATTATGCACATTGTGCTGTGATGTCTCTCTATGTGTGTGCATGTTCAGCAACTAAAGATTGCAAATTAAGTCATATTTGTTTCGTTGTTTGTAGTTTATTTTGGTTGACTAAACAGAATTACATACTGTATATGTGGCCAATAGAATCTTCTGGAAGAGTGCCTTGCCAAACATTATCAAGTTGATTGAAAGTGATTTGTATTATGTTGTTGGCTTGTTAAAAGCCATCATTGTATTCAAGCCTTAGGAGACATACCTGTGGTGTGCATTTATCCTCCACATACTTCAAACAGTTTCCATGTGTGTTAATAGCACGTGTCACACTCTCCTGACCAAAGTACACAAAGGATAATAAATAAACAAATAAATTAAGAAATTAATAAATAAAAATACTGCAATGCTATCCACATTCAACGCTGATTGAACTCATTCATTTTTAAGGGGCAGAGACTATATTACATACTGTAAATGTTTAGAGCCTGTCTTTCGTTTCGGCTCCATTGCAGGAGAAATCCTTTGTCGAAAAGAACAGGACTTACACTTTGGCGAGAGCAATGTCAGAGCAACCTAAAATAAAATGGATGACACGGCTGACCAGCTGAACTTGCTGGAACATAAAGCCAGTGGAGCGTTATCAGCGCATTCGTGCAGGAAGCACACAACGGCAGCAGGGAGAACAAGGACAGACCTTCACAGCTCGTTTGATGAGGACGGACACAAGCAAATAAACATTGTTGTCAGGGGGCGACCAAAGTAGACTCAGGCTATGGATGGACGGGTGGGCGGATGGATGGATGCTACTTGGTTGGATGGAGGTACGGACAGATGGTCCCAATTCAAACCTGCCTTGCGGTTTGCCGGCAATAAATTTACGGTGTATCCTGCCTCTTCCAAAGTCAGCCGGCGCACATGTATATACAAACATTCTGACTATTAAGATAATGTATCACGTTGTACGATGCTAACATTCTAAATAAGTACAACTGAATTGATCTAGTGGCATCTGCTCATACACTTCATCCACAATCCACACACAATTGTATTGATCACACTGAACATCGTCGTGACAATCGGCCTCCCCTGCAATAAGAGAGGAATCACTCAAGGGGGATAACACCACTATAATTAAGAAAGCAGCCAAAACCATTAAAGCAGCGGCTAGTTTAAGCCTCTTTCGTTTTTGGAGTGCACACACTTCAATAGTCCATTACTGTGATGTACAGGTCGCAGAGGAGCAAAAATTCAATACCCGGGCTCAGACGGCATTATGAGCAATATCAAGTCCAGTCCGGCGTCTGACTTTTTCTACGCTGTATATACATCACTTGTAATTTCTTAACATGATGGAGAGGAGATAAAAATAGTTTAAAACTGTCACACTGCATCAAGTGTGACATGCAGGCGGACGGCGAGATGCTGACAGAATAAATGAAAAGAAAATCCCAAACTGCAGTCAGCTCCATTTAAATCCCCATAAATAATAATAATAAAAAGATAGTTGAATTCATCAGTGAGGTTTTTGTTGATAGTGTCAGTCAGATACTTCAAACAATAAAGTATACCTTTGGAACCATCAAGGGATATTGGCACATATAGTGCACAGCTTAATATAAAACCTGCATACCTCTAGCTATCATTCAGCCATCCATCCATCCATCTAGCATCCAGTCACTCAACCATTAAATTACCCAACAAACCAGCCAACCTACTTTTCACGCATCTAACCATTCAATTCAACACCTATCCAACTAACCTAAATACAGTAATCCACTCATCCAATCATCCATTCAGTCAACAATCTGACCTATCAACTATCTAACCAACATCCATCAAACAACCAACAACAATAAGTCCATCGAATCAACCACCCAACCAACCAAACCACCATCCAGCCATCCTTTCATCAAACCAAAAAAGCCAACCTTGCATTCATCTAATCAACAATCCATTAAAACAACAAACTATCCAGTCAACAGACAACCGTCCATCCAACAAACCTACATACATACATTCATTCAGTCAATCATCCATCCAACCAACCACCCATCCATCCATCCAGTCAACAATCCAACTAATCAACCATACAACCAACAACAATCCCCCATATAATCAACCAAGCATCCTTTCATCCAACCAACCACCCCGCCTCCAACCAATCATCCCACCAACCAGTCTATCATAATGCATTCTTACATCCATTCTACCACCATCCATCTACTAAATGATCCAAATAATTAACCAGCTAAGCAATCTTCCAACCAAGCAACCATCCATCTAGCCATCCATCCCTGTAATGAATCAACTATCCTTACCTCACTCAAATAAACCATCTGTCCAACCAACAATACCTCCATCCAATCAACAATCCAACCAACAACCGTCATCCATACATGCATATGTAATTTATATACAACATGTCAGAAAAATTCCAAGACTGTTGTCACGAAAGATAGATTGTATTTCAAACATGTCGTATTTCACTACAAAGTACAAGTTTTCATCTTCACTGTGTGCCAGATGATCAACCAGTATTGCATTATTCAGCACGCAAAAAGAGGCAAAAGCTGTGGCGAGACAACTTGTGATTACTTCACCATGACTGTTAATAGCCTTAATTTCCTTGCCAATAGTTAAGGCCAACAAGATCCACATTCATTTTTTGAAGGACAATGTACCAACGCACTCCCATACATGAAGATTTTGTCTTACTTTTCGATGACTTCAGTCTCCATGCCACTTTCTTTTCAAGTTCCGTTTGTTGTGTTTAGGTGTGTGTCCACATAGATGATATGTAATTGTGAATTGTGTATGTTGAGTGCGCACAGGTTTGTCTACTAATCTATATAGACTGCTGTCATAAATCAAAAAACCCCAAAACTAATCTGCAGGCGCAGTTGACAAAGTTTCCACATCAAACTTTCCTCCTAACGAGCGCACCTGTTCCAGTCAACTGGGCGTGTTCACGAGCCTGTGTGCTCACTATAATGCCTACTGGCTTGAACACAATTTGGCCAGTAGGTGGCACATTTGCTCACCCTAATTGAGTTTAAAGCAAAATTATATTCAAACAAATATTGGTTCCAACAATGACAACACACCTGCTCACAAAGCCTTGAGCATCTGACAGTTCCTGGCCGGGAAAACATTGCCCTGTTGGAGAAAACTCCCCACTCACCCAATGTTGCTTTGTATGATTTTCTCCTCTTTCCCAAGTTCAAGGCAGTCATCAAGGGGACCCGTTTTGAAGATGTAGATGACAGTAAAATGGCTGTGATGCTGAGTTACGGAGGATCACGGAAGACTCTTTCCTGGAGTGCATGAAGTTGCAGCAGAGAAGGCTGGGAAAATGCACCGACTGCAAAAAACCCAAAAAGTGATACAATTAAAATTCAACCATAATTTTGCAGGAAAAAAAAACCACTGCCCGAAAAGGCACCTGTCAAGGGCTTCAATATGATGTAGAAGTCAATTTGTGTTGTTTGGTGAAATTTTGCACCTGATACTAGTGAACTTCAAAGTCAATAGTCACTAGCAGGTCACTCGGTGGGAATTTTACAAAAGTTTGCCCAGGACCGGACTTGGGCATCTCTGGTCTAACTTCAGCAAAACGGGCGTCCGTCAGTGACGGACAAATGGACCCGTCGGTCGGTCAGACGGAATGCCCACCTCTGGTCACTACTATTGAAAATTGAATCAGCAGAGCAAGTTGCCTACCAAGTTTGGAAATAAACTGATTAAATGATCTCATATTCTGAACACATTTTACACAATAAAAAATGAAAAGTGAGGAATGTGACCAACCATGCTTTTTTCCAAACAAATTCGTTTCCCCAAACACTTAGTGGCTGACATGTTTTGACAAAGGCGAACAATAAGCACATAGTGCTTTCAAAGACCACATACTTCTCAAGACCTCGTAATGCTCAGCAAATGTGTTTGAATTTGAATGGAAATGACAAACAAACGGCCTTTGTTGACACGCTTTGGAGACTTGAAGGAAAACACAAAGCCAAACAAACGGAGTGTAAAACGAGTCTGTACTTGGTGATGGGAACAATCAAAAGAAAAAGGACAGGAAGTAGGATCACACAGACATGCAAACACATGGTTGAAGCCATTGATAGTTCAGCATCTTCGTCTAGTCTGCTTCATATACGAGTGTGATCATCTGCATGACTAACCCTTTATTGAAGTGCTTTTCTAATGGATTGTGATCAAACATTCTGTGGTTGGCACATCTGCCTCACAGTCAGGAGATTTCAATAGAAGTTGTTTTTCTGGATTCTCCATCCGAACATCTTGCTTCGTCCTTGGGTGGGTTTGCTCCCACATTTGGAAAACATTAGGTTAGGTTCATTGAATACTCTAAATTGTCCATAGGTGTAAGAATAATAATGTATATCACGATTCATGTGTTAGATTTTTATTATTCGGCTTGTTAGCTTTATTAGCTTAGCTTATTAGCTTTAGCTTTTTCCATATCTAGGCCCAACTTGCTTGATGTGTAAATGTGAGTGTGAATAGTTGTTTGTTTATGTGCGCTGTGTCATTGGCTTCTCACCTAAAGTCAGCTGGCTTTACTAGCACATCAGGTTTTGGAGATATTTTCATTTTTCATTTTTCAAGTTTGACCTACAAAAAGCTTGCGCAATATGGATTTTGCCATATCTTGTAATTGATTGCTATGAAGTTTCAGAAGAAAAATCCACTTGCAGATCAGTTAACCCTAAATGGATCGATATTAAATGTATTGGCATATTATTATTATTATTATTATTAATAATATTTATTTAACCATTTGGTTTTGTAGTTGAATAGAAGACACTTGGACGGCCATTACACACGCCACAGTTTGGAATTTTTGATCCAAGCCTGTTATACAGTAAAAAAAACAAAAAAAAAAACAGCAAAAATCCAATTCTCATACGCTTAGGAATAAATATATGCCAGAACATTGCATTTAATTTTTTCATAATTTAGTACGGCCCTCGGAGGACTTTCTGCCATCATATTTGTGCTAATTCATGACACATTAATGCATGAAAATAAACCCGCTCGGATAGATCCTTCCTCCCCGCTGTCTGTTAAATGTTAAACACCTGCAAAGTCCAAGCGATGACTTTTTAATGAGACTCCTTTTGTTCAGTGATTCTAAAAGCCAATCGGGGACTTTCGCATCCTAGAATTTTTTTTCTTTGAAATGATTGCAGGAATCTATTTTCTGTGCTTTTCCAAGGTAGCTCCCTCTAGATAACAGCCCAGCCCGCTACTTTTGAGCTCTTGAAAATGTATATTTGACAATGTCCTTCATCAGAGATGCTGGCTGACAGTTTGACACCAAGATAGGCTTTGTTTTTCTATCAAAGTCTTCTTTCCCACCTCTGTTTCTGTTTATATCGGAATGGCTTTGATGATAATCACGTTCAACTAAATTTAGGCACCTAAACTCTTTGTTGCTGCTGCTGCTGTTGCTGCTTTGGAATGAAAATGTGTCGTTATTAAACCTGCAATAAGGTCCCTTAGGGTGGTCAGCGTGCAATTTATTTTTAATGACATCTTTTGTAAAAGCTGTATTTAACCACAAGATTTATCTTCAGAAGGTCTAAACTACACTACAGCTAAACAATTAAAACAAAGCATCACACTGTGGTTAATTCGGTTTCCAATGGACTCGTATTTTTGTCATTTGGTCATGCTGACGAGTACATTCGCTGTGAAAACACTTACATGATGCCCTTAAATAGAAAAATCTTAGCATTAACTGTCATACAAGTATGAAATTAAACCAACAACAACTTTAAATTGTATTTTACTATGGCTAGCGTGACAGGTTAGCACAGCCGTGGACATCTTCGCGCCTTCTTGTCACACAGCACACAACAGGTGGGTCCCCATCCACTATATAATGCTCAACGACAGACATCTGGACAGGTGAGGAGACTCGATTGTCGGTGGAGATATGCTTATTATACATGTGGTGTGCTCTCTTGGTCCTCTGGAGTATACCACACACTATAGGAACATTAAGCACATGCCTAACGATTTTTGTGGGCTCTCTCTCATTTTAAAAATCCGTGTTTGAAAAAATGTACAGAAGAACTCTGACCACCTTCTTCCTTGCTTTCTGGGGTCCTTCTTACAGAAGTGTATAAAAATACTACAAACATAGAGCATGCATTATGACTTGATTATGATTATGATTTACCGAATTGTTTATAACATGCAGTAAGTCTCGATTCCTCACTTTACCAGAGGTAGGGATGTTTCCAAAATTTTGCTGGTCCTTCATTCGTCATCCCTCAGCGACCTGGGTACACATTCGTAATTCGGCAGCCGGTCTTTTTTCGTGACGAACCAGATTATAATCGTTAGTCTGTCAGAAGTCTGTCAGTCAGTCCCCCCTCCCCCACCTCACCCCCCCAAAAAATGCCAGCAAAATCTGTCAGTGACAGACTGAGAGGTCTGTCATTGATGGACGCAGTTTAGCCACGATTACACACAAACGGATGAAAACCCACTTCAGTCAGTGCTTAGTCCGTCATTTTAAAAAAGTGTCCCGTCAATCGTCACAAAACAAGCGTCCGTCAGAGACGGACTGACGGAATGCCCGCCTCTACGCTTTACTAATTCATGCGAAACACTGAATACATGCCCCTTGAGAGGCCCTTAAGATACATTATGACACTTTGATATCCAAATTATAAGGCCTACTTCATGGTAACAGTTTTACAAATAAATGTTACTGTAGTTTGAACAAAATGTATATTAACATCAATGATCCTACACCGACAAGAATGAAGATACTAATCAATATCTTGCCCACAGAACTGCTAGAAGGTGGGTGGTGGATCAGGCAGGCGTGATTTCAGCCGAGGTCCATCGGGATAGTGCCGAATGAAAGCGAGCCAATCGCAATCAAGGCTTGACATTATAGAAATTGTTTCCGCTGAAACTCCGGTGAAATCAACGCCAGACTAGTAAGATGTTTTGAGTGTTGACTCAGACTTGTTTTACTCTGGAGGTAATGTTGGAGTTGTTTTATTTAAAACAACTTCTGGCTTAACAAGTCAGAGAATCAGTGCAATAGAGGGCCTCTTATATCAACTATTGACATATGGACTGTGCGTGGTTAAATTGCAGCAGGAATGTACTGCACTTAGTGTATTTCCTCATATTGTAGTTTATTTATTCAACGGCAAACTGTGGTATGTGCCTATTGGGCAGAGGCCTTTATTGGTACACTTTTTGGAATTACATTAAAGTGTAACGGACATGAAAAAAAGTAACCATAAAACTTTCTAAGAAGGAGTACAAGTACAAATAATGAGATTCCAATGATTACTTTGGTAAAAATGTAATGATAAGGCCTCAAAAAAGATGCAGAAAACTCAATATGTTCGTGAGTTGCCTTCGCCCACTGGTAGCTTCAGACTCTGAAAATGGTAATGACAAGCTGTCGGTAAGTATTGGTCACTCCATTTTTATTGCTCAATTACAGGAGAAACTAAATAAATCTGAAGAAAAACCACGATGAGCACACTTCACAGCCAGCAAGTCACAGACGTGGCTTGATGACTTCATATCCGCCTTCTTCACCATTTCCAACTGCAAGATTTTCAAAGTGTAATGCTAAATCAAGGAAATACTCAGTTAATGTGTATCAATTTGAGAAACTGTTCATCGCAACATGAGTATGTTATTGTTTAATACAACCTATTGAAACTTGCAAAAATCATGTCCCATACACTTCAAACACTGTTACGCTTATATTACTTTGTACAATCTGTCAAACTTTAAAACAAAATAAGAACGATTGGCCCCTCGCACACAACATCGAGAAGCGACCGCATCCCAGCATATACTGAAATGCTGATCTCCACATAATCATTTCTGGTACTGTGCAGGGTACTTGTTTAAAGCGCTGCAGTAAGTCTACACACTTTAATTAATCTAAGACTGTTTATGTACCTCAAGAGGTACTGTTGTTTTGGTTATCAACAGAGTAAAAACCTAATTTCATCACCTGAAGAGGAGACTGAAGGGAGTAAGCACCAGAAACAAACAAGAACTGAAAGTGGCTGCAGTAAAGGCCTGGAAAAGTATTTCAAATGAAGAATGCAACAGTCAATGGGTCGCAGGCTTGATGTAGTCATGGCAAATGAGGGTTTTGCCTCCAAATACAAAATGGTATTCACTTTAAGTTAATTTAACAATGTCCATTACAATACTTTTGCTCACTTGAAAAGTGGGTGGCTTCAAACAAAAGTGCTTTGTTATGAGTTGTTTAAAACATCTAGTTGTAAATATCATTACATAAAAGCTGGAATTCTGAACTTGTGTGTCATATTCATCTTTTGATCGGAAACCCAAATGTCTTTATTCAGAATGCAACAAAAACTAAAAGAATCGACCTTGACCTTCCAATACATTTGGGGTTGACTGTATATCTGTGATGCAATTTAATGTTTTTTTTTTTTTTTTTTAATTCTATGGCTAGCCTACCTAAGATGATGTAAAATGAATGTTGCTTTAAATGTCCTGTTCAGTTTGACCCTGAAGCAAATTATTTGATAAATAATGATAAAATCATTTTCATTCTGTCCTACAGGGAATAAAAACGACTTGGACCTCCCAGGTTCCATTGTCATCGTTGCACCTTTCCATTTGAACAAACCTTAATGGTCTGTGCTTTTCTTTTCTTTCTTTCTTTTTTTTCAGGGTTGATAGCATTTGGTTTCTAATTGACCCGTAAAGTGTGAGCCCATCTAATGGCCCCTCTAATGTTTCTCTGTGGAGAAACGGCTCAAATATTTCTCTCGAGTTCCAAGTCAATCACGCTTAAATCCCCCACCCCCCTGACTGTCAGTTTTGTTTGTTATAATGCCTCAAGTGCTCAAGAGAGGAGGTAAGACGCAATAAAAAAGACAACACGGTTCATCATTGGACGCGACGTAACAACAGTTTGTGGCATCATTAGCGATATCCCATTTAGCGCAACCTCAGGGGGTTGCAAAACAAAACACAACCAAACTGGACTCCCACTGGACGAGATCATCAACTGATCAGCGGGACGTTAATAGCATCCCAACCACGTTCCTCCTAACAAGGATATATTGTTTATGACAACGCAGAAGAAACCTTTGTCTTCCCGTGACTCTTAATAATGTGGACATCCAACGTTTGGACGACATGGTCGATGCCAGAGATATTGACCAATCAATAATGTTGACAACTAATTTGTCATTTTCTGTCACTGCTGAATGGAAGAGTTATCTTTTAATGAAATTCCCTTTAATGGAGATTAGAGCCAGACTTTGGTATTTTCCCCTTAATGGAGATTAGAGCCAGACTTTGGTATTTAAAGGGGCAGGAGCCATTACACTAAATTAATGTTTAACATTCCACTGATGCTGAATAATCGAATAAACAATTAACCCTTAATTGCAATTAACCTCCTGATCAGAAGCTACCGATCAAAATTGCTAATTACAGACATATTTTTTTCCACTGGATAACCAGCATGCTCTATATCTGCAAATAGTAGCTGGGGGCATTTATATACTCAACTGCAGATGCTGACCAGACGTTCAATTGGAAAAAGCCAACAGTATTACCGGTATGTAGCCTCAAGTTGTTAGCTTTCAGCTAACATTGGGACTCATCTGCTAGCTTCCATTGCCCATCAGTTAGCTGTGACGCTCAAAGTGTTTGCGGCATGTTGTCAAACATAGATCGCAATTATCTACCAAGCATTTTTGCTTGTTTTCAACCTGTTGGAGCATTGTGAGCCAGGATTAATTTTTTTATTTTTTAAGTATCTATCACTATCAGTGTTACGACATAACAAAGTAGGATTCAGTGATTTCCATGACAAAATATGAACAATCCGCAATGGTTGACAGTTCTTTTTAAATGAGTTGCTCAGGGCTCCAGTAATGACCGATCACAGTTCACCTGTTTTCTAAAGCTGAGCCAAGATGGCCGTTATCTGAGCCCTAAGCATCTGCGATACCATTTTCAGTCGACAGAAGTGACAAAATGGCCGCCCTCTGAGATGGCTAAAAGCGGGTGGATTTTGCTGCTTATTCAACAAACCCATTCAACAAATGCTATATTAATCAGAATGCTGTGTTTCAACTAGTGAGCCTACATAGAACCTATTCGTGAAAAAAAGTATGTTTGGTTTACTTTCCAATTAAGACCGCAATTCACGGAAATAGGGAAAGTGTGTAATAAATAGCTTTGTTTGCCAAAGGGAAAACACAAGTTAGTCTGCACAGCTTTGGGACAAATGATCAACATCAGTACTTGTGTCAAGACAAACAAATTGTTTTGGATTCTAGCAAGAACTTCACGAGACAAAAGCAAGGTGTTTTTCGCTTTGTTGGCAAGATTAATGATCATCACAAGGCCCTTCAAGGACACTGCTAGGAGAATTCGGTTTAGCATGTCCGTATGCACATATAGAAAATCTCACAAGCCATTATAAGATAACACATTTTGCCCCTGCTTTGCATGCGGCGGGATGTCTCAATGTCCTTTGGAATCGCAGCATGGTTAATATGAATTAAATTAAGAGCACAATACCACAAAGAGGTGGGGGATATTTTTAGCGGGCCATTTGGAGTGTCTTTAAGCCTCAAGTTAATGCTCAAAACTGAGCGCATCTGTCACGTCTAATGTGTTTGAGAAGCAGAAGATATGAATCGATGTTATTGCAAAATGTACTAAGATTAAACTTAGTACATCTGAAAATGAACTAAGATTTCGCCTGGAAAATGCCACTCAAGGTTGAGTAAAGACAATAATGCTGTCCAGCTTGGCAGATCAAAACATAGTTTGAAAGTTCCGATCGCATGAATATGCACTCATTACTCGTGATACAATGCATCGACTCAACTGTGAGGTTCCGACATACAACAATTTCGGATTACAACTGTTTGCAGAAAGATGTTGCTACATGATACAGAAGGCACACTCGCACAAGAAAAACCGGGCTTTAAAAAACAAGAAAAAAAGGTTTTGGGAGATTTGGGCGAATTTCAGGGATCATATATTGCCAGGCTCTGAATGACAACAGCCCAAATTGTAAACAGGAGTCCTAGACAATTCGGCAACACTAGAAAACAGTCAAACACAAAAACACAAAATGAGAACACTCTCAACCAACCCGACTCCAGCTACTGATGACACTCATGAAACCACACCCCTTAAAGCCACTAATCCAAGTGATCCAACACACAAATACTGCAGTACGTACAGGCTCCAAGTGAAAGTTGAAAGAGGGTACCTTCATGCAAATGTCTCATTTATCTTTTATTTGGCCATGGTCCTACTCAAACAACAACCACAATACAGAGTGTTTTTTGCCCATCAAGACCAAGCCAGTGTTGGAATATTCCCACAAAATCTAGCCACTATTAGTAGTATATTTACCTTGCTGACTTTTTCAGTGTAATAGGACCTTCCGGCAGCAGGAAAGATGGTGCAATACAAAGCTTAATGCTAACCGGTTCGATTCCAATTGCAGTGAGTGAAAGGCAAAAATGTTCAAAAACCATCTGGATGAAAATCAAGGAGTGTGTTGATAGAGGAAGGACGTTTTCAAAGTGCATTTGTGCATACTGAATGAACTATAAGGGCTGATTCATATAGGTAGAAGGACGGACAGAGAGATAAAGTGGATGAAAAATGTATTATAGAAAGCTGTAAAAAAACCTTCATCATAGGTATGGGGGGAAAACCGCTTTAAACCTGAATTTAAAGAGGAAGTTAACCCAAAACTTATAATAATAATAATACTAAGTATTATTATTATTATTATTATTATTATTATTATTATTATTATTATTATCATTATTTGTTCTATGTGCCTCCAATAGTCTAAACACGGCAGTCTGATTAATATTGCGTGTCACATTCAGCACCGCTTATCCTGTACAGGGCCGCGGGAAGGTGCTGCAGCCTATCCCAGCTGACTTTGGGCAAAAGGCAGACTACACCCTGAACTGGTCACCAGCCAGTGGCAGGGTTGATTAATAGTGCCTTTGTGGAATATGAGTTAAGCAGCAAAATCCACTGGCTTTTATCCATATCAGGGGGCGGCCAGTTTGCTACTTTCTGTTGACTGAAAATGACATCACAGTTGCTCAGGGCTCAGGGAACAACCAGTCATGGGTCAGCCCTGAGCAACTGTGATGTCATTTTCAGTCAACAGAAAGTTACAAAATGGTCGCCCCCTGAGATGGTGAATTTTACTACTTAACTCATATTCGACAAATGTAATATTAATCATAATGTCGTGTTTGGACTAGTGGGGCTACATAGAACGTAATATAAAGATTTTTGGGTTGACTTCCCCTTTCAAAGCATTAACACATGGGGCAGACTTCACTTCTGTTGGTATCTTATTCCATTTGTGTGCAGCATAACATCTAAATACTGATGCACCATGTTTGGTCTTTGGAATCTGGGTTCCACTAATTGACCTGATTGAGTCTGCTTACCTTAGAACCTTACTCGGGTTATATTCCATGATCATCTTTCATCATTTGGTGATTTATAGACCACTAACAGAGTTTCTATTCTACATCTGACTGGGAGCCAACGTAAAGTATTTAGGACTGGATTAATATGTTCTGATCTCTTTGTTGTGGTAAAATACAGAATTCTGAATGTTCTGCAGGTACTGAACAAGCTAGCTAGCTAGCTTGGACACATAGAGAGATCAGACAGAACAGTTGATTTTGTTGTATACTCATCTTTCAATCTAAAAGAAAATCGCCTCTCTTGGAGGGCATGTACAGTGCAGTCCAAAAGAAAATGGCCCCTCTTGGTGGGGCATGTGGGAAAAACAATCATGTTTTGTCACTCTAAAATTGCGCATATATCTCTCACCTAAATTTATTGATTTATTTTTTAATTTTGCCACTCCACTAATGGGGGAAAGTAGGTAGCTGTAAATATCGTCATGGTGGCAAAGTTACCAATCAATACATGTAGTGAACTAGCCACCACCTTCGTACACAACGATTTGTAGAAAACTCCAAAATAGACATCAACTTTAAATAAACGCCTTGCATCCTCTGCACACCTACTGAAAACAATTGAATAGTGTAACTTGAAAACTTAATGTCCACACAAGCCCTCCAAGAGTCTCCTGCTTTGCTTCTTGCCATCTCACTGTCACCCCACTTAGCCCGATCCGCCAGTTTGGCTCACAGTAATGCAAGACGACACTTTCCCCACACAATCCTAAACTCTCACCACAATACGATTTGTCATCACATTCGGGAGCCGGTGACATTCATAAGCGATGGACTGTCAGGATCGATTTCAGTGTGATTTTACGACGTTTGGGTCTTGATGCTCTTACATGCAAAAAAGCATTCTTGGTGTGTGCGAGCCGTACCTGAACATCGAAAATGTGACAATTGAAGCCTGAAGTCGTCCAATTTGGAGAAAGACACGCCTCTTATACTACTTTTAACACAGTGAGGATTATCTATGCCCTGGTTATCTCTGATAAGAGTGTTTTCCTATTTCTTTGGCTTTTTATGTCACCACAGAAGGGTACCAGTCAGGGAGAAGAAGAAAAATGATGATAACCGTAAAATGAGACATGGTAGTCATTTTTTAGGAAAACAGTTTAGGTTCATTGAAGAGTCCCTATGATTCCTGGTGACCAGTCAAGGGTGTAGCCCACCTTTCGCATAAAGTCAGCAGGGATAGACCTCACCTCATTCATGAGGACAAAACCAGCTCTGCAGCAGTATTCATGGTAGCAAAAGCCATACTAGGCATTTGGATGAAACAATTCAATTTTAATCAATCAATCAAGAGTACTGAGGTTCCACGGTATTGATCCTCTAAGTTATCCAAACCAAGAATGATTTCACTCTTTTGGGATGCAAAATGACAGTCATTACGATACGTTGGGGAGAGGCCTCTGGTTTCTCAAACTTGACATACAGTAGATGGCCTCCCTCACTCCTTTTTCAAATCATCTGTCTTTTCTGTCTAGTACATTTTTGTCCCAAAAAAAAAGTGCTTTTTCTCTTTGAGGTGGCGGTAGACAGCAGAGCCCTGACCTGAAATGTTATCCCTTCTGTTTTGTGACATGCGTCTGCTCAGTGGCTACTCTGTTCTCCTAATGTACGTATATATCAGTGCAATTGCACAATATGGCTCCTTCAGTTAATGTAATTGAATTTTTCATGCATATTTCTCAAAATTTTCTCGCTCAAACTCTATAATGAAAGGTAAAAAGAACAAATTATTTTGTAAGCAGTCAAGCAGTACCACTCCTATAGCGTATTTTTTTTAAATCATTGGAGATTAGCACCGCTTATACGCAGCAACTCGTATAACTTAAAAGCACTTTGGTGGCGAAAGCATTAATGACCTATGGTGCTGCAACAGCGAGCAGCAATCAAGGTGACGTCTGTCTAATTTGTCCCAGAGGCAGCAGTGAAGTAAAGGCGTAATGATGCGTTTATGAGAAGTCATTTCTGATCCTTCAGGAAACAAAGTAAATTTGACACTAGGGCATTAGTACTTTGTCCCTTGACCTGACTACCATTATTCTAACATTTGCATTAACATACAGCAGGAGAAATTTAATTGAAGGTGGATATAACCTTTTCATATGCGAGGATAATGTCGAGGTGGGGGGGGGGGGGGCAGCGCTGTCTTAACCTACTCAAGCTGCATCACATCCAATATATGATTTTTGCATTAGAAAAGCAAAATGGTAAAGTGAGTGGGGCAACCTAATTAAAAGTTGACCATGAATCCGCGTGTCCAAAGGTCAGCAATCAGTCTTACTGTACGCCGAGAGGCATAAAATTAACCTTGTCGCGTTAGATTAGGTTAAATATACTTGTGGCACACAACTGAAATAACAAAAGCACAGAACAAAATCGATTTTGGATAAAAAAGACTGTGATTATTCTTTCTATTTTTAGATGACTCGCCTACTTGTTTATTAGTTCTTTCTAATGTGGAGAACAGACGCTGGCTCTGCCAACAGAAATACTCTGTCAGCAAGTTGATTGCATTTACATGGTAGAGCGAAGCGCAGGCTGGAGCGCATTAGCGAGCTGTGCCGTGAGCGCCGGAGAAAGAACAGGCCCTTTAGCGAATGCCAAGTGGGAGGAAAAGTTAAAATCAACAACTCGATAATGTATGCTCTGTATATAACACGGCGAGTTAAGACAAGCTCGATGTGTTTGTTTATCTCGTCACAATTCAAGCATATGATAAGCACAGCGCACTGTGTTGTACTGTAAATTGAGTTGAGTTGAGTTATCAATCGGAAATAGGTTCGATAATTAGTTTACCAGATGAGCCATTTCAAAGAAAAATTACAGAAGAAATGATTCCACATTATTAAGCAAGTTAGTTTTTTTGCAGTTTTGTTTTAGTTTTTGCAGCTTGTAAAAAATATATATAAAAATACCATTGAAGGTTTAACTTCCATGGGTATAACAGGAGAAAACCCAACGGTGTGGCCATCATCATCCCCTGACCTCAACCCTATTGAGAACCTGTAAAGCATCCTTAAGAGGTGCATTGATGGGGGTGGACGCAACCTGCCATGCATTTCAGAAACTCAACTCAACTCAATTTTATTTAAAGAACACTTTAAAAATAATCACAGCTGCTTACAACATGCTGAACAAAAGTAAAAATCAGACATATGAAAACAAAGACATTTTAAAATAGATGAATATAAACTCAAGAAGGCTTGCCTGAATTTTAATGGAAGGTCATTCCAAAGGGAGGGAACGGCAACGGAAAAGCTCCATCTCCTTTGAGGTAAGGCTAGGCGAGACCATTTAAAGACTTAAATACAAATTAAATAATCTTTAAATTAACTCAAAAATGTACAGGGAGTCATTGAATGAAGGTCGCAATTAGAGTTATGTGCCCCCTCCTACGAGCTCCAGTGTGATGAGCAGCAGTATTTTGGACACTTGAGGAAAGACTGGCTGACTCCAAAATAAAGTCCAATACTATAATCTAACCAGGAGGTAACACAGGCATGGATTACAGTTTCTAAATGTTGTTGTGAATGGAGAGGCATTACTTTAGCTAGCTGCCTAAGATTTAAAAAAAGAGGGATTTAACAATTTCAATTTGCTGGTGCAGTTTAAAATCACTGTCCAATCTAAAAACCATATTCGAGAACAAAATCACCACAAAATCAAAACAAAATCATGACTGCATGTGGTTATATTTGTTTGTATGGTTGTTTTATATGTTCTGTTAGTGTGAACACAGTCGTATGTACTTTGTAATATGTGTCACTTGAAATGGGCCTAGACATCCATCCATCCCCCAAAAATCAGATATAGGCATTAAATCAGCATTGGGCACTTGGACCTGCAGTGTAAATCCAGCCATAGTGACAAGGATACGATTTGTTGATGACAGCAGCATCCTACCGTCACTATTTTTACCTCAGTCATAAAAAATAATAATTTCCTGCAAGAATATAATTACACTGTATGTGTCCAACTGTGAAGCTGAAACGTTGTGGTGAGTAAATTATCATAAATACTGCTTTGTATCACATATTTTCCACAAACTATTAAGCACATCTAATTTCACTTCTGCTTTTGAAGAGTTACTGTTTTCCTGGACCGCTTTCAACTACCTCCACCCCACCCCAAAGAATGTGTCCCTCATCCAACAACAGTCTTGATGCTGCCACTGAGGTTAGGAATATATCCTGGAAACACATTATTCTGGTCTTCAATTCAGACTATGGCTTCTGAAGTATCTGTGGTGACATTTCAAGGTGACTCAAAGGTCACTTTATTGAAATTAATGTTAAAACAGAGCCACCAAGGAAATAAAAATAAGTGCATTTCAATCAGGCTGTAAACAAATCCATTAATTGACTTCATTTTATATGGCCGTGGCCGGCATATGAGCAAACACAACAGTTATTTATTCAAGATAATTGCCCATGCATGTTAAGAAAACAATCAAGAAATTCCTTTGGCAGTTTTTCGGCTCTACGCAAGAACATTGTTGCTGTCTTGATGTGAAAAAAAAAAAAAACATTATTCATCACTGGACCAAAACCAGATAAATAATGCTGAACAGCTTTTTTTGTTGTATAGTAATTGAAAAGAGTACCACTGGTACAACAAAGAACTGAGGAAAAACATGTTGTATTCAACACATTGCTCAGATGAGACGCGTTAACAAACGACAACAATGAAGGAGAATGACGGTCTCCTCTATTTGCTTCTCAGTGTGTAGCTGTCGGCCATGGAAATCACATACTCATGAATTATTTTTTTTTTTTCTTTTTGAATGCTGACTGGGCGAGAGACGGGTTACACCCTGGGCTTGTCGCCAGTCAGCTGCACCCAGCACTAACAGCAACAGAGAAAGCTTTCATTAATATCTTTGTTTATGTTGCTTATTTTTGGTCACCTATCCTTAGATCACAAAATGTGCATCACCAATGAGCAACCAGCAATGATTTACGTATGGTATCAGCTAGACATGCCAAATGGAAAAATTGTGAAAATTGGAGCTGTCAAATTCTCAAATTTGAGTGAAAAGAATGATACTTCATTTTCATAGCAGTGCTATGTGGTGGCCGTAGCCACCCCACATCGAGGGTAAAGTGACTTTCCTGTCACATAGCGGCATTATTCTTAAAACACGTGATACTCTGTCACAATTCATTTCTATTAACTGAATGTGTAAAGAACAACTCTAAACTCTAAAAGAATCATGTTTTAGTAAAGAAGATAGTAAGAAAACAACATGGCCAATATAGTCTTTATCTATACTATCCACAGTCATGGTTTCCAAATAACACATATGCTTCATATTACATATCTTACCCAACACATTCATAACACAAACGGAACAAACCTTACATAAAAGCATTTTAGAATTGTGAAGAATGAAGAGATTTTTGTGTCATTATACTTTTTAGATCTGATTTGAGTGAATGAGCCATCAATCGCAGTATGCAAAATGGTGTTGGCTGTCTGTGACAATTGATCACTCTGACTGGCTGTTAGCTAGCAAATCAGTGCATGAGATGAGAGAAAGTACTTTGTACACAAAAGCAAAGCAAGGGCAAAAAATGTCATTACATAATAAATTAAGCTCAGCAAAACATTCTTTTTTATTTAGACTTATTTATTATGAGTGTGTTGGGCAAAGTTTTGTACAAGTGTGGAAGGTATGCTAAACAGTGACTTCTCATCTACAGAGAGTACGCATGTGTACACGTGCGCACTAATGGCCATCCATCAAGAGATGTTTTTTGTCAACCTGGCCACCCCACTGAAATATTTCTGGCTATGCCCTGTGTCCTACCATGAAACCTAACAAAGTGAACTCTTTGGATTTTATAGGAGTAAAAGAGTTGTTGTTCACTGAAATGCACTGAATTTTTGTACAGGATTCTCACGGAAAGAGATTCCCAACAGATACGCACTATTTAATCCCTCTTTAATTTACGAACATATGCTACACACGGCATATAGAGCATACAAAGTGCCTTAATGTGAATTGTTTATGCGGGCCCACATTAAATAATTAGCATCGCGGTAGATAAAGCTTATTAATTAATATGGATATTAACGCTACCCTCCAGCGAGTAAAGCCTTTTCCCTGATTGCCTGCTCTGCTCTAAAAAGTTTATTGCTGTCCACCCTTGTACAGTGATTGGCCTTAATGTGCCCGAGATATGCATTACATCCAATGAAATGTGATAGTGTACCCCAAATACGAAATTCCTTTAGTAGTGATGAATGATGATGTTGATGATGACGATGATTCCATGGACATTTAAAAAAATAATAAAATTAAAAAACAACACACGTTTGGCTGATTCCTGTCAAGTCGCAACCATCTCGCTGACACAGCAGCTGTAGTGTGAGCAATACATTTGTTCACGGCTGCGTGTGTGCGAGAGTTGCGCTTCCATGTTTGTGTGTGTTCAGGCAGGTGGTACGAAGCGTCGACAGCAGTGAGCTGAATAGCAAATGTAGCATAGCGCACACCTGAGGAGCTGACGCTGTCATCATCAGCCGTTTTTAATGCGCGGCAGAAGGGCGAAGCGAGGCGACAGGAGGAAATGAGGACACTGTTGGTATCCTTTTTCATCCACCTTTTTATTATCCCCTCATTACTGGATGGAAACTGAAAGGGGACATATTTAAAGAAATGACTTTTTAATGGCTTGTATACAAATGGAGTGCATGCCCACCAATAACGTGTCAAATTAAACAACCAAGTCCTTTTTCTCTGCCTATTTCTGAACATTTGTCTGTGAGCAAGCCTTTCTACGAGGCATGCAGGCACACACACCGAAAGATTTGTTGCATGCACAGATTTTGTTCTCATCATCAACGATATAATTTTGATCCTGCTCATCTAAAAACAGAAAGGAAGAAGGTATGTTGTATGTATAATTCTCTCCTTCAAAAAAATAAAAAACTATAAGCCGATGGAAGCCACACAACAACAATGGGAAGAATCGCTAACCACTTAGCCAAGGACAGATTTGGGAAATATGACACTCTAACCAAACCGTCCCTCCATCCTTATTCATAAAAATTATCATCCTCCGACCCCAGCCGTCCTCGTCCTTTTAAAGCGCTTCCATCCTTACATTTTGTCAGTCCTCCAAAAAAAATATCTGTGCATGACGCTGTGGAAGAGATGCTAAAAGCAGAGGTTTCATAATTCATAAATATTATTTAAATCTCATTAGCTGGCTAATTTCCTATTCACATTCACTTACCGGGAGTATTGTGAGTGGATTGAATTGTTTACAGCTGTTCAAGTGTCAACCAAGATAGCATTTAGCTGCCAACACAACCACCGTCGGTCACCAGACTACGGAGCCTGCCAGGTGACACGAGAATTTTTAAGATTGCGTTATAACGCGATACTTTTGTGTTTTTATGGTGTTATTTCGCAATAACAATTATTATTGCGAAATAGCGCAATGTTATTTTAGGAAGAGAACGAAAGACTTTGTCGTAGCTTTAAGTGTACAGCGGCGATGTTCACCTTTCACGAGCACCTTTTTCCTCATCAGTGAAATTGGTGTCCTGTAGTGTAACGGTTAGGGACGATTACAGGGACGAATGAAAACCCACTTTCGCCCTTGCTTAGTCCGTCATTTTTAAAAAAAACTTCTCACCCTCCGTCCCCAAAATGGGCGTCTGTCCAGACCGTTCCATCCCTGGGATGGAATGTCCATCTCTGCATACAAGTGTTTTTGCTGTTGTTGGCGCAAATATACATTTGAAAGGACAATGCGCCTTTTCAAATGCCAAGCATTTTTTGAAAAAAAGAAGACAGTTTTGAAATCACTGTCACAAATACGTTTAGAGACACATGGAGGCATCTCTGATTAAAATTTGTTTGACCAGTGTAATTGGAAGGATTCATATTATCTCACAACTGACGTGAGTCTCATATCATATTTGGAATGAATCGTATCTTATCATAATTGGAGTTAACCGTATATAATTGGAGCGAATTGTATCGCATTGAGTGGACTAAATCACATCCCACCCCAAGTGTGACTTGTATCAGATCCTAATTAAAGTGAATTGTTTTGTATTACATTGCGACTGTAGTGAACCGTATTGTAATTGAAATGAATCATATAATGAGAATGAATCATATCAGAATCAGAGCCGTATCGTGACTGGAATGAATCATCGTATTTGAAGTGAATGATGTCGTATTGTGAAGGTATTGTACCATTGGCAGTGTATCAAAATGTATCTCGCATGGGCCTCAGTAATAATAGAAAAAGAAAACAATGGCCAAACAATCCCTCTGTCCTCATTGATGGTCACAGTTGTTGTCACATACAGTATGGACAAGTGGACACCTGGCTCTACTTCCTCTGCCACTTCATCCTTCACACCCTTTATTCCCAGCAGGTTTTCTTCCGGACACTTCCTCCAGAGAGCTCAAGGTGACACTTGGTTGACTGGCCGTGTCCCCCGCCCCTCTTGATGATCCACCATTTGGCCGCCCCATCACCCCCACCTCACCCCTCCACTGCAACAACGGACGACCAAATGCACCATGAGCCCTTTGTTGTTATTTTGAGCGACACTAACTATAAGGGGCAGGTTGACTCACTTCCAGCTGACTGACAAAATCATTCACTGCTTGTATTGGGAATTGTGTGTGTTTGTGAGTAGGGGTGTGTGGGTGTGTGTTTGCGCGCGCACCGCAGGGCCAAAGCCTGTTAGACAGCCTGGCTGATTTTTTTTCTCCTTGATTTTGCAGGGTCAGCAGAGAATGTGGCCAAGCCACCGCGGTGACCAAGTGAATCAATGGAAGCCAATTAGACGCCACCAAAAAAAGGTGCTAGAGAAATTGAGCCTCTGACAATGAAAGAGAGAGGCCAAAAAAAACAAAAAAGATGTTCTGAAAAAGAGCTTTTATGTAATGGCACAAGAGAGGGAGAGAGAAAAATCAGACATTCTTGAGGGCCTCTCGTTTTAATATTGAACTCAACCTCAAACTGAAACAATGGGACAAGTCAGAAATGATCCAACAGCGCTGTGAATGAGGCTCGATTTACACTGCAGGTGCAAATGTCCAACTACGATCTTAATGCCTTAACGTGTCCAAAGTTGTGAAACGTGAGTGTGAGAGGTTGTCCAGTCTATTTTATTGATTTACATACATACAGTAAACTGTATACAGTTATGCCAAACGGCATAACCCCCCCCCCGCGCTGATTTAAATGAGGGTTACTAATTAACATTAATCAACTGGCCATTTTGCTTACTTAACGATGGACACCACCACTAAGTATCATATTGTCAGCCTCTTAAAATAATGGACTGAGTAATATTTTGATTTAAAAAAAAAAACAACCTGTATTTCAATGATGTTAAGATAGAATGTACATGGTACATCCAATCTGTGTATTAATGATGGACTTGGATTGATGGGTAAGATTTTATTCCACGTTTGGAAGAGGTCTGATTCAAATCTGAATATAACCATTCATTGCTTTTTTTCCCATTCTTTACGCTGCCATGACATATACCCCACTTGCGCCACTTGAGAGAAAAACATCAGAATTGTGTCATGCAGGAACCATGCAGTGCAAATAAAGCCTTATAGAGAGCAGGAAATTGCTCAAGATTTGTCTGCTTCCACTGACTTTTTGACATTACAGTCATGTGCATGATGGGATCATGAAGAGTATGTGTGTGAGCGCGCGTGGGTGCGTGTGTGTGTGGGGGTGCGTGCGTGTGTGTGGGGGTGTGAGGGCAGAGAATCAAATGCAATATGTCTCATGATCACCTCCCGAGTGAGCCAAATGAGCAACCTGCCACTAACATCTGCCATATTGGCGTAAAATGTTCTTTTCATAAGTCATATAGATTACGTACTGAGCGGCAGTGCAGCAGTCATCCCGTATTTAATTTAAATGGGAAGAGTAAATAGAAATAGAAATACAGGTATATGAAAAGTCACAACAAAAAGGTCATTAAATAAATGACAAAAAAAAAACATAAATACAGATGTACCTTGAGAAACAAGTTTAATTTATTCTGTGACCATGAACTCAAATAACTCGTATTTCAAATCATTTTAACCATTGCAATGAATGGAAATGCCATTAGTTCGTTCTAGCCTAGAATAAAACTGCAATGATGGAAATAGTTATCTATAATATAGTACTTTATAAAAACACAGTTATGACATAATTCAATTTAAAAAAAAAAAATTAAATGGTGTTTGTGGTGAATGGGACCTAAATTGTGCTGAACACACACACACACACATACATATATATATATATATATATATATATATATATATATATATATATATATATATATATATATATATATATATATATATGTATATATAATATATATATATATATATATATGGCAAACACCATTTAATTATTAACATTTTTTGGGGGGTATTTAACTTTAATTAGGGGTATGACTAAAATGTTTATTATACTTAATTTAAACATTTGTACAAATTTGCAGTGACATTACTGTGTGTGAACCAAGGAGGTGACTCCGGTGGGACACCACGGCTTTCGCGGCGCATGTGTTATTGAAATCAACTCACTAATATGCTGATGTCTCACGATTTTGAGTTTTCCCTGAGAAGTGTGATCTACTTCAAAATTGTGCTACTTCAGTGCTGTATGAATTCAGGGATGCCGGGAATCTACTCGGGTGTCATATTTATAATGAAAGTGGTGTTGTAATTTCTTATGCCTTGTTCTTTATGCAGAAGTTACAGAAATCAAATGAAGACAAGGAAAGCATAATGTGAATCATTTGATAACCTGCTGACTGCTAATGAAATGTGAAGGTAGCATTATGCACCACATAATAATCTTGCTGCTGTTTAAAAAAAAATGAAAAAAGATATGAACACCTACCAGTGAGTGTGGAATATCAGGCCACAGTAATTACAATAAGTTAGGACAATCTTGTAATTACATTAAAACATGATATTATGTGTCTAATCAGCACTTCTGTCTACTGTAATATGAGATTAAGTGTATGTAAATCAATTTTTCTAACACAATAAACCGTACCAGTGCATTACCATCCACTTCCTTTCCAATCTTATAATGAATAAAATTCAAGCTAGTATCCGCGAGACAGATACAGATATTCTTAGTGTGTCTGATAAATCTAAAAAAATGAAGCCTATTTCAAACCACTGCATCATAAAGAACACAAGACGTCAGTGTAGTTCTATTTTACACTTTAAAAACAGTTGGGTTAAAAATAACACAATTTTGGGTCAAAAATGGACCGATGCAATACTTTGGTCAATTTAACTCAACTTTCTGGGTTGTGTTTGCAGTAATGGGCTGTTTTGTACAAAGCAGCCCAATTTTTGGGGGTGTTGCAAGAAGGTGGGTCAAATCGACCCAATAAGTGAATCGGTCAATTTTTGACCGAAACTTCATCTTATTTTTAACCCAACTGTTTTTAACGTGTTAAACAAGGAAGTACTGCGTCTTGGTTGTTTGGAGCTGAAATAGCTGCACACATGACTTCTTACGCTGTACCGTAATGCCACTGAACAGAGCAAAAGTGAGCAGCACCGTGCGCTGCTGCGCCTATGCACTTACCCGAGCTGTACGAAGAGTAGTTCCCCAAGCTGTTTAATATTTAGTTAAGATCTCAATGCTTCGGTTACTTTCCACTTTGTTCTGAAATATCCAAAGTATCGATATTATGATTTGAGTATCGTTTCTACAACATCAAGATCTGGTATCGCGGTATTGATATGTCAGGATCAATCTGCACAATAGTGCAAAATAAGTTAATTCAAATGTTATCTTGGTTTCATTTACTATGGACATCCCGATTTTAATCCTGTTAATGAGCACACTGTGCATTTTCACAATCTGGCAAACCTGGAGAGCAAACAAGCTTAAGGCGGCAGTCATTATTCACACATTGTTAACAAGCTCCTGCGCCGCTTGCATAAAAACTGCTCTTACGACTGTACATTATCCCGACCATGAAGATTATTAACGAAAGCCTTAGTCTCTTATCAGAAAAACAGCATCAAGACGCCGACAGTCGGGCTTTATAAAACGAAGGCCATGCTGAAAGCATAAGTCAGAGGGTAGGAATGGAATGGACCATCAGCTACAAAAGTTGCCAACAAATTCATCAATGACCCGACGCCCCAACAGGCTGTTAGTTGTGCAATTCTGAATCGGAAAAGGCCACGTGCGCAGTTGAGTGGAAACTTTGATCTTTTTACAGATCAATAGTGAAATTCAACACATTTTGAGCTACAAATACCACAGGTGTACACAGATCTGTCGACACTTTTGCTGTACAAATAGATAGCACACAATAACATGTAACCAAAAGAACGTGGTGGTTCTTGAGGGCCTGGAATGGATGGCATTTCAATTTTTTTTAGGCTAAAATTTATTATTAATTATACTGTAATTGTGAACAGCTATAGGGGGTCCTTGGGATTATGACGGAAAGGCTAAGAGACTCACTGATTTGGCATATGTTAGTGATAGACTGCGAAGTGTGTAAGTCAAAAATTGCTGCCACAGGACACGGAGAAGCTACTAAATAGTGAAAAAGAAATTTACATACTGTATATGTTTTTAATGCGATTGCAAGGATAGCGTCTCTCTACAATATGAAGCATACATTTCCAAGTTTGTGAGGTCTCATGATTATTTTTTTTTTTTTAAACAAAAACCTATAAAAATGTTTTTTTTTCTTGATTGATTCTCGACTTAGAATTTTTTTTAAATAACACTGACATACAGTGGACCACTAGTTGCAGATTTATTCTTAATATTTATTCATTTTTTTGTGCTTGTTTGTGATATTTTTTCTTTCATTATGATTTTTTGTCATGTAGAATGCTGTTAAGAGAGCACTTGAGCACTCCGAGCAACCGAGGAAAATGCAATTTATTGCAAGTCAATGTCGTAAAGGTAAAAGTGGTAAACAATGAATGTAACTGCTGAACATGTTATGTGTTTTATGATGTCTAATTTTAGTGACATCATAACATCAAGGAATGCACACAATTTTCAACAATAACATTAGCAGTAAAGCTAACGGTAGTTGGTGATCATCAAAAATATCCTTTTTGTATTTGTACATGTCTTAGGATGCTGCAGCCGAAATTGTGAAAGAATAAAAACATTTAACCTTTCAGAAAAAAAAAAACACAACGAAAAGTAAATGACAATAGAAAATGAAGCACACTTACAATCACACTTAGGGGCAATTTAGAGTGTCCAATCAACCTACCAAGTATGTTTTTGGAATGTGGGAGGAAACCGAAGTACCCGGAGAAAACCCACGCAGGCACGGAGAACATGCAAACTCCACACAGGGAGGCCGGAGCCGGGATCGGACCCACGACCTCTGAACTGTGAGGCGGACGTGCTAACCCGTGATCCACCGTGGAGCCTTAATCAGGCAATTAATCATTATTAGGTCTGGGGACGGCATGTAACGGAGCACAGCAAAACCAAATAGTTAAATTGGTGCAGACAGGCACTAGAAGAGCACTTTGAATGTTGCCAGAGATGCCGCTAGATCTTACAACGCAGCTTTAATTTTTTTGTCAGGGGAGTGGCATCAAACTGCTTTTGATGTGTTTTCATTGGCACTTTTCATGTTCTCCACTAAAATACTGCATGTATAAATCGCTCATATTTTTCTGTATGTTTTGAATGCTATTCGGCTCCATTGTTCCAACGGCAGATGAGATTGAAAGGGCTGATTTGGCACGAGGGCAGAATAATCAGAGTATTACTTTGGTCTTGGGAGACGCCTTATTGAATGCATAACAATGACTCTTGATTGGAATTGATAATGGCTCTGAAGAATAGGCTGCTCCTTCCTTCGCTCTAATTTGTTCCAAAGCAACCTTTGACGTGTGTGGGATTGCCAATGACAAAGTAATTAGACAAGTGTTGAGTGGGATCACAATATGAGTGGAAAAATTCTTTTATTAATATTTTTGATATCATTAGTTGTATGTGTTGTCAGGATGCCCTTGAAAATGAGATGATGCAACTCAAGGGAATATCCTTTAAAGCAATATTAATATTATACAAAAAGAGAACACATGCTACAAATGAGTATTAGAGTCACAATGACGAGAACAAATATATAACATATATATATATATATATATCGGGGGTTTTAAGTTCTCATCTTAAAAGTTTTGAGGTGAAAATGTGTACTTTGTCGAAATTGAAGTCGCAATGCTGTAAAGTTGATTTTCGTCAGCGTTCGTTCAAGGTCACAAGTAGTTGCGAAATTTCTTGGCGACAAAACTATTTGCGATGATTAAAACTGTTGGAAATCCTCTGCCGCATCTTCGCGACTGTTGGTGAACTTTAAAGAATCCAAACAAAAAACCAACATTCATTACATTCACAAACACTCTTACGTCTTCGCCGTTCAGTGGGATAAGGGCTTAAGAATAATGCATGTTTTTCAGAAAAAAAAAGTAGTATTTTTGAGATTCAAGTCGTAGCAAAAAAAGTAAGTCATATTTTCACAGGTACATTTCAAAATCCGTCTGGACCATTTAGAATGGAACTCCACCATACACCAAAGACCTTTTGCATATTGTACGTGCTTTTATCAACTTCACTCGAAATGTTTTAGTAATTCAAGTCAATAAGTTTGAAACGTTACGCTCTTAACGTTAACGACAAATGTGTTGGATAACATCACGCATCTCCTTATTGAACATTGCGCAACTTCAAAATAAAATACAGCTAATGGAAAGTAAAGAGTTTATAACGTAACACTACAAGCTAGTCTACCGCTTGTGTGAGGTGACAACTAGTGGCCTACGGTTTCACTTCACGCTCCTTGTCAAACACAGGGATGGAATCAAGTGCACTAAACCAGCCACAGACGATCGGAATCCTTTGTTCACATTAAGTTGGTTTTATCCGAACCAGAGTCCTGTCAAGTCACTCGGAACGGTAAAAAAAATCCAAGTCGAAACCTAGCAAAATATCAGCAGGAACTGCACAAAGGAAAAAGCAAAACATGCGAAGTATGTCCTTTGATCCTTGCTGAAATGAGGTCTACTGAGGAGTGTCAGTGTGATAGTTCGACATCTTGATTGGTATGATATTTAAGGCATTTTACCCTGAAACGATTCGTTTGGCAATTTGAAGGTGTTCGACCTTGGCGGTTCTGCTGTATCCATCTATGACAGAATGCTACTAGTACCGCATGTCCCTTTCTCATGAAATCAGCAAAAATAAAAAGGGGATGTGTGCATACTTTGTTAGGAGAAGTTCATCTATATTTGGCTTTTGCTTTGCTTCGCAGCATACGTGGGAGATGTGTGACCTGTGGGACATTCCTGCATCAACAGAAAGTCAGCATGAAGAAGCGAATGTAAAAGCTTTGCTGACCTTGTTGTGTTTCTTTCCAGTGTCATTAAGGCCACCGTTCTGCAGTGCCGCACGCTGCAGTACAAAGGCGGGGGTCCTCGGGGGGCTAAATCATTGGGCCCCTGCGGAACCCTCAGACACCCTCGCTTATGAGAGTCAAGCGCAGTGTCAGCACGGCGGCCGACATGAATCACACGGCTGCCTCCATCGACGTTATCTTGTCTCGGCGCGGCCACGGGAATATATAACCCATCAACTGCACAACAACCTTGGCGCCTCCTTTGACTGGACATTTTACACCAAATTGTTTTGATGAAGCATGGAACATGACCCCGTACGGCTCAAACTGCGCCGACACCAAATTGGATCGACGGACGCTTGCTCGCCTCGCGGCCGAGACAGGCGTTGATGAAAGATAGCCTACTTCGGCATTAATCAAAGAGATGAAGCGGTTTGATCCCGCTCTCAATTAGATTACATTATATAAATTGAAGAATTTGTTCAAAATGTGATATCAATTCTGAACAGGTCATTTGATTTGATCTCTTCTTCGCTGCTCGCCGCATTGAATATGAATGTCTTTGAGAAGAAACACCACCTTGTCATGCTTGGTAATTACTTTAAATATAGATACTATGGCAACCATGTGTTTTCGTAATAGGATAAGGGTGACAGTCGAGTACAAACTTTGCATTTACATAAAGATGGCAAGGTTGTTTTTGAATTTAATTCAAATTAGCGCCAATAGCTGTTATGTTGTATGTAATGTTCGGTCAGCTCGGTGTACTTGTGGCATATCTGCTTCACAGTTCTGAGATTCTGGGTTTGAATCTCGGGTCCAGTTTTCCTATGTGAAGTATTCATGTGCATGGGTACTACAGCTTCCTCCCCGATTCTAAAAGTAAGCATGTTGGGTCGGTGGCTAAAGTATGGCCTGCGGACCACACATGGCCCACTCCAGTCTTTAATCCAGTCCAATGAACATTTACATAAACTCTGTAACATTCATTGAATTACAATTGCACATTTTCTTTCCCCTGAAACTGATTTATTTTAAATGAAATGAAAAAAAAAATAGTAGGTTCCAGCTCACCAGTGACTCTAGTGAAGTGGTATGGAAACGGATAGATGAATATTAGTGCAAATTAAATATTTTCAATAATTGTTAATTAGGACAAAGACAAAACATGAGAATAAATGGTTTTATATATGTTTTTAATACCCTGGTCCAGCTTTCCATTTCAAAAACCAAATGTGGCCTTTGAGCACAAATATTTGGTCACAATCTTCTTTAAATTGTCCGTACGCATGTGGACAAGTTCTATTGGAAATGGATGGATGAATTTACATGCCAAAACCGGCGTTCAATCGTCACCCACATTTATGTGGACATCTCTCCTTATGCCTGGTTCAACCTCTGAAAATATCACAACAATTAACCCCTCCATGGCTCACTTACGAGGGAATGAGGAAATTAGAAAAGGGTGCGCTTACCTTTTTTACTCTCACGAAAGTCTGTTTTTCTTTGATAATAATAATTAATGAGAATTATATAGCGCCCTTCAAGACACCCAGGGAGGCGACGACCAGAGGCCCTGGCACTTGCTGAGAGGAAGCCAATTAAGTCTCGGTTTACCTTCTCGAAGCTCACTTCTGCCGCTTGTGCCGTTAGCCTTGGCTGCATTACCGCCGTGAAGCTAATTGCTTTTGGTGAAGCGAAGCCACAGCCCTGACTGTAGAGCAGCTCGCATTTGTGCCAATAGCCTCTGCTGCATTAGCGGCTCACTGCCACCAGGTTGCCACAGAGTATGTCAGCGATTAGGTGACTCTGGCCCTGGAGCGAGGTGGCCATATTCTTTTTCAAGTAAGCCATTTCCTTCTAAACTCTGACCAAAGCACTTAATCTTCCAGAATTATTTAATCATTCAGAATCATTGTGCGCTGCAAACTACCCCCATCCATCCTTGTATGTGTGAGTCAACTCCACTCGAAAGGTCCATAGTTTCCTCATTTTCTAATCCTTGGGGAATTTATGTATAGGCCGAGACCTTCTTATGCGTCTGTTAGGCATATTTGCTTAAAGGAGGAAATCAACCCAAACATATTTTTTTTTCAAGAATATGTTCCCAGCAGGCCCACTATTTGAAACACGGCATTCTGAATAATTGTGCCCTGCGACTGGCTGGCGACCAGTTCGGGGTGTAGTCTGCCTTCGCCCATTGACGGCTGGGATAGGCTCCAGCAACTCCCCGCGACCCTATATAGGATAAGCGGTTTGGAAGATGACATGACATGACATTCTGAATAATATTGTGTTTGTGGAATATGAGTTAAGCAGTAAAATCCACCCTTTATTAGCCATCTCAGGGGCCGGCCATTTTGTTATTTCTGTCAACTGAAAATGACATAAGTAACTACTCAGGGCTCAAGAAATGACCAATCCAGGCTCAGCTTCAGAAAACAGGTCAGCCGTGATTGGTCATTACCTGAGCCCTGAGTAGTTGTGATGTCATTTTTGGTCGACAGAAGTGACAAAATAGCCACCCCCAGAGATAGCTAAAAATGAGTGGATTAACTCTTATTCCACAAATGCAATACTTATCAGAATACCTTGTTTCAACTAGTGGGCTTGCATAGAACATATTCTTGAAAAAAATCTGTTTGGGATGACTTCTTCTTTAAATGTTTAAAATGTATTTGAAAACAGCAGGATGCGGGCAAAGCATGCCAGGGCACAATAGCACATTGCCGTCCCTAAACTGACGTCATCTGGCGGATCAATCAAGCAGTCTACGCCCAGTTTTTGGGCATCCTGAGATATGCTTAAAGCCGTCACAAAATAAACGCTTAAATCACTTCTGAGTTTTTCGGGGAGGGGGCGATTTTAGTGCTGACATAATCTTTACATGTAGATGTACATTAAGCCCAATCTACAGTCCCTTCAAACAGAGTTTTCATTTGCCTCTCGCACCAGCTTCATTTGCATCAAAGCGTTCCCCTAATTATTTCAAAACATGAACCATCAGGCGTGATAATCAATGACATGAGTGCAAGGAAGCACAAATCACTTGTTACCACCAATGAGCACTCCTCTTCCTTTACGTGGAGACTGAAAGTGGGCTGCAATAGCACTGGCTGTTTGCTTACGATTACAATTCACCCTCGGGTGCGGATGGTTTGATTTGTAAGGAGGAGGAGGAGGAAGAGATCAGCAATGCACCCATCTCCTTCCCGCATGATATGCCAATAAAGGTGGAGAACAACACGTTACCCTGGAGGAAGAGGTGAACCAAAAGTCAGCTCTTGTTGTTTCGTGGAAGGTGGTTTAAAAACACCTGTGTTCCTTTAAAGTGAAACATCTTTTTGTCACAAACTATACATTCCATTCCTTGGTAGTTAATTAGGTGTTAAGCAGCACAACTGAGTTATCTTAACCTTCATCAGCTGTGAGCCTATAATGTAAGGAGAATTATTCATTGCATATTTTAGCAGTGCGTGAAAAAAGACACGTAAGTGAATGAACAGAATACAGAAATTAAGATGAAAAAAAAAATCCACAGTGGCCAGGTCGTTTGTGAAAATGAGAGCTAATTAGGCAACATGAAGGAGACAGATTTGAGCACAAAAGCATTGACATATAATCCTTAAGATCAAATGTGGCTGTGAAGAGCAATTAGAGATGGTAGTCGTCATCAAAATCGCCTACCTGATGATCAATAGTCCGGCCTACTCTTCTTCATGCGGGAGCAGGAGCAAACAGGCCGATAACAATCACATCTGCGCCAACTGATTTGAAGCCAATTAGCAAAGAATGTTAATATAGAGCCTACCAAAGCCATTACATGAGCCATTTCTCATCTTTATTAACTTCAACATCTAAAAACACCATCATTAAACGTTCATTGTGTTGCACTGTTTAAAATAACATTTTTAAGGAGGGTATATAAATACTTTTTTTTCTTTTTTTAAATATTAAGATATTCATAAAAATGTGATATGAAATGGAGAAGAGCTGCATTTGTGGTCTATAAATACATTTGTGTTGAGAAATTTCTTTGCATTCCGTTTCACGTCAATCACTGCCTATGGACAAAATTTCTTTAATCTGATCAGAGTTTGGATTAAAATTATGATAATTATAAAATTATGCACTATTTTCATGGACACTAAATATATTTATCCGATTAGGACTTACTTGAGTTAACACTTCCTAATGGAGCTGGAAATGTACCAGTTCAGTCTTGCGCCCGCCAATTCTTTCGCTTGCTCTGCTTCATTATTTTTTTCCAAACTTTGATTCAAACAACAAACAATATAACACTCACTCTGCTTCTACTAGCTTCCGGGAGTAACAGAAACAAGTATACTGATATCACAGACATGCACGGTAAAGATGGTTTGTTCCGAAATGTCGGAATAAGTGTTTTCATGTGCGCCAATTGGATTAACAATCAACATAAACTACCTCTCTCATTCGGAATAAAATCTTGATCGGAACTGGCTTGATCGGATCAGAATATTCCGAATGGGATGTGTACATGAAGCATTTTTACTCCGAAATATATGAATAACACTTCCACAACAGTCCTAGAAAATCACAATGGTCCATCACTGGTAAGATACTTTTTTAAACAGGCTGGTTACTCATGTGGCCCGTGGGAGCTACCTTACTTTGGTGACCCCTGCTCACACCCCACATCAAACGATAATCGAAAATTCAAAGGCAAAGGCAGAGATCTCAATTTTTTATAAATTGAGTAAAAATTGTATTTCTTTGTTTCTGGTTCCATTGTAACATTATACAACGGTCATGTAAGTATAAGCCTAATGCATACCACACAGTCATAATGCTCTGCAAGCATAAATCAGATTGTCACTCAGTGATTTGTCTATCATGAGATTGAAACACTTGATTTTTTTTTTTGCTACCAAGGCTAACTAATATGTACGTCTTTCTGTCACTTCCAATAACAGGAACGGAATGGTAAGAGCACAAAAGGCGCCTTTGTCTTTCTTTCTTGCTTTCTTTTTTAAATAAAGCTCATGTTCTTGTTTAAAAAAAAACAGCCGCACGTCAAGATGAAAGAACACAAAATGTCATTCATTGTTGTCCATTGTATACTGTCTCACATTCCTCTTTTGAGTTGAAGTCGTTGGCTGGTAACGCTGTGACGCACTGCTATGATGTCACACTACGTAGCTGAACTAATGGTATCCTGCCTGCAAACCCCACCATCCATCTATATAGCCACCTATCCGTCTATCCATCAATCAAAAAGATGTAAATTTTCTTTTTTTTTTTTTTAAGTCAAAGTGACACCCTTCTTTCCCAAATTCACCTGGGATGGGCTCAAGCTCACTTGTAACCCTAGTGAGGATAAGCGGTACAGAAAATTTATGACTGGACAAATAATGATGATCATAATGATAATAAAAATGTAAAAAACTGGCTGGATAGATAATGATCATAATGATAATAAAAATTAAAAAAGAAATAGTTGGCATGCTAACCACGAGAAATTGAGTTATAATTAGATAATACAGTCAACGTTTTATGTTTCTATTTGGTGAAAGGCAATGATAAAGTCATTTGAAAAAAAACAAGATTAGCAAAATTAACTTTCAAAACAGTGCATTTTTTAATAAGGTAAAAATGTATGGTGATTTTTTTGCGGTGGGAAGGGGGTTGAAATGGATAGTTTTCTTTGATTAGTTTCTTTAATGGCAAACATTCTGTTTGTGAAAATGTTAATGTTTGTTTGGTTAGAATTTTTATTTTCAGACTTTGTTTGCAAATGACCAAAACAAGTGTTTTTTTTTTGTTTTTTTTCAGGGGGGGGCGGGGGTGGGCTAAGGGATCCCCATCATAAATCTGTGTAACCCCAGTGGAGTCCCTCCAGCATTTTATTTGATATTCTAAATCATATTTATAAATGATTTATTATTATTTTCTGAGCCCCACTATGTATCGGTCAAGTCGCCTTTAGCCCCATGTAGGAGAGACTGCCTGATGTTGATCATTTTTTGTTTGTTTTTAAACTCAAACCTAAGTGTGTTTAATTTTTTCTTAGCTCTCAATTGAAATTGACTAGCCCGCCCCCTATTGGTCAGGAGCCGAATAGTGTCGTTACAACAGTATGTAATCTGATTGGACGTTTAGGGGGGCTTTGACGTCATCACTCATTAGGTCTTTGATCAATCCTTTGATGCCGTTAACCTCTTTGTTCTTCAAGGAGTTTTTTTAACTTAAAACCTTTGTTCAAAATTTCTGCCCCCTTCTTCCAGCAGTTTACTGTTGAGCGTGACATTGTTGAGGGAGCACTCTTCGGCTAGCTTAGCGACATGTCACCAGCAGGGAGAGACAGTGAGAGACGCTTTTAGAGTGGAGTGGACCAGTGGCTGGTCTTTTGTTGCGTTGGAGTGAAGAAAGCAAAGGAGAGCAGAGGAGGAGAGGAGAGTTCGAGCAGCCTCAGTACCAGCCAGTGCTTCTCCCGGATACACTCCACGGAGGAGGCTGCTTCAGCCGAAGACGCCACACAGAATAAAGAAGGCGGAATCGTGTTTCTCCGTTCATTTTGATTTTGGACCAACGTGTGGGATTGTGGTTGTGTTTTCGAAGAGGATTTAAGACAGCAAAAAATGTACCGACGACGGGAGGGCAGCGGCGGGCTGCTTCTGCTGGCGCTCTTGGCAGCACTGCAGGTAATTTCCGAACGGGACACTTACATCGTATTGTGTGTTTTGAACGCGATGTCGCGACTTTATCTCACGTGAAAGCAACTCTTTCTCTTTCTTTTTTTCCTTTTTAAATGAAATCAAACAACGCCGTTTAACAGATGCGAAAGCGACGGTTGAGCGGCGCGTGCCGTCGGTGCTAGCTTACGGGTTCGCCCTGCCGTTTCTTCAAACTAAGACAAAATCTTAAAGCGCTCCTGCAACACGATATGTATTCAAAAATTCGAAAGTTTAGCGTTTCATTTGCCTCTAACCTAGTTTGAGAGCGTTTAAGTTGAATATCTGTCCGTGCCTCTGGGGCGGTGGGGGAGTTTGGTTGCATCATTAAGACCTTCTCATCAGCCTTTTTTGGTTGTTGAATAAAAAGACTACAACACTAAAAATATGTGTTTTAAACAAGTAGCCTACGGCACACTCGATCATTCAACTGTGGTTCATGTTACCCCACTACACGCAACAGGGTTTAGGCTTATGGGGCTTAAGGGCAAAATGAGTGCACACACCGCAGGGGGACAATATTAAGCACAAAGCAGGCATTCCACTATGTTGCAAGCTGGAATTGTGATAAATTATTCGTGTGTGTGTGTGTGTCGGGGAGGGGGGTGGGGGCGGACAACCTTTCGCTCGTGGGCTGTGCTTCAAATGATCAGAAGTTCAATTTAAATGCATCTAACCAATAGGCTGGTTGTAGTAAACATGCCCCATGAGAAGAAAAAGGTTCCCCACCCTTATCCTATAGTATACCCCCCAACTGCCTAGCATGTTCAATTTAAATTCCTCTGATTAAGAAGCGGCACAAATACCCCCGATACTTTTTTTTTTCCAGCGGGGGACCCCTCTCGCGTTTTACACTCTTCCCAGAGTTCATCCTATGAGAAACGGGGTCAAATCTGGCGGACGAGAGACAGAATCAGGGCTGAGGTTATGTTTAGGGAGTAGTAGACTACTCTTGAGAACTGCTTCTCATCCCTTTTATGATTCATTTCGTGCCAGTTCTGGGAAGCGGTCAGGCCAGTACTCCTTAAAATGTGATAAGATAAATTCCTCATATATCCAGTTTTATCTCAATGAGTCATTTCAAGTGTTGGGGGGCATTCGAATTCCAGTAAATCCACAATTGGCCATCGTTACATCTTTACTTTTTTACTTCTTGGGTGTTCAGCCCGTTTGTATGGCAACAATAGCGGATTGTTGGCATGTACGTTCCGCGGCCGTGTCCCTGTTCTTGAAAAGTACACAGTCCGTGTTGATCAGAAAGGCCGACACAGAGGCTTTGGCAGTAACACCAGCCTGTGCCTAGGCCCCTCCACTGGGACAAATGGAGCTTGTTCTTGCCCAGCCATGCTTTTTGGCTAATGCTTAACCCTTTTGGCCTCATTATCCTAATTGCAGTGCCTGCTATAAAAACAACAGATGCTTTTGTACAACTGAGAGAAGTGGTGAACGGGAGGGGGGGGAATTCAGAACGTGAGCAAGAGGTTTCGGGAGGGCATGGGGTGCATTTTTGTGGATTGATTTATGACTCATTGTCACACCCCCTCACCTTTTTCCTTTCCACCACAGATTGCAGCAAAATGCGGGGTCATCCCACCATGCAGGCCTGGCTTCTCTGATGTAGTATTCAAGGTTGGCTTGCCAGATATCATCGAGAAGGGACAGCCCCTTTTCACTGGTGAGTGTTGCCCCCGCCCCTGTGTCTTTGTATCGCTATGCCCCCCCCCGTTGCGTTGCATAGTATTCCTGCGCAGAACAAGCCCAACATTTTTGAAAATTAGCTCCAGAGTAGCTACAAGCCATGTCGTTTGCCTCATAAACCGGCTCACATGTGGTTCACATTTATATCGCCCCATTTGCTTACATGTTCCTTTTTTTTTTCTCCATTGTGAGCAGAGGCCTGTGTACAGAGTGCAGCTTGTTAGTCAAAAGTGAAAGCATACATTGTGGCTAACACTCTCTGCAATTTGCATCTTTCACTGGAGGTCCCTGGGGGCAGATGAGGAAAATCCATTGCACACATTTCGATACCTATGCAACTTTAATCAAGCAATTAATGTTGCTAAATGTTAGGTGTGTAGCAAGAGAATAAAAAGTATTAAGAGAATAAAGTTGTATTGTCATGAGAAAAACATTCGTAAAAAGTAAAAAAAAAAATGTTACTATTAGGTTTAGGTTCCACAAACACTGAAATTCTCATCATCAATATGAGCAGCGTGTTTTTGTGGGAATGCTGAAATTCACTTGTTGAAGAAAATCTGAACATTATGACTTTTTCCTCTCTAAAATATGTTTATATGCATGGAATAACGATGGCTTTTATCCTAATAGAAATACAACTTAATTTGACAAATAGTTTGACTTTTACTTTCTTAAAGGTAGTTTCCTATTTTGTTCTTTTCCGTGTGGCCCCAATACTCCTTTGTAGTATAGCATAAGACTGGTGGTTTAAATTAGATCCCTTTCTGTCGACTTTCACATCAAGATCTTTGAAAATGTTTCCATCTTTGTCTGCACTTGCCGATTGAACTCCAAAAAATGCATGACCAATTCTGGCGTAACAAGGATGCAGCTACTGTGAAGCCACACATTGGTCTTACAGGCAAGTAATAAAAGTGGAATATAACACCAGTGTGCTATTAGCGAGGTTACAGCCTTGAGGTCATTTGGACCAGAAAACATTCTCGCTTGTGTTTGATTTCACAGTATGTGCCGAAAAGTTGCACACCGCTGTTGGTATGACTCAGAGGGTGGAGGAAGGGACGCAGAAATGACAAGATGGGAAGAAAAGTGCTTGGGCGGGCGACTGCTGCTTTCACTGAGCTTTACCCCTGTGCACAAGTTTCCATTTGATCCTGCAGGTGATGGATTTGCCTCTGCCGGCTTGTGGATGAGCCGTGACCGGTGTAATCAGGTTCCTTTTATTTTAGACCCTCAAACCCCCCACTCCAATGTCCCCTCCCCCCAGCGGCTGGTTGTACTAGAGATTTCCTTGACAGTGAGGGGCACTCCTGCGTCATTGTAATGCAGCCTAGCAGCTCAGCAGCGTGGGATGATGTTAATGAAAGTGCATTCTCCGGAAGGCTCCTTGCTGTGTGTTGGGAGAGACAAGAAGCCCCCACGGTGTGAAGAGTTTGCCCAAGTTTTTCAATTTTGTCCTGGTCATGCTGTTTTGGATATTGTTTCTGACCACAGTGTAGCAGGCTAATGCTTGTCATGTGCCCTCGCATTTCATTAGCTTGGCCAATTTTCACCTGAAAGGGCCACATTGATGAATAAAAAGCATTAAAAGGCATTTGTAGTAGGCATACCGAGGCTCCCTCTCCATTCAGGACATCTGTTCTTTTTCCACCAGTTCTGTTTGGCTATTTTGCTAATTTGAAATGGGATCGTCCGTGTTAAGTTTCAGTAACGTAACTCAAACACTTGGGAACTACAAAGCAAAGGTATGCCGTTAAACAACTTTGTCCCGTCTAATTGCAGTCTGTCCTTTTGAGGCAGTTTCAGGGAATACACAGCCAGAGGTGTGTAAAAAGGTGGAAGTGGTGCTACTTCACTTGTAAACAGCGCACATTGTATGCACTAAATTGAAGACTTCCTGTGGATTTGATGTTGGCAAAGGGTGGCTGGCCAGCCAGCACAGTTGATTGTAAGATTTAATCACATTCCTTGGGGGTGTCCTCTAGACTTTAACCATCAGCCAGCCAAGTGAGGCTATATTGATTTTCAATAAAAATGCATTTTTTTCAAAGTTAGTTGGCAGGGCAGCGCAAAGAAAAGCCAGGAAGGACAATTTTTCTTTTTGAAAAGTACTATCCAGTCCGGTAAAAAGGAGGTGGTGCTCATTGTTAGCCGATGCGAAACCATGACATGCTCTCTGTCTAGATCAGGGGTCACCAAGTCCGGTCCTCAAGGCCACCTATCCTGCATGTTTTCCATCTCTCCCTGCCGCAACATACCGGTTTCAAATGATCCGTATCGTTATCAGGCTTCTGAAAAGCTTACTGATGAGCTGATCATTTCAATCAGGTGTGTTGCAGCTGGGAGAGATGGAAAACATGCAGGATAGGCGCCCTGGAGGACCGGACTTGGTGACCCCTGGTCTAGATGACCTTTCCCTTTAAAGGATAGAATGTTTGCTCTGGCCTGATAAGTGAATAGAGAAGAACCCAAAGCAAGTTATTTATTGAATGCCTTTTACAGACAAAGATAGCTAATCTTGTAGTTGCCTGATTAAGCGACGTGTTTAACAAAACGGCATTCAATTTCAGGTAGGTCGTGGCAGCGGGTGGTTTGCCCCTCAGTGGAATTCTGGTGTCTTGTGAGAGCTGATGTGCATTGTTCTGTTTTTATCCAGATGGGGCCTTAAAACCAGAGAAAGTGTGTCAATCGGAGCATTATTCAGCAGAGGTTTCCCGCCCTAAAAACTGGGTTAATGAAAAGGCCAAAAGCCTTCATTGTGCTTAAAACACTTCCCTTGCATCCCGTCATACATTCTGCTTTCTTTCCTTACGCAAGCTTTTGTGGTGGAGAAGCTGCAAGTGCTCTATGTTAGGGGTGTCATGAGCCGTAGGAGGGGTTTTTACACTTGGCCAGTTTAATGAAAAAATTGGAACTATTAGTGTCAGAAATAGACGTGGTGCTACATGTGCTAGCGTCAAGAATTTTCTGTTAATCTATCATGAAGTAAAATTGCTTGTCTTTGCATTGTTTACATAAGGCAGGCCATTTAAATAAACTAAACATGTCACCCCACAAAATCCTTCACTTTTCACCCATTGGGCCCGTTTTTGAGTTGTTTCTGTACTCTACGCCCCGTTAATTCTGATGGCTGCATGTACAGCTGTGGCCACTTAGATGTGTTTAAAGGGGGCCCCCGTGTTTGTTGAGACATGACCCCGCTCGACCCTGTCCTGTAAACTGGGCCAAGTACTCATCGAGCTACTCAAGCCCTTTTCCTCCTGGCAGACTGCACGTGATATTAGTCGAGCAATCCTGACCAGGTCCCGGATGAGCGGACGAGTGCGCAAAACAAGATCAGAAACACGGATAGGACATGGCTTGATGTCAAACCAAGTGTGACAGATATTTGTATCTCCACCTATCCTGTTCAGGATCGCGGTGAGCTGTAGACTATCGGGTAGCTGGGTTCGAGGCGGCCAATCAGAGGACACATATTGTACAGAGTAGACACAGCTATGGCCACTTTAGAGTTTTCAATGCACCCATACATATTTTGGAATGTGGCCGGAAGCCAGAGTACCTGTAGCAAATGCAAACTCCACACAGGAGAATCTGCAACGAGATTCAGACCCAGAAACTCTCGGCTGTGAGGCAGATGTACGAACCACTGGGTTCATGGTGCTACCCAAAGTACACCAATGAAATAGAAGTAAGATAAACAGATGTCTGAAAGTACAGACCGGCCAGACTAAACTTCAAACCGCAGCGATTCGGACAGCTTTCTCAAGTGTCTCGCACAATGTGTCCCAAAAAACATCTTTCTCTCTAAGGGAATTGGGAATGTCGAACGAGGTCTAACGTTGCTGTTTTCACAAGGTGACTGTCATGTACAGTAAATGGTAAAAACCTGAATTAACATCCGTGTTGGAATCTTTGCATGTGAGGTAGGGATGAATTATATTGACAAGATTTCACATCTCAATATTTCTCTTTGCCAGGCAACTCTAGCTTGTTAATGTCTGGTTTCAGACTGGATCTCTCACAAACTATGATGAAAATTCACTCTGAGGGGGAGCTGGCGGTATTTTCTTGCCATGTTGCATAGTTGATTCACTCCGCCAAAATCTTGCCTAGCACGACCTGCACAATGCCTCGCTCTGTTTTAGATTCACTTTCTTGAGTCCAAATTGGAGAATGACTTATTTTTTGCCACTAAATCCATGGAATGTGCAGATTCTGCATCAACTTTAGCTTACGCACACAGTTTTATTTTTATAATATCCTCGTTGTGTATGTAGTTGAGCTGCCTACTACCTAGCTTGAATAAGCATAAAATGAGGTTTGTGATTGGCTGGCCTAAATGGTACATTTAGGGACGAGCGTACAAATGACGTTTGCGACTGCCTGAGCGGCATGCAGTTGCAAGAAAGGAAAATGATATCGTTGATATGATTGCTATTGCGATATTAGTATCGTTTATGTTCATATGCAGCTATCAGTACAATCACAATGTATCGTTCAGCCCTAGTGTGAGGTTGAGAAGGCGTTTTGCATTATTCAGTCGTCAAGCAATATTTTTCATATTCAAATTTGTGCTCACGGATAAAAACTATAAAGTGCGAGGCTTCTTCCTTTTTTTTTTTTTATATAGTGTGGGCCCTGCTGTGTTTTACACATTCTCGGTCATTATAGGACATGAAGAGTAACCAACCCCATGGCCATTCTTCCTCCCCCTCAAATGACATCTCCATGTTCCCTTTTATTTAACTACAGCAAATGCACTTTGCTCATACCATCACTCCATCGACTTCATTTTCCTATTTTTCTTTCTGGAAGTCAATCAATACATGCAGTTCTTTGTTTACAGTGATCAATATGTATGTAATGAAGGCAGTGCTCCAATTCCCAGCTAAAGCATCACTGGCGGGTTGGGTTGAATAGGTTTTATTCTTTTTATTGTTTTCACCCTGCATAAATTTATTTTCATCTTCCGTCACAGAATCTTTTCTTTTCTTCTTCCTGGGAGTACCATGGCCTAGATAACCAACACAAATTGTGACAGTAGATTGAATCCAGGCAGAATACATCTCTGGAAAATAACCTTTGATGCAGTTTGCCTACACTATAACAAGGAAGCAAACTTAGAAGCATGAGTCAAGTACAGGGTCCACACCACATTGTTTTTTTTAAATTTGTTTTTCTTTTACAAGCTCCATTGCAGTCCTAGGGCAAAAGTGTAAACGTGAAATAATAATAATAACGTTAGCATATTAAAGCTGGCGCAACCATCTGTGGCTAATTGGTGGGTGAGTTTCTGAGCCTGCTGGGTGGCATGGCGGGATAAGGCATAATTTATTTATGTCTGACCTTTTTAGGCTGTAAGTTCTTAGCTAACTCGAGGCTGTCTGAAAATAATCCCTCGCCATGTGCAGGCACACCAAGCCTTAAGACCATTACGAGAGCTACGTAGAAGGCTAACATGGCGCCAATAACTTCTCATCACCTCTGTTCATATCGCAGTTATCAGCTACAGGCCGTGCCCTCCATTATTGGCACCTCGCAGTGTCTGACATTGGGCAGTCATCTGTGTCATGTGGGGGGTTGTCCTTCGCATATAATTAGCTTGTTCAATTCAAAGGCACAAACAGTGACGACACATCTATAGCCAGGGGTTAGCAAAGGCTATTTGACCCATACAACCCCAATCATAGGAAATCTTTAGTGTTTGACTCAAATAAATATGCAAGTCGATACAAAGCCGTACACGCTACCTGGTTGATCTTTCTCCTCTCTCACACAAGCGATCCCGTAAAATTGGTGCATAAGACACTAAACAGCAGATCTGGCCTTTGCCCCACATATATAGGTAATGCTTGTCAGCCCGTGACAATTTGGTTTGACCTAACATGGCAGGAGACACAAGTGTCCAATATTGAACTTCACAACCTCTTTCTGGATTCCCGCCATTTACTTTCACACAAGTGCCGTTCCATCTCTCTGGCACTGTCTTTTGTGTTCATACCAAACACTGAGAATGCTGGATGCGAAAAGAGCTGTGGATTTTTAATGTAGCTTGTGTGTGGCCATGTTTGTCAAATCCACATTTCAATTTCAGTGACTTGAAAAGCCTTTCATCGAGCTGCTCCTTCACCCAGTCTCGTGAAGGTGAGTGAGGGCTGCTTGGACTGGTTTATAGCCTATTTGGTCTGAGATCACAGCTGGGTCCAGCCAATCTGAAATTACTTGTTCATTTGTCCACGCCACAAGTTGACTCAAGCATGAAGGGATTGAAGGAGCTTTTTTTTTTTTTTGTAATGTGTTTTTCATTTAATGGGGAAAACAGTGAAATCACATTAAATGCAATGAGGTCATTTTATAAATAACTATTGACCTGACTTTCTTACACATACAGTATGCCTCCATAGAATGAGGATTGGTATTCTTCACTAGTGAAATCCTATTTTAGACAAGAAATGCCAGCTTGCAGCCAGAAGAGAATGCATCAGTGTTGAGATAATTATTCACCCTTCTTGTGACTGATTTGTAGATTTCAGAGCCATTTTTCTTCTGCAGGACAGCTTTTTTTTGGGGGGGTGGTGGCTAAAGCAAACAACTCCGTATCTCTTTCCCGGATCCTGTCTACAACACAACCCCTGTTCTGCAAGTCAACCCGGCTGCTTATTCTGCAATACTGACATTCGATTTAGAACACTCTTTATCTCCCCGTCGTGCCTTTTTTTTTCTCATTAGGTTAAACGGAATCAGAGCGTACAGGGTCTTGAAGGTCCTTACGTTTTCCATCAGCAGGCATGTGAAGGAGCCACTCCCCATACCCATTATGTTCTCTGTCTCATTAAATCTTTGGTGCAGTAGGCAATATATTCAGGCTCACTAGTGTTGTTTTTTTATACAAGAGTGCATTTGCTGGCTGCAGATCTCTCTACTCTTAAGGCTGTCTTTACACTTGTCAGCTTTGGCTCGGTTAAAACAAACTGGTGCAACTGCTCTGATAGTGCGGTTCGATTGATCACATGCAAATGTAATCATCTGATCCTTGGACCATGGTCCTATTGCAAGTGAACTCTGGTGTGATTCAGACTATAATAGGCAACTTTTTTTCCCCAAATGAAAGCCCTGTGTTTTAAACAACGATGCAGCTTATTTTTGGACTTTCACAATCTCAGAAACGTCAAGTTCTTTTCAATTCTTGGTCTCGCTTTTACTCTCCTCATTATTTTTTTTTGTTGAGCTTCATGTGGAAATGGTTAACTGTTCCTCTTTGGGGGACAAATTGAAACATTTGCATCAGTATTAGGTATCGACCGATTATCGGCCGGGGCCAATTATCAGCGCCAATATTCAGCGTTTTGAGGAGTATTGGAATCTGCCTTTAAAAAAAATAAAAATAAAAAAATCTGATGGCCGATAAGAAATCTATTTAAAACTATGTTGAAATCCAAACATATATGTGTAAGTTTAACAGTTCTGTCATTTTGAAATGTTGGAGGACTTAATTTACTGTAGAAAAGTATATGGAGCTACTGTTTAAATTTTCATTTATTTTTAAGGCGTGGTGCTCCCTAAACTTTTTGTTAGAATTTTATAACAATATTATATTGTATATTGTCAAAATTGTATAGCAATAACTAGAAAAACATGTGTGAAGGCCTTCGCCTTCACATAATAATAATAATAATTCAAAAAAAAAAATCAACATTATGCAAATCTGAAAAATTGTTAAGTAAATATATGCTTAAAGACATTTCAACTAAGATAAGCATTTGGATGCCAAAATGTCCTTTTTTACTGAAAATGAATATCAGCTCCAAATATTGCTTATTGGCCTCCTTGACTAATAATAATCGGTATCCACCCTGAAAAAACCATCGGTCTATCTCTAATCAGTATTCAGAGCTGCTGATGCCAAAAACGCAACACATTGCAGATTGCGCAGTCTTTAAGTTGAAGGTGATTGATTGTGGCCACACAAGCATGTTTAATTCCTACAGTAAGGTTGGCTTTATTAATTAATTAAGTGGTTGCGGCGTACATACCGGGTGTAGCATATGCACCGGTGTGCTCAGTAGACTGAATTTTAAAGTATTCACACTGGTTAGACCAGAAGTAATGCTTAAATAATACAGTTAGCTACATGTAGATACGAGAGAGCACCCGTGTTTAACTTTACTCGTCTACGCCACACTCAAAAGTCGCACTTGAAAAACCTCACACTGGCACATGACAAGACAACACAAATTGGCTTGCCATCACATCTGTGACAAAAAAGAGAAATTTGAAGCTGGGGCACATTGATTGACCCAGATACTGTAACCATGTTCACAAAGAGGCGGCGACCCCCTGCGGGCCACGCCAACTATTGTGTTCCCGACAGAGGCTTCAATTTCAACGCACCAGCGCTTCGTTAGACACTAGCCTCTTGATGACTCACTAGGTTGTATCTCGTGACATTGTGCATGCATCATCCTTTCATCCCTCTCTTCTTGCCCTCCCTTAGCCTGACCACGCATTCTCAAATGGGGGAGCTCTCATTGCTCCTGTCCGTGCCATGATGGATGTGATTTAATTGAGCAATGGAAGGATGGAACTCTTTCATTTTTCGTTGTCAGTTCATGTCTCCAAATGACCTTTGAGACATCGTTTCTTAAACCACAAGTAGGATGTGAGATTTGCGATCTATTCTTATTAGATTCTTAGAATTAGGCTTTAAGAATTTAACTAAAATGTGTTTTTGTTTGATTTGATTCTGAAGTAGATGTGATTGGGAAGTGCCTCCTAAAAACTAGTCTTACTCATTAAATGAGAATATACTGTACAGCCCTCGATATTGCATGTCTTAAGTGATTTACTATGACTAGACCTTGCTGACACCAGCACCTGTCTGCCGTCACAGTCTACAGATATTATGATTGACCAGAAACAATTTCTAGTCTCAATTTGAGTGCACACCACGCAGTAAGCAACATATCGCTCTGTGGCCCACGTTGTCTGAGTTTATACTATCACTGCCTCTGTCGATATTTATTGAGGCATTAAAGAGCGTGCGGCACGTCGTCGCTTTATTTCCTGTAGCACTGCCGGCTCAGCAGGAATGAGGCTGGAGGGGGGTATATTCTGACTGAAAGGTATAATATAATCACAGGATGAATGTTTGAACATTTTGATGTATATCTATACAGAAAGTTTCCCATGAAATAACCTAGAGAGATTGGAACATATACATGAGGTGTCAGAAGATGAAGTGCATTCATTTCAGTTCTGGTACAATAGATTTGCATGGGAAAACAAAATACAATTTTGGCGAACATATTTGACATAGGGTTGGGCATTTCACTGACTATGATCAAACAATGGATTACTTATTATGAGTTTTTTTTTTTTTTAATGTTAACATTTTTATATCACAAAGGACGACTGGTTAGCACATCGGCCACAAGGTTCTAAAGTTGGGGATTTGAATCCTGACTCCGGACATATTCTTTCCTGTGCTTGCTGGGATGATTCTTAGGTTAGTTGAAGACTTTAAATTGTCCCTTGGTGTGAATCTTTTTTTTTTATGTCTGTATGTGCCCTGTGTTTGTCGGCAACGGGTTCAGTGTGTATCCCACCCCTCGTCCAAAGCTAGCTCGAATAGACTCCAGTGCACATGTGACCCTAGTATTGGCATGGATGGGAGAATCCCTCACTAAACATTCTGAACTGTTAGATGTCAGTGATGTGTTGAGCGCCACAGATTGTAGACATCTGTTAGAAGTCGCTCATCTTCCCATAGTTGATGATGTCTTCTTTAGACAGCAAACATCGCCTTGCTTGGTTGCAGCCACTCTGAATCAGTTGCTTCAAGACACTATTAATACAATATGAGTATCATATACTGTAACAAGACAACATATAGCTGCTGTTGATTCATCAAATTAAAAGCCACATATTTCACTGTAAAAACAGGATACAGTACAAGATTAATTGTTATTTGGTTGTCAAAAATGTTCCACAAAAGCTAAGGAGATAAAGTCAAAGCAAAATAATTGCTTAACAAATCGGCTAGCTGAAAATCAATTTCCAAACATCGGCTAAGTGGATTTCTTTTAGGACACACAAACACAAAATGTGGAAAGAAGGCCCAGCCGGTGTCAGTTCATAAAATCCTGTTCAGCTGTATTTAACTTTGTGTAATCTGTCATTCATAAGAAATGGTTGATAGCCGTCACAGTCATACAGAAGTGAAAATATAGATGTTGCACTGAAAAGTAACACAACAAGCAGATACAATGTGGTGAAGCAGTCAAGAACATAAAAGGCTAGTAGAAAATCACAGAGGTGAAAAAGTAATCTTGCAAAACATTTTATACTGTTTCATAGATGTGTTTTATGTTACACTGTGAAGGGGGAACGGTTTCTATTTCCTTTTCGCATATACAACTGTTTACAGTTGTTGAAATCTCACCCCACTGTGACGTTTTCTCAACAAGAAACACCAGCATGTCGTCACCTTTAATGCACGCTGGCATACACTCCATCTTCTATAGGCCCAATGTCAGCCTGCCACCCTCACACTTAGCGTTCTAAGCATTGTGACCTTTGTAGAAGATAAGCTAAAGAGTTTTGGAATAACGGCCTCAGCCATTCATTTATGGCATTGCAACCATATGAAGGCTGCGAGCCAAGGTTATTGACCTTTCACGCCTGTCCCTAGTGATAGAGGGAGCTAGACACGCACAGAAAATGAATTAGGCTTATTATAGAGCCCAGGCTTGTTTGGCAGTTTATGCTAACTGTTTTGTTGTACTTTCATTTCAATCACAGTTCAACAAATTCATGCTGCGCTACATACAGCAGAAATACAACTTGGAATGGGCAGGAAAAAAAAGGGGCTATTGTGATCGATCCGCACGATCGGCTTCAAGTTTCAACATTCCAATGCTCGCTTGTCTTTGCGGTTTATTTTGCATGCGGTCTATTTGTAGATGTAATGCAACAGGGGGGATGTGATCAGACAGATAAGCATTTAAATAAAAAGGAAACATGAAAAGAATGTCATGTAGGCGGCAGAAGAGCGTGCTTTGGCTCGACAAGATTGAGCTCATGTTATTGCAGCCTGCCTTGTCCTCCCTTTACGCTCCCCTGCCTGTAAAAAGCTGGCGGGGGGTTAGGAAGGCATGCATTTATGTGGGATCAACATGCCATGATGTCTTTCAGTATTTTTTTTCTCCAGTCCTACTACTTGTGTTTATAATCATAAGCAGTCCCCTATGGGGCTTGATTGACCACTTTTATTGACTTTGGAGAAGCATATCTTTGCTTGATGCATTGTTTGTGAATAGCACCACTACCCCGGTGGAAATAAGCCTCAGATAAAAAAAAAAAAAAAAAAAAAAAAAACTGAAGTTGCTCTATAGATGCTTTTCGCCATTAGAGGACGTGCCCAGTGAGGTCAAACTTAAAAGCACATTTTTAATATAGTACGTTTGTTTTGTTCATACTGTGCTTTAGATGTTGCCATAATGTCAATTAGTGAGCAAGAACACACATGCGTGCACACACACACACACATTTATGCTGCTTCAGCCATGTTAATTTAGAGGGAGCAGTTGAAGTGTTTGTTTATATGCAGCAAAAGGCTAATGCACAAAGAGAATGGTGTGTGCACATTTGTTTGCAGGACTCATCAGCACGTCTGGTACTCATCAAATTATACAGCACATAAAAAAAAAACCCGGAGGAATGTGTCCAGGGGTAACTGCGCCATAAGGAGTGTGGGGGCTATTCTGGACCAGAAAAGTTGATGCTGCATTCAAATTTGTGAACATAAAGTGGGTGGCAGCTGATGGACAGGACATATACTTAAGGCATGTGCTCACTAATACCAAATGTGGTTGTCATCCAAAACACAATTAATCAACCAAAAGTACTTCAGTGGAAGATAGTCCGAGCATTTATTGGAATATCAAAGCGGTCAAATTTACCCAAACATAAACAAAGATAAGGCATAGTTTTCTTTGTTTAGAGAGTGCCCCACACAAACATATGCATTGTCTTTTAAATCAGATCTTATGGAATAAATAGCGGAAAAAACAACCAACAACTGTGGCGAACACGTTAGCGTGCCCCCACCAAAAATGTGTGGGCCATTGGAGATGAGGTCAAACGAAACAAACGCGGCTTTGTTCTGCATTTTTCAGGGTTACTCCGTGTTGAGAGATTGTAACAGGCAACACCAGCACATATTATTCCATTATGTCGCTGTTGAAAGATTTACAGTTCAGTTTAATAGAATTTCCATTTGCGAGCTGAAATCTGGTTTTGTAATTCAGTGTTGCACCATATTGAAATTAACGCTATTATAATTTAAGTTTGTTTTGGACCCAACAACATTTATTAAATTAATTATTAAAAAATAAAAATTAAAGTGCAAATGTACAAATTAAAGTATGGTTTCCTTGTATAAACAAACGAGTTAACTTTGCTATGTACTTATAAATTGCCAAAGTAGTAAACTGCTTCGAGTAAAATGCCAATTTTGACAGAATAGATTTGTTGTGTTGCTGCTGGATGCAGAGACAACTTGCACTTTATACATCTTTGCTTGCCGTCTTCCACGGCAAACCCGAAATGTAACCAAATAAGCGATTTCGACTTTCCTTGCTTGTTTACAAGTCGTTCCTGTGACGGGTCTTGTGCCATTTTTAGGTCTGTTACTCTGTTAAAACGTTGAGTAGGAGCGTGTGCAGTGTGACTTAATCGTTTTTTTTTTACGATGATGCCAATTTTGTAATCGTGGAGGGTAATAATCGAAATCGGAATTGAATTTCAATTAATTGCACAGCCCTGATTCATATGACATGTATTTGTAATTTCATGTTGTATTCCATGTCCGTTGCTTTTCAGCAGACATGACTCAGTCACATTTTTGAGCCATGATGGTGTTGCCTTTAATAGTGCTAAATCATCAAGCAGATTATGCTGTCATGCCGCAGAGCTGTTGAACACATTTACAGGGTGCGGATGCATGAACGAGGACTTGGAAGAGTTTTCCTACGAAAACTTGGCCACGGTCGCCATAGCCTCTCGCCCTCACCTCTGATCTGGCCAATCGTATATTGGTCTGTCTTCAGTGTGCTTGGAGAATCCAATTGGGCCGACATTGATTCGTGTCTGTTTGAAATAAAGGAGGTCCAGACGCTGCGCACATGCTGAAGTGAGAGCTCTTTTTGTGCTTTTCCTCTCTTCTAGCACTTCATGTTTAACCACTTTTTGTGAGCTGCACAGTTTAGAGGTCGATTCCTTCGCTGCTCATCATGGCTTTTCCCAGACCACCAAAGGGTCTAAGCATGTGAACGCGGGCAGCTGTGTGGAATGAGTCGGAGAGGCGGGGGTGGGGTTTTGGTTGGCGTGTTCTCTGTCCATCAGAGTGGGTTTCATCTGTTAGAAAATGGACAGCTGGGTGGCCAATTTTCAATCATATGAGACAGGGAAGTAGCACGCGAGGAGCGGGCTTGCCACAGCTTCCTGTCCCTGGCTTGGAGCAAAGCAAATGTTTGGCACATGTAGAACTTGCTGTATGTATTATGACTAAAGCAGGTTACACACATAATTCTAAACATCTTCCACATTTTTAAAACGAAAGACCTCACACATGACACACGTATACTTATTATGGGCCAACACAGCACTTTACACACATCTCCACTGACAATTATGAGTCTCCTTCTTCAATCCAGATGTCTGCCGTAACAGTAAAGGCCTAGATAGACCAAACCGTCGTTGTAGGTCGTGAAGCGTCTTGGCGTCTTGATTGCGCCGTCTGTTTGGTGTAGCGGCCACCGTTGTAGTGTCGTAACTCGTCAGTAAGCGTCTGGGGGGCGTTTACGCATGTTGAATCGGCGTCGCCAGTCGTGACATTTGGTCACTCTGATTGGCTGTTAGGTAGCAAATCAGCGCTCGGAGTACGAAATTGGAAGTGACAAATGCGGATAAACAGTGAGCACACCTTCGCTGCCTTAATCTTTTTACAAGTACAAGAGCGAGGGTTGATAATTTAAGTAATTCACTATACAGTGTCAAGAACGTGAGGGTTTACTTGACGTGGGAGTTCATAGTGAGCGAAGAATATAGCTGAATGCATTGTTTACGTTTTTATAATCTGCACCCGGCCAACAGCTTTCCGGTTGTATTTTTCTAACCATGTGAAATAGTGACTATCGCCGGCGATGGTATGGAAGGGTATTACATCTTATGCATGCGCAGAAGGTACTTTAATGGCCAGCGTCGCTGTCTGTCGTTGCGGTGTGATTTTCCAGCGTGACGTGCCGTGACAGCCGGCCGGCCGAACGCCACGGGGGGTAAGCGTCTGTCACTGTTGGCCGACGTCGTTTTGGTCTATCTAGGCCTTAAGAAGACTGACCTCTGAGAGGTAGAAGAATAGAGGCTAACTGGTTAAACGTATATGGTAACTACATTACAGTTGCAAATTTTTCTTTGTCATTTTTTGTTGCGGTGAATGACTTGGGAGAAATGTTATACAAAACACTCGACACAACCGGTTGCTCCCCTATTTGCGTCTGGCAACAGCGCACGCTTCATGTTGCTGCCTAATTGGCTATTGTTTTGTTTCATGTCACGATCCCCGGAATCCAAGGCTCAGCCCAACTCTATGTTGGACCCCAAACATTAAACTGTTACGATCGTCTGCCTGGGCTGTTTTCCGAGCAGATCAGGGACGAAAAATCACTCTTCACCAACCTAAGCCACAGGATAATCACTCAGGGTAATCTTCCGAGACGTCTGAGAATCAAGCCTTAGCACCAACATCACTGTTTTTTAGAGTGACCAAACACATTCAAAGTGCTCCTCCGCACGGATGCTGTAAACAGTAATGGGAGGACACGCATAAGAGGAGTAAATTATGTGCGAAGGAGAAGTCTCCCTCCTGCATTCATGAGAGTCTCTGTCTCTGTTCACAGGAAATATGAAAGAGCCTTTGTTAGTGAAGGGCTTTCTGCTGACAGAAAATAACTAGCCCCCCCTCCCTCAACTTCTAAATTCATTGCCTCCTCTCCTGCTCATCCGTCACTCCATTTTTCTCCCCCTCCCGATAAGCCGATGTGTTTTCTGTCAAAGTCGCTCATTTAGGATTCCAGGCTGCGCCTGCTGTACGGAGGAGGGCCCGGGAGACACTCGGCTGCATTGTTAGTATTCACTGTCTCCTCCAGACTTCCTGCCACTGGGTGGGCATCAGGAGTGGGACATGTACAGTTGGTGATTCATGCTTTCACCTGTGATATCCCTCACGAGTGTTTAAATTCCAGAGAACCAGTATCGTATACAAGACGGGTAATATGCTGTATATTTTTCGGTGTGGTGAATATGTGGCTAGTGAGCTGCGCTGTTGGTAATGTTGTATTTTTAGCTCCTGTGCCAATGTGCGGCATTGTTAACCTCCTTAGGCTATGCTAATTAAAGAATGGACTATCAGTGAGGGGAAATGACTGCTTGGCACTGCGCGGGTGGTGTGTCTTTCATCAGGTCACACGTTGCTCTCCTCACACCTGCGGCTCATGACAGGATGTTGGCAGGTGTTAATTGCAATTGTAAAACAGGGCATGATGCTCTGTGTTTCTGTGGCATCTCTTTCCCTTCCAGTGGGTGCTGCTAACATTCATTTTGACAGGAATTTTTTATTTATTAGGCCGCATTCACCAGTTAGCATGAACTCTGATGCTTTGATTGTGTGGTGTGATAGTACCATATAATACGGGGCTTTTATGAGAAGCAAAATAGACTCAATTTTAGCAGCAGATGGCCCATTATGGAGATTTGGTTCCTCCCTTGGACTTGAACACATAATGTCAACATATAAAGTCACTATACAGGGGGGTCCTCTGTTTATGACCTAGTTCCATTCCAACGGAGGCAAAGTAACTCAAATGTGTATGAAAGTACGACCACTCTGTCCCAAGTTTGTCTAACATAATGTAGTAGTAAAGTAAATATTTGTATGAAAAAGACTTCTTCTTTATGAAAAATAATTGTATAATGGATTAGTTGTCCATTATTCGATTAAATGTTACACCTCAAATGATTTATTGCCTCGGCCCCGAAGAGCAGTATGTTATATCTGTGTGTTCTTTATCTTAGTTTAGATGATAATTTTCCTTGGGTCGCGCTCCATGCTGATTTTGTACGGTTTTACTTCTTAGTTGATCCTATTTTCTTGGCTTAATTTTGACTATTGCTGCTAATTACCCTCACGGAATGAATAAAGTGTCTGTCTAAACAATAAAAGTAAAACAAATTTAAAGGATTGAAATGCTAAAACGTTATTTAAAAAAAAACTTGACCATATTCTTGCTTTTTATTTTGATTGCTTGATTGCGAATAATAACATCCCTATGATCTTTGTCAAAATAGCAAAGTGAACAGTAATCATCCATCTCTCTGTGGTAACAAAACATTTTATTGCGATTCATTTTTCAGCAGCGTTGCTCAGAGCAACACACTGCAGCGTTTGTTACAGCTGTTTTTGAGCCGTTCGTCATAGTTTGCGTTTGCCTGCCTTGCCTCAGGAGTTCCACATAGTCCCAGCAGAGAATCTATTGGCTCCATATTGACTTCCTCCGGCTGTCTCCAATGGATTTGACATGGATAACGCGTTAGGGGTTTGAGGCGCGAGGGGGGAGGGGATGTAATAAAAGCAAGAGACCCACAAATGAAAGAAAGCAGGAGAAAGAGTGAAATAAAGAAGACTGAAATGAAGAGGGCTCAAGTTGGGAAAAGCCAATAGGTTGTCAGGGGCAACTGCCTCACCCTCCCAGCTGGAAGGCTCTGGAGCAAGATTGTAGATGAGGAGGACTGAGTAAGACTTATTTGGCTCAAACAATATACTGTACAGTTATACGTAAGTGATTTATAATTGACTTTTCCTGGTGCCCCGCTTGGAATATACCGTTAATGAGGTTCACAGTTTCGTGTCATTCTACACTTAATTGTAATAGCAAAGGCAACGTTCATTTGTTTAATTGACTGGGCTTCACTGGTATTGTAGAGGAGGCTTCAACCGTCATTCTCTGGAAACGATAAGGCTTATTAGGTCTGATGGGCCTCCTGTCTCATATAATATGATGGACAGGATTCTGGGTTTGGATTCATTCATACTATAAATTCAAGCACATTCCCAGGCCCTGTGCTCTGTTACATGGACATTACAGGCCATGTTTGTAGATGAAGGGGCCAGATGTCCTTAATGTGGTTGAGGGTCCAGCATTGGCTTTTTAAGCGAGGAGGAGCACGATCTGGACACCGTCCCTCATTAAAGTAACCTGCTTGCCGCTAGAGTGGACCCATAAAACAACGCTTTAATGTTCTTAGCAGAAGAGCACCACAATTCGCCCACAGCTGTATAGCCGTAAAAAAGGGAATTGAATTCCACAAGAATGATCTGTTGTCATAGCTCATGGCACCAGCTGTCTGACCATGTTTAAATGCAACTCTTGGGCATCACTCCCTCTCTGTGGCTGCGTGATCCTAAAAGCTTGTCTCCCACTGGTCCACTTGAGCAGAAGAGCCTTGCTGGATTGAGGCGGACGTCAAACATTTCAATATTATTTGCAAGATCATGCCAATTTCCCATGATGCTACTATACCACCTCATTTGTCATCCTTACTCCAAATTAACATGTCAATTTACCTGAGAATTTACGAAGGTCTTGGCACATTCACTGTACCGTACAGTGTCTCACTGTACACATGCATTGCCGCACATATCCCTCTCTGGACACCCCATCTTGTCTTTGTGTTTGGGCAGTAAAACTTGATGCACAGCTGCCAAGGGAGCACGTCTTGGGGTTCCTGCAATGCTGATGACCTCCTAATGTGGATTCCAGCAAGGCAGAAAGACAAATGTTTGTGCTTCCAGGTCTTCCCGGTATCCCGGGTTGCTGCAGCTGTCACGTTATCCTTTCTGTGCCCCGGACCTTTTGAGCTCAGAATTGCAACCTAATATCTACTTGCTTTACAGGCTTTAAGTTATATCTCGTGTTGTTTTGACAGAAGCCTAGAAGTAACGTTTACATGACAACAACCTAATAAAAAATGTGAACATTTCATTTTTGGGGGGGTTTTGAATAGTTTTACACTTTAATGATCTTCAATCAGATGGGCCACGCAAGTTTGTTTTCAGCATAGCTGTAACACACTGTACGTGAACAGCCAAATCCGTTTCATGTAAACCGCCCCGCATTGTGATTGTAGACACGTTCATAAACTTGGGTAGCACCGTGTGCGTACATAGTCTTCTATTCCCACATTGTCTTTACTTTAGTTCACGCTTCTCAGCGGAACGCTGAAACCTCGTTTGTATGCCGGTCATACCAAGAGCCAATGCAAATCTTATTTACACTTGTTGTGTTCCGTAGTGATGGCCAAGAACAGTGGTGAAGTGTCTAGTTTTTGCCAATTTGCAGAGGCTACACTGACCCTAGATTCTTGATAGATGGTTCTTTTAATGTGACGGCTGAAAGAAGGAAGCCCCTCCGCCTCCATTCCCCTCTCACGGACCAGGATACAATGAAGCAGATACTCGCAGAGCACCTCATCCGCCACCCCAACCCCACTCTTCTCTTTTTACCTTTTTTTTTTTTTTACAACTCCCCTGTCTGTGGTCTGAATACTGCTAGACATTCTACTGCTTCAGGTTGCAGGAGTCTTGCTTTTAAATTCGGTGCTGATAGTAGAGGTGTGGCTACAGGCAAGTGGGAAAACAAGCAGCAAGGGAGCAGACTCGCTCCCCTTTTGCTGCTAGGCTAAAAGCAGCCAGCTCATGCCTGATGTGAGACCTCGCTCAGAGGGATTTGTGATGGGGATGCTCTTTGACCCCTCAACGCCTACATTATGTAAATGTTTGCAGAAAACGGGGAGGATGATACTGTTATTTCCACAGAAATGGACTTTGTTTACTCAGAGTAAATGTGTTGATATTTGTCATAAAATCACTTGAACATGTTCTACGAGGGAACAGTCGTAAACCATTTTGGACAGCAAAGGTAAAAACAACAGATAGTAAAGACAGACTTGTTGTCGCGTAATGGAGCTTCCTTCCATATGGTGTTGTGGTAGTGGTTGGTAAGGTAACCAGATCTCTCCCCTCCCCTCCTAAGCGATGTTATTGTCCCTGCACACAAAGGATGGGGGGATGTGTAATATAAGATGGAGCAGCGCGATGAGGTTCATGGACAACGCCCTTTCCCAGACTGTATCAGTGCGTATCAGTTGACCATTTCAGGAAGAAGTTTAACACCGGATTTCACTCCGAGAGGCTGCTCCTTTGCTAATTATTGTGTGGTATCCTTTCATGTTTGAACCTGTGTGTGTCATTTTCTGCCAAAGGGCAAAGTCTCCACTCAGTGAATTTGTTCACTGCTTTCCCCTATTTGTTCCGACGAATGACTGATCACTCCCTTTGTGTTTTGAGCCTGTAAAAACAATTCCAGAGTCAGGTCCCGCAGCAGGACCTAGCATTGGCAGGATTTTGATGCATTTGTAAGTGTCTACTTGTGCAGCAGGTGGTGGGGGCTTGCTTTGCTTGCGTGAGCTGCTTATCCTTAATACTGTGATGTCTTGTAAACCACAATGGCTTCTTATGTGGATTAAAATGGGCATTGATGGCTGAATATAATTCAAACTGCTTTGTTATCACTAAAATAAACCATTTTTATAGGGGTGTGACTGAAATTGTTGAGGTGACTTATGTCTTATGAGTGGATTTATAATTTAATTTAAAACCCCTGATTTGAGTTATGTGTTAGTATCCCTACAAGTCAAAATACGTTTTATTATGTGTTTTAATGAATTCAGGACCTTTCCTTTTTAAAGCTCAGTTCAAGTCAGATGTATGTAATTCAAACCATATGTTGTGGGGACATGAAAGGATTCTGCAGCATCAACACACACAGCTGGCTGACAGACAGTCTTGTGATCTCAAAGTCTGTACGCTGTCTTTTTGTCGAGCTCACCAAAGCATGACCTCCGACGACTAATTATTTGCCCTCCGATGACATGCCGTTGTTGAATGTTCCTTAAAATAGGTTGGCTAGGTTTGTCTAAGAAAGCAGAATGAGCTTGTGGTGGGTGGGTTCAATCCTGACACTGTATGAATGATTTATGGTCGCATGCTCCCATATAAGGTTTGCAGAATTGCACTGCGGATTGGCAGCGAGCTGGCCATGGACAGTGAGTTACAGCCCACCCGCCTTCAGCACTGATCATTAGCACTTCCAACACACTGGGATATTAAAGTTTGTTTTACAGCTCCCCATCAACAACCATGCAGGGCTGCAGATTATTGAATTCATATAATATGGGTTATAAAGGCTGTACGTCTTTCGTGTCCATGTCGTGGTCTCTGGATACTGTGGTCCTGGAGGCTCACGGGCTGCTAATTAGCAGATGTGTCATGCCCTGACCTCTGGAGATATTACTACAAGTAAAATTTTACGATTGCTGGAAATAGTTTTATCATCGCAATCATGACATTTCTGTATGAAGTTCAATCCATCTGAGCATGCTCATATCCAATCACTTTGTTCAGCAAGACGTACAGTACAAGCAATATTAAATGGTTATTTAGCTGTCCCTACATCCAAAGTACTTTAAATGTGTTTGTTTATTTTAAACTGTTACTACTCATGCGTCCATTGCACTGGAGTGAACATTGAGCAATAAAACAGTCAGGTGGCTCAACCCCCCCACCCCTATATAGTACTGTGGTCCAGAGATTGGAAATTCAGGTCCAGAAAGTAAAAACCCTGCCACAGTTTTGGTTTGCGCCACAGGTGCTTCGAATCAACTGAGGTCGATTACCTGCCGGTTGAGTAGAAGCACCTGTGGCTAAAGCCAAACTGAGTCAGGGTTTTTGAACCTGGATTTCCCATCTCTGCTGTAGTCTTAAGTTACCACTATTTTTTTGTTTTAATTACCCTTTTTCACAGCAGGTTTTACACTAATGAACACAAAACCAATGTCCTCAATTATATTTCAATCCATTTTGCTGGTGATCTGCATAAGGGTACATTGATTCGCCATGTGGGTCAATACAATACCACTGGAGCCGTCCAACCCCACAATCACATTGTCACCAGGACTTAGTCTGCTAACTCACAACCATATTGACAAAGAAACTTAAATAGAAAACGCTATGAATTGTTTACACTTTATGTTCAGCCTTGGTGAAGGTCCGTGCTCTACTTGTAGTGGCATTTTAAAGTTGTATCATCATAACGGCCTTAGTAAATCAACAAATCCTATGGTGACCAAGACTTGCACAGTAATGTACACAGTTATACCAACTCCAATGTTGAATCAATCTTGTGGTCAATTGAGGATAACAGTCTGCAATTAGCATTAGATTTAGAAATAAAACTAGCCACAGACCTTATATTGTGTTCTGCGGCTCAGAGGAAAAGGCTCAATTCTGGTAATCGAAAGTTTGAAGAGCAAATCAGTCCACCTGGAACAATTTAATCCCCCTAACCATTTCCAACAAGGAAGACGTGTCTGTTTAATGTTCCTGCCAACTATACATTTGTCCAACTCTGACCGGATCTTTGTAATGAGAGAGAATCTCCATATTCATCAAAGCTACTCTGTCTTCTCTACGTCAAGTTCATTCGAGCATTTCCTGTTTCGTTAGCAGCATCTGCAACAAAGAAACATCTTCCCATCTGCCATCAAACGTCTTAGTCTGGGATTAATTCAGAATTGTCAGGAATGAGTTTTTCAGTGGAAGAAAGAAACTAAGACTAACAGAGAGGCATATCAGGAGTTGGTGGCGGATTATGCGGAAAGAGTTTGATGTTTAATCACTCCTTGTGCATAAGGCGTGTAAAAGGGAGATAGAATGGCGCTTTCCAGTAAGCTCTAATGGAAGCGCGATGTCCGTCTGGTGAGTCTTGCCTCTGTTGGAGTAACATACCGTGAACTCGCACAAATGTGTGTTTCCCTGAGAGCCTCCACTGAAGCAGAATGATAGAACAAGACTGACCCAGCACAGAACCCCATTTCTCCTCTGCCTCTCATCTCTTGCTCGACACTCGGCGGCTTGATTAGGGTGACGCACGGCCGAGGTATCATGCCTTTATTGCGTTTTTATGACACTGCGGCTGTCCTGCCTGAAAGTAGAGCATAATCAGACTGTCATCGTGCCTAAAGCAACACTGCTGCCGTTTTACCAGCTTGAAAAGAATTGTTTTGATGGTTGCCTTGTTAAAATAACGACAATATGATACTGTCAAGGCTACCTACTTGAGCAGCGGTCAATAATGACGGTAGTTGAGCACCAAGCTTCTTTGCCAGCAGCAGAAGTTGTCCAATTTAGCCAAATGCCAAAGGAATAGGACAATGTTTACTTCCAGGCATGATGTTATAATACTAATGTTTTATTTCCAATGTTTGACTTGCCTTTGACTTTTACGCTCTTGATTTGTATTAACTCATTCACTGCCATTGACGAATTTACAGTATCTGTCTTTTCACAGTCCAGCCATTCAATCCCAGGAATTTATATTTTTTCTGAATCTTTTTCAAACGTTAGGGTAAAAGACGATCTGAGAATGTCTGGCATTGAATGAGTTAACCACAGTGGATTGTAGTTCAATTCCATTTCCCAACTGTAGGGAGACTCGCGAAGGAGCCAAATAATAGCTTTGCCTCACTTAGGGATGAATCTGTAGGGTTAAAGATGAACAACAAGAGCAAACCTTTCAATGTTTGTGCAGAGACTGTGGCACCGTATCGTTTGTGCCACTGCTGTTATATTTTGTGACCCTGATGAACATGGCTGGCACTGCAAGGTGACACAACATTCCATCATTCCTCACATTAAAAAACCCAAGGTCTGGAAACATTTCTACAGGCGGTCTTTTCCAAGCGAAGACAGATTTGTACATGGTCATGCTTGTGGTTCGTTGTTATGTTATAGCTTCAGACAAACTGAGGACAGATGTGTTTGGAGTCATTTCCAACCCCCCACTCTGATGCCCTCCGCCCCATTCCTTCCTCCCCCTTCTTGATTCCCCTTTCTCTTCCGCCCCCCTTCCACTTCCCCTAATCTGGGACTCATTGTGTCTGTAATAAAGCACAGCTGCACACAGCCCTCTCCGCAACCACTCAGTTGAGCTGATTACATGGGAGTAAGAGTCCAGTCACACAGCCATGCTCCCTTAACACAGATAATACACGTTAGAGGGTACGCTCCTTGTGTCGGACCCATGCCAGTACTAATCGCTGACACCTGACGTTGCATTTGTGCCAGTGTACTTAAAGCAGAGGTCCAGTTCATGATGTTAAACACTAAGATTTACTAAGATTCCACATGGTGGGAGCTGAAATGCGTGTTCGCTTGAGCAGAATGAGCGCACTGATGATGGTTGTTTTGCACATAATCTGCTATGATTGTGGTCTTTTACTAAGATCACAAATAGCGCCTACTAAATTATGTGTTAACTCACTGAGCGATTGCGTGTGCCGTTGGCAACAGATGCCAAAAGTGTTGGAGATTTTTGAAAAGTGTGTTTCCTTAGGAAGCGATGATGGATTTCATCATGCAACATTTGGGAGGGCACCGCAAGTGAAAAATTAAGTTTGACGTGATAGAATTGAAAGTGTAAGTGCAAGACGAAAAAACATTGCTAAGTCACACAACAGAATTATACCGCACCAATAATTTTGGGAAAGCCAGCAACCACATAAAAGCTACGTTTTGGTTGATTTGATTCATCCCGAGTGCATGGCAATCGGATGCATCTGCCTATCCTTTGGAATGTTGCTTTTAAAACTTGGGACAGCTTTCCTGGGAGAGGCCTGCAGCAATTGTCACCGCACCGATGAAATGACACAGATGTATGGAAATGCAGAGTTGAAAGGAGTTTACCGTATTTTCCGGACTATAAGTCGCTCCAGAGTACAAGTCGCACCAGCCATAAAATGCATAATAAAGAAGAAAAAAAACATATGTAAGTCACACTGAAGTATAAGTCGCATTTTTGGAGGAAATTAATTGTGCTCTTAGTACACATTTCCACCGAGCTACAATGGTAACATTTAACTAACATTCACACATATAGCGTACAAGAAAGTTACGGTAAGATAACTTTAAACTCACCAAAACGGTTGTAGATCAATTAAATAAGTCTTTTATTTATCCCCGACTGTGTAGAATGTTTCCAAGTCTCCAAAAGTATTTATGTATTCGGTCGTAATTATCTCTTTGTTCTCTTACCCGCTCTCAGCTCCGTACGTGTGGCTGATGCAAGACCCCAGCCAGTGTCTTAAAGCAACAGTACACTATTTTGGATAGATGTATATATTTATAGGCAGTCAAATTGTCTTTATCATAATATTTTAAGCAGTTATTTATCAAAATGATAGATTTCAACCATTTAAATTATTCATGCATTTTAATAGCTTTTAGGATGTATCTTTGTTTCTTTAAGAAGAGCCCAACTGGGGACCAGAGTTGAGAACTAGCATTAGCTATAACCTCTACATGCATCACATCAGCTGCAAGTTTGTGTCTATGTTTGACTGCATTGTCCCTGTCAAATAAAGATTATTATTATTATGTGGGTTACAATAAGATGTGAAATTATACACACTATACATGTTATTCTGCCCGTTGTAAAGTCAATATGTAATGCAGGTTTATATGCAGCCTTCGAACGCCCTCCTGTGGTTGTTTGGTGTATTGTTTGCTGACGTTGAAAAGGAAAGAGATATAATATAATGTGTTAATAATTTCAAACATAAGTCGCTCCAGAGTATAAATCGCACCCCCGGCCAAACTATGAAAAAAAACTGTGACTTATAGTCCAAAAAATACGGTTTATGAAATGGCATGACTCCTTCTTGAGACTGGTTCCAAGTAAGCCCTTAAGTCATTCAGAAGCTCTGATATTGTATCACTGAATAGACGATAGGTTGCGGTTATTTTTGTTGGCATGTCAGAAATGTTTACACGACTGGAAAGGTAGTTCCTGCTGCCTCTAATTTTGCTTGGGCTTCGCATGCCCGTTTACACCTACCTTTTCTGACGTGCTATTTAACGACGCAGTATTAGCCACTGCAGTTCATCTCAGTATTGACAAATCACATTGCGCATGCAAAATTCATCTATTTATACATACTACCCCAGAAACACGCAGCCAATTTAATTTGAAGCAGCCCTGGTTGCCACATGTCATTAGATCACCTTCCACATCTTAGTCAATCCGGCTGCAATATTGCAAAAATTAACACTTTATTTTTGTGGAATTCTGAGGTGATAGTCCCTTAAACAGTTTTGTTTAATATCACAAACCATTTATGAAGAGTACAGTCAATGTTTTAATTAAGTTTACTCTCAACTCAAAATTCTTTGGAGGTTCAACGGTACTTTGTCATTTCCATGCAACATAATTCTGTGTGCATTATGTGAGACGAGAACTAGTAGCTGTAGTGTTTCAATTTGGCTGGTGGGATGGTGCTGAATTCCTTCAACACAGAAATAAAAAATGCGGTCATGATGCATGTGAAAGTGAGCAGTCCTAATAGAAAAGTGTCTCTTTTTCAAATTGGAAGGCAGAACTTCATTAAACATAAAAAATCATCTGTTTCGCCAACCATGTTTCTACTAACAGGCCTGTGAGTGATATCGAAAACATCACTAATTCGGGAGGTAAAGTCCATTATGATGTAACAAGAAGCAGATATACAAATGTCGAGGCCAGAACAATTCTGGGATTCATATTTCTATTTTTTTGGGGGGTGTAACCTTGCAACCGCACTGTAGTTTGTCTACGATGGCAAAAGCTAGGGCATCCAGGTCAGCTATTTTTTTGGGGGGTGTAACCTTGTAACCGCACTGTAGTTTGTCTACCATGGCAACAGCTAGGGCATCCAGGTCAGCTTTTGCGAATATCACAGTAATCGCAAAAGCTTTTAAATGGATTTCTTTGTCTCTGGTTGGCAGACAACTTTGTCATCCATTTAAAATAATGATGCCTTCATCCTTGAGATAGACTTTCACCAGCAACCATTTTCTTATATTCACTCTCTTGATTTCGTCGGCGGCTAAATGGATGTGGGGAGGAGGTCATGCAGGTTAAAATAGATTGGTGGAGACTAGAGATATCAGTTGTAGCTCAACGCTTCCACCAAACACATTCGACGCAACAAGATGACATTTTCACATGCTCAAATGTATGTTTTCCATCTGCTTTGTCTGTGCAAGTCAAGCAGCACATAAACTGTCGGAGCAGATAAGCTTGAAAGCTTTTAAGGGCAATGTTGTCCTTGTCAATTGTACTGTGTTTTTATGCTTTTCTTTCTTTGTCAAGCGCAGACTAATTGTCTTTCAAGCGAAATTTGACACGTATTGATTCAAACGTGCTATGGCAAATGCACACACATCGTGTGTATTGGCAGCTGCCCTAATCCTTCCCTTTGAAGAGGCTTCTTTTTCCTTGCTCGCATTGTTTTAAAGACTTTTTTTTTTTGCCCCCTTTCCCCCCCACAGCCTTTCACTAGAAGCAGCGCCTGTGTTGCCTCGGGTTGGTTCGTTTTGTTATCATGAAGGGCTTTTAAAGAAAGACTCCTCGGTATTTCGGGGAGTGTGGCACGGGGCACGTGAGTTTGAAAAAAATAAAAATACAAAAAATTATAATGGTAGGTAGCTGTAAATGCAACCCACCAACTGACTCATTGGCTTTGTCTGGCTGGAAAAAAACATTTAGTTAGACATCCCAGCAGATTAGATTTGACTCTGTCTCTTCAGAAATGTTAAAATTGATTCTAGAATTGTGTGGTTATACATTTTAGGGTGTGCAAATGGTTCAGAAAATGCACATTGTCTTATGCCTGAGAATAAGTGTCTCAGATGCCATCACACAGTATAATCGTGAGTTCCAGCGGCCGTCAGCCTCATCTCCTTTTGTCTGCTGCTTTGTTTCTCGGCCAGGAAAGGAGGTCCTTTGCAAAATTGTCTTTCAACAGACAGCCTACTCACAGCCTGCTCTATACGTGTGTTCGCGTTTGTGTTTGTAATTGCAAGCAATGGAGCGTGTTACTTGCGCTCGTCATTTCAGTGGAATTTTTATTGTTATATATATTTAATTAGCTCACATTTGCCAACTAGTTCTGTCGTTATTGATATACAATTTATATCTCCTAAAGACACGCCAACTCATTTACTGTACGCATAAGAAATGAGCTCGAGATGCCAAGATGGTTATCGCATGACATCGCTTGGAGACATGAGGATTAGAATCCTCCCTGCGCTACTATTTGTGAAGCACATCACATTTGAAGGCGCCTTGTCATGCACGATGATTGTAAGAACGATAATAGCCAATGGTCTGCTGCTTGCACTACTAAGTGAACGGTGAGCTGAGTGAGCACACGGGCGGTTTGACAGTTTGTCAGAATTTAATCATATTCTAATGTATGACGCGCCAATTTCATCAAAATTGATAACATGCAGTTTGCTCGGCGGTCAGTCTCTGTGGGTAATGGCTTTGTCTTCCCCGTACATTCATTTGCACAACCTTTGGTCTGTGGAAATCAAAGATCTAATGAACTGTGCGCTTTATTTTTGTCCCTCTAAAGCTCCTGGTTTAATCTGATTTATTAGTGAATGAACACCAGGATCACGTTTATATTGAACATCAACTCTGCATCTGATTGAATCCTCAAACCAACCGTTCTCTTCCCCATGTCCATAGCCAATGGAAAATAGTCAACTATTTTGTGGTTTTAAATGAGGAAAATTGTCAACTACATTTCTCAAACCACTTCTAGAACCTTTCTATGCTGTCCATCTGTTTGCCAGAATGCGGCTAGGTTGTTACTCGCCCGCTGCACAGATGACAAATATGCATTCTGTCAGGAATTTAATGGAAACAATATGTCTCCACTCCTTCGTGCAGACAAACTGGGCGGAATTCTTTGACCGCATTTACTTCCTAACCCAAATAAGTGCTAAAGCAAGGATTCTGCAGCCTACAACCTTTATTTGATTTGTCAAGTTGTCTCATTTCTTATTTAAGACAACGCGGATTTCCCAGCCATTGCATTGAGGGCAGCACATGACAGATGATATTTATTGCGGGTATAGCGAACATGGTTAAGTTTCCCACGTGCTGAAAAGCAGAGCCGAGGCCACTGACATCACAGCACAAGTCACCTAATCTGTTTCTCCATAAAAAAAAAATAAAAAAAACTCAGCATGCTGATGGTCCCTGTGGGGAAACCTTTGGCACACTTACGCTTGTTTCTGCTTTTCCTCTCTCAGAAAATGTAAGTCAGGAACTTTTCAACGGCTGTCATCAAAAAGGTCTTATTAGATCATCAAAAAGAGTTGCTTCACTGATGGAAGTGCAGTACTGTCATTTCATCATGGCACTTCAATATGTTTATTACAGCAGCGTATGGTTGCTGAAATAGTGCCCTAGTCACAGTCTGAATGGAAAAGACTGAAGTTTCTTAACAACCTGCATTTGTTTTGTTTGACCAAACCAGTGGTTAAAAGGTAAATGTGAGTTTAGGGAATGGCCTTCATGGCATGAGATAACAGGGTGGAAGAATAGCTTCTATAACATGAAAATGGCCAAAACTGAGATGAAAGGTTAGTATCAAAGCTAATCTGCTGGATTCTTTATAAAGTAGAAGATTATATGGCCACGGTGCAGCTATTCACAGTGGGCCCAATATGTAAGATTTACCCAGATTTTTTTTTTTTTTTTTTTTTTAATCACATTTGCATCATGGTTCCATTATACGGTTACATTGGCACAATTCCGGCAAGCTTTGTGAAAGGCCTATTGGACATCCTAATAACTGTTTAATGCATCACTCAAGTATCAAACCAACTCTCCTTCAATAACATACGCTTAACAATATCAGCACAGCAATGCCCTGATATCTGCCGAAAGGTAAAGCTTAACTTTATCAACTCCCGGCTCCAGTGACACAATAATCCACACAATGCTTGGCTATGATTGTACTGTATTTTCAAATATTTTTATTTGCTTAACATATCTCTGTAAATAACCTCCCTCTGAGCTTGTCCTTTGTGGCTAACCCGCAGACATCCTGACTTTCAAAGTCTTAGAAGAAAAAAAAAAAGATAGTCAACTTAAATTCTCTTTTTGCAGATAAACTGATTTTGCCTGGGGAATAAGGGGCTATCACTAAATGTCACTCTAAGAAGCTCACAGTGGATGGTTTCGTTAAGATATATTTTGCTGGAGTACTTAGTACTTTATGTGGGATTAGACTACCAATGGAGAGCGGCAAAGGTATTTTCCTCCTGGTCAAAGCACACCCTTTTTACCCTCTGCAAATACGTCTATACAGTAGCACTATCAAAGAAGGCAACGCCGTATTTGGTTATTTTTCTTCTCTTGTTAATATAGCTGTAAAGTAATACTAATGTAATAATAGTGAAAATGTGAAAATGTAATATTAGCAATGTGAAAATGACATCCTTTAGGGGTCATTTTTCCTTGAATCAGGCAAGCATCCAAATCTGTTATCCACTCATTCTACCATGGTGCTTATCACTGCGTATTGCAATGTGGATGAGTGTGATAAGAGAAAGTCCTATCAGAATGCATTTTGAGGGACATCTTCATAATGTATTCTTAGCAGGAGTCCTCAGATTTAACGTGAAAAACCACTCAAAGAATGTGATTTAACCACACAAACCAAGTTGAGTCACTTTGAACTTTTACGAACCGTTAAAGGGTTACACTTGAATTGAGCATAAACACTTAATGTAATGTTTTCATGTAAAAACCGTTGCATATTTTCAGACCAACTATTTAGTGCTTGGAATGCTTTGCTCGTTTGAAGTGCGTTACTATAACGCCTTCAAGGACTTTAATCTGGCAAAAGGCAAATGTCCTTATTTGCAGATCCAAGCTGTAGCTCCAAGCAGTTGACTGTCTGAAGAATACTGAGTTTTCCGGATAAATGGGAATGTACCAGAATCTCACATTTGAGCTTATGTGAGTAAACGTTTGCAAATGATTTTCAATTCTGTTCTGTAGCAAAGCACAGCATCGCCTTTAGAGTCTAGTCACCCTGACTAGGTCATCTAGGTCCAGCTCTCTCTTAAGGTGTTATGTTCTATAAAGGCATTTTGTTGTGTTAGCGGTAAAGCAGACAATTATGTAATTGAGGAAATTCTCTTAAACTGCAAATTAGAGAAAAGTGCAACTGGGAAGGATAACAAACATTTACATATTCGCAAAGCAGCAAAAATGTGGTAAGAATTGCAGATTGCACTGGTTTGAAGCATGACTTCAGTAAATAATTTGGAGGTTTTGCGCAGCACATTCAGTGGGATCATCTCACTTCCTCTAGACTTGGTTAGGGTTTGTGTTATGTTCCCATTTGCTTGGATGGGGAATAGGTATAGTTTTTGGATCGATATGCATGTATGTATTGCAAAGAGTAACTGTCAACTGTTGATGACCTCACTTATTGGAAGGGAATGATGGTGCATAATGGGATGATCTCCCGTGAGATTGTTCCACTTTGTCCCATTTACAGCACATTTGAGGGACTGCAACAGTCGAGCAGGCCTAAACTTGGAGATTGCGTAAAATGTGCAATCACAGTCCACATTCCAAATGACTGAATTAAATGCGTCTTTCTGTATTGCTCTCTAACCATTTGTGTGCGTCTAAGTATGAATGTTCACGTGATGGAGCAAACAATAGAGAGGCACTATGGTACTTGGGGTTAGCCAGGGTTTTTGTGTTGCTTGTCAGTGATTGGGGGGGTGCATACAAACCTTGAATAGGATCATTGAGTTGGAGGTAATTCCGGACCCCGGTGCAGGGCATTAGTTGGACAGGCCATTCTGCTGACGGGCCCGTTTGTCCCACTCGCCCCCTCCTTTTTTAACCCCCAGACCCCTCCCTGCTGCATCGGCATTTCTTTCCGCACTGAAGCCTTTATCGTTGTACCCATGACGACATGTCTGATGGGGCGTGGCAGCTAAGCTCTCATTTGGCCCTGTAGTGTGAGGAGCCAACGTGTCCAGATATAGATTGCAATAGCTCTGCCTACACATTGGATTTTTCAACTTTGATAAATGAATCCACACACAAGGGACATTCCAATTTATTATCCTTGGAGGTGGTTGTTCTCGCTGAGAATTTGTGGCGTGAGTCAGGAATGTGGAGCCACCATGGGATGTTGTGATCTCCAAATTTCAGACAATGTTCAGGAGTTTAAGCTTAGCTCAGCTAAAGAACTCATGGGGGGGACATTGCTATTAAGTCACATATTCACTGCACGCATTTGACAAAAGCTAGGACACAGAAACCATGGTCTCTTGAGTACAAAAATATATTTTTCAGCTTTCTTCCCATGTGGCTGTTCTGTTTAAACAGCACACACAGAATTGGGGAACGAAGTCAAACCAGCAATTTTACCCCTTTGGAGGTAGCATCAGAGCTGAAGCAGAGGCGGGATGGCGTAACCTGTGTATAAAAGAATTCTACAATGCCAAGATGGGGGATGTGAAGTTTAATAGTTGACACTCACTTCTCCTGCCCTGTTGTCTTGAAAGCAAGAGTTGCTGTACAAAGTGATAAGTAGTTTATGTCACACCGTACACTAGTGCTGACGTCATCAAATTATCTAATGCTGGATGTGATGTTACTATGTGAAACCGCATACAGCTGCGGCATCTCTACGGATCTACTGTTATGACTCTGGCACACCAATTTTGCAGGATCACTAGAGTTAAAGTCACAGGAAAATATATATGTATAGAGTTGGCGCACAAGCCAAGTAATAAACAAAACATTCATCTCTGTCATCACACTTTTATTACAAAAAAGGCGTGGAAAATTCTGGCTATTAATTAGGCCTCGAGGTTAAACTTATGATCTCAAGTCGATCTACTACATCCTCCACTCAACCCCAGAGGAACTTCATCAAAGTGCAAATGATTCTCCGGAGAGGGTCTTAGGCCCCCAAGGTAGCAGCAGAAAGAAAGATGAGGTGCCCCCTTGCAGGCTTTTGTTAAATAATGCCCGTATCCGCTTGAATAATTCAAAGCAGCAACAGCAGAGCTTCTGCACTATACACCTGGAATGCTTTTCTATCTTTGCCTTTGTGCCATTTTGTGCACTGTAAAGATGAGAGTTGCGAACTGGGGAAGCCGGCCAAGGCAAAAGGATCATATAATAATAAATGTGGGTGTTTTTCTGTCCATCTATTTCCGCTTTGCAATACTGTACTGCCACTCACTTATAACACGGTGTGGTAACGCTGCCACTGAGGCCCTCGCTTGGGGTGGATCCCCCATGAGACAACTGTCTTTGGAGTCTCTGTACATCTGTGTGTTGTGTGTATGCTGTGATGAAATAAACATCACAAGCCCTTACTCGTACCCGTGGAGGATTCATCCATCTAAGGCATCCCAGAATGCTGTGAGCAAAAAAAAGCTTGCATATGAAAGCTGATTATACACTACCGGTGCATACGGTACGTTGGACGCATGAATCTGCACATCAAATTGTAGTTACACTATTCCTTCTATTGGATCGCCCCCCATCCCCGGCAATCGCTCTTAAAGTTCAATTTCAGCTGCCTCCCCTTCAAACTCGATATTCCGCCGCACCTGTTTTGAGCTATACCTTTGGGGCACATCTTGAAGTGAATAATTTATGAGCATGAGGGAGGGAATCACCAAATCATTGTGGACCTTCCGTTGCTCTGTGTGTTTGTCCAGCTGTCTGTCTTCCACCTCCTTTGTCTTTGTGCTCTTTAAGGATTGTTTTTCACCACTGGACTCATTCTTAACTTTATCTCTCTCTTGCAGTGACATTTGTCGACTGCGGCCGAGGGGGTCTTGTGCGCTTCGAATGCAACAACCCGGAGGACTTCCGGATAGAAGCCAACGGGGTGGTCTACGCTGCCAGGAATCTGCAGCTCTCTAGACCCCAGACGTCACAGCTGCTGATCAAGGCCATTGACGACACTACTCAGCAGCAATGGATAACCCTTGTCAGTTTGACGCCCTCTGACCAGCAGGTGAGTGAGCAATACATCTATTATGCATGGGCATAATAATTAATTAATTGGATGAATCATGTGGAATTTAGAGTATTTAATTGTGTCCTGGAACAATTCATACGAAACGGAGTGCAGTAATTGGCTTCGATCAGAACAGGCACTGTTGATTCAGTCTGATGTAGTTTGGGGTCGAAAGCGCAACGTCATGACGACACTGAAGCAGGAGTTCAGGACATTCGGAAAGAGTCACCCTTCTCAGAAGAAAACTCCATTTATAGTTGATAAATAACATCTTTTAATGTTCCTTTGAGGTGATCAAGTGTATCCCTAGAACCTACAATTTATTTCCGTTGGTCCATTGTATTTGACTGCAATAGAAAGCTGGAATGATCAATTCTGCCCTCGCTTCAATCAACTTGCACTGATTACCCACACTGCACATTCACAGATGACTAGTTTCCCAAATTGTAGCAGGTGTTCCATGAGACAAGATGGATGCCTGCTAATTAAAAGTTAATGTGTCAATTTAGTTGGAGCACAAACATATACTTAACACGGTCAACGTCTAGCGAGAGCAGATGCGCAACGACTGCTCATAAAATAGATTTTCAGTGAGCGCGTCTTGTGATTGTAAGCTTATTGCTTCCGTGCCATCTCTACGAGACAGTAAGCATCTGTTTGAGCTCTCCTGGACAAGACAAGCAGTCGTCTGCGATTAATTACGTCGTCCAAGTGCTCATATGTCAACATTGTCTTTGGCCGAGGATAAGAGAAAGTTCACATTAAAGTGCACACGACATATCGGTCTTTCTTGTAGTCAGGAAATGAAAGAAACTTTTAAAGGCTTTCTAGGATTGTAGGTTTTCACTTAAGTGCCAGGGAATCATGTGATCCTGCTCAGCAAGACTCTACACAGACGAGACATGTTTTCTTTCAGTTTTACATGCTGGAGACCATCGCCAGACCTCTCGTGTTAACAGTAGAGCTGCCAAAGTCAAAAACAGCTGGTCAGGTTCCAATTTGTTTGGATCGGTCAAAAGAAAACTTTGATAGACGTGCACAAGTTGCCGCATCGCCCAATCAGTGCAAAGTATTGTACTGAATGTCCCGTCTTTTTCAAGCTGATCACATTAGACCAGTCCTATATTGATACTTGTGGAGAACTCCATTGAGTGAATTCATGTATCAAGTCTGGCTTTTGCCAGGTTAGGGAATTGTATCTAGCAAACTGGAATGGGGAAAAAATATCAAGAAATAGAAACCAAAATGAAGGTAGTAATGACAAACAATAAACATCAATTAACTCAAGCAATGCCTCTACAGTACTTAGTCACACAGCTACTGTTGAGCATCTATCAATAATGTTTTGATGAGTTCACAGTTCAGCACACAATGCAACACTCCATCTAGTTTACTTAATCAATATTACGAGTAAAGTGACAGCCAGGGATGATGTCGGGAAAGGGGAACGATGTATTTTTCTGTGGTCACAGATTAAAAACAAATTGTTGTGTTATTCTTGGGACCAGTAGGCACATCTCTTAGCCGGGAACTAAATTAAAGTTTTAGCCATAATGATTTCACAGCCTCTCCAAGCACAATCATTAGCCACACACAAATGCAACTGCGGGTATAGGTTTTAATGACACTATTAGTCACTGCTGTTGGTAAGATAAATACTTTTCCCAAACAGGTAAACTGTCAGCCATTTTTTTACCACATAAATCAGGCTACGCATCTGCATTGTGCGCATGATGATATCTTAATCACATCGGTGATTATTATTAGTTGTTTTTTTTTTTTTTTTTCATTATTATCACCGTGAGTGTTCTTGCCTTGGGAAGGAAGACATTTTAATCACCGACGACTAAACAATAACATCATTAGGATGAGACCATGTCTAGCGCCAATAGAACTGTGCAGCACAAAGCAACACTTAAGAAGCGGAAACAAGGGAGTTTTCTTAAAGGGTAAATCACACTTCAATGTTGAGGCCCTGAAGCTGTCAGGGATGTGTGTTTGTGTGTTTGTGTGTGTGGTTTGGGGCTTTACAGATAAGATAGACGTCGGCGTGAACAATCCCAACACGCCATTCATCATTCCCAACGCAGGTTGCAAATAATTGCTACTCTCACTCATGCCGATTTTAATAAGGTAACAGATATTTCTAAAGCATGACAGCTCTCTGTGTCTGCTTGCATAGTTTCTTGCGCGGTGTGTGAAAGCACAGCATAATCAAATTTCAAACATGATTAGTGGAAGCTGTCCGACAGTGGTCAGTGTGTGTGTTTGTGTGTGCGTAAGAGGTACACGGCCGTCAAAGGGTGGCAAAGTGGTAATTCATTTTTGTGGTTGCACAGCACTGTTTGAATATTCAAAGCAGGCACTATCCTGTTTAAGCACAGGGGTGGGGAAACAATGCTCAACATTTTTTTTTCTTTCTTACGACAAGTTGTGGGTAAAATGTTTGTGGGGTTTTATAAGAGTTTCTCTTAGTTTTTTATGTCTTTCTTTACAATATTACAGTGGGCTGGATTCATTTCTCTCATAGGCCATATATGGATTACAATCTGTATCTTCCCAACCTTGTTTTAGTTATGACTTCAAGGGATGAACCGATTTAACATACTGTTTTGTATTATTTATGTTTTTGTTCTATTTTTGTTCTTTCCCGCCTTGTGTTGAAGGTTATTGTAACTTTCCACGGCACTACTTCAGTCGCTTCTTCATGTCTCTGGAGCAGCATAGGCAATTTGAGCCATCTGTGTGTTTAGTGTCTGGCTTGCAGGTACCATCCTCCTTTGTTTCAAATCTCATTCATTACAGCTGAGGGAGGATGGCAGATCCATTATGGGAGCCGGTTGTGTCTGTGTGGGTGCATTTGATCAGGACATGAGATGAGGTTTGCCATTTAAAGCCTAGCGGTGCTGCTGTTGTACTCCTGCTATTGCACTAACTGCATGTCAAGGAGTGTTGTGCTGTATTGTTGATTGTTGAGACCAGGGAGGGATGCCTGACTGCATTTTGAGGAAATTTAATGATCTATTAATTTCTCTCTCAATGTTCTGAGCTGCTCCTTCAATGCCAGTGAAGTATAGGGGAAATAATTTTAGCATAATATGGATATAGCTCAACAGTCCATAGCTGAAGTAGTTGAGTAACTCACCAGCGCCTCTAGTGGATGCAAGTAGTGCTTGCCATTTTTCCTCAGTTGCTTGAAGAAGTTATTAATCGCCCAATAGTTTCACACAATTGACTAAATGTTTTCCCTTATCTATACCACATTTCTTTAAATTTAGGAGTAAGTAACGTATTTCATGTTTTTGTCACAGATGAGAAGTTGAGACTTCTCACCCAGGACCATAGTGTCGAAGGGGTTCTCGATTTACATTGACACTGACATAAGATGTTGTGAGGCTCGTCGCTTGTTAGATTTGTTCTGCAAGCCATAACTCATGTCCAGAGGCTGACCAGCCATGTTCCTGATGTCACTCTCTAGGCCACGCCTACATTAGAGACACACTGCTCATGCACACAGATGTTGTGACTACTTTATAAAACCAATTTATTTCCTCACATATTGCGTTTTTATTCAGCACGGTGGCATGTTTCTTTATTGATAAGACATTACAAAAAATTAGGGATGTTCCGATCAGGGTTTTATGACACCGATATCGATACCGATCATACATGAGTGAGATTGGCTGGTACAGATTCCAATCACATGGAATATCTGTATATTTTTCCATTTATTTATGGTGACTGCTATTATGCAATATTATTTTGGGGAAAAAAGCAGCCATATTATTGCCGTGAGTTTGACAAAAGTCTATATATATTTTCAAAAGCATGAAAAAATACAAAACCGTTGCTGGCACAATACAACAATTACTCAGTCACAAAGTTAACTGAAAAACTTAAATTTACCAGCTTTTAGTAACACCTTTTTTAACAGATCAAAATAATCAGCAGTCTCAACAGATTTAATTATGCAAAAAGTCAAATAAATGACATGCCACCTAAACATTGAATGGTTCAGAATATAATCAAAGTAGAAAAAATTAGTCACATGCAGGCTTCACTCAAATAAACTATTCACCGAGTTCCTAAATTGAAACGACTCAGGAACTTGGTTTATTTTCTTGTGCACAGACAAACTATCTTGAGCATTTGTCAATGAGGAAAAAAAGTCACTTTTAACCTTTTCGTAAATTATAAAATGATATAAATAGTGGGTCTGTTGCCCACAAGTGACCTACAATGTGTCTCCCTGTGGCAATAATGACACTTATACTGCACTGTGACAGTAAAGCATCATGCATAACAAGCTGCAGCGTGCGTGCCATACACCCTTTTGGAATGTGCCTCATTTTGAACATTGTCATTAAAAGCAGTACGAGCGAGCAAAAAACTCCCTTGTTAGACTCAACACTGACACAGGACTGACATCCGAGCTCCATTTAACACTTGTAAAACTTAAACAGGATAGTAAGCCTTCTTTTAGGAAACCTTGGATGCGACAATACACTATCTGGCGGAGCTCGATCAGCCAGAGCTACGTCTGTGAAGTATTTGCGTCCCGGTAGCACGTAGCTAGCGAGGCTCGAAGTGGGCGAGCAGACGGCGGAATCCGGTGTCTTCCACCACAGAGACTGGATGGTCATCAAGTCCGATACATTTCATTATTTTCCTGGTTATTTGCGTTAGCTTTTGCCTGTCGCGGTGATATGGGTTTGAGTTAGTCAGCACGGGCTGCGTTAGCTGCCGTTTCATTGTTGCAGCTGTGTCCGCCTATACTTTATTCAATGCGGTGAGCCTCGTAAACTCACCATAGTCTCAATTGCTTGATCTTCAAATGTCGGTTGAAGTTGGTTGTGTTGGAACTTTTGACCATGCTCCCCCCGCGAGGTAACTTTTCATGGCATATATTACAAGACGCAAAGTCCACACAGCAGACATTGTTAGCCTCTGTTTGGTAGTGCCACGCGCCTCCGCAGCGTGCAGAGGGCGAGGGGAGAGGGGGGGACGTAACACTGCACGCAGGTTGATCTTTCATGCCTGCGTGTGATCGTATTTTATGATCGGTAATAAAAGGCTTTGATCGAATATTCCGATCACGTAATTTTTCACGAAAATCAGCCGATCATGATCGGTGCCCGATCGATCGGAGCATCCCTACAAAAAATGGTGGTGGTTTTTGGGTGCTGAAACGAATTAATTTATTTCAGCTGGTATTATTGATTTGGTATTTAAATAAACAGAGTTTCGATCTTGTTCAAATGACCACTATATGTGGTCCTGCAACTCAGTAAGACATGATCAGTTTGTGCCATATTTAGCGGTTTTTATTTGATTGTTTTATATGACTACTGTGGGTGCCGACTTGTATATAAGTTCAGTTTATTTGGTCACCGTAGCAACAGAATTTGGACCCCTCCAAGTAGGAAATACTGCCACCCAGTCATGTGTTGCCGTAAATAACATGTCTATGTATTATCTTGTATGCGCTTATGTTGCAAATCATTTTTTTTTTCCAGGTCCTGGAGCCCGTTTCTGATCTGGCCGTGTTCAAGGATTTGAAGGAAATAAAATTTCCATCACGGAACTCGGACAGCCAGCTGAAACGCACGAAGAGAGACTGGGTCATTCCCCCAATCAATGTCCTGGAGAACTCGCGAGGTTCATTCCCACAAGAGCTTGTTTGGGTAAGCCCTCACATCCCCACCCACCTACACACACACACACACACACACACTATCATACCCCTCTCATATTTTGAGTGAAAAGGCCTCTTTGCTTGATATGACAACCTTGTAGCTCCCCCCAAGCCCAGAGCTTCCACTCAGAAGGTCACAGCCATGAGACTCGGAAGAAAATGTTTTGTATTTACAGCCCTTTGTTGAAGGTCACCCCCGCTACCCTTGCTTTATTTCGTGTTAAGGGCCATACTGTACAACCTGCTATCGTATGACTGCAGAGAGAAAGTAAAAGTGCTCACCAGCGCAGTAGTTCCTTAGATATTATTGTGCTTGTATCATGGCTCAAGGACACATTCAACTCCCTTTTATTGACAACAGTCTTGCGGTTGAGACTTGGAGTGGGTGGCTGACAAAGGACAAGCACTCCTCCGGACCATTAAGGAGTCTCAGTACATTGTATAAGCTGAATCTCTTATCAAGTCCTCTACACACATTTTATACATATTACATTAATGCGAGCCACATTAAATGAGATATTTCTGGGCTTAGTGGATCATATTGTCAGGAGGAAATGAGATGCTCAGCGTGGACCAGGAAGAAGGTGCAGAGGCTCTCAATTTACAGTGAAGTGAAAAAATATCCCTGTCCAGACAGAATTTCAATACCACACAGAAATCAATATTATGCCTCCTTATTCAAATGACTTGTCAATAAGACACTCAGTCTACAGGACATTATTAGCATATATAATAGAGTTGCTTGATATAGCTGCTGATATGTGGGGTTGGCTTACCAATTGTTTGGAAAGTAATAATACATTTATATAGATTTGGAGAGGAAAACTAATCACTGCCATTCAAATGCGATATACTGTAGATATAATAAATAACCATTAAACAATCAAGGATTGAAATATGCTAAAATGATGCTAAAAACAATAACCATAATATTTAATATATTTAAAAGCAATATTGGACGTGCTTTGAAAAGTCGAACTTAAAAACAAAAATAAAAGTTTCTCAAAAACCAAAGACGTTTTCGAAATCAAAGGGCGAAAATACTAGCGATACATAAGGCCGCCGTCTCTGATTAAAATGAGCTGTTGACTGGTATAATTATAAAGACCATACAAAATGGAACCCATAAATTAGAATTGAATTGTACGGTTTAAAAATATAAAATTGTTGACTCAAGTTTTTAGGCGTTTGTTGTAACAAATCATTCCACCTGCAGATCCGCTCGGACCACGACAAGAACCGAATGCTGCGATACAGCGTGACAGGCCCTGGCGCTGACCAACCTCCCACTGGCATCTTCCTCATCGACCCGATCTCGGGAGAGCTCTCGGTTAACAAGCCACTGGATAGAGAGCATATTCCCAACTTCCATGTAAGTCAAGCCCTAATGATTTCCCTATGATCTGCCTGTTTGTTCTCTCGCTGGTAATGTTGTACTTTCCCCCTGGTTGGTATGTGCTCCAGGGTCATGCGTAGCCTAAACAGTCTGCTCAGACTCAATAAAGACTTGTGGCATGATGTGGCACTCAGAGAACTGGCTTTATCCGTCTGAGAATTTAAGGATTTTCTGTGTGTGTGTGTTAGATACATTAAGATAATCCTTAGCTCTCAAGGAGTGCTCTCTGCTGCAGTGGCTCTTGGATGACATTGCAATATACTTTTAACATAGCCTTTTGCATGTCCATGAGAAGGAAACATGGCTGAATGACAAGCTTGAAGATCACTGGATAAGCGACTCAGCCAAAACTTGAGTGTATGATTTTTGAAAGGCACTTAGTGACTTATTATTACTCTTTAGCCTGGAAAACCGATGATACTGGTGAGCTAGAAATATTCAGAGGGGCTCGCAACCATATTTTCATTATGTGTTACATTTCATTGTATTGACATAAACTGTCCATCAAATATGAATGCAACAACCAGGACTCCAAAAAGCAGTTTGCCGAAAATTGCCATTGACGAATTTACTGGAATGTGGTTTTTTTTCCCCCCATTTTTTTTCAAACGTTAAGAGTAAAAGAGGGTCTGAAAATGTCTGGCAGTGAATGAGTTAAAATGTAACCATGACGTGGTGAGATTTTTAATTTTTTTTTTTTTTTTGTCAAAAATCACCCTTCAAGTGTGACTTTGTCTTTCCTTCAGCTGAGAGCTCACGCGGTGGACCTGAACGGCAACCAAGTCGAAAACCCCATCGACATTGTGATCAATGTGATGGACATGAACGACAACAGGCCCGAATTCAACCACCCCATCTGGAACGGTACCGTCCCTGAGGGCTCCAAGCCAGGTAACGTCAACAGTACGGTGTATAAAGAAAAAGACAATTGCATTGCCGCACTGAATTTATTTTGTTTTACGTAAAAATACATCGTTGTCGTCCTGTCCAAAAGGCACTTTTGTCATGACGGTAACAGCCCTCGATAAAGACGATCCCAAAACTGCTAATGGGATGGTCCGCTACAAGATCTTGTCTCAGAATCCAGACAGTCCCACCTCCAACATGTTCACCATCAATAATAAAACTGGAGGCATCATTACTGTGGCAGCAGGCTTGGACAGAGAGGTGGGTTGCTTTTATTTGTTTTCTTTCTCTTTCATTTTTTTCCCCTATGCTGCTTTTTGTGGTTCTTGTCTTCGATTAACGAATAACTTTCTAATGACAAAACTAGACAGTATACCACATAATTCGACAAACCATAAAGGAGCACCAAACACTACATTACATTATCTCCTTTTATGCCGACAGAATAACTTTATAAGTTCACCCTTCAATTTTACGCCTTTGGGGGTAATGTCAGAGCACGCGGGGGATGTGAGATCCCTTGCGAGCGCGTGCGTCGTTGCGGCAAGATCCGAATGGTGCTGAAATATGTTGTGGTTATTTCCAAAGTCTCTATCCATTCTTTGTTTCATTAGAATTTGACAGTATTTGTTGACATACCAACACAACAGTTTTTGCATAAATGAGCCAAGTGTTTTGTTAAATATGATGGCAATCACAACTTGGGCATGTTTGTTAATAGAGCCAATGAGCCAAAGTACGTTTGCTGATTACCACGTAAATTACAAGCCGAGTTGGCCTTGACTTTTTCCACACACACATTTAATCCGACAAGAATGTTGCACGCATCACTGATCATTTTAATAATCCCCTCCTCTCACATTCTCTGTCCTCATTTCCAAAGCACACGTCTTTTACTTATCCTTCTTTTGTGCTGTAAACAACCACCTTTCCCTCTAATTGGCTCACAGAGCTGTGGGAAGAAATAAACAAAATGAAATATAAAGCACATGCCAGTTGATGTAATCCTTGTGAGGGCAATCTGGCTTGCTTGCTGCTCAATCACTTCCGCCTTGGGGCCGCCGTTTTAGGTGCGACAGTCGCCACCGTGAAAGTAATTTGCCCTATTCTCATTACCGAGTGACTAGTCCATCACCTGAGTAACTGTTAATGTGGAAGTAGTCATTTGTCAACTTCAGGCAGGTGTACAGTAAAGTGTAGCAGTGGTGCAGCTCACTCCTTCCCTCCCTGGGGAATAAATCAATGTTAGTCATAGGAATAAGAACGCCATTTAAACTGTGTTTCAATTTGGTTGTGCATTTTTTATTACTCTGTGCCGCCTCATAAGCCTGCTAGGGGCACCCGTAAAAATTCTCCACAATCTATCTACCGGTATATCATCAATTGACTGTTAATTCGATTACGGCGGGACAGCCAAATTCAGACAGAATCCGCAAACAGAATCTATCCTCTTTGGAGTGTTGGAATTTTTGGGGGGAAATAATTTAGAGTCAGTTTATGAAATGTAAATTCTCGCCATCATAAAATCTTTGAAATTGTATCGGTGAAGTGAATCCATCAGGTTGGACTGTATGTTTCAATTTTGAAGGCTGTAGTTTTTTTGGCAGCAATAGAAATAGATATAGCCATACAATTGCTACATTATTCTTAAACCATTCACACTTTTTCACTGCAGAAAGTGCCTCAGTACATGCTGATCATCCAGGCCACTGACATGGAGGGCAACCCCATGTACGGCCTCTCCAACACAGCCACCGCTGTCATCAGAGTCACCGACATCAATGACAACCCGCCAGAGTTCACAGCTGACACGGTAAGCAGTGAACACCTACCCGGGATGCATGACTCTGCCCAGTGTCAATATGGATGCGCCCCGGTGGCAGCTCCGCTCTTTTATTTAGTTCATGTTTAGCTACACAAGTGGCCAGCCAAGCGTGGAGTTACTCCCGCCCACACACATGCAACAACAGGGAGCGCAAAAAGCACCTAGAGTGAGATGTGATGTTACTGTTGTGTTGTCAGATGAAAACGGGAGACGAAATGACCGCGACGACGTGATAAGATGGCTCCCGTGTCTGTTTACCCAACACTGGTCCCAGCATGACTAACAGTATGCCCGCTGCTCTACATCCTCATGCTTTATTCATGCAGTTTTTCGGCGAGGTGCACGAAAACCGCGTGAACGTGATCGTGGCCAACCTGACGGTGACTGACAAGGACCAACCCAACACTCAGGCCTGGAACGCCGTCTACAAAATCACCGGCGGCGACCCCACCGGCAGGTTCTCCGTGCCCACTGATCCCACCAATAACGAGGGCCTGGTGACTGTTGTCAAGGTAAGCTTACCTTTTCAAACCTTACCAATGACATTCCTATACAGACCATGTATATTTCCATTGTTTCAAGGCGTGACACGTTTGTGTTTTGGTCCACAAAACACAAGCACATTACAACAAAGGTGGGCTGAAAGGATAGTACGAAATGAAATGTTCACAGCTAAGACACTTTTACAAAGTTGAAAATCGTCATAGATAGTTGTGTCCTGCTGACCTTGCCCCAAGTTGACAATCTCCGACTTAGATGAGCACAGGAATGCCTTATTATTACGTACTGTAGCTTATCAAGGCAAGAATGCAGCAATCAACAATACAAGCATTCAGCGGCATTTCGGAGCAAGTCTAACAGATAATAGTTGTTTATCAGACAGATTAATTTGAATCGCGTCTTCTCATTTGTATTTCAAACAGAAGAAGGTAATTAATAAGAAGCTGGCGGCCTTGCGGCTCTCCATTAATTCACCAAGGCCCCTAATAGTCAAGTCTATTGTGGGGCTTTTGCAGAAAGGGTTTTAGGAAGGGGGAATGGAAATGCTTTAATTTGCCATGTTACTCTCACACCATTTTCAACTATTTCATATGAGTTCCTCCTACCCCCTCAAAATATTTCACGTATGCCTCGCTATCTCTGCCCCCTGTGTTTTCCCAGCCAATCGACTATGAAATGAACAGAGTGTACATGCTGACAGTGGAGGCGAGGAACGAGGTGCCCCTAGCCAGAGGCATCCACTCTCCCCGTCAGTCCACCGCCACCGTCACCATACGAGTTCTGGACGTCAACGAGAGCCCCTACTTCGATCCTAACCCCAAACTCATTAAACTGGAAGAGGGAAAACCGGCGGAGTCCATGCTGACCACCTTCACAGCGCAGGACCCTGATCGCTTCATGCAGCAAAGTATCCGGTAGGAGGTTTAAACAGAGCAACGTGTCGTGTCTTCTACTATGTTTAAATCACACTCGATAATGAGCAACGGCAATAGCGATGACACTAATGGCTCCCGTCGGTGAATATTCATGACGCCACGTGTGAAATTGATAGGGTATGATGTTAGCTTGGCTGCGTCCTCATTTCAGTTCAGTCATTTGAGCACCTTTGTAGCAGTAGGTGGTTGGTTGCCTCACACGTTTGTATTTTCCCACAAAATGGATGAAGCAGGACTTGGCCTTTTTCAACTTTGATAGAAGTTCAGTGAGGTGATTTGATTGAATGTGTCTGTCCCTCATCAGCTACACAAAACTGTCCGATCCGGCCAGCTGGCTGAGGATTGATCCCAACAACGGCAGAATCACAACAGTGGCCGTTTTGGACAGAGAATCACCGTTTGTGAAGAACAGCATGTACAATGCCACATTCCTGGCCACTGACAATGGTAGGTAACCATGCACATTTGTTTTGTTAAGATCCTTTAAATGCGCTGCTTTCATGGTTTAGCTGCTTCTGTCGGTATGCTTCAAAATGACTATTGTCAGAAGGCGATGCCTTTTAGAAGGCTAGATGTCTAATTGAGCCACTTGAGTGACAACAACAAACACCCGCCATGCCTGAAGGTCAACCACTGACCACCAATCTGAGAAGCATCCGGCTGCATGGATAAATTCGCCTTTTTCCTGAAGTGGATTTACCTCTGTTCGGGTGTACCCTCTTCTGCAGAGCAAAGCGTAGGCCAGCAGGCTTAAAACTTTGCCAGTAAAGAGGTTTCTCAGTATTAATGGGTCAGGACTGGATGACTAGCTGCTTTGAGCGTGGCCTGAATGCTAAAGAAGCCTCTTAGCACAGTGAATACATAGAGGAAGCCTGAGAGGAGCGACAGTGGCCTCTGTTTTGCTGCCTTAGTATTCCCGTCCTATGTCCTTGGTCAGGAAGACGTTCTTCTCTCCCCCACACCCACACGCTCACAGGATCCAAATGTTCTAATACCACACTCTTTCTGTCTGCCACCTCACTCGAGATTAGTTCCTTAAATCAGTATGCCGTTTGGATGGAGCCAATCCCGCTGGAGTACGTAGATGTTTGGAAACACAACAGCCTCTTCTTCTCTGCCCACCGCATGATGATTCCACAATCAACTTTCAAGATGTGCATAAATGTGTATTCACGTTGTGTTTCATGGAAATGCAGGCAACCCTTCAGCAACTGGCACGGGCACTCTGCAGATCTACCTGATCGACATCAACGACAACGCCCCGAGGGTGTTCCCCCAGGAAGTGGAAATATGCGAGAAACCTGAGCCAAACGCCATCAACATCACAGCGATTGACGGCGACTTGATGCCCAACGCCGGGCCCTTTGCCTTTGAATTGGCTAACATGCCCGTCGATGTTAAGAGGAACTGGACCATCACCAGGATCAGTGGTAGGAAAGACTGTGGACACTTTGCTTTACATGTTAGAAAGCAGACACAGGAGGTCCTCAGCTTGCAAGAGGTCAATTCCAACAACGGCGACATAACTCACATTTGTACATAGTCTCAAGTCATAATTACAGTAAATATTTGTATGAAAAAAACTCTTTTCGGCCATAATTATAAAACAACATGAAAAACAATCAGTTCAGTCAATAGGTCTGTGACTGAGAATGTCTTATCCACGTTTATGACCTCACAATCTATATGTCGGGACCGTCATAAGCAGAGGATACCTGTACTGTTTCTTGTACCTGCTTAGCTAAGTTTAAGCATGCAAAGCCAGGACCGTACGGTGACATGAACTACTGCTAGTTGCCACAGCATTATACAGTATTTGAGGAAACCCTCACATGCTAAAGTTGATATTGATTATTAACAATCAGGGATTGGAACTTGGCCTGATTAATGAAATGTTCTGCACATTCTGCTCAAACACTAACACTCAAAATATGTTAGCTAGAGAGACCTCTGTGTTGAAATACAATGTATGTTTACTGGATAATACTATTTGGATAATCGCAGCGAGGAGTTTTAAGCTTAAGCAGCATTATCCAATGTCATTCAGTCGATTTGTGATCCTCAAATCGAAAATCCTTGTTTTGGATTTTATATGCTAATGCAGGTTTGAATTTCTCATACATACCATATACGTGCGTATATCTCCAAATTGCAAATAGTGGCCAGGGGTGTTTACTTACACAGCTGGAGGGGTCTGAAGATGTTTGGAATAATAATAATTTATTTCAAGCCAAAGTGTAATTTAAAAAGGACAAGAAACTAGAGAGAATAGACAGAACAAATAAGATCCCCTGAACATAATCTTGAATAACGCTCCACACTTTGTTTAGCAACAGAGTTAAAATGATCGTAGTACTTAACTCTTCAATGTTACTGGTGACATTTATTTACATGGACACATTTAGTCGGATTGAAAGCCTGATTGGAATAAAAAGTCTTCATGTACATACCCCATTTGTAAAATTCTGACCCGATCAAACCCATTCCGATCAAGATTTTATCCCGAACGAGAGGGGTGGTTTATGTCGATTGTTAATCCGATCGGTGCACATGAGAACACTTATTCAGAAATTTGGGAACAAACAGACTTTACCGCGCATGTTTGTGATGTCGGTATACGTGTTTCTTTATTCTTGGAAGCTAGTAGAAGCAGAGCGAGTGAAATACTGAGCTGTTCATTAGGAAGTTTTAAATCGTCGTAAGAGCGCCACCGGGAAAATACGCAAAATAACGCAAATGTTTAAAGTAGAAATAGACGGAGCGATGTTTTTTTGACACGAAAGTCGCTACAGCTGCTGCTTCTACTACTACTATTTGTTTTTTCTGGTCAGTCTGCGCATGTCAAAATAATTTGTTCCAATCAGAAGTATAAGAATGCATGAACACGAAAATCCTAATCGGATGAATGTATTTCGTGTCCATGAACAGCGCATCCGATCATAATTTTAATCCGAACTCTGATCGGATTAAAGAAATGTTGTAAACGTAGCCAGTTTGAACAACCGTGGCTATGATGTAATTACAGTTACTACCCATTTTTGACACAGTAGTTATTTGAGGGCGACCACTTTTTGAGGGAAGTGCATGACCCGAACAAGCACATTTTAAGTACTCCTGGCTTCTCTTACGTTTCTCTGCAGGTGACTACGCTCAGTTGCGCCTGAAGATCGGTTTCCTCGAGAGCGGCATTTACGACCTGCCCATCATCATCACGGACTCTGGAAACCTGCCCTTGTTCAACACCTCCCACCTACGGGTCAAAGTGTGCCAATGCGACATCAACGGCGACTGCACTGACCAGCAGCACATCATGGCCGCCGGCCTGGGCACGGGCGCCATCATCGCCATCCTGTTGTGCATTATCATCCTCCTCAGTGAGTGTCATCGAAACGCTGCCGTCGCAGATTAGCACAGCAGCTAAATATGATCCCAATGATGATTAGATTAGCACAGGATTATCAAACAAATATATAGTCGACATCCGGCCTGAAAAGTTAAGACACGGGATCCGATTACACGTGAATGAAAATATGAGCACGGTGCCGTTTTGTAATACGACGCCACCGTGTGTGTGTCTTGCCTCGCAGTTCTAGTGCTACTCTTTGTGGTTTGGATGAAGCGCCGCGATAAAGAACGGCAGGCTAAGCAACTCCTCATCGATCCCGAGGATGACGTGCGAGACAACATTCTCAAGTATGATGAGGAAGGCGGTGGGGAAGAGGATCAGGTAGGAATGCTTTCACACACCCATAACAGCAAACGCACACACACAGAGTAAAACCTCTAATAACACTGTGGATTATTTGAAAAGCACTTGTTTTTGCCAAGCAATCAGTTATTTCAATGGAAAATTCCCACTCCGAAGGATGAACAAAACTGATTTGTGGTCCCGGGAAAATTTTGATAAGGTCTGAAACAACATAATGTATACATTCATTATAATATTCTCCCAAATATTTTGAGGTCAACCAAATAACAGCAATATTCATCATTTATTTCAACAGGAAGGACCCCCAAAAATTTGTATGATTTTTTTTTTTTTTTTTTTTTAAATCAAAGTGACACTGACTGAACAAGACATCCTAAAATGCACAAAAAATATTAAAGAAACAAATAAAAATGAGCATTGAGAATTTTCACAACTAATTATTGATATAAACAATTTGAACTAATAACAACTGAACAGCTTTAATTTTATTTTTGTTGTAAAGCACATTTGATTATGGTTCTTTCATACTTATTGGACTTCTCACTGCTCACCTGCCTCCACCATTTGATTGTCAGTCATGCCTCATGAGAGAAATTCCAATGCATGTGATCTTTTCTGTTTTTACCAAAAGGACCAGAAAAACCGCACAGGTTAAGAATAAGATTATAAACTATTAATTTCCAGAATTTGAACTGGACCCGCCCATTGAGAACCCTCGGTGAAGGGTAAAGCATTTAGTAGCAAAACAGCCGTGTTGGTGTACTTACTACTTCTTTAAATGGGACAATTCAACTATGAAGGTTCTGCATAAGGGCAGCACAGTAGAATCAATAATACAAACACACTATGGCCCAGTTGGTTCTGAATATATTGGATGTGTTTTCTCCAGTGCAACTACTTTTCACTTTACAACCAAAACACTGGCAAACCCATCCCGAACAAACGCCAGAGGCATAAATAAAGTCGCATCTCTGCATCTCGTCGCGCTGATCAGGCATGTAGCGACACAAATTCAATTGTCCTAATGACCCCTTGTTAGCACAACGGAATCAGTTCATGGAGGAAAAAAGGCAGCGTTATTCCACATAGGCTATTCTCTCGCCCGCTGAAGTGCGGCAGTGATTCGCATATTGCACAAATAAGCGGGAGACCCCGCTCTGACCTGACACAACGGCAAATTAGCCTGGGAGACTTGTAATTGGTGCGCTGATGTCATTTGGCGACAGGCATCTGCTGTGCGCCAATAATGAAGCTCTGTGTAAGGTAACAATATGACTACAAGACTGTCAAAACATCTGCAGGCAGCGAGAGAGAGAGAGAGTGAGAGAGAAAGCTACTGGTATTTGTCCACACATTAAAAAAAGCGCAAACTTTGTAGAGCAGGACGTTTCGAAAAAGAAAGTAATGCTGCTCAAACGCAAATCAAGTCCAAGATGCCGTTTATTGAGAGCGAACAAGCTTCCATTCTAAAAGGCGCTAAGGACGGCAGGATAAAATGGCCTTGTCGGTGCTGTCCAGGGAGGGCGTATTGGCCCCTGCCCAGAAAATGGACCTGACTTTTCCTGGCACTGTGGTCTGTATAATTCCCACCTCTGTTCTCCCTATCTCCCACCAGGGAGGAAATTGAAGTGTCAGTCCATTTGGTGCTCTCACAGTGTATGATTTGAGCTGCTGCACTGTGAAGCAGTCACTATCACAGGCAGACAGATGATCAAGTTGAGCTCGGAGAAAACGGCTGATTATATGGCTGCACCAGCATGCTGTTAAGCTAAACAAACAGATCAGTCGCCTGCATATGAACTCAGAGACAGCGTGACTTAGGAAGTGTCATACGGATGCATGATTGAAAACGTAGGAATCAATACGCGTTACAACTTAGGAGGTTTTAAATTTTCTGAATGACAAGTATCCTATTTTTAAATTGTGGCTAGAAGTGTTTTTCATACAAATATATCATCAAATATAACATAGACTTTTTTTTTTTTTAAGAGATTTGTGGCATTCTTAAAAAAGGTTACTTCACCACCACCCCCCACGCCCACATGTCCAAATTGTTCCATTTGATCTATTTTTCCATTTGTTTTGCTGTGTTTGATTAAAAAAAAAAAAAAAAAAAAAAAAAAAGACAAACCCTGAAAATGTATTTTTAAAAACTATGCCATGGTGAATGTGGGTCGTTATCTTAGCACTGGTGCATGTGTGTGCAAATGTGTCCTCCCTGAAGGGGTCCGCTCCATCATTAGGCCTTCTTGCTTGGTATGGCCAATCGTGTGGCAGTGTTTCAATTCCTGTGACCCTTTCTGAAGTATGACCTAAAAAAAAAACAACAACACGGGCAGGAGTCAGCCCGTAAGGAAACCAAAGATGATAGATGGCATTCTTGTGTGATGACCACTGTTCTGATCCAACACAGCCTCGGGGCTTACTGGCATGAGTGTACACATGAATAATCCAGTCAGACAGGAGATGATACTGATGTGTGTGGAGTAGGTGTACTTTTCATTTATACATCACACTGTTGGGCAAGAAGCTGTAAGTACGTAACGGAGCAAAGACACCTGTATTGAAAAGGGGATATTAGAGATGGACGGATTAGGGACCATCCATCACGCATGCTTATTAGACACGCCATATCTTCTGCTGCACTGATACCATCCGTCCATTCACTCCCTCTCCCGGCCATGACTTAGCGTTGCCTTGGTAATGTTAATAGGATTAGCCCTGGCTTATGCATAGCCACCATGTCGCGTCTGGCCATTGATTAGAGTCTGCGCTTCTGTGGCTGTGGCACAGTCGTAGGACGTGTCTGATGTTTGCAGCTTTCCAGTAACGGTTTCAGAGCGCTCTATTACACTGACTGCACAATAAGCACTCTCAGGTCAGTGGTCTTATCACGTACCTCATTGACGCCCCCTCCCCCTCCCTCCATCCGTTCTGTAGGATTACGACCTGAGTCAGCTCCAGCAGCCGGACACATTAGAACCCGATGCCATCAAGCCCGTAGGGATCCGACGTCTCGATGAGAGACCCCTCCACCCTGAGCCGCAGTACCCCATGAGGTCTGCCGCCCCCCACCCTGGAGACATCGGAGACTTCATCAATGAGGTAAAAAAAAACAACCGCTGCCTGCAAAAGCCAGTCTTTTCTGTGTAAGCAAAACACACATGGAAGGAAGAGGGGGTACAACGTCCACGCAGAGGCCGTAGCCTTGCCTGTGTGCAAAGCAGGGTTGGGCTAAGTATGACCCGCTGGCCACATACGTCTTGCACTGTTCTTTAATCCAGCTCACCGGGGATTTTAATCAAGGTCCGACGTTTACAGTGGCAAGATGGCCCGGGGTCAGCGAGTGACTGTGATGCAGTCGGGCCACCACTGAAAATTTTATGAAATAAATGTAATGAAATAGTCTTGCTTTTTTAACATCAAATATTTAATATTTTGAGTTTTATCCATGGACACATTGCGTGCTACGTACTCAACGTTCATTTGGGCCACTGAGTCTGAACGCTTCATTATTTCATCCACAGGTAGGCCCACATATAGAAGGATACATTTCGTGAAGTAATGTTTTAAATCACAATATCATGATCACCTAATGTCTCTATGTACTTGCGTGCATTTTGGCCACCAAGACGCTTCTCTACTTCATATATAATTATAATTATATATGACATATAATTATGAATCTCGTTATCTATGTTGGGGAGTGGAGATATTTTTAAAGCAGCTGCCTTGATGCCCCAGTACTTGTGTGCATTTTGGCCACTGAGACTACACACCTCACTATTTCATCCACAGCAAGGCCTACATATATAATTCAGAGTTTCATTAAATATTGTTTCTGGGCCACCACAACTTGGCCCATAGTGGTCCGACACGGCTTCCGCTCAAAAAGGCTTCATGTCGGACCAGTCTTGTAATATCTTGGTTATTTATTTAGGCACGTGTGTCTGTTTTAAAAATTGAATGTGGCCCTTGGGCATTAAAGTTCTCCCACCTCTAGGGTAAATGTTTAATAATTGACAGGGGGTGTCAAGTATAACACCCACAGACACTCATGTCTTAAGTATTACGTATTCTGCATTTTCTGGGTTCTGTGTAAAAGGCACCAGTGGATAAACAAATGTAGGTCTACTTACCGTGTGTGTGTAAAGACGCAACAAACCCTACAAAGTTCGTGAAAAGGTGCTGTTTTGTTGCAGCAGCAAATCCATCCAAATTGGTTTATAGAACTACGGATGATGCCGACTCGGGAGAAAATTGACCTCAAACAGACTCAATTAATATTATTCCGATTGTTCTCAGACAAAAGAAGAAAGTTTTGGAGTTTTGCACACGACTACTCAGACATGTTAAAAGGAAGAAGAGTACATGATGCTAACACACTTCGATATAATGATTAGTTTTCTCCCTACAAAAGTAGATGTGTCAGAAGAGGGTGAGAATGAAATACATACTGAGAACGCCTGAGGCTGTCATTGACTCCGGCTTGAAGGGAGAATGTCAAATGAAAAGAGCAGTCATGTATTTTTCACCAGCTCGAAAAGACGTGACTTTCACAGCATTATAAACGGAATACGCGCCTGCTTTTTGGATGGCAACTGTTATTAGATGAGCACTCTGACGTCTGACTATCCATCTTTCGCACACCCTCTCACCTGTCGTTCACACCTGCGCCCCGACGCCAATGCACCTCGTAACCGAGGAATGCGACGTTTTGCAATAGACGACAATCGCCACCATTTTTCATTTTGTTGGATCCTCACATCGCAGTCATAGCAAGTGGCGACCCAGAAAAGCTCTCTGCCAAAGAATGCTGGCTTTTTTTTGTCCCAGATTCCAGTCCCTAAACCTTTAAAAAAAAAAAAAAAAAACACTTACACTGCAGGCATTGAAGGCAGCTGACAACCACATAACCGGGTCCCCAATAATTCAGAATAGCAACTGTTAATCCAAAAGAAATTCTACGACGTGTGGGCATGACTAGACTCCTACTGATTAGTGTCTTTCGATGGATGAGCATTTCCACCCTTATTTCGGAGAGAATAAGGCATCAGATAACGATCCCCAGAACCCAATAACCAGAATTCTAAACATAAATCTGAATTAACCCCTATGACTACTCGATCTTGACTACGACCTTGTTACCAAAGGGACAACCACTGATTCTGGATTGTCCAGTACAGAAGACTCACCTAACAGTGGTTTATTACCTCTGTGTAGGGACTGAAGGCAGAAACCAACAATGCCAAGTCTCCAATAATGCAGAATCTCCAACTTAAAATAAGTCCGATGGCTAGAATTGAATTCTCCCTCCTAATAAGCAGAGGGAGAACCACTGAATCTCAATTCAAGTACAGGAGGCAGATCTGAAAGGGTTGGCCTATGAGTCAGGCCAACAAGTGGATGACTGTGCCAGAATAAAATTGCATTGCGTGATTGTCTAACCTTATAAAGCTGCCCGTGGCGTTTTGGCTACAGAAAGGGCGGTGGGCTATAACCAGCAGAGCAATTACGCTTGTAATTGTAATGAACGATCCATGTGTAATATTCCCCTCCAGATTATCAAGCCCGCAGCAAACACTTGACAATGGCTAACAAGTGGGAAGTAATTGCTTATTGTCTAGACACTTTAAATCAATCTGTCTCTTTTTGGGAAAAGCAATGAGAATGCTTCCCAGTCACGTGAGGGCTGCTCTGTCTCGCATCTATTGCCTCCGACTCTTTCATCCATTTATTATTTGGGAGGTGGCAACGACAGGGCTCATATCCGAAGTGGTCAGTGGCCAAAGCGCATGTCGACGCCTACGTTAACGATCCATCAAGTCTATGGAGCACCCTCGGTGAAGGGAGTCTTGAAAATCAATAGTCAGGAGCTCTCAGGGCACGATGAAGATTTCTGGGAATGTCGAGGGCCATCTTTCAAAGCCGACTGCAAGATAAAGGCACACGTGCGTGACAAACACATTCTCCCTTTTGCCCAAGCCACAGATGTGCTCAGTGCTCTCCGCGAGTATTTATTCATGAGCCCCAGATTGCTATCTAGATTAAAGATGACAAGGTATCGCTGCCACGCGCTCTCAAATCTCCTGAAGAGCAAGAGGGTGCGGCCAGGCTCTGCGCTCACTGTGGGATAAAGAGGACATTCCAGGTCTCTTAAGACTGGAATTACTTGAGTGTGACTAGAACATGGTCCCCGGCTTCACAAGTTAAAAGGAACCAACAAAATCCCAACTCTAAATCTGAGTTAATACCCACAACCACTCAGGAGGACTCGAACACGGCCGATTCTTGGTTCTCGGATCGACGAGACTTCATCTTGACCACTTGTAAACAGTGGCTACTCGGTGCAGTAGGCAGGCGGACAAACCCAAGCACGCAATACTCCAGAATCCCAACCATAACAAAATGAAGTCCGATCACTACTCAAGACTGACTGGAATCTGATCCCCCTCCCTCGTAAGTAAAGGGAGAACCACTGATTATTAGCTATAGGATCAAAGAGTATTAACCTTGACCAGTGGGTTATTACTTGTGCGAAGGGAATAACAGCAACAGACTCCTAGCACACAATAATCCAAAATCACCGCGATAACTTAAATTGATTTTAAGACCCAAGTGTGACTCGAAACTCACGAATACAGGAAGAACCTCTTGATTCTTGATGCTGTGATACATCGGTTGCCGTCCTCACTTAGTGGTTTTATTACTCTGCGCAGGGACTGAAGGCAGCAGACAACAACCCCTAGCATCCAATAATCTAGAATCCAAACCACACATCTGATTCAATTTATACGAATACTTGAGTTTGACTGCAACCTGATCTCACTCCTAACAAGTACAGTAGAGTGCTAAATCGTGTTCCAGGAATACATGAGCCTCTAACACTTGTGAACATGGCAGAACTCCGCAAATTCAACTGTTACAAGCAACTTGTGATTGATCAAAGTGCTTGACACGTTAACGCTACTATAAAGAGTTTCACAAAAGAAAGAAAAGGTGACTGGAGGTTATTTAAATTGAGGATTAAATACGTGATCAGAAATCGGGGCCGATCACGTGATTTTCAGATGATCCGATAGCGGGTAAAAAAAGATGGGTTTTATTATTTTCTGAACATTTAAAGGTCACAAAACTACAAAGTAATCCAAATGTGCAAACATTTTGCCAAATAGAACAGTAGTATCTTAGTTTTATACTACACAATGTTATTTTTTGCAGCGATGTAATTAGTGTGACACATGCGCGCACACCCAATCACACAGAGACAACATCTCCTCCGCTACGCATAGGTCAGAGACAAAGCAGTGGGTTTTTCTTCATAGGGACAGGCAAGCCAAAAGATTAACTCGTTCATAAATCTGCCTTGCCTGATTAAAAAAGGAGCCTCGAGGTCATATTTCTGTTTGGAGGTTCTTTAAATAACATTCAAAATGTATTGTTTACCAATAAATCAAATGTTTAACAGAGAAATCTGTCATTCTATGGTACTGCTTAATGGGCCTCAACCAAATTGGTGCCGTTTGTGTCCCCGGGCAATTACATGAAAATGCATTTTTATAAAGTGTTCTGCACATGGATATGTATTGTGTTTAAAGTTAACATTCAATTAGTGTAAATGTCATGGCTAAAACCCACTAAGAGTTTCAGTACAAAACACTGACATGATAAAACAAGTTCTGAGATGAACCAATGCACATTGAGTTGTTCTATATGTGTATCATCAAATTTTGTGGTTTAAAAAAAAAAAAAAAAAAGAAAAATATTGAACTTTTGAAAATATTGAAGTAATTGACACTGGTTTGGTGGAATGGTCCATATAATATAAATATATATAACATAACATACATGTTGATGTATGTATATTTCCATATAAATTTGAGAATAATTGGATGCAGACACACATGCACACACTTGGATGGAACAATGCACGCACACTACAAAGTACTACTACTACTGAATAGCGTGCAAATAGTTTTACGTTTATCAAATGTAAAATTGTTACACCGGTGATATTCGCAAATACATTATTACATTATTAAGAGGTACTCTTTTTTTATGTCTGGCATTTAAAGAGCTAAGAGCCAACCTTCAATTTTGAAAATTCCTGGTTTATTCCCATCAATGTCGGATAATTCCCATGCACTTTCCAATTTTGAAAATTTCCATAATTTAGCAACCCGTATCTGGATGGACTTTAACTGTGCCTTGGTTTCCCTTCTTTCAGGGCCTGAAGGCAGCAGACAACGATCCCACCGCCCCCCCTTACGACTCCCTGCTGGTGTTTGACTACGAGGGCAGCGGCTCCACCGCCGGCTCCCTGAGCTCGCTCAACTCGTCCAGCAGCGGGGGCGACCAGGATTACGATTACCTCAACGACTGGGGACCTCGCTTCAGAAAACTGGCGGACATGTACGGCGGAAGCGATGACTAAGATACAAGGAGGATACCAGAAGAAGACTACAACGACGAAATGAAGGAAAGATTCCTTGTGGATGGACATGGAAATGTTGCGATGGAGCTATGAGAAAAGAAAGGAAAAAAGGATGCAGAGATTTTTTTCAAAAACAAAAATAAAAAACAAAAAAAAAACAACCAACCAACTCGGCTTATTGTTGTAGTCTCCGCGTACATAATGCTTGTGAGCGGCGCCGGTGGACGCTCACACCATTCAAGACTGTTGTGGGTATTGAATGCGCTCAGTTACACTTGAACTTCACAGTACAGAAGCACTGGGATATAATGTGCCTTTTTGTACATTTATTTTGGATGGAAATGATTAGTTTTATGTTCAAGGCTTTAATGGTACTGACTTTTTTTTTTGGGGCGGGGGTGATTTCAAAGCTATGTGACACTCTGGTACGCTGCAATCACCCCGTTTCTTCTTTTTTTTTCTTTCCATTTGTTTGTGAAGGCTTATTTAATGAAGGATCATCTGTCGGCCTGGATGGAAAGAACAACGAAGAGCAGCACTGTATAGTATGCGAGACTTGTTCACTAAAATATGACAGTTATGCAGCTGGTTGCAGCTAAATGGAGTTATGAATCACACTTTTGTAGCAGATTATTTTCTTTTATTTTTTCTGGAGTGATGTAGTACAGTAATTGACAAAAACAACAACAAAAAAATGGTTCTGATCAATGTTCACTGATCAACTTCATTTGCCTTAGTCATCTTCATCTGATATTTTGGACTTTTGCTTCACTGTAAAAAAAAGATGTGTGTACATACTGTTTTGTTGTTTTCTTTTTATCTTTTCTTTGGGTGTAGTGTATGAACAAGTGCGAAAAGTTCCAAAACCTGTAAATGTTTCATTTGGACCTCAAAATTGAACTTTTTTTTTTTGCATGTTTTTATCTTTTCATGATGACAAAATGGGGGGGGAAATGGTGTTCCCCAAATTTATTCACAAGTTGGATAATAAAAAAAATCTAGGTGACAGTCTATGTTGTAAAAGCAGAGAAATTTTGTATAACAATATAATTTGAAAGGGGAAAAAACAGTTTAAAAAAAACTCGTCTTGTCAGCACAACTGTTGAATTTGTACCAAAAAAAAAAAAGTGTGGGTGAGGGGGTGTGACATGTAAGGCACTGATATTAAAGCTGAGCTTTAATAGCGAAAACATTTTGGACTTGAGCTGTGTGGAAAAGCATTTTGTTCTGCTCAACTAATTATCTCTCTCTTACCTAAACTATCCAAATAAAAGTCCAGTTTTGGAGCTCAAAAATGTTCTGTTCATTCATTTGTACTCTAGTCAAACACATAGCGACTTCGCTTTTTTTGACATGCATCTGTACTGGCAAGTACGGAGTGTGTGTGCTTTATCTGCCTCTGCAGTCGAGCTGACCACCAGTAGTGCTGCTTTATCAACATTACTGTTTTTTATTTATTCCATAGTTCTTTCACCGTGTTATTTTTCCATGATTGCGTCAAGAAAAAAATGTTCAAGGCCCTTTTTTGTTTGGGACCGCCAACATCAAAACAACAGGGCTCTTGCGGCCGCATTGAGTCAAGGTGAAAGCTGTGTGATGGCACACATCTCTCCCGTAAAGAACATTAGGTCAGATTGTACTTGACTTCAAAATGAAGAAAAAAAACAGGAGGGAGCGAGGGGGGGGGGGGGTGCTTGCCTGTAAGGCACATGTGCATGCAGCCCCCCGGGGAGGCGAGTGGGGATGTGGAGCGGAATGACAAGTGTGTGTCCGCGTGGGAATGGCTGCACGGAGAACTTGTTCAGGTCCCAGTGTGGAACGATCAAAATCACACGTTTGGACCTTCGCGTGTCTGTCTCCAAATAAGTGGACAACTCAATCTGGTAAATAAACACAAAAGCTAAAATGAGTCATGGCCAGAAAATGTTAAGTTGCAGAGATTTGGCCTTGCGTTATTGTGACTTGGACTCGAGTCGCTGTTTTGATGACTTGTGATTTAATAAAAACTCAAAGACTCAAGACTAGACTTGCACTTTGGAGTTAAAGACACAGGGCTAGAGACCACGGCTGTAGTAAAGTACACCTTTATCGAGTCCAAAATAAGTTTGAGTCACAAAGGCCGGTCAAAGTCAAGTCAGAGTCACAAAGATTCGAGGCCAAGTCAAGTCCGAGGCCACAAGGTACGAGTCCTAGTCCAGATGAGATCAAGAGTAAACCTCAACACACGCCACAATATTAGATGCAATTTCATTATGCTCAACGCACTTCTTAGTTGGCAAGGAACCCTTTGCTTTACTAACGATGTGTGCAGATAAACAACAACAACAAAAACTCAAAAACAATGTTGCTTCATTAATGGTGGTCGACCTCGGGGGAGAGACGAATGGGCGATTGGGCACTGGGGAGCAGCAAACTGCACCGAGCAGTTAGAGGCGGCTACAAAAGGACGACGGCAATTTTCAGGAATAAAAACATAGTTGGACTCTGTTGAGTAGATAAAAATATTCTGCGAGTCGGCGACAAGTCCGAGTCAAATGCCAAGGAGTCACTGGGGGTCGGCGACAAGTCCGAGTCAAATGCCAAGGAGTCAAGTCAGAGACAACAACAAAAAACGAGTATTACAGCTCTGCTTGAGATATTTTGTTTGGTTTACAGATCAAATCTACAGTTTATTAATTACGGGATGCGAGCGCAAGGCAATAAGAGGCCTCCCGGTATGATCGGCATCACTCAGACAAGCATCGATGGGAAATTCAGGTCCAGGAAGTAAAAACCCTGCCACAGTTTGGCTTTAGTCACAGATGCTCCTACTCGATTGGCAGGTAAATGAGCTCCCTGAGTAGAAGCAACTGTGGCTAAAACCAAACCGTGGCAGGGTTTTGACTTTGTGGATCTGGATTTCCCATCTCTGCAGACAAGTTGGAGGCAACAACATTTCCACCAATGGTGGCTAGTTTAGCAGTCACACAAAGTTGTTCATGCCTGTTTTATGGATGTGACTCTTATATAAGCCATAGAGACGGTTTGATGAAACCGTTATCATACTGCATGCTTTTATTTTGAAGGTCAGACTTGACAGGATGCATTACGCAGATGTTGCCTGAGTGTTGCTGATCACACCAGGAGGGTTACTGCTTTGAGTTGTTCATAAAATCTTTGCCTTCTGTTGAACCCTTTGTCGATTTCTGTGTTTTTGTTGATTTTTGTTTTGTTGATTTTTTTTTCTGGTTTGAATAAGAGGACATGTAGCAAAATTTGTTAAAGCCCTGTACATGATTCTGAAGGTGTTAACTTTAGCACCTAAGCTAGCGTCAACACAACATGAGAGTTGCTCTGGCGCATCCAAAAATACAGACCACTGATGTAGGTAATGGGGTTGTCACGGCAATAGCAGATGATATTTTCATCATCATAAACCAGTGCAGTAATTAGCAGTAGCAGTTTGACATGTCAGTAACTGCGATGCAATTTTCTTCACCACAAGCTAGTGTGCCATCAAGCTGCCACTATTAGGTCAAATTATGACATACTGATGCTTTAAATTGCACATGGTTATTTCAACATGAAGGATTTATTTATTTATTTATTTATTTTACAAGTACTACACAAGACTCAAAAAGTCACCACCTATGCGAGCGCTACGGTGTCCTGGCTGGTCCAGCGAGTGATGATGCGTTGCCACGGCAATGACGGAGTTTCTATTCTCCATAATATAAGCCGGTGTACCATCGCTACGATTCAGCTGCAGATATTTGAAAATGCAAATACCCCACATGCGGCTCTCTCATCATGTGGATGTCGAGATTGCTTGAAGGAGGTCAGCCGCACCGAGCAGTCGCCTCTTTGAAAATGTCGCAGGTGAGGAAAATAACTTACATACCAGGGCCGCACTACAATTTCACAGTACGGATTATCCCCCTTGAGGAGGAGGAAGAGGAAGAGGAAGAGGAGGGAGCGAGCGAGCAAGAGAACATAAAGGCGCACAATATCCACCATCATGCACACTTGGTAACATTGAGAAAGTGGAGAGGACACCACGGTTGTATTCTATTAGAGATTAGAAGGACAATATACTTGAGGATTAGCATCATTGACATTGAGAATTGTTCATGTAGGCATAATGATTTGCGCAAATATTTGAAAAAATACGACGCAGCTACAGTACTAAAAAATATGCAAATAATTCAGGAAAAATACGCAAATATTAGATTGTGCAAATACCGGATGAAAATATAGACCCATAGAAGTGACTTTCTTGCGGCTTTTCCATGTCAGGGGTCGCAACAACAAGTCACTCGCATCATTTGGTTGGCACGGTTTGCATGCCAGATGTCCTTCCTGACACCACTTTTTTTTATTCGTCCTTGGAATCGGCAAAGGATGGGTATCACACGACAAATACGCCACAGAAAAAAATAATAATAAAATTGAAACTGATACAAAAATTAAGGCATACTAAAATGAAGCATTTTTTGGGGAAAAAAACAACAATAAAACAAATAAAACCTGACAAACTCACTCTAAAAACGAATTAAAACTAACTGAAGTTGAAATATTAGCAAAGGCATCAGATGAAAGATATGGATGCAATATTGGATGAAACAATCTAAAAATATTAGAGGAAAGGAAATAGGCCATAAATATAGCAATATTAAAGCAAAAAAAAAATGAGACAAAAAAATATCCAAACATTAGATGCAAGGTATACGCATATTAGACAAAAACTACACAATTTGTAGAAAGTGCAAAATAAAATGGGAAAAAAGACAAATATTTAAAAAATAAAAACATCAGTAACAAATTAAAAATACTAGAAGAATAATGAAAATACACAAATAGCATTAGACGAAAGTCAAACAAATATTAGATGGAAAATATTACACACATAAATAGTAGACAAAAAGAATACTCAAATAAAAAAAAAATATCCGCAATTATTGTACAAAAATACATTGTTAAATCATAAATATGCAAAGACTAAGTAAAATATGCAAATGTTTTCTAAAATATGCAATTAAAACAGCAAAAATTAGAAAAAAGGTAAGCCATATTCAGTACAATATCTCGTCACTGTCCTGTGAAAAACACTTATGTCCATTTTATTCATTTTGTTATTTTCAAGTGAATGGTATTGTGAAAATTAAAAAAAATGGACAATGTGTTTTTCACAGGACAGCGACGAAATGGAAATAGGGTAACAAAAATACTGTATGCAAATATTAAACAGAATACATGCAAATATTAAAAAATGCAATCAATATACCAAAAATATGACCAAAAAACCCATTGGAAACCAATCTAAAAAATATTAGAAAATACAAACTAAATATTTGACAAAAATACTTGAATATTCAACAAAACAAACACACAGATGAAAAGCAATAAATTAGTATGAATGCAAATATTGGAATATATTTACAAATACTACAAAGACATAGCAAAACATTACTGACAAATTAAAAAATATTAAAACTAAAATTTAAATATAAAGTAAAATGCAGAATACGTCAAGACGAGAGGGCAATACAACAAAACCATGTTGACCTCGGCTGCGCGTTTTGTAGTAGCGTAAAATACATTTGTAATGTTTTCCTTCTCTGGGTCACGTCTCACTTCAAACAATGAGCGAGTGGCGAGGCCGCCAGTGCGGAATATATTCCATGAGAGATTAAAAGGACAATACATGGGGAGGATTATCATTGACATTGAAGCACGTCAGCGCGGTCGTCGCAATGACTTATTTGGCGCGCACGGCAGAAATAATTGCTCATTTGCACATCGCTGTCTTTCCACTGACAGACGGATAAAAATAGTAGATGCATAATAAATAATTTGCAAAGCTAATTAAGTGGGAAGGGAACCACATCGGTTTTCATCTGCCAATTTATGCGGACGTCTTTGATTTACAAAATGCACATTTAGGAAAAAAAAACAAAAAACAAACCTCGGCCATAGTGATAACTAAATAATGAATGTGCCATTCGTTGATGAGAAATATGGCTTGGTTGTTGTTTGGGTTCATCACTCTGTGAAAAAGATGAGCTATTTGCTCGGGGCATGGGCAAAAGATACCATTAATACGTGAATTGACGGTTAAGATTTGTGTTGATTGTTGATTCATGAAATGCACTACTTGAGTGCAACCAGCAGAGGCGCTGTTGATTCTCTCAGTTTGCAACAAGACATTGAAGAAAACACAGCAGTCCCTCCATTTTTTCCAAGGCTGTATATTCGTATTAGCGTAGCATTAATTGCTCGGCCATTGTTGGTACCTTCTTGGTATACATCATTTTCCGTTACCATTGTTGGTATTTCATTCTTGAAACATAATGTGCCCTAAATTATGCAGACTATCAGCATTTTTTGTTTTGTAATGTTGTCCTGATCAAAAGATAAAACAAAATGCTAAAATGTTAGTAGGGGAAAAAAGTCAACCGTTTCATAATAACGTAAACTGCACTTTTCAGCTGAGAAACACTGGCATGGAAACATGAGTGGGTACTTGCAAGGCCCCCCCTCCACACTTTTACTGGAAAATCCAAATAAAGAGGAGGATGTCACCTTGTAACCCGATGGTACTCCCGAGATGTTGCCTGTGGAAGAAGCCTGCAGATTGGTGTTCCAACAAGCACCCGCGGGTCCCATTTATCGACTGTGAACATGGCTTTCGCCACATTGCGGGATTACAAGCCAGCCTAGCTCAGCGCTCCGTGTCTGTGTGTGTGTGTTTGTGAGCAAGTGTCACAGAGCCACCAGGGGGACACGCTGTCGGTAAACATGAGAATACAGACTGCAATGTGACGCCTCCCCAAAAACGAAAACCTCTCTTAAGTTATTCCGTCGCTGACCTTTGGTGGGCCTTAGGAAGACGGATGCTGGCCGGGTTATCGATGGTGGCTCGGAGGGGTCTGGGGGTGGGCTCAGTCTTTCTTGTGGGCTCCCTGCAGGCCGCCACTGAATGAATAAGTAAGTAGGCTGGATGACAGAGCGCCGGCACGCTGGGCGCAGCCGGTCTTTAATTTATTGGTTTCTCGGCCCGGTCAGTCTACTCAGATCAATGGTGTTCATTTCTCTTTAAGTGGAGTATTTAATCCATTTATTTGTTTTTTTGTCTTAAATTCTGGTTTGTGATGTCTTGATTTACAGCACCCTGTGTTCTCATCGTCTGTTTACATCTCTTGAATGGTTTACATTGGTTTTTGCTGCAAAGGGATTTTTAACCTCTTAATCCATTTTTTGTTGTGTTTTGTGTATTGCTCTTATAGTGTGTGGCAGTGGCGGGCTGTGCATTTGGTACCTGGGACGTCAGTGGGGACTTACCTAAATTAATCCACATATTGAGCCATTAAGGCCTAAAGCGCCTGGCTCAACAGCTCCCCAAAACCTAAGGTCGTCTTTGGGGTTACCCTTGAAAACTTCAAGTTTTCCCAGAAATTCAACACGTGCAAAATAATTAATATCTCAGGCCCTGTAGAAGACAGAAACATAATTCCAAAATAATTTGAGACCTTAGACATGTGGCTTGCACACAGGCCCAATTTTATTAATTTTTACTGTTTCAATCGAAGGTGTAAAAATAAAGTCTTAGTACAAGATAAGCACTATTTTTCATGTAAAAAAATCGAGTGGTAATTACCATCCTCTATTCTGTTACAAAGACGTCGATTTTGTCATTGTCTACAAACACATATCTTAACTATATATCACGTCCGAATGGTTCCACTGCTTCAAAGTCCACAAGCGCGTCGTCTATCTATATCAGTGCCGTTACACATCTCACAGCTCCCACGATCGACAGTCGACCACCATTATGACTCGCAAGTATTCCGGAACATCCGCCGTGGGCTTACGACACCGTCACGTGTATATATTCTGATGCATTTTATTGGTTTAGAGACCGATAAGTAAATAATAAAAAGAAAATGACGTGTACGCGCTCTTGGCTTTAAGAGTAGAAAATCCCAACAGCGCTCCCGGCTCTAGTGGTAGAAACGCGGTTATGCACTCCCGTCCTTAATCGGTTAATACCACCAATATTTATAGAAAGAAATTCTACGACACAAAAATGAAATCTAACAGCACACAGGTGTCACGTACATCACCTGCAGCAGTGCAGAGTCTGTATTTGTCCAATAATGGGCGTTTTTGATTTTAGGGTCATTTTTCACACTTCCAAAACTTCTCGTACAAAAGTCTTATTCGCAGTTAGCTAGTTTAAGCTTATAAATGTATGGCCTCGACCTTACTATATTATGATATTCCATGCTAAAATGTCGCTACTCATGTGATGTTGTACAGGGGATGTTCAAGTCTTTTTATTTAGTAGTGCCTTTTTGGCCGGGTTGGCATAGAGACAGACAGACAGATAGATAGTGTGCCCCAAGAAGAAAACTTCACCAGCCTCAACTGAAAACAACAGTCCAGTTTCTGTTAAAACATTCTTGTATAAACATCGCCTCGAGCCCACACAGATGTGACACTGTGACCGCAGAACGGCAGAGAGAGGAAAAACAGAGGGCGTCGGTTTTTGCACCCAAGGGGACACCGATGCTCCCTTTGGACGATGCACGTGGCGCTGGATGCCAGATTTTCAGCTCGTCTATTCAATGTCACTTTGGGCTGCACCGCCGGCGCAAATAAGGCGTTTCTCATCCGGCGGTGGCTCCTCGTACATGAATTGTTCATGCACCTCACAAAGGACATGTAATCGTAAGCTATGCTTACACTGACAAACATTTATTTTGCTTCTGCCTTAAATAATTAAAATAAACAGGCAGACCATCTTGTTTTAAAAGCCTCATTAGATTAATTATGTTAATTAGAAGGCCAAGTTAGTTGTTGTCAACATTTGTGAACCAGCTAAGAATTAGTCGACATGATTGCAAAATGAATGGACAGTAATTGATTGGGACACACCTTTGTGTAATAACTATGTAAATTCCTCATTTAGCATTAATTCAATGACATTCAAACTCTAAGAACAACATATGCAGCTCTTTTGAGACAGTTTTCTGCTGACAGTTCCAAGACAAATACACATTGGTGCCCACATTTCAGACCTTTTCCAGGAAGAAGCTGACATCATTGCCAGAAAACAAGCAGTGATGCAGCAATGATGTCATGGCATTGCCCCAAAGAACATAATGATATTGCTCTAATGTCATACCAACCCAGGACACATACCCTGGGGAGCATTTGCATGGTGTCGGAAGGTTTTATATCGGGATATATAAACCAGCATTGTAGTCGTCGATTTTTTTTCATCTTGCTGAGCTCCAGCATCTATTTGCGTTCCTACACGATTTCTGAAGCTTTCTGGATCTGCTTTCTTTTTAGAGCGAAGGCAGATAGAGAGCAAAATGAGAGAGGACTTGCAGGAGTAACGTGGATGGACAAGGACAGCTGGTTGTTGCCTGACTCAAGAGGGTAGAACAGAGGTGTCGTCTGTGGCGACAGCGAGGTCGGTGAGAGGCCGATCTGTCCCCAAAGGCTATCTTCCTAAGATTGAGCTTGACAACATGTAGCATATGACGTTCAAGCACTAATGTCCCTGCATGTAGCCATGTGAGATAACAGTGACAAGAGGAGCAATTTGGTGGGGGCGAAAAAAGAAAAAGCAATGGAAAGAGCCCAGAGGGACACCAGACATCCCTTTATGACACCTGGCGGCAGAAGGTTTATCCAGTATAAGGTGAATCAAGCTTTAGAATAGTCGACTCAATTGACTGTGAATACAATGACAAAACAATTGTCCTTCTCACTGTCTGGCTCCTGTGCTGCCCTGTCTTGTCCTTTCCTTGGAGTGACCCTTGATTAATTTAAGAAATTAATGTCTACTGTAGCAGATTAGTTTTAACTTGTAATAGCAATGTCCAGCACTAGATGGCAGATAACACTTAAGAAACCCTCTTACCCGAAGACTACTTCTGTACCAGTGAAGAAGGGAGAGCGGGAAATATAAAATGCTAGGACCAATTAGGTCAAGAAAATAGTGTCTTTAAGGTCAAATAGAAAGCAGATTATATGTTCACTGAATTCAAACACAAACCTGCCTAATTTGCTTATAGTCATTAAAGATTTCAACCCAAGTCGTCCACTCTCAAAAGTGCACAGACGATTATATTTTTTCCTCACAAGAACACTTACTAAATGTGTGTTCTTCAAAAATCTAACACTTAATTGTGTTACAAACATGTATGGTGGCTTATTTGGACAAGTGGCGATTTTGATGAATGGCGCACCCGCGATGCAGAAGGCACAAACTTTACATCAACTACGCATCAACTCACATTATTGTGATTGGTTTGGCAGAGTACAAATCTCTAACAAATCCAAATGTATACCATTTACCAAATATACCATAAATATACGCACCCTTACTTTTTCACTTTGAGTCTTGTATGTGGGTCATACCTCTCGTACTCTTCTTAACAATATCGCAGATTCTCACTTATGGTGGGTGAGTCTGAAACCCCGCAAACCGAGGATCACTGTAGTGTTATTGTTGCCATATACTGCTGATATGCGGTTATTGTTCTGTTTTTTTTTTCTCTGTTCTCTTTTCTCTCTGACTGTCTCCTCTCAATCCTCATTCTGTCTGACAGCATTTCCAATGAATATCCATCACAATAAAAATAAGACAGCAAGTATAGCAAACTCTGTTGTTACACAACAAAACCGTTCTGGCATAAGAAAGGCATACAGATCCATCATACAGCAGGACTTAGCGGCCGGGCTGGACAGGTGTAAAAAACAAAAACAAAACAGAAAAAAAAAGACAAAACAATTGTCATTCACTTGGGCTTGCAAAATAAATGACAAAACACTGCAGTATGCATGCCGCCAAAACGAAATGCTTGTCTTCCAAGTCTCATCAGAAAGGGTCAGTGTGTGCAAGTTAAGATTTGAAAGGAAGGTGTTTGTGGTAGTCAACCATCTTGCAGACTATGATGGTTCTGATTTTGCCTTCTTAAGAACATTATTAAGACCTCCACCATCGTATTCATGTTTGCTGTCAGAAAATACTCTTATTACAGGAACAATTTGAGTGAGCGATCCATCCCTGGAGGAAAGAGAAGCTCAATCATTCCGAGATTGAGCTCGACAACTTGGATGTACTTAAATCCAAATGCTAATGTTTTTGTAAGTAACGATGTGACATACCTGTAATGAGGATCAACTTTGGGGAAAAAATTATTTGAAAAAAAAAAATAATAATAAAGTAAAGGCAAAGGCAGTTGTAATGGACTACTATAAATCACTGTCCTCTGATATCTGTTTATGTTCACCTTCCCTCTACCTGATATCGCCTCTACAAACCTAGTATGAAAATGGGATCCATTGGTTGAATGGCTTGGGAGACAGAAAGGTGATGGATCAACCTGCTTTTCCGGGGAAGTAAAGTTGGTTTTATCTACCTGTATACTCTATAGTGTCAGCACACAAGAGAGGTTATCTCAAGGAACAAGGAATTTGAAGCGGATCTAGAACAAAGCTCCACACACATAAAAAAACAAAACAAACAAAAAACAACAACAACAACTGAAACCCATATGAACAAGGGCGAACCAATAGGAAAACTCTTTCTAAGGAAAAAACCTCAAACAGATCACAGACTCGATCCGTCCAAAATTCTGAGAGCCACCCTCTCAGGATCATAGACCATCTCCGGTCTCAATTTCTTAGTGAAAAGAACAGGAATTGCCACTACACAAAACTAATTACTCCACTTGTTGTGATTTTACCGCATTTATATGAGCAATTTAATATAGGAATAGGAAAAGCAATGTCTCCTGGGAAAGAGCCCTGAGGGACACTAGTGCACTGCAATGAATTCCTCCATGGCACCTGGTGGCAGCAAGATGATAAGATATGAGGTGAATCAAGAGTGGACGGATGTAACTCAGATCTGAAATAAGATGGAAATAAGACGGAGAACATCATTTCTCTCCTGCCAAGCTAAATATGTGAACTGGCACTAAGGAGAAAGAAAGGCTATTGAACCCCTGGAGTGCTTTTAGATTTATTCATGCCTTTATACGCTTGACATCCCATCACCCTCTTGTCTTTAAGGGTTTAGATCCCTTGGTCACATTTTCAACAATGGAAAATGTCTTCCAATGAGAACAAATAATGTCACTTTGGTTTCAGGCAGTCTGGTCAACGACTTCACGATCAGTGGTTTATAAATGTGCTTAAGGCGAGTCGCGCCTGGATCAATGGGCTGCTGTTAGTACAATAAGATGGTAATTGTACTGTCCACATGGAGGAGAAAAGAGGCCACTGGGTAGGCCAGCCTTTCCTGTCTAGTGAGCCTATTGTAGTCAGGCAAGGCGATGTGTAGCCCAGGGCAAAGAGTGACAAACCGTCAGCCGGCAAGGAACAACATTGTGCAGTCGTCTTAAAGAACACTAACTCTGAGTCACACGTTCTCAAAGAAGATGTAATTCCATTCACACCATCCATTTGTATTCGACACTGGATAATGGATCTTCAAAAATCATTAGTCAGCTCCAACATATTCACCAGCCATCAACTGTTAAGTAGTGATAAACACCGCGATTAGAAGATGCCTCTAATCCCTTTTGCTCACGAGTGACGGAATTCCCGCATTATAATAAATTGCTTTTTCATGCTAATGAGAGATGGGGCCCTGGCTAGCTCTGGAGGTGTAAAACACATTTAGATTGCGAGTGAATGATGTAGAATGGGTTTCACCCTACGCTAACTCATCTTTCTTTCCCACAAATGGCTTCTCCTCACGATTTGACTGCTCGCCCTTAATTTAGAGTGAGGAGTCGCGATGATGCTCGCTCTGTGTGGCGGAAACATTTCCAAGCGGGTTACAGTCTTGAGCACAGATTTTCACTCACGGCAGAATTCGGAGGCGTTCCAGTGGGCATTATTGCTAACCTGCACTGCTTGGCTCATTTGCATTTCTCTTGTGGATGGAAAAGATACAAAACAAGGCTTCCACTTTATTGCAGCTGAGGATGAAATCTTTAGAGAGGCTGATTTATACGGCTATACAGTCCACCATTAAAAAGCAAAATGACTTTTTAGGCTGCCTCACTATTTTATCACATATATAACAATATCTCCTACACATTGAGAGAAATGAGAGCATACTGTGACTGTATTTTCACAGTACTCCCAAACTGTTCTTGGAATAGTTCTTCAGTTTTTCCATTCATGTATTTTTAGAACAGAGCGTGCCTGAGTAGCAGCACAAAGAGTTTCGAGTTTATGCTTTACTTGAAAACATGGATGTGTTGTTTTATGCATGGGTAAACAAATGCACAGCGAGGACAGATGCTGCATTTGATATTAGCGCAGTCGTACAGCAACACGGGTATCACAAACATAAAAACATGTTTTAGGCGCGTTAGCTGTGTACAAGGGCTCGTAAATATTTGTAAACAGTTCGGCGCAACAGAGAGTGTCCTGGCAATTGGATTGACACATCTGAGAAGAAAACAACTGCAGTGGGTTATGAAGACAGCCCAGTGGATCACCAACAGCCCACTTTCACGCTTCGTGGAGATCTACTCCAGCCATCGCATTTAACAGACCACAAAGATCTGGGATGACCCCACCCATCCAATACACTATCTTTTCTCCAGCCTATCCTCTCGAGTCACCAAAACCTGCATCAACACACCGAGGAATAGTTTCTTCCCCATGGCTGTTCCCACCCATTCCCTGCACTTAATTTAACTAACTTTTAATGTGATGATTTTTTTTTTTTGCATCTACTGAGATTTGCAACCAAACAAAGTGTTGTGGTATTTTTATACAATGGCAATAAATATGCTTCTTCTCTTGGCTATGCATATTACGTACTAAAATGAACAACAGTACAAATAAATAAAGTATGATTAATCATTTTAGTTGATCTAAAATTGATTATTTGTGTTACAAAACATATAAGAAACATATGAGGTCAATGACAAAATTAGGACACTGAATTCCTAAACCTCAAGTGTGTTGGAGGCTTGGTAATGAAATGTGAGGGTTCATACGTCGCCCTCTGGGTGAAGTAAAACACAACAATCACTGATGCACTCTGTGCCGTTTCTTAAACAGTCAAACACTGGCCCCAAAACCAGCAGCTTGCAAAAATGCAAGCCAATTTGAACTGCAAATTCCTTTAAACACGCACACATACACAGAACACCCTCAAAGGGACAATATCTCTGTTGCATTTTTTTTTTTTTTTAAATAGTGACGTAACAGTATAATAGATCAGGTTCCCTCACAGCACATCAACTGTTCAGTTTATGAACAGAATTGCATGCCTGCCAGAGAGGAGTAAATTACCCTTGTAGCTATTAAAAGCACCCCGTAAAAAAATCTAGAACAGTTTGAATGCAAAAAAAAATGCAGTGGAAAATGAAGTTGTTTATTTCAATGAAGTACGCAAAATGAAAAATTGACATTTTAATGTAATCTTCCCACAAAGACACAATGGGCCTGATTTACGAAGATCCTATAGAGCACGTACTAAATTGCGTCTTCACTCACTCAAACCTATCCTATTACTGAGTTACAGAAAAGGAATTGATCACTGAGAATTTTGAGAACAACTGCCTAAGGGTCAACATTTGTTTGATTGAACTCACTCTGAGTGCGTGGCAATCGGCAGCACTGTATCCGCCCATCCTGAGTAACCTTAAAACTTGGGACAGCACACTCAAATTGCTCTGGGAGAGGCCAGCAACGATTGTCACTGAGATGACCCATGCACAAGGAACTGGATCGGAGCCTAAAATCTTCGACCCGGTCTTCCCATCTACATCTACAGTATGTGCAACAACTGCTAAGTGAATGCATGCTTTGGCTGCGGACATGACTTTTCAAACCACATCAGTAATACATTAATAACAAGGTGTCCATAGACTGAGACATCAGCCGCATATGAGGCCAAGATCAATAGTTAATTGAATAAAACACACCACAGTTTGACATGCATTACTGCCAATTAGCGTCTTAAATAGGAACCATGGAGATGCCATTTAGGCACATTAGTCAAGAACCGACTATGCAAAACCAATAATTCCTCGGTTATCGTTGGCTGGGAGCAAGTCATTAAGCAGTTATGTGGAAAACAGGCTCTCGGAAGAATTCTAACATTGCAATGTGGTTTAAGTATCCAAATTTGTGACTGCAGTTAGTCTGATTGAAAAGGTGGAAAATCGTGAGCCGGATCTGCCTCCCTGCCGGCACAAAATAGGTGGGGGTGTGACCTTGTTATCCCCCAGTCTCAATGTGAGCTGCGACACCATTAATGGCGTAATACAGTGATCAATCACACTTTATAATGGAGGAAAGAGAGGAAGCAAGCTTGTCTTCAGCCAATTTTCTCATTCTGCTCTCCTCTTTTGCTTCTGGCTGCTTTCAATGTTGCATTGTTCGACGACGTGCTACAAATTAGCTGATAGTTCTGACGCAGCGCTTTGGAGACAGTTACTGAACCGTGCAGGATTTTTGACGGGAGATGTTTAGCAAAGCCTCACTTCAAGTGTCACTTAGCTTTGAATATGTGCTTAAAACAATCCCGATGTTTTGCTCCCAAGTGGCACAATTGGGATATGTAAAAGGCAGCGTAAAGAGAAAAAACAAAAAACAACAAAAAACACATGCACGTACACATGCATTCTGAAGTCTACAAAATCACTTTGTCTGTCAATTTGCCGGAAAATGCATCCAAACTAATCGGAAGAAGCTTCATCGTGCAACAAGATTAAGAACCAAAACATACTGCCAAAACAACAAAAGACTTCATCGGGGGGGCTGGGGGTGGAAGGTCTTAGACTGGCCAAGTCAATCACCAGAGCCTAACCCAACAGAGCATGCATTTCACCTCCTGAAGAGCAGACTGGAGGGAGTAACCTCCAGAAACAAACAAGAACTGAAAGAGGCTGAGGTAAAGTCCTGGCAAAGCATTTCAAATGAAGAATGCAACAGTCAATGTCTCGTAGGCTTGATGCAGTTATTGCAAGTAAGGGTTATGCCACCAAATATTCAATAATATTCACTTCAAACAAAAGGTGCTCTCTCCTTAACACATCTCGATACAAATACCATGAAATAAACGCTGGAATTCGGAATTATTGTCTCATATTCATCTTTTGATCAGAAACACAAACATTTTCAGTATGCAAAAAAATAACAACAAAAGAACTGACCTTGCTGTTACAGTTCCAATATTTTTGGAGGGGACTGTTGGATTTCAATTCGTAAATAGTCCGACATCACACCGCAGTGACAGTGTGTTATTCACCGATTGGCTGCCCCGAAAAAAAAAAAAAAAAGCCGTCTCTTGGTTTACGCCAGTGCTGACGTAGATTACAGAAGTGTGCGGAGGATACATGCGGCGTGAAAAAAGCAGGCTCAGTTACCAAAGTACTTATGTTTTTTCTTTGGATTGTTTCAAATTGGTGGCCTAGTAGAGTTTTTTTCATGCAAACATTTACTGCAATCATGACTTTACGATTACATTAGCATAGTGCTAAACTACGATGTGTTCCACTTACGTACAAAGTCGGGCGCGCACTAACAATCTCTTCAAGCACAGTGTTGGAATCCCTTGAACAAAGCATTTTATACACGTGAGTGCTCATATTACCAAACAACATCCCACAGCGAGTTTAATTGCACATCCATTTAACATTTTACACCGCTTCTTAATTTTGTCAGATGGGAGCGATGTGATCCAAATGGTAATTTTGTCTCTTAGGGCTGATGAGCACGTTTGGAGGATTGTTGGGTGCATTGGCGGCCATCTATCATCATTTCTGGACTAATGGGCGCAACCTTATCGAGGATGACATTTGTGTTTACGCACTGGAAATTACCTTGGCTGAATATCTGACACAACGCCTTCTGGTGTATTACAACATAAGCCGCGGGGGTAATAATGTGCATCCACAAAAGATTGCATCAGACAAAGCCTCTTATTAAGGACAATATCAAAAACGCTCTCATTTGCGATTTACATGTAAATAAAAAGTATGCGGCCGAGAGATGCATTATGAAATGCTAAGACTGTATTTAACCATACGGAGACACCCACTCGCTGTGTCGACGCCGACTTCAAAGCTATACATGACGTGTCACTCAAAAACAAGCGAAGAAACAACCTGAATTTGCCTAAACCCCGTAAGTGTGGCTCTGTAAGCCAATGACTGGGCATCGTGCACTGGGCACAGCCACGTATCCAAATGGTGTAATTGATGTGAAATTTTGGGCTGCATTCCATCAGCAACCATGCAGGGTTTGGCAGCCACAGGAAAAAAAAAAATCCCATCAGTCTCTTGACTTAATTCTTCCTCTGAGGCTTGATCATCTAGCGTGAGAGGAGGACTGAGTGGGGAAGTTAGAAATGAGAGGTGGTGGTGGGGGGGGGCTCATGCAGAGGCACGTTTCTGTATTTGCCAAGCGCGGCACTTGCATCTCCCAAAGACGGTATTAAGGTGGACTGCTTTCTTTTGTGTTTGAAAGGCTGTGATCGCTGCCAAAGCTTGCCGGAGGACCGATTGGCTGAGACAAAAGCAGCTTTTTGAATACGTGTGGGTAGCATAGAGGAGCGAAACCAATGGAAGCTCGTCCTGACTTGAGAGGACTCCCACCGACTCCGGTGGGAGACGTTCTGACGGAGCCGCCTACAAAGCCGAGGTGGAGAAGGAATGACAGGGTAGATACAAATAATTTGCTCAATCCAGAAAAGAACAGACTGTAGGGTGCTCTTATCCTGGTTTCCTTTCTCTCAATAACCCAACAAAAGAGGATGCTACACATCACAAAGGCGAGTAGTTGACACAAGTTACTGTAAAAGACTGGGGATTTTTAAAATGCCCCTTGCTATTTGGTTTCCAAATCAATCATCAGCTCTAAAAAAAAGTATGTGTGCGTGTGTTTGCGTATTTGTCTGGAAATAGCTATGCTGTCATCTGCATTGACAATTTAGAGACTTCAATGAACCCAACACTGTAAAAAATATATTGTCGCTGTCCTGTGAAAAAGACGTATGTCTAATTTTGGGAAGTTCTTTAATTTTCACATTAATGCGATGTCTGTAAGGCAGAAACACCATTCATGTAAAAATAAGAAAAATGAAGAAAATGGAGATAAGTGTTTTTCACAGGACAGCGAGGATATGTTGGGTGGACTCAAAATTCCAAGGCAACAAACTTCAAAAGCATTTTAAATTGGGGAATTCAACTCAATGTTTTAAGTTGTGCTGTTAGGAAAATTGCCTTTCCAGCATTTCACACTTACTGTGCGTGTGGAATTTGAGTTAAGCAACAAAATCTCAGGGGGCGGCCATTTTGCCACTTCCGTCGACTGAAAATGACATCCCAGTTGCTCAGGGCTCAGGTAACGACCAATCACGGCACACCTGCTTCTGAAGCTGAGCCATGATTGCAGTTTGTCAGGCCTCAGATAACGACCAATGTCATATTCAGTCGATAGATGTGACAAATGGCTGGCCCCTGAGATGGACAAAAACGGGTGGATTTTACTGCATAACTCATATCCCACAAACGCAATATTAATCAGAACGCCATGTTTCGACTAATGCATAAAACATATTCTTGTAAAGAAAATTTGGGGATTGATTTTCCCTTTAAGGATACAAGTAAAAACAGCTTCTCATTTGTACAGTTTTTTAGCAAACTACAGTGGTAAAAAGCACCAAGGAAGAATTGGTTTGAATTTTTATGATGCAGGCTCCTCCTACAGTTGTGAAGTGTGAATGTGAATTTTGAAGCCATTTTCACAGCTCACATAGGTGCTGCAGTGTCACTATGGCAACGACAGACACATTATAGCTGCTAGTTTAAGCGCAAATAACGACATATTGTTTCTTGCCGTTGCCATTAAGCACTGATACATGCTGTAAAAACATTAATCACCATTAAGTTTCATTTCTTTGAATAATGCAGATGTTGTAAACTTTAATGTCTGTTTTTGCTCACACCCATAGAGTAATCATAACGTTACGGGCTGGTTACCAGAGCGAACCGATGCATAACCGAGCACATATAATTGGATATGGTTGTGACCCGCACTGCTTTATGGCAGTTGCACCCCAACCTCCCATCCTAACCCCCACCAAAGCCCATTGTTGTTTTTTTTTATTCTTACAGGTGAGCAAAGAGGTGACACGGCACAGACCCACTTCGGTAACAAGGTGCAACGAGATCCGTCTAAATGCGAGCAGGGATTTGACAATCCCTTATGGGAAGTCTATATTTTATTCATGGGGATATTACCGTCGTTCCAGAGTGTGCCTTAAGACAATGATTAATATGAGTATCTCCACAAAGGAAGTGTTTCTAAAACTGCTAGCACATTTTTAAGAAAGACAAAAAGGCTGGCTGATCAGTTCGGGCTCATTGGAGCTTAGATAGAAATACTCTATTTTACTCTGGCTCCTTAGAAAGCCACCAAAACCCCCACCCTCCCCACACACACCATGGAAGCGGTGGTACTGCCGATTAGAGTGCCATTAGCTGAGCACAAAGGAGGTTCAGCTTTAGACTGTACCAGATTTACGGCGGTGGGGGCCCACGCACCAGTGGCCCTCTTTAAGCAGGCCCATTGTTTTGTAGCGCTATGGATACAAGATAATGGATGCACGCAATGCGCCTGCAATGATGGCAGCTCAGGAAATGGGGACTGGGCTACAGAAATGTGGAACAGGTATTTCAGACCACTCAAACCGCTCAGTAGGAGGAGTCTTTGCAGGGTTCACACTGCAGAACTGCTGGCAGTGTTGTACAGAAAAAAAACATTTAATAGGGACACGGTGCAGTATTCCTGAGTGGGATTTTAATTGCATAATTGCACACAGAGGGAACGGCGTCTTGCCAAAGACGCAGACAGAAATTATGGGCGTGTGTGCATTTACAGCATGTAAAGGCCTGAATTCCCTCATGGACGTAGTCATTTCACAACAGCGGGTGGAACTGTTGAGGGCCTTTTTAGGTTGACTTGTTAAGTTAACAGCCAACAATAGAGGTGCCACGGCTCGACCAGAATTATAGACCACGAAACTAAGAGTGTATAATGAAGCGGTTATTTTAAGGTGAAGTTACATTAAAATTGTTTACTGAATGTGAGAAAGTGGGTCGACGGGAACAGCAATCTCCTTTCCTGGCCTAGGCAGTACCAGAAGCATTTACCACCAAAACGCTTTCGACGCAATTATATTAATTATTCCTAACAGTCTATTTTTTTTCATTTTGTCGTGTTTCTCTAGGTTGCACTTCTTCTTATGTTTTTGTCATTTATAAGATAGCTTGATAGTGCTGTTATACGGCATTTTTGTGAAGTACAGGCAGTCCTCGGGTTACGTGGTACTTGACCTACACTGTTTTGACTTTACGACGCCTAGGTTTCGTCCGCCATTTTGTCTTCAGCCCTATAGTGTGTGTGAAAAAAAAAAATGTAGGATTTCCTAGCGATGCTAGTTCAGCCAAGAGGAAAGCCATTACGATGGAAACGAAGCTGGATATCGTCGGAGGAAGGCGAGACGCCGGCGAAGATCGGATATTTAGGGGGTATCAAAGCGTGAATTCCGGCTGACGCGGAAATTCGGTCTACGTCGCCAGCGTAAGAACGGAACTCGCTCGTAACTTGAGGACCGCCTGTAGTGATCATTTCAAAGTGCGACATGATAGTGGTGGTATTAAGAGGTGGATTAAGTGGGGAAATTCCACGGCATAATGGTTAGCAGTGTGCAGAGGATCAGTGGTTAGTCTATGAAAAGACACGACACGCGTGTTAAGTGTTTTTAATCCCAAACACACTGCACCTAAACAGCAATGGCAGACAACATGGTTCTTGCAGCTTATTATACTTCTCTGACAAAGCATATATTTAATACATTTTAATGCATCCACTGTAGTCATAACAAAGGCTATCCATAACATGGTTTCAGATAAAACAGACACCGTTATCCACTTGCCTGTGCAAACATGCAATGCACACATGATCGGTGTCACAGATACAGTACGTTACCAACCAAACAGCAGTGGCAAACAAGCTATTTCTGCCTTTGTGCTGAGAATGTTTCACATTTAATACAATATGAATGTGTGACAGCAGTCGCATGATTTAAATACAGTCCATTGAATTCAATGCGCAAATACTCCAATAAAGGTTATTCAGTAGATATGTCACAATATCGGCAATATCGTGATATCGCGATATTAAAATTGCCACAATATATCGTCATCATCATGTCACAATATTAATAGCAGCAAATCTGTTTAAAAGCCCAAATTGTTTTGCTGTTATTATGTACAAAAACTGAATATTGTGATGTTTTTTTTATATGAGCTCTTTTTTTAATAATATCGTGACCTTTTATACAGTATTGTGAGCTTTTTATATCGCGCTAACGTCCCTAGAATATCGTGAGAATTATCGTATCGTGAGGTTCATATTGTGATATTATCGTATTGTGACATTTAGATAATGACATCCCTACTATTCAGCAGACAGTTTTTGAGATTTTCTTTATTTTTTTTTTTTTCTCGTTGTTTTTGGTATTTAGTTTGCAATGCTTCCCAATTGTGTGCTCTTTTGATTAAATAAAGCCTACTTGATCAACTGATATGAAATTCCTTTAGCACCCAAGTTCATACAGCTTGGGATTGAGAACTATGCATGATAAAAAGATATGGCCAAAAGACTCACTTGTCTAATAATTGTGGCCACAGTGAGTACAGTCAAAATCTGATCAATGGAAAGTGCCGCCAGAGTAGTAACCGGTACCACCTCCATATGTGTGTGTGCGCCTCATCCCAACAATCAGCAACCATTAGGTTGACGCAGACGGCGTTTGCTGAACTTTGGTTCCCTGCGGCGATTAATGACAGTGCTTGGTGGTGTCACACGTGTCTGTGCCTCCGCTGGGATGCGGCAACACTCGCTGCAGGGGAGAGATGTACTAATCATGCACACGGCGGCAGATTTGGAACGTGAGACAGCACGGGCGGTTGTTACTCTGTCTTATTCTGACATCTTGTTTTTTTGTGTGTTTGTGTCTCGCACGTTAGGTAACGACGCAGTCAACTCAATAAATGAGATGCATTTTTCAGCTGTCATTCATTGGGTTGATACAATACCATGGTATGCTATTTCATCTGGTTAACTACAGGCTGGGAGAACTTCACCTCCCACCTGCCCCACACTGTACACTGTGTTCTCATCCACTCAGCAGCTTTGATCCTGCAGTTCAGCTAGGATTGCTCGCACAAAAAAAAAAACAGTAGATGGTGCAATTAGGTTTTACACAATCAGAATTTTCGGGGCAGATCGCCGATCAGTGAGCTAAAAAGAGAACGATATCCGATCACCGATCCGAAGACGGAGCAGTATGTCTATTTAAATCACTAGTTTATTTACTTATATGTATTTTTATTTTTTTAAGTGTATATTAATGAATATTTACATGTGAATATGCCAGTTTATAGCTGTTGGCTAGTTTCTACTATCTGTATTCCCTTGGCAGGTTGTACTATTTCAAGTAAACTTGTGTTCTGGTTACAGTGCATCAACAGAAACATTCCCAAGTAGTTTTGCCAATGTTTAGCAATCTTTGCAATGCCGCAAGGAAGGAAAGTAGTTGAAAAAAAAACAAGAAGTGTGATTTTAATATACGTAGTAACAATGTAGCTGCTTTCAAAACATGCCAAATAAAATGATATCTGTGTAAAATCTAGTTGCTATTCATTTCTTTATGTTCCATCCTTGCTTTGCTCCTCTGTCCGTGGACAGCAGCATGTTTAGAAGTATTCCATACACCTGCAGCGTACAATTTTACTCTGACTATGACAGGGGACAATTTGGGAAAAGGTAATACCCTAAAAGGATATTTTGGGGATGATTTCACCAAAGCTTTACTTAATAAAAAGAAACAAAAATAAATTAACATTAACTGTCTAGTACAACCCCAAAAAAGAAATTGCTCTTTCCTGTTTACTTTCTGTTTCGAGTTCTAGAGCCGCCTTGAGGCAGAAAACTAGCTGGGCAATGCAACAAATTTGTTGATTCAAGCGCTGGATTATTGGAATTCCTCATGATCGATAATCCATTTATCATGCCTGCCCTTTGTAATAGATTGGTTTACCAAATAGTTTATACCAGTTGCGGGCTGTGCATTTTGTATCTGGAATTTATATGACTTCCACTTCTCAATTCCACCACGATCACATCGCAATTACAAAACATCCCTACATTCCAATGAAAAACAAAAGAAAAGAACCTAACTGTCATCTAGAGCAATTCAGACTTGATATTAATCTAATATCATGACAAAAACATTTAAATAAAAGGCGTCACAATCAACAGAGATTATGATAATTAAATGGAGTAATGTTTGCACATCTTGGCTTCCTCTAATAAACCAATCATGGAATGGAAATATGCTGATGCCATCGAGGGTCAGCTCGCAGGCCTTGTGAGAAAGATTTTGAAATCTGATTGGTTAAAGAAGTGGTCCCATCATTGCTAATGTAGTTTACATTACATCTGCAAGAACTATTGATTCTGAAAGCCATGGGCAGATTAAACTGACATGGCAACACATCGAGGCTTAAATCTGACTAAACAAATACATCTTCACAGTACTGGAATGAGTTCAGGGAAGAGAAACACTACAAAATGAAAAGAAAAGACATTTGGAATAGATGAATACAATTTTATGGAACAAATGTTAGAATTTAGGTTGTAAATGTAGGTCATTGCTTCTGATGTGTTTTGACCAGCAGAGAAGGCCTTGCTTGCTTGCGTGTCTGTCACTGTTCTATAAATACATTTAGGAAACAACACTGAAAGGGTGTCATAATGAAAATGTTGATGCTTTCTTTCGAGGGGCGGAGCTAACCTTAACCCTAATCACGGTTAGCAGAGTACGGAAAAAGGGGGTTCGAAAGTTGTTGTTCGACGTTCAGGATATGGAACACTTTAGCAGGCTACACAACACAGGTTTTATCTGACGCTCATTTATGTGAGATTTTGGGTGCTTGAAAACGCAAATCAATCTAATAATGGCAAAGTTGTTAAACATTGTTATCGGGTTGCCTGTGAAATTATTTGACATGCTTGTTGAGTGCTCTTAACCAAAAGTACACCACAACCTGAATGCCCTGTCCTGATTATCGCCAAATTGTAAAATCCAATGTCTCCACTGCTTCGATATGTAGCAACAACCCGCCAAAAACTTGTTGATATAAAATTTGAATTCTACAAATTCATCAAGCCTTGATTCCCATCAAAACATCAATGTATCATGTCTGCCCTCAGTAATATATTCCACAACCTCCTCTGAACAGGTTAAGTACACAGTGGCGGTAATCCATCCCGATTCTTTCTTCAAATGTTCCAGTTCAAGACACTACAGCAAGGAGCTTTTTTTTTTAGACCGCTTTTTGCCTCGCAAGGACCTTCCTTAATCCAGGTTCACGGTCACAGACGTGTATGCTTTCTGACAGAAACACCGACGCTGGGTATGTAAGGGAGGGAGAGGGAAGGGCTACGCCGCTAATCTCCATCTTTTCCAGTGAAGTGTGCGCAGTGACAGACAAATGAGGTTGTCTAGAACTCATTAATAACATCAATAAAGCTGCCATTGCGCATCTCATTGCAATGCTCAGGAGTCACCGTTACGGCGTACGCAAATATTTCTCCTTTACGTCTCTGCTGGCCCCCTCTCTCAGTTGGCCGCCTGATTTGTGAGTCTGATGACTCAATCACAGGTAATGGAGACAACGGTTCTCCTCATTAAACTCCAGATCCGGCTGATATTTGCACCATGTTGTGCCTCAAAAGAATTGCTCGACGTCCTTCTCGCTTCTTTTTGTCCATGTACAACGCAGTAAATATTACCTACTAAATACGTGCGCCTCATGAATGATTTCCTCACGTTTGTACCCTTTTAGAGGACAAACCTTAACATCAAACTCGGACGCGATTGTGTTCTTATCATATGGAGAAAGAGTGGTGGTTCTATCTATCATGTTTTTGTAACAAGAAAGAACTGGCACAGGACATATACGCTTGCTCTGGTGCCAGTCCTACTTTCACAGTTTGGAAGGTGCCAGAGTAGTCAGATTGATCTCAAACACACCATGTGCTCCAAATTTAACTTGCACAAAGTTAAAGCGGCACCAGGCAAGAGTTGTTGTTTCACTCCCTGATAACGGACACAAGACATGCTCACAAAAAAAAAAAAGCCAATGAATGTACAAGGGGTTCTTAGTTGCCGGGTAACAGGGCATTCTCTTTTTTTTGTTTCCGTTTTTGCTGCCGTTTTTCATTTGATTTTCATTTCTGTACGGCCGAGAGGTGGTTTTCATTCACATATTTACTGGAAATATGTATTACTACAGCGTGAGCATAACTGCTGTGGGACGTGACAATTACAAAGCCCCTTTCATTTGTAATTTATCTATTCATTTAAAATTTTTAAAGAAAGGAAGTGAACACACTATCCCTCTATTTGTGTACCATGACAACTTAGAATACGGTAGGCAAGTATCTCACAGCATGTCCTAGGGTTTATCTGTCTTCTCGCATTGCTCCATTTGGTTGATTTGAAGCTTCTTGCCACCACACAAAAGACCGAGGGGCGATCAACAGTAATTCTCTTCCAGTTCACTGGAGCTTCACTTAAATCAAACAGCTAATGTTTAAAGAGACTCAATGCCCTCAAGGACACCAAGAAAGTCGCCGATCTAATAGAACTTGTGACAAGGATTTTGTTTTGGGGGTGGAGATACAGGTAGAGGCAGGTATAATGCAACGCATTTATTGGGTGCGAGTTTATTCCTTGCCGTTACTAAATTCTGACGAGCTAGGGCTGGCTAGCTATCGCAATCAAACACTGTCCTTCCATGGTTCATCCAAGTAAAGAATTGTAGCCTCCATGGTGGCAAATAAGGTACACTTTGGTCAAGTAGCGTTCTTAAAAAAAAAAAGGAGAACAAAGGGTAGCTGCATGCGCAGGAAGAGATAAAAGAAAACAGAGAAGCTAGGCCAACCGCTAAGATAAATGTAGAGCAGCGCAACACCAGAATAAGTGCAAAGGTGATAGACTTTAAATGTGGCACAACAGTGGCATAAGCAAGAACGGCCACATCATGGATCCCCTTTTTTTTTCTCCATTTGTGTTCTGTTTTCACTTTTCACTGTCCCTTCATAAACCTTGTTTTGTCTAGCTGCATTTTTGATAAATATCACATGTGGCCCACGGGGCATAATTTAGCACGACCGCACCCAGAAAAGCCATTCTTGCTGCTCACAATTTAGACAAAGCAAATCAAACACTTTAAAAAAAAAAAAAATGTTGACTTTTGAAAACTTTGTCTTACTGCGGAACTATAAAGTGAGATCATAGGAGATGAAACCTATTAGATGCCTCGCCAAACTTGCAAAGAATGACATTTCACAGAAAATGAAAAATATCAAAGTATAGTCTGATCTTATGTGAGTATTGCGACTCTGCGCTTTGGGGTGAATGTGAATTAGCTATATGTCGATTCAGTGTGTAAAAGTGTATGTGTGCATGATGATTGTCTTGTCTTGCTGTCTGTCTTGCTCTCTCTGGCCACTCAGTGCCACCGGGGAAATAAACAGGAGCAGCACAGCAGGGCTAATTAAACACTGCTCCTTAGTGCCGCAGCCAGCAAACCACTGCAACTTGGATCCGTCACGATCTGACAGCACTTGCCGCCAAACACTCACCGTCGCCATGACCACCAAGGAAGGCGACGGAAGGGGTGGCACAGCAATCCCCACAGTGATTAGGGAATGTGTTGTAATAATTTAGCTTTAAGCCTGTGCTACATTATAAAATGTTAGCAATCTCAGAGCCACGATGCACCATGTGAAACGGGCGGATCATCAGCAATGGTGCTTGCATTGAACCTTGGCTACAATGAAGTAAATATCACGGTTGTATCATCGCGTCACCAGTTTGCGTCACGGCACACATTTAAAGGCGGAAAAGGAAAGGGGACACACGTAATAATCGGGCCTAAATTGTGCATTTTTCTTCCTGTACGATTACGTTTTCAGAAGCCTGATTATCTGACGTCTCTAAAGGATTATCCTGATCCATTATCTTGTGGTGTAGTGAGTTAAGAGTCATTTTCCCTGATCTGTTCGGAAAAGGGTCAGGAGCTCTATAATTCCCCGTGATGAACGTATTTGTGATGTCCTCCCAACACAAACTTTTTCACAACAATCTATGCTTGCACTCAAGGATTACATACGATATAGTGCTTTTTGAACATGGAGCTTTGCAAAAGCCGAATAATAATCCTGATCATTTGAATCAGGTGTGTTGGAGGAGGGAGACATCTAAATTAGGCATGGATAGGGGTTTTCAACGACCGGACTTGGGCACGCCTATTTTTGACTGTAGCTTTCTGCTACAGAACCTGAACAACCCCGACCTGCAGAAAGCCTGAGTGATTAAGGTAGCCCCCGCCTGACGTACTAAAGGTGGTGACGGAGATGTGGCAAGAGAGGTAGCCTATAACCCGTATCCCACTGAGCAGTGAAGGTTTGCGACCTTTAATGAACCCTGACGAAAAATCAACATTAACTACGTTCGCAAACATCTCGCAGAGCTTCGCCGCTCAGTGGGATACGGGCTCAAGCACTAATCTAAAGGCAAGAGCTGTGCAAACTCCACTGCCTAGCCTGCAGCTAGCCAACATCCCATCACTCGACAATAAGACAGATGAGCAGAGAGCCAGTACTACCAGCCCCAACTTGAAATCCGGGAATGATGTACTCTGATCTTTACGGAAACTTGGATAGATAACAAAACGCCAGACTCGGCCATCTAGCTTCAGATGCACTCCATCTACCGAGCGGACCGCACAGTCACCTTGGGCAAAAACAAAGGTGGCAGAGTATGTGTCTTTGTCAACAGGAGATGGTGTGCAGACTTTCAGGTGATGGAGAAATACTTCTAGTGGACATTGAACTGCTGATAGTAAAGTGCAGAGAAATGTAATTTACCAAGGGAGTTCATTGCTGTGTTCATGTTGACCGTATACTGTATTTACCACCGCAAGCCGATAAAAAATACAGTTCTCGACTTTCGGACGTCATTGATAAACATGAGACATTGCACCCAGACGGCGTGCTTATTGAAATGAGAGAATCCAACCACTGCAACCTCAGAATTGTTCTCCCAAAATACCAACAGCATATGAGGAACTAACACACCGGACCAAGCAATGCAGCTCCTCAAACAGACCCTCCCGGTAAACAAAAAGCAACTTGTACTTCAGGACTGCTTTAATACAACCCATTGGGATGTGACTGCCGCTGTTATTGAGGACTGCTCTGTAAATTTAGAGGAATATGCCTTGGTCGTGGGCATTGTGAGCATGCGTTTCCAACATCCACTGACATTTTCGTCTGGTCTCATCAATGAAACCTCGCACACGTCTTGTCATGATTCAGTCTTCAAAGAGCCATGTTTTTCTCCTTACCGTCAATTTGTCATCATGAGAAAAAAGTGGACTCGATGAAATCGTTTCACTAGTTATGATGTTAAGAATTGGAATGCGTGCACGGCAGTTAGAAAAAGCATAATCCACCTTATTTTTATCATGCCGTTTTTTTAAATTAACGGAAACGACACAAAATGTTTTGTGGGCTACAGTTCTACAGAAAGAGCAGAGCTCTTAAATGTCCTCGCGCGATTTCTTTTCAGTTCGTTTCTTTTTATCACAGTCAATATAGCGTAGTTTTCCCGGTTCTTTTGTTAATAAACTCATGTAAGGAGTCAATGATCGGATTGAGGATGAGTTCAATTTTGAAATAAACAACTAGCAATGTCAAACACAAGATATTTACAGTGCACTGGAAATCATTCAACAAGAGTCTCTGAGTCTGCCCATCTTCCAGATCCTATTCTTTTTTGTCTGTCTGCCTCTGTGTACAAATTGTAGGGATTTTCTATCTGCTATCTTGAAAGCGTTGGCCCTGACATTATGTATTGTTATAGAATAGCTCATAATCTTCCAGTCTGGAACTGCGTGCATGCCTTTGTTCAACAAATATGCAACCCTTTGACATTAGAAAGTATGATGATAATTGCCCAAAACTTCTAAAATATTACTCAAGTGATTTTGAAAACAGTGACAAATGATATCTAACAGAAGTCTCCCTTGATAAGAAGTCTGCTACCGTAACTCAATTCACCTTTTCTCTCAATTTGTGTTCCTTGTCATTTGTATTTGGCAGTGATTGCTGCAACTGTATTGACTGGATGCCATTTACATCATTTTATGGAGTCTTCTTATTAGTTGGTTGCTTCACACAGACTGCGTGATGATTTCTCTAAATATCCCACACTGCTTGATAACGTCCGCACTTATTAGTGCCATGAAAAGTACATGTTTCATCTTTGCCTCTGTCTCACTGCGAGATGTACAATTACAGTTTTTCAGCCACAACGGGCCAATTTTCCAACAACCATTTGTCCGAAATGAGCAAAATTGTAGTGTTGCACAAGCATTAAAATAACAAATTGGAACCCTTTTAACATCACATTTGGCTGCCCAAAAAAAGTAAAAGGTCTCTCATCCAGGAAACAGCTACTCGAGCCGTCTATTGTATTCGTATACGAACCACGACACCTATTGTTTGTTTGAGCTGTACCCACTCGACAGCAGTTCACGTTCACATTGCTTTTGCATCGTTCATGAGTTCATTTCAAGTTTAACCTGGACAACCTAATTGAAAAACAGCATGAAAAGCAAAAGTAATGTGCTTTCAGAATGGACTAATCACATTCAAATGCATGTAAAATGGTCAATACACACCTGCCAGCATTTAATGAGACTCAAATAAAGTCCATCTGTTGGATTTTCAGACATTTCCTTAGTTGCATTTCACAGCAAAGCTTCCAAAACATCCTTGACAGAAGATTTTTAAAGATGTTAAATGGAAATCAACCCCAACTTATTTTTTTCAAGAATATGTTGTAAGCAGGCCCACTAGATGAAACATGGCATTCTGATTAATATTGTGTTTGTGGAATATGAGTTAAGAGGCAAAATCCACCCCTTTTTAGCCAACTCAGGGACCCTGTATATGAATAAAATAAATTACTACTACTAGTACTAACGCCCAAATTTTAATATTGAACCATTAAATGGCTTTGTAAGCATATAAACCGATCTGATGGTATAAGCGAAGTGGAATATGTCAGGACGCAGCAGGAGATGTTACATAGGCTGCTTTCCCCCTCCGGTCGATAACGAGAGAAATGTTGAGTATAAATGAAATATAAGAGCTGCACTCGTGTGATTTATAATACCTTCCCGGAGCGCGAGCTGTTCCTAACTGCGTTTGGTGTGGTCTCGCAGGAAATTACGACAAGCTTTTGTGAACGCTCGCGCGAGGGTGTGAATTGGATGATTGAGAGCAGTCCGACCTTAGTTCTAATGCAGCGTTCCTCCTGCAGAACTCTGTAAGCGTCTTGCTCAGGTTTCAGTCGCTGTGTTTCTCATAGATTTTCCCTTTGTACAAAATACAGCACGACAGCAGTGATGTTGGCAAAAAAACACAAGGCATCATGTTTGAAACAGAGCAACAAGGCGCACCGTACCACCGTCATCTGATCTACTCAGCATTTGGTTTGTCTCCTCTAACCTTGTATACAGTGTATTTCATTTGACCTCTGGACACTCCAGGTGCCACTTAAAATAAGCAGCTCCGTCTCTGGTGCTATTCTTAAACCACTTACACTGCCAGACGGAGAGGAAGCTCATTCCCAGTGTGATGTTTATCTGACTTTTTCCACAGGCCTGCATGCGACTCAGTGGGCTGTGATTGCAAGCAGAGCATATCTGATGGCAGGGGGCTCTTCCAGTGTCACCTCACTGGATGCTGTACAGGTTAGCGAACTGCTTGGACTGTTTCACAATCCTTGTTTCCTTGTCATATTTTCACATGTGCAGCTTCAAAGGTCTGGATTTCTTTGGGAATATGGCGTTATCAAATTCCAACGAAAAGGAAATCAGCAGCAAGAACAACTTCTGGGTGCGCATAAATTAGAACCAATGGACTGAAGATATAAATCTTACTACTGCAATCCTTGGTGGTTTTAGCTTACCACCGCCCGCACTGAGGGCGGTCCAATTCCAAAAAGTAGCTAGTACCAAAAAAAAACAAAAAAAAAAACAACAGTTGACATGCAAACTAGAATGAAACTCAGAAGAGCGCAGACCTCCACCGAAGCTCGACAACCACAATCTGAATCAGCACCAAATGGTACACCATAGATGTCAACCATCATATGGCAGAATCTTGTCAATTTAAATTGATGCATTTTTGACTGAGAAGTAAAAAGGTCACGGTTGGATTCTCCCTTGACCATCCCTTGGTTACCAGAAGTGAGCATTTTACTAAATTTTGCTGGTCCATCATTTGTCATCCATCAGAGGCCTGGGTACCCGTCCGTCATTTATCAGTCCGTCATTTTTCATGACGAACCGTCAGTTCATCAGTTAATTATGTCAGTTAGTCTGTAACAAGTCCGTCAGTCTGTACCACCACCCCAATTTTTTTTTAAAAATCATTAGCAAAACAGGACTGACAGACAGTCACTGGATGCGGTTAGTGACACACTGACTGCTTGGTCCGTCATTTTTAAAGTGTCCCACCATTCGTCAATCATCAGTAAAATGGGCGTCCGTCAATAACCGACCGGTCCGTCCGTCTGTCTGACGGAATGCCAACCTCTGTCAGTTACATTATATTGCATAATCTTACCCACGCTAGCAAAACAACCAAGGCAAAATCTAACAGCCTTAGCTGATTTTAGGAATGGCACTAATAATTACTCAACTCATTGATTATTATGAATTTTGTCGATTGTGGGAATGTGATTGCTGTTCAACCACATCTTGAAGCAATTGTGCCAGAAAATTACACCTTCATAAAACTCAATTTTACATTGCCAAAATGTCCAGCTGCTTCTCTCCCACAAAGATATGTGCTTTGCATTTAAAAGACCAATTCAGACTTGCTGCAAGGACCGAGACAAGGACCTCGGAAATCTTAAATGTCAAATATAAATGTGCCATCCTAAGTGATACATTTAGTCCCCAAGCAACCTTGAGGAAACTTGACATGGATGGATGTTTTCAAACAGGTAAGGCCGGTGCTTCTCTTTTTCATACCCTTATAAAGGGTTGATTACCATATAAATATATAGTCAGATCTAATATGTACAAACAGAGACTCATTTAAACTTTTAATCCAACAAGATTAGTAAAACAACACTATAAAATGCATCCCACTGGTTCCAGATGTTGTTCACTAATGTATCCAGCAAAACACGGTCTGGGTTTCACAGGAACCCAGAGACCATATTAAGACATTTAATTGCTGGCAGCAGAGCGAAGGCAAAACTAAACATTTTGGGAGGACATTTCCTTCTTCTTGATTCATAACATCAGTTGGGGGTCAGTGACTTACAAAACCACAAGGCCTCTTGTAATGGTAGCCACATGTGGGCTGTGGGTAGAGCTTTGTCATCGAGAACCCACGGTGTTAATGAGCCGGAGCATTAGCTTCGACACCTTAGCCATCATCTGAATTGAATTTTGTTCGTCTGCCTTCAGAAAAATGTTCTCAAAGATTTTTTCACAATAAAGCCTAGTCAGTTTTCCTTCGTTAGCTCACGAGAATGGCTCTCCGTGGACACAAATTACCTGACCATATCCTTGCAGGGTTTCCGCCATCTGCTCTGTTTGTATTCCGTATGCAGACTACGTCAATCAAGTCGAGATACACGCTGCTCTAAATGACTTGACTTTGGGGGTAATAAGGACATCATCTGATCGCTAAACTTTGAGTGAATTTTTAAAGATCATCTGTCTCCTTCACTTGGGAGGCCAGACCTGTGATTGACTGGCAATCTGTCCAGGGCGTAGCCTGTCTCTCACCCTATGCCAGCCGGGATAGGTTCCATCTACTCTGCACATGATAAGTGGTAACAAGACTGAATGTAGTTCATTTCCCATCTGTATTGTGTGTTTCAAATATTTGCAGGAGATTTTCATTTACTTCTCAAATATATGTATGGTATGAAATGAATCTTTTGAGCTTCATAGTAGTTGTTTTTGAATTAACAATTATTTCTATCTGGGTAAGGCAAGCTTACGGAGCCTGTTATGACTGAAGTCCAATTTCTGAGGGGTAAACCAGAGTAACATTGAGTAACAAAGAGTGACCTTGGATGCAGACATACACAGGAAACTGGGAGCTGTTACTGAGGAAACTGGCAGTGTTACAAGCAACCACGGTCACACTAGTAAGCACTCGGAAAATCCAGACAAAACCGGACAGGGAATATCAAAATAGTGTAAATCTAGGGAAGGTCAGAAAAAGGGGAGTCAAACAGGCTGGAAAACATGAATGCTTGGATGGAAATTCTGGCAAGGTTTTGAGGGAAACATCAGCTTATAATAGGAAAGGGTTTGATATTGTCACTATACGAACACTGTCGACAGACAACAGTGTCGACAAGTGTGAAAACTAACACCAAAAAAAAAGAGGACAGATTGTTCTATGACTTTTGCATGTGATCACATCACCATATGTCTGTATTTCATAAAAATGCGCCATGGACGACTGGCTAATTTTCTCCCCTGATATTGACCAACATGCGTCAATCAGACTCAGTTCAGTTAAAATATACCTTTATTGCCAATCATTTTCTCACAGCAGGATGTTCCTTATCAATAGTTTTCGGCACTTTATCAAAACAACGTAATGCCAAAAAGAACAATCTTACTTTCATTTGTCCTGCCCATTTGTCTAAAATGTCTTCTCTTCAGTCACTGTGTGCTTTGGGAAATTGATCATTTATTTTCTAAAAGAGGCACTTTACAGGGGTCTTGTTGCTGATAGATTCAGGCACAGTCTTCGATCACAATTGAGCTAATGATTGGTGAGTATTTGCCATTATGTTTATCTATTTGAATGGTAGACTTCCATTTTCTTCCATTAGTCTTTTCTTTCCATTCCGAGTTGGAGAACATTTTAGCCAAGCACCCTATAATTCTCTGCACTTCTGTGAACTTTTTCACCTCTCCAATCAATGTTTTGATTCAAGTACACTGCTCTTCTGTAAAATGTCTCGAAAAAAGCAATTTCTTAGATTTTCAGAGAGAAACTGCAATCTTAATCCTTAAATAAGGGCCAGCTGATTGACACCTGTTCTGTCACAGAGTAAATTACCTCGCTAATTGTACGATGTGCTGCTATTATTTTGAACACGGCTCTTTCATTTAATCATTCAACTACACAGACTCGGAAGCACGTATATCAGTAATTAGTAATGTAATTTCAACCTAAAACCCTGATTTATCTGGTTAGTGTTGTTGGACTGCTATTATTTTGTTGAAGAACAAAATAATGTTTTGAAGAACAGTTCTGGTGGCCAGGAGAGATACACAAAACTTGTTTTCATTGGTTGCCGAACACAGATAACTTGTTTGAACTAATCCAAACTGTGGATGACTATCAGTCTGCATTTGCTTTTATTGTGACACATAACTACAGCATCTGCTGATACCACGATTGCTTTCGTTGTTTTCCTCTGTTAAAGGATGACAGAATGCAGTTGGACTGTGTTGCTGAATGGCAACCAGTTGTACAATCTACAGCACTCGGTGATATAATAGCACTGAGCTGTTGTTCCTTAGAAAACGACAATAGTGGCCATTTTTCTTATATTTGGTGTCCAGTATGTCTCCCAGGTGACTCTCTATTAAGATGCTCTGGATTATTGTGAAGCATCCCCAAGCTTGCTTCACTTCATGCGTCATTGTCCTTGGTGGCAATGGCATCATTGTACTGATGTGAGCGCTGATGCCTGCTGGCTGCTATTACATTCTGCGCTAGTGGCTTCAAACACCACCTCAAGGTCTGTTGTCAGTCCTTGCTTTTTAACCTACAGAGCAAACAGGCAGTATTTATGTATGGACATGCTTCGCAACAAGTCTTGTCTACAGGGTGCTAACTTTCCTACATTTGGATAGGGTATGACTAGTGACTACTAATGAAAAAAGCTCAATCTTGCCCTCGCATGCACTGGACCGGAGACAATGCAGGGTAAAGCCATTGGAATAGCGATTGAAAGTTTAAAAGACAGCCGTTTAAAATTAGAGGCAGAACGGCGGGTACTATTTTTTTCCACAACGGTGCAAATACCAAAAGAAAGAATACTCCACCCATGTGTAGTTAAGACTGCGCTATGCGCTGGTCTTCCTTGACCTGTGCACAAAAATATCACCCTGCATTTTTCTTTTCACAAGAGACCTTGCTCGCTGTCTGTTTTTTGATTTGATAAAAAGATATATTTTGTATATTTCACCCATATTCTGTGCCTGAGCACCAGTTGTTGTGAAGGCCCTCTTTCAATCTTTATTTATTTCTTTATATATATTTTTTTCTGACGAATGAATCACCTCTATGGCGCCTCAACATGCTGAAAAATGTACATATTTTTGCAAGCATAGAGAACATGTTTTTGGCATCCCCAAACATACAGGGGCCATTTCATCACTGCTTGCATCTTAAATTTATATCATATTCTCGGATCTCTCTTGGACACCAAACAACCCATAAAGCACGGGCAAGTAAACCACTGCTGTGTCTTTTTGTTTTTGCTTTATAAATACACCATATGATCACTGACTGCGAAGGCTATGAATTAAATAGACCTGGCCAGCATCGCATATTTTCACTGATAATGTGTCATGTGATGGAGGGCTTGTTTTATGCCGTACAGTAAACACTCCCCTCTAACCCTTTGCTGCTGTCCTTTCAGCATCTGTGCGGGCACGTAAATGCGCGAGTAATGAACTGCCTCCATACAGTTAAGTGCACGCAGGTGGTTGGTGGGTGGCTGTATAATGACACTCAAGATGTTCCTCCAGTGGCCTGTCTTACTAATGCAACCATTAAGGAGAGTAATTGTGTCCAGAGCATAATGATTTGCATGGAAGCAAATGTATAAAAATGAAATAGAATTGGAATTGCATGTAAATGAGATCAAGATTGGGAGTTTTTCTGTAAAAATAGTATATAGAAACAATTACCAAGGTTTTTAGTGTAAATAAACATCATTTACTACACGTGAAATGTTACTACATGTGACAAGGCATAAAAAGGGTTCTGTAGAAAATGACTCAACGGTTCAGTGGACTAAATTTAAATTTATAGTAATGTCCAGCCTTCAGGCTGCACTGTACAGAATCTAACAAACACAAGACAAACTACGGAATTCATAACATATAAATAAGGGAATTTACATATAATTATGAATTCACCAAAAGTACAGCCAGATAAATGTACAAAGTCGCAACATATGAGAACTGGATTAGACAACAGGTCAACCGAAAGACAATCAAGGTAAAGCGGCGTAAATTATACGCCATCTGATTGTCATATCAATCAATCAATCAATCAATCACATTTTATTTATATAGCACTTTTCATACATAAAAATGCAACTCAAAGTGCTTTAAAACATTCAAAGCAAAACATAGAATTATCTTCAATCAAAAGAAAAGATAAATTATTTAAAAGTTGTTGAAATATCGGCAGCTGCTTCTAGTCAACTAGCTTACCGGTATATGCATCATCAAAATGTTCCAAACCAATATCATTATCAAATTGCACTTCGCAACAGCCACATTTATATTTTATCAAAGATGTGATCGGATGTATTTCAGCGGTTTTTGAGTAAAAGAAAACGCAAAGGGGAAAGCTATGTCGGCGAGGTGTGTAAACAGTCCATCTTTCTCTTATACTTTATAAGCCGGTGGCAGGGCTCCTTTGATTTGGAGTATTTATTCTTTGTAGAGGGAACCACTTACACGTTGAAGAGACGTTCATTAGTGCATGACAGACTTTCCTGCGGGATATCTTATACTCTTGCATTTCATGTTTAATTCATCATTAGACTGCAGGCACTTTAATAGGAATACTGTCAAGAGAAAACAGTAACTATAAACCACCCAAATTGGAGGCAAACATCGATCTTTTAATGTTCCCCGAGACATCAAAAGGCTAAGAAGTTGAACATGCTGAATGCGAGCGTTTATAAAGTGCACAAAACTTCACGTCAGAATGCTTCTGATTTATGAAGCCTTCACTGGGCTGGTCCAGTACAGTTCATGACAGCTGGCAAAGCCATTAATCATGTGATGTGTATCACACACTTCCCATGGGGCTGATCTATTGTCATTGATCATTTAATGTCAACAGTGTTGGGACAGACACACAGCCTGCAGACATTATTCTTGAAATGAAGATGGCATGTCTTAACCATTTTTGTGATTTGTGGCTTGGGCGGCTCCGTCACAACGTGGATCTTCAGAACTACAGTCCCCTCACCTGCAAATGTATTAGAAAAGTGCTGACCATCCAGTTGGGGAATAACCCGGATGCTCACTGATGTTTTAAATGTAAAAAATAAATGCATTTAAGCTTTCATCTTAATTGCTGATGGGCACACTGACAATGATTAGATTGAGGTGAGTAAATGACACCCCATCATTCGACTTTGACCCGATGCTTCTCAATGCTATTAATTTAGGTCACCTACTTCAGGGCAGAAACACTTACATAATGCAACGCTATATCATATTTTGCCTTAAAGAACTACTTCAAAATCATTTCAGTGGTTACCTCACTTGTTATGAAGAGAATTGTCGCTGTCATTGCCACAGCAACCGAGGTCACTCATAGTAGTAATACAGAAGTCTATATTACTCGTAGACTGGCTCTAGCGCTGCGATTTGACAATATTTTCACATTTTTGGACGTATATTTTTTCCTTTCTGAAAATGTCTGAGGGTAAATTTACATTGCAAATGTACGTGTCCAATTCCGATTTAGTAGTGCCTGTAACCAAGGACGTGTGGTCAGGGTAGGCAAGTGAGGCAGTGTCGCCTTTCTCTGCATGTGAAGAGTAAAAAAGAAAAAATAAATAAATAACTGAAAAAAAAAATTATTACATTAAATTATGTTCCATTTTAGTTCTTAGGTCCATGCTTTATACACTATCACATCGTTGAACAGTGTGAAATTGATTGCAACATAATTAAAAACTTTGAAAACTACAAACAAACAAATATAGAAAAAATCATATTAAATTATATTACATATAATTTAACAGAGGTCAAAATTGAAATATACGGTAATCTTCTAATTTGGGTTCATATTTTTATATCGGACTCCAGAATAGTAATGCCTCAGCAGCCATGAACCTCACCGCACGTCACTGGCCTATACACAGTTTTTATTACCGTACATATACAGGGCTAGGGTTAGGCTTATTTGTATTTTCAAGTAATCTATACCACTGAGTTTACATTTATTGAACTTCAGGTAAAAAAATCAGGTAAACAAACTATATGAATGTTAACATGGGCCATCAACAACAACAGCAAAATACGGTTACATAAATACTGTTTTGTTTGCTTGAACTGACTGTGCCTTGCATTGGTTTAGATGCAGAAACACTACATAGTTAAATATTTAGATTTTACTCTCCTCGTAAGGAACACTTAATATGCATCATATTGATTGTACATGTGAAATATGTATACATTACAGCACAATGACCAGGAGTATTTCTCTCACAGTCAGTGGGGAATTGTTATATAAGTGGACAGTGAACCTTATAAAAGATGACATGAACCCTTTTTTCCGGGAGCGAAGCTGAATAAGTCTGCTTGAGAAAGAGCTCCTTTTGATGGCGCAAAGTGTCATGGACAGGATGTGAAAGATTGTTCGCGATGGAAAGAAGCAGAGGCCTGAAGGTTTTGCGCTAACACCAACTACGATTTGGAACAGTTCATAATTCCTTCTGCCATGACTAAGGTCTCAATTCCAGCTGAAGAAAAAAAGCCCCAAGGAATGATGGCGCCACAACCATGTTTCACTGTAGTTATGGCATTTTTCTGGTGATGAACAGTATTATTTTTTTTTAGATCACCAAAAAAACGGCAATTGAACACGGGTTTGGAGGATCTTTCTGGCCACTGTTACTACGACGCCACGCTGTGCATGACAGCCAAGTGTTAAATTCACACTTGGGTGGATGCACTTGCCTTGATTGTATTGTTGTCCTTTTTATAGAGAGCTGCCCTTCAACAGACACTCAGGAAACCATTGCAGAACACCAACACTCGTGTGTTAAAAGTTCAGAGAATATCGATAACTCGTAAAAATGTGCACATTGAGTTTTCTTACTGCCCTCAGTGTAGACCGCAGCCAATTTCCTGTGGGGGTGGCAAGTGGAGCCTGCAAGCGTTCAATGGCAAAAGTGTTTTAATCGCTATGTCGCAGGCGTGAGGCTACCTTTAAGAGCACAGCACAACATGATGAATGATCATCCGCCCGGCACAAACGCTGCTCTGATTGTGCAGTGGAAACGGCTGATAAGTGGCATCTGGGAGGATGATTAATTGATGCCAACACATTTCAATTTAACAGCACTTTGATCAATCATTAATAAAGCGGACCCACCCCCAATTGCTCAATCACCCACCTTTATAATGTGTGGAATAATCCATCCTAACAAGCATGAATTCTATTGAGAAGCTTAAGAATTAATTGGTGTAAACTGAAACTCGAGGACATGCAATTGAATTGGAAGTGAGTAAGCTTCCATTTTTTTGAGCCTGTGATGTGTCAATGAAGTGGACCCTTTTTCCATTCAATTAATGACATGTAACAAAGAGGTCATTTTAGGACAGCCACGCTCACACACACATTTTTGAGGAAGCTGTAAATTGGAGCGCAGATTTCTCTGTGGACCCTCAAGGTGAGAACAGAGCTTGTGAATGCACTGCTAGTAAGTTGGAAATTGTTCCCCCCCAAGGCATCGCCGCCTTCATTCTTGTAATCTTGCTTGTCTTGCAGTCTGGTAGCGGACGGGGAGGAAAAAAAGTAAATCAAAAATACACCTTTTGAGGATTGAGAATTGTCAAAGGGCCTTACTTTTAAAATGCTTCCAGTGCACTGAGGTTTTTATTAGCTTCCCTGATTTCCTGGCAGTCATGGGTAATATATATGGCATTTCTTGTAAAATGGCAAGTATCTACAATGGCAATTTCATGAATATGATTGCACCCTTCTAACTATGGAGGTCAAACAGTAATGCAAAATTTATTTAGGAAGGAATTACCCCATTCAGTATATGCAACTGCCTCACTTATAGCAAGAAAATTTGTTTACATAGAAGTAAAAACAAATTAAGGTTTCTTCTATTACATGATGGTAAATGGTTGCATGAGTCCACTTTTTTTTTTTTATGACAGACTTGAACAATGTAGGGATGCTAGATGTCTTATCTAAATAGAAAACATTTCAATCCGGCTTCCTACAAATGTAGCGTGGTAGGAGAATGACATTGAAAGTGGGCAACAACAACCCACAGTTGCTAGTTTTTGAACTACGTCACGCCATGCCTGGTAGATAACCATATTAATACAGACTAAGACAATACTGAAACCATTGAACGATTTATTTTTATTACCACCAGCAGTCCAAATGCACTTCACAATTCTTAAGAGAAAGGTAAAACTACATGTTGTTGCCTGACTAATACAGGGTGATCCAAAACAAAATTGGGCCCCGAAATAAGATTTGGATCTGGAAATTTGAAATGGATATCTGAAGAAGAAAAGGCTAATTAATATAATGTTTTAACATGATCATCTAAACACAATAAACTAGTTATATCTCAAGTTGCATTTGAGTTCATAAAAAAATTAAGAAATTATGTTTATTGAAAGTCGGGGCCCGTTTTTGGGAGGTCACCCTGTATTTAAGTTGTGTCCCCCAAATACATAAAAATTCATACCTGATTTTCTTGTAAGACTGCTCTAAATCTTTAAGTAGCAAATTTTTGGTGGTTTGGTGTAAAGCAAGCACCAAGTTCGATCCGGGTGTTGCTCTTTGTGCTACTGCTTTTTGTCCGCAAATTGAAAGGATTACACATACGTTTACGTGGTCTTTTCAAATGAACACTTCAGACTAATCCTTCAGTGTTCACCCCTGGGTTGGTACTGGGAGTTGTCCTGATTATCACAACAACAGGTTCAAAACATAGCTCTTGAAGCCACAGACACAACTTCTTCTGGTTGGTATATTAGTACAAACGGCAAGTAAATGAAAAAGGTTCATATAAACGCTCCAGGAAACAAAAAGCAAGTTGTAACAAATGGATCACTGCTACTTCCGCTGTTGCACAGGAAGTCGCTCCCAGAATCGTTTCTACATGAGAGCCCTCGGGAATAAGGTGGATAGCATGAGCTACTGGTCGCCTCCTAATTGGCTATTGTTGTGTTTCAGTTCGCCTCCTAGCTGAGCTCATAAGGATTTGCGAGTGTAAATATTGAACAGGTATAAAATTTACTTTTGTCAGCCAATTTCAGCGCGGATCAGAGAAGAAAAACATATCACACCACAATATAATCTCTACGGTGATCTTCTCGAGATATCTGAGAATCGGGCGTCCAAGGAAAATAATAAAACTTAGCCCGATTATCTGTGTATCCCGCTTTAGCAATTTTGCTACATGGGGTAATTGATACATTTTATAGTAGCGCTCTCTTTGGTTATATTTACTCATTGGCAAAGGCTCTGTACCCCTCTGTTCAACCTTGTATGAATAATTCATCAAGATACAGGGAACAAAAAGGTATAAAAGCAAGAATGTATTGCTGGCAACAGATGTGTCAGGCGCAATTATAGGACAGGGAGAAGAATAAGTGCTCCCATGTACTGCAGTGGCCCCCGCTTGTCCCTTTGGCTGTGTTCTCATCTCATGGAGCCAGTGTGGATGGCTGCATTAAGACACACAGGTAGACTGATAGGGAGTGAAAGTGACCCTCTGCTCTCAACAGTGGTGCAGAGCTGCCCAGCATCAGGCTAAGCCACTTTGACTCTCTCGGATGGCTTAATTGCTCTGTGAACCTGGTCGCAGCGTTGAGCGGCCTGACTTACTGCACCCCTGGGAGTGTATTAGCACTACTCGGTCCAACTAATCGGCTCCTTTGTCCCCCATCACCCCCACACAGTTTGTCGACAAGTAATGACAGGTCAGCCATGATGTAGCTAACGACGTAGCCTCTTTCTCCAGCTCCACAGCCCCCCCCCAATTACTCTCTCATTTCCTCAATTCACAGATATCGATGAGTGCAAACTGGAGGAGTCACTGATTTTTCTCATGCGCGCAGACTACTTTCTTTTGGCATAATAAGACGAGTCAATAGGGGATAAGGTTGTCTGGCGTATGGGTTTTTTGATATGTCATCAGCCACAAGTAAGACAGAGAAGAGCTAAGAAAACTGAAGCACGTTCGTAACTGCACACCTGACAATTGCTATATTACTATAAACAAGTTGAAATAAAGAGGTAAGAGGGAAGAGACGAGGAGGGGAAGCTTTGCGTATCAAAGGATCAAAGATCCCCAGGCAGTCTAGGCCTTTAGCAGCATAGCTAAGAGACAAGCCAGGATGAGCCTGATTCATCACCGATCAAACAGGAAAATTAAGTCTACTCTTGACTAGAGAGAGTGTCTGCCCTCCACAAAGCATCAGGAAGTTTTTATTATTCACAGCATGATGTAAAATATTACATCTATACCTGATGCCAAGTAAGCCCATGTTTTGAAATTACATTTACTTGTTGTATACCTAGCAAGTTAATTTCTGAGCAGAGTCTAAGATAGCCCCCAACAACAGTCATTTTTGACAGAAGCAAGAACACTGGCGGCCATACCAACAGGTTCATCAAAGTAGTCTACAGAGTGAATGTGCACATTCGAATCCAGGATGTTTTGTCTAATACTAACGGATTATGGCCAACAATGATCAGCATCTATCCATCTCATCTGAACTACTGCAACTGTCTGGGAAATATGAAGGACCAGAAGAAATGATTTGAAGTTATTGGCCTTGCTGTAGGAACGTAGTCAAAAGTCAACCATCTAACACATTCACACATACGTTTTATGCATAACTAAGTGACTGTAATGTATTATGTATCAGAAGAGCCTCTGACTTGCAAAGGAACCAAGTCCAACTATCAGGAACTCTGATGGAATGAGTTCCACCATAAAAAGTAAAGTCACTGAAGATAATGATGATCATAAGCTTACAAGTGAGAGATAATATATGCACGGATAAATTGTCCAGTCTACAAATGACCTTCACCTTGCTTTCATTCAGGTCCAGATGCCCTTTAGCATGAGCTTCTGAATCACTATTTGGGCAATGACCTTTTAAAACAATGAGATATTTAACCAAAGGACAGTGTTGGCATATTATCAGGGAAGGAGCTGCAAACTCTGTGTGATTAAGCGATTGGTTGAAACTTCTCCACTGCACCTTAAATTGATCAGACTGTTCAAAACTACAATGGTACGTCAAACAACAAATGCCTTAAAATTTGTGAAATGTGGCATTAAGATAACATTTTCTGTTAAAATATGACCAATATGTCAGAGTGCTTTATGAACTCCTCTCATTGGTGCGCATTTGAGTCAATTTGAGCTTTTTCAGTGAAGATGTAGACTGCTACATTAGCTCCACGCGTTAGCAGCTACCTAGCTAACCGCCGCCTGGTTAGTTGCAGTAGGCTTGTCACTTGTGATCAAATGCTAGCCTGTTACATTTTAACACTACATTAGTGATTGATTTGTATTCTTGTCTGACATTTCATACATTCCTTCATTTTACCCCTCCTCGTTCTTCATTCAAGTTAAAAGAGATTCTGAACTGTCTCTTATTGTTTCTGATGTGCTAATATTAGACTGACTGGTACTCTTTCATCAAAATACAAGTTCTCAAGAATGGCAGAACACCTACTGTACAACCTACTTGGCAATTGCGGATTAAATCAGTTTTTGGAAAGCGTATTGGTGACAAGCAAATTTAGAGAAATTTAAAGATTAGTAACCAGTACAATCAGAAGTGGATTGAGGTCTACAAATATGTTACTGTATTGAGCAATTTATCTGTCCGCTCTAATGCCTTTTTTTTTCCTCCTTAAAAATCAATGAGCTACAAATGTCACGACTTTTTGTGGACTTGTTGGAGACTTCTGGAGACTCTTGAAACTCCATCCAGAACAAGAGTTCACCCCTGTGTTCAGACTGCAAATAACTGGTGCGTACACAAAAACACTACTGGCTAATTTAACCATATGCACACGTTGTTGCCACAGTTGTATTGTTGTAAATACCTAGTGCTTTTTGATAAATCTATACACTGACTTTCTCAGCAGAGCCTAGAAGTGCAGCTTTTAAGTGAACACAATGTAATGAGAGCCAGTGTTGATACATGCGAAATGTGAGGATAATTACTAGTTTGCACAGCACTGTCTTTGTCAAGCGGTAAAGTGCTTTTTGTTCTTTTGACTGAGGCTATTTTTTTCTCGTGCTTTGCCACACATCACGGTAATGGTGTGTGGCAATGTACAATCCTCCTCCTCAATCCCTCTAGTGGCGTTTCTCCCTCCACTAGCATCAAAGAGGTGCACAGCCTGAAACGAATGCATGTGTTAATCACCATCTCCAAAGAATTAAATGATCTCCAACCACTCTGACAATTCATGTGCAAAGGAGAGCTCTCAGTATTCATGAGAGCCATGCTGCGCATTTACATGTAGAACAGTGTCAAAACATTAAGTGGGAGGTTCAGAGGAAACAGTTCTTGCAGGAGATCAAACCATTTCAATGTTCAGTGAGAATTAACTTCCCCACATGTCTCTGGCAGCATCTAGCTAATCCATCCTTTAACCTGGCTGTGCTCCTGAAATGTGCCATTAATAACGCGCGTTTCATCCCATTTTTCTTCTGTCCTCCGGGTTATTATTTTATTTGAGTCATTCAGCACTTGAATGCATTTACACAAAACAATGTTATAGTTAGGTGGTGTGATAACCATATAAATGTTGTTTTAGCTGGTTTATAGAATAAAAGCTCATTCTTTCCACTTTCGGAGGGAATCGACTGAATTTCGCAAAACTTTCTTCTGTTCTACTGCTGATGACTGACGAACGTAAAAAGGTCGAATCAAAGAGCAGTCTGGCATATGGAAACGTGATGCAGTTTATGAGAGGGAAGAGCTTCTTCAACGTTTTAATATGTTTATCCATAAACGTTAATACGTGCTTTGTGGGACAGATGAGGTGGCCGATTGAAATAATCATTGTAAACTTGGCGTTATTGGTTGATGTTTATTTAGTAACACTGTATTTCATAGTACACACAGCACAACCTAGTTAAAACTGTCATAAAGTAGACTTATAAAGTTTTCATCAGACAGCGATGATATTTAATAGCATCTCAAGTTTCAGTATCTACCAAAGTTCAAAAACATTTATTTGAACAATGGTTCAGCAGGCTACCGAGGGAATGAGTCTGTTTATTTCCCAGAGAGTAGATTGTGAAGGAAATTGGTTTATACTTGATATGAGCCATTGATCCATAGAGAACAAAGTGCAGATTGCCATTCAGTAGGATTGGAGTGATACGGGGGAGTTCTGGGAGCGATAGAAGCAGATAAGTCACTATCAGCGCTGTCTAGAAGGACAAACTATAGCCGAGGATATGAATGCCTGGCAGATAAACAATGTTTTTTTTCTGAGCAATTTTCTGGTTTTGATTTTTTTTTTTTTAGAAGTCATGTAGGGGAACTGCCATCGGAAATTTGAATGGAGCTCTTTTTCTTTCATGAACTGAATCACATTTCCATTTAATGAAAAGCTTTTGTGTTTTGTATGTCACTCTGCTCTTTGTATGCATTTTGACCTAATGTTGACATATCCAGCTGCAAATACCAAAAGGTGAAAAGTGGTCATATTTTTCAAAGAGATACTTTTAATACACGTAAAACAGTGAGGCCATATTTAACTCACTGAATAATTTCATGTTTTGTCCATTATCCAAAGTTGGCAGTTTCCCCACTCTATAGTTTGCTCCTGCCTTCGGTTTAAGAGTCCGGGTGTCATCCTCGATAGCACACAATCATACATAAGCATAACAATAACATAACTCGAGGACCAGATTTGGCCACCCCTGCTCTATAAACGACAACTGGTCCACAATTCTGTGCCATCACATCAACCTCATTCTGCGTTGTATGCGTTTAACTGTTGTTTTATTGACGTACTGTCCTTGAAGGTCTCAAAATAAATGTGTTGTACCTTTAGTGGCATTTCCATTCATAACTTTTTGAAACTTAGATACTGAGGACAGATTGAAACCGTCAAGAGTAGACAGCAGAGTTAATATTTGACATTGTCAAGTAAAAAAAAGACCTCCGTCAATGCCTAATAGGCTTAAATTATATCGCACCACATCTAACTTGCATTTACTTGAGTTTTGTCGCAAAGACTCATGGTTTATCCACTAAGAATGTCAGGAAGACATTAGACTTGATACAATCAGAGCAAAAATATGCTCTCCTGCCTCGTCACACAAACTTCACCCGAAATTGTTACCGTAATCACCATGTATTCATGATCACTAACATATCAACAGTAATGAAAACAATCTCTTTGGTAGGGATGAGAAAAAAATTGCATGAACGCATGAACGGACGTTGATGAATAAAGTCAATAACAATAACACTTTTGTGTTTTGAAGAGAGGCAGAAAGAGGATGGAAGGGCTTGCAGGGGCCATGCCCCACTATCTGTACTCACAATATGTCAAAACTCCAGCTTCACAAGAGCCATTCAAGCTAATGGAGGCAATTACACAGAAATTATAACCTGTCTGAGAGCGAGGCTACGGATGAGTGTGGTTGTGTGGGAAATGAGCGCTCTTCATACAATCAACACATCCATCTGTGTACAGCACACTTAACCACTCCTCTCTGTCTGAAACCCTTCTTAACTGTGGAGCTTGGAAAAGGGAAAGGGACGGACATTTCCATAATCTGACATGAACACCGACTTTGACCTTGCGTTACTTAACATCCAACACAGCTCAACAACACTTGAAAGAAAGTCTTATCTCCATTTTGATGAAGTTCAGAGCACGGGAAATGGATTCATCCCTATCCCTTGTGGAGATACCGAAGGTTAAAATCTACTCACTCAATATTTAATGTATGTTTCTTCATTTGATGTCAACCATAGTGCTGTTTTTGAACTGCTACTTACATTCGCTATTTTGTGTAGGCTTTCCTTCCACTGACGCTTTTGATACAACAGAGACCACTATGTCTTTGAAACTAAGCATTTGATGGTTTGTTGATAAAAACATTTCAAATAGATAAGTACAGTATATGAAACAGCTATGACCAAAACACCAATGTTTCAAGAGTATACAGTACCGTATATGCAAATGACCCTAATGGTTTAACATGCGAACTATCCTTCAATTTTACTGCATTAATGAATACCAGCTCCGTGTGTATGTTCATGCACAGAGCATCAGCGTCAAATGGTTGACAAAACATTACTTACGTAAGAAAAAAATTGCATACCAAATGGATAGAAATGCGGTAATCCGTTTGCTCTTGGAATACATAAATTACATTATGGATTGTTGTGTGTGCTGTTGAGCATAAAACATACTTTTATGAGGGTTTGTCAATTAGGGTTCTCTATAATGGGACAAAGTATTTTCAATACAGTGGATGGAATCCACTGCAGCAATTGGAAGCTGGTCATACAGAGTGTTCCAAAAAATCTTGACATTATCTTGTCTAGTGACACACTGTTTTCATGATTTGAAGAAAAAAAAAATCACATAAAATGAGACTACAAAATTGTGATTGCGCCCAAACCATGCCCCGCTCAGCAGGCAATCAATCATCAAGGTATCAAACAAATACCACACGCTGAATTGCGAGAACATACTGTATTCATTTAAAGCCTCTGTTGGCTGGAATAAGATAAGATAAGATAAGAATGCCTTTATTGATCCCACAGTGGGGAAATTTTCATTGTTACAGTAGCAAAGATATAGGTCACACAGGGGCGGCGGCATAATGTGGCCATTAATGTATAACATTGACGGCAAACATTTAGAATCAAACCTATGTAGATATACGCAGTAACATGTGTATATACACATGTGTATACACACCAACCTACATCTACATAAAAAATATGAGGAACACTCATTTCGGCCTGTACATAGTACAGAGGAAAAAATACTCTAAGTGACAGTGCTGCAGTGCTGTAGTGAAATGTAAGGAACAGCATTGGATAAAAATAAAACTAGACTAACAGTAGTGGGGAATGTTGAGTATTGCACGGTATTACAGTAGTGGGGAATATTGGGTATTGCACGATACGAGCTCAGGTGCAGGACTGCACAATTGCACTAATGACCGCCAGTTTGTAGAGACTACACAATGTTCTTGTTAAAGAGAATATAACCCACCGAGTCATTGGGGAGCTTTCCACGCGCCAACGAGAGGCGCTAGCCACCAGCTAGCTCACAAGCGAACCAGGGCTCCTCTCAGCCAATGGACGGACAGTGGGCTAGTCTGCTGCATCACGTCCTTGCTTGGTGTTGTGTATGCGTAGGTCCACATAACAGACACTTTGGGGAAAGACAACCATTTTTAAACATGACGGCTCACACTACATATGACATTTGAGCACATACTTCTTGCTAGTTTTATACCCACAATGCTTTACGTTTCAACATAGCCTAAAAGAAATTCTGAATTTAAATAACGACACTGAATTCTCCTGTAAATTGTGGAATCCAAAGAAGATGCATTTTCGAAGTGTAGGCATAGCTAGTTAGCTAACTGCACACTGTAGCGGTAAAAATGGGTCATGTAATTATGACTAAGTCATTTGCAGTTGCGTCAGATAACTGCTGATGCAAACAATGGTGCTCAGTTCTTATATAGTGGGGGACGGCCAACTCATGAAGCCTGTTTAATTTTTTTTCTGCCATTATATGTAGTTACATAGAAATTCATGTTCCAGATGAAATCACATTTTTTGGAATTCCCTGTAGATTTTCTGTCAATTCTTTGATTTGTTAAGCTGGCAATCTGCAAGAGAAACGTCTCTGGACGTGATCTAAGACCTTGCCGGTGGGGCGGTCGGATTTAGAAGCTCTGGGACAAGGCTGCCGTTGAACCCCTCCAACACTGACTGTTAGAACACACTTAAATTATTCATTTGAAGTAATAGTCTTGCCGATGAAATATTCATGGCACTGTAATGAGGGATGTATTGATTTAAATAGCAAACGGAATGATCGGTATTCAGCAGATCTTTTTGTATTTTTTCAAGCGCTGGGTGCTGATTACAAATTAGACACTCTTGTGTGGAAATCATTTAGAGGGAAGAAAAAAAAATCACATGCTACATTCAGCACATCAGAAATCTGCAGTCACTGATAAGAATGGCATTGTTCCACATTCTTTCATCACTTTATGGCCAACGTCATTAGTCTGAAGAACAACATCTTCACCAGGGCTTAATGACCACTTCAAAAATCAAGACTTTGTTCTCCTCCTTCTACATCGTAATTAATTTCTTACAAGTTGTTAAAAGAATGTCAGAGGTCTGCCCTCTGAAAACTATAAACGCGTTTTAATGTTCGTGGAGGGTAACTGAATAACTGTAATTAATTTTGTTCCTGTGTAGGCGGCTGATGAACTGAATGATTCTTTTCATATCTCGGTGCTTTTATTTCGTTATTACCTTGTGAACCTGTATTATGGTCAGCCATTGGAGACAGTAATGAAAAGTATTTGACGTCACATTCTACATGCTACATTATACTGATGTTAAAGATCTCGAACCTCACTGGTGGGGATGGAGCATAGCCGTTGGGAAAGAACTCATCAAACTAGCCCGTAGATACTTTCTTTTTCATTAATATTGCAGGAGTTACTGTAAGGACTCATCTCCAAGGCTGTTCAGTTGCATCATATTACACAACCAGCCGACGAACTGCAGCACAGCTCCAACACTGTGTGATCATACAATTTGGTATTCTTTACCAGCCTCCTCATAATCATTACCTCCTAGTCCCATTGTGGCGCTAAAGACAGTTTTGTTGAATGAGCGTACTCAAGGGTAGATTTACATAAGAAAGATCCTGTAAAGACAGCATTTTTTATGTCTCTTTTGTTTTTGAAAAGTTCTGTGTAGAGATGACATTGTCAAAGGATGAAGCTGTGACCTAGCTGCAAAAATAAGTGCAAATTTTGTATCTTGCATGTTACGCCAGTAGCGTGTGCAGGTGAAACGAATTCTCTGGCAGGTTGAGGATTTGGAACAACATTCCGGTTGTGATATTCAGGAATTAACTCACTCACTGCCATTGATGAATTTACTTGTCTTTTCACAGTCCAGCCATTCAATCCCAGGAATTTATTTATAATTTTTTCGAATATTTTCAAACATTAGGGTAAAAGAATGTCTGAAAATGTCTGGCAGTGAATGAGTTAATGTGATCTTACACATCCACATGTCCTACATTTAGACATTTAATATATTTTGTTGCTGACAAAATTCAGCCGTGTTGTTAGCGCTGACATCCAACGTGAACTCCTAAAGAGGATCGGGGACGAACGCCAAAGAAGAAGAAGGCAGGCCAATGTTTTTGAGAGCAGGGGCGGTGCTAGTGGGGCCAAAGACCACTGTGATTGGCTAGTGTGTGATAAGAGGCGGGTCTCAAGGCTATTGTGCAAATCTACATGATTCACCAAATTCTTTCCAAGAGGACTATCAGTGCTTACTTCCCCCGCAATCAACCTCGTGTGCCAGAGGAGATAAATCCTGATCATGAGTCCGACTTGTCTTGTGAGGAAACTGTTGTGATGAAAAAAAATTTAAGAAAATGTTCTATTTTTGGGGATAAGTTGACCTGGCTGACTGGTTTCGGGAGACAAATTCAATGAACTGTACATTGTGCTGTTGATAACCGTAACAAGCAGGCAACATGACATTTGCTGATAATAGTGGCATTAGTTTCATACTTCACGAACAATATCTGCATTTACTAATAAAGTGAAATTGAATGGAAATGTGAATATTTACTTTGAAAGTGGAACTACAATTTGTAGGACAATTTTCTACTGGTGCCCCTAAAATTTCATGTCAGGGGCCACTGTGCTTCCAGTAATAATAATTTTTAAAAAAAGTTAGTCTGGAGCCCTGCAGTGTCATACTTGGTGAAGTTTACAGGTTTTATTGATAAATTGTAGTTTGTATTAGATTTATTTCATGTTAAACTGTCAAATAATTACACCTACCATCATAAACTGGACTTCTTTAACATGAGAGCAAAGGTCAAGACGGTGTTGTTTTTACTCATGATAGAAGAGTAATGCAGTGCCCTGCAAAAAAAAACCTCACACGACTTATCCACCGTGAAGGAGCACAGAGCGTAGTTTAGACTAAACTGAAAGCCTGACAGCAGCTGTGATCTTTATGCAGAACAGCTGTCATGGTTAGGATCTCCTGTGCCATAAACTGATGTTTTGTCTGGAGCGTCCAACAGATTAAGCCACTCTTTATGGCAGAGAACAACAAATGCCCTAGGATAATTTGGTTTAATGGCAGGAGAGGAGGCGTGTGGATTGGCAGCTTGTACCGCAAACGTTACAGTTTGTTTGAAAAGTGGCAACATTTGTTTGAATACAGTCTATGCCCTTGATGGTTACAATGTTAAATGCAACGATGGTACAGGGTGTCGTCAATTCACAGTAAACCCCGACTGAATTTTTCATTAAAATTTTGACATTTGAATTGAATTTGAATTTTTGACAAAAGAACTTATTGACTCTTAGTGAGAGTTAACGACAACTACTTCTTATTAGTGGTAATGATAACGTTGTACCGCATCCAGCTTTTCATTTGATTGTTTCATATGTATGGCCTAAAAGTGTTTATCATACAAATTCTTCAATCCATGTTCTTATCCTATTCAGGGTTGCGGGGAACGGGAGTCTATCCCATCTGACTGTTGGACAAAAGGCGTACCTCCCACACCTATGACACTATGACTTTCAGAGCACCCGTAGGATTTGTATATTTAATTGCTGGTCAAGACCTTGTTTTAAGGCTAATAATGTACAGTACTTGTGTTTGTTTCCCCTCAGTCAATAGTTGAATTAATGTAATGGCAACTGCAGATGTGAAGGCCTGTGTATCTAACAAGCATTCGGGCTGCTAATTTGGTTGACATTTCAGCACAGGTCCGTGGGGTGAGACGGGGGGGGATGAAGCACAATCAGTTGATTGCTATAGTGAGAAAAGAGGTGAACAAGATTGAGTGTGCTGTGGTGTGATTGATTGATATTCTGCAGTCAGAGCTCGTCGAGTGGCAACAGCAAAGATCAACGAGCCAGAAGAGAATGATAGCACAAAGACAGGTTGGTATTTAGATGGCTGCAGAAGGACGATTGCAAGCACAGATGGGATTTTGCTGTTTCCGCCTCTGCAACTTGAAATTGATATTTTGGATTGATTTAGATCGTACATCAAAATACAAACGTTGGTTGACCGGCGACCGCAGAGCTTCATTTGTTTGCTTTCTATCTGACAATGGCCCTGTATTTTGAAACTCTTTTGAGAATTGTGCTATGTACTTAAATTGTGATGGCTTTGTGACATCTGATGGGCTACGACACAATTTCAGTTAAGAGCTTACTTCGTTTGAAATGTTGAATTGCAGCAGCGCAGCATCAGTATCTATGATGTATGCGGCGAGCGCTCAAGCAGTACTGTTAGCTTACGGCTCAGTCATGTTGGCACTCGCTGGACAGTAAAAAGCGTACATGAACACAGCCCATAACCGCTTCGATAGACAAAAGCATTTGCACTTTACTTTCAACACTTCCTTGTCTGATCAGGAGTATTTCTCCATCACTTGTTAGCACTGCCATCCAAAGCAGCAGATCTGCGGGTCTGTAGCTGAATGAGTCTGGCGCATTGTTTGCGTTCAAAATACAGCTGTTGTCCTGGCTTTCAGCTCATCTTGTTTTCAAGAGACTGGCCGCAGGTTGACTTGAAAGAGGCTAGCTAGGGGTCATGTACTAGCTATAGTCTTTATCTTAGCACATACAGTCGCCACGCCGTGCCAGGCGCCGACTGTGCTTGAGGATGATTGTCAAAAGTGTTAAGAGTTACTCGTGGGAGTATAAGAAAGCCCAAAGAGTTGACGAGGTCCCAGCACATTGAGCAGTAAACAGCAGTCCCGGAGGTACGAAGAAAGTTTTTCAGTTGTCCAAAGCACTTCTGGGGCATCAATTATTACCCTAACCTTGCAAGTAGTGGGAGACCGACTCCAGCAAAATCTGTCAGAACAACCCGGCGCCTCCACAGATAGTCACCCCCTGCTTTTCTCACTTCACGAATTTAACACATCTATCAGTGCTTATTATCGACTCCATCATCTCAGCCGAATATGCTAGCTAACAGTTGGACCGTTTATCAGCCATCCAAAGAGATGCCAAACAAATTAACCACAGTCTGGTTCTCCTTTGTTGTTCCTTCCAGAAGACAGGGCAATGACAATGAGTCCTTTCCCTCTTAAACAATGTTTTCAGTCTCTTAAAGAAATGTGTTCATCAAAAACTGACCTTTCAAATCAATCTGGGCTGACTATTAGAGAATATAAATTAACCTTTGACAAAACAGTTTAGGAGAATGTGCCACAAAATGGTAATAATAAACTGATGAGGCACCATTAGGATAATATCGACATCGGTGACAATAGACAGTGTTAAATGAAGAAAATGTCGCAATAATGCATCAGCTATCCTTTTTCATAAGCCAGTTAATTTAATGAAAGACAGACCGTAATATCCGAGCATTAATCATATTAAGACAACAGTTTGAAAGACAAACTGTGACTTGAAGCACAATTAGAAATTTACCTAACTTTAAATGAGGTCATTGACAATCTAAGTTGGATATTGAAGGAACATGAGCTCTTCAGCTCACATTGCAAACTTTGCGAACACAAGTTAACAAACTTGTAATGAGTTGACACAGCAGGACCATGAAGCCAATTACAATGTAACGCCTGCTGTATATCCGATTTTTGTACATTTTAGGGGACAGTCCTTTTCTATTTACACTGTTGTGATCTCCAAATTGTGCCACTTCAAATAAAATTCACCGGGACTGCAGAATAAATCCAGCTTGAAATATGACTGTTCAAAAGAAGCACTGCAAGCATTATGTATTTCGTCAGTAGCAATAGCATGAACATTGTAATTCAATAATCCAAAATTACAGTTGTTAGTAAATGTCTCAAACAGCGACATTGCAGATAGATTGACTGATGGAAAAATAGCTCGATTTTTCATATTGCAGAGGGTAGGAAATATTGGTTCCTGGATTTTTTTTTTTTGCTAACCCAGTAAAAAGTGCATAAAAGTAAGCTTAAAAAGAAGCAAAGGAGGATTTGACTTTCTAACTGAGGGCTTACAGCACAAGTTATCAGAAGGCGAAGGAAGCAGATAGGGAGTTTGCCACGTTATGGAAAATTGTACCTGCAGGGCATTACAGAATCCTACAAATCCTACCACCGCAACTCACATTTTGGAGTTTTTGCAAAGGGAACTTCATTGAGGACACAGATCTAAAATTAGAGATTAGTTAATAAAATACCTATTAACTCTGATTGACACTACAAATAAGACACTTCAATGATTTGCTCTCTAATTAAGATAAAGGTTGGCGCTTGAAAATGTCATTCACAAGCCTCCAGTGCACTAAACAGAATTTTAGCGGCAACTATTTGCTAACAATTGCAGTCCGCATATGACATTAAAAGGGATTTCTCAAAATGGCACTGCCTCTGTGATTGTCAAATGTGAAGCCCATATTGATTACAAACTCTTACCTCTTCTTACGCATGCATCATTTATCCTTAGCGGCCCTAAACCCTCCACATCGCCACCACCCATTTAGTCATATTCTCTCTCCTATTTTATTTTTCCTGTGTTCGGCAGGACTTTATTTCCTCCCTTTATGCTTTCAAACCGAGCCGCTGTCTCCAGGCAACTCAAAGTCTGTTTTAGCTTTTTAGGTCCATATCCCCTAAAGACTTCTGTTTTTTACCCTCTCTTACACTTCCTGAACCTCTGCTGTGTGTTCCTGGTGAAGATCAAGTCATACTCAGCCGCTGAGCACTTTTAAGAATAATTAGAGTAGTAATAGTGGGAGGCAGTTGGAGCCCTCTTCAAATTGCTGCTAATGTGGTTATTTTTGGCATGCTGTATATCTAACAAAGAGCTACAAAAACGGCTATCCATCAATTCACTGGCCTGTGAGTTTCTGAATTACACTGCTTGTTTAGTCTAAAGGTGGAAATGGTTTGACGATGGATTTGGAAAGAAAAAGAAGTAACGCATTTCATCCTTCGGCATAGTTTACAAGTTAAACAAGAAGTAGGAAGAAGTAAAACAACATTTAAAAAAAAAAACAACAACTGATCTAGTCATACCCCTTGTTCTCTATGTTCTGTCTATATGTAGCCTCCTTCCGCCTTCGGGTGGGGGCACCGAAAATCACAAGGGTTATATTGACGGTGGCGATTGCTCCGAGGGCAGCCTGTGCTGGCAGAAAGGTCCGCTGCTTCATAAGCCGACTTAATGTTTATCTTCTGCGCATTGCTTCTGTGGTTACTCACCCAAAACCTCTGCATCCACACATAAAACAAGAACTGGCCATTGTAGATCGGTTAAGCCGTATTCCGCTGTACTGTTGTTTCAAGATTCCACTCGTTTCGATGCTGTGTTTATTTAGTCCTAGTTTGGGAAGCTATCATGAGCCAAAGCAGTATGAGTGCTGCCATCGCAATATTCCACTTTTGGTGACTGCTAATCACACATCAAACAAGGCTGCTGTTAGATTTGTGATGAGATAAGAAAAAAGTGTGTGAGTGGAACTTCTACTTTCATGCACATAGTGTATAATAGATTTCTGCCTTCTGCTATCCAAGTTTGGTTGAGTGGACAACGAGTTTGATGGGGTTTTTTGGGGGCTTATTTACAACCAACAGTAAACATTCATTGTCTCAATGAACTTAACAATACAATACAATAAAGCTCATACATGCTGTCAACAATATTTTACTATGAAAATACAGAAAATTGTCTGCCTTTCACGCAGAGTCAATAAGAAATTAAAACATTACTATATTACATGCATTCATTTTTCTGCTCAGGGATATTTTGTCGCAATGGACCAACATTCCGAGCAAGAGGCTGCAGAACATGTGACGTCTACCAGTCGACCAGTGAACTGTACATGTAATGAACTTAATACTATGATACTATGCTGCTCATGCCAAATGTCACACAAGATAAAGAGTGGTGGCGACAGGTGACGCACTACGACCATTTCAAGAATTTTTAAAGAATTGTCATGTCAATAGAAAATAATTACCCACTCCCACTCAAGACGCTATAATAACAATAATTCGATCATTCTCAGTGGTACTCAAAATGATACTATAATAACCAAGAGAAAATATTCAGTTACCAAACTTGTTTGAAAAATTTCACTGCATAAAGTGTCATCATCCGAGACAAGGATGGTAGACGGCATCCTTTTAATAACAACATTACAAAACATCCTTGCAAATAAAAAGAACTAGGAAGGCGTCAAATTACTGCTTCCTTGCAGACGGTTCTATCAGTGAGGAAATCGTGGGCTTTAATATGATGCAAATTAAACTCAAGGGATCAAAGCCGTCAACTGTGCCTGCCAAACTTCCTAAAGCAAAAATATGTCTCAGGCATGTGGTCACTGACAAAGAAAGGAAACGTCAACTGCGCGTCCTAGCCAGCAGAGTAGCGCGTTAATTTGCGCTGCTCAGCAGCGCAAGATAAATATGTGACATTGATGAGAAGACGTAACGAATGACAGCACTATACATTGAATCGAGCCCAGTCCAGGTTTAAAATCGTAATATATAGCATGAACTCATTTGGGGCCTCAAATATTTTGTCAATATAAGTAATTATTATCACTGTCCCCCTCCCAAAAATTATTTGGATAGAATATATTCTATATTGTTATGTACATATTAATATAAATGTATTCATGAAAACAATCGTTCATTACCCATCTTCCCTTACAGTATGTTATCTACTCTTATGATTTCAACATTAGCCACTAACATTTTGTTCCATTTCACAAACGTTGCACTGGAAACTTTCCCCCCGTCATTTTTCAGATGTTTGCTCTCAAACAGTGTGTAATGGTCCTCCCCACATGACATTACACATCAAATACACTAGTTAAGTGAGAGCCTTCAAACCTGGATTCGTTTGCAAAGAAACGGTAGAATGTTCCAGCTTAAAGATTAAACATCGGCGTTCACCTTGGGGCACAAATTCCAAAGATGCATGAACGGCAGTGCAGTCAAGAAGGTGTAAATGCTTATATTACTGTATGTCCTGGCATATGGTTTCTGTGCTACAGTTCTATAGCAATTGGCTTTTTCAAACCTTAGACAAGGGCAATTGAGTGGTCCCGTCCGATTCAAAAAGATCTACGAGAACACGTATCGATAATCTCCAATGACATACAAGACGAGGTAATGTACGTCCTTCTTCGCCCCTCAAACTCATTCTGAGCATAAAGCCAACATATTATATTAATAGAGTTGGTAAGGTGTCAGAGATCAGCAGTACTTTCTATTGCACTATCTTCCCCTGTAATCAATAATAAATGACAGCAGACACGTATTTTTTCTTGTTATTTTAAGCAAAAGCTTATAGGAGCAAGAATAGCTTCACAATATTGGACTCAGCAAATATGAAGCATAATACACAAGGGGGGCCTGCCAGGAAGATTGCATATGCAGTGATATCATTACGGCGATAAGAAGCAATCACCGTAGCAACATTGTCAAGGGACAGCCGGTGTGCGTGCTTCATGACAGCCTTACAAGTGCAATTTGGTGTGATTATCTTCTATTCATTGGGAAAGCTTCTTTATTCCGCTGCGGCATCGGACCATGCGGTTAAACTTGCCCACTATGCTGTCTGCATTTGGCTCGCATGAACCGAACAATTAATAGAAACGTGTATTCAAGTGTAACAAGATTCAAGCTTTATAGGGTTAGGCATGGGCCGATATTAAATGCTGCTGAAATATTGCGGTATCGTGGTGTTCAATATTCTATGTTGGGAAATAGTTGGGTAAATAAAAACAGCATTTGTTTCCCAATGAACACAATCTGTATATTATTTTTAAACAAAATATTGAATATTTGGCACAGAGGAAACGTGTACCAAGTTCAAATAAATTAATGTTAACATTCTTCTTCTGTTTAAATTCTTCTTAGTGTGTCACAGTGTGCCACTGCTGGTCAGCTACTTTGTAGAAAAGACCTGTAGGCTACTCATGTTGTCCTTGGGGCTAACTAGTACCCACTGGCACCATTTTTTCAAGGGTAATGCCCACTAACAGAACAAAAAGTCAGTAAGTTTTTGCAATGCCTCTTTCGTCTCGTTCCCTAACTCTTCCCTTCCCCGATGAGAAAAAAAGTTAATTGCAGGCAATTAACTTCAAAGATGCAGCTTGTTTCCCCAACTCTGCAAGCAGCCAATCATACTGCACCCTGCTTAGACGTCCCCTCAAAAAACAAAAGAAGAGTGCATTACCGGGGAAAGCCAGTTTTCGAGGTTATTGAAACCCTGTCTTTTTGAAACCACGGTAACGCATCAAACCGGTAATCGGCGCATGCCTAAGTGGGGTACACACATGCCGATAATGCGGCCGAATCTATACTAATGCTGTTCTGTAGCAACATCGCCATGGCTAACAAAGCTTTTCTACAACAGTAACAGTAAACTTAAGTGTTTATTATAACGTTACATATGGGACTTTACTTAAATGAGACATTGGCCGTTTAAGACAATGCAGAAATTCCAAGTTTTCAAAAGATAATAAAGGGCAAGATTTCATTTTGAAGACGAAACCGAATCATCTCATCCTGTGGTCACACGACGGTTGTTTTATCGCAAGACAAGCTGATCTTATTTGGCAGCAGGCGTCTACAATGTCACACATATTTCTTCGTAAGAGCCGGTCTATGCCACACCTTTCCTTGGGCTGTCTGTCACCCAAACACATCCACGTCCCTTTCTATTTACACTGGGCTCCTCTCGCCGTGGCACAGCCCATCACGCCACGCAGGGACACTTGACAGCTGTTTGTTGATGTGGTGCCACAGCTTATTTCCTCTGTCTTGTTTGTTTTGATGTCAGCATTTCAGGATGATGGATGCTAGATGGGTGAGTGGGGTGGGGGCCAGGGGGGGGGCCCCCTGGTTTCGCGGCCCACTCCTGACAACGACGAACTGACACCATCGAGGAGCTGGTCCTTTTTTTCTGAATGTCAGGCCAATTTGAGCTGACCATCGCATTTCTTTTCTGAATGTTACACGACTGCCTGCAGGCTCATTTTAAGGACAATTATTTCTAGTGAGATGTATGGTATTCCTCAGTAATGAAACTGTTTCAAAAAACTATTCAAGCAACATCTGTTCACAAAAGCATGCATTTGGTAACATCAATGTATAAAATGGCGGGGGTTCTATGTGCAGGATATAGGGACTCGTACAGGCACAAACACACACATGTACAGATATATTTTAATTATACCCATTAAATATTGTTAAAGTGGATGTAAACCCAAAAATGTTCTTGACAAGAATATGTGCTATGCAGGCCTGCTAGTGAAAACATACTATTTTGATTAATATTGTGTTTGTGGAATATGAGTTAATCAGCAAAATCCACCCGTTTTTGTCAATCTCAGGGGGTGGCCATTTTGCCACTCGCTGTTGACTGAAAATAACATCATAGTTGCTCAGGGCTCAGACAACGACCAACCATGGCTCGGCCTCAGAAAACAGGTGAGCAGTCATTGGTCATTACCTGAGCAACTGTGATGTCATTTTCAGTCGACAGAAGTGGCAAAATGGTCGCCCCCTGAGACGGCTAAAAACGGGTGGATTTTGCTATATTAATATTTTTTTTGTGTTGACTTCCACTTTAAATGTGCTTGAGTCACTTGAATGGTGCAATATGAATGCAAGCTAATAAGTATTATTCCATATTATGACATCATACATCGTAAAATAAAAATGAATTAAACTAAATTAAAGTAAAACGACTTACCCACTCTGAAGTCCATTGCCAGAGATGTAGGAAAGAGACTTGGCTGTGATGTTTCATCGCTGGCTTAAGAACAGATTCGGATTTCGGCACTTTTTTATACACCCTATTTCTTGTCTCGCTAAAATTGGCCCATTTTAGGTGCCTGCTTCATCCATCGAGTGAGTGGATAATGTGGATTTTGTACCTCAATGGTCAGAGGGTTCAAGATTTTGAACACCAAATTGAGAGCAGAGCCCAGAGCATTGACATAAGTGTGCTCCCGTAAATAAAAAAAACAAGCATTTTCACTCAGAGAGGCAGCACTTCATACATTACACTCATACATTACACTGTGTGTATGTTGCGCATGGACACCAAACTAAAAACCCTCCGCCACCGCGTCAACAACTTCACTGAGCTATCAAGCATGTCAGAAGCTAACGTCGGAAGCAAGCATGTCAGACGCTAACGTCACAAGTTAACACTAATCTGTGCATCCAACAAAACTTTTTAATTGCAGCTGTGCTTACCTTTTGACTTTGACATAATAGCAGTGTTGTCACACGATGGGGGATTTGGTTTCTGCATGACAGTCAGCCAACCTGATCATGTCATGGGCAGAGAAACTCGGTGTGATTATTATGCAAATATGAGAACAATTCACTCACACATTTTCAGAAATAAGCCAAAAACAAAAAAGACTTACCTCGTTGTTTAATTTCACACTTGATGGATAGGAAGGCACTCCAGAGAACCAATTATCTGTATACAAGCAATAGAAAAACAATTTTCCATAAAATGTCCACTTTAAGTAATTGTGTCCTGAAAAAAAGAGGTTTGTTGGCAAGCCTCACTGGTCATTTTCGTGCTAGTCGTGTACAATTTTGTATTTGACTATATGTTATTTAAGTATCAGTATCTGAATATTTCATAGACATTTTAATATTTGCATTGCTCGTATAAGACAGGAAGGCCCTTCCCTGTCATAGTACGTAGCCTTTCCGGTTCTAAGGTTTTCATCACGCTTTTCATGTTTGGGGTGATGTCACAAAAAAATTCAGAGAAAACACAAAAACACACTCATAAAGCATGACGGCTATTTCAATTACTAACTTTGTTGACTTTTGAGCCTTTTTTTTTTTAAACATTTAGATTGAACTCAATTTGATTTGACACTATAAATAATGAAACCTCTCACATCCAAGTTTATCTGATAATAGAAAAAGAAAAACAGCCCAGGGTATACTGGTTCAACAATCTGTTAGTCAAGGCTTATACGAGACTTTTTTTTTTTATTTTTTTTTTTTATGAATATAATAACAACTGCTGTGTGATGAGCCAGAGCTTATTGTCATTTTGGTACCCAAGCTAGTCATCAATCTTTGTTATGAATACATCTTGTGAGTCATGTGTTGACAACCCGATTTCCTGAATAGGCTCAAATAAATTATCCTCCATACTGACGGGTCACAGCATGAAAACGAGAAAATGAATCTGTTCAAAATTCCCACAGCGTCTTGACAAAGCACTCGCTAGAATTAAAGGGAACGTCACCTGTCATCGCCAATAACCACAGCCAGTCCATCTTACACCTTGACTCCCACCCACCTGCCCACCACCTGACGCGCTGCACATCACACTTTGACTGACGTCCTCAGCATTTAGGCGAAAATTCAATTTACCAAAAGGTTGGGGCATTAAACGCATTATTTTGCATACCTCACCGTGCAGTATTGCCATCTAACAGACTGAAATCAACAGGAAGGCTTACTTTGCTGATTAGGGCTGGATAATTATCCACGATCATAAAAACATTACAATAGAAGAAAAATGATTCGAGCATATTGATATTCCTCCAAAAGCATAATAAGCATAGTTAAAGTGGTCAGAGAAAGAAGTCAACCCAAACCGATTTTTTTCAAGGATATGTTCTATGCAAGCCCACTAGTTGAAAGAAGGCATTCTGATAACTATTGCGTTTGTGAAATAAGAGTTAATCCACCTGTTTTCAGCCATCTCTGGGGGCGGCCATTTTGTCACTTCTGTCGACTTAAAATGACATCACAACTACAGGTCACGTAACGACCAATCAAGGCTGACCTGTTTTCTGAAGCTGAGCCGTGATTAGTCATTACCTGAGCCCCGAGCATTTGTGATGTCATTTTGAGTCGACAGAAGTGACAAAATGGCCGCCCCCTGACATGGTTGAAAAGGGGGGGATTTTGCTGCTTAACTAATATTCCACAAACGCAATATTAATCAGAATGCCATGTTTCAACTAGTGGACCTGCTGGGAACATATTCTTGAAAAAAATGTGTTTGGGTGAGTAAGAAAAAAGAGAAAACCTGAGCAGAAAAGGCCAACGACACCATTAGATTTGAATAGAATCACCTGCACAATGTATTTATAAGCATTTTATCTTCAAATTACACAAATAACCTTTTATTTTCTCCCTAACCAGATAGCAGAATGGACACATTTAGTACAGAGTGCTGTCATGACCAAAGCTTTTTCATGAAGTCGCTTCACGAGTTGCCCCAGCGGGTTTTAATAGTGCGCCAACTCAAAAATAGATGAAACCAATGTTCAGTCTGTCAGACGTTTGTTTTGCATAGCGTGCTACACAAATACTTTGATCCGCAAATGAGTCACCTCTGTTTCTGTGGTGCCGACACACTTTTCATGTTCGCTTATGTTTAAAACGCCATGCGTGCGGGATGCAAAGAAACAGGAGGCGGAGCGTTTATACCAGTGAAATATGAACGTGTATTATCACCTGGTTTGCTGCAAGTTGCCAATGAGCAAAAGTGCAGTTGGCGTTTTGTTTTTTTCTTTTTGTGGTTAGGCACCAGAAGCAAAGAGCATCATGATGCACGTATTGATTGGTGTGTAAAGGACACACACAGAGGGAGTATTCTCACAAAAGGTCGAGATGAATGAGATGGATTTATTTTATTATTGTAACGCTGACTTTTACCATGAATGTCCAGAGAAGTACTTGATGCTTAGTGACACACAAAACACTCATGAATGGATGTAGGGCCTGAGAGGCACTATCAGAAGAAGGTCCGAAACATTTAAAAGGGACATATGTCAAATTGACTCGTATGAAAAGAGTTGGGGGTCTGTCGTGTCTGCACACCAATCACTTGGAAAATTAACTTAAGTTAATCTTGTATCTGACTGTTCAAACCACACAAGTTTTTCAGCTCTTGGCATGATCAGCTATGCTGAGCAAAGATCAGGAGACTCTTTCAAGCAATTTTGGGAGTCTCCACGTTTCATAAAAAACTTCAAAATCGGAGTCTCAGTTTTGCTATTCACTGAGGCACAAAAGGGTCATTTTGACCCGTAAACTACGATGCAAAACCACTTATTTCGAGCCTGTTTTAAACTTTGAAAAAAATGCCGAATATAATTTAACTAATAAATGCTTCTGATACTGTATATAATAATACAGGTTTGTTCCATCAGTGCATCATGTTTTCATCATACACTGCGTATGGCTCTAGGAAGGGCTTTTCAGGTTAAACCATCAGTTTCGGCTAGAAGGAAAGTGACACAAGAGAATTGCAACCCTTGAGGAAGACACTGCACCAATGTCTTGTTAAAGTGACAGGATCATCTACTTTGCCCATGATGTGGCAAGAGCACACATTTATTAGCCTTTTACATCTTTCCTCACCTTGGTTTTTATCAGGGAGCTGTCAAAATAATCTGAGAAAAAGAGTGAGTCAGAGTATTAGGTGGGATCTTTGTAAATGTGTTGTGCTGTAACTCTCAAGTTGGGCAAACTGTTCCAGCTGTTTCACAGCGGCTCTAAATCAACAACATTGCTTTATTAATTTTGGACTTTAAAATTTGGGCATAAAAATGTTTTATTCAAAATGTTAAAACGCTAAACTCACTGAACTTCAAAGCGTGTGCACTTTTAAGCATGATGATGCTGCATGGTCTCTTTATAACAGTTGGTGTAATTTGTCAAGCACTGTAAGTAGCTGTAGAAAAATATATGCCCATGAGAAATAATGAGAAAAATAAATAGTTTCAGGGTCAAATTGTCAGCCTAATAAAACCTGAATTAACTGTACAGGGCCTCAGGCCGTGTTTTAATTAACATTTTATAGAAATGGCATACAAATGTAAAGATAGGTTACGCAGTGCTATTGTTAAGATAAGAAAAAAAATCACAGACAAAAGGCAGCATGTGAAGGTGATTTACATTGCAGATGAACTCCAGACGTGCTTTAACCCAGGCAGCCCTGTTAATATTATATTTATTTCATCTTGTTACCCTGACAACGTTCAAGAAAGAAATGTAGAATACACCCTATAGTATCGGAAAAAAATACTAATAATTTCGTTAAGCACTCCAAAATGTAAAAGCAACAAAAGAAATGCCTTAAGTTCAATAAAGTTCATTTGTGAAGCACCGTGTGCTGGTTCTTTGTTAAATTCATGGGTGAGTTAAACGCTGTCACCATTGCGCACGATGGCGAAGCAAACTACCGCATGGTGAAAATGTAGCCTTCAAGTGCAAAATTGCCCTTCTGCTTTTCCCCTCTCATCCTAAAAGCCCTTTGCCGTTTTCCCTTTCCTGGCAAGAACACAGGTGATGTTTTACTCTACTGGAAAAAAAATAAAAAATAAAAAATAAAAACCATGAAATCAGGGGTGAGCACCGTCTCTCAAATCATCGCCTTCCCCCATTACTGCCCCATCACATGACGCAGCCTCTCTGCTCTAAAGGGGAGAAATTCATTGGAACAGGTGGAGCTGTGGACCATATCCCATTAGCGAGCCTGCCAAAGGCCCATTCCTGAAGGAGTAAATCCTGCTCTTCATGCACCATAGGCACGAGCTACTGTATGGAGAGTCAAATATATAGGCAACCTGCCTCTCTGGCTGAACCCGGCGAGCGAATGATGAACATAAAGATCACCACTTGAATTTTTTTTTTTTTTTTTATAAAATACCCAACTTCCCATTTGCGGTGGTTTCCGAGAAACAGTCATTTGCAATGAAAGTCTGCCGCTGAAAAATTGCACCGCGGGCATGCGGAGCCTGTCGTGGGTGCATGTGAAGGGCGGACTAACGTCGGACTTGGACTGGCTGGGCTCTTTGCCCCCCGGCTTTATGACTCTTCCCACATGGCAACACATAATGGCAACACTCGCCTTTCTATACATAGACCAAGACACAATGTCAAGAGCAATGACAATGATGGGTTGTCCTGATTAGTATAACACGTTTCATTGGGATGAGAACATAAAACTCGCTGTGGAAACTTTCACAAAACACTTTGTATGTTGTTTTGATGTTGAGCTATAAAAATATTTTTTTTAAAACACAGAGGGGTCCTCAGTTTACAGCAGGGATCCGTTCCTACAGTGATGACGTAATGTTGTCGGAGTGCAACGTAGTCTATCAGTAACCTACACGCTAACGGCAGACGCTATTTTTTTGTCTAATTAGGTTTCAGACTCTACGGGCCTAATTTACTCAAGGTTCGTGTTTCAAGAACAGGCAAAAACTTGATTGCAGGATTTTTGTAATTCAGATCCAAAGTGTTGTCATGTAAATCTAATCTGCCCGTGGCCTTCGAACTCAGTCGTGCTGGCCAACTGAACTTTTAACTTTATGAGCAATGGAGCTGATTCTTTAATCAGTCAAATTTCAAATTCACCCCACAAAGGCCTGCTTGCTGGGCCTTGATGACGTCAGCATTCCCTTCCCTCTAATTGGATGGTCAGAGCAAGCCAAGGTGTGAAACTAGCAAAACACATTAAGGCGTTCTTGCATATTATTATACAGTTTTGTGCTGTAATGTTGCACATTTTACAGCATTGATGTCGTATACTGTTGTCACGCAATAGTGATGGTTTTAAGCAGTGGATGAAGTCGGGGAAGTCCTCAATGAACGCACGGCCCGCCACTGGCTAATGCAGCGGTAAAGTCATAATTACTGTACTGTAAATATTAATGAAATCAAACGCTTCTGTTCCATAAATGAACACAACAATCCACGTGACCACTTATTCTCACGCCACTATACAAAAATAGTCCCTTGCACGCCGTTTCGGAACCCTGAAACATCATAATTACGGTAAATATTTGTAAGAAAAACACTTCTAGTCCATAACTGTAAAACAAATACAAAAACAAAAGTATGCCAATAACCGAGCACGCCCGTGTATTCTTATGCCGCTGTGCGTGTCGTTCGAAATGTTATATGGCACTAGCATCGGAAAAAAACGTCGTGTGAAATGAAACACAAAGAGTCCAGCGAGCATATATCGCCATTTACCAACAATGAACTTTAGGAAATTGATCCTATAATGTGACCTACAGTCTTGAATGCTGCCATCAAACTGGGTCTCCCGGTAATTAGCCATTAGGCCCGACTTGATGTCACAATATGTCTCATTTAAACCCGACCTCATGCGTGGGGTCAAAATCCGCAATGAGCTGCTGCAATTACAACAGCTCATTGCCTTAGAGAAAAATGAGTGGTCGAAGAAGCATGCACAGGTTGAGCTCCATCCCACAAACACGACAACACTCTCTCCTACCCTCAATTGTGCATATTTAATTCCAATTTGTCTTTTGATGTGAATGTAATGAACATCGTGTTTTCTTCTTCTTGTCATAGTTTTGACAGGCCACTTGTTGCTAGGCAGAGGGCTCAGTCACACCTGCTCTAAAGGACATCGGACATAAACAAATCACGTCCATTAGGCTGTTTGGATGGTCAATAAACACTCAACAGCATCATGAAGATTGCGAGACTTCTACATTATTTCTACATTATTTTTGCCAATGAATCACTGATATTTATCAAATAAAAATAAAACCGTAAAATGCACTAACACACTAATGCAGAATCTGCTGTCTGACTTTTTTATTTTTTTTACAAATGATTTTAGAGACCACATTTAGAAGGATGTCATCTGCAGAATGAGAAATGCAAAACAGAACATTGAACAGACAGAGTCAGTCTTACTTTAGAATCTACATTACAAATGTTCTTGTAAAGCGGGGTAACACGTGCCAACAATGACCGGGCAATTATTTTTTTCCCCTTCTGAATCAAAGTCAGCAAGGGTCGAATTATCCGGTGTCTCTAAAGCAACGATTCAGAAATCATTAGGTGTGCCTTGGGAAAATCTTCCATTTTACTTAACTCATTCACTACCAGACATCTTCAAAGCCTCTTTTACCCTAACCTTGGAACATTTTTGAAAAAATATAAATAAGTTCCTAGGATTGAATGGCTGGACTGTGAAAAGACAAATAAATTTGTCAGTGGCAGTGAATGAGTAAATGTTCTAAACATTATTCAATTACTGCAACAAAAGTTTCTTAATTCATCTCTCTATGACAGCAACATATAGTAACAGGCAGAACAATTAAATGCTTATCCATTAGCTGCCAGAAGGTACAGAATTAATCTGGGAATCCACTTTGGGGACATTGTATTGTATTGTTTAATTATCCCCCCCAAAAAATAAAGGAAAAATGAAGCAATGTCACAGGAGAGCAAGTGATATTATACTCACCAACCTTTTTGAAGCTGAGAGCTCCTTTTTGGGCACTGATTCAAGTGAAAGGCAACTGGTTGAATATACACATCTTAGGCCATACATTGATCATGATTCAGTTACCGGTTGGGTCGGTAACATGACAAATGCAAATGTATTTTTTTTTTATTAAACAACCCATAATCAAACTTCTTTCATGAAGGACTCCAAAAATTGGAGAAAATGTACCGTTGAGATGCTTAATCAGAAGATTCAAGCAATTTTAACGTAATAACTCACCAATGAATTATTCGACTATCATAATAGTTGTCAATTAAATTGATGATCGATTGACTCATTTTGACACCTCATACGCATTACCAGTCTTAAGCACAAATTGCATTTTTTTTTCTTCATGTGTGGGGTCTCTCACATTAAAAAAATACATTTATGACTAATCAATTGTGGCATGTGTATATAAACAGTATATTTGCTTGTGCGTGCATGCGGGTGCATACCCCACCGCCCTACCCCTTCCCGCACCCCCCCGGTGTGTGTTCGCTAATAGAGTTCTTTAGTCACAGATCTGTGTGACAGGTGGCCCTGCTGGCCTCCAGTGTGTGCTCAGTACAAGTGCTCTCCTGGGTGAGGAGCTGTCGCATCCACTTACACCAGGGAACCATTCCTCTGGCCCGTTTTTCTTCAACCGCAACTAACTTCCGCCCCGCTTTTCCAGAGCGTGCCACTTTTTTGGTGATGTTTTACATTCCCAAGTCGACTTCCTCATTCTCGCTGAGAAAAAAAAAAAAAAAAAAAAAAAAAAAAAAACATGGCCAACTGTGCCCACAACGAACATCACGGCTCTTTAAAGCACATCAGGGAGTGGGCTGCGGCAAACATTTTAAAAAGTAACAGACAGGTTTTTTTTGTCTTTGGCGTTTTGCCGTGTCTGACCACACACACACGCAAGCAGCACAATAAAGCATGCGTCCATATTGATGGACCTTTTTGTGTCATTGTCTGTGCTGCAAGTGCTGTCTCAGCAGACCGTGGGTTATGGGCGACAATTGAAGTAGGCGCGGGTGATGCGGGGGGGGCAGAAAATGTCATTTTTGTTCTGCATCAACAACATGTCACCAATAGGGAAAATTGTCCTCCAATGAAGGCGCTCCAAAACGCTTACTGTAGGCTATCAATTATGCAGTTTGAACTCAGGCATACAGAGGATGGGAGGGAGGGAGGTATGGGGGACATCTGAGTGAGACAGTTTACATGATTCATCGCAACAATATTTAATAATTTGAGCTACAAATTCACATTGAGGATACACTCAGTGCAAATAAGGAGAATAGCATCTATGTCATTTCTACGGCAGCCTGACATCACCCGAACAGCCCTTCTGCCAGCTAGTTAGCACGTCTGCTTCAGAGTTCTGAGGTTCTGCGTAACATGCAAGTTAGGTTGATCGTGACTAAACTGTACATAGGTGTGAATGTGATTGCTTGTTTGTTTACATGTGACCTGCAATTGGTAGGCGAACCGGGCATGGTGTATACCACCTCTTGCCCAAAGCCAGCTGTGGTAAAGACTCCAGCTCACCCGCAAAACTAATGGGCTCTTTAGCACCCCTTTTCAATGGAAAATTCATAATAAATGTTGATTAGCATTTTTTTTTTTTAAATAATTTTTGTGGTTTTCTTTTTTTTCCCCCTCAAAATGCATTTCAATAGGTGCCAATTTTATGCTGATTTTTGCTAATCCTGGGCTGGCCCGGTCCAAATAGTGGGGGCCCATTGGATTCCTTCATTTCATTAAATTACTGATTCATGTATATATTGTTCTCTTTATATGCTGTTTTTTGACGTTTTTAATGTTCAGCACTATGAGTTGCATTCTATGTGTGAAAAGTGCTATATAAATAAAATTTGATTGATTGATATTGTAACTCATCAACTTTTAAAAATATTACTAAAATACACTCGTATGTACATTCATATACAGTACATTCGGCACCTTTTAAAATGTTATGAACTTGGTGAATTGATTTAAACTAAATTAATTATAAATGATATAGAGGGTAGTCTGGCTTCCTCCCACATTCCCAAAAACATGCGTCTTATTAAAGACTCTAAATGGTTGTTTGTGTTTATGTGCCCTGCTCTTGATTTTCTATTAGTCCAAAGTGTAGCCCACCTCTCGCCCAAAGTCAGCAGGGACAGGCTCGAGCTCACCCACAACCCTTATGTGTTATAGAAAATTGACGGACAGATGGATAATCAACAAATGATTTCTTATTTTCCATCAAAATAAACAAGTTGACATACTACATACTGTACATGTCCCTTGAGCACTAGTTCAGAATTGGGGCTGCAGTGTAAATCTCACTGGATGGGGTGCATTGAGGCCACAATTATCGACAGTCCAATATTTGATAAATGTTTAGCCTCGGAAAAGTCATAGCATCTACACTGAACTAGTAAAACATTTGGGTCTTTGTGGGTTTTTTTTTTTATTCTTTCATGCATCAATAGTATTATAGTGAATGTCAGTCTCTTAGCATTCACACGATGAGACACAAAATGTTCTTTGGTAAAAGTGCAGCTTCATGTTTTTCCAATACAATCAAAACATTGCTGATTGCTGCATGCTGGTCTTCTATTCCAACCATCTCATTCATCAAAGCATTGTTTCAGTGCTTGTCTGAGGTTTTGGGCACACCTGCGAGGCCTGGAAGTGCTTCTCCTCTAAACCACTATGCTGTGAATGGAGAGATAAGGCTGATTGAAATATGCTCAGCTTTGGAAAGCTGGCAGGGAATTTCATGCGGCGGAATTACATTCAAGAAGCGTAACGTGATGTGCATAAAAGACCACCAGTGCCATCAGTAGGTTTGCATTGCCCAGGTCGAATGGTTGCAAAGCACACTGGCGCCACACTGAGGTGTCCCTTAGCAACTGCAGTTATTTTAGGGACGTTAGAAAGAAAAAAAAAAGGATTGTGGGATGACAGTACTGCATAATATGGACATGTATTATCATACGCAAATGGTTTGATTATCAACCAGCTTGTTACAGTCTTCATTCTGGCAATTTTCCACATGCAATGAAATCATGCCCCGTGTCAAAATGTGACATCATTTTATAGACTCCCATTATCATTTTATCTGAGGCCATTTGCGCTGCATCCAATATTGCTGGCCTGGCATGTTTGCACTCCACACACAATGTGTAGTTCTTAACAGTGCAATGAACCCTATTTAGTGGATTAAGTGGACACTTTACTTTAAGGCAGTGTAAGACCACGTGTTTCCCCCCAAACAATAGTCAATCACACAGCACATACAGAATAGACAAACAAGCATTCGCGCTTACACGAATTAGAGTCTTCACTGTACCTAACATGCAAGTCCACACCTGGGAGTAATTGTAATCAACTAAAACCAGACCAGGATGACGCCGGCTCGTTCCTTTGTTTTCAACATTTGCTGTTATGCATCCTCAAAATTGCATGCTAGACAATGAAGCTTTTGTGAAGCGCTGAACCACTGGAACCAATTGTTTTGAAAATAGGTCCTTGACATATGAGTTACAGTGACCTCACCTGGTGAAAAAGAATGCTGCGGTGGATTTAAAACATACAGTGGAACCTCGATTTAACCCACTAATTGCAGAAAGGGCTAGTTAGGTCAAAGTACTTTTTTTCGTGGTCTGAAAACACCCAATAGAGGAAAAAGGTATTGGGGGGGAAGAGGGTTCTAGCCTAAAAACGCCCATGAGTAAATTATTGTAAATATATAAATAATGAAAACTGTTTAAATGGAGGAAGTCGACCCAAACAAGGAAATGTTCTATGCAGCTCCACTATTTTAAACACGGCATTCTGATTAATATTGCATTTGTAGAATGAATATGAGTTAAGAATTAAAATCCACCCGTTTTTAGCCATCTCGGGATATGACAAAATGGCTGCCCGCTGATTTTGGCAGTTTTGGTCCTCCATATACGCATTGTTGTCTGGTCTTGCAGGCGCCGTAGATGGCAAAGGGAACGTAAACAAAAGCGGGGCTTCCGAGGTGGGCTATGGCGCCTCTCTACCTCTGACGCCAGATATATAACACACAGAATGGGTGATCTGGAGCAACAACTATCAGGAAATTGCTCAATTCAGAACTGCTGCATTTCTTAATCCCGGAAACCTGGCTACACACTCAGATTCCCCATGCTTCGATACAACTGTACATCCGGCTAACCGCTGCGCAAAGGGAAGTTTTATTCCCTAATAATGATGTCCAGTAATGCGCAGACTACAACTAAGGGCAACTTTATGGCACGCTTGCGGCCCTGGTGAGGAAAAGTGGTTCCGAAAATGGATGGATGGATAGCAAACGCTATGACACTGCACTCCTGTGTCGCTCCAGTTTAATACTATATAGATAATTTATATAATATAACTAATACTTGTTGGTATATAAAGGCCACGGCTTGTTGAAATGCAGCAATGTCAAGTGATATTTTTAATCATCAGATTTCTTCACATGAAATTAGTTAATGTATTTATTTATTTATTTATCCAAGATATTTAGTCATTCTACATTTCAATGCAGATGTTCCACTTCCTTGAGAATTGAAAGATAATTTCTTTTTAAAAGAATGTACACTTATATTTGCTCTATCATTAGAATATCAGTGTCACTCAAAAAAACAACAACAAATGATAGCATTGTTTATTGTGATAGTTTCTGGGTAAATATATCATCCACAAAAAAATACTATAATTATTATATATGATTATTATAAAAATTATCATGAAAGGCCAACCAATAAATAATTATGTTTAGGCACCCTGTCATCGTCACACTTTTTCTGTTACAAACTGACGCCAGCCACCCCATCAGAGAAGGGAAAAGTCACGTGGCAGTCAGGAAAAAGTTTGGGGACCCATGGTGTAAAAAAAAAAAAAAAGTTTACTTCCCTTTAAAAGTTCTCTGTCGGTTTGACAAATAGAGGGATTGACGGATGACGGACGTGTACCCAGGCTGCTGACGGATGACAAATGACGGACCGGCAAACTTTAGTAAAATTCCCACCTCTGGTGTTGGTCATCCAGAAACTAACAAATTAACGAATTAAAATTGAAAGGATAAAAACATTTCCGTTAACAAAATAAAAAAAAAACTAAACATCAGTGTGTTGTGCTACCTGCTTTTGTCTTTTATCCGTGCTAATTTTTTGCAATTGAAGATATTCTGATAAACTGTCAATTTATACACTCAAAAAGCACCCAGTGGACAAAGAAATGTGTTGTGATCAAAATTACAGTTTTTCCTCCATAAATATTTCCTAATGCTGATGCTCGCCGACATCCCTTTCCATTCCGCCGGGGGATCTGAGGCTGATGCTTCGCAGCATCTGCACTGGGCTCCTGTGGGTTGCAGCCTGACAGCTTGTCTCCACCAAGGCTTGGTAATGAGAGAGGCTGTGTTCATTCTGTCTACACGTGTCAGACGCTGTTGTTTTTCGGAGCTCGCGCACACTGCGGTTTTCTTTTAGCGAGGTTTGACGGCGATAGCAGCCAGCAAAAGCAACAGCATCCAGACATTTATTTGTGGAGTTAAAAGTTATGTCGAGTTTGCCTTTTTGAGAAGTCTATATTGTATAAATAAGTTGTATTCCATGTTTCAACATGGCATTAAACCCGGCAATAATGTTGACTCAGTGGCTGTTCTGTGCTGTGTTCCAGGGAAAAAAAATAAATCATTTGTCAGCACTTACAAAAGAAGTCACTACTCACCACTTCCTAATTTATGTCAACCTCCCATCGTGCTCACACATCCCAGCACTGACCAGACTCACACAGAGCAAGTGTTCCACAGTACATCCACCCAGTATATTGCATGCTGTGATGCAGTCATACACTTAAAATAGCTTAGACTTCATAACTTGACTGGTTTGGGTCCAAAAGAATCGAAAATTGTTTTACAGTGGCAGCACACAAGTAATAACAATTAGCAGTGTGTGTGACATGAAAAATACAGTACTACATGCAAAAAACAAAGTGTGTATAACTACTGTATATACTGTATGTACTTTATACACGGATGCAAATGTGGCAGCATTAACAATAAAGTATACTGTACTACATATACTGTACCAGGTATACTGTATATGGAGAACGGAATGTGGAAGAAAGCAGCCTTGCTTTCCTGTCCGACCTCGACTGGAATCCTCCAACACGCTGGTATTCAGTGTCAAGCCAGCTGGCTATCAGCAGGTGGCCGGTGTTGTTAGTTACATTCTACAAAAAAAACAAAAAACAATTAGGTGGGGGTTTACTGCTCTGTACTTGGCCTTACAAAAGGAAAAAACTAAAAATGTTGTTTGCATATATATATATATTTATACACACATATATATACACACACATATATACATTATATGTCTAATTATAGCAAAGGGTTTTTTTGGTTTTGTTTTGACTGATTTTAATTCTTTGTTATTTAAGATCACAATAAAAAAAAACGCTGTTTCTACAAGTGTTACCTTCACCACATAGAAATTGTCATTGTCATGATCAATGATCACATAAAGAGACTGCGATTTCCAACAGTTTCTCAAAATGTCACCATCAGTGGTTTTGCCCCAACCAGCTCATCAAACAAAACAATTTGTTCCCCCCACTGAGTGGAAAGTCACTGCCAAATAGCTTCAAGTTGTTTGGTTGCCGTGATAGAAAGACATTTATGATCTTTGCCCAATGGGCGGCAGATTGCAACCGGCTCCAGACATTGCATTTGGACAGGTTTAGCCTTTATATAGCACCACGAAGGACTGGAACTAAAACAATGGTGTTACTGAGTTTTTGACTTTCAGCCTTAAATCAAAGAGGTTCACATAAATATGATATTAACCATATAGGAATTGCAACAATTTTATTAAGGATACATCCAAAACTATGCATCCGTTTTTCGATATTAAGCCGAGAGCCTAGCACAGCTGACATCCCAAACCATTATTTTTCATAAATGGATGAGACTCCTTTGAAAAGTAATCCATAACATAAAATTGACATACAGTACATTCCTGTTTAAACTGCATCAAAAGGTCTGTCTGCTGAATATTTGGAATCCCGCAACTGATTCCATCTGGGAGCCTGGGAGCAATATTTGCCCTTCTTTGTAGCAGCGCAAGTTATGGAAAATTGCTATCTGGCTGTCAAATCTTTTGGGGATTAAGACAATAGGCTGAGACGCAAGTGAAAGTGGGAGGAAAAAAAACGACATCTTAAAATAAAATCCTCAGCAGGTGACGATATTGGCGAGAGAACAATCAGCAGGTGAATAATGTATTATAAGGTCAGCATTATGGCTGGATTTACGCTGCACGGTTCACGTGCCACAATTCCATCGCTTTGCTCTCAACTGACACAATTGGGAAATGCATCACGGCAGTGTAAAGACAGAATTGGAATCGGATAGCTTCAAATCGGAATCAGGCCTCTTCCAATTGTGGATTAAAACAATCTTGATACTGATTGAATATCTGCCAATGTGAGAGGAAATAACGGCAAACATTTTCTTTGCAATAATATGTTCTACGTTTCTAAACACGGTATTCTGATTAATATTGTGTTGGTAGGATAAGAATTCAAAAGATGAATCCATCCATTTTCATCCATTTCAGGGAGGCTGCCCCCTGCTGTCGACTGAACGTCAAACTGCCCTCAGGCTTGAATTGCGAATTTCACAGCTCACCTGATTTCTGAGTTTGGTCGGCTTAATTCTTATTCCAAATGCAATGCATATTAATCAGAATACCATGTTCAGACCAGTGGGGGCACATACAACATATCACTGCAAAGAAGAAATAATCACTCAAACCACATAACTTGCGAAAGTCTGCTATCTTGAAGATAAGGCACAAAACAAACATCAATGCTGCGCTAGTTAAAATAATGTTAAATTGGAACACAAAAGGTGTAGCAACACAGGTAAACAGTATTGTTATATTGTGAAAACCAATATTACTGCAGCTTACTGAGTCACTTAGTTGAGTGTTTATTATGAATGTCTGTATTATATAAATGATTACGTAAATATAGTCTAAGTATGCTACATTAGACTTGTGTCCATTATTAATTAAGCAACATAATTGCTGACAGCAGCCAATAGAGTAATGTTGAGGTGACCCTCTTTTATATCAACAGGGAGAAAGAGTCAGCCCAGGCCAACTAAACGACGTTTAATATTTGTATTATTTATGTCTTGTTTTTCGACGTGTTGTCATCGCCCCATGTTGATGCTTGGAGAGTTATTTACGTGCAATTTGGGTCTTTATGGATTGTTTCAAGTGTACCAACATAGTCTCGCATCAGATGTGTCACCTGAAATGTAAATGGATATAAATCAAAATATCAGCATGGAATTGGACCTGCATTTAAAATTTAGCACATAAAGCCTTTTTCCAACCATGGATTAAAAGCAACCTTGTTATCTTGCGCTACTAGGCTGACAAATTACAAATTATAAAACAAACTATAAAGTTGTGTCAGTATATTTCTTGAGCAGAAATGTTGGTGTTTGTTCGGTGTAGAATGTGCAGCATCTCTCTCTGCCTGATTGAATGGGAGTAATGAAGGTTCCACGGAATGTGATCTTTAGCCCTCAGCAAAAAACGTTTAGGAGGTCAAGTTGCTGTTGTCCAGCGGCACACAACAATCTCGCGGTCTCGACTACTCTGATGAGAAACATACAAGGAGCGACTCAAGAGTGAAATAAAGTGGCAAAGTTTTCAAGCCATTTAAAGATATGCAACGACCTGGTCAAAATTATTTTTGGAAATTGAAGTATTTGCTATAGAAGATTGAAGTTCATTCAAGATTATTTTACGCTGACATCTCGCATGAAGACTCAAACTACCAAGTGTGCCTGACACTTAAATCTGATTTCACCAACAATAACCATTTTTTCGAGTATGAATGATCCCTTTGCCTCATTTAGTCCTTCACGCATCAAAGCCCTTTTGTCATTCAAAAGGGACGCGCTGACTTTGGCTCTGTGTCAAAGCCTTTAGCTTACATAACGGATCGAAAAGGCTTGGCAAGATGCGCCACCAACAAAGACGGGTCGAACCAAGCATGCTTTTATTACTCTCTTACCAAAGACCATTAGCTTACAGCTGCCTTGGCTGACTCCCTTGGGTTGAGCTACTGCAAATACCGTATTTTCCGGACTATAAGACGCACCTTTATATAAGCCTCACCCACTCTATTTTTGAAATCATGAAAAAAAACAACTATAAAGCCGCACCTATTTATGTTAAAAAAAATAGGTATTTACTGCATTTACACAACAATTTTGAGCTGTAAACGTACACGTATGTGCCTGAACAGATTCTTTTCCAACAATGCCTTTTAAAACGGCAGCAACTTTGCTGAACGGAACAGAACCAAGAGAAAATAAGGCGCTTATCTTCATTTCACTGCCCGCTGCCACTACAGTTTGTCTGCTCTACTTCCGCATACCACTTAATTCCTAACCTAGTGCATAGCGCCCTCGCCTGTTGAAGTCCTCCACCTGCTGTCGCATCCTGTTAATGACAATTGTATTGTATTGTAATTCCAGTTGGACTGCCCCTAGCGGTGGATGAAAAATCCACAGAATAGCTGCACCCTCATATAAGCCGCATGGTTCAAAACCAAGGGAAAACCTAGCGGCTTGTAGTCCGGAAAATACGGTAAACTAATATTGAAGGTAGTTCCCGTTGTTGGTAACATGCGAACCTCAAGAGCACAATTTAGGATGTTCCACTGTAAATCTCTTGGATAGTATTCATATACTACCTTTATTCAGTCATGCAACATGAGCCATACTACCATAAACATGCATCATAAACTATTATCCTAAATTACCATGGTAAGAGGAGCCTTCGCAAACAAAATGACCTCAGCTCAAACTGAACACCGCTGGTTCTCTTAATTAAACGCTAACGCGCTGTATCAACAAACATTAAGCGACTAAACTGCACTTGAAACACATGCAAATCGGGAGAAACTGCGGCAAAATATTAATAATTAGCAGAGAAGGGCCTCTCCCTGATGTGCGTGATGCCTCGCAGCTTTCACAGCAAGACTGACTTCATAATGATTTATGTGGTTTGTTAATGTTTACGTGTGTGATTTACATATCAATGTAAAATAAAGGCATATGCCTGGTGGCTAAACTTGTCTTTGTGAGTACGACTGCGTGCTAATTGTTCGTATGGAACAAGTTGTAGAAGAATTAGGTCAAATGTAATGAGGTAAATAAAACTGCTTGTTATTACTTCCCTATTGTTTACTGCTGTGACATTCTAACGTTGTCTTCAAAACAAACCTTTTCATTTTTCATTGCCACTAAGACTATTGTGACATGACAAATTCCATTTGTGATACAATTTCCCAATTAGTTGCCTCCCTCAAATAGACACCTCACATTGTGGCAGCTTGCGACAAGGAACTATGTTGAAGGGAGAGAAGGAGCTTCATTTATTCCGGCCATAGCGCTGTCTGAAGGCCTTTTGCTAGTACAACTGCGTCCCGGTGCAAGCTTGCCCATATTTGGAAGTTTTTGCACGGCAGCCAACCAGAAAGTAACAAGGAGGCTTTTCCCGCTGGTTGGTTTATTGCTGTTTGTTAGCACTCTGAAATTACTCAGCCAGCCCTTCTCCTATTGGATGAACATGTTGAAGTCACTGCAAATACTTTATTGGAAGTGTTTGCCTGTTTTGTAAAATAATAATAATAATAATAATAATAATAATAATACTGCTGACTTTCATTCTAATATTTTCATACTATGGGGATTCATTCGGTTCCGGTTTTCGTACAATATGTAACTGTAATGGAACAGTTGCACCTCCTTCATGGTGCATGGTGCTGGGTGTGTTCGCCAGCCACTGCCGTTATTTGTTTTTTCTTCTCAAAGGAAAAATATTAAACCTGACATGGGTAGGAGTGCCATCTGAATTGTGGCGATAACTAACGCCATACAATATTTTTATAACACAATAGACAAGGAAAAAGTCAAAAATGAACAGTCCTATGCCCTACTACGTCACAATGATTAAATGGACTGCTTAAAAATGGCTGGGATGGCACTGTGCAGGGTATGTCATTATTTTGACACTAATTAATTGGCTTAAACGTTTTTTCAGGGAATCAGATGCCATTGATATTTGCGTTATTAATGTTTCTACACACTGTACAATAGAATGAAGGGAAATGAATTTCCAGTGGTGTGTTGCTTTAAAAAAATGAGGCACTGACTGGGATATGGAAAAATTGTACTTACATAGTTGACAGTCAGGTCCAGCCAAAAGGTAAATAGGTGAGTTTGTGTCAGGAAGGGCAGCCGATGTAAATCCTGTGTAAAACAAATCATGCAATTGACTCGCTGTTGCGATCCATTATGTAGGGAGTCACTTTCACTGCATACTGGAGACTAAACACATTGATGTTCACACTTATGTGCAACTAATAACTTTCATCATCCATCCATCCATCATCCGCACCGCTGATCCAGAATAAACCTAAAATGCGTGTTTTTGGAATGAGACAGGCAGCTGGATGACCCTAAGCAGACCCACACTTCTCACATCATTTTTCAAAATGACCCTTTTCAAACAAGTTATGTAATATTATTATATTCATTATTATACATTGTAAGGCTGCCCTTTCAATTATAACTGCTGGGACGTTCATGTTAACTCGGAATTTTGAGAATCTGAAGTTGTCTGACCAAAACAAACCTGAATTCAACCACATACTTGAAAAGGGAACACAAGAAACTTGCTTTAACATGTTCCATTGTGTAAGTGCATTACAGATGTTATTTATATTATTTATTAAGTAACAAGTCATTCCACGCCTAGAGCATAAAACGATATAAAATAAACGTTAACTCAATTTCCTTTTATTTCTTTGTTAAAACATATTTCGCCACAAACATGCGAATTTGAAGCTATTTGACCCAGCAATTGAGCGATGTTAATATTGAAAAATTTTCAGCTTCTAAAATAGCTTCGAGACGTATTAAAGATTGTGCATACTGACGCATGTTAACACATTGGTGGGGGGAAAAACACGCCTTGGGTATTCAAAATAAACGTTTACTTGGCGTCAAAGAACAGCGAGTGTTTGTATGAGCTCACTTCTCTACGAAATCAGAGCGTTTAGGACACATTTCTCCACGAAATGCTGATCGTGATCGCCGACACAAAGATGATTTCATATGCTAACGTAACCACACATACGGCCTTTAGCACATCAGGCTAGCGAATTAAAATATTTGCTTTCGCTTTAAAATTGTGTTATAGCTTCATTGGGTAATAAAAACAACTTTAGAGGGACAAACAAATTCAAATATATGTATAGCATCAACACACCTGCAGGTAGAGCGTAGGAGAGCTGTGAGTATGACTAATTCAATGACACTCTGGAACTTTATAAACGTTAAAATACCACAGAAATACCTACGCAATACACGCTCGATACACGGCACGATAATCACGTGCATACGTTTATTTAAAGCCCAGGTTGATACTTTATATCTCGACTAGCCCTTATCAGTTCATTAGTTGCTATTTTTAACAGCGTTTTGGAATTCCAACTCGGCAAAGCAAAAGAACGCACCAAAGATTGCTGTTCAAAGGATTCATTTATTTTACCAAGGAAAATTATGCAAGTAATGTCTAAAGAACATGAGAAAGTAATTTTACTTTCCAAAATGAATACATTACTTTCTGGTAGAAGAAACTACTTTCTACTACTAAAAGAAATTACTTTCTTTTAATCCAGTAGTTCTCAAACCTTTTACACCATGTACCACCTAAAAATGTACTTAGCTCTTGAAGTACCATCAAGATGAACATTAAAATATAGTATAGTTGTGCAGACGGCCCAGGAGTGAGGTTTTATACCTAAAAAGGATATTTTATATTATTGTGAGCGACTGACATGGTGTGAACGGTAATGCTTGGCTTGAATATAAGAATATTAACATAAGAATATTAACAATACAAAATGTAAATGCTACATTTAAAATGTATTGCACATGAAAGTTCAGTAAATTGTACTGAAATAGTTATTTAAAAACAAGCAGTTCTAAAAGATTAAACACAATGTATTGAACTTTAAAAAAGTTAAATATTACAGAACTGATTGTGTCCCTTCCAAACACTTGCATGGTTTTTCACCAGGAGAAATTTCAGATATTAGAATATTTTCATACAGCAAACAAACCAGGTAAGTGGGCTTTATGGAGAGGATTTACTCTGTGACTATTACAGTTTTTAGCAATTTTGTACTCTTAGAAGCCATAATCACACACTTGTAAAATGTAATGACCTAAAAAAAAAAATTAATATATAAATATATATACTAAAAAATATTTTTTTTTTAATATATAAATATAATATACATAATTATATATATACATATATATATATATATATATATATATATATATATATATATATATATATATATATATATATATATATATATATATATATATATATATATATATATATATATTAATATAATGTGTATATTATGTGTGTGTGTGTGTTAGTGTGAGTGTGCGTTCTTAAGGGCTGGACAGCACACAACCCTTTTGACATTCCGATGAGCCTTTTTGACTCATCCTGCGGTGTGCAGTGTGACTGTTTGCACAGCGAGTAAAAATCCCTGACTCCTCCCAACTCGTGCAGGCATTATAACTCCTGAGTGGTGATGCCAGGCGTGCAATCTCGGGGTACCATTGGCGGATCACGTTCGAATGATAGAGTGGCCATCAGCTCCACACAACCTGCTACTGCTGCCATGTAAGTACTGCACGATTGCATGATACTGCATTTGGCAGTGTGATGAATTGAACGCATATTGTCAAACTATTTTTACAAATAGTATCGACAAGATGTGTTGTATCGTTGTTTCGTTGTATATTAGGATCCAGCATTGATTCACCAGTGCAAAATATCACAATTATTGCTCAGATGACACAAAGTGAATCTACATACAGTATAATCTTCCTCATGTACTTTCAAGGCAAGGCAAGTTTATTTAGTATATCACACATTTCATACACAAGGCAACACGACATTAACGTCATTCAAAAGAAACGCAAAGAGAACAAAAGTAGCTTATTAAAGTTGCAAAAACAACATACATTGACAACATTTCAACACATTTACAAACAAAAGATTTAAAGTGAAGGAAAGAAGTAAAAAGTCGGTTTCTATAATTACTAAAAAAAAAAAAAGTACAGTGAAATAGATTTGATGAAATGCTTAAAAGACCGTAAATAAATGGAAGCAACGCTTTTAACCTGGATTTAAAAACATTTAAATGTTTAAACCCTTTTTTTCTTTTATCCGTGCAAATTTCTGAATAAAAAAAGTAAACACCGATTTGGACAAAAAAAAATATTTTGACTTTGGAGAAAGCACTTTATACGCTTGTAAATGAGTGTGTAGATGAGTGTAAACCTGTGTGGTGCATCCAACATTCTTCATTCTATTTGCCACAGGAGTATAATTACGGGAGTGGAACATTTAAAGACCAAGGATTTCTGGAGGGCCGTAGCTGCAGAATTCCTGGCCACGTTCCTGTTCATGTTTATCGGTTTGGGCTCCACCATCGCTTGGCCAGAATATACGAAAACTACGACTGGTACGCAAACTACGGGGCAAACTACAACGCAAGCACCTAAGCCGGACCCCAGGCTCCGCATTTCACTGTGCTTCGGCTTAACCATTGCCACCCTGGTGCAATGCTTCGGCCACCTCAGCGGCGGGCACATCAACCCGGCTGTCACGGCGGCAATGCTCGTGACCAAGAAAGTGACCATCGTCAAGGGGCTGCTCTATTTGGTGGCCCAGCTTGTGGGTTCAATGGCAGGTACCGGGATCGCGACCCTCGTCACACCCTCTGATCTCACGACTAATATGGGCATCTCCTCGGTGAGGACTCTGGATTCAACATACGTTATATGTGTCTTTCCTTTCAAATCAAACCAAAATCTATGCGTTTGCTCAGGTGAATGAGTCAGTGGGAGTGGGAAAGGGCCTACTCGTGGAGCTGCTCTTAACGTTCCAGCTGGTCTTCACCATTTTTGCCACATGTGACTCCAAACGCACTGACCTAGGCGGATCTGCTTCCTTGGCCATCGGACTGTCCGTAACGATCGGTCACTTATTTGGGGTGAGTGTTTACCATCCAATAGTTGTTCACTTTCCTGGCTTCCGTGAAGGCAGCATGTATTCAATTCCAATTCGGTGATTGTGTGAATATCAGTTCACACAGTCTGTTTATATGGACAGTCTAGAGTTTACTCCGGCTTTTGCCCAAAGTCAGCTGGAAAAGGCTCAGACTCCCTATGACACTGAACATAAGCGAATGGATTGACCCATCTATTATCGATAGAGTGTATCATGTTTAGGATAGCCAAGGAGTGGGAAGCTGCAGTCTTTCACACCGAAATTGTTTCGCATGTCGTTCACCATGGGGCAGACTACAAGGAGGATAGCGACCCAACTCAAGCTTGTCATACAGTATTTGTTGCTGGTTGCTAAGCAACCAAAAAGTGGCCCGGTGCCTTTTTACTCTTGTTTGGATGTGGAGTAGGCTGCGGCCCGGCAATAGGCACACTAGATGTGTGACAATTAATCAATCAACAATTAATCGATTATCAATATTAATCAGTCGTTATTTTTGTAAATCAATTAATCGTTAATCTTCTCTGTGAGCTCCAGCCGCTTGGAGACCACTTTGACATGAACCTTTGCAAGTTTCTCCATTTTCTTTCACTGCAGCCTACATCAATGCCCAAACATCTACCTAATATCTAACAACCAATTATGGCTCAGCTTCAGAAAACAGGTGATTGGTCGTTAGCCGAGGGGTAGATTTTGCTGCTTAACTCAAACGCAATATCAATCAAAATGCCGTGTTTAGAATAGTTTGGAACTATTAGCGACAAGTTACAACACTCCGATGCGTGACCCCGCACTGGCAACCTACTTCTGGGAGCTTGCCTAAACCCTCCTCGATAGAACCTATCCAGCATGTTTTAGACGTCTCCCTCCTCCAACACACCTGATTCAAACGATCAGTAAATGTTACCACCCACTGAATTGCTCGAATACATTTTCACCTCTGTGTTGTAACTTTCAGCAATATTGTGACTATTAATTATCGGCTTATATGTCTTGCAGATTTCTTACACAGGAGCCAGCATGAACCCCGCTCGTTCCTTTGGCCCAGCAGTGGTCTCAGCCAATTTTGCGGATCACTGGGTAAGAGAGCTTGATGATGTCCTGGAGTTTGCAGCATTCCCTTGTATTTAGGATTATTGGTAGCTCTTGGTGTTTCTCGCAAGTTTTGTCTTCACTTTCAGAGGCAGAATGAGGTTTTACCAACATAAAATTCCGGCGCAGAAACTGGCATCCGATATGCGTATATAAATCTGAAAAGTGTGATTTGAATTTCTATTCATCCCCCCGTACTTTGACATCCCTAAAATACAATCCAGTGCAACAGATTGTTTTAGGAAGTCATCTAGTAAGTAAATAGAGTGCACCTGTGTGTATCATTTTTTAAATTCATTAAGATAGCATGTCAGTGTAGGAACTCACAGGTTGTCTAGAGAAAAGGACGTGGGTGAGAATAGTGCATTTGAACTGGTCATAAATCCAAATGGTGGTTTGTTCCAATTGTACAATTGTCTCATGACGTCGTAACACATGTATCGATTGTGTATTTTGTCTTTGCGGTTGACTCTAATTCGAGCTAAAAAGATTATTCTGAGCAATCGCACCCATCTGCTCAGAAAACTGCCATGACAGACGTTCATAGCATGTAGTCAACACTGATTTGGGATAATTCAGACTCCAGCCTATTAAGTAGCAACACAATCTATTTACCAGGTTAAAAAAAAAAAAAGCTTTTTTTATCCATTTCTTCTTTCACTCTTTCTTATTTGTATTTTCGGGTAGTTTGGATGCCCTGTGGCACCACGCTGCCTCTGACAGGTCAGTGTTGGGACTGCAACAAACAGCTTTAGTGTGTGGTGAGCTTTCTTGGTGTGTCATCTCGAGTGCACCACACACTGCAAGCCCATTAACAATACTGATTTATTTTTTCATGTGTGGGGTCTCTCACATTAAAATGGTTAAGATGTTTAAAATAGGTCTTCTTGTACCCCACTCTAGGTTTACTGGGTGGGTCCCTTCCTGGGTGCCATCATTGCCGCACTCGTGTATGATTTCCTGTTCTGCCCGGAGAACGGCAAACCAAGTCCAGGGCAGGTGATTCCCAAGGACCAAGCGGCATCCTTGCAGCCGGTCAAGAAGAAGAAGAGGACCGAGCGAAAAGACCCGCCACCAACGAGGGAAGTGCTGTCCACCGTATGACAAGCAGATGCACTGGAAACGGAGAGCAACCTATAAGACAGAATGACAACAGTTTTTGGCTTTCATCTTGAGTCCCCCGCACTACACCTCCCATGCCTTCAGATAAATTCATCCTTGAATGCGTTTTCAGCCCAAGAGGGTTTGTGCACTGAACAATTTCGATTACATGTTGCCATATAGCTTTGCTTGCAGCAGAAACACTGTCTGCAGTCTAAGTGAGTGTAAGGTCCACCAATTTACGTAGGATCTTCATGCGGCAACCTTGAATGAGTCAGGAAGAAAATGTTATTTGGGGATTAGTGTCACATTTACTCCAAAGGGCATGTCCTGGTTAAACATATTACAATACAACTAATGTACTGGTTCTCTATATTCAGTAGGCTTTACACGATCAGAAATTGACCGATCAGCGAGTTTAAAAAAAAAAAAAACAGTGACCGATCACCGATCAGATCAGAAGATGCACCAATCTATTAAGCAATATGCTTATTTACTGTACAGTCGACGCCGCTATTCACGGGGGATTGAAACTCTCCCGACCTACGAATAGCTAAAATTCACGTATAGTTGACTTTCATCAAAATGCATTTTGGAAAAGTAACAATTAGGCCTTAAAAAAAATCTCCTCAAAACGCTGATAAATATTCAATACAAGTAAATATTCAATACAAGTAAAATGGTGTGGGGACTCAACTCCCCTCCAAGAAAAACAATATTTTAAAATATCTGACTAATTGCTGTGAAACCTTGGATTATTAATGATGGCAGCACAGAACGTCCCTGAAGCGAATGAAATTGTACTTGCTGTGATGTTTTATTTTGCAGAACCAATCAATGCTGTCATTGATTGATCGGCAAATTATGACATTACAACCAATCACCGATTTTGCATGAAATGCAAAATATCTGCCGATCCGATCCAGTCGATCAGATCTATGTAAAGTCTAATTTTCAGTGCATAGGTGGATGCTCTCATGGGAAACGCACTATTTGTAAAAATGTATTTATTTTTGGAATTTACACTGTGAAATAATTGTACTTCATATTCTAGGAGAATATTTGGTTGTAATAAATTTCATGCACTGGTTTACTAGTTTTAGTACATCGTCGAATAAAAGATGGATGACTCGGTTGTTTAGCTTTTAATCTGGATTTAACCAGGTATGTATGATTGTCAGCTGATCTGGAAATTGGTGCTGTGAATTTTATTTAAGATAATAAAGTTTTACCAAAACATGGACTATACATAACTATCAACTCACTTCATCATAGAGATTGACAACTACACTATAATTTTTTGGGATAAAAACACATCCTCACAAGGCAGAAAAAAACAATACAAAACATGACTGATGTTGTAGTTATCTTCTACCAATACTATTTTTTGGCGTCTATGGGTTCACATGGTAGGTATGTCGGTACCATCATTTAATAAGTGAATAATGTGAAAAATGAGACATGACTTCTGTTTTCATTTGTTTTAAAACGGTGGTTGCTTATGTTAGGGATGTAACGCTATCTAAATATCACGATACAATATTGTCACGGTATGAACCTCATGATAATTATAATATTGTGGCGAGGTTGTCAATATGAAAAAGCATGTGATACATATATATATATATATATATATATATATATATATATATATAAAATTCTGTACGTAGGGTTACAGCATAGAGGGTTCTTAACTGTTATAGATCACTTGTAGAGCTTAAACCCACTTAGTCAGCATGTACAAGTATGTTGGCCTATTAGAAAAAGAAAAAGAAAGAATTACAGACAACATGTATCTATTAGGTTTTTACTGCCTGCTACCTTATACCAAACTCAACATTTCTTAATTGTTTTTTTATATTTATATTTCATACATTTTCAATAGAGCAGGTACAGGACTGGCGCACACACTCCTCACACAACAAAATACAACCACCTGTAGATCAGTGACGAAGTTAACCCTCGGCACAGTGCTCAACCTTGGATGATTTATGATTGAGTAATTTCTTTAGTCAAGAATCATCTTCATGTGATCTAATTCCATTGTGATTTGTTGCTTATTTTCACTCCCATCCCTTTGTATTGATGAAAACTTTCATCGTCTCTGTCTAACATTAGCAGGGCTATATATTTATACGACACAAATTTGATGAGATCATCCGTTCTACCGCGCACAGTCTAAATGTGACAACAGCATCACTTAGTGGTCTCTTGTGTAAAATAAAGGCTCACCTCGAGTGTTTCTCCAGGGGAGGGCAGCCACGAGCCTCCAATTGCACATTCCATTGCCCACTTGGATATACTGCAGAGAACACGTGCAGCAATAGATGTGACTGATACGTCACTGGACATGATGTGAGGCAAATTATGGGAAAAGAAGTATTGCTTATGTGCAGTCATAAATATTATAGTTTTAAGTGAGGAGATATAGTACTATTGAATTATTATTTTTATTTTTTTTGGTGTAACATTGGAAGTAATGTCCTATGCCTTCTATGATGTAATACTTGTAATACTAATGAGGTAATAATTGTATAAATAGGTAAGACAGGCAGAGGAAGGACCAATCAAGCAGAACTGATCAAAATGAATGCATCATTCACTGGAAATTTGAATTCTTAGGAATTCACAATTTCATATATACATATATATCGTATACTGCATATACATACAGTGCTGTGAAAAAGTTTTCATTCAGCAACACTGGTGGGTTTTCGAGCATAAACAGCCCCTTTAAGGTTATGTCACAGCATTTCAATCAGATTCATGTCCGGACTTTTACTAGGTCACTCCAAAACCTTTGTTTTGGTTTTTTAAAGTCATTCTGAAGTTGAACTGCTGGTGTGTTTTGGATCTTTGTCCTGCTGATGGCAAGCAATGTCCTCCAGGATTTTCCGATAAAGAAATTTTCCAGCAATCACAGCAAGTTGCCCATGTCCTGAAGTAGCAAAGCAGACCCAGACCATCACACAACCACCACCATGTGTGGCTGTAGGTATTACGTTCTTTTTTTAAAAATGATGTTCCAACGAAACAAAAAAAACAAGTTAGCCTGTAATGGCTTCACGCACACACGCCATTCATTTGTAGTTTGCATGCAGAGTGGTAAACATCTTTTTTAACTGCGATATTCTTCAAATTTAAGCTAACAAATAAAAAGTTTGTTAACGCATCCATCGTGACTTCTTCATACTTGACAATTTGCATTTGCAATTTCAATCCCCAGCGTGGTGCAGAAAGGGCAAAAGATAAAACACACACCTTAAAGATCATTAGCAATTAATATTTGGGGATTCGTGGGGGAAAAACTGCGTTAAACACTCGTTCAATAATTCATACTATAAACAAGAAAGTCTCCCACTTCCTTAATAATTTAGACGTAAGCTAATGTTGATTTATTCAGGAAGGTCTGCGCCACAAGCGCTGCCTGGAGTGCCCACATTTGAATTAAAGTAGGACAGTAGCAGGCGAGTCTGTAATAACATTTGTATAATTTTATTATTGCTCGCGGCCCAGTTCATTTCCTCCTCCAGTAGCTGCGTGAAATTGTTTGATTCTGTAAAGTGCCTTGAGTGTGACGCTCTGGGCTCGCAGGGAGGTGCAGGAACAGGAAGGCTGGTGACATTCGGTTCTGATGCTGTCACACGCGCACACCCACACGCAGATAAATAACGTTGCCATTGCCAGGCTTTGTTACACTGGCTCACTTAATAATTCACGCTGTCTTGAGAATATGATTGATTTTCTCACTCACCCTGTCACTCATGATGAATATTTGAGGGAATGCATTCGAGAGGGCGTGCAAGTGTAATAATAAGTCATTCATTACACCATCACATCACATACATTGGAGCGTTTGTCAATATGGTCCTGCAGTGCAAAGCATGCTTGTTATGCAACTCACATTATCGAGGTACCAAGTATCACACCATTGCAACTGCGAAAGAGTACTAGAAAAGAACTGAAAAGAAATGCTGTTGTATATTTTTGAGGGGAAAAAAAAGTGGTACATTTGCAATATAAAAAGTTTTGATATTTCATTATTTATTTTCAAGATTGAAGTTGTAATTTTAACAGGGAGAAAGTTGTTGAAAACAGTTTAACATTTAGATAAAGTTGTATATTTTCTAAATTCAAAATCATTGTTTATTTTGTAATCTTTGATATCTTTTTATCGGGTTTGACAGGTTATTTGGGTTGGAAAGGAGCAGTTTGCCCTTTTTCCAAGCTATTTTTCACTAAAATATTTTGAACAGTCCATGTTCTCATTGATATTCAAAAATATTCATTAAATATACTCTGACTTATATATATACCGTATATATATATGGTATACATTTTCAGCAAATAACAGGATATTTGAAATGCCCCTTTCCCAAAATAAGCGAATAAGTGAACTCATGAGTAACACTGTATTATTTACTTTTGTGTTGTCACTACCCAATGACATTTGTGGAGTGATTTACGTGAAATTCGGGCATCTGTGCCTGCTCATTTATCACCAATAGACATGGAAACAGTCCAAAGAATCAGATCTTGGGCACTTGGACCTGCAGTGTAAATCCAGACCGTGTTTATGTACAAAAAGAGTGATTGTTACACAAACAATCCCATCTGGTAGCACACACCTGAGACCCGGGTGTTTTTGACACAGGAGGGGAGGTCTGCAAGTGCTGATTGGTTTCCTCGGGGCTTCCAACTTCCCACCCCGCTCCCTGTTCATTCCTCCTGCAATTCCTTTATGCAGAGCAGCGCAAAGTGCAGTTTGATGAAACACATTTGTTTGACTTAACTCTTGCCTTGCCTTCGCGCCCACATCTCGGAGGCCTCTCGCCGGCCTGACAGCAATGGGGCTAATGAGAGGATGTATGTACAAGTGCGCCGCTTGACCGCGGGACTTGTGTTCCATTTGGGTTTTTGGTCTGCGTTATTAGGGAAATCTTTATTATTGTTGTAGCCCTCAAGTGAGGACCGTATAACAGGATTACATTTTATTGGAGCCTCCCAGCAAGCAGCCCCCTTCTCTCTGTCTTTCTTCCCCTCACTGTCACTGACTCCTCCGTCCACTGTTGGGGTTGAAAGGTTGGGACACTCATTCCGGGATGCTCGCCAACCTCCATCCATCCAATTTCTATAACGCTTGTCCTCAATGGGGTCAAGGGTGAACTAGAGACTATCCGAGCTGAATTTGGGGAGTGGGGCGAAGAAACCATCAACAGGTCTGCACTATCCCCCCAAAAATAAAAAAATAATAATAAAAACTAAAACTAATTAAAAACTACCAACAATTCTCTAAAATGTAGTTAAAGGTACTTGAATTCAATACAAGAAAAGTCAAAACGAAATGAAAAATAACTAATGACAAAATCAAAAGCGATTATAACCCTGGTGCAGAGTCAACATTCCTCTTATAACATGACCAAAACATAATACACAGTTATTTAAGTGAAATACAACATTCATCAGAGATGAATTAATGTGTCCCTAAGCATTCTTTGGATGCTGATTTGTCTTTACTTTATTTTTCTAGCACATCACTTTTTTGAGATACATTATTTTTTTGTTTTTAAGTTTGACTTATAAAAGTTTGCCTGATATGGATTTTACCATATGTGGCAATTTATAGCTATGACGTTTCAGAAAAAAAAATCCACCTGTTGCTGAACCTAACTTGTAATTCATAATTATTACTAAATATATCACATATTATATTATAATTCGTATTATGAAAACTTTCTGAATCAGTGCAAAAAAAATGTATGTAGAACTGGTTACTTGCATCTCTGACTTGACTATCTTGTCTTGTTCTTATCAACCAATCAGAGGATGGAAAAATGCTGTTGTTATTAATTTATTGTTTTAATTGTCTTTGTTTTTATGCCTGATTTTTACTTTATTTACAGCACTTTGTATGCGGCTCTGGTTGTTTTTAATGTGCACTATAAACAAAGATGAGTTGAGTCATGGAGGGCTAACTAGCTGAACCTCTGAGGTGAATTTGAGGTTACAATCAAGACGATTGTAAAACAAAGTTAACTGCTGTACAACACAAATGAAAAGAACCGTCGTGGGGACTGGGCCTGTTGTACTCGCTCGACACACACAATCGTTTGCATGAACAAAGACACAACAAGAGGTGTCCCCAGGTTGTTTACCTGCCAAATGAACGACTTTACAAAAGGTGCACCTTCTGCCGTGTGCCTGTGACACTTCCATTGTTTAATTTAGGCCTAGCTAAGGCGGAGTTCGCACATACCGATAATCAGGCTGATTCTGACAAATAGTACCCACATATTGGCCGGTCCGCCTCTGATTTTAAACGGAATTCCGTCAGCGATTCCGACTGTAAACTTCAATAGCACGCCCCCTCCCCCGCTGGCTGATATTTGAACAGAAAGAGTGACTCACAGTGACTCGCCGCTGCCATTGAAGCCTCGCCGCGGAAAGACTAAAGACGGACTACAGATGAAAGACGGATTAAATACGTTGACCTCCGACTATGTTTAGTCCAGCTATTCTAAAATAGACGTCATTTGTCAACCATCAGCAAAACGGGCGTCCATCATAGGCAGATAGATGGACCAGACCGTCACATTGAGAGAATGCCGAGCTCTGCCTATGCCCTCATCTAGACTAGTGATTACATCAACAACATCAACAAAAATAGAAAAAAAAAGTTACTCCGTAATCTCTCACTTGCACTCTTTGCCATCTAGTGGAAGCAATTAATTATCCAGCCTGTGACTATATGTTGCTGCCATAGCAAAATAAACAACAATGCATTATTTGTATCATCCGGCCATTTTTTTTTTTTTCTTGAGCATCGTATGGTGGGAATGTCAGCTAAAATAAGTAAATATTATTTTAAAACGGGCTTTCGGCTGTTTATTGCGACTCTCAGTTTGAGTTTACTGTCAAACTAAACATCAAACAAAGAAACTTTTGTGCTGTGTATTTAAAACAACCACATAGCTTAGCCTTTATTCTGCTATCTTAAGGCTAACGCTAACATAGGAAATGATTGGCATTGATGTGGCTGTGTTACAACCTTTTAACCAATGAACACAAACAATGGAGCAACTCGTGTAGACAGGCAATATAACAGTACTCAGTCATATACAAAATTCTTTATCCTCTGACAAGAATAATTATATGAATCCCACTTGAGTTCTAGGCAGGACCAGCTCCACTGCAACATGAGCGGCTCCTGCATCCAGGCAGAAAAATAAGTGTGACATCATATGAAATGGCTTTTTTGCTGCTCCCAGGTGGCCAGGACATGCACACCAGAAAGAGCAGCATTGAGTGATATTTTTTTCTGTTTGATTATGTCACTATATGTTTTTATGAGGGATAATATGAAAGACTGAGAAAGGGGCGGCATGGCTCGGTGGTAGAGTAGTCATCCCCCATCCCAGAGGTGGTGGATTTGATCCCCAGCCTTTGTGACCGTGTTGAAGTATCCTTGAGCAAGATACTGAACCCCCAGTTGCTCCTGATGCTGCGTCATCAGTAGGTAAATACAGTGTGAAGTGCTTTGAGTACCGAAGGCAGAAAAGCGCTATACATGCGACAGCCTATTTACAATTCAACCATTTCAAACCAAAGAATGATATTTTTCCTCATTAAAAAACACATAGCATTTTGTGTTGCTGTTTTATGGGAACCTGGGACTAATTCATGCCATTTCCATTCATTTCAATGGGGTAAGACCAATTGGATAATTTACCTGGGCACACCCGATGATATCTCACTACACACTAATCTGCCGCTGCACATTGGTTGGCGATCACCGTTCTGAGCAATTATCGTGTGTGTTAAGAGTGATTTTTTTTCCTGCTCATAACGTCGCGCGCCACACGGGAGCACTTTCCTTTAAAACTGGATGGAAATCTGCCAAAACTAACATTTGATCAGCTATTGTGGGTAAAAGTGCGCAACCCTGCAGGGCACACACATACACACACACACCCACCCCTTCACGCACACAAACACACACACACACACACACACACACAGTCAATGAGTCAGGTTCTAGAGCTTTGCCTCATTTGTCCCACTCCTGTACATAACTACGGGCGATTAGAGGGGTGTGGCCAGTTTTGCTGCAGTAGTTGAAGTAGCATCTCAGTTTTGGGACACAAACAATTAGGTGCCCGGTTTGAGGGTCAGCTGCATTGTGTATTCATCACTTTCCCGTTTCCCGTATGTATGGTATCCGTTTTTCACTGACGCTTGATGCAAAGATTCTATCCACACAAATTGATGGTCGTCTCGCTGAAGGCAGAAGCCCTTAAGAGACAGCGATGACGCCGTTTATAATAATGGTGTTTGAATGGAAACAGATGGAAGAGGAGAGGGCAGCCTGGTGCATGATGGGAAATCCCCAGCACTCTGCGCTAATAGCAAATAATTCAGGACAAGCCTGAGCTATGGACTCCATCCAAAAAGTTTTAAGCCTGTGTTGATAAATAGAGCAAGGTTGTATTTTGAATGTCTTTGGCTGAACAAAAAACACTATCATTTTTTTTCAGGGTTTGCTCCTGTCTCGTGTGAGTGTATTTATAACTATATGATATCACTGTCTGCTTGGAGCGAGTTCACATCTGCAACCAATCTCGGAAAACGTGTTCACCAAAGTACCACATAGCCGCTGTTCTCTGAGAAGAATCCTCTTCTTCCTCTTCTCCCACAGCAACATTACAGCTCTGGCTTTTGGTGACTTTGGGCATGAAGCTGCCAGGAAATCGTAATCCACGTCCGATGCATATTTTCAACATTGACGTGCCAGGACCCCCGTTATGAATGAGCTCCATTTGGTTGGAAAATGGCTAACGTATGGGATTGCGGTGGCCTGCGGGCACGCTCTGCTCACTATGGTGTGTCAGACTAATGGCATAAAAATGTGTGTATACATGTGCGTGCAGCCACCACATTTGAGCCTCTGCTGAATCATGTGCCTGCCTCAAAGCTCGGGGGCAAATAACTTTTGAACAACACTTTATGCCTCCGTTACGTTCCCTATGTGGGACATGAAGATCTGGCGTATTTTCTGGGTGGGACAGGCAAGGCTAGGCATAGCTGGCCCGTCCTTAAAGCGGAAGTCAACCTAAACATTTTTTTTTTCAAGAATATGTTCCCAGCAGGCCCACTAGTTGAAACACGGCATTCTGATTAATTTTGCGTTTGTGGAATATAAGTTAAGCAGCATAATGCAGTCTTTTTTAGCCATCTCCGGGGGTGGCCATTTTGTCTTCTGTCGACTGGAAAAGACATCACAACTGCTCACAACGACCAATTACGGCTGACCTGTTTTCTGAATCTGAGCCATGATTGGTTGTTGTGAGCAGTTGTGATGTCTTTTCCAGTCGACAGAAGACAAAATGGCCGACCACAGAGAAGGCTAAAAACGAGTGGATTAACACTTATTCCACAAACGCAATATTTATCAGAATGCCCTGTTTCAACTAGTGGGCTTGCATAGAACATATTCTTGAAAAAAAATGTTTGCGTTGACTTCCTCTTTAGATAACTTCAAATGCATTATCAGCATGCAGACAAAGCTATTTTTGAAGGAACCATATTTAATGTCTTGATAGTGCAGAGGTGGCAAAAGTACTCATACTCTATACTTAAAAGCAGACATTTTTTTATAGCGCTTGTCAGTCACAAGTGACCTGTAGCCTATCCCAGCTGACTGAGAGAGAAAGGCAACGCAGACTGGTTGTTTGTCAATCACAGGAGAAAGAGCCATTCATGCTCACATTCTTAAATATGGCCCATTAAGAAACTTTAATGAACCTAACATGCAGGATTTTGGAATATGGGAGTAAAGGTTCTCACAGCAAAGCCACCCAAGCACAGGAAGGTGATGCAAATTCCACAAAGGAGGGCTGCCCAGATTCAAATCCAGAACCTCAGAATTGTGAGGGAGACATGACCACTTAGAATACTGTGTTGCCCGATATGTTACATATACAGTATACTGTACAGAGATTCCGATTCTTGTTGCTAAAGAATAAAAAGACTTATTAAAAAGTAATTCACTTTGCCTCCATCTTTCTGCTGAGAGCATGCATGGCTGAACATTTGAAATTAGCTCTCTCAAACCCACACACACACACACACACCCACTCACACGCATACACACAAGCCTCAGGCACTGATTCAGACTTGATTGCAGGGGGGAAAGAGTTAGAAAAAAAACTTAATAGCGACCAAGTCATTCTCTTCATAGAAGAAGCCATTCAACAAGTGAGTGAGTGGAGCAGTTGTGTTTGATACTGTTTAAAAAAAAAAGAAAGAAAGAAGAAAATCAAAGCAGCAGCAATCTATATAATTATCATCAAGTGCTGTTTTTTTCTCCCTGCCTGGCAAAAAGAAACACTCCATCCACTGGCCCCAGGCAACGTTACATCAAAACTAATCATAACGATTAACATCAGCTGCTGTGAGACGCCAGGCTCTTTTAAATTTATGGAAAAGAAACAGATTTCTCCATTTGATTGTATAAAACGAAAAAAAAAGAAAAAGAGAGAGGCTATGGTTGAGTGTTTTTTTTTCCTTTTTTTTTTTTTTTTTTTACACTGGGAGGCACAGAGACTTGAGCTAATTGTATCCTGATCTTTGCCTTGAGGGCTTGGGGAGCCCGGAGCAACTATTCTCTCCATTTTCTTCTGTCTACCTTAGCCGAGCTATTGCATTTCTCGCTGGCGGTGGCAAGTGAAGAGGCAGATAGCGGAAGAATTTGTTTTTGTTTTTTAAAGCAGGAATTAAAAAGATACTTCATTCCACTAGGTAAGCGCAGATTTCTTCTCACTTTGGATCGGGGCGTCGTGGAAGGGGGCGCAGCAGCTTTTACGCATGTGCCGGCGCACTTTGAGACCCACGTTTAACCGCTTCCTGGCGTCTCCGCACTCTCTCGAGGTTTATTATCATCGACTCTGAACGAAATGAAATGCACGAGCACGGTGTCGGGCTGTGTCTTAGTATAGCGATAAACGTCCGGTTGCCCCCCCCCCCCCCCCCCCCCAATAAAAAACGCGCGCCGAATAGCTCCTCGGCAACGCGTCCTCAACGTCTTAACTGGCTCGAAAACCTCCTCAAGAGCATTTCAAATCGTTTTTGGGGGTCAAGATCGCACTCCGACTTCCTGGCTAGCCGGCAGCTTCTATTTGAAAGACGCCATTGTGAAGTCATAACGCCCCAGGCACTTTCCCCCTGCGTGCTCTTCGAAGAAGACATTATGTACCTTTTTAAAAACATAGAATCAAGCGAACCATTCCAGAAAGAATAATCAAAACACTTATTCGTGTCTGCATCTTCTCTTTTCTGACACCTCGCCAGTGGCGTCGTGCGTAAAAATGGTCCTGTTGTGATCTAGCATAGTTTATCAAGTCTGGACCCATTCCTCTTAATGTAAAAGAACACCCGAGCCAAACACTGCACGCCAGGACTGTTTATACTTTCAACGCAATAAAATAGTTAATAAAAAAAAAACGCTCAAGACGCCAAGTATGCAATATATTTGGAATTGGAGGCTTTAAAAAGAGATGCTGTGTGACGTCAGTAGTGGCCACTTGATGGTGCTGTTCGAAAACCACACAGCATCTTTGCAGCCTCTGTGGTAACTCACGACAGTACTGTACGATGCAGAGAAGACTCTTAAAGGGCCAGATAAGTGCATGGCGCACATAACCTCGCCTAACCTACACATGTCATAAGCCTCACAGCATAACATAACATAGTGCATTCAAATGTAACATAACATACCGTAATAAAGCTCAATACACCACATCATTGCATAACGCAACATATCATAACATAGCATGATTGCAGAACCAAATATACACCATAGGATAGCATAACCTAAAATGTTAAATGTCATAACGTAATGTCCACACTAATCATACCACACTATATGATAACAAACCGTAATGTATTATAATCAGCGACGAGCTGTGAGGTTCGCTCCTCTGCAGGCCGATATAAAAATATACATTAAATCCAAAGTAGATTAGCCTATATTTCAATTGTGACCTTCATTAAAACATATGTTTCAAATATATTTACATTTACTGTTCAACAAGGTGATATCAATGATAGGTCAATTTTTTATTGTTGGATTGTTGTTTTGCAAATCTCTCTTTTTTCAAAATTAATAAGACACATTTGGTCTTTCTTTAATATTTAATATGTCATGAATGCCCCGATGATAAAATTACCTAGGTGTCTTGTATCATAACTGCATGTCTGATGTTTCTAAAAAACTAGACATGTACTGATGTGTTTCCTGAACATTGTTTGTAACTCTTAATGACTAACAAAGTGAAATATTCAAAAGGAGATACATTCCACTTTATTAGGTATACCTTGAAATTTTTAATTGACACCGTCAGAGCAATAATGAACGATAACTTGATTACAGCGGTTTGCACTGGTGTGGAACTGACAATGACACTGACATCAATGAACATCAAACTCAAGAGTTTCTGTTTCTCATATATGAGCTATGTTATACATGGGAACTGTGACAAACATGCCTCAGTGCGATGCAGTGCAGATCCTTCACCACAGCAAACAAAAAAGTTTGATGGCTACAGTTTAGCAGCAGAACAATAAACAACATGATAATGTATTGGGTTGTGGTTTTTGACTTGAGCAAACCTAATGTGTGCAGTTAGTCGTCTGTGCCGCGTGGACATTTGAGACAAAATGGCCGTGGGGCTACAAACCAGAGTCAACCCATCCAGATTATGTAAAAACCAGACTGCCTCAGTTTCCACTGAATCTTAATGCTCTGATCTGAAATGCTAATTGAAACATGGAAAAGCTGCATGATGTTGATCCCACACCGCATGTGATCATTGCGGCAGTCAGGAAGTTGAGGACAACACGGTGGTAAATAACAGGAATTAACAGGGAGGCCTGGTGTGGCTTTTCGGTTTGGACGGTTCTGGTTCTGATTTGTTCCATTAGCTATGGAGCAACGTGATTCCACGAGCGGGATAAACAAGCAAATTCTGCCAAATATGTTTTGAAACAAGTTCTGGAAACTTTTAGTGTACAAACAGTAAGGTTCATTCACCAACCTTGATGAAGTCCTACGAATTCAGAAGACTTCAGTGTTAGTTGCATACTTGTTTGCCTTATCTTCATGAGGTCACGCTGCTGGAGTTTCTCAGCAATGTCATAAAATATTGAGGAAATGGGTAGCAGTTTTCACCATAATAAGTAAGTAATGATTAAAGAACATTGATTACCCACACTAAATAAAATTGTTAAATGTTTCATGAAAAAAAATCAGTTGCACACTTTACAGAAACTGAAATTCACTAGATGATCAACTCATAAATACTTTATGTATGGAGTATTTGTTCATGTATAAGAGCTTTGTGAACCTATCTATCCATCTATCTATCTATCTATCTATCTATCTATCTATCTATCTATCTATCTATCTATCTATCTATCTATCTATCTACATCTGTCTGTCTATCTGTCTTTGGTATTTTCTAACTCACAAGGTTCTCCAAGTATTGGAATGGCAAGGTCAGTTCCTTTAGGGGTGGCATGGCTCAGACGGTGGTTGTCTCCCAACTCAGAGGTTATGGGTTCAATTCCTTGTTGTTGCAACCCTGTTGAAGTGTCCTTGAGCAAGATACTGAACCCCCTGATGCTGCGCCATCTGTAGGTAGATGTGATGTCAGTGTGAAGCGCTTTGAGTGCCTTAATAGATGGGAAAGCATTATACAAGTGAAAGACTACTATATTTGTTTTTGTTGTATGTATACTTAAGGCATTTGGGTTTCAGATCAAAAGATGATTATGAGACAACAGTTGAGAATTACAGCTTTTATTTAATAATATTTACATGATGTATTAAACAACTCAGGAGAGAGCTGCTTTTTTTCCAAGCCACCCACTTTTCAAATGAGCAAAAGTATTTGAACAGACAGTAAATGAACTTCAAATGAAAAACATTGAATATTTGGTGGCGTAACAGGCCATCCAATCTGCAGGAAAATACAAAGATGAATAAAGAGTTTTTGTAGTAGTAGAAGAAACAGAAGAAGCTAGGCTAACTGTTAGCTTACATTGCAGTATCAAGCACTCCTTGTGATTTTACCAATAGGGCCTTTTCTGATTTCAATTAAAAAGGGGGAAAGCTCAATTTTGTCCAGATAATCGTATGTGTGTGGAAATTTTCGGACAAATGTATTGGTGAATATGACACTTCGATGTTAGTGGATATAACGTACACGCATGCTTCTGTGTATCTCCACCGACTCAACAGCACATTGCGCTACATTGCTACTTTCTCCCGCCCACCCGCCATCCGCTTCCCTTTCAGCCAGCCTTGCCTGCAATTTTCCATAATGCCTCACAGATTTTACACTCAATCCACCTGTGCGATGACAAGGCTTTGAGGAAATCCAATTCCACCGAGCCGTTTTCAGAACTTAACTCTCCACGGGCACACTCCTTGCTCTCCAACTCGCACACACGCAGGCAGCATCATCCCCACAAATTAGTCAGGGAACAAATTACCTGCATTCTGAGTGTGATCCCACGCACTTTGCCGGCTGCCTTACACAGGTCGCCTTTTGAAGAGCAGCCATGTGATTTCTCTCTGCCTCTCTCTCATTTGCCCCGCAGCTCCCCTCTGCCTTCTGCGAGGGATCCTGGAGTTGAATTTTAAAACTATGCATGGCTGCCGCCTGCCTGCTTATCAGCGCGTGCACAAATGGCATGCAAATCAGACCGGGATCACACAGCACATTGCGAGCCCGCACTCAAAGGCAAGCTTAATTGCTAATTGGGTAGTCTTAGGTGTGAAACTCACACTGCCAGCAAAGATGCGCCAGTGAGCATGTTTTAAGGCCACTGTTTGAACTAATTAATTTCAATCGGAGTGTTATTAAAATTGGTGTACCCTCGCACGCCTCGCCACCCCTCTGCATTTTTGGTGCGACAGACCAGGAACTTATGAGTAGGCCTGAGCAATTCATCAAATTCAAATTGGCATCGCAGTAGCGTAGGTAAAAGGCTATTTTTGAACCGCAAAGGCTGCAATTTGGAAAAACAAACATTAAACAAAATGTTGTTTCATGACACATGAAAAGTTGAAGTGATAAAGCCACAGATTTGTTTTCGTTATTGTTGTAATCTGATTTTATGACTTATTTTGCTTACGCTAGTTTGGGAGAATTTTATGAAGTTGTCAAAGTGAACACTTAAAATACTGTAAGTGTTCAGGAGACTAATTGAAGTAGTTCATGGTAAATGTTCCTTTATTTTATTGTAAACCTAATCTATCAACCTAAAAGATTTAAGTATAATGTGTATTGTCTGTTGTAATACATAGGATTATTCATTGCTTGTGTTTGTAAAAAAAAAAATTGTACAAGGGAAGGGGATCTTGAAAAAAAATAATCGCATATTAACGCGCAATCACATTATTTCTCAAAATCGTTCAGCCCTTCGTATAAGCGTTATACGACAAGCTGCGGTCTGCTGTTGTTCCTCATTAGTATTATGACAGCAATTATGCTCCTCTTAAGGCGATCAAGATGTTGATTTGGGGTCTTTCCGTGTTTGGGTTCAGCAAGCAGTTTAGTTTGAACAGAACAATTTTGATTAACGCCATCGGTTTTCTCTGGTTACTCCAGCATCCACCCACTTTCCAAAAACCTGCATGTTAGGTTAATGTATTTTAATCCAATTTCGATACCTCGGTGATATCCCTAATTGGGCTATGTATATCATGTATATCATCGCTGTCCTGTGAAAAACACATATGTCCTTTTTTGTTTTTATTTTTTTAATTTTCAGGTTAATGGGATGTCGGTAAGACCCCATTCACCCCATTCACGTAAAAATTGAAAAATTGAAAAAAAATGGACATACGTGTTTTTCACAGGACAGCGACGATGTAATATATTTTTTAAATGAGTAAAAAACTGTGGTGTTGAACTGCACAGGGGAAAAAAAGTCATTTGAATTGACTTAATTCCAACATGTAGTGTACATCAGTTGAGCATTTTAAAAATGGGTTACAAAGGGAAGGGGAAATTATGTCAGTTTTCCACATTTCAATCATGTGCTACCAATAATTATGTACTTAAGTGTGGGGACGTCGCCAATGGGAATTTGAGCTACATCCATGCTATGCTAACGCCTCTGGACTACAATTACTGCGCTCAGTTCTACACGGGCATGTAAACAGGGGCTCAGGGCATACAGAATGACTGTCAAAGTAATATAGTATATGGAAAAAGTATAATAATAATAATAAATAAATCAACTGGTCATCCCTACTTTATTTACGGAATCCATCCACATGAGTGTGTCTCTTGGAATGTTCTGAACTCCTTTTTCCATGCAAGCCTTGTATATAATGAGTTGTACCATACAAACAAGAAACATTTTCTTCAGTCGTTCATGATCAAGTCTCTAAATGTTCTGAACTCCTGCTTCGAATGCAAGCTTATGTAGTTGTTGATGTTCTCCATCCCTATGTTATGCGTGTGCGCGCGTGAGATTGTGTGTGTGATAGCAGAGCATCATCATGAGGAGGGGCAAAAGAAAAAAAAAAAGAGGGGGCACAGGTCAGCCATACAAGACGAAGGTGGGTGGTTGGGGGGGGGGTTCAGACCCGTTTTGTGAAAAAAAGGAAGGGGTTTAAAAAAAAAAAAGCGAGCATAGACACAGGATTGGTTTGCCCGTGAAAATGCGACACTCGTACCTGCCGCCGCTGAAAGAGCGACAGCCTCGAAGAGCCGCGGGCGCTGCGATGCTAATGTTGTCGGGGGCTTTGACTTCTCCCAGCCATTGCGAGCGAGCTGCTCCGCCTGACAGCCACGCTCTCCCCACGCGTCCTCATCCTCACATTCGAGCCGACGAAAAAGACGCGAACGGACGAAAGAAGGCAACAAATCAAACCTCGTGACAGCAAACAAAACAAGTACAACAACAACAAAAAAAATGGACGAGACGGATATCATGGACCTGACGCATCAGAAGGCGAGGAAGCGGCCGCGGCCAATCACCTCCGCGGACGAGGCGGCGGTGCACGCTCCCCTCAAACGAGCGCCGATGCGGGCGGCCGAGTGCCGGGAGACGTCGCTCATGTACGCTGTGCGCGGAGAGCCGCTTCCCGCCGCCTCGCTCAAGCAAAATGACCACTCGGTGACCTCCTCGCCCACCAGCGTCATGCCGGCGCAGGTAAATGCTGCTTTTCTCGGTGGGGGTGGGGGTTGGGGGGGGGGGGGTGTAATGGTAGCCGAAGATGTTTTCTGGGTGGGGGGGATTTTACGCATGACGCTCATGGTTGTTTTGGGGTGATCTATAACAGAGAAGCTTTATTCCCGCGAGTTGTCAACTTTTTGTCCTATTCAGTGAGCTGGCAATGGTGTTTTTAGGTTAACAGGAGGCAGTCTTATTACATGCTTAGACCGTAACACCCCGCACCCCCCCCCCCTTCCCCCGGCGTTGCCCCCCCCCCCTCCAAAAAAAAAAAAAAACATTAATTTGCCTTTTGGCTTCAGGGGTTGAAGGCTTGTGGATACTGGCAACATTCAGGTCAAGGTCGATCTGGGAACTTATTTCATTGTCTTACGTTTGCATATTCATGAATGACAGGCAGCACAGTGATACTAGTGGTTAGCATGTCTGCTTCATGTTCAAGATGTTCTGGGTGAGAATCTCGACTCAGGAGTTTGCTTGAAACATAATATACAGAAGTCGATGTGAGCCGCAGCGAGAATAGTCAGCAGCATTGCGTGTAGTCAAAAGTACATTTAAAAAAAGGCGTACTTTTCTATTGGCAGCTCTGTGAATTAGTGGGTAGCAGGTTTGCCTCGCATCTGCCTCACAGTTCTGAGGTTCTGTGTTTGAATCTCGGTTCCGGCCTCCCTGTGTTGAGGTTACCTAGACTCCAGCTCACCTTCGACCATAATGAGGAGCACTACAGAAAACAGATGGATAAACTAATAAACGGCAAGTTGAATGTGTGTTAATAGGACAATCGCTCCAGTATGTCCCGGCCCATGATCACACGCTCGCCGGTGTCTCCGTTGAGCAACCAGGGCATCCCCACACCGGCGCAGCTCACCAAGTCCAACGCACCGGTGCACATCGATGTGGGCGGACACATGTACACCAGCAGCCTGGCTACACTCACCAAATTCCCTGAATCCAGGTGAGTTTTCCACTGTTGTTCGATTTGGAGACAAACTGGAGAACCCAGTACTTGGCTGCAACCAGCTGAGGCGCTGTTTGCTCACGCTCAATTATTTTTCTATATAAAGAAGGACAATGTGACAATTTGTGGAGACACAGAACATTCAGAAAAATATAGTACAATCCCATTAGAAATGCTATAATGAACACATTTTCAATTGTCGTGTTAGAATTCAGAGTACATTAATGTTCTGAACTACTTCCATGCAGATATAGCGTATAGAGTATCAGTGTATAAGAATATGACTTAAGAGGCAAAATCCACCTCTTTTTAGCGATCTCAAGGGGCCGCCATTTTGTCACTTCTGTCGACTGAAAATGACATCACAACCGCTTGGTTAACGACCAATCACAGCTCAGCTTCAGAAACAGTTCAGCCGTGATTGGTCGTTACCTGAGCCCTGAGCAGTTGTGATGTCATTTTCAGTCGACAGAAGCGACAAAGTGGCCGCCCCCGGAGATGGCTAAAAACAGGTGGATTAACTCTTATTCCACAAACACAATATTTATCAGAATACCTTGTTTCAACTAGTGGGCTTTCATAGAACATATGCTTGAAAAAATATGTTTGCGTTGACTTTCCTTTAAAGAGAAAAAAAAAGATTACTTATGTTAATTTTTCCCGATCAAGGACATTTGGCCATTTAAATTAATTTAATTTTCAGTGTTGTGTCCCATACTGTCTTGTTTACTGTCTAATGTCTCAACTAGTTAAATGAACGTTTTCAAAATGTTTGACAGAACCTTTAAGTACTCTTAACTCCTGTTTCCATACAAGGTTCCCTGAAGCCAAGGAGCTTCAACACACGATTAATCAACAATTAAATCCACACAACTGACAGAACTCTAATATCTGTATTATTTCTGAATTATTGTTTACTTCTGTGTTGTCACTGTTTGGGCTTGATGGCTGTGGCATTATGTGGGCATCTGTGCATGTGTCACATCAGTGTAAACACAGCCAAATGTACGTCACTTGAAATGCACATGGAAATAAACAGCCCCTGCCCAAAAAAATATATATGTTTAAGCATTAAATCAGAATCGGACACTTGGCACTGCAGTGTAAACCCAGTCGAAGATGTTGAGCACAGCATGCAGGGTTCAGACAAAGACAGCATGCTTATTTGGACAGATGCCACAGCAGCAGTAAAAAAGGCCAAAGGGCACGTGGCCATCTGGAGGCTGGGAGGTCGCTGTGGGCTACGTGCCCGAGGGCAAGTTGCAGCCCGCCTCGGGCAGAGCGCTACCAGCTGGCTCTGACCTCCCATAATTTCTTTCTTTTGCTTCATTTTTCCACTACTGCTTACTACTTCTTGCATCTGCACAATATAGTGAAGGTGATGCGTTTCTGGAGACATTTGGGATGTTTTCACCATTTAAAATTGTCCCCGGGTGTTTTAATAACACATCAGTGACCTGCCTTTGCCAAAGTACTCCAAGGATTAAAAAAATATAGCATACTTAAACCTGGAATATGTAACTTTTTTTTGTTTAAAAAAATTCACCGAAAATGACATGGCAGAAATGGTAGACGAGAAATGGCGCAATTTACCTAGCAATAGGCAAAGCTTGGCCTCTTGTCTCCCATTTGTAAAAAAGCTAACTAAATATATTTTGTGTTTCTGTGGCAGAAATAATCACACAATAATTACTGTGTGCACAAAAACAACAATAAAAAAGGAAAATCACTGCCATGATTGAACTCAACATCTTTCCGAGGCCTTAGCTGCTCAAGAATGTGCATGACATAAAATACACACATGCAGCAATAAAAGGGAATGACTTACCCTCTCTGAATTTTACTGACTGTAATTTTTCAGTCTGATATCTTCATCACAAACACAGGACAGGCTTTGATGTAAAAAGAAAAACACAACTGCTGCGAAGTACACACTTCATCTTCCCAAGGACCTGTAGCTGCCCACTAAGATGCCTGACATGAAATACACAAAATTCAGCACTGAACAATGCGGCCACAAAACGCAGCAATGTTCGCACACATACAAGGAGCATAACATACATTGGCCGACGTCATGTTGAAGCGAATGCTCTGTTTTGTTATTGTAATGCTTAATTCCAGCCTAGGGGGCGCCAAACATTACATGCTATAGATTGAAAACATCCCTATTTATTGTCTAGCTGAAATTGAGCTCATTCAAGTTAGCGACTGCATACTCCACCCCATACACCGCTAGGCCAACTACGAGTCTGGCTTTTGTTATCATGACAACCACGGAGGGATCATGAGTCTTGTCACTAGGCTGTCTTCTTGTGGGAGAAAAGCCCTTACTGTGGGACAAGACAATCAAATACAGTTTTGTATGAGGAGGCATCATTTGATACACTACACTGTGTGTATGCAGCACATTGACACGCCAAACATAAATACCACAAATGCATCGACGCCTTAGAGCAATCAGTACACGGTGCTCGGCAGAAGGTACCACTTTTAGCTAACGCTAATACTGTATGTGTAATAAACTAAACTCAATGCAGCTTTGGTTTCCTTTTGACGTGATTTGTGTATATAAGACAGTGTAGTTTAGCGGTTGCTTGAAAGTGGGTCTGGATCTTCATCCAGCCAAACTGATTAGGTCATGGGTGGAGAAACACAGGTTGGGACAGTTGCTGTGAAAATTAGCCCCATTGTTACGTAACAGCAGGTCAGATGTACATAGCAGCACATTTCAGAAATAGGCAGGTACCAAAAGATTTATTAGGTCGTTTGATTTCACACTTGATGACACCCAACCATTTGTATACAGGCCAAGCCAATTTCCTAGACCATCATAACTGCATGCAAAGCTAACGAGGCTGTTTCTGTGGAGAAGCTGACATTCTTTTTGCTTCCAACATGTCTCCTGTCACTGCACAGAATCGGCCGCCTCTTTGATGGCACCGAGCCCATAGTGCTGGACAGCCTGAAGCAGCACTACTTCATTGACAGAGACGGACACATGTTCCGCTACATCCTCAACTTCCTCAGGACGTCCAAGCTGCTCATCCCAGACGACTTCAAAGTAAGCCGACAGAAAATCTCATCGGCCACTCAGCGCTTCTGCAAGTCGGCGCGCACAATAACATGCGCCTTTGGGTTTTGATGCCATGTTGGAATTGCTGCAAACATCAGGGGCCTTCCAAGTTAGGGTCCCACTGGACAAAAGATGAAGGATGGGAAAGGAGGGACACAAATAATTTGTCGTTGTGATACACGAATAAATAGTCTATGTGCCAATGGTGAATTACACTACATGTGACCCATTAGTATTCCAACCATTTAACTCTTGTGTACCATTCAGTCCGTAATTACTTGACTTGCCCCTCGGGAGAAAGCAAAGATGCACATCATCTGATAGATTATCCACACTGAGGCTCCATCAGTGGAAAGTGTGTCAGCTAAAATAAGCAAAGACAAAAGACAGGCCCAAGTCGAGCAGCACTGAAAACTCAAATGCACTGCCTTGAAGGCCCAGCCGTATTCTCTGTTGAAGCAGCACGCCTGTGCCCATCCAACCCTGTCAACATTTGTCTACTAATTACTGTACGTTATAATATTTTAGTTTTGGAAATGTAATGTTACACCACATATGCACAACTTTAATAAAAACAACAGAGAATTATGATGCAGGATTTTGGCATTTACAGTGATTCACCTATTCACACATGCTTTTTCAATATTTAAACATTTTGGAGGAGCTGACCCCCATTATTGGTGTAATATATATATATATATATATATATATATATATATATATATATATATATATATATATTTTTTTTTTGTCAATGTAATTATAATGGATGTTAATTAGGCACAGATTTTGGCTATACATACATTGATGGCCTTTAAAAAGACAACAATGCCAATTTTTTTAAATGACTGAATTACTTTATTATTATTATTATTTATTGGCCTACTTTCCATTGAACTTTTCAACTTTCAAGATCGCAAACGAAAAACTGAACAAAGTTTTAACAATTTAACATTCGATGAAAAATCAATAAACACTGAATATTAACATTTTAAAAAAAGATAAATGTTTGTAAAAAAAAAAAATGTTAAACAGTATATATTTTTTTAAAAAAGGTCATGCTAAAATAACTTCATAATCAAATAAAAAAATGGCGGATGCCAAGAAACCGTCAGGTACATTACCGCCACCTACTTGTAAGAAGTGCGAACTACGTATGCCGCTAACCCCCTGCACACTACTGTAGCCGTGTAAATTCGTCTTTGAGCAATGATTAACATGAGTGTCATTATAACCAATCAGTGGCTATAATGATTGACACATAAAACAGCCAAATGATTGCATGAACAGTGACAGAAAACCCGGACACACCGTGCAATCTGTGCGGCAGACACAGCGACACAGATACCCAAGCCACAGCAGAGGGGGAGAATACATGCTGACTCCCGAACGGTATATTATACATCACTGCCATCACTGTAATAACTTTTGCAAAATATAATTCTGTAGATTGCTTATCTGTATTGCTTACTTAAAAGTTTCACAGATAAGCTTGATAAATAAATACAGCCTAGCTATTCATGCTAAACATAGTATTGCCCCAAATGACATTGACTAACAATCATTCACTTGTCTCAGTGTCCTAATGTGCCTCGTGCGCTTGCCCCCGCAGGACTACAGCCTGCTGTATGAGGAGGCCAGATACTTCCAGCTGCAGCCCATGCTATCCGAGCTGGAGCACTGGCGCCAGGACCAGGAGCTGGGCCGAGTCTCGCGCCCCTGCGAGTGCGTGGTGGTGCGCGTGGCGCCCGACCTGGGCGAGAGAATCACGCTGAGCGGCGACAAGGCCCTGATCGAGGATGTCTTTCCCGAGATCGGCGACGTCATGTGCAACTCGGTCAACGCCGGCTGGAACCACGACTCCACGCACGTCATCCGTTTCCCGCTCAACGGGTACTGCCACCTCAACTCGGTCCAGGTAAGAACGACACATTGATTGCATGACAACGACAAAGCCATCATTCTTGCCATTTTCATATAACCGTTTTATATTCGTGGTCTCAAAGTCTTCTTATTTTTTATCCTCGACGGAAAATGATTTATATTACAGCAGTTTACTAAATCACTTACAGCAGTATTCGGATTAAATACCTGATTGGAATAAAAATGCTTCATGCACACAACCCATTCTGGCCCGATCAAGACCATTCCGATCAAGATTTTATTCCGAACGAGAGAGGTGGTTTATGTCGATTGATAATCCCATCGGCGCGCATGAAAACCCTTATTCCGAAATTTCGGAACAAACCGTCTTTACTGCGCAAGTCTGTGACGTCATTATATGCGTTTTTATGCGAAAGACACGGCGGGCGTAAGACTGAACTGGTCCGCATCTCAATTAGGAAGCGTTAAATCAACGCAACAGCGCAAATGGGAAAAATACATGAAATATCGATAAGATCAATATTTTTACTATCCATGCAAACAGTGCACCCCATCATAATTTTAATCCGAACTCTGACTGGATTAAATAAATTTTGTCCATGTAAACGTGGCCAATGTTGTGCTCACCACTGTTTGATTTAAGTATGATTTAAAAAACCAGACTAGCAAAAATCACCACAGGATTCAAGACGGGCAACGGATGTTTGCAAAATATTAATGGGCCGCCGTCCTGCTACTTCTACTGTACCTAAATAGCCAGCCGATTGTCACAGACCGCAGGTGTGATGCAGGGGGCTCCGCCCACTTATGGTTCAAATGATCAGCTCACCAACAAGCTTTGCAGAAACTTTATTATGATCCTTAATAAGGATCATGAGCTGATCATTTCTATCAGGTGTGTTGGGAGAGGGAGACATCTAAAACAGGCTGAATAGGGGTTCTTGAGGACCGGACTTGGCCACCCCTGCCCTTTATCATAGGTCTAAAACTCCGGTCCTGCATGTTTTAGATCTTTTACCTCCTCTACACTCAAAATTATCCATAGTAAGTGTAAATTACTAATCTATATGTGCCCTGCAATAGTCGGGCAATCAGTCCAGGGTGTACCCCGCTTCCTGCCCAGCTCATGTGTGACCCTAATGAGGACAAGCGCTGCAGAAAATAGACGGACGGATGGCTTTGGCGGAGGCCTACATGACAGTGAGCAGTCAGTCTGTTCGAAAACAGCTTTTCAACTGCTTAACTTCTCAGTTCTCGTCTTCTACATTATTGAAGGAGTGGAGGCATATTTGAATAGATTTGGCATTGATCTGGACCGTCTGAAAAACACCCGAAAAAAGAAACAACAAAACCGTCTCTGAAGTGAGTGCAAGAGAGAAACTGAGCGTGCTCCCTGGCAGCTTGTCCCCAGGCGGGGCCCATAATCCTATTTGGTTATTAAAGCACGCCGGCGGTGGATGCTGTATCTGCGGCTAATGGAGGCTGGGAGAGCTAGGAGGTGGGTGGAGAGAAGGAAAGGAGGGAGGCGGGGGGTGCCAGCAGTATAGGGGACCTTTGTAGTTTCGGCGGAGGCTTGGGCCTGGGGGCTAGGGGGAGAAATGGGGGGGAAAAGGGAATGGGGAGTGGCTGAGCAGCCCACACTGAGCCAAGCGCTGGAGAGAAAGCCACACTGCTCCCTGGGGCCCCTTCAGTGGAATGTGATCCTACAGGCCCCCAGGACACGTCTGTGGATGTCTGCAAGGCGGCTAGCTCACATACGCAGAGCAACACAAACACACCACCATTACCAACACAAACGAGGCAACAATGGACGTGAATACCAGGCAGAGTATGGATGAAAGTCTCGTTGAAATTCCAGCCGGTTTTTGCCTTACTCGATAGCATATCGTGAAGGGACATTGAAAGTACTCTCAGAAAGAACACAAGGCATCATTGGATAGCACTCTGATAAACGGTGGTATCATCCGGGGTTCATAGTCGGTTACTAATGGAAGTGGATTGTAAAAAAATAAATAAATAAATAAATCTGACACGTCTTTCTTTCAGGTTCTGGAGCGCCTGCAGCAGCGTGGCTTTGAGATCGCCGGTTCCTGCGGGGGAGGCGTGGACTCATCCCAATTCAGCGAGTACGTTCTGAGACGGGAACTGAGGAGGACGGCTCAGCGAGGAGGACTCAATTCCAATAGGATAAAGCAAGAGCAGCTAGACTAAAGACTATGCTGGACTTTACCGTGCTTTGGACTCTTCTTCATGTTTTCTTCACTTGTTTTATTTTCTTGTTGATGTTTTTGTTTTCTTAAAAAATCATCTAGAGAATTAAAAAAAAACAAAAAAACTAAGAGGTGCATCTTTGCGACGTCTGAATTAGAGATTGCGAGGACATTTGTGATTGTCTACCCCCATTAAACACGATTGAGAAAGATTTATATATGTTGTATCCCTAAATAAAGTTTGTTTTAAAACTTTGAGCCTACATTAGGTTGAATATGAGTTGAAATTGGCAGCACGGGCGGGAGTACGGCAGCCTCACAGGTGGCTTATGTTGAGTTTGCATGCTCGCCCCGTGCTTGCATGGGTTAATTGGAAATGCTAAATTGTCCATAGGTGTGAATGGTTGCATGTCTATGTGCCCTGCCATTACCTGGCAACCACTCTAGGGTGTATCCCGCTTCTCTCGCCAAAAGTCAGTTTCGATTAATTGAAGAGTCTAAAGCAGGTGTGGCCAACGATTTTCGCCCTCAAACGCATCTTAAGTAGCCCGCGGGTCTGTCCTAAAAATAGCTCACCAGTGACATGTGTCTATATTTGTCTGTGTGTTACTATTCAAAAATTTTTTTGCTCCATTTGCCAGTAAGCTAATATAGCTCAAAGGTCAGCAATGTAGCGCATGACAAATTATAGCATTCCTGCAGAAAATCTAGCGGGCGAAATGATGAAGAGATGATTCAGATTGACACTGGTCAACAGCAAATTTTAATCAGGGATTGCTTTATGTGTCCCTAAACATATTTTTGACGGTGATTTAAAAAAGGATGGAGATTTCATTTTTGTTGTTTTTACATTGGACCGATAAAAGGTTGTGCAATATGGATTTTACCTTGCGTTGTAATTTATAACTATGAGGTTTCAGAAAAAAAAACGCCTGATGCTGAACTTAACCATTAATTTATAAATATTACAAAATATACTACTATTCTTACATATTAATTTCAGAAAATGTGTTATTTCAGAAATGCTTATCAACCAAGTAGCTCTCAGTTTCAAAAAGGTTGGTGACCCCTGCTCAAAAATGTCCATAGGTATAAATGTTTTTAATTATTGTTGACTGTATATGCCCCATGTGTTTGAATGATGACCAGTCAAGTGTGTACCCTGCTTATGATGCCAAAAGTCAACTTTGGTTCATTTTAAGACTCTAAATTGTCCATCGGGTGAATGTGAGTGGATAATTGTTATTTCAAAACAAATAGTAAAAATATGCATCTAATTGATGGCCACTGAAATGCATTGGTTAAAAAAAAATAATAATAAATTGCAAACCTGAAACATTCTTCAAAAAACACAGATAAAACATTCAATATGCGTGTTTACCACCAAAAAGGGCTGAGGGTTGTGGAGGTACAAAAATATATATATAGAATTATTGAATTATTTAGAAAAATAAAATGTTAATGCGGTATGCAAAGACTCCAAATCATCCAGATGTGTGAGTGTGAATGTTTTGTTTTTTCGTCCATATGTGCCCTCTGATTGGCTGGCGAGATGATTTTGAATCTTACTCCATGATTTTAATTGCATTCCCAATTACCCGTCACTGGTGATTTTACCTTGTTACTTGACTGGTACGGTGGTTTAGTGTGTGTGATTCCGACTCGCTGTATAAAGGTCACCCGTACGTTGTTTACGGTGCAGAATGTCTCAGTTGTCACCAACGGTTAGCTTCACCGATGCATCTTTTTTCACGCTGAATATTGTGATACCGATGAAGTGTTTTGTACTTTAATAGTTTTTTAATTGCCTAAAGATATACATTTAAATCGAAAGCCCATACTAACTAGTCAAGCAGCTACCACCTTCTGCCCCTTAAGGCCATCATGGAAATTAAAAATCACATCGTAACAACTTGACTGTCAATGTTTTCATTGTTTATGTGTGTTTTTAATTGACATTTTCAAGCAAATTCATTGCCTGAGACATGACTGAATTCAATTTCACCCACTTTAAAATTGATCTCCATTTGTAGCACATATTGATATGAAGTTGGATTCTTTCTAAGACGAATGACTGACCTACGCTCCCGAATTTTGACAAAAAGAGGAATGTAGCAAAAAAATGAAAAAGCAAAAAAGTGAAATAAATGTCAACTAAAGTTGTCATGATGTTTGGCTGCCTGCTTTCCAGTGAACGTTCGTACTTTTTCAATAGTTTTCAGTTATGTGATTTATATTTGTCGCGTTCATTTTCATTGATTCATTTTTTTCAAATCTGTATTAATAGTAATCAGTGAATATCAGCGATGTTATACATTTTCCAATCATCGAAGTGCTAAGTTGAGGGATAAAACGAAACTTTGGATGCAGATGTCAAACACTGGCAGAGCTAGAGAGGGGGCGGGGGGCACTAGCCCCCGCTGAAATATGCTTGGACCCACCAGGTGCCAGGCTGGATAATTGATCTTTGGGTATTTTCCGTTTTTTTCTGAATTTTTTCCCCCACATTTCCCATTCTCCGCAGGGAACACATGATGATTGTTTATCGACGTTTTCTGAAGAATTTGTGGGGTTTGTAAAAAAACAAATGAATCAAAAATTCTTGGGGAGTGGGGTTAATCAAAGGGCCACTCAAAGTGTGGCGAGCAGGCCACTGCCAATTGCCCATCCCTGGTCTATAGACTCCAACAGTGAAACAAGCAGAAAAGTAAGCTAATTTTATTCAATATCAAATGGATGTTGATTGTTGATAATGTGCTTCCAAGTTTTTGTTTTATGGACTCCCTGAGCCTTGGCCACCCCATGCCCCCACCCCCGCAAGGATAAAAGTCTAGCCCCGACACGGCTAAGGGCAAAGACTCACACGCTGACAAAGTGGCCATTATAAACAACTACAAATGTGTTTTTTTTACTTTTTGGCTGTTTTAGTTCTAGTCATTTTGATTATTTCTATTGTACAAGGTGGCAAGGTGGCAGGTTTTTCAACGAAAGGACCCACTGCATTTCTGTACCAAATATGAGTATGCGTCACATGCCAATCTCAATCCAAGTCCAATACAGCTAAACATAGTAGTGTTGAATGTCTTCATGTGTTTTCGTTTGTCAGTCTAACACCAGAGAGGCAAAACCAACATCAGCCAGGCATACACGTGCTACCTTGGAGGATTCACGCTGGTGCACCAGAGGCTGCACAGAGGCCTTCTTTACTTAGTTGCGATGAACAGAGCCGACTTCTCCACGCGAGTCCTGTCAGATGCGCTTCCACACAATCCCCGCGGGGCCCCCGAAAAAATCCAAAGTGAAATCTCACACAGAGTCCTGTCATCTTGTCTTCATCCCTCATGGCAGAATCGCTACTTTCTGTGGCTATCTGCCGCTTGATGCTATGCTACGTCTCCCTTTCAGGCCTCTTGTGCCCCAGTTTCCAACCTTTTTTATCATTATTTTTTTTAGCTTGAGTCTCATTCTCCAAGGCTGCAGGTGCACTACTTTTGCTTTGCCTTCCAACTCACTGGATAGTAGCTACTGAGCAGGTACTGTATCAAACACAGTGGATAGTATACCTTTTGACAAGTAGGCTAAGGCTACAATGTACACAATTCGGCCTAGAATAAATTCATCTTTTGGATTGATTTGTGTCTGGAGTTGTGTAGGGAGAGAAGAACTAGGGTTGCCAACTGTCCCGTATTAGCCGGGACGTCCCGTATATTGCGCTAATTTGGTTTGTCCCGTATATTGACTAACAATGAACCCTGACGAAAAAACATTTGCTACGTTCGCTAAAACTTCGCCGCTCAGATATGGGCTATTAATAAAGTAGGTGATTAGCGTCACCATGACAATAGTAGAGGCACTATTCTCCGAAGCCATGGAAAGTTTGATATCAAATTGAAAAGGTTTGAGCGTCTTTTTTGCCCAGAAATTCTCTTGTAGTATCTCCATCATAGTTGAAAATGAGATCATCATTACGGGAGATTTCACTAGCAACAAGTTCGTGGAGCATCAACATGCTTTTCAAGCAATTACTTGAAGGCAGCGGTGTCAAACTCCGGTCCTCGAGGACCGCGTTCCTGCAAACTAAACAGCTTTGGCAAATATTCAGCTACGGCAAGCTACACATCAGTCAGATCCACTTATTGAGCTTGCTAATGTCGGACACGCTGACTAGCGGCTAACAGCTAGCTGTCTCAGCCATTCGTCAGTAGCACTCAGCGGTGCCAGCGAGTGTCCTGTAGGCTTCCGACAGTCGGAGGATTACTTTTCATAGGCAATTTAATAGGTCAGAATGAATCCTGTTCATTTAATCACTCACCTGATAGCCTGACACAGTTGCAGCTCCCTCCAATCCATTTTCAACAAACCACACTTACTCTGGCTGTTGACATTTTCTGCTAAGATGGCACTGATCGTATATTGATGAATGATTCCACAAACACAATATTAATGAGTAATCTGTTTTTAGACTAGTGGGGGCACATGGAACAGTTCGCAAAGAAAATGTTTGCCTTGAGTTCCCTTTAAGGTTAAATACAGGCTTGAAAATTAATGCTAGCAATGATGCTTGTGCTAACTATGCTATTCTCATCACAAATAGCTAGAGAAGGATCAAAGTGATTTCAATGATGCTATTTGAAAGTATAATTTCTTCTTACTATTGAAGATGACAAGAAGGAAACCAACCTGTAGTCAATTTTGAAGGGAATAAAGAGTAAAGGGTAAATCTTCACAACCGTTTTGTGGTGTGTCTATGGTGGTGGCGGTCTCTAGTGATTATTTTAAGTCATCAAAAGGCACAATAGCGCCTGGAGAAAGGAAGTCGTGTGGTGCAGGGTCAATGGATGGACATAGTCAGCTCACCATTATGTTACACAAAGTCATTTTAACTATCTTTCTCCCTCTATGTTGATCTTTACTTTAGCTCCACAGATGCGTCCTACCTTTATTGAAAAAGCCACCCTCGGCAATTTTACACCAGCGTGATGATTATAAATGTAACCCATGGCAAAAAAAGCAAAAGCGCAACTCCCACACCTCTCCTGTGCCATTTTTCTTTTTCCTCAGCCACCCTTCTGTCTTCCCCCTGCCTCATCCTCAGGGGCTGATTTCAAATTTTCACAGACAGTTGAGAAACTGAAGGCTCATAAATATCTTTATTTTAATATAATGGCTACAGATTTCCGAGGAATTATTTCTAGTGCACAAATTAGTTCATTGGTGTGATGAATGTCTGTAAAGACGTTGGGCTTTAAATATTTGTAGACGCCCGACCCGTAGCCTGAAAATGCCTTAGTCGCTTCTTGAATAACGAAAAAGGAATTAAAAAGTCTGTCTTCCTGAGTTTCAAGCATAATAAAAAGTATTGCATGACAACAGTCGTAATATTGGAAGAAAAGAGTTGTTACGAATTAGGTCGTAATGTAATGAGAATGCCGTTGTACATTTAATAGAAAAAAGTTGTAATTTCACCAGAAATAAGTCGTGACATCGTATGAATGTTAAGAATTTGTCAGAAACAAGGCACACATACTGTAAAACAGAAAGGCTGTATTAAGAATAAAAATCAGAATATTGTACGAGTCATAAGTTATAATTTTACAAGAAAAAAGTGTTAATATTATGGAAGAAAATTCAAACGGTCATGAATAACATCGTAATGTTGTGAAAACAGAGTTTTAATAGAAAAACAGGGGAAAAGCTCTAATGTTACAAAAAAAAGTCATGGGCCCTATATTCATGCACAGCGCAAGTGATAATGATAACAGTAATGATTTGTCAACAAATTGATTTCTGCACTGATTTAGAGGGACTGAAAAATGCTGATGTCATATTTATGAATGAAATATGATGGCATCCAGCACACACGTCCACGGAGCTCAGATTCTGTCTGCCTGCGCCAATCAAATCCACCACATTTACATTACAGCATCTGCACCACAACTTAGACCTGCTTTTCGCTGGTGTAAATTCCACTTTCCGTCACCAAATTGCCAGGTGTGCCTTGGGTGTGTAATAGAAGATGCTCTCGGTCCGCCAAATCCCCAAACACGATGAACTATTTTTGCCCCGGCACGAAAATGAAGACGTGCCACTTTTGCGCCTGTCTACCAAATTAGGGCCCATAATGTTACAAGAGGTTGCATGAATTGTAGTTTTAATTAGAAAAAAAGTTGTGAAGTTATGAGAATAGAGTTCATTCATCTCAGTGGCAGCCATTTCGCCACCTGCTGTTGACTGGATATGACATCACAGTGCCTAAGCTCAGCTTGCGATCATCACATGACCAAACCCAGTAAACAGATGAGCCGTGATTAGTCATTACCCGAGTGCTACAGAAAATGGATATCCTCATGAAAATGTCTCTGTTTGTCTAGTTGGATGACAGAGGTCCAAGCGGAGGATTTGAGGTAAAACTCCTCAAGATGCCTTACTTTTTGCTTGTTGTTTTACTGTTGTCAAAAAAGTCACGGCTCGAGTCGAGGCGCGCTTGCAGTGAGGAATTTTCGAGTCTGGGCTGTGTCTTCCTGCAGGCCCTTTGGCATTGACTGTACGCTGAGAGGGTATCATTTATATTCCACTCTAGAGGTAACAGAAGAACATGCGATTGGGAAACAGCTCAAACACCACTCGGCTTGTGAGGCTCAAGGCGTCGAAAAGTCAAGCTTTGTCTCGTTTTTGCCAAGTGCGTGTGCCACTTTGCTTTTCTCAATTTTTTGGGGGAGATACTTTTTTTTCCCCCAATATATGCATGCTCTATTTTAGCATTGCGGTGCAAAATGGCTGAGTGGAGCTGTGATGGAATTTGAGCGGCAATGAAATCTGACCAGTGAATCCGCCTTTAAATGCCATAGGAGCCTCACTCTAACCTGTATTGAAAAAGCCCACTGGGCATTGAAAGCCATTGAGATAATTGCAAATGTATCCTTTGGCGTAAAAAAAACCAAAACAGAACACAGAACACGCCCTCACTCATTTTCTCTCTTTTTTTTCTCTTGGCGCCTCCATCCCATGGCTGACAATTAAGATGGGATACCTCGCCTTGATTAAAAGGTTACATTTGTACTGCAAGAGCCTTTCACACAGGGCAGACCCGAACCGCTCTAATGATTGTGGAGTCCGCCATTCAAGGGCCAGCCATCCATCATAGCGGTAAGGCCACTGGCTTTATTATAATACAGAGGACAGACATGCTCCCGGGCTATGTGGGACACAATAGAGGTCTTTCAACAGACCTATAAATACATGATCTGTCAGGGCTTGCTGTCCTGGGGGCTCTCTCGGTAACGTTTGAGCCCTGCGGTCGGCCATCACTTATGCTAAGATATGCGCAGCAGCCCTCGGGCTGAGGCTAAGGCTCGGTTCATTTCAGCCCCTCATCAACCACCACATTCTACCTGCAGCCATGAGAATAAATAAGAACAAGATAAAAAAGAAAAAAAAAAAAAAAAAACGTCCTTCATTATGACGTAGAGCAAAACGCGACTAAACAAACATACATTGAGAGACCACTGTTGGTTTTTGCCATGTGAGGAACTGTTGATTGCGATCGTAAAACAAACACGAGTTGTGAACTTACTTGGTATTGTCATGATCTGTTTTTGTTGTTGGGATTTACATTTGCCGGTAGTTTTGCTTCATGTTATGTCTTGTTTGCTTAGTTCCATGTTCTTGTCTTGTCTTACTCGTTTCCACCTTTTTCTCGCCTGTTCCTTGTGTCTACCAATCAGATCCCTCAGCAACTCGTTTCTTGTCCAGGTGTAGCTCGTTGTCTTTTCAGGTTTCTTGAATTTAGTTCCCTGGTTTTGTTCAGTCCTGGTCGGTTCATTGTTTTGGTTTCTGTCGTTGACAGTTATGTTTCCCTGAGTTGAGTCTTGTTTTCTATTGTGATGAGTTTATTCCCAGTTTTGGTTTGTTATTTTGATTTTTTTTTTAATTCCAAAATGCCTTGTTTGACTTATTTTCTTTAAAACATTTCAAACTTTTTGAGATTCCTGCACTCCTTGCCTCCCTGCACTTTGGTCCTCCGCATTCCACCATAGAAAAGTTGAACCATAACAGATACCTCGACTTCCAAGTTTAATTCGTTCCGTGACCAAACTTGTGACTCTATTTTAAATCAATATCCCAGTTGAAATGAATTGAAATGACATTAATCGGTTTACAATTTTTTTGTTACACGTCTTTAATAAGGGAAGAACAGATGTGTGTTGCATAAAAAAAACCATTAAAATGGGCATATAAAGAAAGAAACATGCTTTATAAAGCGTAACTACAACGCCAGAGGCCACATCAACAACGGTGCGCCTGAGTTGTGTGCCTTTAAAGGGGGCGTGTCTTTACCGTATCTGAAGCTCACTCGTAAAGTCGATTTTTGCTCGCAAAACAAAACACAAAAACGACCAAGTGAAACTTGGGGCACTCGTTTGAGGTACCACTGTATGTGCGTTCTATTGGAATATTACTGTCCCTTCCTGCATTGCTACATTACGTTTTTATAAGCATATATTTCATGATATGCAGCACATCGCCCTCCTCACTTTATCTCAGGTGAGCATCTTCTTCCGCTGTTGCCTCCTGGCCAAGATCAGCAATCTGGAGGTTGGGTGTGTTCTTTTTGGAGATTAGTCTGGATGTAGGGTGTCGCATGTTCGAATAATAAACAGGTGAACATTTTAGCTCTGCATAATTCTCTATCTGTGTGCCACCTTAATGTATGAAAATTGTATTCTCGCTCGGGGCGCAAAACCAGCAGCAGACTATGTCCAGGGCATGCTGAGTGGAAAGCCAATGACAAACCTTAGCACTTGCACAACAATAACCACTGGAGCAGCGGTTTGCTAGTTATCATAACCTGAATTATGGGTTGTTATTTGGATGTGTGGCAGGTGGGAGGGTGGGTTGATTAGTTTGGTGGATTTGGGGGATTAGTATAGTAAGGGTTAAAGTAAGAGTTAAGAAGGCAGGTTGGTTCACTAAAGCTGTGATTATTTGGTTGTTAGGGTAGTTAGCATTCCTATTAAAGTCAGGGGAGTTAGGGTCATCTTGGGTCTGCTTGGTTGACCGATGGACTCATGGTTTGATCATTTGGTTGGTTGGGGTTAGCACTAGTTAGTGCTTCTCAATTCTTTTTTCGAAGGTGGAAAAGCACTATACAAGTGACAGCCCATTTAAGGTACTGGAAGCAGGGTTAGTATAGAGTGGAATAGTGGTTTGAGTCATGGTTAAGTTAGTTTGTACGTTCGTTGGATAGGGTTGGGATAGTAAACGCTCGGGTTGGTAGTTTGATTGACTCATGAGTTGGTTGGTTAGTTGGTTGGTGTTTTGATGGGTGGTATTTAGGGACTTCTTGGTTGGTGTGTTGGATGACTGTCTGGATTGAGTTGGTACCTGGAAACTTGTACGGATCTTATGAATGGCCTGCTATAGACTTGAAACACTGAAATCTACCGTGTTGGTAAACAGGCAAAAGTAAATGATCCTATTTTGCCCACAACTATGGAATGACAAAACCAGGGGATCTCCCAGAGGTGAGATTATTGATATGGCTTTCTGAGGAGCCTCCAAAAGTGGACACATTTATTGACGGAGCTGATAGCGATTGTGGGGCCAGCTGGTTGGAGATGTGGCCAGAGGGGCATCGTTGGTGATGGCAAACTTAGAGCCTGCTGGTAGACACCAGGGGTGTGGAAGGTCACCAAGGCATTTTGGGGCTTGACTGGCCTTGAGGCTAATTGGCTACAGAGAGGTCAGGAGGTCACCAGGGTTAGGGACCAGAAGATTTTGCTGTGTTTGAAGGAGGTGTCTCGGAGTGTGTGTGTGTGTGTGGGGGGGGGGGGGTCATGGGTAAGATCTATGCAAAGATTACGAAAAAAAAAAACGCTGACCTTGCCACAGGGTGTTGGGTTAGCCTTTTTCACTGGTGGAAAGCCTCCGTTATGGTTTTGGAACATGATAACATGGAACATTTTGAACAAACGTGTGTTTACTCTGGGAATATCTTACTCAAAACATGTGTGCACATCCACTACATTTGTATACCCACCAGCCTGTGGGTCTGATCCCAGTCCCAGCCACAGCTGATCCGGGTAGGGGGTAGGGTTAATAAGAGCTGGTATTCTTGGCTTGAGATTTAGTCCCTCAACTAACCCGCAAACTCCGCTTTCACACACACTCCCTCATACACACAAAACACTCCCCGCCCCCTTGCACCAGTCTTATTAAGCCCACGGCACTCGCACACTCCTCCAACTCACTCTACTTCTTCTTCTTCTTCTTCTTCTTCCCCCAGATCTGTCTTTGCCACAGCTGCAGCCTCCTGGCTTGGCCCGCAGCTTTCAGGAGGCTTCCCGGCTCGCTCTCCTTCTCCCCTGCAGCAACAATGGGAGAAAACAGGCAAAGGAGGAAAAATAAAACTTCAGGCACACCATGCGAGGCCATCTGGGTAATCTTGTTCAAAAGGCTCGAGGTGATAGCAGCAATTTACACAGGCAAAAAGAAGAAGGAGGGGAAAAAAGAGCATATTTCCATACCTAGCAGCCTCAAGGAAATGCAATTGAATAAACCAAGAATTAGAAAAGAATTACAGCAAAACCAATACGGAATATTCAACATTAGATCAATTTGTCCTTTTCACCCTCCCCCTAAAACAAACACGCACATTGAAATGTGGTAACGTGACATAGAGTCAACACACGCACACAGACACACACACACACAGCTGAGGGGGAAAACAATATTTGTGATGAAAGCAAATCAAACTCAAATCCAACATGTTAAAGTCAAGTTGATTAGTGTGAAAAAGTAAAAAAGCGTCTTGGGCTGGCATATCCCACAGTCAAAACGATATGCTAATTTGCAACTTAATGGCTAAGGGCAGCGTTCTTGCTTATATAAACCTTGAAAACATGCTGCAGTGCTGATACGTGTGCCTTTAATTTAATGAAGTAAAGCAGCGGCAGCAGCAACAAAAAACAATAAATGCCCCAATTAAAGAACAGGCATGAAGAGAAGTGTCTATTTCCCGCTTGAGCCCCTGCGGACATATGTACCCGAGCGTGTCTGCACACTTTACCCACACGCACGAGCATATGCATCGTGTGCAGCCCATAAAAAAAAAAAGAGGGAAAAAAAAAAAACGTCCTGCCTTTCAAATTAGCATATGTGCCATGTTGTGTGAGATGTGACTTATCTGGTGGGAGATCCAGGCTACATGTTTATGGTGCTTGCTCTGAGCATGCACTTCTGAGGGGGGCAGACATGCGTCTGCGTGCATACTTTATTGTATGTGTGTGGTGTTACTGTATAATTAGTGCATCATGTACACCAGGGCTGACGTGTGTTGTTGGAGCATATTGAGCATTAAATTCAAAGCGAGGAAGTGCCATCCTGCATTCTTCTTCTCTTACTCCCCCGCAACCCCCCCCCCCCCCCCACCACCACCACCACCACCGCCGCACCCCCCGCACCCCTTGACTGTATGTCATCTGGCCTTCTTCGCACCCCCGCGGGCTACAAGCCCATCAGGCTCGCTATGCTCCAATGTGTCCCGACAGACCTGATCTGATCTGAGTGGCTGACGGGTTTGTCCCTGCTGCCCGCTGTCGCTTCCTTTCCACGCTTCACTCATACGCGAAGACCGAGGAGCACACAACCTGATGCCGTCTGATCAAGTTTGCAGCTCATCGGCATCAAAACTACACAGGGTGCTTCTTCTTCAAAATCGGGTTTGAACTGGTTGAAGGACTGGAGGGTGGGGGTGGGGGGTTCAATGATAGGAACTTCCGATGTTTACATTCATAAACTGACATGAATAACGGATGTGACTTTTGGTATGAACCGAACGGGCGTTTTGTTTACCTGGTAAATGTTTTTTTCTTTTCTATGACAGTTCCATACTTTAACAATGTGGGAACGCCAGTTGTTGCAGCTTAAAAGAAAAAACATAACAATCCCACTTTCTACTAGTCTAGCGGGGTAGGAGGATGACCACAAAAAGTGGCAAGCGACAACGTACACTCTCAGTTAGCTACTTTCTGGCAATGAGAAATCTCAATAGCTCTGAGGCGTATCAGTACCTACACAGTAATGAAGTTGGTTTCGTTTTGTTAAAAGAGGTAGGATATGTGTCCAAATTCATCGGCTGCGTCAAAGGCTCCTCTTCATGTAGCCTCTCTGGACCGCATAAACTGTGCCTATTTTGGACAGGCCTTGGTAATTTCAGCTCATAAATGCAGCTTGTCATTCAATCATGAATCTTCGCGAACGACCAATCAGCATCCAGCGTCAGTCGGGGGAGGAACTTTACTGAACGTTCTGCTATGCTATTGGTGTTCACAAACTAGGCAGCATTGAAGAAGGTGTAGGCTACAGAAGCAGCCTTCGCTCAGGAGCCGTCTCCATGGAAATAATTCCCAGATTTGAAGGCCAGATTCGAAGGCCACGTGAATTAGGACATCGGTGTGCGGTGCGCACGCCAGAAGTTATGTGATGGGGCTGACAAGTTTGGCCTCTGGAGGACACAGCGTACGAATTTGGACACAGGCGCTGTAACAAATGGCTCAATGCTACTTCCGGTGTCTTGCAGAAAGTCTGCCCCATATTTGTTTCTACAAATCGGAGCCATCAGGAATAAGGCGGACAGAAAACGCCTTTTAACTGGGTTGGGCCCATAGATTAGCCTGTTATTCCAGGAGTCGGCAAAAGGTACCACAGGTTCCCAAACAGTGGCAAAAGAGTGGCAAAGGGTTGCTAATCTTCCCAATACTCTCCCAAATAGTCCCTTAAACTTTCCAACATTTCAACATTCGCACGCTGTCTCTAAGCATTGTTAAAAGTTGCTAAATGTCGCTACTAACAGAGGCAACCCCCTTATTTTCAACAACATTTGTCAGAAAAGTTGGAGACTCAACATTCGCTTCCTTCACAAGCATCGGTGGGATACCACCTTAAAGCCACCATACTTGTTAGTGGTAGTAGGCTTAGACTGTGGGTTTTTTCACCACTGAAACAACAATTACACTTGGCAATGACAACTGGCAACAAAGGAGCCAAGTGCATTCTGGGACTTGTAGTGATTTTGTTTAATACTGTATGTAAAGCACAGAAAAAGTGTGTTCAAGTTAGTAAGCCCTTTAATGACACAACCTTACAACATTATATGCATTATTATGATTCCTATGAGTGCTAAGACGCAAGTAAAGATTTTAAATAGGGTCTAAATACGCCTTCAACTTTCAGTATCCATGCAAGCACGTGCTCAGAAGTGAACCTTCAATTGTACAACCCTGATGGAGAGAAACAATACCCTCTTGGTTCAGTAGCCATTTTATACAAGCGCACTCACACACCCACAGAGGCCTGAGGGGATGCAGAGCGAGTGGGGGTTGGATACCGTGAGACGAGGGCATCAAACTGGGGCTTTGGAGACGCAGAGCTGCACCAACTGCGAACGTACGAGCAAAGCGTGCACGCTCACGTCTTGTGTGAACACAAATTCACACATCTGGTGACACACCAAGGGAGGGATAGCGAGAGTTTATGGAGGCTAGTTTGAAAGCAGGCGAGCTGCTTCCAAGTGAAGGACGATGGTGCCTTTGCCTGCAGGGATTATTTCAATATAATCGTTCTTTTTGAAATAAAATGGACAGTGAAAATGGTGAAGCTCTGCAGAGTTAAAGTGCTTTTAAATGTATAAACTTATGTAGAAACTTCAGGAAGAGAACTAATAGTCTCAAGTCTAATCAATCATTAACTCTTTATGGAGTCAACCGTAGAAAGATTTGTACAATTTTTAACCCTAAAAAAAAGCTGCAGTAGACTTAAATAAGTAATAAAAATGAAAAAGTCATCAATATATTTTCAATTATTATTATCATATTACATTATAAATATTATTATATTTAATAACTCAAGTATTTACTTGCTTTTGCTTTTTGTGTTTTTCGTTGCAACATTTTTTCAAGTTTTACCACTCCAGTTTGGTCATTTTTCTGTGCAAAATTAGAAGATTTATAAAACAGAACAGTATATATATATATATATATATATATATATATATATATATATATATATATATATATATATATATATATATATATATACATATACATATAACAAAAAAACGGTTTGAACCCTAAAATATTTTTTTTGTTCAATCGAATCATTTCACTTTGAATTACATCGAGATACGTATCGAATCGTGTTTTATTGGATGGATATATCTTCGAAAATGGCACATTTACTGTACCGACAACTTCATTCAAATGTATGTAAAATGACGACAAAAGAGTCATTACCTCGTACCCTCTCAAAATGAGGCATACCATATTGAATCGAGCCAAATCGAATTGTTCCCTTTTCAAATCAAGCCATCCTTGAATCGTTTCGTAGCCCACATATCAAAAAACTTATCGATTCCCCTTTGGTGGAGAGATGCACAGCCCTAATATATATGTATACTGTTGTAAAAATAAAAATACTACTTATTTTTTTCTTTGTTCATTATAAATTCAAATACTAATCCATCCATTATCCGAGCCGCTTCTCCTCACGAGGGTAATAATAATAACAGTGTACAGTATCCATATCTAATTGTATACATTTCTTGATTCTGTACTATTGAATGAGATTTTTTTTCTCATCAGTATAAAAAATATTTCTTAAAAAAAACTGTCATCACAGAGTCTTCACAGATTGGTTAGGACAAATCACATTATAGTGAGGCTTGTGGTGTCCATTTTGGCTCAAGTTGAAGACACCAAAAATGACTTCCACAATGAGCTTAGTGGCTCATATCACATTGAGGTGCCTCATGTAATGACCCAAATAAAGCATAACACGCAGCAAAAGCCTTCAAAAATGTCTCCCATCACTAATTCTGCTTTGACTTTGCAGCATTGCAGTGCTCAAACCTTTTCTACATGAATAATGCTGCAGCCGCACCGCTTCAAGATGACACATAAGCTTGGATATTTTTGACATGATGTTTTGACACTGTCAACTCTGGAAAATTCTTCCTTGCAAAGCCTGGGGACATCGCCGCCATTTTAGGGGGGCACATGTGACCCTTTGCGCCGTCTGCGATGGCGCCAAAACGGCGGCAGGCAGGCAGGCAGGCAGGCAGGCAGGCATGGCGGGCGGGCGGGTCAGGAGTCACTCAGGCCATGTGACGCAATCCCGGAGGCGTCGTTGGGAGCGACAAGGGAGCCCAAGAATCAGAGAATACGGTGTTGCTGCGAGGCCCCCGGATGAAAGAAAAAGAAGGTCAGTGGCCACAGGAAGCAGTGCAAAAAGCGCCCCCGGCTACTGTCCTTAATGAGAGCACATCCCCTTGGGTGCGTATCCCAGCAGCCCCCACTGCCACGTGGAAAAGTCCAATCTATACGGAGTGCCGCGGGCCAGCCACAGCAGCCATTTTCATGGTTCATTCCAGGAGCCATCTTGTGAGGTAAACAAACCCAAGTACAAAGATGTGCACGCTGCTGCTCGTCCACTTGCCGCTCGGTTGTTGGCTTTTTTCTTAACATTTGTGTCATTTTGAACGTCTGGAAGAGCTTACTCTTTATTTGGGGGGAAGGGGCGGGGGGGTCAAACTTGTTTTCTACACAGGCCTTTATGGTTTAAGTTATGGTTTCCCCCAGGAGTCTGGTTAGAATGGTAACATAAATGGCTATGACTAGGGTGTAACAGTACAGCAAAGGTTACAGTCAAACCTTGGTTTGAAAGTCACAGTTAACACTGGGTACAGTATGGGAACAAAACGCAAAACAAAATGTGTATGTCTCGTGTAAAACATTGAATGACTACATTTAAAATGAAACATTAACAGTCTGAATGTCTCTTTCACAGTGTGCCTTATTATGCTACTGTATGAAGACACTAATCATGGCACTGCGCAGCGGTGATGATTAAACGATGCTGACATTTGACTTTGCTCCCAAAGGTTAACAAGTTTCTTGCTCTGCCAAATGCATGTTGCTCGCAATGACATACTGAATGCTAGCCAGAATCTGAGCTGCACTGTGTTTGTTTACATTGCTGGAGCATGTCAATTTCCACTTTTTGTCCATGACCTCATATTTTCTGTGTTCTAATACTCGCTACATCACATTACATAATCACCACTGAATTTGATTATTATCACTTTTATAATGGATAATTATAATGATAACAGCTTTGATCTTAATCTTTTTAACCCTAGGAAAGTGCAACATCAAAGTCTTCTTTTCAAGGACTCAAGAATGAAGACAACTATTTTCAACTTAGTTATTTTGTTAATTTTTGTTAACCATCATAACCTTGGTTATTGAATTTGGCTCCATCTGAAAAGCCCCGAAAAGGCTGTTCAAATGACACTTGTAGTTAGCATTAGCACCGTGTTAGTTTAAAATAAAATGTCAGACACCAATATTCACATTAGCTAAAATGAGTTAACAAGAGTTTGATTTTCTGCCAAAAGCATGTCACTAGCCATGACATCCGCTAGCATATGTAAAAAAAAATATATATATATATATATATATATATATATATATATATACACTCGGCTCGTGAGCCGTCAATTGCCGCTCCCTGTCCTATTATGTCTTATGTGAGGGTAAACAAAACGACGTTTGGGAAAAAAAAAAAAACTATTAGATTTCGAAAATTATGAGAAGGATCGCCCTCGAGCACCGCCCAGAGTGTTAAATCTCATTAACGGGTTTTTCGATTCCTCCTTTCAATACATTTGTTAAAGTGCCAGGCGGCGTTCAATTATCAACCAAGGCTTCTCACCTTCAAGACACGGACGGGGCCGACGTCAAAGCCTGCGGGGCGATGGAGGGGCACAAAAGCACATAAACACACATGCATAGTTTCTGTGAGTAATGGGCTCTCTGACCATTTGTTTGTTTGTTTAACGCTTCCAACACAAAAGTGCTCGAGGGCCACTCGGCAGTGCAGTCCTGCACTGCCCCACAACTTTTAATGGCGCACATTGAAAAGCGTGCACATGTACGGTCTCATGTGGATTAGAAAAACCTTTAGGCCACAACGAGCCCTCATCTTTTCTGACATTCTAAGCTCCCAAGCAGCTGCGTGGCTTTCGCAATAACAACCAAACAATCGCCCCGCCTAAAGTTCTTTCTTTCAACTGTTTCCAATCAGCACTTTGCCCCTGGGCGACATTCTCCCTGGGGGTGAGAACGTTTTTGCAAGGCCGTGTTTGTTCTGGAACCATTTGCTGTGCCCACGTCCTCTTTGCTCCAGGCTAGGCACACGGCCTTGGGGCAGTGAGGCGTGACCTATTTGGATGAATACTTGGGTGACACCCCTCTGGTGGCATCCACAAGTACTACAGCTCCAGTACTAGTACTGACTTAAAGTCGTACTTAGAAGTCCCTGTAAAGTGCAAATAAATTTGATGGACCACAGAGAAGACTATTGTTAACAGCTCTGCCAAATTTGAATGATTACAAAAATATAGCCAAGTATGTACTGACTTCAAAATGCTGAAAAATCAAGCCGTTCTCTGTCTGCTGAATGCGCTGAAACCACGCCCCGCTCAACTGTCAACTGTCAAACAAATACAGGTAGTATGACCTGCTACATCGTCTAGTATCTAACCCTAATGCTCGCTATACTGTGGATGACTATGAATAACCAGACAGCGGACCGTGAGTCAAAGTCTAACTAATACCTAGAAAAATGAATACCATCACATACAGCCGTGAAACCTTATCAACCACACAGATTCGGAAAAAGCAACTTAAATGCTGGAGGGGCCACAATTTGTCATCCGTGCTACTGAGGGCGAGGGGGACACATAGGCCCACGCACTTCCTAAACAGATGTCTAACTAAAATGCTATTTTAAATCTGGACAAAATATGTGCACACATGCAAAATACGGGCTCTTACTATACTGTATTTCATTTTTGCTAATACTTTTTTCATTGCATGTACAAACGATCCACTATCCTAACCCAACACAAAAGTTTTGAAGCAAACAACAAAATAACCATCCATCCATCCAGTATGCGAACCGCTTTTCCTCACAAGGGTCGCGGGCGTGCTGGAGCCTATCCAAGCTGACTTCGGGCATTAGGCGGGGTACACCCTGAATTTGTTGCCAGCCAATCGCAGGGCACACACAGACAAACAATCATTAGCACTCACAATCATACCAAGTGATAATTTTAGGGTGACCGATCAACCTATCATGCATGTTTTTGGAATGTGGGAGGAAACCGGAGGACCCGGATAAAACCCACGCAGGCACGGTTAGAACATGCAAACTCCACACAGGAAGGCCGGGGCCAGACTCGACCCCACAACCTCTGCACTGAGCACTTTGACATGTAAATTATTCATGTCTGTGAAATATGCTATTTGATGACATTATGGTATTTATTTCAGACTCTGGTGGCCATTTAATGTACTACAGCTCCTGTGGTGATAACTACTACTGCCGCCCTGGTGGAAGCAACAAGTACTGTAGGACCTGTTGTTGTAATAAGTACTGAGTGTCCTATTGTGGTAACCATTACAGCAGCTAAGTGAATGGTACAGACCAAATAAAATACTGTAATTCAAAAGATATCATTAGAGAGCTAAAATATCAACAGATAGATAGATAGATAGATAGATAGATAGATAGATAGATAGATAGATAGATAGATAGATAGATAGATAGATAGATAGATAGATAGATAGATAGATAGATAGAATTAACATTTCTAAAAAGATTAATTTATATTCAAATAAGCAGAATGCAAATCCAAACAAATGACTAAAGACAGTGTATTGGCACACTGTAAAGTATGCTTAAAGATGTGTCTGTTCCTGTTTTAAGACAGAAGATGATTCACAGGGAGGCAGGATTATATTTAGCTGGAGGCAAAAATGTATTCATTCCTTTTCCTTGCCCTTTAGCAGCCAAACTGCTGTTGTTCATTTCCATTTGTGTGTGCATGTGTGTGTGGGTGATACATGTCTGGTGAAACTGCCGCACGCCTAACCTGGGGTAGTTTATATGCACCGAATAGTTTGGGAAGCATGATATTCACGTGAGGGTTGGTTATGCAAAGAGGAACATGGAATGTGCCATATCACTGACATGCATGCAACTTTTTTATAAGCTTCAATGCAGCGTTTCCTTTTCAATTTCTAAGCAAGGGGTACTCCACGATAATAAACATGCCACAATAACAAACATGCTAATCTGAAATAAAACAGTAAAATATGATTTTAGCTTATTTTAAAATAATACATAAAAATAAATTAAACTAAATAAAATATTATATATACTGTATACATATATACATATATATATATATATTTTTTTGGGGGGGGATTGGCTAAATGAATTATACCCTTCCTTCACATGTTCAATCAATACTGAACTGAGTATCTCGACTGGTTCGCAGGATCCCATCTATCGCGAGTAACTCCTATTTCAAATTGCAACACAACATTTAATTTTCATAGAATAATAATAGTATAAAAAAGGGAAAGTGAACAAAGCTGTAACGCTGCCGCTGCCCGAAGGTAGCAACACTAATTACATGAGTACATGTTTCAAACACATCCGACAAAATTAAAACAGCTCTCTCTGGAGAGTAATCAATGAAGATTTAAAGCACATTCACAAGAAAAAGATCTAAACTTAATTTTAAATTAGGTTGAAAGAAATCAAACTTGTTGGGACTAAATTCATATCTGATGAGCTGAGCCTCAATCAGAAATATGCATCTTTACCTGCTTTTCTGGATATCATTATTCAATACATAAATACATAATATTTTTCTCTGATGGGAATGTATGCTGTTTTAATGTGCTTTAGTTGTATATGAGTGAGCTAGCCAAAAATTAAATGATGCCAAAAAAAAAAAAAAAATCAACCACTGAACTTAAATAAAAAGAGGAAAAATATGCAGGCCAAAAAGTGCATACACACACCCACACATGCGCGCACACACACACGTACACAGTTTAAAGTTTTTGTGCTTAGTTTTGATTCAGCTCTTCATCACCACAGGGCCCAACTCCGGTTCGCTCCAGTATTAGGCTCAATTAGAACAAGATCCAATTAGAGGGCTGCGTTCCCCTGGGGCAAGGAGAGGCAGGAAATGGAGACGGAGAAAACGTGCAAGTCGACAACATGCGGACACAGCCAGCATAAACAAACTCACTTTGTTGATCTCGGCTCTTGCTACGCCAAAGTCCCCTGGGAGTCAAAGCCCTGCTAGTCTAAGCTATGAGATAAAACAAAATAAAAAAAAAAAAAGTGGGAAAAAAAAAAAGGCCCAGAGCGAAACATGAACTCTGTGAGCACAAGGGCTCCGACACCATGAAGGGAACGTCTGGGCCCAGAAAATGAAAAAGCCCGCAGGCGTTTTCCATTTACAGCGAAAAAATCCAGCACTCGCTTCTGGCCAGGGTTAGTATCAGACTCTCAAAATGAACACTTACACTACTGGAGGAACAAATGGAGCCGCTTTCCATTGTCGCTCTATTAAATCTGTGCCTTAATGGACATATACCTTACTACTGACAGAAATCAATAGTGTACAATAAGGCAGAATGGGAAGAAAAGGAGAAAGAAAAGAAACAGAAAAGGTGGATTGGCCAAGGACTAGCATGATGCTATACTGTGACATCGCCCTTGCCGGGGGGCTCAAGCTCTACCCCGCCCCCCCCAAGGCAAGCATGTGAGGGAAAATGGCGAGGGCCAAACTTGAGCTGCTGAAATGACCGCAAAAAAAAGACCAAGAGAGGAAGGGGTGTTTGGCTGACGCTTACGCAAAGTGGATATGCATCACGAAACCCTGGCTTTGGGGGGGTGGGGGTGGGGGGGGGAGACGTATGTCGCGCTCAGGTGTCGTGGGTGGCATGTGAAATGCTGCATTAAAACCACCCCCGACCCCCTCTGCAGTCTGCCAAGTTGTGTTTCAGGCAGAAAATGGATGAAAATCCCTTTAAGTCACATACTGAACTTGGCCCCGCAAAGTCAGACAGTCATTTGACAAATTTGCTTCAATTACACTTAAAGTGAGAGCGGAACCTCTGAAGGCTAATGGCCCCCTCAAGTCGTACCTTTGGGAAAAATATGCCCCTAAAGTCATACGTCAGTGCTCAAAGGATTGACTTGAGCATTTTCTTCAGATATTTTTCACATAACTTATCCCATTTGTCTTTTTCTTTGCCTTTATTGTGACATTTATTCCAAATGTAGGAATTTGGAATATTGAGTTGTTAAAAGAAGAACCTAAAAAGAGAGTTTAAGAGACTAAGAAAGAAAGTTTGGTGCTCGAGTAGTGGTCGGGCATGACATCACGTGAAAACTCAATTCAGCAAACGTCAAAGGGTGAAGGGAAGATAATACGTGTTCATGAAAGCATTACTTTTTAAAGTCACTGTAACATTAGATTACAAGTTATGGTTTTAAGAATAAAGATTGCTTTTATTCAAATAAAATAAAGGCAACCTTTCTGACTTACCATAATTACTTTGATTTAAAAAAGTGTTTTCTTACTTCAGTTAAAATAAACAGACTATTTGTTTTTTATTTTGAAAAATAAACAGCCTTTCTAGTCTTCACTTAACATTTTTTGAATGAAATATAAAATAAAGGCAGTCTTTTTACTTGATATATTTGTATTTGGAAAACCCAACATTTGTAATTGTTTATAAAAATAACGATGACATTTGAGGACCACCTGCAGTCACACCTACTTTTGAGACTTTCACTTTAAAGCGGAAGTCAACCCAAACATGTTTTTTTCAAGAATATGTTCCCAGCACGGTGGTCGACTGGTTAGCACGTCCTCCTCACAGTTCAAAGGTCGTGGGTTCGATCCCGGCCCCGGGCTTCCTGTGTGGAATTTGCATGTTCTCCCCGTGCCTGCGTGGGTTTTCTGCGGGTACTCCGGTTTCCTCCCACATTCCAAAAACATGTATGGTAGGTTGATTGGACACTCTAAATTGTCCCTAGGTGTGATTGTGAGTGCGAATGTTTGTTTGTCTCTGTGTGCCCTGCGATTGGCTGGCAACCAATTCAGGGTGTACCCCGCCTACTGCCCCAAGACAGCTGGGATAGGCTCCAGCACCCCCGTGACCCTTGTGAGGATAAGCGGTATGGATAATGGATGGATGGATGGATGGATGTTCCCAGCAGGCCCACTAGTTGAATCCTGGCATTCTGATTAAATTTTGCGTTTGAGGAATATAAGTTAAGCAGCATAATGCACTCATTTTTAGCCATCTCTGGAGGCGGCCATTTTGTCTTCTGTCGACTGAAAATGACATCACAACTGCTCACAACGACCAATCACGGCTGACCTGTTTTCTGAATCTGAGCCGTGATTGGTCGTTGTGAGCAGTTGTGATGTCATTTCCAGTTGACAGAAGACAAAATGGCTGCCCCCAGAGATGGCTAAAAACGAGTGGATTAACACGTATTCCACAAATGCAATATTTATCAGAATGCCCTGTTTCAACTAGAGAGCTTGCATAGAACATATTCTTGAAAAAAATGTTTGCGTTGACTTCCGCTTTAAGCTTGAATGCATACTGTGCTACGATCCATGTTTTTGTTGATGTGAGGTTATCGAAGCTTAATAACACTCAGTCGACAGCACAGAGTGTGCTGTTGTTGTTAGCTGACACAAGTAGTGACTATTCCCAGCTTGAAAACGCAAATATCTCTCCTTCCTCCATTGCTGTTTATGTATTATGGGTTGGACATGCGAGTCGTCAGCGCGCTGAAAGCATGACGCTACGCAAACGTTATTTGTTGAGTGCCTTTCATGAGCACTGTGGTGTTGGGAATCAAGTGTCATCTTGTATTTTATTATTCATCAACTATTAGTTAGCCCACTTACACTCTTACACACTTTAGAGACGACTCGCTTTCCGCCCGGCTGGAAGTCGTGTCACTTAACGCCGTCTCATGGATGCGGCAGGAGAGTTTAAAATAACACCTCATAAATCGGCGCTACATCCATCCACATCATCTTTCATACACATCATCGTGCAGGTGCAGCACTTGTTTTTCTTCTTAAGTGCAGCTGCATGTAAAGTCTATTCGCTCACAGGAGGTCAACGTTTGGCCACGGGGGCTCCCAGCTGCGGCCTGGCTGACCCGCGATGGCCGTCTCGCCTAACTGCTGCTGGAGTCAGCCGCCCCCCAGCAGTGTGAGTACTCCACTGATCTGGTGCTGGATCATGCGGTCTAGCATGACTACGCTGCATCATCACATGCGTCATACAAAAAAAAAAATTAAAAAAAGAGGGCAGATAATGCAGATCTACGTAGGCTCCCCATATATAAAAGATTTTTATTTTGTGTGTTTATTTTATGACTCGCTGGCAGAGGTGGGAAGAGTAGTCAAAGCTTATACTTCAATAAGAGTACTGTTACTTTAAAATAATACAACTCCAGGAAAAGGAAGCAGTAGTCTTATTAAAAATTACTGTTAAAACTACTCAAGCATTGAGTAATTGGTGATTTACTTAACCGGAACAACAAATAGAAACGGGAAACGTCTGATGTTGCCAACAATGAATTTAAACTTCTTTTTTTTTTTTTTACAAGATAACATAAATTATTGGAAATGTAGCCATAACAAATTGTGTTAAATTAATTTTCTTTGTTTACACTTGGGAAACAGGCAGCAATCACATCGAAAATCACAGCGTGTGTTCCCAAGTTTGAAGTGAAGTTCTTGTAGACTGGAATGTCTACAAGATACTTTGAAGATACGTTGAGGACCAGGGCGAGGGGAAGTCAAGGATTGCCGAGCCACTTCCTGCCGGCCTATCTGACTCCTTTATCCGCCAGGATCAGTTGTTAGCGCTGGCACTTTTCCTCGCCTGTCCTCTGGAGAGAGGTGGCTCTCAGCTGGAGAGAGGCACCGCGGGCTACACGCTATTTTCCATTGTGTGCCGAAAGACACTCGGCGTACTTGAGAGAGGCGGTGCAGGTGCACAGAGGAAGAGTATGAGGGCACACACCTGAGGGCCTCCTGTTTTTTTCCCCTCCTCCTCCTCGGCTTGTATTGGAGGGGCCTTCTGTGTGTGCTTATTTGTTGTCGGGGGAAGAGGAAGGAGGGAGGCAGATTTACAGACGCTACACTGCGCTAGAGGGAGGCAAGGGCCACGCCGTAATAAAACTAAAATGACATTCAATTGAGTGCAGGCCTCCGCCATGGAGAGAGTAACAAAAATGGTTGTTTGTCCGTGAGTTTGCTATAACAGGCTACATCCTGGTTTGTCATCCGTTTCTGCGTTTTAAGTGTTACAGATCCTCGACCAAAAGTAGGGCCATTTTCATTCTGGCGTAAATCCTATACACACAACAAATCAATCCATGTGATGCGCACCCATCAAGTGTGAAATTAAACAAGTAAATCAGCCTATTTCTGAAAACGTGTATGGATGTGAGTGAGCCCTTCTGAATGTACAGAATCGGCTAATTCACATACTTGCCTACCCAACAATTTTACCGACCATGACCTGGAAGCTAAGATGGTGAAGATCCAGATTATAAGTGACGGTCAGAGTTCACTGTGTGAAACACTATCACGCACAGGCACTATCATACATGCGCATCAATAAGCTTTCTGTCAAAGTCAAAAGGGAAGCAGAGCTCCATTGAGTTTTGTTGCATGTGTTAGCCTCTGATGACCAGCACACAATTGATTGCTCAGTGAAGTTATTTTGTGTTACGCTATTTATGTTTGATGATGCATCAGATACACACAGTATAGTGCATAAAGTGCTGCTTCCAGGGGAGCTTTTTTTTTTTTTGTCTTTCTGAAAAGTAGGACAAAAAGTGTGCCTTAAGTCTTGAGCAAGTGTTAAGACACTTGGGAAGCATTTTTAATAAAAAAATATTTTCCAGTTTAGACTCCTTTTAAATCGTCATCTCAAAACCCAATTAGGGACGATTAAAACTTCATCAATTCAGATTTTTGTAAGTGACCTCTGACCCAATTTGGAAACCCTGCCATAAGGCATTACTTAATTTCATGACAAAATGGCGCAGGTAAAACTTGGCCTTACTCGGGAAGTTTTTTTTTCCCCCCGTTTGAAAGTGATCCTTTTGTTTCCTGTTGGTTTAGAAGCTGACAGGCTACAAGGGTCCCTGTGACAACAAGCATCCATCTCCACGTGTCAGTCGCCGAGACAAAAGAGGCAACAAGGGACAGATAAAGAAAGTGATGGGGAACAAGACGAGAGTTAAGACGAAATGGAGGGGAAGTTGTAAGTCTGTGTCAGATGATTTGACCATGTGAGGAAGGCCTTGAATTTAGCAGGGTTATAATAGTTTGGGATTTTTCATTATACATCGTTTTTATTTAGTTTTGAATTTTGCTTCATAAATTGTGTTATTTTTAATTACTTTGAAGAGTAGTTTTGTTTTGTTAAAAAAAATCAACAGCCAAAATAAAAAATCAGGAAAGTAAACCTGGCCACAGTTTATCTTTAGCCACAGGTGCTTCTACTCAATAGCTTGTTTACCTGCCGGTTGAAACGCTTCATTTTAGTTTTGTTTTAATTATCTTTAGTATTAGTTTTCCACCACGTGCGCAATTAGACGGCACTTTAATCCAGATTTGCGCTAGGCACGAACCGACGTCTGGTGTAGTTCAGGTCAAATTTCACCATGCTGCCTACAATTCTAGCACTACTCAACACAGATAGCTTGCGACAGCTGGGATCATTATTTTCAATTGTCTGCATATCCCGATTTTCAAACAATATCTGCCAAATGCTCAAGGATTATTTCTCTTTATCAAAAGAAGCCCCCTATTGATTTTCTGCTCTGTAACATAAGATGTTTGAGCTACTGGAAATGAACGTCAGATCAATAGGTAATTTCATCCCCAAACTTTTGGGGATAAGCGTGTGTTAAAGCATGTTGTTTATTGATTTTGAATGACATTTGACAGAAGATTCTTGTCTTTGCAGGGACTCCACCAACGTGATTTGAGCTCATGGCCGCAGCAGTTTTGTGAGATTCACCCAGCAAGAAGCGGGCGAGTGACGGTGTGAGGGCTGATGTTTTCATCACAATTATATGTCTCACCCAGCACACTCTCCCTGCTACTCTTGCTAATTTAGATTGAGATCCTTCCAGGCTTTCCCCCCTATCTTTCATTTCCCTGCCTTCCATCTCTTCTCTCTGCATCCCATCAGCCCCTTGATAGGGGAAAAAAAAAGCCTTCATGTCTGTGACTTTCTTGCCCTGCAGCGCATGAAGCCCTCTTTTATTTTGATCATCGCAGCACAATGGATTCATGCCATTCTGGCAACTTTATTCAGTATCAGCCCGAATTTACATACTGCTTAACAAGTTTGTGCATGACTGTTGATGCCCCTGATCAAAGTGCTTTTGGAAATCTTTCTCATCTGATTTCCCACTCCCCCTTCCATCCTTCATTTCAAATGCATGCCGCAGACAGGCATCTTTAACTCAGGGGCAGAAAAAAAGGTAACCTTAGTGCTGCACAAGCCCAAATGTCATCCAACAAGGAGGGCTCGTGTCCCGAGGATACAGATAATGTAATCTAAGCAGTATACAGTGTGTGACTGTCTTTGAGCATGTGTGTATGTGTGTGTGTGTGTCCATGACTTGCCTCAGTGTGTATTGGCAGCTTGGGTTTAGGGGCAGAGGATGACAAAAGTCAAAGCAGTCATGTGTCATTTTGGGTGCTGAGGGCCTCGGACCTGCCTGGGGGGCTGTCCTCTCTGTCAGACGCACTCAGACATCTGCACTGAACTCTCCTGCCGTCTCCTCCTCTTCTTCTTCTTCTGACGGTCATTCGCTAGGATCGGACAATGGCATCAAAATGATATCTCCAAAAATAAAAGAAATGTAGGACTAATATTCTTCATGTACTAAATAAAGCTTGCTCAGAGCAGAATTTGTTAGTGCAACCTTTGTATCCGATGGTTAAAGACAATACAACTGTATATACGTAGTCATTTGTATCCATAAAACAAAATCAGCCTTTGCTTAGAGTGCAGCAGAAGCTGTTAAAAGAGAAAGCCAACCCAAACATTTTTTTTCAAGAATATGTTCTATGCAGGCCCACTAGCTGAAACAAGGCATTCTGATTAATATTGTATGTGTGGAATATGAGTTAAGCAGCAAAATCCACCTGTTTTTTGCCATCTCAGGAGGTGGCCATTTTGTCGCTTTTGTCGACTGAAAATTACATCACAGTTGCTCAGGGCTCAGATAATGACCAATCATGACTCAGCTCCAGAAAACAGCTGAGCCAGTGAGTCTACAGAAATTACAAAATGGCCGCCCCCTGAGATGGCTAAAAACATACTCAACTCATATTCCACAAACACACTATTAGCAAGAATGCCATGTTTAGACTAATGAAGGCACGTGGAACATATTATTTCAAAGATTAGTTTGTTGACTTCCACTTTAACAATCTAGTTGACAAACACACTAAAATGAGATAAAGTATCATGACACTGAACAGGATGAGTAGAAGAGAAAATTGACAAATTGATGGAGAATAAGTAAAGACAAATGGAGCAAGGGTGCAAAGAAAATTATTCACACATGAAACGAGGATAATTTCATAATGTGTTGTTTCACGGTTCGAAATAAATAAATCGCAGTTTGTGAGGCAAAAATTACATTTTGCACACAAAAATACATTGAATAGCAAAACTCAGAAACAACTGCTGAGACTACCGCCAAAAGAAAGAAGAAAAAGAAGAAGAACGGCCGAGACTGTCCCAAAAAGCTCAGCTGGGCTCACGACACTTACTGCAGTTAGTCGGAGGTCTAAGGAAGCTGTGTGCTACTATGCTGCAGCAGTTAATTAGCAACGAGCTTCAGTTGGTTACCAGTGCTCATAAACATGTTGCAGAGTCGCTTCTAAGTCGGTTATTATCACCTGCATGACGGTGAAAAAGCTACATTTCAAGTATCTTTCTTATAAAAGGATGATGAGAAAAGACGGAGAAGCCATGCTAAATGCTAAGCTAAACTAAAATAGACACGGCTAGCGAAATTAAAGACTGGAAGTAAGTGCCCGGGTGATGGAGTAAATTTTTCACAGATGTCTGGTTGGAAACGTGTTAAAATGGAGAACACCAAACTCTGAACAGAAAAATAGCAGGCAAATTAATAAGCGTCTCTGGAGACAAAATCTACTCGCTAAACAGAACCGGAAATGAATTACGATACGCTATGTCGACGTATAGGGCAACCAGGAAGTGTGGCCCATAAGATTAATAGTACAGTATATTAAAATGATGTAAAATATTTATACCTGCTGTATTATTTGTTGTTTGCCGACGCCAGTTACATCAGGCTGGTCAGAGACATCAGTCATGTTCCTCTTTCTCATCTACTCACAGTTTCACGCAACACGTTAGAATGTGCAATGAGGGGGACGCAGGGGGCATTTGGGCTCTTTTTTGCTTTTTGCTCTGCGGATTTATGACCAAAACTTCATACATGTCAACAGGCTGCTGGTGGAACAGCAGGTGGCCAACATAAGAGAACTGGGACAGTTTGCTCTAAACACAGAAGGAGGCGCTGCAGGAGTCTACAGTATGTCCCTGACTGGTTTCATGTTAATAGGGAAGTATATATTTTTTTAGAAAATTATGTTTGTTTGTTTTTTCATTTATTTATTTTTTGTTGTTAATATTATTACCATTAATTTAAAAATATATAATAATCGTGGGGGGTTTTCCCCATGTTTTTTGACAGTATTTGAAAAGCACTTTGTTTTAGCTATGGTTGCTAATGCTCTATAAAAAAAAAGTTGAGTTGAAAAATTCTCTCCAATGATTTCCAAAGGAAATGCCTGCCTCATAATTCTAAAATCTAACGTACATACTTTTTAAATGCCTCTAGCCACACTGCGCATCCCAAATCCAAGGTCACATTTTTTTCTCCTTAGGGCCCGTGTACCGGGTTATTACGATGTCATCATCCGCCATGTTAGGGGCTACGGTGAATGAGCGTACGTTAAAGGCTGTGTATTTGTCGATTGAAAGACATGTCAAAATGCAAGAAATTTGCGGGGCTTTACAAGGATAAATTATACAGTGAAGCCGGAGACCCATGTCTTGCAAAAATAGACATTATAAATCGTGGACGTGTAGCCTACTAATTCCTTAACAATAACCGCGCATATTTTGTATAGTCTGCTAGCTGAGCAAACATCCCAATAGGAAACATGAAATAAGCGAGAGAGAAAAATGGCTTGGAAAAACTACAATGAAAAGAGGGCGTGGGTGGAAAGAGGGGAATCGTGGGAATGCAAGATTGCACCTCCCTCGGGCGATCTAATCATCCTACGGGCCGATGGTTCCTCCTTATGCATCGGCTGACATTTTCCTGTAACCCCATCCCGAGTAATGCCATGTGATGTGTGACTGGCTTCTGCCATGGCGCTGAGAAGCCGCCGGGCCCCGGGGCCGACCGCTTTTTGCCCCGCAGCCCCCCCTCGGATTGTTTATTTTAGCATTCGTCCACATTTTGCTCTCTCTTTGTCTTTCCCCTCTTCAGTGTCGACTTTCAATTAGAGGAGTGATTCTCTATGTGGGACAAAACCCCAGACAGGTGACTCTTGAGGGGTAACCCAAAACCTTGTCTTTAGTGTTGTTTCCCGTCAAACTATTAGTATTCTTGCACCTTTCACAGGACACAAAGGCATCGGGCCGTCAGCCGTATCTGTTACTGCTCAAAAATCAAGACGAGAGTGAGTGAGGCTTACAAATAAGATTCGGGGACAGAGGAGATGAGATGTTTGATAGGAGATAATGGAACGACGTTCAAAATGCATCCCTGCAGCTAGGCGAGAACATTAAAAGAGAATATATTTTATTTGCTTTTGGATATGTAAGCCGGCGTGCAGATATGCCTAAACTTAACTTTACATTGCAAGAGTCCCCCGGGGTGGACGAGGGTGGAGGCGGGCCAATGCGGCTATACACACAAATAGTTGATGTGTGTAGCTGTCGACGTGTGACAAGCAGAAAAGGGACAGTGTTGAGAGCGTAGCCTTTTACGACCCAACACACTTTGACAGCTTGGCCATGGCTGGGGGACACAAGCCATGCTGCTGTTTCATCTGACAATTTGAAGCAAAAAAAAAAAAAAAAAAAAAAAAAAAAAAACAACGCTCCTTCCACAGATTGGCTTGTTCACATTGTTGTGCGTGAGTGTGTGTGTGTGCGTGTGTTCAAGTAAAGACACAAAAACATGTCTGCAAGATAAAGGTGTCACACTGTCAGTCAGTCTGCCAGTCTGCAAGATGAGAAAGCCAGATGAAAGTAAGGAAAAAGAGACGATGATGATGCTTTTGAGGCAACACTGCGCTCTGCTGGTGAAGTCCCACGCAGACGCCTCGTGGCAAAAACAAGGCCCCCATCAGGAGCAGACCAGGCTTACAACCAACGATTTTCAGCCTCAGACTAAAAGCCGAAAGTCTGAAGTTTCATTGGAGTCGTAGTGCGCTCCCGTCATCTCAATTTATTAGTATATGGTGAAATTTTCAGCTGTTTTAGATCAGCCGCTCCCTAATCTTACTCTGAAAAAAAAATTTGAATTTACTCTATTTTATTTGTGTTTAGACTAGTAGGGGGGCATATAAAAACGGGGATTTTGCTGCTTAACTCATATTGCACAAACTCACTATTAATCAGAATGTCATGTTTCAACTAGTGGGCCTGCTGGGAACATATTCTTGAAAAAAATATGTTTGGGTTATTTCCCTTTAAGGCCTATTTCCTTCTAAATAGCCTATTTCCTTCTATTTCCTTGTTGATTGAGCCCCAAATGGTTCCACTTTTACGGTATTGGACATTGAAGATTCCACTGTATATGCATGGCGGATGAAGCAGGGAGAAAAACACATGAAAGCAGCATTTTCTATTGTATGTGTAACTAGCCTGGAAGCTGTGTGTGTGCGTGTGTGTGTGTTTGCATACAAACAATGCACTCAGTTGACAGCCCGCAGCAGTGTGCATTCTTGCTTGGAGAGTACATGTCCCCGGGCCGCGTTCCTCCACTGATGACCTCTGGTGAAGCCATTATCTTCTGCATTAATGATGAGCCCAAGCCGGCCGGCGATGGGAGAGATGGACTTTTGTCCTCAGGCGCAGCAGCAGCAGCAGCAGTTGATTTTGGCCAACAACAATTGCTGGGAAAAATAAAGAAAGAAAGGGGAATAGTGGGAGGGAAGAAAGACAAGACTCCATAGCCACAAGCAGCTGCCAAAAGACTTTGCTGAAGCACAAAATAAGCTTACACGATTGAGAGGGGCAGATCAGACTTTTATCAATAATGGCCGACTAAGCTTAGCCGCCTATTCAATTAATTATCTGCTTTACTGCAAACTGGCTGGGACTTCTCAGTAAATCATGAGGAAGTGAAATGGCACATGTATTTCACAGAGATCCATCCATTACTCGTTGGGAAATTATGCCAAATGTCAATAATAATAATAATAATGATGATGAAAATACTAATAATTATTTACACTCTTCTACAAATTTTTACATTTAAAAAAAAAAAATCAGAGATACAAGATGTAAACTTTTCTAGATTAAATGTTTTGCTCTGATTCCAAATCTGGCCTTTTTTTTTCTCTCTCACACATCATCATTTCATAATAATATATAACTGTACAATGTAATATAGCAATACAATTACCGGTAGTAATATTTACGATTTAAGGGTTAGGTTCAGCAACAGGTGGAATTTTTTTTCTGAAACTTCACAGTATTGTGCAAGCTATTCAAGGTCAAACTTATAAACCAAAAATTTAAATATCTCAAAAACCTGATGTGCTAAAAAAAAAAAATAAGTAAAGAGATATTTATAATCAGTATCAAAAATACGTTTCAGGGCACACTAAGCCATGTCTGATTAAAATTTGCTGTTGACCAGTGTTGGTAGTATTTCAATGTAATTTGTTAGTACTTGAGCCCCACCATTAGGTTTCATGAGAAGTGGGGAAACAAAATTGTTCATGGCTTGTATTAGCACAGTTTTAATGTTATTGTTTATTTTTATTTCATTTATTTAAGTTTACTTCAGTTCTTTTTTATTGTTAATTATATTAACGGAGATTTATACAGCTGATAACTGCACTGTCAGTCAAGTGTCTGTTTCCACTATTTTGGTTGCATTAAAGATCCTGTCAGTATGCTGCAGTTCAGTTCCACACACCTACAAAGTCCAAGATCAATAATTCCATTTTTCTGGATCCTCCCTAAAACAGTTACGCTATTTGTGTGTAATCCAGCTAACAGCGATAAAAACAGAAAGCAGTGAATGAGTAACTTGGCCATAGTATAGACAGGTCCTATATAGGAGACACTCCAAACAAGACAAATGACAAACAAAGTGCAGTTGCTCTTGTCAAGGCAGCCAGTGCATCCACTCAGGAAATCCTGGCTTGGGGAGATGACTCTAAATGAAGGACTTTAACCATTCACCATTATGTCTTTGCTGGAGAGTCGGGAGGGAAGTCCCCCGGGGCCCCTCGGCACAGCAAAGCACAACTTTTTTCAAAGGGGCTCTCAGATTAAAGTCCATGAAAGTTCCCATTGGGGTCTGAGGCCAGGATCCCATTAAGCAGCCCTTCCACACCGCCGGCCATAATTGTGTCATTGAGAATTCACAGCAGCACTTGCTTGATAAGCGAATTTAAGGTAAAAAAAAAAAAAAAAAGGAGGGGTGGGTGGCAGGGGAGTGGCAGAGGGGTCTTGTTAGGCTACCATTAGATGCTGCTTTCACACCTCTTTAGTTAGTTTTAAAATGACAGAGGGATGGCTCAGGACTAAAGATGCATGTTACAAAACTTTGACTATTGAAAAACACGACCTTTTACAGCCACTCGCACCGGTTTATGCCGCAGTTATCATAATGGGATGACGATAAAAAGGAAAAAAAACATGTTAAATCTAATAGTTGTTGAATCACGCTGACATATTCTTGAATGATCAGCAAAGGAAAGCCTATGTAACCCATTTAAACAATTTGATGTCATAGAATATGTTGACGGTGAATAAATCAGGTATTTAAGTGGTGAATTAAATGACTGGATTTTGAATGAATGGATTTTTACTATATTTAGAGAACTGTCAAAAGATTGTGATGTTGACATGTTGATTTCAAAGGTATAAAGCAAATACTGGTAGATGAATATTGTAATATCTGCAAAAGTTGTTAACAAAAATTATTTGTCCCCTTGGATTATGTTTTTTTCCAAATCCACTCTAAATGTTGCTATAGTGTATATACTGTGATGTGTTTTCTCAATTGCGCCATGATATTAAGGTCAGCAAGACTTTATAAACAAGTCATCTTTTATTGAGAATTGTTCCCATTTACAATTCTGAATGGTCTATTTTGGACATGTGATATTCTTCACCATCAAAGCACTTTGATGAATTATAGAAAAGTGTCCTTATGTGAAGCCTAACTTGAGTCCGGCATGTATGTATGTATGAGTGAGTATTTACACACTTAAACAGCTGGAGGTATAGTACATCTGCTGCAGTATCTCAAGTTAGGACTCACCTCTTTACAGTGAAATAATTGTGTTATCGGCCCCCTTTGCCCCCCCCAAAAGGCTACTTCCATATCCAAGTGCAATAAAAAAAAAAAAAAAAAAACAACAACACTATTTCAAGTGGACTTTTTCTGTTTCTTCTTTTCGGCCTCTTCCTCTTTTTCCTTTTCGATCTCAGCCACCAGAGTTTCGATCTCCTTGGACTCCAGGATCTGATGACAGCCGAACAGACTCATTATGAGCTTACAAAGAACTCTAATAGAATGTACAAGTGAAGCAACGTGAATGAAGGTCACCTTCAGCGGTTGATTCCGTCTGATAACAGCCAGTTCAATATTTTTCCCCCCCGACTGGACCACCTGTTGAAGGAATATAAAATGACGGTTCAGAGAATGGAACCAATGATGGAAAAGATGGTGTTTGTTCAAGCGGTTTTTTTTTTTTTTCAATGGAACAACTGAAATATGTTTCTTTCTGGGAAATTCTTACATATTAAGGATGTACCTATAAACAGTATATATATATTTTCTGTTACTGTTATGATACTACTACTATCTGACACCAGAATTTAATTACAGACCAAGTAAGGTATCTTGATAACGTCCCCTTTTACAGCTGATTGATGGTGGACACTTATTTAACAATGCATCACTTTAGCATTTCACAAGGGCCTTCCACCTTAGCACATTTGTCTAAACATGTCTTGACCTTGAAGAAAAACCTTGAAGAAAAAAAGAAAAGGGCTTTCTTGCAAACTGCTCACACAGTTTAAAGCACTGAATTGTCCAACATGTATTTCTAAAGTGGGGTACACACCTATCTGGCCAAATTTGAGAATTATTCCTTCTGATCAAATTCTACAGACAAAATTTAAGGATGCCTCTGAAAGACTATCCTACGCAACCATCCTGTGGTATGGGGTATGCTGAGAAATTTATTTTCCTCCTTTATTCATTTGGAAAAAGGTCACGGCCAACAATCTGAATGTTAAACCTGTCCAATGTATATGGTGGCCAATACTTGCTTTTCTGCACGTTTGGGTAATACCGAGTTCGGTGTATGCACAATGTCGTTACCAGGTAAGTTAAGACTAGTTTCTCCTCCTCTAACTACAACTCTTGTCATCTTCTTTGTAGTGCAGTCTAGACCTTCTGTGGCACCATAATGCCTCTCACAGGTCAGTCTTGGTACTACAACAAACATCTGGTTTCAGGGAGTAGACCAGGGGTGCCCGTTACGTCGATCGCGATCGATCGGTCGATCGCAAAGGCACTGTGGGTAGATCGCCAGCCTATCATCCGTCCTCGCTACTTTATTGCTACATTCACACCAACTGCGTTGAGAGCGTTTCTGGCGGCGCGTTCCAATTGGAGTCAATGTAGTTCGCGCGGGCGGGCGCGGTTGCGTGCGGGGAGGCGCGAATGATGCGTTATAGAACTTTACCAAGACAGCAATATTGATAGCATTAGCATAGTGTGCAAAAAAGTTGACTTTTTTTAATCCGCGCCGAATGGAGCGAATGGGCGGATTGATCTGCTTGAGGCTGGCTATCAGCAGCTACTGTCCGGACTATGCGTCCCTGGCCGATTCCATTCAGGTCAAGTCATCAGAGTAAGGTAATTACAAAACTTTTTGTTGTTGTATTGTGCTATACTGTATAGGTTGATGCAGTCATGCAAGGTACACCAGCATATACGGTACATCTAAAAAATGATTCTCAATGTATTTATAAATAATGTGTTTTGCATTTTTAGTAGGTGGTAGATCATTTTGAATCGGTCACGTCATAAGTAGCTCTCAGGCTGAAAAAGTGTGGGCACCCCTGGAGTAGACTCACCATTGTTAAGGCCTCTACACCAATCTCACGTTGGCCGTCGTGGCCAATTGTCACGTTGGGCTAGAAACACGCCCCCCGGACGCCCCGACAACAGCCCCGACTTGATGGCGTCGCGCGCCACACCAAACAGACGCCTTGTACCGACTTTCTGACGGCGGATTGGTGTGTAGAGGCCTTTAGTGTAGATGGTTGTGTGTGCTTGTGTTGGTCATCTCATTGTGTGTTGGGTCTCTTACATTTTAAACAATTTTTAAGATGTTAAAATCAGTTGATGTGTACCCTACTTTATAAGAGTGTATACTGTATAGGACTCGGAACAATCTAGTTTCAACAATCTCAAAGAGCACATTAAACCCACTTCGAGCAAAGCTTTGATTGCCAACTTGATTGCTTCATTGTCTCCAGCGATGGCTTCGTCTGTGTAGTTCTTCTCCAGAAACTCCCTCACCGTTTTGGCACTACGACCAATTGCGTTTGCCTAAAAGGTAGATGATGGAAGATGATGCATTCATTCAACATTGTTCAGCATTTGGACACGTGCACACCAAAGTCACTCACCTTCCAAGCATGGTAGGTTCCTGATGGGTCAGTCTGATACAGCCTTGGAGTCCCATCGTAGTCAAAGCCGACAATCAAAGCAGAGATGCCGAATGGTCTGCGACCGTTGCTTTGAGTGTAACGCTAAAATACATTTTTTTTTTTAATTAAGAAAAAACATTTCAAACAAAATGGATAGGGAAAGTCAGACTCCAATGTATTTATACTTTTTCTTGTTTTTTTAATTCACAGAAAAATGTTGGGGGCTTTCCAAATTAGACTACATTTTCAGGTTCCATTGTAAATCCATTAAGATGAATAGAGTGGGAATATCAACATGAGGTGCACCTGTTTCAGGGTGGCTATGTAGCGTGTGATGTATTCCACAGTGACAGGATCCTCCACAGTCAACCGGTGGCTCTGGCACTCAACACGCGCACGGTTTATCACGATACGAGCGTCTGCCGTCAGCCCTGAATAAGGTCAGTCAAAAGCAATTAGGAACACAACAAGAGACAAATGACATTTTAATACATGCATGCACCTATAACTAAGGAATGTAATTCATGGTTCACCTGCAAACGCCATACAGACATGCTCGTCGAGGGCGCATATCTTGCGGACGGTTCGCTCCTCCTGCAACTTCGCAACCGATTTCTTCTCAACACCGAGGACGACAATGTCTTTGCCCCTAATTCCCACCTATTCACACACATGTACCAAATAAAAGACAACAAAATGAAGGTGCTTGCTCTGTTGGTTCCAAATTAAGGCATCGTGTTAACATTCACTAAACAATCTGCATCATTTAAGGGTGGGGAAGGCAATAGTTGAAGTCCTGCTGAGTAGAGGTTGACTTTTTTAGGGTGTGGGTGTGACGTCTCTATTGAGCCCAAAAAAAACGCGATAACCGAACCACGAAGTAGCAATGGAAAACTATACATTAAAAAAAAAAAGACGTGGTTGTAATGGGAGCCCAATGCATCAACAAACTGTTCAACGTAGGCTGTAAATACTTATTAAGATCATGTGATTTCTCAGATTTTTCATAGACCATTAATTTTTCATATTTTTTAAATACAGGGTGAAAACACAAGTTACAATATTTCAATTATGGAAGACGGCTCCAAAATTAAATGTGGAATTAGTAAAGCATTTGAACACTTTCTAGAGTAACTCGAACATTAAAAAGCTGTTGATTTTTTTGGGCAGGTATTTTGCCCATATAAAAATACAACACTAAGCCAGGTGACAACACGACCATCTTGTTCTTGTTTTTATTTTATTTTAATTTTTAAAATAACTCATATCACGTTTATAAAAATGTATCCTAACTTGTAAAGCAAAAGCTCACTGAGCATGACACAGCTACAAGATGCTAACCAATAACACTTCTTAAAGTATTTCTCGATCAAAACAGAACGTACTCGCCACTAACTTCAGTCACAATAACTACATTCCAATTATCGTAGCGCGGACTATGATGAACTGTGAGCTTCATCACCAGAGAGTCATGTTAACCACAAGCTAACTAGCTAGCGTTGACTTTAGCTTTTTTTAGTTTCATTTCCCAACTGACCGCCGTGGAGCCTTTCTTTACAGCTTCTTGCGCGTACTCCACTTGAAATAGATGGCCGTCCGGGGAGAAGACGGTGATAGCTCTATCGTATCTTGCTGCCATAGCCTCGCAAGACGAGTACAATCACAAGAAAAAAGCGACTCTTTAGCCAAATGATTCAGCTAGTTTTTAGCCGCAAACCACTCAATCGTACGCTGCCGCTTGTTGAGTACGGCGCATGCGCATGAACTCTGAACTCGGAAGATACTACTACGAAAATTGTAACTTGTTAAACCAGCTCATTTCGTGCAAACATATGTCGATATTAAAGTGAAAATGAAATGTTGAATTTCGAAATAAGTGTCAATGATATCCGAAGAAAAATGTTCAAGTATAACGTTTCTGTTCATTTCCTGTGGCCTCTGGCGTATTTCATTATTCGCAACATAGGGGACACGTGAGTTGGATTGTGAAAACATATAAGTGCTTCTCACAATATATTTGTTGTTGTTTTAGGTTTTATGATTTGCAATCAAAATTCAAAACGATATGAATCGTCATAGAGGTATTATGACATAAATACTTTGAGAACAGGTTATCAAATTAGTTGCATGCCCCCTAAACCGGACGGGTGCATTACAACATCGCGTCCTATTCTATTCCATCATCGGTGTTGTGTGTACTGATTTGCTAAGTGTGCGCGCGACTTTTAGCATTTTATGATTTCGGTCATTTAATTCAGCTCAAGTATCACCATGTCGGTGGCGTTCGCACCTCACAGACAGCGTGGCAAGGGTGATATCACCCCCGCTGGAATACAGAAGGTAATTCATCCTTTTGAACGGGTCGCAGAATGGAGGTTGTTCTTATTGAGACGCTGCTAGCCGCTAGTGCTAATCAATGTAGTCCACTCGAGCCCGACTGGTTATGGACAGATTGGGTACAATGATGCTAATCCCGACGCGGTGAATATAACCTGTCATATGCGGTCCGTAAAACACTCATTAGGCTTTTTGTTTTCAATGAGCTCGAGTCTTAGCGTTGTGTTACCTCGCTTTTAGCAAGCTAGCAATACGCTTCTTTTGTTAGCTTCAAACGCACGTTTTATTCAACGCCCCCTTATATCACCGCAGTTAAGTCATTCATTTAGAATTGTATGTGGAAAAATGTATCTCACAGTGGATAACTGTTACCTGTCTGCTCGCTTTTGCAGCTACTTGATGAAAATAACCATTTGATTCAGAGTATAATGGATTTTCAAAGCAAGGGCAAAACAACAGAGTGTTCACAGTGAGTTGTTGTCCTCTGTTGTCATTGAGCTCTTTTTTTTTAATAAATGGACTGTTATTGATAACCCACTGCACATTGGCAGGTATCAACAAATACTGCACAGAAACTTAGTGTACCTGGCCACAATAGCAGACTCAAATCAGAACATGCAGTCTCTTCTCCCAGCAGTAAGTACGATATCCAGATTTGTATCTGTTGTTGTTTTGATTACATGTTTCACAGCAGATGTTATAGATAGTTGGTTCAGAAACAATTTATGCAATTTATGCATTTAAGTGACCATGGAGGTCTATGGTCTTAGAAGTGCCATTGTACAGGGTTGTCCTTGGTTGTCCTGAGATTCGCGTTTTTTAGGTTACTTACAAAAGACATATAATATGTATTTTTTCACGTGGCACAAGAAGGCACGCTCAATTTTAGAATGTAAGTGATAGACTACGCCGCGGTCCAATTTGTGTGCGAATTGGATTATGTCTTCTCCGGAATTGCAGAATTCTGTCATAAACAGAAGAGCCCTGATACCTACCATGTGGCTAAAAAAATGTAACAGATCTTATAGTAGCCTAAAACCTGCGAGGTTCTTATTCAATGGCACTCCCAAAACTAAAAAGCCATTAATGATTGTCTCATCTAAAGTCAGCTGGGATAGGCTCCAGCTCACTTGCGACCATAATGAGGACAAGTGCTATAGATATGTTTTCTGCTGTAAAGCACACGTTCAAAATTGCAACGTGTTGTTCATTTGTCATTTGTTGATTTGTCAGTACTCTGCTTCACCTTCCCCCCTCCAATTTTTCAATTCAATTGTGTTTTAAATGCATTTGCAGCCACCCACTCAAAACATGCCAATGGGCCCTGGTGGGATGACCCAAAGCGGAGGTCCGCCTCAGCCCAGTCATGGTCACAACATGCCCTCCGAGGGTATGGTGGGTTGCGGCCCGCCTGCCCCGCACATGCAGAACCAGATGAACGGACAGATGCCTGGTAAGTGGCCCTTCCCTCCATCTTGCTCCATTTTTTTCTTTCCTGTTCCTCTTCAGTCCTTCTCACTTGGGTTGCTTAGCAACAGCGCAGACCTGTGAGGGAGGTTGTGCTACTGAAGGATGATGTCACCTGTTTGTCTTGGACCTCAACTCTTTCTCTTTTCATTATCGACATCCTCTCATCCCAAAGTGCCTATTGATGTATTGTAATTTCTCTTCTTTTATCTAATGTATTTTTTAAATGGGCCTGTTTCGAGGCTTACTCACATGAATCCGGATATTTTGTTGTTGTTGTTTTAAATGCCTATCGGTATCCGTTTTATTTAGTATAGTTTGGCATTTGTCCACATTTAAACTATTGAAATCACAGAAAATTGAGCTGACAACACTGCAATTTGAATGTGAATAAGGCTTGTCCCCTTAAGGGATTACTAATTGTGCGTCTTGTTTTTTAATTATTATGACCATTAAATAATTTATTTAGTTACTGCAGAACATGCACATTAATCTAGAAATATTGCCCTATACATTTATTTTTAATTTAGGCCTGCTAGTAACAATTATTTTAACAATCAAATAATCTTTTAATTTGTCAAATAATTGAATTGAAAAAAAAAGTGTTTCCATCCCTTTAATAGAAAAACAGGACGCTATTCCAAATTGGCAGTGCACAAACATGAATTAATTATGGTTCAGTACATGTCAGAAAATAGGCAAAAATGTTGATAATTATTTTCCATTATTTTGATTTCACACAAATATAATCAGTCTTTCTTGGAGGACTACAGCATCAGTCACACGGAGGACAAGTGGATAGAAAGTCTGAATCTACCACTTTGGATGAAAATCCCATGTGTGGAATGAAATATAAAGCTCTTCAAACGCCGCCATAAGTTATCTGGATTGTAAATGTTGTTTATCTCTAGGGCCCAATCACATGCCCATGCAGGGCCCCGGTCCAGGCCCTAACCAGCCCCCAAACATGCCCGCCGGCTCTATGAACATGCCCCCGAGCAGCCACGGCTCAATGGGTGGGTACAACCACGCTGTCCCTTCGTCGCAGGGCATGCCAGCGCAAAGCCAGATGAACATGACGCAGGGCCAGCCCATGGGCAACTACGGGCCGCGACCCAGTATGAACATGCAGCCCAATCAAGGTAAAAGCACTCACTTGTGACTTTGACATTCACCCCCCACCGCTGTGCTCTTGAGGTTTCCTTCCTATCTGCTTCAGGCCCCATGATGCACCAGCAGCCTCCCTCCCAGCAGTACAACATGCCTCCAGGCGGGGGCGGCCAGCACTACCAAGGCCAGCAGAACCCTATGGGTATGATGGGCCAGGTTAACCAGGGAAACCACGTCATGGGGCAGAGGCCGATGCCCCCGTACAGACCGCCTCAGCAAGGTATCCCAATTCATGTGTGTGTCTGTGTGCAAGTTGTAAGTGTGGGTCTTCCTCCTCTCTTTTCCCTAACCCACTTTCCTACACTTCTTACTCTCGTTTCTCCCCGCCACCTCCACACGGGTCGCTCATGAACATCGTCATGATCCAGGATGCAATAAATTTACAGATTAGTGGTCCGAAAGGCAAATGCCAGCACCTTCCCTCCTCATCCTCACACATCCGGTCCAACAGCACCTTGAATCTACTTGTGTGTATGTTGTGTATGTGTATGTAGGACCCCCTCAGCAGTACCCAGGGCAGGAAGACTACTATGGGGACCAGTACAGTCACGCAGGACAGGGAGCCTCAGAAGGTAGGAGAAATGCCTCCAGTCATCCCAGCACTTGTGTTAACACACAAATGATGCAAAGAGACTGTGTGATTCAAAACGTCCCCCCCACACACTCATGTTAGTGTCTTTATTATTTCCTGGGGGGCGGGGGGGAGCGACTTTGACCTAATTTATGACATCATCACCTTCCAAATTGTGTACGCCATCCCCCAAGGAACAGCAGTCCCATTCATTAATCAGATATTTTCCGCCATGCTTGCTTGTGCTTGTGACGCACAACCGCATCCACATGGACACCTAACAGCCTTTAACCCTTTACTTTCTTTATTCATTTCACATTTACTTTGTATGCCCCCTCCCCTCCCTACTAACAACACTCTATTTCTGACTTTTCATATGTAACCCACAACTTTTCCTTTGAAAAGAGGGACAGCAGTGTTTTACCTATTAACGTGGACCTTGTGTTTACTTATCGCTACTGGACACTTTATTAGGCATTTCGTCTATGTGACTTGTATGTCTATCCGCCACTGACGGAGGCCTGTTTTGCTGACGGTTGCCAAATGACGGGCAAAATTTAAAAATAGACAGATTAAGCATAGACGGAAGCGCCTTTATTTAGTCTGCCATTCGTCTGCAGTCCGTCATTAACCTATTTTTCGCAGCGAGGCTTCGATGTCCGCAGCGAGCGCGGAGAGGAAAATAGTGAGTTGTTGTTGCTCGGGGACAGATTTGAGTGAGGGACCAGGCTATGAACAGGCTTCCAAAGCACAGTGAGTCACTATTTCTGTTCAAATATGGTCCAGCGGTGCAGGGGTAGGGTACCCATTACCCATTATGCAGACAGATGACGAAAAACAGATGCTCAATTTTTAGTAAAATGCCCAGCTTCTTTATTAGGTACACCTGCGCAATGTAGTGTATTGTCGTCCGAGGTGTATTCATTTAACAGTACATTATGGTCACCTTATTTGGGTGCACAAATATTTAAAATTAGTATGATAAATAGATATGTCTGTAAAATGTGATGTAATTATAATTGTGTATGTATACAAAACGTTTTACATTTGATTTTTACACGGGTACACAGTGACACCTAGCTGACCGCAGCCAAGCCATACCAATGCACTGTATACAATATATATCTATTGTTTTACATTAATATTTAACTGTATTGGTATTTTCATACATATCTGTGGTTGATAAGGCAACGCGAGGAGAATCTTTGTTGCAGAAATGTACGTGCACAGTCAATAGTTGCAGCCAAGAGTCCTATTTCTCGCCCGTATACATTCTTTGTGTTCACTCTTGAGTATAGCTACCGTGGCCAGGGCACTTAGCTTCATGTCGTTTGTGGTTCAACAACAACTACTATAGGTGGCGACTTAAACCGCTTTTTCCTGATAGTGCAATTTTTTCCTATTGCAGCGAGATTTTGACTTTTGTATGTGTTGTCGATCACTGAGCGTAAAACTGCTCTGGAATGCGTTGCACTGTCACCAATGTATTGCATTTGATGAGTATATTGACCTTGAGTGTCCTTGCTCACATCGCTTGAAGGTAATGCCCAGTATGGTCAACAGCAAGAGGCCTATCAGCAAGGCCCCCCACAGCAGCAGGGTTATCCTCCTCAGCAGCAGTACCCTGGTCAGCAGGCCTACCCGCCGCAGCAGCAGGGCTATGGTGAGTTTTAATACCATATATCAACTAGATGCAGATTTATTTCTTCGTAAATAACGTGGTACAGAGACGCCTTCTAGTCCACACTGTAAATGAATGGTACTTACATGAAGCCACACTGGCTGGTATTTATGAACTCGCTAATCTGTTTGAACGTATTCGATTGTATTTGCATATCCGAATGTATATGCAAGTACGTTCAAGCGTTTTTAAATAAGTCCAAACATACTCACAAATATTTTCGAACGTGCTTGCAAATAAGTTATATATTTTTTTCAAGAATATGTTCCATGCAAGCCCACTAGTTGAAACAAGGCATTCTGATAAATACTGCGTTTTTAGAAGAGGAGATAATCCACCGTTTTTAGCCATGTCCAGAGGGCGGCCATTTTGACAGAAATGACAAAATGGCTGCCACCTGAAATGGCTAAAATGGGTGGATTTTGCTGCTTAACTCATGTTCCACAAACGCAATATTAATCACAATGCCGTGTTTCAACGTTTGTAGCACTTAGCCTACACGCATGTTGGAACATATAGGCGAGTTCGTTCAAATGTATTTGCAAATTTTTACTCCACATTGGCAGTTCCGCGCGTCCCTAAAAAAGGTATGTTTGGGGAGAAAGCAAAAGTCTCAAAGATCAATTTAGAGTGAGTTTTCAAATGAGCTCACTTGTAATGAAGTGCAACCACAATTATGTTCCTCTTAATGCAATGCAAGTATGGGAGGGAGTCTCTCTCCCTCATCCCATTTTCCTCCGGAACTTTCCATCCCTCAACCTGAGTGTGGGCCAAAGCTCAAGTTAGTAATGAGCTTGCAGCGAGGCAAAGCTTGTGAGGTGAGATCCATCTGACACACATGCTTACACACACAGGCACATCAGGCTGCTCTCTTGCAAGCCCTCACTAGGTTATGCTGAACAGCATAAGGCATTACGAGGACCTAATGATGCTGTGTGGGTCTCGTTTGAGGGGGGTTGTGGTTCAAACCAAAAATTCATGATGGGGCAGTCCATTACTGTATTTCGTCGTGTCATGTTCTGTAAGTTTCACACCTCCACTAAGCTTGTGGGAAAATCTCCTTTGAACAGATGAGACAAAACTGGAGCTTTTTGGCAAGTCACATCGGCTCCTTGTTTACAGACGCAAAAATAAAACATAGGCTGTCTTGAATCATTGATAAATTATCAGGTCAGAATGCTCCGCCTCAGCGAGAAAATACCACAGAATAGCTCCGATCAAAACAATGCGCTATTGTGAAGAGCCTGTCGAATGAGCTGACGTTTCAAACTTGTGGCAAACCTGCACAAAAAGCCACCATGTGAGGAAACGATAGTTTGCAACTCAGCCCAGAGCCATCATTCGTACATTCTTCCAACCAAAATCTGTGTTTTAGGTCCTTCCCAGAATGCCCCGGGACAGTACCCCAACTACCCCCAGGGGCAGGGACAGCAGTACGGCGGCTATCGCCCCCCTCAGCCCGGACCCCCGCAGGGCCAGCAGCAGCGCCCTTACGGCTACGACCAGGTGAGTATGCGCCCAGCACTGTAAACAGCAAGATTATATACAGTACGTACTGCACACAAGGCCGTAGTTTGTTCGCTCATTTTTGACTTGATGGTGTGTATTTTGTGCATGCTTTCATCGTATTTGCGCTTACTTGTGTATGTCGCTATTGCCATTCCTGTGTTAACCTCGGTTGTGTATTCTGGCTAATGTGGCATGCCCCCTTCAGGGAAAAAAAAAATATGAAGGCTTCTTCCTTAGGTTTGCTGCTAACTGCCGTGGTTCTTCTTGCCCTGTAATATCCTGTGGTCTCATGTTGGGGACCAGAGCTACACTTTGATATCTTTATCTTTGAATATTCAGGGGCACATGAGGAAATAAAGGCCCGGGGATTTGAACCCCCTGACTAGCTCTATAAGAAGCAAAGGTAAATGGTTGCTGTGAAGACCTCAACGTCCAATCTAGATGTTTTGAACACCTAGCCTCAATTTTGCATTTTATGTTTTCCTTCTGTCTCCTTTCTTTCCTTTGTTTTCTTCTCCTCTTTCTTTTGTAAGATGAAAAGATTGCCATTTGCATTCCTTTTTAACACTGTTGGTTAGCCAGGGGTCGAATTTAGAAGCAATTGAGGTCCAGAAACACAGCATGCTTTGCCAAGAGCCAAAACACATATATTCTGTTCATGTGTCTTTACTTATTCTGTGCAAACAAAGAAACAAACAAATATAATGGGTATTATGCTTTGGATTGAAGTCATACTCTTAAATTGAACACACTTCGACCCCTGTTTAGAGATACATTAGCTACCACTTCCTTGCCCCGAATCTATCTCACTGAAAAGTAGCATCCTCGAGTACAGTGTTTCTCAAACTTGTTCACATAGTTAAAACAAACAAATAAACAGTTCAGACAACTTAACACTCCTTGTTTCCAAAATCAATAGCCCTGTTTACTAATCCAGCAGCATACTGTGGACTCGTGAACAATTTGGACCTTAACTTCCCAAAAGCCAGGCATGAAACCCAGATGTTTTCCACCTTTATAAAGTACAACTAACCATAATGCACTGAATGTAGTGCTCATTCATGAGCGGGTATTAGGGCCACACTGCAAAGCAAAGAAGAAGAAAAACGACACGGTACTGCAAGAATAAAGCTGTAAATGTACTCGGATAAAAGTAATAATTTTTTTGGAAAGACAATTTTGTTATTGTGGAAAAATAGAATATTATGAGAATAGTCATGATTTTACAATGGGAACCAAAGGATGGCTAATGGGAGAATTTTTTGTTATACTTTATTATACTGTAGGTTTCAGAAATAATGAAACACTCACATAGGCATTATATCGTTACCTACCATTATGCCTTTTTATTTAAAAAAAATTAATTCTCAAAAATTATTCTCTTAAGTATTATTGTGTAGTATATTAACATCTTTTCCTTAAAACATATTTTCTCAAAAATACACTTATTCTAAAAAACATGAAAAAAATCTGTGTGCAAGCATGACTTTTTTTTTTAAACAAAAGTATTTTTTCCTAAAAATAAACACCACCTTGTTTTTCAAAGCACCTGTTTAAATTTTTTTTTTTAAAAATACAACTAGTAGTGTATTTCAATAGAGAGGAATAAAGAGTTTATTCAATAAAAAAGGCTTTTTTTTATGTCATTCTCAGTGGATGTAGACTTGTTTTCTGTAAAACAACAACAAAAATAAAAAATAAAATAGTGCTTTCCTATGTTGTCCTAATACTCCTTCATAATTAAAAGCAATGTGTTGCTACTAACATTTACTTTTCTCTTTTGCACTTACACAAAAGCACTTGTTCAATCAGCTTCACATGTTTTCATTTACTCACGGACCCCTTGTGGTTTCTTGGCGACCACCAGTGGCCCGTGGGGCACACTTTGAGAAACACTGCTCAAACCAGTAAAGAGTGTCCGGCTGCAAACCTCCAGTGTCCCCAGTAGTGCTTAGAGCTCACCACTTGTGAGGATCTGCTCCCATCTGCTGGTGGATACAGGCAAACGCAGCCATATGTCATGGTGTGCAGTCTACCATAGAAGCCGCAGATGTTTGTTGATAGCTCAGATGTCATATTTTGTGTTGTTGTATTTTGTATTTAAAAAGTAACATGCGCCCTGTCACCTTTCTTCCCCATCCTCCCTCACAGGGCCAGTATGGAAATTACCAGCAATGAGAAACGCCTACACAGACGATATGAGTCACAGCAGCACAAACAAACAAACAAACGAAAAAAAAAAAAAAAATCTATTCCCCTCCCCGTTTTGGGCTCATAAACATGTCATTTCAACTGACCACGCCCCCATTTCCTCCTTGTTTTTGTGGTCCAGTTCGTCTCAAAGCGGCAGTGCCTTAAAGATGGAGCTGCCTTATCCCTGAGCATTGCGTCGACTGTACGCCAAAATTTCGTTGTGTTTTTTTTCTTCCTGCAGACGATTCAAAAGTGGTTCTACTGTGGTTCATGCTTCATCTCCCTGTTAATAAGAAGAAGCAATAATGCCAGCAGTAGGTGGAGGGTGTGTTTAAAAGGGTAGAGGGGCACGGCGTAGACTTTAGATAGCAGTCACACTTCCTGCTACACCTGCCCGTACAGGTACACGTCTCGATGTATGTGATGATGTATAAATCTATTTTATTCTTTTTTTAGAGACAGATGAATTTGTATAAGACATTGGAAGCTAGTACTAAGATGTGTAAGTGTCAACGATGTTTATTTTGGGTGGGGGGGTTATCCTGCACATTGTTGTTGTTATGAACTGAACCATTCAAACGATTTGCAACTGCTTTCCTCAAATTGTAATTAAGAGGAGAGCAAACCTGCCACTAGAACATGTTTTTATATGGAAAAAAAAAACATCTTTGCTGTACTAAATAAGCTGTGCCAACTTCAGTGGTGAAGAAAAAAAAAAAAGATTTTGCCACGAGATGTGGCCAAAGGTGTGTTGGGGTATGTAGCAGACACCATTACAAACACCAGGCCCATTTAAGCGTATCAGTTGTGTACAAAAGAGTAAAAAGGCCACACTGAGAACAAAAATCGGAAAATTATGAGTAAGTTGCAAGTATGAAGTAGTTAGGAAAAATCTTTGTAATTTTATGAAGGGAAAAATGTTTTTATTGTTATTAGAATAACATGGTAATGTTAGGAGAATGTGAAGTTATGTTCGGAGGCAAAAGAATAAAGTCATGAAGTTACAATAAGGATGTTGCGAGAATAACGCAACGTTACAAGAATAAAGTTGTAATGTTACTATTGTCGTATTGTTACGAGAAGTTACAAAGTTCTCAAATACTAACTTTCTGCTTGTGAAATTGTTTTCTCATAAAATTGCTGTATATCATATTCACATATTTGTGAATTTTTTTTTTTTTCCTGTAAGGCACTGGTGTCAGACTCATTTTTGTCGCAGGCCACATGGTGGTTATTAGGGTGTGCATCTCCACAAAAGACGATTCTATACGGTATTTGATACGTGGGGTGTAAAAACGATTCAAGGACAGTTTGATTTGAAAGTGCAACAATTGAATTGGTTTCGACTCAGTGGGACTACGCCTCGATTCGATATGGTACGTCTCAATTTGAGAGGGTATGATGTGTGTGATCATTTTACATACATTTGAGTGAACTTGCCAGTAATGTAGATGTGCCATTTCTTTTCAAGATATGTCTCTCCAATAGAAGACGATTCGATACGTATCTCATTGTATTTCAAAGTGAAAGAATTCAATTCAGTTCGATTCGATGCACTCACATAAAAAAAGAAAAAGAAAAAAAAAAAACGATTTTCCGGTTTAAACCGTTTTTTTGTTACACCCTTGATGTTATGTTTTCCCCTTGGAGCGCCGTTTTGTCTGTAAACCCATATAAATGTATGAACGCCTTATATTATCACATTTACACAATAGATTCATGGATAACTAGATTTGAAATCAGAAGCCAGTAATTTTCAACAGTTTTTCTAGTTTTTTTTTAAAGGAGGATTGTAGCAAAAAATACTTGCAATATCTTATATCTCAGTGTTGTTAAAAATGAAGAAAATGTGCAAGGAACATGAAGTCGATGCACGTGATTTCCCTTCGCGGGCCATATAAAATGCTGTTGCGGGCCTGGTCTGGCCCCCAGGCCTGGAGTTTGACACCTTGTATTACCTAGTTTACGTTTCTGGTAAAAATATGCCTTTTTTTCATGCTACTACGACTTTATTCCTTATTCTCTAGAAATGCCATGTTTTTTTTTCTCATTACCGTATAGTACAATTTAGCTAAAATGACCTATTTCTCGTAATGTTACAACTTCATTCTGGTAGAAATCATCTTAAGTATTTCTTTCTTGCCAAATGATCACTTAAACCCCATAATATTTTCATTTCTTTTGTTTTTCAGTGTGGCCCTAATACTCCTTTGCCTATTGACTGCAAATAGATGACATCAGAGGTCCTAAAACAATATTTCTGACAATGTATTATGGCTAACAATGCTGGAATGTTATCCTTCATTGGAGTACGTGTCTAGGCTGTTGTCTTTGAAGTAGTGTCGTACGTGAATATTAACGGCTGTCACATAATGTAACATAAAAAGTGAAACATAATGCTCGCGTCACATTTCGGGGCTGCTTGTGCAGTTTCCTGTCACTGGCTTGTTTGCTGATGTGTCCCATGTACAGCATTGAGAGGGCAACACTGGCCCTCTCCTATTGTTTATATATATATCGCTGTTTTTAAATATTTTGCATTCCCATCCACACGGCGCTCACATTTGTGTCATGGTAATGTGATACTGTACATTCTGATAATAAATTGGAGGAATCTTTAATATACTTTTGCACTCTCGTTATTAAGTTTGACCTCGACAGCAGCCGTCTGTCATTTCTCTCATCCAACAAGACACTTTGGTCAAATTGTTTAGTCTTCATCTCTTCGCCCGACCTCACTTAATAGTTTTATTTTATAAATAGTTTTATTTTTTTTCCACATTACAACTTTAGTCTCCTAAAATGACACCTTTTATCCCTACAATGTTACATTTTCCTAACATTAAAAGTTAGGTTTTTTTAATCATTGTACATGCTAATTGCGGTAAAATTGTCATCTTAAGTTACATCACTTTTTTTTACTTCATAATATTATGACTTTAAAAGACACATTTTCTTCATATTACAACTCCTAAATTATTTTCTCCTGAAATTACATGTTGCTGATAATGGGCAAAATTAAATGAAAATATTTTTTTTTTTCTGACAATGTACAATTTAGTCATCAAATCATATGTTCATCTTTTCGTCTTTTTCGTATGATTTCATTCAATTGACAAGCCCCCTTTTCTTCGTAGTCTTACATCTTTAGTCTCCTAATATAGATGTTTTTACCCGATCTAAAATAAAAAATTTTCTCATGACACCATTCACCTGAAATATCACTTTATTTCCGTATTTTTACTTGATTCCATTTCGCTCTAAAAATGACACTTTTTTTCCCTTCTCTTAATATGACTTTATTCTCCTGGAATCATCCCCCCCTTATCAAATTATTCCCTTAAATGATGTGATCTAATTATCATCTCCTCACCAATAATGACCTGGACCTGCTTGTATGCTGTGTCCAGATTTAGCCCCAGAATTACCTTCATGCTCTCTCTAGAGAGGAAGCAGGACTACCTGTCACACTGGGGGGAGCGTTACAGATGGTGCGCCAGATGTGTGCCCGGTACTCGTATTCTGAGTGTGGTATTTTTTTTTGTGGTCAACTTAAAAAATATATTTTCGATGCCACATTTGATGCTCACATTTTAGCAGCACCTTGCAGTCACCACCGCCATCATCCTGCTGCTCCACAGCTGGCTGATCCACCCTGCCCAGCTGCCACTGGGGCTCCCCCCACCCCCCGGCCTCCTAGCTTGGCAGAGCTAGTGATGGTGGTGGATGCCCCCCACTTCCACTCCCAGTTCATCCTGGCAGCTGCTGCCCTCAGCTGTGCCCTCGCAGACGGTGCCGGGGTTACACAAAGTCATTCCTCCTGCGACTGTCTGAGGCCATTCGGGGATGATGAAGAGGTGCCAAGGAGACTTGATAAGATATTCTGTTATTAATACTCCTAAAATGTAACATGCAAACACTTCATTTCGGAAACAAGCTATAATGAGCCAATACCCCAAAATACCGCAATGATGATTTCAGATTTTTTTTTCTGTCAAGACAGGGTGCTGAGTGTACATTAATGAGAAATAAAATGAACTTTTTCTTTTCATTTTGGCAAATGCCTGCAATGACACAAAGTGAAAAAATTTCAAGGGGTCTGAATACTTTCCATACCCATTGTATATATGTATAATATAATATACACACACTGTCCGTTTTCAACAACCTACAAAAGTGTTAAAACCATCCAGTAATACCGTATAATATAAATACAGTAACACCCCCCTTTTGCCTCACAAATGGTTTCTTTCAATTTCTCAAACTTAACAACATTATCATTACCATCACATTATCATTTCCAGGCCTCATTTTTGTTTCATTTAACTGTAGGTCACTGTAATAGGTAGGAGTTATCTGGCGTTTTTCAGGCTAGGATATGTTAGAGGTGGTCTGACAGTACCACTGTCTTTTTTTAATTGGAATGAGAGAAGCTTGACTAGCGAACGGACTGAATGCCCATTATCATTGAAACTCCTAGTGTGTGCGTGCATGTATGTGTGTGAATTGCATACCTGTTTTATAAGGCATATTGTTTTGTTGTTTGATTGTGTTTTAGAGTTATTTTTGTGCGGCTAAATGAATGCCCACCTACCCCCCCGCCCCAATTACATGTGCTCTGTAACTATCAGGGGCGATGTCGACTGGTTGGCACGTCCGCCTCACAGTTCAGAGGTCGTAGGTTCGATCCCGGTCCCGGCCTCCCTGTGTGGAGTTTGCATGTTCTCCCCGTGCCTGCGTGGGTTTTCTCCGGGTACCCCGGTTTCCTCCCACATTCCAAAAACATGCATGGTAAGTTGATTGGACTCTCTAAATTGCCCCTAGGTGTGATTGTGAGTGCGGATGTTTGTCTCCGTGTGCCCTGCGATTGGCTGGCAACCAATTCAGGGTCCCTACTGCCCGAAGACAGCTGGGATAGGCTCCAGCACGCCCCGCGACCCTTGTGAGGATGAGCGGTATCGATAATGGATGGATGTAACTATCAGCACCTCTCAACTTCTGATCGTAGAATCGCACCTGCTTCCCTATTGGAAACGTGCTTTCCAGATAACATGCATGTCACATGAAAATATCCCATGTTGTGAAATAATAGTTTACCAGTATTGAGTATGGAACACCTTCTCAGCTAGATGTTGTCTATGGGAGGCACGCTGCTTTGTCGGTTGGAGGGCATCTTAGCAGCGCATAGCCCCGTATCACCCCAGAGCGATGCAAAGCTCCTGCCCAATAAAATAGGCAGCATCCCCAGGGCCCCTCCCTCAAGCCTCCAGTCAGCGCTTGTTTTTGCACCATTTATTTAGTGTGACACATCTCCAATTAAACTGTGGAGGCTGCTGCATTCCCCCCATAACTACCTCTTATACCTCCCCAAAGGCTTTCTGTCACACAGAGAACGTGGCTATGAGGGGAGGGTAATGGAGGGGGGCGGGGGGCACGGACGGGGGGTGAGGAAAAAGTGGGAGAAAGAGTGAAAGAGAGAGATCACATCTTGTCTGCCAGCTATGATCACAATGTCATTTTCCTCCCTTCATTGGCCCGCAGCATCCACAGAAAAGGTGTACGGGATTATAATTTTCAAAGATAATCAGCCCCTCAAATGATGCTAGTTTGCTCGGTACAAATCCGAAGGCTGGATGGACAGGTATATTTTTTTCATATTTTATTTTGTGGACCAAAGTTTTTTTCTTTTGTTTGTTTGTTGTCACATTTTATTTATATAGTTGTTTTTATTCTCAAAGATGCATTTTCTTTCTTTTTCTTCATTTTCATTTTGCAGGCAGAAATGGAATTATCAAAGTGTATTTTTTTATGTGATTTTTACAGTGGGAAATTTCATGTAAACATGGAGAATTAATTTTTTTAAACTGTATTCGCGTTTTGAGTAATGACTTTTTCCTTTTCTCTTATTGACGATAAATGGACCTACAGTAATACAAACAGACTCTCCTGGGAGTATGTGCCATAAAAGGTTAGGGAAAACACTCAAAGAGCTGTCATTTTTGTTTGAAGTCCAAATTTGAGTTCCTGTTATGGGGTATTGCAATTGAAACTTTACACTGTATTCTGTCAACTTTAAAATAAGCATTGTCTGTGTTGACCGCATTCATGTATGAAAGGCCCTTAAGTGACGTTCACAATGGTTCCCGTGCAACCTGAAATCCTGAATGTGTGTGTGCGTGTGGGTGTGCACGTGCGAAACTATGATTTGCGGAGATAGCTGCACGCGTTTTGATTTAGTGCTACGGTGTGTCGCAGTAATTGGATGTGACACCATTTTCTGCGCTCTCCCTGGGGGGCTAGAACAGGAATCTGACTATTATGGCCCCAGTCATGAATATGTCACCGCTGTAGCAAACAAAGGCCTGTGATTTTTGGATAAGACAATTCCTTCCTATAGCTTGCGCTGATAGCAATGCCACAAGGGTAAATGGCTTGTCTGAGCTGCAAATTGCCAAATGTTTACACAGAATGATTAATTGCCATTGTCGTGCGATTACTGGGAGACGAGCATTAGCATGTTTGCTTTTGTGTGTCAAAAATGTGGCATTTTATATTATCATTATCATGTTATTTTTCTTCTCATTCTGTTGGGCTTTACCGTTTAAACTCAGGGAACCATATTGGGTTACTTAAAGGAGACTTGACCCCCAACCCCCCCAACCATTGATAACATTTTGCAGTTATCCCTGTAAAGTCATTTTCATGATTTTCTTCTAAATACATTAAATACATTTGTGCTGTAGACATGTAGTACAATTTAATGCTAAATTGCTGAGCTGTAGCATGAAACCCTTTTTCACCTCACGTGGCTAAAACGGAGCACAGTGACACATTTGAGCCCTCTGGTATGAGTTGTGCCTCCTCCCTTATTTAGGTCCGGAGCACCATCAATCCATTAATGGCTAATATCCATCGCAATTGCAAATTAGCCAACTTAGTATTAAATCTTTAGCCAATTTCTACAACTACAGGGTGCAATTAGCCATCTAACTATTCCTACAACCACCAAAAATGCATCTTCCCTGAAGTGTTATATGGTTTGTGTTATTTGGGCTAGTGTGTCGCTGTTATATGCACCCACATGCGGTGACCGGAACAACCGATGGCGGGTTGGATGCGAAATGGCTAGTAGCTTTAGCTGCTAGCGGGCTCATGGACTGGCGTTGGGTCCCTCCAATACTCCACAGTATTGCTCCAGATCCACACAACAAAAACACTTCAGGGAAAATTAATTGTTGAATGCTCACTAGTCTATGAGCTAGCAAGCTAATGAGCTAACGAACTTGTTCAACCGCGTCGGGGTCGTCTAGTACATTTGCACCTTGCTCGGTGTTGTTGGGTGAGAGTCCCCACATAACGGACACACTTGAGAAAAAGTTAACTGTTATTAAAGACAGCAGCACACATTTTCAGCCTCCAGCTGACTAGATGTTTTTGGCAGACACTGTTCCAAGAAAAGTCCAATACCTTCTTTAGTGGACATGCCCATGCAGTCCTGCAGCTTGAGGGCAGACTGATTTTGGGGCATTTTTTCATATACGCTGTAATCTTTTTTTTTTTTTTTTTTTTTTAATACATTCAAATTTGGCATGCTTTTAAAAAATATTATTCTCTGTGTAGTCTCAAATAAGACATTTTTGGGGACCCTTTTACACAGGGTCTTTCATAACACACCTGCAATGTGTTTGTTTTTGTCAAAATGGCCGTTTGATTTGGGTGCATGCTCATAAAGATAATAAAGGCTTTTTCACTCTTAAAGGAAGAGCTGTTAATATGAGTGTTTGTTTATGGATAAACATTATATCGTGTGGTGGAATTTCTACAACTGAGAAGTAATTGATGTGGCATATCAAGTTATGTGAAGTTAAATCTACAGTATTAACCATCTATTCCTCCATTTTCTTTCCTCTTGTTCTGTTTCTATTCTTCAATTATGTTTTAAGGCTCAGAAAAAGCACCTTGCAGGAGTCTCACACACAACATCTAAAGGGATTACAATTTCTGCCTTTAAATGCAGACTACTAATGATGTGTGCCAAACAACAACAAAAAGATTTCTTAGAGCTGACAACCTCACCTTGTTTTGCATGCATCACATGCTCGTCCTTTTGTTTAAATCCCATCGTTTGCTGAGGGTTTAGCCATCAAATCAAATTGAGTGTGCTGTTTTGTGTGTGTTCTCGCCTCATAAAGACGAGTCTCCGGGTGAACTAGCAGGTACGCTTATATCAGTATTCCCACAGCCTGCATAATTGTTGTAATTTGCTTTCCCTTTGGGTAATCTGTAAACATGGCTGTTTTGATGTTTTTGGCGTCCTCCATTGGCTGAGCTCTCTACCCCACCGGTGGAGCCCCCCATCTCAGCCCAGAGTGACACAAATAGATCCATCCCCGCAAGATGCACGCAGCTGCACATGGGCGCAATCAATACGGCCCAGTCGCCACTGGAACTGTGGCAGTATTAAAAGCACCCCGCGACCTGCTTCTCACCACGTCGGTGTTTTAGGGAAATAAAGCGATTGATTCTCTTGGGCGTCTGGTGGAGCGTTAATCGCAGCCGGCAAATTAGAACGCGCTCATTTAGTCACGTGATCCTGCAATGTTCCCAAAAAGCCCGTCCCAGCGCGAGATAAAGAGGACGGTGCGGCCCGCTGCGTCCGGTGATGAGGAGAGCGCTACTTGACGCCTGTGTCCGAGTTGACGAGGCGTCTGGATGCCCGGGGCTTCCATTAGAGGCCCAGGATGGCGGCACGGGTCGATGGGCTAAGGTTTGGTTGGGGGTCGGCCATCTCACAACGGTGTGGTTCCTTTTCCCCCTGATGTGAAGAGCGCTGTAAACCTGAGCCACAGTAGACTGGAAGGCAAAGAGGGGGAAGGACTGCTCCTCGCAGTGCCTCATCCAGCAGTGTCCCGGTGCAATTTAAAAACAACAAAACACATTTTTAGGTCCTGACATGCTTTGCCAAAGTATCAACTTGCAACAATTTATCGCTTTAATATGCTAGGCTGCACTTTGCATTGTAGTAAATACTCTAAATCAGTGTTTTTCAAACTTTTTTTTAGTCAAGGCACATTTATTTCATTGAAACAATCCCGCGGCACACGACCAGCTGAAATTGTGAAAAAAAAAAAAGCTTATTTTAACAATATAAGTGTTATATTGTTTATATAAGCATTTTTTAACATTGAAGAATGACGTCATATTATAACTTCTTGAATAGGAATTAAAGTAACACAAAGAAAAAAATATTTTATAATGTTTCATATTGATTCTTAGTGTGAAACATGAGCCTGTTTGGATAAACATGCGTCACTAATTCACTTGTCTCTAAACAAAGACAATTAGCTACCTGCTGCTGCTGCTGCTGCTACCTGCTGGTATGAAAGAGTACTACAATGTAGTAGAGACATGGTTACACTGCCAGGCGCTAGACCGCACAGGCACACAAATTAGATCATTTCCCACGGCACACCTGACAATATCTCGCGGCACACACTACACAGTTTGAAATACACTGCTCTAAATTGTCCATAGGGATGAATGTATTTGTCTACATATATGAACAATGAAATTGATAGGCGGGTAGTCCAAGGTTTTCCCCGTTTCTCGCCCAAAGTCATCATGGATAGGGTCCAGCTCACCCACATCCATGATGAGGATAAATTCTACCTCAGATGGATTACTGTAATGCACTTTATTTTGGAGTCAGCCAGTCCTCCCTTGAGCGTCTCCAATTGGTCCAAAATGCTGCTGCTCGCCTCCTAACTGGAGTGCGTAGTAGGAAGCACATAGCGGTACCTCCATTTCTGGCCTACCTTCAGTGGCTCCATGTACATTTTAGAGTTCATTTTAAGATTTTTTATTTTATATTTTATTTTTAAAATATATTTTTAAAATTTTTAATGCTGTCCTGCCGCATTATCGGAGCTTTTTCCTTTGCTGGTCATTCCAAAGGGTAGGCATTTAGAATGACCTTCCGTTAAGCGTGAGGCAAGCTCCCTCTCTGTCCATCTTTAAAACTCATTTTAAAACACATTTTCTCTGGCTTTTGACTCAGCATGAGACTCGGCATTGCTTTAATGTTTTATTGTTTTCTGTTTTTTAAGTTAATAATTTGTGTTAACTGCCTTTGTCTTCATATGTCTAATTTTTAATTTATGTACAGCACTTTTTATTCAGCTGTGGTAATTTTTAACGTACTCTATAAGTAAAATTGAGTTGAGTAGAATAATGTGTTTGATCAGCGCAGAGTTGGGCGCTGATTGCGAGCATCACAAATTGTGATGTGAAATGGAATGAAGATCAATTAGGAAGTGAGCTGAAGCTTGTGCCATTGCCGTGCACAAATAGAGGTGCAAATAGTTGTGTTGAGTGTTTGTATGCCTCCCTAGTCATTCACCAAAATATAAACTTGACAAGGAAGAAAAACTATTGCAACTGCAAAAAATAAAGTTAGCTAACTTTTAGCCTAGCATCTTATACTTCTTATGCTCTTTTTCCTTCTTTGTGTTGTGCGGCACACTGGATGCCCTTTGGCTCCCATAGTGAGTGTTTGTGAGAAGTTTCTGTGCAAAATTGATTTGAGTTTCGATCAACTGTGAAGGATATTTTAGAGGGTATGGGGGGTGATTCAGCCTCCAAGTTAAATATGGCAGACATGTCTCTCATGAGTAGACACACACTCGCACACTGTCTCAAGGAGCCATGTCTGAAAAAACATAGGTAGTCAGCCATTTTGGTTTGGAGCGGATATTTGAGCTTATTTGGGGCCCTTTTCAGGCATCATTCAAAGACAAACATGTTCAAGAGATTTTGTCTGATTGATACCAAATTTGAGCCATATATAATAGAAGGGCACCACCAAATATCCATTTTTGTTTTGCTTTTTTTTATTGTGTGTGGGAAGGGCAAGGTCGTTTTATTTATTTATTTATTATTATTTTTTTTTAGCCTTTGGAGCAGCTAGGGGTCACCAACCATTTGAAACTGAGAGCTACTTCTTGGGTTCTGATTAATGTGAAGAGCTTGCCGTTTAATAGATGCTTCTGAAATAACAAATTTGCTTCAGTAATTTTATTAGATTTTATTAGAATTTACTGATGTCAGCGTAGAAGTTTCGGCAGTTCGTACTGGAACCATCACAGTACTGGCAAGTTGATAACAGATATAATGCAGCAATGGAACCTATTTGGTGGGAACAATGCAATGGATACTTTAGAAACGTAAAAGTCCTCAAAATATGATGTAAGTGTTTTTGTTTCATGGGCTAAATTGCCCTTATGTATTTCCTGGATAAATGCATGGAACTTTCAGCCAGTAAACCACACATACACACATATGTACACGCACACACACACATAGAGGCACTGTGTGACTCCACTCTGCCAGTTGGAAGCTTGGAAGTTCTCTGCCCCAGTTCTGTGCGTCCTTGAGAGTTGTGCCTGCAGGCCTCCACTGGTGAGGTCCTGCCGTGCGCAATGTGTGCTTCTCACCCGGGCTCCCGCTGTAGCTCTGCTGCCCCGGTGTGGCTCTGGAGAGTCGCCAAGCTCAGAGGGGGCTAACCATACGAGGGAGGGGTGTCTGCGTGTGTATGTGTGTGTTGGGGGGGGGGGTCTCGTGACGTCTCACTTGCTTCCCAAAAGAAGGCAGAGCATGAAGAGATCGTGTTGCTTGCTTGGGAAGATGGCGGGAATGAGGCGGATGTTGTTTTCCCCACATTATCTTTACATGTGCATAACCACAATTAAGGATTCCAATTTATACTTTTTTAATCAGGATATGTGCATTGTCTTTTCTTTGGATTTTTTTTGTGATTTTTCTTTTCTTTTTTCGGGGGCTAACCACAAAATGTCAAGTGTCTGGCCTTCTTGGTATAACGAGCAATATTGCTTGTTGTTGATTTAGTATGCAAAAAAAAAAGCTGAATGTTTAGGTTAACTACAAATAAAATAATTTTAAATATATAGAATTAAAAGAGCAATAGGGTCTTTTAGGATTTGTTTTTTTTCTAAATATGTCCTTTTGGTTTAAAAAAATAAAATAAATTCGACCTGCAATACAGGAGGATTCACTATCAATGATATAATGTACAGTAATTATTTTCAACATGATAATGTAAATAACCTGTACTGTACTAGCTATTTCAAAGTGAAAAAAGTTGATGAGGATGACGGCGTTATTCATTCTCTCAGTGCATTTAAATCACCACTAAGTGCCACTGTTTCACTCTGCAAATCTATTCTCTCTCCATTAACTGTCACTGTCTTCAAGGGAGAGTAATTTTACTTAGTTTTACTTTGTTACTCTAACAAGCAAAGTTAGAGTAGATTGCAGCTTTTATATTGTGTCCTTGGATTGTACCCATTGGGAATTTTTCCCTCTTTGGCCAGCCTGGCTGGGAATTGGTGGGATGAGAGGCTATTCCCCGACTAGCCCGTGGCGAGAGGTATCCTGATTAGCATGCCGCCTGCTCTTTGGCAGCCCTCCTGCAGGCCACCGGCGCTATCACTTACGTGCTGTTTGTATTTGTACTCGATAGTGTGTGCTGTTATAATTGGAATGAGCTCAGAACCCGCTTTGCTTTTGATCCGCTGCCAGCCACTCGGAGTGCTATAGTGGGCCACAGCTCTCACCTCAGCACTCCCAGAGGATTATGGGAAAGTGTGACGCTTATGTTCAGGGAAGTAGAAAAAAAAAGCTCCCCAAAGCAACGCAGTCAAGGTCGAACTATATGCTGAGGGAGCTGCAGGAAAAAAAGAAAATGAAAGGTAGAGAGGCACAAGAGGTAAAAGATGTGTGTGATGCAATCCTTTGACGATCAGCGTTGGGATGACGTGACGAGCTGGGGTAAAATCCACAAAAATCGCCATGGGACCTCACGTAAAAATACTTAGCAACTCTTTAGGTTGGCCTAATTGGTCCGAATTTCAGCAGTTTCTCCGCCACTTCTGATCAATATCAGATGGCTTTCAGTCAAGGAGATCATCCTGAGTGATTGTCCTGTGGTGTGGGGTGTGTTACATTTTTCCTGCGTGATCTGCCCCTGCAACCGCAGCAATGTTTCTGATGACAAATTCTAAAGTGTGAGGTCAGCATCAAATTTGGCCAATCCATGAGCTCCGAGATTGTGATGTGAAATGTAACGAAATGCAAAAAAAATAAATGTTTTCATTCATAGCACTTATAATTGGATTTGACTAAATTGGTGTACCTAATGTTGTGGCCCTTGAGTGCCCGTGCTGTACAGGATGTGGAAAATAAAGTGTACTCAACAGGAACATGCAATTAAGAAAACACCCACAAGGGTGCAATCTGGAACATAAAATACACAGCTTGTCATAAACTATGAATGGCTTTTATGCATTGTCGTCATAACAATAACTAGCTACAATCTCCAACATAAAACATGAAAATGAATTATATAAAACGCAAAATAGTTACGCATGGAGATAAGCTTCGATGTGGGCTTTGTTGTTGTGAACTTTAATGCCACATCTGTAATCGACTCCCAAATGATACACGCTTGTCTTTTTGTGTCCTCGTTATTCCATTTACTCGTTGATGTCAGCATTCTTGCGAAGTGGACTTGCTCGAGAGACGCGTCTGAATTTGATGCTGCCACGCTAACAAATAGCAGCAGGCAAAGGTAAAATAAAATGAAAAGATTCATAAATTATAATCGATAATTATGTTTTTTCCACTCACATTTACATTAGGGAGAGCATCTACTATATTTATGTATAATAGTATCGACTGTCTAGAAATATGCGAATGTGTTATTAAAATAGAATAATGGAAATGAAAAGGAAACATCGTCATTTATGCTAGTCTTTTGTAAAACATCTATAAAGGTCTCAGAAAAATCTCAATAAAAATACTCTTAGTTCAGTGAAAACGTTCCTCTTTTTTTCCATCTTTGAATTTGCCTTTTTGTCTGGCGGTGAGGTCATTATGCTCCATATCATCGTCATTAGCATTAGCGCCATCATTAGCATGATCATCCTTCTTTTTTGACCATCCACAAGGTTGGTGCTTGTTGCATCCTAATCACCAAGGACCGAGAGATTCAGCAGAGAATACCTCTGATGAGCTTGTTCCAGGAGGGCATTACCATCAGTTAAGTACAAACACCTGGTAAAATATTGGCAATTAGCACATAATTAGCTACTAATGTATTTCTAATCCGTAGCGGGCTGTAGAGTTGTCTCTTTTTTTTTTTCCTTGCGTAGACACCCCCCCTCCACTTTTTTTTTTTTTAATGTTCTCTGCTGTTATTGTTTTCCTCAGGTATTTGTATCCCAAGAACATTGACTAAGTGCCCTAGTTCATCATATGCAAATGATTTATTAATTACACATGCATTATGCCCATTTCCCAAAGACATCAAAGGGCCTGTGAGTCTTCTTCAGATGGTCCCTGTCTGTAGCGAGCTTGCTTTACAAACGCCTGCGTGTGCATTTTGCAAGCGAGGCTTTTCGGGGCACAATAACGACATCTTCAATTAAAAATGTACACAGGAACCGCTCTACTCCCCAATATTTGACAAACACTTCTGGTGCTCTTTGCTTGTTTAGTCGCTGTAAATAGCAAATAATCACTTGAGCCTGGATTGCAAAGCGCTGCTGGAAAAACACAACACACAAAGCAGTTTGAAATGATGCCAACAACATATTTTGTAATGGGAATTTTAATAAGGAGACATCGCACTATAATTTTGTACTTGGTGTTTTTTATTATTTATCAGCATTAGCATTAAGCTAATGGATTTACAGGCTAAGCAATGTGTTTGGGCTCTATTTTCATGACCAGTGCAGAAATCTGCGTTGATGGATGTTAGACCAGGTGTTGGTAATTTCACAGACGTGCCAAGCCGGAGCATTTAAGAAGGTTTTCTTTTTACGCCGTTGTGGGCGTGAACACAGCCGATTCCCATTCACCTCTAATCAAAGCGGGTCCTCTTATTTCCTTTAAATGTGGCACACTCACATCTCACATGGAGACATCTGTGAGCAAACAGAAGCAGCGTTCTGTATGTGACCGGAGCATTGTTAGTGTTTTGGCCGGTGTGGCAACAGACAAGCGCAATGAGTACCCTTATTAAATGAGCTAGTGACAACCAATAGATATGTCGACGTACTTTATGTTTTTATCAACCCATAGCTGTGTGCCAGCTAGTGGGATGATTTAAAATCTCTAACAATGCTGACATTAATAATAATAATTACAATAATAATGCATTCAATGAACTGATTTCTGCAATGATTAATAGGGTTTGAAGCCCACTGTTGTCCTATTTATGAATGAAATACGACATCCATGCTCATGGCCGTGGGGCTCAGAATCTGTCTGCCTGTGCAAAAATCAAATTAAAAAAAAATCGCGTTAGACCAGCAGTCTACCGGTGCTTGTGTGGTCCCCTTTTTTTTTTTTTTTTTTTAATGAAATGGAAAAATTAAACTCTTACGTCATTGGATGCCCTAGCTCTGCCCCTGTTGAAACAAAGTAATAAAGCCGTGCTCAGCATTTGCAAGAGACAGAAGCACCCTACCAAAAACAACTATTTGAACCATAGCATGATAAATTGATATTAAGATGACTCTAATTTTATTCAAGCCACCTCATAATACCACCATCCAGTTACATTTGTAGAAACCATACTTCACAAAATGCAAAATTATAGCACTGCACTTTCAGAATCACTATTTATATGATAACATAAGAAAGGATTTAAAAAAATAAACAGGATACATCATACCCACTCAAAGATGCTAATCAATAAAAACATTCATGCGTTGTCGGTCACTAAAGATATGCTTTGCTCATCAAACCTTCTCTGACCAACCACTCAGAGGAGAAAAATTCTCTTGTCATTGTGGACCAGCTAGCTGGCCCTGTGAGGCAAATTTGAAATCTGATTGGTGAAAGAAACAGACCCATTGCTAATATAATTTAATTTACATCAACAAGCACTTCTGATTCTGAAGGCCTTGGGCAGATTAGATTGACACGGCGGAATGTAGAGCAGAAGAGATTTCATTTGTATTCGCCATAGTAGGTTCAAAACAGTAAGCCGGGTGCAAACAAACAATTACGGTATTCCTGTCTACGTCATTAAAATGCTAAATCGTAACTGATCTGGCCAATGAATCTGCTTTGCGGACGTGATAATGGTGTTTTGGTCTCCGTTGTTTAGCCTGAGCGTCACATTGTTTGCTTCGCTCACTCGTCCCCAGTGGCATCCCCCTGTTAATGAGCCGTACGGCGGAGTGTGATTTATACACACCCTAAAGTCTCACATTGATTAGCGATAGAGCTGTAATTGGACGCCAGCTTTCACACGAGAAAAATAAGAAAAGGACAAAGAGAGAAATGTTCATCTGCGCCATGTTACTTGTCCAATGAGGTGGCATGGAGTGTGTGTGTGTGTGTGTGTGTGTGTTTGCATGTGTGTATGAAATCACTGCCCAATCCTGAGCGGTTATCAGTCTCCGGTGCGCCGCCCTGACTGGGTGCTGCTAGCGTAATTAGCACAGCATTCGCTTTGATGATAAAAACCGGTAATAGAGCATTTCGCTCCTCCCTTGCCTACCTGTTTTTTTTTTCTCCACCGTTTATTGATCTAATGAAAATAAGTACGCTTTAATGGAGTTGTTTCAGCTACAGTAAATCTTTTTTGATTAAATGCACTTAAAGAGAATGCCTACTTGTTTATTACTTTTATATTACAAAACTGATTGGAATATCCATCTATCCGTTATCTTGTGGTTGTCATGTTCGGTGTTTCTAATTAGATTTAGTTTTGGCACGTTCTCCCTGTGTCCCTTTGTTCATGTCTGTCTTTTTAGGTTTTTTGTGTCCACCTGTTCTCGTCAGCCCTGTTCCTTGTATCTTCCAATCAGCTCCCTCAGCCACTTGTGTCTTTTCCAGGTGTTGCTCGTTGTCTTGTCAGTTGGCTTGTATTTGGGTTCCTTGTTTCTTTCTGTCTTTGTTGGATCGTTGGATCACAGTTTCCTGTGACACATTTTTTTTTGTGTGTGGACTTTTTCTTGTTTAGAATTGATCATGCTGCTCCAGTACCTTTTGTTTTGTCTTATTGAACATAAATTATTTTTGACACTCCTTTCTTCCCTGCATTTTGGGTCCTAACCCCACAATGTAAACCCCCAAACACAACATTGGTAAGTAGAAATGGAAGCTAAAAGCCTCACTGTAAGGCAGCGTGACCATGTGATTTTTCCCAGACAATCAGCGAATTACAAGCACATAAGAGGAAATTTTGAGCACAAAAAAGGGGTTTGAATGCAGCCGAGTACTCATTTACCGAGTGCCCACACAAGAAGTGAGCGATGTGTGTGTGGCGAATACACGCCGCCAGATGAAAAGTGTGGCTTGTGTTCAAATAAACAACTAGTCGATAATAAGATTAATAATTAATATAATATTGCTCAAGATTTTATAGGTCAAACTTGAAAACAAAAAAATGAAAATACCTCAGCAACCTGATGTGCTTGAAAAAAGTAAAGACGTTTTTTTTTTTAAATCAGAGTCAAAAATATGTTTAGGGACACATCTCTGATTAAAACTTAGTGTTCTGACTATGTGTCTGTTTTTAAAAATTATGCGTTATAAAGGTGTGAACTAACGTTTTTATATTTTTTTTATTATGTTGGATATTTTGTCATTATTATAAATGTATTTTTCTTATTTTTTTTCTTATTGCTTATTGGCTAGGAGACAGAACTCTGTGATTGGGAAAAAAAGTTTCCCCACATTGTCTCCTCCACATGAGGCCACCAGGTGGGGCTACTTCTCCCCCAAATCAAGCCCACAGTCGTTTTACAGCAAGACCTTCTGTGTGGTACTTACCAAACTATCATTTTTCATGAGGAGAGCCCACACAGTCTGCAGTTGTCCTCATTACTAAAAAGGTAGTATGCACCGCCCCAACCCCCCCCAAACACCCACACACACACACGCACACACACGCACACACTCCAGCCGTCTCCCCCCAAAGGTAACTTCATCAACATGGCAGACAAATCTATCTTAGCTGCTCTATTTATATTTCTGACTCACTGCCATGAAGATTTATTCTACACTCCTGTCAATCTGTCTCTGTAATGGCCAAAGACAGTCTTTTTGGATAAGGTGTGTGTCTAGACACAAAAACACACACCTTTGAGTCCCAAAGCAAAGAGAGTCGTCGTTAAGATGGCCAACTCAGATGTCATGTAATTAAGATGATAGTGAAGGGGGGAAAAAAAACACATTTCACGGGTTATTAATGCGGACTAATGATGCTGAGATCAACTGGAAGATGTCTGCTAGTTATGTGGGGTTAAGCTCCTCATTTTCACCAAAGTCATCCAGATAACATCTTTACACGCACACACACGTGAAGCCCTCTTGAGAAAACGTGCGGCAGCGTCCCAACTTCATCAGGAAAAGTTAAGACGCACCAAAAATAAAACTGCTGCGTGTGCACTCATTTTTTTCCCCAACATGTAGGCAATGCCTGTTAGAAAGCACAGCACCACATTAGAGATTGGGTGTAACAAATGAGTTTTCTTCACTGATGGTGTAGTATAGTGAGGACATGCATGTGGCATCTGTTGTGAATGTTGTTTAGAGTAGCAAAGATGGTTCAGTGCCCTATGAAAGGCTAATCAATGCTTCTAATGACATAATTTAGATTTATTTTACTACTTGAAATCCCCGGAGGGAGATTCAATTTCCTCGGCTGTTTATATTGTGTCACATACTATAGTATTGTAAATGGAACATAAAATCAATTACATCCCCCAAAAATAAATGGAGTCTGACAAATGTGGAAATTGAGTTGACTTTAAAAAAAATTGGAATCTTAAAGAATTTTTTAAATATGTTTTGCATGTGTTATGTCTAGAAACACTGACTGAGACTGTTTAAGCAAATTCATAATAATAATAATAATAATAATAATAATAATAATTCTTCTTATTATTATTTTTATTATTATAATTATTATTACTGTTTTATTTATTTATTATTATTATTATTTTTTTTTTACAACAGCTTAACTATTAGAAACAAGGATGATTATAAAGAACTGCAGACTGGACTAATACGTCACATGACTTGCCGGAACATAAACACGCATGGTGTGGAGCAACCACAATGTGTTTACAACTTGCTGTACCCACACTTTATTTGACTGTTTACATGCTGATTTGGTTAGCCAGTGAACTCCAAAGGTCTTAGCAGTTAACTCTTTAATATCTATGTGTGAACAACAGCTTTTATGAACTGCACCATATACAGTTACTAACATACTCCTCTTTTTCATGGGAAAAGGGAGGCATTGTGTTTTTGCTACTATAAGACTCATAGGGGACATATTATGGAAAATTGACTTTGTTTTTATACAAATAGTTGCGTCTCTGGAGTGCTTGCTTGCCAATCAAGTGTGAAATTAAACAACCAAGTAAATCTTTATGAATATTTCTAAAAATGCCTTGGAATGAGTCTTTCTGAATTTTGCCAAGTAAGAGGTCACAATTCAGCTAATTCAAATAATGACCACCCCCACTCTGAGTTCCTCCATCTATAGTAAAACCGCACGTGTCATTCATTGGCAGTCTGGAAGTGAATAGGCTGAACATTTCTTGCTGTGGAAGGATCTCAGAATTTCAAGAAGTTAACACTATGAAAAATCACTAGATTTTATGCTCTTTGCTTGAGAAAATAGTCAAAGAAAACAACAAAGTTGGCAACACTGAATAGTGTTGCATGCACTTGGTTCCATGACCTTGCTTGTCATGGTCATGCAATCCATAATCAACATTTCCTTGAAACAGAACCGCAGGTGCAGCAAATACAATGAAAACAGCAGGGGCCCCAAAACTGAACCCTGAGGAACACCATACGACAATGGCAAAAAGTGGGACTCAGAGCAACCAAGGCTAACACAAAAAGACCTGCCTGCCAAATAGAATCTATATCACTCAAAAGTGCTCCCACTAATGCCCACTTGGTGCTGCAAACGAGCCAGCAGAATACTATGTACAGAAAACTGTTTAAAACTCTGGAAAAAAATGATCAATGTTCTCCACCTCGATGGCATTTGCTAACTTTCCCTAAAGTGAGCCTAAAAAAATAGACAAAAACGAAAATATTTATAAATGTCATTCTTTTTGTATAGGTGCTACAAAGTTAGTGTGCACTGTGTCGTGCCGTGTCTACTAAAATGGATTTTGGGTTTACTATTTTGTGTTGAATCAAGAAAAATCATGGCATTGATGTGAATCTTAAAACCGTGAAAACAATACAGTGTTCATAGGGGCATGCACAGTGTTCACAGGGGAAGTTTTCAAACATCATGTCCCCTTGAGTGTCCGGGTGGGACGTGGAGGGTTCGACGGCATCAAAAACGAGGGAATGACAAGGCTTGTGATGACTTTGTCATGAAGGCTCTGATCATTACCTTGTCATTAGTTACCCCGGATGCTTGCACCTCGTTAATGTAACACAAACAACAAAGGCGGGGGAGCCTTGCAGATAATGTGGTGCTGTTTAATGAGGGTCTGCATTTGCATACTGGCCTCCACCCCCACGTGCAGCCCCATCTCTCATTTATAAAAATAAATGGAGGACTAATAAAGTCCACTCCCGGCCCTGCAGCCCACGTCTTCACCACAGCACAGGAAACACAATGCGCTCTCAGGAGCACCAAGAACCTATTAGGCAGCATTCTCATATGGCGGCCCAACATTTGTCATATTAACACTCAAGTAAATGACGCCTGTTGTTGTGCAGGCCACAATCAAAATCGTCTCATGTGGAAGTTAACGTCCGTGTTGAAAGTCAGGCTGTGAAACAATTCAGCCACTTAGACAAGTCACATTTAATTACATCTCCCATCTACCCAAATAGAAGTAAAACGGGAGTGTGTTTGATTTTTGAACTAGTTTGTTATCTTGATTGCGTGTAATTGTACAGGATGCCACCCGAGGCGAGAAAGTTTTTTTCTTTTTTTTTTTTTGCATTATTGAAAAGCTTTGATTTTGGCGAAGAAAAGATTGCGCTTTGATTGTGGGACAATTAATAGGAAGGCTTACAGTTAAGAGTCAGCTAATGAAGCCTGTTTAATATGCTTCCCCGATAGCATGTGGTGCTCAGTATTATCATCACAGCCCAAACTAGTAGAGAGGTCAAGACATACACCCTTGGAGGAGTACTTTGTCTACTCAATAAAGAGTGTGTTTCCTGATGCCTAACGGTGTACATGCACCACTGATATCAATCCACCCAGGACCACCAGCGGACCCTCACTTACTCACTTCCTTGGCTTGCTCCATCTTTCCTTCATGCTCAAATTGACACTTGGTGCACAGGCGGGCAGACAGCAAGTAGGAGGGTGGGGGGCCCATCAGCAGCCTCCAGAGATGTGGCCCAGCTGTCAGCCGTCTAATCCAGTCCAACGTCCCCACGAGTCGGGTCTCGAGGCGGAGACGCGCGGCCTCGTCTTCACGCCTTCAGAGGCACGGCAAACAAACGCCGCCTTCGTCAAGCGGCCGCTCTGCTAGTCAAATCCATCTAGGTGGTGCTCCATAAATCAAGTGCAGCCATCTTCAAAGACTACTTCATGTTATTGTGTGAATGTCGAGAGCGGGGCATTCACCTCGATATTGTTGTGTTGTCTAAAAAAAATTGTCCTTTTGATTGCCTGCTTAACTCAAGTTAGCAAATATGCTTCCTTTCCCTAATCAATAGCGCTAATCAATGCTTCTGCTAAGATCCTTTTGACTACAATAGCTTGTGTTAATTAAAGCAGACATTCAGCCATTTCCTTTAATGCTCCTCTTCATTAGTGTTGTGTCGTACTACCACAAGCATTAACTTACATATCTGCAAAGATATAGCAAAGAGAGCAATGCGCTAATGGAATGTTAGCATTGCACTGAAGTATGAGGCATCGTCAGATCATAATTACGCAAACCTGGCAGTCAAGCTGGTCATAAAAAATAAAAAACGGCGCCAGTCACTCGTTGTTCTTTCTGCTTCTAATAACCGTGTCCAAAAATGTTGCATCGTCAACATTTAATTTGTAGCTGTCTATCACGTTTATGTCTCAACAATGTGAACAAAGCACATTGTGTCTCTTTGCCATACGTGCAACTGTTAGCATTGTTGCCATGGAAACAAGAGTTAAACCATTGACGGCTTCTTTTATGCACTTTAGAAGCAGTCATATCGACACTGTGTTCTCTTCGATCATCGGACCTGGGTTAAAATACTGTACTCTTAACATTCTGTATCAATCTGTGTACAGTATTTACATTTATTTGATAGCACAAAGGGGGAAATCTTGCTTGTTTTAAATTATGGATATGTTTCTGTGTGGTTCCTGCATGCTCGGGGCACAGACGTGGGCACGCGTGTGCGTTTTTTCTTTTTTCCGTGCCTTTTGTGCGTTTCCCCACGGCATTCCCAATATCAGTATTCCCGTAGACGTGTTTGAAGTGTTTGAAGCTACATTGCCATACCTTGGAACATGACAGTAAACATGGCAGAAGCTTTTGCTCCTGAGAGGAGCAGCCATTCGCGCCACCCGCCTCACAAGTATGTGACGGGTGTACAAACCAAACCAGTCGGGCCACATCGTCAGCCGAGGACCCTCTGCTCTCTCTTTTGCTCTCACTCGCAGGCGGAGCTGTGCTGACTCGCTGGAAAAACAAAAGAGGGAACGTTAACACCGGATGCCAAACGCGGGCTCGTGACAAGTTATGGCACCCGCTTAACTGCTTATCTGACCTAGCAACAGTACATACGCTACAGATATCCTATTCGAATGTTTTCCCTGCGTTTCATCCCCTGGAAAATCACTAGTGTCTGTTTCCCGCATGCTTCCCAGGGGAAATTAAGAGGCGCACTATGTATCTCTGGAGGAATCCCACCAAGAATGAGAATAAAGGAGGCAGCATGAAAGAGCAGTGTTGGCATGAGCGAGTTATTGGGCTAGCAAAGGGACTGTCGGCACATCAGCTACAGCGCGGCTGTTGAACAAGACACAAACTAGAATCATTTACCCCTGCCATCCTGACACCGAGCATTTCAATGTAAGTAAACGCACGTATACAGTAGTGTCGGGAAGTTTCACATCAGAGAGGATTTGGCGGCGGATTACGCGGACATGAGAGAGCTTTGAACGCCTCTCGCAGGTTACTGAGAGAAGTAATTTGTACTATAGACCTTTTCAGTTTCAGATGGCTCCGATGGCAAGTAAATAAACCATTCTGTCATGTGACCAAGGCAAGTGTCAATTGAAATGATGTTACATGAGGTAAATGAAAGAATAGTGGCCATCATTTACATTTAAGTAAGGCAAGTTGATTCAAAATTAGAAAGTCTACTTGAACAAAAAACAATTACTATGCCGGCCTACACCATACATCAGCCAGGAGGCGTGGCCTACAATGTTAAAAATATCTTAATATAGTATAAAATATGTATAATATTGGTAATATAATTTGTTTGTTTGCACTAGAGTCCTGGGTTTTTGATTTTGACTTTTGAGACAATAAATATTCTCAAATTACATTACAGGCATTTCATTACATTACATCTTGGTTTTGTCAAACTCTATTTAGCTTTGCTTCGAGACAAGAAAATACAGTTAGGTGTTATGCTTAATTTGCATTTAAGAAATAAAAATTCTTGATTATATAATGAAAAGAAAATTGTTCATTCGATATACTGTATTAAAAAAACAAAAAAATTGCTCCACAAAATTAGAAATTTGCTCCTCAAATTGATTCGCAAATCTGCATTCGCAGAGATTTTTTTAAATGATTTTGAGCCTTGATTCAGACATAGTTAACATGATCACTGAGGACTCAGGCTAATTAACAGATTTTTCTGTTGCTCAGAATAAAGGCACAGATGAGCTCTGTTGACCCTCAAATGGAGAGCATGTTGGAGGGCTGACATTAGCTAGCAGGCTAGCCATTGTTTTGCTGAATTACGCAAAGACAACCCACCCCAAACATTTTACACATACCTATGATGAATAGCTTCCATAAATCCGATGTTAGCGGTTTGGTTCACTTTAGAAGTCCTCTTTGTACAATCCCATCCACTAAATTGATCCTCACCCACAAGTTCTGGATTATTATTCATATTTTATTAAGGAAATTGAAAAAAAACCAAAATCAGGGTTCAGTGTCTTGCCCAAGAAGACTTCAACAGCGATCACAACCTGTGACACTTTGGTCACGGGACAATCTACTCTACCAACTAAGCCACAGCCATGAATATGGGACTTAAAAGTACTGCGTCATCAGAAACATACTGAGGTAAAGTACAGATAACCGAAAAATCTACCGAAGCCCAGTAACAAGGTATTTGTACTTCATTACTTCCCACAACCACCCACAAGCACGATCCATTTTCTAACCGGAAAACCGACCACTCTGTTACCGAGGCGAGCGGAGTATCTTGTGTGTTTTGTTGTCATTTCAAAATTGACGGAGAATGCCAGGAAGCGAGCTTTAGGGGATGTCGAAGGAGTAGCAGGCTGGTTCAATGAGGTCAGGATGACAGTGAAGAACAGATGAGGTGGGGACGACTAGGAGTGTTTTGTGGTGCAGGGTCGGAGTGAAACTAGGCCAGTGTCCAGACTCGGAGCACCAAAGGCACACCCCCGGTCCCCGGACGTTCCGTGTCAGCCCTCTGACAGGGCTTCATGTGGGACTTCAACACAGAGTTTTCCACCAGCAGACGCTTCTCTGAAGAATACCCCTCCCTCCTCTTCTTCTTCCTCCCCCTCCTCAGCAGTCAGAGTTTTGAGGAGAAATGCTCTCGTTACAATAAGGAGGTCACATGGCATGGGACCCACGGCTTTTGAGTGCCGCCTCCTCTTCTTCGACTATCTCAAGACATTTGTGCAAGTCGTGTGTGTGTGCCCCCACTCCTGCAAGAAGTGCGGTAAATACAAATGTTGACTCCATATTGTTGATTTCTACTCTGAATGACAAACTTGTTGTCAGACTTCATCAGGCGCTTTGTTACTTTAACATTAAAGCCTTGTTAGAGATATAAAGCCTCCATGGGGGTCCCTGGTGAGTGAAGCCGCTGAGAACACCCTTAAACTAAACAACCTTCCAGTGGGAGCACTTCTTCTCTGAAGATAGATGTTTAATTATCTCTGATTGTTTAGTCCGGGAGAGGAAACGCTTTCATTCCCTCTCGTTTGTCTTAAAAAGCGTGTGTGTATTTATGAGAATGACATCAAAATGAGGAGTCGGAGCGCTGTGTCTTTTACACTCAAATGCTGGGACGTTCTCTTAACCTCCCCCCCGCTGAGTAGCTGTGGATTTTGAGCAGATTGGGATACTTTTACCCAAGGTTGGGTTGATTATTTTAACTCAGCAGATTAGGTTGAAGACTGGATTTGGGCGGTCTGAAGAGCTGAAGCTGGTCACCGTTTTGGACAGAAGATATCTCAGAAGATATTGGTGGTGGCTGGATGGCTCGGTGGGTAACACCGACACTGATGACCTTGGACACAGGGATTGGAGTCCAAACCTTGGTGAGGGCGCCAGCCCAGCCGTGCAAAATGGGCGAGCTGCAGGAAGGGCACATTCAGTGTGAAATCTAAGCCAAATATATTGTACTATGTGAATGACTTGCTGTGGCGACCCCCTGATAGGGCAACCACAGCTATACTGATGACCTGGTAATCCATTTCTCGGTAGCTTTAACTCACCAGTTTGGATAGTTTTTACCCCTTGTTGGATCGAAATCTTGACCCAATGTGCTGGGTCAAATTCTGAACTTAATGCGCTGGGTATAAATAACCCAGCACGGGCTTGTTCTCTTTTGGGTTAGCTATTTCACCCAATCTGGGTTACTATCGGCCCAACATTTCAAGAGTATCCAGGTCATTGTTTAAAAGAGATTTGTTTGAGTGCAATGTAAGTGTCACGATTTGTTTTTGACTAGATTATAGTTATTTTTGTTTCATGTTATGTCTTGTGTCCTTTGTTGCTTCTTTGGTTTTTTTGTTTCCACCTGTTCTCGCCAGCCCTGTTCCTCGTGTCTTCCAATCAGCTCCCTCAGCCACTCATGTCTTGTCCAGGTGTTCCTCGTTGTCTTGTCAGTTGGCTTGTATTTGGGTTCATTGTTTCTTTCTGTCTTTGTTGGATCGTTGTCGCTGTCACATTGTCTCATTGTCATTGTTACTTGTAGTGGTGATTGTTTTGTTTCCTGGTGTTTCTTAGTGACTTTGAGTTGTTTTCTTTTTTTTTTAACTTTGTTGATTTTGTTTTTGGGGTTCTCGCCAATAGCCTTGCTAGTGGTTTTTGTTGATAAATTGTTTTGTTCAGTACACTCTGCATTGCTGCCTTGCTTCCGTGCATTTGGGTCCTCAGCCAAGCACATCCGTGACAGAAAGTCAGGTGTAGTGTAGAAAGGCTTGGTGTAATGTAGTCTGGTGTTTGCTTTCATGGGTTAAAAAGCTTTCAATGTTGTTTCGGGCCTTTGCATTTTTTTTCACACACTGGGGTCATATTTGCTGGTGAGGTCAAGCCCACAATTACTTACAGTTATCTGCTGCCCAGCAAAATCCATATGTATGTGCCCTGTGATTGGCTGCCAGTCCAAGTTGTATCGCAACACCAACATCACAGTGTTAATATATTTTTTCTCCACAAAAATTCCAAGTCCTACCATTTTTACAGAATAAATACTTTTTCATCATAATATTATAACATTATTGTAAGATTGCAAGTGGTTTCTAAAACAAAGTAGAAATTTCAAGATCATGAATTTCTCATTCTATCAACATTTTGTCTCAAACATGACTTTTACTGCAATGTTCTATTTTTGCATTATTTTGTCAATACCTCATTACAACTTTTCTCATAATACTACATTTCAACATTTTTCTCATTAGGATTTATTCCTCATAAAATTTGTATTTAGGATCCAGATGATTTCATTTCATGCAAGCACTTAAAATAAGATTGCGTAAATTCAACACACCACTTTTTTTGGTGTATTTCAATATAGCGCTAATATTTAATATCTTAAAGGCCTAAATGCAACAACAGATTGTATTTTTCTTCTAATAAAATTATTTTGTTTCTCATTGAGTGTAATGATTTAATCTTGCAGTTATTCGTGACCCATTCATCACATAGTCCCACCTGATGCCATCAACCATATACGCCTATGACGCTAACTAGGCCAACAATTTTCCCGCGTGAATATGTATTTTTTTGAGCAGAATGAAGTGATAATTCATCATTATTTAATGATCCTGTATGTCACACACGGCGCAGGTGGCGGCGATATTGATGATCTCGCTCCCCCTAACTTCTTTGGTGACCCCATATTTGTGCCTTTTCTGGTGCTGTCTTCTCTCAAGCTCACCTCTCTTTCTGCTTCTCCTCTGTTTTATGACACTTGGAGCTGGCACACATCCCGCTGTCTAATGGAGGTGTGTATGTGTGTGTGGGCGATGTTTAGGGAGGTGAGACCTTCTCTGGGACACACTAATCAGCTCCCAACCAAGAAGGCCCAGGCCGGACAGGTGAGTGGAAGCATATGGTACAACCACTTTAGTTTGAGGGTCATCCTTTATGTCTCAGTCAGACCCAATCACCCTGGAAAATGTCCTCGGTTCCTAGTTTTCCTGTGGGGGGGTTTCAGGGCAGCTCGGAGGGAGGGAACCAAGCAGATGCTCCACCAAGGGAGACCAAGCGCCCGCCCACCCCGGAATGTGCCTCCCGCCAGCCTCGTGTGTGTTAACCTTTTCTTTTAATTAACGCCGTACCGGCTCCCGGCTCCCGCCACCGTGGTCCGGAGAGAGGTTCCGTGGGCTTATGCAACTGTCAGGGACGTGCAGGGAGAGTCACGGGGGAGCCGCAGAGTCAGTGGGCTGGTGGGAGCGAAAAAGGTGAAGAGGGGTGAGGAGGAGGAGGAGGCCAGGATGAATAATGCGCACATGGCGTCGCCCGGGAGCGAGAGTCAGCCCTAATCCTTCCGGGCACGTATTATCCAACATGCCTTCATGGAAGTGTTCGGCACAGCTGCCGGTTTTCAAGGGATAATGTGCCGGAGTAAATTGGACCTGCTGAGGAGGAGAAGATGGCTGCTCTCATTTGCACTACTGCTCATTGCTCTCACAACCAGATTTTTATTGAGGGGCTCTAGTAGTCACTAACTACCCATGTTCCACAATTACAAAGGGGAACAATGAAAAAAAAAGAGAATACATTCATAAAATTGTGAAACTTAAGTCAGAATTGTAAGAACAGAAGTCATATCATGAAGAATACTACACCACTAAAGTAATTTGACTCTGAACTTTATAGATGTTTTGTAAGAAACAAAACAAAAGAAAGAGTCACAATATGAAGAAGTCAGCATGACAACAAATAAGATGCAATTTTAGTAAGACTTTCATACATCACTATTTTGCAAAGATATTAAGTAAAAGGATATGATGAAAAGAATCTTACATCAGTTAATCTGCCATATACAGATATACGTATATATATATACGTACTAGCATTTTTTTTTTCTTAGAAACAGTTTTTACCGCTGCAACAGTTCAGTAAAATTAATTACTTTTTAAAAGGAACTCTGTGGGGCAGGTCTTTACCGTTATTGATCAAATTCTATTAATTGTCATTGATCTAATTGTATGAAAATTATATCTGCATATAAATGCATACTGTTTATGAATATATAAGTGAATATACAAAAAATAAAATTTTGAGCATAAATAATAATGATAATTATAATATTCATAATATGATGGATACTACTTTGATAAAGTTGCGGTTTCAATCAGACTTATGTATTTATTTTGTGAACAAAAAATAAAAATGTATCATATGAGGAAAAAAGTGGTAGTATTAAAACAATGAAGCTTTAGTTTTAAGCATAAAAGAAATTTGCACAAATAAGGAAGAAACAAGTTATCTGAGTTATGAAGCATGTGATGTGTCCTCATTAGAGCTGCATCTAATGGTTATTTTAATGATCGATCGATCTGATGATTTTTTTTATTCGGATAAAACCAGTTTTTAAGTTTCATCCCTTGATTAAAAATAAGACATTATTTCAAATGGCAAAACTCATGAAATACATAATAGTAATAATTATACACAGTACCGCCATAGGATATATGATTACGTAACAAAATAGCATAATTGTTGCAAGTATCTTAATTTCATCTTCTGTTTTTTTTTTTCATGTGTTGAAAGGTTACTGTTACTTGGCATTGCCAAGAGTTCTTTTAAACTCTGGGATGTTTTTTTTGTGTGTCTTTTATGACCATGTTGGACTGTGGTACCACCCCCGGGAGGGATTGTCTTTCTTGGCGTGTGGTGGCCATTTTACAGTGGAGGTCAAAGCCATTTCAGAAGAGGACATAAAAACCAGCAGAATGATTTTTGATCGCGCTGTGAATCTACCACGTTGTGGCTAAATGGTGCCAGGTGCCAACTGCACATCTTTGTGCATGTTTAATGTAAACTTGTAAAGAATTCAACTATATATATGTGTGTATATATATATATGTGTGTATATATATATATGTGTGTATATATATATGTGTGTATATATGTGTGTATATATATATGTGTGTATATATATATGTGTGTGTATATATATATATATATATATATGTGTGTATATATATATATATATATATGTATGTATGTATGTATGTATGTATGTATGTATATGTATATATATATATATATATATATATATATATATATATATATATATATATATATATATATATATATATATATATATATATCCACAAAGGAGGCTATGTTTTCATTTGAATTTGTGAGCAATCACAAAAATTGCATACTGTGTTACGGTATTACCCATCAAGTGTGAAATTAAACAGTCAAGTACTGTAAATCTTTATCTGCCTTATTCCAAAAATGTGTCTGTGAGAGAGCCCTTCTGAAATTTGCCAAATTGTGTCATCACAATTTTAATTTACATAATAACCTCCCACACAACAAATTTCTTTGTCCACGGCTTGGCAGCTGTAGGCAGGAAGTACAGAGAAGCACTATCATGTCAAAGCCAAAAGGTAAGCAGAGCAGCTGTGCTTGCACAAATTAGCGTCAGCCAACACTTTTTCGAGTGTGAAATTCTGACAACCGGCACATATTCAAATGTTCGGCTAAGTTGTGGACGTGGAGGTGTGGGGGAATTTGCATTTGGAGGTCTCATGTGCTGCACTGGATACACGGATTGTGTAATTTGGCCGCTTGGTGACGAAGTACTTCCTTCACGAGTGAAAATGCAGTCGACACTTTCGTAGTTGGGAGGATGTGGTGAAATTAGAAAGCTGTTGCTATATTTGTTGCACAAACCTTTTTTCTAAATAGTTGCTAACTGGATCGGAAAAGTTGCTAAATTGGCAATATATATATATATATATATATATATATATATATATATATATATATATATATATATATATATATATATATATATATATATATATATATATATATATATATATATACATATTGGCAAGTAGATGAGTTGATGTTTACAGTACACTGCCAGGCCACAACGTGACTTAGCATTTTTAGTGAGTAGTTCACACAAACACTGCACATAACTCTGAACACTAACGTTAGCATCAGTGCTGTCAAGTCAAATTTATTTATGTAGCCTTTAATCACAGGAAAGTCTCAAAGGAATTCACATATGCACCAGATCATATACACGACATCCCCTGATCTTAAACCCCAGGAGGGCAAGGAAAAACTCAAAAAAACCCATCTGGGGAAAAGTGAGAAACCTTGAGAATGGACCACAGATGGGGGAATCCCCCTTCCAGGATGTTCAGGCTGCAATGGATGCCGAGTGGGCAACACAGAACACACATTAAAGTACTATACAGTGTTTGTTAAAGTGATGTGAAAGTTAATCAAATGAAGTGCTGCAGGAAGATGACATCGGTGAAGTGAGCAGGGGCCCAATGGTCAATGTAGAAACCTCCATAGCAGCGCCTCCGAGGATGTGGTCAGCAGTGCTAAGGCAAGAGTGGTTCTGGCTAGTCAACCAACATCATAGACCACAAGTTGGTTATCTGGGCTTGCTGTGGCAATGCCACAGATGCTATTTCCCATTACACACGCGCATGCAAAATTGTTGTTTTATGACTATTATATATTGCTGCTTTAATAGGACTATTAATGTTGCAGTCCTGCGGCGCAGGTCGTGATGTGGCAAGCCGGCCGAGTTTTATGATGAAGTAAGCGAGCGGGGGAACGTTGCCAGGTCCTTCCCCTCACGAAGACCCAGAGCAAGGGCACTGTCTCCCCAGCCCCATAGATCAGCCAGCCCTGAATGTCAAAGCGCACAGCAGCCACCGTGGTGCCAGGAGTCCCCCTCTCTCGCCGCCTCTCTGGCCCGTGATCTGCTGTCTGGTGACACCACTGCGCTAATGACCCGGTCTGGGAGTTGCTCTGTGGGCTCCTTGGCTTGGGAAGATGGAAGTTGTGGATATCTGACTGGAAGGTCACTTTCGAGGAGGACCATTCACTCCGTATTACAGCTACAGCAGAACCTGTAAAGCTTAACGCATTCTGACTTGGAATAGTGGGTTGAGAAATACTAAAGTTTCCTCATTTACTATAGGTTGGCATGTGCAACAGTGGCACAACAGTGGCACAGTTAATTTCTCATGAAACCAGATGTGGAAGTTGATCTACTAACTGGGCGCACCCAGGGTCGCAACATCCAAAGGGGCAATGTTGCTACGATGTTCATTTTGTTCATTCTGGATCTGGGAAGAGTCAATGCAAATAGATAGTACTAGCAATGGGGATTTGTCAAACCTCAAAACAAATGTGATGGCGGCTTTTGCGTCTTTAAATACTGCATCATGAATGTAAAATGAGAGGCAACGAGGAGAACTTTTCGGCTTATGTATATATTTTTGAAATGCCAGAAACAAAAATGATTATAGCATAGTCTGTTGAACAGTGAAATTTTGGGAATTTGGGGAATTTTCAAAATAATTTTTAAAGAATATTCTAAAATATATTTGAAAAAAATAAAGTTTGCTTTTTGTTTTGTGTTTGGGAGGCGTCCCCCATTTTTCATGGAAAATGCTCATTGGAGGTTTATCTGTTTTTAAAATAATTTTTTGGGTTAAAAAAAACAGCTCTATGCCGGTCCGGCGGCCCCTGTCCCCCACAAAGCGCAGGGATCCACTGTACTTCTTTTATCTAACTCAGTCATCTTTGTTTGCCTCTTCCACTAACACTTCCAATTCCATCACTTCAAATGTCATTTTGCACTTGCTGTACTCTCGCATGTTCTCTATGTTGTATGGTAAACCAACAGAGCTACATAAAGTGCAAAATGGTCTTCTAAATACTAATTAACCAATCACTTAAAATAAACTACACCTATTGCCAGCAGGGCACATAATTTGGTAGAGCGCACCAACAATTTTCTTGTAAGTATTATTATTAATTTAGTGTATTTACATGCGGTAGGACCACCCTCTGAAACATCAACATTTCATCAAGACAATCAATTGGGCATGTAATGTATTATAATTGACACTTGAGGTAATTTGACAGAAAATGTTAAAGACAAATCACCTGGGAAATGTTTCATATAATCGAAAAATGCATAATATGTCACATTAAAGTTTTTGGATGAACTCCAAATTGTGCTTTGACTGTACCTTGCTGACTTCCATCAGTTTTCGAGGATGTGTGACTGAGGGCGTGGCTTCCTTTCGGCTTCTTTATGGAATCACTATCTTGAAGTCAAACTCCACGCACATGATCACTTTTGCTCCAGTGTTTAATTTCTCAAGAATTTGGATGAGAACAAAGTTGGAAAGCCGCACTCTCGCTCCAGCTCGCCAACTTGTAATGTTTTTCTTTTTTTGTTCTTTGTTTTAATCAGTTTAAGACAAGGCCTAAGCGCAACACTCTCAGTCACTTTACCATCGTAGCTGTTTTTCTTTTCCGCTCAGCCTCAGGAGTTTGGCTTGTTAGAAGAGAGTGTAAAGTCCCCGGGGGGTGCTCCTTCTGGTGATGGGGGCGCTGCCTCGACCTCACTCATGCCCGGTGTGGGTGGCGTTCCGACGGGGGAGCGCGCACACAGCGGAGAGTCGGACTGGAGATGGTGATGTGTCTGGTGGGCTCTCGTAGGACGCAGCCTTATTCTCGGGGTCATGCATTCCGGCAATGTCTGTAATTACAAGCAAGTGAGGAGGAGAAGGAAGGAAGGAAAAAAAAAAAAAGTTGAATATTTCGCCTTTCTCGAAACGAACGTGTTCAGCTCCTCAAGGGAGGCATTCACATCTCAGACTTCTGCTAGCTGGATGGGTTTTAATGAGGCAAGTCAAAGTGTGTGCGTGTGTGTGTGCATGTGTGTTTGGTGCACATGCATGTCTGTGTATGTGCCCTCCTCTAACAAGCATAATTGATCGACTGCATTTTTAAGACGCCGTTTTTCACCATTTATAAGCGAATTCTTCTAAATAGCCTTCAGTGATTATTACTTTCTTCAGAAGTCATCACGATTCAAACTTTCTTTGAAAAGTTAAGTCATGACTTTTAGGTGGGTTTTTTTCTTCATGTTATGTTGTACTTTTTTTGGGGGGAGCCAAATGGACAGAGGACGAAGAGGCCACAGGTCACGGAAAAGCCTCCAGTTGAGGGCAGAGGATTCTGGGAGTCGAGCAGCTCGTCCCCGCTGAGAGACAGAGTGGAGGTTGAAATGTTGCAGCGCACACATGCAGCTTCTTAGTTTTTGTACAAACATTCTCTGGCGCCAAGCTCCTAGTCAAAAGATTTAAAGACCCCCAAAGTGAATTCAAATATTTCTTTCTAAATTCAAGTACATGTTTGAAGATCATTGTTGAAAACATGCAAAGATTGACAGCTATGTAGGACTGAATTGTGGAGATATATCGTTAAAATATCTTTCACCATTTCAGTTTTCGTGATTTTTTTTTTTTTTTTTTTTTTTTTGTGCATTGGCCAACATGGTGTCAAGTGATTCACTTTGGAGTCCAGAATGAGTCCCTCCTCCCTGACTTTATAAGAACTTGAGTGCCTTTGTTCGCATCAGTAACTATGTAGTAAGTTATTTAGTTTTTAAGAAGAAGTCAACACCCCCAAAATTCTTTGCAATAATATGTTCTCTGCGCCTTCACTACTCTAAACACGACATTCTGATTATTGCCTTTGTGGAATATGAGTTAAACAGCAAAATCCACCCGTTTTTAGCCATCTCGGGGGCGGCCATTTTGTCACTTCTGTCACCTGAAAATGACATCACAGTTGCTCAGGGTTCATGTAACAACCGATCACGGCTCACCTGTTTTCTGAAACGGAGTCATGATTGGTAGTTACCTGAGGCCTGAGCAACTGTGCCGATCGACTATACCCTGTCAATGCCAATGTGACATCACAGATTAAAAATTACATACTGTAAAATGGAATGCAATCTGTTTCCTATATAGTCATGTGCGTGTCCTGCCAATTAAATCGCAAAAAATCATCAAGTATATTTTGCCAGAAGACCAGTTTCAAGAGGCTCTTAACTGAGGAGAAAATTACCAACTCCAGACAACAAATGTATCTAAAAATTGCATGTGCATGAACCATTACAATGCTATGAAAGGCACATAATAATAGAATGGTAACTTTGTAACAAGTAATAGATTTGAACATTCAATAAATATCAATCCAAACTGAGTTTTATTATTCAGTAGTATTTATTTTTCAATTAGAAAAATGTCCATTACACTTAAAGCAAGTAATACTGATATATGGCGTTGTATTTTTCCTTATATCCATATTTTTTAAAAATATTAGGCATTTCATCCTTTTTTTGTCTTGTATCTTCCAATTCGGAGAAACAAATTTATTTGTGCTGTTTATCCTTGTTCCCATTTGTCCCCCTCCTGTAAAAAAAATGCATATATGATTGTTTTCCCTTCCATATTTCAAAGACAATTCCTGGGGGATAAACAGTGTCAGACAGTTTTTGGAGCGTCTTGAGCAATATTCCTCACATGACGTAGGGGGAAAAAAAACTTGTGGTTAAGGGAGTATTGAGTAACTTTAGAGACTGGAAGCAAGTCAACCCTTTTCCTAGTTACTTTGTCACTAATGAAAGTAGCAAAAAGCCCTGGAGGATGTTTGTTTGTATTTTAGAGAGCACTGGATGTGTGGTGGTGGTGGTGGTGGTGGTGGTGGGGGGTCTAGGTGGTAAAACTTTGGGAGAGACGTCTGACAGTGTGCCGAGACAGCGAGGGGGAACTTTGAGGGGAAGCGTTGTTGGGATTGAAGCGTTAAGGCGGCTGAGACCTCCTGACAGAATCCCAGCGCCGACAAATAGACCTTTCATATATGCGTGTTTACCAAGTTTACTGTAGTTTGTGAGGCCTTTGAACGGAGCAAAGCGCCTCACGTCAATCCCTGTCACGCTTTGTCTTATTGATCTTTTGGTTTGTGTGGCAACGTGTGGGTGGGGTGTGTGTGCGTGTGTGTTGGTAGGGGGGCTCATTTGAGAAGCAAAGGGTGCAGATTAAATAAAGGATGAAAATTGAGCATGTAAAATGAGGGCTTTCCAGGTGTATGTAGGTCACAAGTCCCTCTTTAATGCTAGTTTTAAGCAGGATGCGCACAAACCGATTTGAACATCTTCACCGATGTTGAAAACGTGAGCGACCCCTCAGATGATGAAGAAAAATAATCACGTGTGCTTCTTGTTTTTATGTGTGGTGGACTCAATATCTCCTAAATCAGGTGTCTTTTGTATTTCCAAGACTAACCTGTGAGTGGCAGTATGGTGCCACAGGGCATCCAGACTAGCAAAATACAAAGAAGAGGAAGCAGAAGAAATTAAGATGCCTGTTAGCTGGTTTCGAGGCAGGCGCGGAGCCACGGGTGGGCCTGGGTGTGTACAAGCCCACCCAGATTGACACACTGCCCACCCAGTGAGATTCATGAAATATATACTTTAAAATTTTTTGTAAATTATTATTAATCTCCGAAGGACCAAACTGTGTTTTTACATACATTTTTTAATTTCTTTCTGCTATTTGGATCTTATTGAAACCTAATTAGAAGAAAAACTAAGCATCGTCTTTTTGTTTTTTGTATTGAATTGTACTGTATTTTGTATACTGTATTTTGACTGTAGTATGCAATACTCTTCTGAGACCACAAGATGGCAGTGTAAGTGCCCACATATGTGTCCAAAACACCCACAGTTCCACGGTGCACACGCTTGTCGACACAAGAGCTAGAAAGTGTTGTCCACATATGTGGCCACTAAGCCTGAGGAGGTTAAATCATTTTTGAATTTGTGTTTCCTTGTGTGTGTGTTTTTTTATTTTTTATTTTATTGAATATTAAGAATGGCATAATTGTGGTTGTCTAAGGAAGATCTGAACTTCATATTATTCAGTTTGTCATTTTATTTGAATATACGACATCGGGACAGGAGGATTGTGCTCAGTGAGAGTAATATTCAGGCCCACCCATTAGCCACGTTCTGGCTCCGACCCTGTTTTGAGGTCATGTTTAATTCTAGTTTGCTCACACTATCACACTGTCATCGTATTTATCCACGCCCACTGAAAAAAATGTAACACGGCTGATGTTATATTTGGATTGCCGAGTGAGTGCGTGTGTGGGTGGAACTTCCATCTTTTGCGGTCCACAGCGAAATTTATTGCTTGGTTGAGGAGACAACAAGTTAATTTTTTATTTTTTTTATTTTTGCTTTTATGGCCAACAGTAACCATTTGTTGTCTCAAATAAAGTGGCACTTCAATACTTTACAGTAATTCCACACTCCATCACGGTTTTGAGTTCACACTCCCACTATTTGGAAGATTTTTCTTTTTTGGTACAGTTGGTAAATCTATTTTATACTGACTTTTGTTTATTTTGGGTGTAATTCCACTATTGACTACTAGGTGCTATTTAATTTGACATTGCAAATTTGAAAGAAGAATGATAACAGGAAGTATTTCAGGTCAGCCTAGTTTTTGCTGAAGGTTATTTTAGGTCAACCCTCTTCAATCTTGTTTTTTATGTCTACAAAAAGCAACGGCTATAGGGTCATTTTTATAAAGTCCATCTTTATAACAAGTGAAACCCTGTAAAAAGTTGCAAAACAGTTAACCCGCATTGCCCCTAATACATGATAAACATTTTTGGGGATCATTACACCACATTTTTAAAATCTATTTAGTATGTGCGGGTATGTGTAATTTAAGGACCCCCATCATAATTTTTCTATTTCTTTGCTTTCTGCTAGCACTTGTGTGTACTGTAGTGTCTATACAGTAGAAACTCAAAATTGAAATGTTGGGATACCCTATAGAAGAGAGACAGTTTAATTATGTACTCACATCATTAATTTTAACTGTTGACTTTTATGGTGTGTGTTTTGCTTTTACAAAGTCAGATTGCTCTGAACTAAAGGCCATCAAACAGTGCTGCTATTTTCCATCCAACGCATTAGACTGGAACAAAAAATCTGATAAAGGCTTAGTCGCCACCAATAATTTTTTAAATGTAAAAGATCGTACAGATTTTAGATTCAGTTCGGCTAAGTGTCCAAACGATTGCTCTCCATGAATTCTGCCTAGCAACAAGAGGCCCTGCAAACTTTGTAGGTCGTGTCGTATCTTAATTGTATGGTATATATCGCATCCCATTGTATCTAAGTGTACCCAGTTGCATCTATCTGGATCACACTTTAGTATTGTCTCTGCGTTTTCACTCAATCGTGTTCCCCTAACATATTACCTGCTCTGAAAAACTTGGAAAAGTCCAAAACTCACATGGTCCACACGAAGTTGCATCATTCAGGTCCTCAGCAGGCCACGGGAAGGCCAAAAGTAAGTTCACAAACGTATTTTTCTCTATATTTGATGATCAACAATGAGGAGTGGTTCAAATCTTGGCACAGTTTAGTTACCTAAATTATTTTTGGGGGATGTTCTTTCTTTACTTTTAAAATACATTTTTTGTTGACTCACTGTAATGTTTTAGTATCAAATTGTTATTATCATGGATGTGAATATATTTCATGCTAATTCTACACTGAAAACTCAAACTTGTTAAATGAGGACTTTCCATACAGTAAGACAGCGACATAAAAAGTAACATTGCCTATAGATGGGCCAATCGGCTTTGTGCAGATCTTCACAATACACATTTTGATTAGTCAATGTATTATCAGATTTAAAGTTGAGGGGAAAAAGCACAAAATTTAGAAACATTTTGAATTACAAAAAGCAAACAGCAACTATTTGGTTAAATGGCCTGCATACTCTGTCTGTCTGTCTATCTATCTATCTATCTATCTATCTATCTATCTATCTATCTATCTATCTATCTATCTATCTATCTATCTATCTATCTATCTATCTATCTATCTATCTATCTATCTATCTATCTATCTATCTATCTATCTATCTATCCATCTATGAAAATGAGAATCATCAAAACCAAAAAAATACAATGTCGTGTTATGAGATTACACCATGCATTTAAAGCTATAAAAGTTTATGTGTGGGGGGGAAAAGTGTATGACTGTGTGCGTGCATGAATGAAGGTAAATGTGTCTTTCTTCTTCCACCAGAAGGGGGACCAGTCTGTCTGCCGTACAGGCTGATCGACGGACGGAGTGTCCGCCGTCGGCCTGCAGGAAGAGGCGACGCCAGCCAGCCAGCCAGCCAGCCAGCCAGCCAGCCAGCTAGTCAGCCAGGCCCATTTTGTGGGGCTGGGAGCGCGACTCCGGATCCGGGGACCGATGTGAATCCAGGCGTCCACATCTTGCGGCGCTCCCTCGGATTTTAATCATGCCTCTCTGTCTGTGTGTGAGTGCAGGCAGGCTGACAATGATTTCCTCAGTGATTACGTACAGAGCGAGTCCCTGCGGGGTAGGGGCCCCCTCTGGAGCCATCCTGATGGCTTTGGGGGCCTTGCTTCCATTTTCCATTATTATGTGGACTACCGGAGCGACAGCGCAGTCCAAGACCTTGCAGGTTTGTGATGAGGAGGGAGCTTCCATCTTCTCTCTGCTTCTTCATCCTCCTTTTAAGAGCAATTTAGACATAGACTCGGAGCACATCCGCGCACCTAATTCTACATTAGCTCTACTCCTCTGACGCGCGACTACTTTTCGTGTGCTTAGCTGGATATCCCCCCAAAAGTCTTATTTAGTCGTTTTTTTTTCTTTTTTTTTTTACGGAAGGGTGTTTTGTTTTGTTGCACGTTTTTTTCTTTTGCACTCTCATAACGGAGAGGTGTTTTCCACCACCGCGGATTATTATGATGACGGTGGCGGGGGGCGAGAAAAGAAGCAAATATTGCGCTTTTTATTCCTGAGCGTGCACACGCGTGACATTTTCACGGGGAATGGCAGCACGTGACGGAACCACCACCAGTTCCAGCACCACCAGAGCCACATTCTCGCACTTTTCCCGGGGAAATTGGACCTTTTAAAAACACGTCTTGTCTACCTGCTCATCACAAAAACAAGAAATTCCACTCCTCCAGATAAAACGCTTAGCGTCGCGCGCCGGTGATGGTAGCGAGACAGCCGCGGTCGAGCCCACGCGCATTTCGAGACGTTTTTGCCACTGAGCCGTTTTACGCACATTGTCAACTTCAACGTTTTGTGTAGGATCATGTCGCGCCGCAAGCAAGCGAAGCCAAGATCCCTCAAAGGTAAGCTGGCTCTCCAAACATTTATTTCCTCTTATTCTTTTGAACAACAACAACAACAGCAGCACCAGCAGGGCGAAACGCTGAAATGTGCTGTATCGTGGACGCATTTCTGCTTGGTGGATATGTTTTTGCGCATGGAAAAATCGTTTTGGACCGGTTCGTTGAGGGCGGGTTTGTGTGTGTGTGCGTGTGCGTGCGCGCGCCCGCGCCCGCGCATACACGCAAACATCTGGAGCCATGCTTAACCAGACAACTTTAAGTAAAGGAATGGCGTGCACGGCAGTCACGTGACCAAAGTAAAGCAAGAATAAGGATGAAAGTGACTTTTTGTATGTATGCGTGTATGTGAGACAAAAAGTTGGGCACATGGTAGAAAATAACTTTAAAGGTTCAACTTTTTTGTACATGTTCAGTGTCTTGCGTGTGTTGGCAATGTGGTCAGAATGCATGCATCCATGCGTATTTTGGTAAAGTGGAGCTCTAGTTCATTGATCTGGCAGCCATTGTATTTTGCTCAGCACACCATATTGTATTCCACAATTTTGTGATCATGCATCGGACCCTTCCCCACTTTTTCCACATCTCCTCGGAAGTCTTCATCACAAAGGAATGCTCTGCAGTACACAGTATAGTGCATAGTGCATAGCAGCCACCATTTGCAATCGATACACCCAAGTCGTCTTCGATTCTTAGATGTCCTATTTTCCCTCTCACACTGCAGCCATTTGTTTTTTTGTTTTTTGTCTTTGTCACTTGTGTGCAATGCCGCCTGCTACATGCTACAAGTGTGTGGTGCACAACATCTGTTCCGACTAGTGTGCATGAGCGAGAGAGAGAGAGCGCGAGTGAGCAAATCAGTATGCAAATGAAGCCAGTTTGTTTTGTTATCGTCATGAAGCGAAATCGGCATTTGCTCGACTTTTACGTCTACATTCCGACCGGCTGCTGCCACTCGGGCCGAAAGAAAGCAGGACGTCATAGATATTTCCTTCTTTCTTTTTTAAAAAAAACAAGGGGGGAACCAGATGTTATTTACTGCTCTTTGTCTGTGTGGCTCCTCTGGGAAGGGGGGCTACACTTATACAGATGTCCACAATAACTTTCCTTGTCATTCCGTCTGCCTTCCTATTGTTCAGAGAGGAAGCGTCGTCATCTCCTCTCTGTCTTTCGAAAATGTATTTTTGCCCGCAAGAGCGTTTTCGCCTGCAGTCTGACTTTTTTCTATGCCGAAAGAACTCTTTACCACGCTTTAGGGCTGGGGTCTCCAACGTGGTGCCCACCAACGATTACATGAGTAGCCCGTGGTCCTGTCTTAAAAATAACTGACTAGTGATGGGACATTGTGATTTTTCTAGGTTGTAGTTATTGTGAGAAATCATTAACACGATCAGCGTATTCTCATAAATGAATAGCAGAGACTACACAGATCTGATCCTCTGGATCGGATCTGCAGATATTTAGCATTTTGTGCAAAATCGGCGATCGGATGTAATGTCAAAATTTACCGATTGACGACATTAGGAAATAATATGGTTACTTTGGGGGGGGGGGTGTCTGGTCCCCCCCCCCATTTTACGTGAATTGAATGTTTATCAACGTTTTGGGGACATTTTTTAGGGTTTGCAGTAATCGTTATCATTTTATCCCACTGCATTTAATGGGTGTCAATTATACGCAAATTTTGGCTATTCGCGGGCCGGGCCGCTCCCTTGTGAAATGCGGGGTTCGACTGTAGTAAATAAACAAGTTGTTTAAATAGATTGGATAGATTGGTCCATCTTCTGATCGGTGATCGCTTACCGTTTTTTTAAAACTCTCTGATCGGTGGTCAGATCCAAAATCCTGATCGTGTATTGATATCGTTCATTATTAATAGCATGTTGTTATCCTTTCGGCTTTTCCCCTCATAATATTATTCAAAGATCATTTGAGCAAATGTGTTATTTCATCAATGCCTATGGAACTGGTAGCCCTTTGTGCATTAATCAGTATCCAAGAAGTAGCTTTCACTTTCAAAAAGGTAGATGAGCCCGGCTTTAGGGGATGTAAACAGAGGTTAGGTTCGATGACAAGCAAATGCGGTTGTTTTGTATTATTTCATTTCGCCGTCTCGTCAGTGTTGGCTGCTTGAGGGAGTCCAAGTCTGCTTTTGGTCCCATCGAGGAGAAAAAAAAAAAAAAGAAAAAAGGGGTGGGGGGGGCAACAATGCAGCTCCCGTTTCAATTAAGTACGCGAGACAGACCGGGCTACGTTATTGCTTGGGGGAATAAAAAACGGAGCAAGGCGACGACGTACGTCATCGGCTTATATGCAAAGGCTTCAACACTAGGCGGTAGTTGTTACTCAAATCTGTGTGACTCCGTGTTGTCCTGATGTGCAAGGTCGAAAACCCGCACGCGACGACTGCCACGTCGCCTGTCCCGACAGCACACTTCTTGAATAAAGAACGTCAGCCAGCCTGGATGTTTTCATTCGACGCACAGACCGCACTCTCAAGGCCCTCGGCACTGACGTGTTTATTGGCGGAGGAGCCGAGTTTCCACGTCGGCCATGTGCATATATAAATATATTTTCCGCGCCATTTGCTTGTAGAGTGCAACGCTTGTCCTGAAATCGGTCCTGTGTCATGTCGGCCTTCAATATTTCATGTTGTGGAGGAGCTGCAATTAGTCTACATGGGTGAACTTTGGGTAGTATGTGAAGTTGATTGAGTCTTCATGTATGGATTGAAGACTTTCAGGGATTTTGTAGAGGTGCATTTCAGTTCCTCCAAAGCTTTGCGACTGCAGCTGTAATTCAAAGATGAATGCCAACGAAATGTGACAAATTGAATGAATTGTAGCATAAGATGAGTTTTAGCATCAATCTGCTCTGTTTTTTGCAGTGATTGCATCACAATCTGCTTGTTTGTTTTTCCGGGCTGTTGACCATTAATGGACCATCGCATAACACTCATTAACACGTCTGTAATATGACACAAAAATACGGTTAGTACAAAAATACACACACCCAAAAAGTTTTTCAATGTATAGTGATGGTATTTTCTCTCAAATTTTTCCAAACTGGATTAAAAAATAAAAACTTAAAAGCATGCAATTTTTTGGGTTGTAAATTTTTACATTGCAATTCCCACCTTGTATCATTTAGATCAGGGGTGCCCAAGCCTGATCCTCGAGAGCCCCGATCCAGCCTTGTTTTAGATGTTTCAACTCCAACGCACCTGATTCAAATGATCAGGATTGTTATCAGGCTTGAATCAGGTGTATTATTGATTAGAAACATTAACATGTTTCTAATGTGACAAAAACAGAGGATTAGTACAGAATTAGGTTGAACTTTTTTGGGGGCGGCATGGCTCAGTGGTAGAGTGGTCGTTGGCCAACCCAGAGGTTGTGGGTTCGATACCCGGCCATTGTGACCCCCGTTGAAGTGTCCTTGAGCAAGATGCTGAGCCCCCAGTTGCTCCTGATGCTGCGCCACCAGTAGGCAAATGTCAATTCAGTGTGAAGCGCTTTGAGTGCCTTAATAGGTGGAAAAGCGCTGTACAAGTGAAAGACCATTTACCATAAAATGTCAAGAAAAAACGAAAGATGGTTGATACATGCCTTTCTATTGGCAGTGGTGCATTTTCCCCCCTCAAATTTAACAAATCTTAAAATGTTGAATTTTTTAAACAACCATAGCCGTATACAAAATCAGACTTACGAAAATCGAGGGTTAAAAAATTTATTAATTTAATTAATCACATTAAAAAAGTCACAACATAACACAATGAAACACCAAAACAATGGCGATAAAATAGCGATGAGATTTTTCTCCAATTTAACCCCTTTGATTTTTTTTCTGTGATTAATCAAATTCAGTAAAAAGCTCTCCTTTAAAATTAGCATTCAAATCATTATATTGCAAATTTCCAATGTTATTCTCACCTTGGATTATCAGCTCCATCCATCCTATCAGGGATTCATCTTTTTGTCCTCCAAGGGTTGCGTGACCACGCCCCTTTTCACAACGTTGACCCTGCTAAAAAAAAAGACTGTTGAATTAGCGATAGCATTTTAAGGCAAAGTTGCGCTCCATTTCCATCGTGGTTGCATCAGATTGGGCCGTCTTCCGGGCTGTTCGCTGTTAATGGACCATGACATAACACCCATTAACACATTTCTAATGTGACACCAAAATATGGTTAGGATTATCATTAAGGAAAATTATGATGGAGCCGTTGGTTTAAAGAAGAAAAAAAAAAAAAATCCCATTAGCACGGCTGTCAGCGCGCTTGACACGCGGCTGAGGCGTGCCGGACGGGAGCGTCGCGGGAGCTGGCCGATATCTCCTCTTATTTCACGCCGTGTGTCTGTCTTGTTGTCATGGATCGTCTGATCGCCAGACAGTGATTGATTCCCCACCGTTTTCCCTTTTAAAAAACCAAATGAGATGTTGCTTGGCTTATTTGCATCGTCTGACTTTACTTCCACACTGCTACATTTGCAATAATTGCGCCATGCTGTTAATGAATCCTCCCTTCTATATATAAATGAAGGATTACAGACATTATGCAACGTGATTAACATGCTGCTCCATTGCAAATTATTTATGACACTAATCATCAGTTCAAATAATGCTCATTAAGAAAGTTAGTCATGTGTGTGTGTCCTCCACCCGCCTCCTCCCGGGCCTAATTGAAGAGGGTTGACCTGCGGACCCCCAGCTAAATTGAGTTGTAGTCCCCGTGGCGAGCGTCTCCTTCGCGGTCAGTCAGGGCGGATTACAGCGCCATTGTGCTCGCCAGCGGATCGTCCGGGCGGCTTGTAACCAAGCGGATGAGTCACGCATATCCGGGAAGACACACGCACACACGTAAAGGAAGGAGCGTGCACGGGCAGGTGCTCAAAGTTGAAAAAGGGACATACTTTATCTTTTATTACTGTAGAAATAATTTAAATATAACGTAGGCAAAATGCTAATTTGGGGCCATTCGATACAAATAAGTATATGGCTGGTAGAGTTTGTATGGTTTTATATGGCACAGTGTATTAAAGCAGCACTGGGCAAGAATTCGACCTTAAAAAGTTTTCACAACTATTTTGATGAAACATTGACTTACAAGTAGTTGAATGGGACTTTCGTCAAAAAAATACAAATGTCCTGAATTGCTTTACGGCATACTCACTTCCTCCTTTCGCTATAAGGACGGAAAGTTGATTCGAACGTCTAAGCGCTATTACTGATATCATGGCAGAAGCCCCAAAACAAACAAGAAAGCAAAAGTATTGTTTGAACAAAATTAGATTCATTACTTCATCACTATTCATCTTTCACACAGCCACTGGAAATAGAAATATAATTCAGTCCAACTTGCAGGCCAGCGAGAACTCAGGATTTCACAACATTACGCGCTGGCGCGCATGGGAGATGCGGTTGACTTTTGTCAAAACACTACCGCTTTTGTCCACATGGTGCCGTCATAATCAACAAAAACTGACATGACACAGTGTTGTGTTAAAGGGATTGTCCCGGCTGGGATGGTCCATTTTTCACTAACAAACTCAATTTATGATTATTGTTTTTTGTTTTTTTCTTTAATTCGGAAATTGATTTTAGTTTGCATTTCCGATCTTCCCGACTTTGTTTTGGAGAAATCAATAAATAACTACTTTCAAAACGCCCCTTTGTAGTTAGCAAGTTAGCCACGCCCCCTCCCTCTTCCCATGTCTTGGTGGGAGTCATGGGACAGTATTTGTTAATATTTTTCAAAATCATACCATAATTATTTCCAAAAATAGCAATCAAGCAGCACCAAAATGTATGCGGACATCGCTACTTAGGCCCACTTCACCCTCTGAAAATATCGCAGGATTAGCCTCGCCATAGCTGACTTATAAGTGAATGATGAAATGAGGAGTTTGCATGCAGTAATTATCTCATGCCAGATTTACTTTCTTTGATAAGTCCCCAAGATATGAACACGATACGTTCCGAGAGGCTTTTCATGAGCTGAATTGTTCATAGGTTCTGTATTAAATTTCAATCTATAATGGTTAGCTTGACTTATTTTTTATCCAAAAGTGAGATGCTCTAAATGGCCACACTCGACTGCAAGGTCTTCTTACCATTCTAAAATAATTTCGGACCACTAACCTTGATTGTATCAGTGGCCCAACGTTAATTGCTGCCCGGACAGCAAAATTGTGTTAGCCTGTTAAATGTCTTATAAATTTTAGTACCACTAAATGTCAGAAAAATCCTACCTTTCGCCACCAAATTTCATATACACATTCCTACTCTTGTCCACTTCAACCTGTAAAAATAAAAAAAAAAGATCAACACAACATTTTCAATTTTGTGGAAGTGATAGTGTTTTTTCCTCATAGAAACTCACATTTAATGTTAATAAAATCCAAAATATTGAATAAAAATTTTAAAAAAGACAAAAAATGATTTTTTTACATATCGAAATAAAAATACCAATATGTGCATCCTCAATTGCCGAAATGCGAGTATAAGAAGCACATGCAAAATTTATTTTATTTTATTTTTTTATTTGGTGGGAAAAGTGGCCTATGTCCAGGCACCCATACCCCTCTTCTGCACGTCCCTGCTTCAAGGCATCCACGTGATACGCAGCAGGATTGTATGTGATGGACTACCAAAATTTGTCATTGTCTACTTTTTCGAAACATTTGCCGCATATTGTGTACATTTGTCAGTTTGTCCGCGCACAATTAACTCATTCCTAAAAAGCAAAGCATCCCGTCTGGGGGATTGTCACTCACAGGAAAATGACAGTTACTTTCCATTCATTCCTGTGTGCGGGTGTGTGTGTGTGTGTGTGTGTGTGTGTGTGTACAGTATGTGGCCGCTATGTTAATTAGTGGCCTTTAATGCTGCAACACTTGTTGTGGGATTAGACGTTTGTTTTTGTTGCATTACCCACCCCTTGGTTTGCACTTTGATAATCAAAGGACAACAGTCCCGTCTGGGTTTGTATCAACAAAAGCTCCCCCCCCCTCTCTCCTTAACAGTCTTAATACTACATTGTACCTTGTCAAACATTAATTAACTGATAGCAGTGATTCTGTCGCCGCACGGCTGCATGACATGTCCGCTCCGTGTCGTTATGAGATAAGCTTTCGGAACGTGTTCATTAAAACTGTCCACTCGTGTTTGCCTTCGCTGTCCGACGACGGCCCATTACCTGACAGTGCACCTTCATTCAGTCCCGCAGCAGCACACTTTAGTTCACGTCACTTCAATAAAATGGAGAGCAGGGTACAGTGAACAGCCACTTTATAGTCGTTCATCGTTTGTACCCGGCACATTTTTAAGCAATGTTTAAGTGCAGACGGTCAAAAACCTATGCTGTAGTCCACAACAGGACACACGTGATTGTTGCTCACACAGAGCAGAGATAATATAGCTACAGTAGTTGTTGTATGCTATTTCTTTATATGTGTAGCTTTTCTGTGTCGTGAGTCGCCTGTAGTTTGAAGTTGTAATATCAATATTCACCACTAGATGGCAGATACGGCTTGGTTGCGCTTAGACTGGGTCTTATGCTTCCCAATACGACAATGTGAGTAGACCTAATGTTTTTTTTGCAGATTTGGAAAGATATGCAGGACGATAATAGTTGATTTTTGGGAGGTCCTTGAATTTGAACTGGATACAAAAATCACAGTATATAGTTATTTTGTTGATTGCTTCAAACGCTTTGTTGTTGGCTGAGGATAGTCGATGTTTTATGCATGAATTGAGAAATGTACAATATACAACCTGAAGATAGACAATCTGGCCCAATCCCAAAATACGGTCTACGGTCCTCATTGAAGTGCACGAAGTGTTCGAGAGCACAGATTACATGCATACAAAAATTGCAGAATTGGGACAGTGCGTGTGACGTCATGGATTTACGCCCCCCGCGTCATCGAGCATGGCAGCACGGGTAGTTGTTTGGCAATTTTGCTGTTTATAATCATATTAAAACTTCAGTAAAGTGGTCATAAAGTAAAAACACGGGCTTGGTCTTTGAGTCGATGGGAGCTATGGCTCCATTATTTGGATTAGTTGCGGCTCCTGCACTATCTGCGATGCATACGCAGGAAATCACTAAGTACGGCAGCTACACTAGGACAAAATACGTAGGTGACTTTAAAACATTGTTTGAAATGACACATTTACACAGGATAAACTATGGGTTAATTTGATATTTACACTTGAAGAGATATATATTTTTTTACCAAATATAATCATTAGTTTCCCACGATTTTGGTCAAATCCACAATAAGTTTTGGGTAATTATGCTTTGGCTGAAGAGCCATGGAGGCGGGCTCAGCTGAAGTGTAAGGCGCAAAAGGGGTGGGACGACGGAGCATTTCTGAGAATTGGGACACCGTAGTACTCGCAGACTCGCTGGGAACACGCAAATGAGCGGTACAAGGGTGTAAGTGTGGGTATCGGGATTGGGCCTCTGCTGCCTGTCGATTCGCTGACCACAAATTGCTACCTTTCATGCAAGAGAAATTGAATGGGAAACACACATTACTGTTCTTGTGCTCAAAAATTTAAAAGGAAACAGATTATTGCAGATCCTTCATTGTGTGGATTTTTTTGAGGCCAATTCCAATATTTTGGCGAAAGAAAATTCTGATAACTGTTTAATCAGCCGAGTAATTCAAAAAGGATAGCATGAATAAAATAACCTATATATTGGTTCCTTAGAATTTATAACAACAAAGATATGAATTGCATCCAGACCATTTGACTGTTTTTAATACCATGTCCTTGAATATTTAACTTCACAACAGAGAAAAATCTGAAAATTTGGGATTATTTTTTTGGGCGTATCTTTTTTTCTCCTTTGGGCGAATATTTGAACATTATTATCATTGTTGTTATTGTCTTGTGTTGTAATGTCTTAATCTGTAAAAAAAAATAAAATAAATATATATATATATATATATATATATATATTTATTTATTTATTTATTTTTAGTTTTTTTTCAAAACAAGGATATTAACCAATTAAATTGGCTGGCAGGTGGGCCCTAGTTAAAATATCCACATATGTTTGAAGGTGGGACAAAACATCAATATCACAATGTCTGCTGTCAATATTTTATGATATATTATCAATCCAACCGGCTGGAATATCAATATTGTCGCTGTTTGATGGCACACTAACTTAAACATGTTGTGAATCTCCGTTGTCTCCAACTGCGTTTTTAAAAAAAACACAATCGGACTAACCCTGCATTATGCTTACGTAGCTGTAAACATCATTCATTGAATGACCTTTAGTGATATCATATGACTATCGTAATCTGATGCCTCCCTTGTTTTTTTTTTTCAATGCATTTTCCCTTCTGGTTACACAAATGCTGTGATGTATCATACTTGGTTGTCCCCCAATACATCGACTGGTTTATTGGAATGTTTTCCCCGTGTAGTACTGTTTAAGTATGTTTTTTGTTGTTGTTTTTTTTACATATAATTACGTGCAGGATTATCGTTCAAATAGTACAGTGGCTTACAACCACATTAAATAAAACTTCTTCCTGATTTTTGATGAACATAATGACCTACTATGCTAACGTATATTCATGTTGATCATTATAGTGGTTCTTAAATAACAAAGTACTTTTATTATTTAGGTGAAAATGAATTAATGGATGAACTTTCTGTGTGATTAATTTGCATATGAGCATCCCACAGTAGAAAAAACAAGTCAGGTCAGCAATTTACCGCTCCAAACACTTCCGTGACAATACCGGGTGTTTCAGAGACATGAACGTGCACTCTACTCAAAGTTGTCTTAATGACAAAACTTTTAATACGCTTACAGCGGGCGACAAATCATCCCCCGACCGCCAGGGCTTCTTATGGTATCATAAAAGAACATTTTCTGCCTGAACTCCCTCATCTCACCAACAGGGATGGTAATCAAAACAAAAAGAAACCTCTGCCACCCATCGCTGATAGAACCACGGGGGATTTATTAGGACCCCCCCCCCGCCCCCCATCCCTGGCCCCATTTAAATGATCTCAGGCGCGAGGAGCTTGATGGTGTTGGAGAAACTCATTAAACTCTCAGGGCGTCAGTCACCGAGGCCCGCTCCAGCGGGAGCGTCTTGGCTGATTCCGGCTTCTGCGGCGGCGCTGAGGGACGTCGCTCCATGCTGTCCGACCGTGCCTCCTTGCATTAAATGACGCCGCTAATTAATTGCCGGCACCGTGATTCGTTTGGCGTATGCGGCGTCAGGCAAGATGTACAATCAGAGGACTGATCATTGGCAGTCCTTCAAAAGGTTCAACGAAATTCGTGTTTGGCTGGACGATAAAAAGGATTATTCGGGATGCACTGAAATGAAAATAAATAGTAAAGTTGTGGAAAAGCAGTCATAACGCGAGAAGAAAACTATCGTGATTTACAATAAAAAAGTATTTTTTTTTGTCATGATGATATGATATCCTCCCAAAATGTCAAATTGTTTCTTATAATGTTACAACTAGGGCCTCAACGATATGGAATTTTTTCAAGCCGATTCCAGTAGTATAACCAACTAATTAGTCGATTATTGTAAAAAAAAATATATATATATATATAAATAAATAAAATAAATTCTGCTTTGATCCTTTTACGCTTACAACAAAAATATATGAATTACAAGCAGAATATTTTGCCGTTTTACAATAGTTTGTCCTTTAGTATTTATATAACTTTACAATAAAGAGACAAATCACTGAACATCGGTAGGTATTTTTATATATTTTTTTACAGATTTCTTTTTCTTTAGTTTTGCTTTTTCAAAAGTTTATTTATTTATTTATTTATTGTCTACAAATGATTCTTTAACTTTATTCTTGCAAAATGTATTTATGGAAAAAAAATTATCTCATGGCAATAACGCTGCAATAGTATTTTAACTGGTCATAGGTTTTGGCTTCAGTCAAATAAAATTGATTTTTTTCCCCCTTGAAATGTTACAGCTTTATTCTCTTTCACAATTTCACCCTTGTAAAATTTCTTTTTTTTTTTTTTTACCATGTTTCAACTCTATTCTCATAATATTTTGACTTTATTATTATTTTGTAATACTGTGACTTTGTTTTCGTAAAATTACATTATTTTTTTCGGTAACATCACGTCTTCCTTCTCGTAACACGTTGACCTTTCCCTCTTATTATGTACCCACTTTTTTGTTCTGAGCGTGGCTCCAATTCGCCTCTGTGACAGCCAAACTTTTCCACTTCATTTTTCACGGCGGTTCGACTCCCTGTTTGCATTTGACTTGCGCTCCCCCGAGGCGAAAGACTTCTGCCGTCATAGGATCTCGTCTTAATTATGCAAAGTACAGGCTATTTTGCGCGCTTTTAAAAGTGCTGCACTTCCTGCGTCGGCAGTCATTGTCGCGCTCCCCTGCCGGGAGGTCCTGTCACACTCCCCCCTCCGTGCCGGCGAAAATGAAAGGCTGGAAAATACATAATGGAGAATGCAATTCGACTTCACGGGTGGAACGCAGAGGCGTAAGAAGCCCTTAGCGAGACCTTCATTTTACATGGAACAGGTGGGAGACTCTTTTGTACTCTTCCCACTGTTAAAATCCATTTCACTCCTCGTACTTGACACGCCGCTTGGAAACCTCACGCACCCTCTGACGCGAAAGCTTTCCTGGATGCTTTTTGACTTAAACGCAAGCCGTTCTTTTCTCGTGGTTGTCGCGGTCGTTAAAAAGTGGTTCAAGTTTCCACACAATAGGCAGGGGCGTAGCCAAAAAAATTTTCAGGGGTGGCCAGGGTAAGACAAAGTCTCACTGAGCACACATGTACTGTAATTTGCATGCTTGTAACCCCAATCTCTAGCCGAGAAGTGATTGTTCATCATACCATCCACAGTCAGACTTTCATAAAGTCAAACATCTAGAACGTTGCCCAACACACTGATAATACAAGCAGGAACAAGTCTAAGAAAACAAAGCAATGTTTTGCTGAGCTTAATTTACTAGGTAATGCCGTTTTCTTTGCCGTTGCTTTGCTTTTGTGTACTATTTCTACTTCTATCCAGTGCCACCAACGACCAACACCAATTTTCTTGTAGTGTAGGGCAAGATTGGTATCTGTGTGCAATTTTTTTTTCATGAAATCATAACTGTGGATGGTAGGATAAACAATGACTTCTCTGTCACGGTATGAAAGAAATATTGATTGACATTGACTGTAAAACTGAAACATTCATACTAAAGACAGGTTGTTTTAGAGTTTGCATTCAGATCGACTGTAAATTCATCGTTGAAATCTACAATTAATATAAATGAATTGGGTTAGTGTGAAAATGGCAGTAAAGTATCTAAATGTTCCACTAGTTGTGGGGGTGGCCAGAGAATAATAACCAGGATCATTTCTGATTAATTTCTATGGGAATTTTGGAAATGTTTCAAATTGGAAACTCTTGAAGGGAATTATGGGAGTTAACCGAGGATCAAAGGTCATTTAATGGAAAGGTATTCAAGCATAAATATAAACATTTTGTATTGTCATAAGCTGCCGTTCTTGCAAAAACAGCGCTCCCTGACACATGCAAGGACATTACAGCAAAAGACTTGAAACAAAAAACTTTCATGTCAAGTAGGGGGCCTCAAAATATCATCCAATGGGCCGCAAATAGCACCCCGGGCCGCGAGTTTCAGATCGCTGGTTTAATGAGTTCTGATCAACTGTTACTATTCTGCATGCCGGGCCTAAAAGTGGGAAAAGCGCTTGACTGAGACTCCTGCTTGTTTTGGCATGTCCAATTTCAAGTCAGCATCCCTTTAAGTCTCCTCCGTCTGATGTGCCTTCTTATCAACCGAAGGTTTCACTCGTCCGTGTCTGGGCGACGTTTCACCGGACGCGTCCTTTATTCATGGATGCTATTTACGTGGTGGCTCTTTGCCTTGTTGCCAACAAAACTCATCCATACGCCTCGCGCGGACTCCAAGTCTCAGTTGGAGCTGCCGAAAGCAGTCCAAATATCCCGGCAGTTTTTTCCTCCCCTCCTATTTCAGTGATAAATAATAAAAAAGAGGGAAATCTCAATGTGTCAAAGATGTTTTTCCACGATTAACCATGTCTTTCCCTGACTTTTCCCCGTTCCCTCCCTCCCTCCCCCTCTCTCTCTTTCTCCGTTTGTGGCAGTAGAAGACAATGTGACAGAGGAGCAGCAGCAGCACAGTCCCGGGCACACCGCCATTCCGAGCGGTAATGCTCCATTTCATATTTCATCATTTTCGTCTGGAAAGTGGATCATGTGTCTGTGTGTGACCGCGCGTGCGTGCGTGCGTGTGTGTTAGGTTCACAAGGATATGCGTTTCCTGTTGTTGAGGTTTTTATTGAGTAACCTGCATTGCTGCTGAGTGTGTTATGCTCATACAATTATGACTTCACTCTTGTGAAATTTGAGTTTTTTCTTCTAATATTAGGACTTCATTCATGGAAAATCGAGATTTTTGGGGGGGTAATATTTCAACTGCACTGCTAAAAATGGTGATGAATTTACTCAATTTTATTTAATTATTTATTCATTCATTCATTATTTAGTTCATCTAGATACATTTTTAAATGGATGTTTAGCCTACTTAAAACAATTTTCTGTAAAGTGCAACCACTTGACGATATAAAATTGAGTAAATTCAACTAAATCTCTTTTCAGTGTGCACTGAAAAAGAAATGGTGTGTGTTGACATTATTACAATTTTATTTTGTCAAGTGGTTGCACAAAAATCTTTTGGATTGAGATACATTTTTTAAGTGGATGTATTCTTCTTTTAATATTAGAACTTTATCGTGATTATGACTTCAGATGTTTTCCTATAAAATATTTCAATTTCATTCTTGTAATACTAATGACTAATGTTATGTCCTGTGAGATGTATTCCTCCTAAAGTAGCAACATATAAAATTTACCTTTTTCATAAAGTACCGGTAATAGACCTTAATTTTCGTAAAATTAGGATCATTATTCTTGTAATATAACAGCGAGAAAAAATTTCGTCAAGAATATCCTTCATAATATTAAGACTTTGTTCTCGCAAGAATTTGTTTATTTTTCCTTGTAGTATTGTGTTAATATTATGACGGTTGTACATATCTGTTGTTGTTGTTTTCATTGCATAACCAGTACAGAATTTCCTTTTTTTCCGCGTTATATTGCTATTTTTTATTCTCGCTCTGACTTTTGATAAACATTTTGTTTTCTCATGAAATTTTGCTTGTTTGTCTGTTTTTGTTTTGTTTGTAGCATTACAACTTTATTATCCTCGTTTCATTTTTTTCCCATTCTATTGGGACTTCAATCGCTGAGTTTTCAGTGAGTAGGCAGTGAGAAAACGCATGCACAGAGTTGTGTTTAAAGTGGTCCTTGTGTGTGTTTTACTTTGTTTCCCGCTACCGTGTCGTATGTAGATGAATGCGTCCCGTCTCCAAGCACGGCATTAACACTGGCGCTCCAGGACTTTCGCGGCTATTCAGGTCAGGCTATAGTAGAACTGCCCCGCCCCCACTCAAACCCAAAGTTCCCCTATGAATGAAGGCTGCCCCTGATGCACCACACTGTATATTTTCATTTCATTTGTCTTTGCTAAAGGTTAGGTCTCAGGTGTGGCTATTTTAAAGGAATATGGATGGTTTTTAGCCCAACAAGCTGAGGACCTTCCAGGTAGCCATGCTTACTGTCTCTGCTCTACCACATTGCAGCTCCACATTTAAAAGTTGAAATTAAGGCAGACTTAACGAAAAGAAGTAACATTTAGCTAATTTAGCATTTACCTAGCAGCTAAAGTCTGTTTGACCAAAAGGAAATAGAGGCGAAAAAGATATGTCAGAAACTGCAAAAGCAATGCTAATGATGAAGTTGAATGCTAACACGCTTGATATAAGTTCAAGATAAAGGTGATTTCAGTGTGCTGCATGTAACTCTGAACAGTAACATTAGCATCTTTGCCAGTGCTTGCTTCTCCTCTATTATGGACCATAAATGTGGTCCATTTAGAGTTGGCAAAGAGGCAAGAAGCCTCCATCAACATAATTGTGATGTCGTTATTGTTGTGTTAAAACAAGAAAATTAATTATTGTGTACAGACTCATTGTTCTTTCTTTCGGGTGGAAGCGCAACCAGCGTTTACCTGGTGGGGAAACTGATTAATTTGGCTTTCATTGACACTTAACCGCCAAAACTTAACTGGGGTTCAACTCTACTGTACAGTAATGTTAGCACTGACGCAAGCGTTAACTCAACATGAGCAATAGCATCATCCTGGCTAGTCCGCAGAGATGGAAAATCCGGGTCCAGAAAGTAAAAACCCTGCCACAATTTGCCTTGAGCCACAGGTGCTTCTATTCAACTGGCAGGTAGACGAGCTCAGTTGATTAGAAGCACCTGTGGCTCAAGCCAAACTGTGAATTTCCCATCTCTGCTAGTCTGCCAATATTGTAAATTGCTAAAGTAGGTGATCTGCGGTTGGTAATGAAAGAAGAAACAAGATACAAGTACCATTAACATGATTTGAATGCTTGATCAAGTCTACTTAAATTCATCGAAATTGGAGTAGTCAGTTCAACTCAGAATTATTAATGTAAACGTTAATGCTAGCGCTAAAGCAATATGTGTGGTGTCTTGGCTGCTCTATCAATATTACAGACAACCAAAGACAGCATTTGCAGAGTCCCTTTTGCCCTTAATACAAGTGAGATTAGTGGCGCTGATGCTAGATGCTAGCATTCTTATAGATCATATTTTGACTTTGAGTTTCACAACTCAAGATTTGTGTCTTATATTGTGCATCAAGTCTTGCTGAGGATGATCACTTTTTCTGATCTGACCTTTAAAGCCTGCACTAGAAGGACCTAAATGTCAGCAGAACAATATTTGTGCGCCATTGTCCTAATTTGTATTGACGGATATTAGCGGACGGTTGTGTAGAATGAAAGTCTCTCGGTCTACCCTAACCCCGATTTGTGGAGGCCTCTCATCTTTGTGCCTGATTACAAGGACCCTCCTCAGACACATGTGTCTCAGCGAGTGAGAAACGGGTGGCCGTGTGATCGATGTCTGCCTGCGGACAAATCGTGAGGGCGCGCACAAATTAATTTCTCACTTTTCCTCATGTGAATTATTTCGGTCTAGACAAGTGTCGATGATGTGCGATGTCCTAACAACCGTCGTTCAAACTTATTCTTATAACGTTGTTCTCATTGTTCCATTTCATTATTTTTATTGATATTTTTTTCTTATAATTTTGCACATTTCTCCCTCAAAAGTTCTCACAATATAATTAGTACAATGTTTAAATAAATAAAATTTGTAATTTCTTTGTTTTCTCTTTATTCTGTGATTATATTTTTGGCCAATCATTTTACCACTTTAGTAGCTTAGTAGTTATTTTTTTCTCGTAATATCAGCACTTTATTGGAATAAAATTTCCCTTTTTTTTTCTTGCAATTTAATGAGAGCACATATATAAAGCAGTTCTTTTTGGTGGGGCTATTTTTTCCCCATTTATTTTTCCCCCCTATAATATTACCACTTTATTTTTGTATTTTTTAAAACTTCACTTCTTAAAAATTTCATGTGAAGTGTGATTTTTTTTTTTTTGTCGTTGTAATTTTATCTCTGGTAAAATGTTTTTCTGCTTATTATTACAACTTTGTTGTAAGAGTATTTGGAATTTAGCATCTTTGAATTTTATGTTGTTAATCTCCTAATATCCCCACTTTATGCTCATAAAATGTATTTTTTCTTCATTGTCCTTGCAACCCTATGTCATTTTCCTAACCTTCTGACTTTTTCCTCGCATTATTTTTTCTTTCCAAGCATGGCCCTAATAGTCCTTGGTGACAGCCCAGCTTGCCACTTTTGATGGACGAGGCCACAATATCTATTAAGACCCCCTGACAAGTTTCAGGCTTAATCAGAGCCACCTCTAAGAAGACCCCCATGAGTGGTCTTCAAGCCCCTGCTTCCTGTTTCTCATTCATGTTTGACAGGACGCTAAGCCAAATGCTAACAAAAGACAGAAAGACGGCATAATGCGCCGTATAGCGAGAACGCTGAGATTTAATGAGGCTTTTTCGTAGCTCGAGCGTGGCGTGCAAGGCTTAAGACGCTGCTGCCCGTGTGTAATTATAACCACATGCCCAACCCTCTTTCTTTCCTGTTGTACTGCTCATATACGTCCATTATAATTTGCCCGTTTCTGGAAACACGGTGCCGTCATGTCTCCTTCTGCTAGCCTGTCAGATAGGAAAGAGATGCAGTGTTGAAATGTTCTTAGTCAACTGCTTTGATTTCCGCTCGTCTTTTTTAAAAACTTGGAATTGCTGGGTTGACTATTTTTCTTTAGAAGGATTAATTGCCTCAAAATGCACCAGAAGTCACAGATTTTCGTTGTTCTGGCGAACATGAATATATTTCATGGAGGTACCAAACACAACCCCCAGCCCAACCCCAAAAAAACGTGCTCACGAGTGCCCCATGGAAATATGAGAGTATTGTTTTTGCTAAGAATTTTTTGTTAGCCTTTATGATTTGATTCTTGTAATGTTCCAACCTTATTCTCATAATGTTACACCTTTTTCTTGTAATACTTTGATTTTTTTATTTTTGTCTTTAAATAACAATATGGCTCGTAAAATTTACATTTTGAAAATAATCTTGCAATATTACGTCTTTACTCTTGGAGCATTTTGAGGAAAAGTATTGGTCTCTTTTTATTCTAACATTATTATGAAAATGACCACTTTATGACTTTTCCTCTGTATTTTTTTTTCTGTAATTTGAAGACTGTATTAAAATTGAGGAAGTTATGTTTTTCACCTATAGACAGGATTACTACTGCTACACCAAGGCTAAAAAAATTAAGGGGTCCCAAATACGACCTATAACCCCCCCCCCCCCAAAAATAAAAAATCTTTTAGTGGTGCCTCCTGAAAAGTTGAGAAAAATAGCTTGTTTTTTCACCAGACTTTATTCTCATATTATGACTTTATTCACATTAATTGTTGCATTGGAATTTTCATAACAATGTTATTTTTGTAGTAAAAATAAATAAAAAGGGTCTATGAAGGCTTTGATTTATGTAATTGAGAACTAGATATATGCATTAACTTGACACTTAATTTTTAACCCTGTTTAACAATGCATGGCGCTAGGAAGTGTGACCTACTGTACATGCGGATGTATGTATATACGGTGTGGGGGTGTACCAAAGTTTTTCAATTTTTAAGTAATGAGGTGCTGCCAAGCGTGTGAAGGTTATTCAATCTTAATGTCCTCCTATTTCTGACAGCTCCCAACCTACCCCACATTGATAAAGGCGCGCGCTCACCTTTGATCAGGCTCGCCGACATGTGTCGACAGAAGCCGCTCGCTGGTTAAAATAAATTCTTAATTTGAACTTGGGGGTGGTTTTTGCGGGGAGGGTGGGGAGGTTGAGGAATCAAGGGTGGGGCATCACAGGATCATGATCTCCGGGAAGTGATGGGGAAATAAGGAGAGGCGCTTGAGCGGGTAATTATGTTTCCAACGGGTGCACAAAGAAGCTTGAAAGCCCTGACGGAGTCTCGCTCTATCCACGGGCAAGCTGAGTTGAAATCTCTGCGGTTTCGTCTGCTTTTTGTTTTGCTGTCACATTTCAATGAAGTTGGTTAAAAGACATCTTTTGCCTTTCGTTAGCCTTTTAGCCGTTAGCTGCTGTTTACGGTACATCACAGTTCTGGATGGATGTTTTGTATGCTAGCTTGCCAGAAGGAGGAAAACATGTTTGTCTTTGGCAACCCTTGATTACTTACTTATAGGAGAATAGTATCTAGGGATATTACTAACACTAAATAACTTCATTAGATAAGAATATGTTGAGCCTGTTTATATTATTATTATTTCTTTCATCGGATAATACCGATCATTTTTTAAATTGTTAAATATCGCAATAATATCGATACTGCAATATTCAACACCCATATCGCATGTTTTCCCAATATCGCGCAGCCCTACTTTTGATCACCAAGAAAGCTTGGTGTTGATAAATTCCGTCTAACCCGTCTTAATTGATTTCCTGTTCATATACTGTTTTAGTCAATCTCCACGCAGGGGTGACAGCCTAAACAGTGTCTCGGCCTTGGTCTTAACTGGTTTTAACTGGTCTAAATTCAGTGTGCAGAAGGTTGCAGAGAGAGGAAATGTGCAGAGCGTTCAGCAAAATAAAAGGTCACGGCAAAAAACTAATCAAGTTAAAATCCCACTATCTAATTATGTGCCAAAGCGGCCTAATCTAACAGTGTGAAATATCAATGGACCAGCCAGGGCACCTCATGCTGCCTTAGTGTATTACATGTATCCATCTAATTTTCATTGATATAGCATGGAGATAGCAAGTCTAGTAATTGTACATTTAGAATATTTTTAATGAGGAGAATGCCTGTGAATGTACTGAACTCCTGTTTGGACACCAGTTGACTATAATAATGCTAATGAATGTTCAATCTCAACTACCATCGAAAATCCTAAAACTAAAGTCATACTCTAGAGTTTAACCACCCTAAACTGAAGACATATATCTCTCTATTGCTGTTCTGGTGACATTTTATCACGCCACAACTTTCATCCTCCAAGAGTCCCCTGGACACCCCCACCCTTTATATTATTGAATATTTCTGCACTTAAATATTTATAAGCCTTTAACTGATATTCTCCTCTGCGCTCCATTAGCTCCACTTGGGACCTGTGGTCCCTAGCAGGGGATCCCACTGTACTTGTACCCCCTTCCCCCCCTGCGGTGGTCTGCCCACACTGAGACAGGTGGTGACAGTGGGAGGAGGAGGAGGAGGTTGCAAGAATATAAAAGGAAAATATTACAGTAGTGGTGAGATTAATTGAGGTAGTGAGACAAAGAAAGCCTGAGATTGAAGAATATGTGCTTGAACCATGCTGGACTTGGCCTTGGTCCTTGCATTGTTTTCTAGTTTATTTCTATTGTGCAAGGTGGTGATTGTCATTCATAACCGGCGAGAGGAGTGATCACATTAATCATATGACATGTGCATTGTGCCTAACCAATTTTGTTACAGGATTTTTTTGGGAACTTTGCGTATTCTTTCAAATCATTTATTGTGCAAGGTGGCGGTGGTCAAGAATAACTCATAGCAGCCGTGACGGGCCAAGTAATCATGACGTGTAGGTTGTGAATAACCGAGCATGCAGGGTATAGACTTGTTTTGTATTATTGATAATCATTCTATACAGAAGCATCACATGACCAATCTTTGACTGGTACATACGTTTAAACGTAACTGTGAGTATATTCGAACGTATTTGTAAGTACGTTCGAACGTACTTTTGCAATTATGTTTGAACATACTGTGAGTATGTTTGAACGTAGTTCTTGGCTAAATCCCACAAACGTAGCATTTTTTCCCATAATGCCATGAGGTATGGACTTGCGCAGGTAAAAAATAAAATAAGCTTTTTTTTTTTTTTTTTTTTTTTAAACATTTGACCTACATTATACCAACATGTATGAAAATTAAGTAAGTAAACACTGTATATTCATAATTGTATGGTTTTATTGCCGTATTTTCCAGACTATAAGCCACAACTTTGTATAAAGCGTACCCACTCTATTTAAAAAAAAAAAAAGAAGAAAAAAAACAGAGCTGGGCATTTATTTGACTAAAAAAATGAGCGTCCGTTATTCATCATCCATCTGCAGCGTGGGTACCTTTCCGTCACCTGTCATTCACCTATTTTCCCAGGGGCCGGTCCACCTCTTACTTTAAACTCCACATTGCCAGTTTTCTTTATGATTCCATAGTTCTTTGTTTTTCTATTGTGCAAAGTAGTGAAAGTATCACATGTATTTTCAGACTCTCCTGCACGTACGCGCCAGTCACCGACCGTAACTCTTAATAGTGTGTTATTTTTGGTTGCTCTGTTTGGTGGCTGTTATAATGAATAACTGACAAGAGTGCATCAACAGAGGAATCTCACTTTCCAAACATACCAGACTTTTAATTGTCAAGTGGGCTCAAGTATGATTCGAGAATGCTCTGAAATCAATGATTCGATTAAGTGTAATGCTGATTGTTGATTTGTTGATGAATCATGAGTTTAGAAGGCAAAATGCAACAAGCAGAGGTGCAAGTACTTTGTTGTCGAAACATCAACTTGCAATCAATTACTCGACAAAAACTTCTCAGGTCTGCATTTTTTCTGTTCTGACAGCATCAACATAGGAGTTCAGAACATATAGAGAGATCGACAGTAGATCTAGAAAATTCAGGCAGGACTCCTGTAACCCACTCGGAAATCTCTCCATCCAATCTTCATTCTATTCCCCCTCATGAATAATTTCCTACTGGGCAAGACGATCATTTTACTTTGGCCTTATCAGAATCTGGATCAGCGCTCAATACGTCTTCCTTCTTGTCCTTTGCACGTTGGCGAGTTCATTAAGAACATTTTTGCAGAACTCAACGTCATTTGCCTCACATGTCGGGATGAGCGTCAGCCAGCGCGTGCGCGCGCCGCTATTGATCCGCTGTCCGGCCCGCAGAGGCTGTGAGGAGATGTCGTGATCTGATAGATTACTGTAAAGGCCCACGGGCACAGGAACCTCAAGTATTGACGTGGCTCTTTAATCCCAGGCTTGGACGTGACCTTGCAGTGTCAAGTGCTCCCAACGCCAGCCCCCATCATTGCCCTCCCCTGTCCTCCTTAAAGCCCTCCCCCTGCAGATGTGCCATCTGCCTCTGCCACCTCCAACATGTTGCATCCATTTTCGCATCGGAAATAACTGTTTATTCCATATTTTTATTATGTTGTGTACCTACCGCAAATGTCACTATTCAATCATGTGCTATGTCTACACAGTAAGAAACACAGCTTGTTTTTTCTTTGAGGGCAGGGGGGGGCTAAAACTGTCATTCAAGTTGGACCAACTTTAAAATATAAATGATTGACATTTATGACAATTAAAAAAAAAAAAAAAACCCAAACAACAAAGCAAGCAAGTTGTTTGCTCCAAAACAAATTGCTGAGTTGTATTTCCTTATATCTTTAAGTTGGGGGGACAAGACAAGGGACAACAGTTCTGTAAACTCTTTTTCTTTGGTGTTTCCACAACAGCAAAACTTGAAATATTGAGATAAATTGCCCAATTAAAAAAAATATTGAAGTTTGTTGCCTTGAAATCTGAGTTCACACAACGTTATTATTATTATTATTATTTTTTTTTTTACACAGGGTCCTACACTGAAATGGTCAGACAATGTTGTTTTTGGTCAGTGTATTTAAACCTTAAAAAAATACTACATTAGAAAGTGTAACTTTATCCCCTTGTTGATAGGTCATTAGCATACTTTAAGGAGAGTAATATCTCCATCGTTGCCATGGTGACCCCTGAGCGGTAAATAATACTTGGTGGATTGCGTCTCTGTCATTGCGTTGTGAACCCGGATTGCCTTCTTTGGTGCTCTATACTCATTGGTGAGCCAGCAAGTACATCTTTTATCTTGTGTTAGCACTAGCATTGGCGCTAATATTACTGTTCAAAGTGTGTGAGGCTCTTGTATGAAATTTTTCCCCACATTTAAATAGTCATTGTAATGACTTTTGAACCAGCCAGGCAATCTCTTATATTGTGTCACATCTCACTAATATTATATTACTTTTTAAAGTTGTGTGAAATTTGTGCAAACCTCGTCCCACCCTAAAATGGTTCTGCAGTGTTGTTGCCGGTCAGTGTATTCATGCGTTAAAGTATCAAAATGTAATAGTTTGACCATGAAGTAACATTTTTAAACTCGTGATGTTGGGTAACCCGCTAATAATAATGCTGAGTCTGGATTATGTCATTTTGTGGTCTGTAACATTGGTCAGGACACATCTCATGTTGCATTCGTTTACATTATGTGTAGTCGTCAATCTCAAAGAAGAGCGTTAGCAGTATTATCAGAGAAATTAAGGATTCCAAACCGCATTCGAGGTCAACAAAATAAAAAAAGGATTTCACTGGCATATGCTTGAAAAAGAGTTGACTCTCTCATGCCTATTGTCATTCTGTGTCAGTAGATGAGGTCTATATAGTGTGGCGTTTGTCCCCCAGAGCGACAAAGGCTCGCGTCTGTGAGGATTGGGTTGGGATTTTCATTTTCATGAAACACCTTCCGCTCTCTTCTGCATGCTCCCACTGGGGACCACCAGGCTGATATTTTTAGAGGGCATGTTCAGTCTGAGGGAGGGAAGGACAATGGAGGCTGTGATGTGGCATCAATACTTTGCTCTGAGTTGGAGGGGGTTCAAAGGGGGTGGAGTGGAGTGAACCGTATTTCCTCAAACAGTGGCCCCCACTCGAATAAATACTTGTTCTATTAATCATTTTTTATAAAGAGACGCTACGATTCACACATGCACCTCAAAGTATGCACTTATGAGCGCATTTGAACTCAGCTGCTAACCAAAACAGCAGCACATGCTACACATTTTCTCAGATTAATCAACGTGAAGAAGCCAGTAAGAAGCTGCTCTCCTATTTGCTACAAAATTCATTTTGTTTAAATATAAGTTTTCAAAGACACATTGCACTATACCATACCAATAAGTATTTCTTTATTTTCGGACATATAAACATACTTCGTTCATTCACACTTGGTATGATCTGGGTTAGTATTTATGCTCAATTTTATGTTGTTTTACCCTATCACTGTTTCGAGTTTCCCCCATGACCCTGAAAGGACCAACGTGGTGGAAACACAGACAGTACTAGGGACTGTTTCAAACTCTCCCGTGAACACTGTCCCTACTGTTCTACATAGTTGGTTCGTTCTTATTTTCGTTTTGGTTCAGTTTTATTTACATGTAATTATTCATATATATGTGTGTGTGTACATATATATGTATATATATATATGTATATGTATAGATAGATAGATAGATAGATAGATATACACTTATAGTGTACGTACGGTTCGTTATCATGTTTTTTATAAGCACACTCATGTTGTGTTTATTTCTTTAGCAAACATTTTTATTCTTTTATTTATTTATTTTTTTTGCGAACTATAATAACCTACACAGTGCACGGTGTTTGGCAATCAGTGCTTGAGACGATAGTCACTGTATCATGCTGAAAAAGAGGCTTCCTTCTTCATATTCTCTGAGTCCAGGCATGCATGATGGAGGTTTAAAATGGCTGCCAGTGAAGTACACAAGCTCCTTCACCCCACAGGGCCTCGGCCACGGTGGTGATGATTGTAAGTGTGGCTTTTTAATCAGCCTTATTGTGAAGTGCATTGGTCACAGCAGGGGAGGGCGAGAAGCGCAGCTCGCCACCCGCTCATAAAGCGCACGTTCGCCTGCACAAGGTTTTCGGCTTCTTGTTGTTGTCACGCGGCAAAGTTGTGATTAAAAAGTGGGACATCGGTGGTCATCCTTTTGGCTTTCAGATGCGCAACGCCAACCAGAGACAAACGTGCAGATGGATTGAAGGATATTGATGTGCGTGACCCGCTGCTGCTGTGAGCCGGGCTGAATAATTTAGGGAAGTGTGGCATGATGGCAGTAGAACACACACACACACACGGGCGTCACTTTTGTGTGTATCTGCACTGTTATGGCCTGGAATGTCTGCTTAATATGTTTTGTCTCCTGACTCATGCAGTCCACAACTACTACCTTCTATTTTTTTGGGGGGGGGGTCCAGTCCAGCCAAAAGCTGCAGTCCAGGATTTATTAACTACACTTATTCCCATCAGTCTGCTTTCATATACTGAAGTTTTCCTCGGGTGAAGCAGGGCAAACACGGCATAAAACCATTTCTAATAACAGAGGTGTGTGTGTGTGCGCGTACACGTGTGTCTTTCACCTGCCCAACACTCTTGCTATGGCACGAATGGTTGAGTTACAAGGGTCCAAAGTGAACCTGCATTTTTATTACACTTTTTATTATTGTTTTTTTATTATTATTATTATTATTATTATTATTATTAAATCCAAGCTTTGGAAAAATACTTTATTGCTGCCCAAAGGATGTTGGAGGGTTACCCCTTTTTCTTTTCCCCTCCTTTCTGACTATCATTTCCCGTGGCTCCCCAGATCCAGAGTGCGCCACCGAAAGGGCGTCGGAGGACGCGGAGAGCGGCCGTCTGAGGAAGAAGAGGCTGCTCTCTCCCGAGGAAGTCGAGGAGGGAGAGGAGGAGGACGACGAGCCGGCGCTGCACAGCTGCGACAGCTGCCGGCAGGTGTTCGAGTCGCTGAGCGATCTCACCGAACACAAGATTAATCAATGCCAGCTGACAGGTAAACAACGCTCAGCCCGCCGCGCCTGCCCGCCACTCTGCCACTCACTTGCTCACCCTCGCCGGAGAATACGCCGTCGCCGCGCCGAGGGGGAGCCCCGCGCCAGACTGCCACTTTGGCTCGGCCTGGCGCACATTAGTCATGTTTGCTGCACATCAATACCTACAGATGTCACGTACAAATAGGCTGTCCTTATGCTACTTGACTGCAGGCTAATGAGAGCACAATAGGTACGTTGTCTGTGCGTGAGGATGGGAACCTTTCACATTTTCATCGGTACAGTAGCGATTTCCGGTACCTGTGAATTAGGGCTGAATAATTAATCAAATTCAAATCGACCTCGCATTGTAGTAAAATTCAATTTTCAAATCAAAAAGGCTGCCATTTGCAGCAGCAACTTTTCATCCTTTCGGTCACTCGGTAGGCGTTATTATTTTTGTGATTACATTATATTATGTTATATTCTATTCCATTGTATGGAATAGAATAGTTGTCCTTTTGTTCTTAAAACAAACTTCATCATGAAGGGATTTATTTGATATGTCACATTAGAGCTACATTAATTGGTCCAAAGCTAAACTGGGGAGGAGCAATTGATGTATTATGTTTGCTTTATTGGCCACCGGTCCCCATATGTAGGGATGCACTGGTACAACCTAATTTATTTTAAAATGATTGTGCATATCCGCAAGCCACTCATGGCTCACAAGCGCATGGAAGTCCCCAGACTCTAGTTTGCTAACCCCCGCCCTATAGTAACAAGGCCAGAGAATGGCGGGAGTCCCAATGCTAGCGTGCTGCCAGTGGAAGCGAAAAGGAAGGGTGCCATTGGCAGTGTGTGTCATTGACCTGTTGATGGATGAATGCTGCTATAAATATTCTGACAAGGTGGCAGAGAGAACTAATGATGTGATTTGAAGGTTTTTGTGTGTATGTGTGTGTCTTCCTCCCCCGGACATGCTGTCCTCCTTTGCACATCCGGGTTGCTGTCACCACCACGAGCTCTTATTTTCAAATCCAGTGGAACCTCCAAAAAGACGAACACAGTCCAATCTGCACCACTGGTTGACTGCTAGGTTGTTCTAATTCTCTTTAAACTGTTTTTACCTTTGTCATTGGGTATTGGATCCTAGCCCAACATAGCACTTGACTTTTAATGCCATCACCTTTGTCAGTCTCTAGTATGTCATTTATGTGTCTTGTAATGAAGTAAAATGTATTTGCAGTAAATAGCATCTTTTACATAACGATGACAAAGTAGCCTAAAATATACAGTACATACAAACAGTCTAAGGAAGCTGCCAAGACAGCTGACCTGAGTGAAAATGTGTGTGTGTGCGCATGTGTGTGTTGGTTTGTTTGAATGTGTGGCTGACATACCAATTTTGAATGGGCCCCTGGGCTACAAATGATTAAATGCCACACAATCTGCCTAGCAACTACCAATGGGCGTTTTACTACATTTCCTCCATCAAATATGTATCAAAATGACAAAATATTATTTGAATTCATAGTTTTACTGAGATGTATAATGCTGATAATGATAGCATAGCGCGCACATACGTAGGCCGTAGCTGAAGTTCAACAAGTTGCCACTGAATCAACACTGCCTCTGTTGGTAAAAACCAAGTAGTGCACTTAATTTTAGCTCACCCATGACTTCAAACAGAATTCTTAACGATGGATTAATAAATTAGAGCAATCCCGCTACTCTATGTTGCTGCGTCTGCTAGATAGTTCCAATTGTATTCCAGTTGAGAAGTCTTATAATGAATCATGAATGATTTGTGTTGTCTGTGCTATTTTTAACATTTTAGGAAGAGGCAGTACTGTACTGTGGTGCCCTCCCATTTTATCCAGTCATCCATTTTCTACAGCGCTTGTTCTCATTATGAGCCCAGATGACTTTGGGAGAGAGGCGGCGGACACCCTGGACTGGTTGCCAGTTAACAGCAGGGCTCGTAGACATAGACAAACAAGCATTCAAACCTATGTAAGATTTTAGATGCTTCAGTCAAACTAACGTATGTTTTGGGAATGTGCGATAAAAATGTCACTTCATGTATCAAACCAACGTCAAGACCGATGTGAAAAACGCCACATTGGCAACAAGAAAATGACCGGATAGCTGCACAAGAGAGTTTCAATAGATTGACGATACAAACGTGCATTCATTTGTTCCTTCCGTTCACACGAAGAGATGCACACACACGTGCATTATTATTGCAGGCGTGCGCACGCATGTGCTTGTTGGCCTCGGGTGTGCGCATTTGCAAAGCGCGACTCGCGAAAAATCAAAGCAGGCTTCACTTTCATTGCCAGCCAACTGAAGCCTTTTAGCGGAGCGTATAGGTGCTGAACCTTCTTTAACACGGCTGTCCTTCTAATCCAATTTCATCCGTCTAACTCTTGATTTGGCTGTTTGGGAACATCAAGACACAAAGGGCATTATTTAAGAGGCGGCAGGGGCTGGAATTAAAATTCTCTTTGCTGTAATTAGACTTATTTTGTGGCGTAATAGTCGGGAAATAGTCTGCGGTGTTGTGAGAGTTCGATATTTGATTGGAAGCTTTTATGTCGAGCGCTGGCTGTACTTTGTGGTCACGACTGACTCAGCCATATTGTTCATATAATGAAGCCGGGCTTCTATAAATGTCAATCTTACGGACAAATAACTCTTAATTGCTCAATGCTGATAGGAGGGGAAAAAAAAAAAAAACAGAGTTTAGATAAGAGCCCCCGTGGAAAGCAAACAAAAGATTCTAATTGCCATTAGGGCATTGTGATTGTGCAGAAACACTCTATTAGTATTCAAACGCAGTGGGAGAAAAGAAACTTGGAGATGGCATACTAAGTACTGCTCGGTGTGCGTGTGTGCGTGCGTCTATCTGTTTGTGTACACTCCGAAATATGGGAGGAGATTTCCTTTGTGGCATTATGTAGACATCCATGACCAATTAATCTGCCTTACATCCAGCCTCCACTCACAGATGGATGCTTTATTAAAGACATTTTCTAATCAAGAAGCGGCACCTGCTAAGAAAAAAAAAAAATCCAGTTTTACCTGTTTAAACCTTTTCTTTTTGGGATGAAAATGGACAGATTTTTGCTTTGCGATGGATACCATATTTCCACAAACACTTACCTGAGGGCATTTATTTACTCAACAGTGGGTGGGGGGTATGCATTTATTTGTACCGGTGTATATTTGGAATAATAATAATAAACAATATCAGAACATTACACTTCATGCCAATTGAAGTGTAAAACTAAATAAAAAGAACTCTGAAGTGACCCCCTGTCCAGTAAGCTTGCACGGAGCAAATGCACAGAGTGCAGTAGAGAAGGTCTTCTGATTAAGACAGCAGCTGCTGTGCCGCTTATGCTAAGCTTCCCCGCGATGACTGATATACAATTGTTTACAGTTCCAAAATAAAGCAGATTAATGAGCCGCATGCTGCTTCACCATGTCTGAAAACAAAGGATCTGATAACATGTAACAGCCCGTTCTGATCAATTCCATTACATTCTCTTTTGTATGTCTTTTTTTCTATGGCCCCGAAACAACCACTTGGCAAACTTCAAAAGTTATCTTTGCATTTTATTCGCTGCAAGGAAGAGGAGAGCTTGTACAAAGTCTTTCAGACTAACACGGCAGCGGCTGTCTCACTTGTATTCAATATTGAGCCCCATGACAAGCATGCAATTTTTTACAGTTACTTGGAACAGTGCGTACAAGAATAACCGAGTATCCACATGCTGCTTCACCAAGACAAATACACTATCGCACGTGGCAGCCTGATCTGGTATAATTTCCATGCCACTATGTATCTATTATGGCATTGTTTTCTACATAACTACACCTGGGGAAACACTAAGAGTTGAATTTCTTGGTTAGTCCTCTTGGTTAGTCCTTTTGTGCAAAGATGACACATATTGCTAATGCTATGCTATGCATTATTTGACCACAAGTATCACCCCGTTCTGGTAAATTTCCAATACAACTTAAAGGGGAAGTCAATCCAAAGACATTTTTGACAATAATATGATCTATGTGCCTCCACTAGTCTAAACAAGGCATTCTGATTGATATTGTGTTTGTGGAATATAAATGTAAGTAGTAAAATCCAGCCGTTTTTGTTCATCCCAAGGGGTGGCTATTTTGCGACCAATCACGGCTCACCTGTTTTCTGAAGCTGAGCCATGACTGGTCGTTAGCTGAACCCTGAGCAACTCTGATGTAATTTTCAGTCGAGAAGAAGTGACAAAATGGCCGCCCCGCCGAGATGACTAAAAACGGGTGGATTTTTCTGCTTAACTCATATTCAATATTAATCGCAATGCCATGTTTAGACTTGTGGAGGCGCGTAGAACATCTTATCAAGAAAATTTCAGGGTTGACTTCCCCTTTGATGGTATATCTTCAGTTATGCCGTAAGAGGCTAGTCATGCTTCCATACAAAATAGAACCACTACATAGCAGAATTCCTTTTGCATACTTTAGTGTGACAGAAAACTCAGAAGTCAAAAGCACATGCTGACCACACCCAAGATAGACAGAAAGAAAGAAAAAGATGTTACAAGTCCCCACGATCAATGGCGACCATTGTCCACCCCCTTCCCCCGGTCCCCCGGCCCCGCCAGCCCCCACCCCGTCTGGCGGAGGTATAACACCTTTCCGTGCACTTAAGCCATGACCACTGCAGTGCGCTAAGGGAGCGCATGGGTATGGATTGCCTTCTGTCCCAGATGCAATCGGCGCTATCGATCGCACTAATGCTGGACTGCGGAGGAAGGCGAGAGGCGGCGAGGGGGCGGGGGAGAAGGAGGGGAGGAAGGGGAGAAGGGGAGCGAGTGCTGCAGGAATGCGTCCCCAGGGAGTCTCCGCTGGGCCGGGGCAGGGCTTCAGGAATGCTCCCCTGGAGATCCCAAGTGAAGGCTATGGGCACGGCTGCAAGAATGCTCCTCTGGAGAGTTGAGGCCGGCTGGGGTAGGACTAGAGGAATGTCCCCCCCCCTCGCCCTTCCCCCCAACCAGAGCACCCCTTCAACTTCAGGGGCTCCAAGGGGAGGCGAGGCGAGGGGAGGCGGGGTGGCCCCTGCGGCTCCAGGATGGCTGCGGATCAGGTTTCCATACGGGGATCAGCATCCTGCCGACAGGGCTTTGGGCCGCCTTGGGGAAGAGACGCAGGCCAGAGGCTTTTTTTTTTTTTTTTCCGCAGGTCTCGCCAGAACAACACTTCACCATTGCTTTGTCTCTCAGCAGAGGAAGTGAAATTGTTTCGAGGCCAGCAACCGCACTTCTCCGCGCTCCTGGTTTACTTGTAAAAAGAAATAAGAAATTTCAGACTAAAAAGTTCAATTCAAAGCGAGCCTTTCACTGCACATCTGAAGGCATCTGAACGGCCATTCTTTCATTACGGCTCCAGCTCCCCGGAGCAACACCTTTCCGTATGTCCTTAGCCCCTCCTTCCCTCCCCTCTCTCAGGAGATCGGCGCCCGGCTATTTTAACCCTCTGCGAGATGACCTTTTTAATAAGTGTCTTTCTCTGTTTTCCTGCCAGCCACTGTGCGAGCAAACAGAGCATGTCTTCTGCTTCCCCCAGATAAAGGAATCAATCAGAAAAGGGTGCGACGGAGAAGCAGAGAGAGATAACTGGGCCACGTATGGATTTATATTATGTAGATTTTTTCCCTTCTTCCCCGTAGACCTTGCACTCGGCTTCAATAAAAGCGCATCGCGGATTTATGAGAGAATGCAATGCTAACACTCCAAACAATAACATCGGCAAAATGCAGAGCGTCGAGGTAATGTGATGGAAACAGTACGGACACATTTCTAATACGCGATCTGACGGCGAGTGGGGTGAACGTTCCTGAAAGCCGTGATCCGTGCTTTCCTCCCGTTTGAATGCATTTACATCAAGTCTTTGGGTCAGCCACATGGAAACATTTAGTAACATCCCCTGACTATGAGCAGCATGCTGGCAGCCGGTCTGTGTTTTTTAACAGTTTCCAACAGGATCCCATTAGCTGTACTCTGTAACTTTCTGCATTGATCCAACATCTACTATGCGAGTGCCAAGAAGACTGTGCCAGGGCTATATTTGCTTCAAAATGGCTCGCACAAGACTGGTAAGTGACAAGAGCAAGAGCTGATTAGTCCAGCTCTGTGCTGAGTTCCGCTGTTTTTCGCATGTGTCCGGCGTCTTGGGCGTCCCAGTACAAAGAGGCGGCACGCTGATTACAAGGATGTGACAAGACGAGAGGTGGTCGGTTGGGGAGAGAACGGCTCACTTCTGGCATGCCATTTGGACTGGGGTCCCGTCTAACTGTGCTGGCATGTAGGGTGCCTGTTACATGTGAAAAGACGAAGGGAGCTTTCAAGTCGCCGGCTTTGGCTCTCGGTGCGCCTGTGCCAGTAACATTAACAGGAGTGTCATTAGGAATTCAAAGCATATGCCCTCATGAGAATGCCCCTCTTCCTCTCTCTCCCCCTCTCTCTCTCTCTCTCTCTCTCTCTCTCTCTCGATACCCTGTGCCGCACACTGCACACATTATGCACTGTATAAAGTATTTATCGGCCTTTGTCAGACGAGGGCTGCGTTTCCTGCTGAAAAACAATCGCAATGAGAATGGAGAGCCTTGGCTTGTATGCCCAAGCCAGAAGGCGATTCTACCTTTGCATCATCATCATAACCCACACCCCCCTCCACACTTTTTATTAAACACTCCTGTATCCGCGTGCTCAATCAGCCATCCACTCGGAGCACTCATTCATGCACACATGCTACATGTTAGCAGCACCTGCGTGCGTTCACGTTGGAGTTTAGATGAGACGTAGTTTACTGCCCCGCAGGCTTCACTTGACCTCCTTCACAGAGCATGTGGATAACAACCACTCACAAATCAGCCTTTGCTATCAGCTGGATTTATTCGTATGGAAAACATAATGGTAGAACCGACATTTATTAGACCGTGCGTTTTCAACGTAAGCCCGAATGGGACAATGCTGTTATAATAGTTTTGTTATTTTTGTATTTGTTATAGTTAGTTTTTCATTTGTTTTTAAATTCAGTAATTTCTTATATATATATATATATATATATATATATATATATATATATTTTTTTTTTTTTTTTTCAGAAAGAAGGAAAAGAATTAAAAAAAATAAAATAAAACTCTTAACTTTGTTGAAACATCTTTAAGCATATGTTTATTGAACCCCCACCGACTTCTCCCGCATTTAAGTTGCACATCCCCAATCTAAATTGTTCATATAGGTATGAATGCAATTGTGGACGGATGGATGGCTGAATGAACTTCATCTGCCAGTCTTGGATTGGTACCTAACACAGGGGAAAGTGAGCTGGCTAATACACGAGAAGCCAAGAAGGTGTGAAGGGTCTTAAAACTCTGGGGTGAGTAGAAAATTCATCGCATTACACAGTCACTCCACCATGTAGCACCCTTGCATCGACTTCAATGAGGCTGCCTTGGCCAAAAAACAAGTTATCTCGTTTTGCGGCCGCGGCTTTGGCTCTGCCTTCTCTTTGTTCGCTTCTTTTTCGGATGCACGGGCGTACGGATGGCACATTAAGTCTTTATAGCGCTGCGTCTGGCCGCGTTGAATTGCCGAGCGTGTTAAGCCGCCGCTGCTTTTCCTCCCTCCGGCAGGGACACTTGCTCACGGAAGTGGAAAACAATTGTGAAAAAAGACGTCCCTCCCACCCTCTGTACAGTGCACAAGTCACTTGGGCTGCTCTGCCGAAGCTCAGAGACTGAAAGCGACTCCAGCTCAGGAGTGGCTTAAGACTCGTGCGAGGTAACTCTAGCCGTAATTGCATTAGCCCTTGACGTTTGCTGCGAGGAAGCATCTCAGCTCCCACACGGTAACTGTCGCAAGTTCACGTCGCATGCAGAAAACAAAGGGAAAGGTGACGTTTGCAACAAAGAGAGTCCGTGGCTGCTTTGCGAGGAGGCTTGTGGTGATTAGTCGGTGATGAGTTGACCAAGTTGTGCAGCCAGTACACAACACTGCTGGGTGGGGCTGTGAGAGCCAGATAAGCCTGGCATCGGCCTTTATCTTCAACAAGGACACGACGCTCCAGCCCCGCCAGGCAGACCGCTCGTATTTCTATTAACAACATTAGTAATGCCACACAGGTTATGTGCAGCGACTTGGAATAGAAACCAAAACAATCACTACTCGTCTTGGTCAGCATAAAAGTGTTTTGAAAGCAAAGTAGTACACTGTTTTTGCCAATAAACGATGACTTCAAGATGTGATTTGACAACACTCAGTTCCACATAATCGTCTGGATTCTTGATGGTCAATTATTTGACGATTATTACAATTTCTCTGTTAGCTGTCCTTCATCGGTCTAGGTTTCTTTAGTTGTGCTTTTACTTAGCTAGTTGTCCTATGTGTGCAACTTCCTGTCAACACTTTTTATAGCCTAAACATATTCATAGATTTTTATCACTAAATCTTGCTGTAATATATCCAACAATCTCAATTTCCGTATTAAGATTTTGGTGGATTGATTTATTTGTTTTTGTTTTTTTTATGGAAAGATCATGCAAGGTCATATTCCCTGACATTGAACACAGCACGCACGGGTGATAATCCTGTCAGTTTTAGAGATTTCAAACATGTTTTCCCTAATACAAGAAGGTATTCCTCAAAAGAACCGCTTTTGCCGTTTTAATGTTGACAATTACACAATTTAAGGGTGAAACACAAATTAGTATTATGAAGAATTGTTTTTGGTTGATATTTTTCCAAGGATATTCCCATTAAATTGTACTGCAAATCCAGACAGTGAGCTAACAACAACACACTGAAAATGACATCTTTATTTTTCCCAATCAAAATTAAAACTGCCAATGAATGCAAGGTCAGAAGCTGTCATGTTCAACTTGTTTCAACCAGATCTGTTCCACCAATTTAACCCTTCATACATATCGTATCATGTCATACCTCACCAAATACAGTTTTTTTTGTTGTAGGATCTCTATATCTTGACATCTTGTACCTTGAAGTTGCTATGAATATGGATTAAACACACATATGTTTGCCCAGTAATGAAATCATAGACATTCACTCATTATCCTGGTAACAAATGGTTAAGCCTTGGTGGAAGTGTTCTTGTTGATTTTTGATTGGCCATATACCAACCAGAAACGTCAACTGGCCCCACTGAATCCTGTTAAACTCCCAAACAGTTCATAAAGGTTTGCATGGAAATGTGGCGCGCATTGATCCCCGTAGGGTTGTTTTTCCTTCAATGGCGTCTATGGCAAAGCCGCCAGTAATGGGAGGAAAGGAAAGAGGGAAATGGAGGGCAGTGGAAAGACTGACCATTCAGACAGGTTTATGTCTCTCGGGGGGGTTGGCGCTGTGCGGAGCCAGCTGTGACGGCATCCTGCTAGCCACTGTGCTTTGGGAACTTTTTGGGGCTATCATCGACTCAACATTTCCCTTCTCCTGCGCCTCTCCCTGGGGTCGATGTTTTTGTTGGCCGGGCTGTAGCGCTTGGGTGGGGGCTGTTATAGGGCTCTGCGGAGCAGCCACTCCCAAACTTCAGGATGCGGGGAGTTGAGCCACCCACAAGGACAGGGATTCTCAAATATCATGTGAGGCAAGCGCATTGGTTCCTGAGTGCTAATTGCCATTTTCAGGCTGGAAGGTGGCATTCATAAATTGAGTTTTATGTGCAGGATGGGTGTCGTTGAAGGTCTCTGAGGCTGACAGCTGGAGTTCGCCTTAGCGGCGGGAAAAGACTGTGTAATGTCGAAGCCGTGCAGCCAGGTAGCAGCTGAGTTGTCGCCTTAATGTTAGGAACAGCGCACAGTGGCGCTCGTGCAACACGGACAAGAAGGTAAAGGTCATCTAATCTATTCCACCTACAATATGCCCGGCCGAGTGATCGTTCCAGAGAAGTCGATCGATCGATTGGAGAGCCTCTCTGAAGAGAGAATGGCAGCCACTCGCCAATGAGTCAGCTTGGCACGTTTCTGTGATGAACCCAGACATTAAGGCGCACAGTAAAAAAATGTTGGGCGGTTTTCCTAACCCACTTGCTGGGTAGCTGGGGATTTTCAGCAGATTGTTCATTCTTTTGACACAGCAGATCGGGTTGAAGATTAGATTTGGGCAGACTGAAGAGCTAGCGCTGGTTGCCATTTTTGTTGCTGACACTTTTCTGCTGTTTTCCGGTGTCTACTTTACATATTAATTTGTGTTTTAATTTATCGCTTTCACTGGTTATAGTATTGCTATTTTGTTTTTGTAATGTAAAGTGCTTTGTTATAGTTGTAGCTGTTATCAAATGCGCTACATAAATAAAGTTGTATTGTATTGTCGTGTTTAAAAAACATTGAAAACTTGGTAACCCGATTCCTGGTACATTTAACTGATCAGTATGAATTATTTTGACCCCTTGCTGGTTAAAAATCTTGGCCCAAAGTGCTGGGTTCAGTCCTCAACCCAATGCACTGGGTATAAATTACCCATCATTGGCTCAATCCCTTTTGGACCCAGCACTGGGCTAGCTATATCACCCAATTTGGGTTACTTTTGACCCATCAATGTTAAGAGTGTGTAGCTTTCCCAATTTGAGTTTGAAATCGAATCATTGTTAAAAACAAAAAGAAAAATTCTGGTTGTCAAACTTTTTAGTTAGTCGGATAAAGCAATGACTTCGTCTAAAGTTCCGATGCCCTGTTCCTCAATTTCAATTCCATAAATGTGTATCCAAAGTCAAACCTATGAAATGAAGTGCTCCCTGGGTCTACCGGGCCAGCAATTCCGTCCGTTAATGTCCACCTTAGATCTTTTTCTCTCTTGACTTTTGCAATGCCAAAGTCAACCATCACAAGTCAGTCCGCATATGCTCACCTACCGATATTTTCTCAGTTTGTAGCATCAGTATGTCCATTTACATGCACATACAATGTAAATGTCAGTCTGGGGAGTGACAAAAAATGGCGGTCCCAACCTTAGCCATGACAGACAGGGATTCAATTAGAAGAGGGTAAAGCAAGGGCAACCATTTCAAATATGAAATTGTACTACTACTACTCTATGTATTCGAACGTCTACAAGTACAATAGATGAGAAGAATAATCAGACACTTATTACGTCGGCTTACTGTCTAGCACTTTGCGGTAACTGTCTAGCACACTAGCACGTTGTGTTGATCATCACCTTGTCTGTCAAAGCATGGCACAGTTGACAAAAAAAAAAGAGTATCGGATGTGATAATGAAAGCTTTACTTGCCCTTGGCATGAACTCGAGCTTTAGATGAAATTAGGCTATGTTGCAGTTTCACATAGGAAAGCAACTCATGAGCTGCATGAAGATTTTTGCCATTGTCCCTTGTGGCCTTTTACGCCTATAGTACAGCATCATCAACAGAGTATTCTAAACTAAATTCTCGTGAAATCAAAACCATATTATGCAATGGCAAAACAACATCATGAGCCTCCTATGAACTCCTGGCAATTCATTTGAGTAGTTGTACGTGCAACATTAATTGAGACATTCTCTACATAACCTAGTACTGCTGTTATATGTACACTATACTTTTATCATCAATTCTATATGCAATGCATGCGCCCAAAAATCAGATCATCTGACGGCCAGTACAGATGGAGGTGAAGTAAACAAAGTGTCAATCTCCATATCAGGATATTATGAGTAAAGACATGTTACACCACCATGCTTTGTTGAACATATCCCACCAATAAAGTCAACAGAACAAAACCCGCACTGTGATTGTATTTTAATCCAATTGCCTGATTATTCGGGCCTCCCATTGGCCGTTCATTACTCTTGCATGGCACCCGTGTGGGTTGTTATCGCCCAATCAGGCGCAGGACTGTATTCTGGAGAGCGCGCTTTGGTTTGCATCCTTTAAACCCTGTGAGCCTTCCCTCTCTGCGGACCCGCCAACGGAATGCCTAATTCCAAAGTAAACTGATTGCTCTCTGCAACCAGATTATGCTGTGATGATGTTAGCCAAATGAGATCGCTACTCGGATGCAACCAGGGCAGGCGAGTATGCTCGCTGCAAGATGACTGATCAGCATGTTAAGGGAAACAAGGTTGGAGGAAAGGAAAAAAAAAAAAAAAAAAAAGTGGTGGAAGTGGCGGTTGGAATCGAAAGAGTGCGAGTGAGTTGGGTGTGTGCGGCGTGGGGGTGAGCAGGAATGCAATTTGCTTCTCACCTCAGGCGACTGGGCTCTGAGGCCAGTAAATATGCAAACAAGCTGAGCCTGGCCATCAATATGAAGACCCTGGATGATTACTAATCTCCATCGTAGAAATAGATTGAGATGTGCTCAGCATCGCCATGCAACTTACCGAAACAGAACATGCAATGGAGCTCAAGTCCAAACTTAGTCGGAGTTTTGTGTATACCGCACCTTTACGAGTGATGCTGCATACAAATCGGCACATGTTGTCACCCTCCTAAAAATACAGGTGTCCTTTTTAGTTAACAATAAATATTTGTACACAAACTAGATACAAAATCTTGAGGAAAATGTCTTTCGAACTGTGTCAAAACGTTGACCTCTGCCACGATCATACTGGAGTGATATTTGTTACATTGCACCTGGATTGTGATCATTGAAAAATTGCAGGAAACATCAATATAAATATGAATGTATCAATCTTGCAACATTTACAAGAGTATAAATGAATTATGATGGTAAATAGTGGCGCACGATTGACAGATGTCTTTCACTGTCGATCACAAAAAACGATGACCCGCAGCTCGTGCTTTGCAGCCTGCAGCCAACTCGGGACCAAGCCGCGTGCGGTGTAGTGTTCCCTCCCCCTTCTTTACCACTGCACAATACAGACCAAACCAGTTGGTGAAACATAACACACGTTTGTGCATTTTCTGCACAGCCAATTTGAAATTATGGACATTTGGATAGAATGTTATTTAAAAAGTTGATTCATCCATTAATCAAAAACAGTAATTGACAGATTCATTGATTATGAAATCGTATTGAAATCGGTATTGGCTGATCTCATTCATCGATGATCGACTGCATGAAAATTTCACAAGATATCCCTAACAGTTTGTAAAAAAAAGAAATAATAATAACAAAAAAAATAATAATAATACCGATAAATGAAATCAAAATGGAAATAACAAACATATTAAAACAATTATAATTCAAATAATCTAAAAATATTATTAGAAAATTGATCAAATAAATATAGATAGTAACGAGCGTCTCAATATGATGCCGTTCACTGGAAACCACAAAAATGAACATTGCCAAATGAATATCTCTTGGCCACTGAGCATCAAAAACTCCTTATTAGAATATGCAGCAGAAACAGAGGCCCTAACCTCTGAGTAGCTTCTCAGACGACGGGTTGTCGGATAGGAACTTTTAAATGTGAGCTGCCCTCATTCAGCATTCTATTGTCGTTGCCCCTGCGTGATCCATGGAAGAGAAGCCCTTTGGGGGGGGGAAGTCATTAGGTGTGTGTATGGCTTAGCTAGACAGCCTGATAAACCAGATGCCTCAGGATGGCCAGGGGTTATCTTTCAGGGAGAACTGGAAGGGGTTAAGATTAGCCAAAAACCTGTACTCAGTGAAGTAAAAGTAAGTAAAAGTAAAAAGTATTCTTCCAAATAAGTATTCTGTAAAAAACTAGTCCAACAATGCTGCTACTACTACTGTTGAGTAATGTATGAATGTCAGAGACAAAAATGTAAAATAGGTAGATGCAAATTGTATACTGTGTATGTATCTCTCTCTCTCTCTCTCTCTCTCTCTATATATATATATATATATATATATATATATATATATATATAATGTATATATGTATATATAATGTGTGTATATATATATATATATATATATAATGTGTATATATATGTATATATATATATGTGTATATATATGTATATATATATATGTGTATATGTATATATATATATATGTGTATATATATATGTGTATATATATGTATATATATATGTGTATATATATGTATATATATGTATATGTATATATATATGTATATATATGTATATATGTGTATGTATATATGTATATATATATATATATGTATATGTATATGTATATGTATATGTATATGTATATATATATGTAATGTGTAGAGAGAGAGATGTACTTTGTATATGTATGGTATACATATACGTGTATGAATTGACTCCTTGACTTAATTTGATTGGTCAAATGGAGTCAAAACATCAAGTCGGACTAAATAGACTGCACAAGTAATAATGAATACCTTTAGTTAAAAGTACAAGGAAACTCAATGTTACAGAATAATAGTAATATTTCTTCTTAACAAAAATACTCAAGTAAAAGTAAAGGTTGCAATAAAACGACTCCGACAAACTCAGTTGAGCAAAAAAGTTACTTCAGTAAATGTAACTGACTGACTACCCACCTTTGGCGGGACCAGGCTTCCATGTCCTTTTTTCTCCCCACTTTCTTTTTCTTCATCTCCTCCTTCCTCCTGCCGCCTGTCTCCGTCACACTTTCCCCCGGTCTCCTCTACCTTGATTGCGCCGCGTCGCCATCACAAACACGGCCGTCCGCGTTGGAGCTTAGCAGCCCAAGACCCTGTCAGCTACAAGGAAAGGAGAAAGGACAGACAAGGGAGTTGTCTGTGGCCCTAGGTGCAGTGCCTGAGGGTGAACTACGTGTGGAGGATAGTTAGTGCGGCCAGTAGGGGTTTGCAGGTGGATCCGTTTACTTTTGGAAGACTTTAAGTGCATTTGCATTATCACCTTGGGGCAACGCTTCAAAATAATACCAAAAAAAAAAAAAGACCTTGACAAAAATCCTGCCTAAAGTTACATCTTTCTTCAATGTTTTATTCCAGAATGCAACACTTTGCCCATTCAAGATGAATACATGCAGAACCCTGACAGGCCACAACATTAGGTACGCTTGGTCAAATGCTTCTCAGTGCCTTTACAAGGACAATAATCATCAGCGGGTGGTTAAGAAATTCGATTTTGTGAGCTAGAAAGCAAAGCAAACCTTGTCCAGCGCTCCATTATGTCACTAATTGAAACCACCAGAAAAGCCTTCTCCAAATAACCGCAAACAATTGTTTGTTTGTGATCACGACGTGGCTTAACTCATTCACTGGCAGCCCGTTAAAATGGATCTTGGACATCTTTAGCTGTCGATTGTAGTGAATGAGTTCATGTTTAGTGCAAGTGGGAGAACAGAGATCACGTGATGTTCGCCAGAAAACATTTTGTACTGCATTCAGTGCATTTGATGAGCACAATCTCTTCACTCTTTTCAAGGACCGAACTAGAAAGTAGACTTTGCGGCCTTTAATAACATACTATCGGAAATATTGCCGCAAGAGTCCAATAAATTTACCAGAACAGGCTGCTATGAGTTTATGCATTTATATCTATCTGCATGTGGCGAAGCAGCATGTGGCTCTTTATCCAGGGTTATTTTTGGACGACGGGTGTCGGTGACTTGCTCATAGGCACTCAGGACTCAAGCCAATGTCCAGGTCCTTACAGGTGAGCTGCTCCCGCCCTAAATTGTGCACTGACTTTAGGGATGACCCTTTTCTTGCTACTGTTAGTATAGATTAATCTATGCATACGGAACGTATATTTGTGCACGGAGGGAAAGGAGTGTGCATGGCAATCGATTAGGATGGCGAAGGTCAGCGAGTGCATCTCATCCAACCAGTCATCTCACCAGCCCCTCGATTTATTTCAGTGGCGGGGATGCGCGCTGCTGGCTAACTGGGCTCTCTGAACCATTCATCTCTTCGGCCATCAATCTCCCGGCCCCTCCTGTTCATTTACCGCACCGGCCGTTTATCCGTTCTCACCCGTGGCCAAAGGGCCGCGTCGCCTTTGCGGCCCTGATCATCTCCTCCCATCTCCTCTGCCATTTATTTTCCCCACCACTTGAGCGAGCAGCCTCTCAAGGTGGAGCCACTCGTCCCCAGCAAGCCGCTTTTCCCCGTCAATCCCGGGTCATCTTCCAACCTCCTTTTGTATTAAGTTGCTTCAACGCATCCTCGGAAGGTTTCGTTTACCCACCGTCTCCGTCTTTGTTTTATTCTGTATGAGTCTCCTCCTCTCTGCATTCCCTCTTCTCCCTCCCTCCATCCTGACATGGCTCCTCAGTATTCCGCTGCCGTCTTGTGCGGAGTGATTTTGCCCAGACACGTCTGGCTCCGGGTAAAGTGTGGTCCCTGGAGTGAGTGCGCCGCATCCCCTTAGGTCGCCGGCACCATGAATACATTATGATCCCCATTTCCATCCTGTTGCCACGGCAGCACTTTTGGAAGCCGCAGGGCGATTAGGACGAGCGCTGTCGATATAGCCTGATAGGAGTTGGGTGCGGGAGCTGGTCTTTTTTTTGTTTAACCCTTATATACCGTTCATTTCCACACATACGTAGTATGTTTTGGGTTGACAAGGGCAAAGACATTCCTGTTGTTGTGTCGACCACAAAAATTAGTCAACACAATAATATACGCTTCAAAATTAGAGTTAATCATTTTATATATTCCTATATTCCGTGTTGCCGCACAGATATTTGTTGCTGCAAACGGCCAGATGCACATCACTCATGAGAGAAATCCATCCATGGATTAGGCCCAGAGTTTGGGTTGTTTTTTTTATCCTCAAAATTGACTAAATTAAAACTTTTATGTCAATACTGCTAAGAAACGGGATCACAGCGACATAAATACAGAATGTTAGCTCGAGTCGGTGGTTGGGTCCATCCACCAAAAAGGTTAGCTTGATTCTCAAAACATTAGCTTGTGACAGTCCTAGTCAAAACCCATTTTATCGAAGTAAAGAACAAAAAATGTTTTGGTTAAAATTAGCCTCCGTACCGTCAAGTGTGTGTGTACCGTAAGGATTATTAAACACCCTTTCAAATCACTTTGACATACCGCCAAAAGCATATTGCTAGCTAGCTATGATATCCAAAGGTTGCGCTTGCATGGCATTTATTTACAGAGTATCTAGTGAACAGAGCAAAAGTGTGTCACGTTTACTGACGCTTCCCCAAGATTGTATGTTCTTTGGGGGAACTCGGTACTGTTCTGAAAAAGTCAGAATACGAATACAATAAATTTTGTACGAGCTATCCATGACCCACCTTTGGTTCCTAAACCACCAATTTAGAATCATGTGTGCATTTTGGGTCACTTTAAGAAAAGGAAGGACATTTCATTCATGTTAAAATGGGTCAAGTTTGACCCAAACATGAAAGGCTTATAGGAGATTGGCTGTTCTTTTTTGTATATTAATACATTTCATATCCGCTAGTAAGATCTCTTCATAACTGCGGCCATGTGATGTCATGACGAACTGAATTCATCCTACCTTCCTTCCTGCCTCTTCCTTCACTTCCGTAGCATCCTGCACTGACTGCTTTTTTTCACATAGCAAGCGTCTCTCTTACCTCTTATATTGCTCCGTCTTTTGCGTGAGGGTGGGTGGGAGACTTGGTGCACATGATGTATAAAACATGGTGCCTCAGGTAGAGGATGTTGGCGAGGAAGCCATGTCCCCCCTCTAAATGGCCGGCCGTGTGCACGCGCCTAACACTTCACTGAGCAATCTGTCAACATGTCAGCAACACATGTTTTGTAAAAAGCCTCTGGTGGGAGCCAGGGGAGGAAAAGGAGGAGGAGGAGGAGGAGGAGAAAAAGCACTCCTGCCAGACCAGAGAGGAAATGCTTTTTTTTCTTCTCCATGCAGTGGATTTTCTATTGCTGGTGCTCAATCCCGTGGGGACAACCATCCACATACATACACACACACACGTTGACTGTACTTCAGAAATTTGAGCTGCGGTGGTGGTTGGGGGGGACCCTCGAGGGGTTTTACCACAAACCACCCCCACTTTTTTTTTTCTTTTTTTTTTTTTTCTAGAGCCTCTGAAATTGTGAAGGTATATTGTGGCAGGTCCCCAAGCGGACTTTTCTAATACCTGAATTTCTGGAAATTACCAGCAGCCCCCCCGAGGGAGGGCTTTATCCACACCAGGAAGGGGAGCAGGGCTCAGTAGGGAGGTGACTTAATGCATGGCTGAAATAAAAGAATTTTTCTCCCTTTCTGTTTTAACTTCCTTCCTTCAGTCCCCATACTCCCCCTCTCCTCTCCTCGCCCCAGTCGTATAGTTTACTCCTCTTGACGGGCCTCGAGTTTAATAAAGTTTCATAGGATCCTGCCGCTGCCGACAGCTCAACAAATACCCCCGTGTGTTCCCTTTTGTCGGCGATACGAGCTTTTTGTTATGTGCACGCGCGCCAATGTGATTGCTGCCTTTTGCTTTTTCTCTCCGCTGCCCTCTTGTCTCGCTCCCTCTCTGCATTTTGTCTTCTCCCCCCCCCCCCGCCGCCCCCCTCCTCCCCACCCCCGCGAGTTGTCTCCCACTTCAACACGCACACACACGTTGCAAATGCGCACACAAAGTCAAACTCTGTCACATGTGGTTGAGCTTATTGTTTGCTCTGTCTCGCCGCTCCCCCCAATGTATTCCCTTTTGTATTCTGCATGTTTTGTTGTATTGTGCAGAGATGCAGATAGAATACAAACAGTTTGCCCCGAGTTAACCCTTTGTGCGGCGCACGTCGAAATACTTGGCAAGTCCAAATAATACACAAACTTGCCTGCCATTGGAAGATCGCATCATTGGATTTCAGTCTACACTGATGAAAAAAAAGCCAATTTCAATGACCTAAAAAATAATGAAGGAAATATGATGCTACAGTATTTCTACACAATATAAAACATGTCAATTAAAAAAAAATACAGTGGGACTCTGATTTACAAGATTAATTCGACTTGGCCAGTCAGTTCAGTGTGAGCGTCTGGATGTGAGTTGTGGCCTACAGCATATCCTTGCAAGTGCTTTGGATTTGTGTTTTTGGTTGTTTGTCTCATTCGGTGAACATGCAAGGGCATTAAAGAACCTTAATTATTCCTTTTTATTTTTTAATTCACTCAAGCTGCGGTGTATCAGAGGCTCGCTCGAACTCAAATTTTGGCTCGCAACACATTGAAAAAAAAACGACCAAGCGACAACTCTATAGGTTTTTTTCTGGCTGCGGTAACTGCTTGTGATTGCTACCATGTACAGTAAGATCATGAAGTGTGTTTTAGTGTTCACAAGAAGCTAACTCTGATAGCGCTACTTCTTGCATTGCTAAGCTTTTGGCTTTAATGAAACACTGGCAGATTTTCGCTCGGGAAGTTGCGAATTTGTGGATGGAAGACTCACTCTCGTGAAACCGATGTTAAATAAATTAGCCCAAAATGTGACATAAAACCATTATAAAATATATATTTTAATAATTGATTATATTTTTGATTAAAATTCCAATTTCCTTTTTTTCCCCTTTAAGTATAATACTCATAATTCCTAAAGGCAAAATGTAACTCTGACAGTGTTCTATAGTTGAGCTGCATGCCACACACAGATCACACTCATGCAATTATGCAAGGAGAGATGTCAATATGTGATTTATTGATTCCTGTTATTGGATGTGGAGTCCTACTTTACAAATCAATTGCGTACTTGTAATACGATAAGAAGTAATAGTCAAATAACAGCAGCTTTACAATGGAAGATGTTTATTCATTCTCTCATGGCTATATGGCATTCTAATGGAAGGAATTGTGGTGCTGACTGATTTTTTTTTTTTTCACGTTTGAGCTGCAAGGCCCATCAGTGAAATTGTTTTTTATTTTTGTGATATCGTATTGGAAACAACTTGGGGTTGCTCGGGGACCACTATTGGTCACACACCACACTTTGGGAAACACTCGTCAAAAAAGGTGCAGGTATGCTCCCAAGCTAAGGTCAAGCAAACAAAAGCTCTATCTTCAAAATGTAAAATCAAACAACCTCTCTGTTTTTTATCTGATGTGATGTTTTCTGGCGCCACATACACACATTCTAATTGCTGTCTCCCTGAAATGTTTTCAATGTCTTTACGGACGCTCATGGTAACAAAATCCAGACTCACCATTGGCCCAGCTATAATATGAGGCGGGATAAAACAGGGTGAGCCTCTTAAGAATTCTCACCCTTACGTGGAAGGCATGGCACCACTTTTCTCATGTGTAGGGAGTCCTTTTTGAGCACCCAACCTCCCAAATATACTTTTGCCGTGCAAACTATCCAGTGATAATAAATCTTCATTTATAAACTCCAAAAAAGGTCTCCCTGTATAAAATACTTTGCTCCCTCCCTTCTCTTGTGTTGGTAAATAATTAAATCATCTTCTTGTTCCAAGTGCAGGTCTTAATAGGGACTAGAAGCTATGGTTGTGGCTAAACAAGGCAGCCTGGCTCAGCAGTGAAACTGAGGGATTTGGGCTACAAGAGGGCAACGTCGCTCCCTTCAAAAAGGCTAACATTAATTAGACCCTATAGGATAAAGGTTAGCTGAGGCAGAGGCTGAAGAGAGCGGTGGTTATATGTGTGGCGAATCTTAACACATAGTGCTTATGAAAGTCATGTGTGGGCTCACAGAAAGAGCTATAGATATTCTCATGTTTTTTTTCTAAGTGTTTTATTTCTTTTTAATAGTCTGTTTCACTTCTATTTTGCCTTATATTTATTTTGAACTAGTAAAACAAAGACAAAAAGGTAATTATAACTTAGTTTTGAGGCTGTAACTGATAAATTACATTTCCAGTCATTTCAATGGATTGCGTTGCATCGATTTATGAACATTTCAGGTTGTTAACGGAACCAATAAAGTTCTTAACTTGAGGTTCGACTGTATAGGGATCCGACCGCTTTGTGTTTTTATATACGGTGTCGCATAATCGCAGTGCCGCAATTAGTTTTACACCTCAAAAACACGACTCTTTTCCCATCTGAAAAAGAAACCAGAAGTGTAATCATCTTTTCTCATAGATGCTATTGTATTATAGCACTCTCATAGATGATATGTATGTATATCTACTGTATATATCTATTATATCTATTGTGTGTGTATATGTGTATATATACATATATATATATACATATACACATATATATACGTGTGTAAATATGTATATATGTATATAATGATGTGTATATATGTGTGTATATATATATATAAATGTGTATATATATGTATGTATATATATATATATATATATATATACGTATATATATATATGTATGTATATATATATATGTATGTATATATATATACGTATATATATATATATGTATGTATATATATATATATGTATATATATATGTATATATATATATATGTATATATATATATATATGTATATATATATATGTATGTATATATATATGTATATATATATATATGTATGTATATATATATATATGTATATGTATATATATATATATGTATATATATATATATATATACGTATATATATATATATATATATATATGTATATATATATATATATATATGTATATATATATATATATATATATATATATATATACTGTATATTCGCCAAAATGAAATGGAACACTAATTACTGAAGCCTAAATATCTTCTGTTTACTCTTTCACAATGTTAATTTGACTGCTATGAAAGGCCATTGAACTATAAATACTACCTGTGTCTTTTGCAGAGTACTGTATGCATTTGTGAGAGTCTTATTTTAACATTCACACATATAAAGGCCAAGGCAGAGTGCTAACTCAAGAGAATTCCATATTTAGAAAGCCATGTTTTCTTTTTGTCACGTTGCATTACAGTAACCAAGTTCTTGCATTTTCTGAAGGGAAAAAAAGTGTTCAATGGTTGGATCTGGTGCATTTCATTTTCTAGAAGTAAACAGAACACCTTACCTGAGCTCTAACAGAACACTCACCCCGGTTGCACAAGATCACCTCCGTCGCCCTTAAAGAAATGCAAATTGAGAAAAAGGCTGCACACCTCTGACCAGTGGAGTTTACCACTGTTGGCTTTACAACGTCTCTGCAACTGTCCCTTGCTGATTCATCACCATATTTGCACACCAAATTTAATTAAAGGTCACCCTAGTTGTAATATTCTCCTGGTAATTCAGATAGCAACTTGAGCACTTTTATTACCTTCTCACTGTATATTCCAATTATAGCCATACAGAAGCAAAATACATTAGCCCCGTATTAGCACCGCACTTCCTGTCTGCGACAGGCAGATAAAAAAAAAAAAGAAAAGAAAAGTAATTATCTGATATGGGTGTTGCTGTCAGTGATAGATGATATTGGGAGGTGATTATATATGCAGTCACTATCCTGTATCAGGATCCCTGGAAGGGGTCCATCACTGTAAGATGCCCAGATTGATGGATTGTTCCTACAGATTCAGTAGAGTTGGATCGCACTAATGTCGCTTAAGTGGGGTACAGTGGACACCCGCATGCTCTTTACCAGCGTTTTTAAAAGAAAATAGATTTCAATGGCAGTGAGCGGGGATCCATTGTCCGTACACACATACCAATTTTTAACATCTGACTTATTTTTCAAATGAAAGGGACCCCACAAGAGGAAAAATCACCAGGTGTGCTTACTGCTGTAATAGTGTGTGGTGCACTCGAAATATAACACGCCACACACCTCATAAGATAATTGAAAGAGGCATGGTGCCACAGAATATCAAGACTGCCAAAAAATACAAAGAAGAAAGAATAGTAGTAGAAAAATAAACGTAAGAAGCTAGGCTAACTTAGCTTATCGGGTAATGACATTTGGGTTGCAAACTCTTTTCCTTGTCATTTTTTTTTGTGGGGAGTGACTTTTAAATGACTCCTAATTGGCTACAATTACGTTTACGTGGTTGTGGTGATCACAGATTATAACACAATCGAAAAATCAGGGCTGATCACGATATTTTCAAAAGCTATAAAGAGCCTGTCAAATGGAACAGTAACAGCTACATTTTATTTCATGCAATGTTGCGTTTTCTTTTTTTGGACTCTGACTCGGTCTTGGGTGCCCATTTAAGTGTGATGTCAATTTATGTAACTTTTTTACACTTGTGTGACAAAAATGATAAGTGTTTTAAGTGCTTATTTTTGTAATATTATTTACATCATGTTGAATAGCGCGCAATTCTTTGAGACAAAATTAAAGAACAAGCGAGAAGTAGTGATCCAAGTTCGCCTGTTTGGCCTTGGCGGAGGTCTTCACTCCTCTGAGTGCCTCTGTGATTTGGTGTTGGCTGGTGTTTCTGTCAAATTCCTCTCCTGGGAAGGAAACACAAATAGCCTCCCAGGTGGTGGTGATGTGTTACTAAGTAAGTAAAGCCTAGCAGTGATTGCCTTCTTGCAAATTAGGAGCTCCCATTAAGGATCTGGGAGGAGGAGGAAGGTTTTTAAAATGTAGGATCATCTCTTTTTCCTTCCACAGTGACCCTGAAAGTTTGCCACTTAGCAAACACAATCAGAAGTTGGTTCCTTTTTTTTTTCTGCTGATAAATAGCTAAACAGGAATAAATCAATTTGCAGTGATGGATGAATAAGTAAAAATGCCCCGTAGTCATTCGCCTGCTTGTATTCCGTCCGGCCTCACGAAGATGCGAGTGAGGAAGAGTCGGGCGCGTGCCTGCGCGAGTGCGTACACATGTATTTGCGTTGCGCTTTTTAGCATTAGGAATCAGCGTGGACACAATGGAAAAGGGAAGGCGTAAACAAAGCAAACCCTGAAATCTGTCAGCCATTTGTGCTCACATACTGTACACACATGTTGGGAGTCTTCTGGCACGCTTTAGTGGGCCCAGGGAAGTGCTGGTCCAGGGCCTGTTTGGTTCTCCAGGGAGCATCCGCCTCCCCAGCAACCCCCAACCACCCGCCAACCTCCCATCCCCTTCCCCCTTCCTGTGCAGTCTGTGGACACAGTGTGAGGCAACAAGGTTGCACAAAAAGCTCAAGCATGTCTGCCGGAGTCTACTCAAAGACAAGGAGACTCATCGCAGTGGTAATTGTGTCGAGTGAGAGATCAGACGAATTATTGGAAAAAAGCAGAAAATCTCGCCGCGGCTTTTGTTACGTTGCCGTTTGCGCCGTTTCCCCCACATTGATCCACCCTTCCATCTGTCATCTTTCACTCGCGCCCCGGCGTCGTCGTCTTCTGCTGCTGCTGCTGCTGCTCTCTGCTTGAAAGTTGGATTCAAGAGTGCAGAGAGGAGCCTTCTGGCTCGCACAGAGAGGAGGGATGAAGCTGTTTATTCATCTGGAGGGTATTAGAGGCATGATTAAGGAGAGGAGGGAGCGGCGAGGCTGATGCGACATCTGAATCGCTCGTTCATTGACCGCCGCTGGGATTCAGTCCAACATAAAATAGCAGAAGAGTGACTGGAAAAGAACTTGTGAAATTTGATTCTCTCAGGAAAAAGAAAAAAATGTCTGTTTTGAGCTAATTATTAATAAATTCAGGTTCTCTTGGACCTTGGAGAGGTGTCAACACCGCAGTCACTGAGGGTTACGAAATCTTGACATTTAAGACAGGGATGCATGAAAATACATCGCCTTGCTTGAGTAGATGCTTGTTTTTTTTTCGTATGTGTGTGCGTCTTTTTTCTTCCCCTCCCGCTCTGCTCTCTGTGTTTTTGTCTCCCTCCCGGGCTGTCTCCTGTTGTTCTACCACTGACAAGCATGGACGCCTTTGAGGAGATATCAAATAGAACCTCTGTGTATTAATCAGGGGAAAAAAACAGAAGTCACAGGTCAAGAAGCAAGGGGCAGATTTTTCTTTTCACATGTCGTTGCTAAAGCACACAGACTTTTTTTTTTTTTTTAAATATCTGAGCCAATTTGTTTAAAAATGGAAGACGCCACACAACGAGCAAATGTATATGTGCTCACTGCTGTTATAGTGTGTGGTGTAATAGACATAACACACATGGAACACCACATGTGGTACATAATGCCTCCAACGACAATTGCCAAACTCCTCCCCAAATCAGTTGTCTGCCGTAATACCGAGACTGACCTGTGAGAGGCAGAATGGTGCTATGTGGTATCTAGATTGCTGGAAGAAAGAGTATTGGTAGTAGAATAAATAAAAGGCTAAGTGTTAGCCTATGTTACCTACATTAAGGTTGTAAGCTCTCCTTGTCATATTTTATGGTAGCCAATGACTTGTGAGAAATGTTTTACAGACACTCATTTGCGTTTGTTTCATATCACAATCACGGAGTCCGTGGCTCCACCCAACTCGATTTTGATCACATATATAAGGATTTGTAATATTAAAGGTGGAACTAACAGGCATCATGTTTACGATTGTTGGCGTCCAACCGTTTTCTGAGCAGATTGGGATTTTTCTCATTATAATGACTATTTAGGATATATTTTTGTCTTTATTTGAAATTACGCACTCTCCCAAAATTGTGCACCCAGGCGCCTGCCCCCCAACACTACCCCACTGAATTCACTTGACAGTTAAGCTCAGTTTCGAGTCTTGTCCCTTGAAACTTTCTAACGAAGTGGCCATATAATGAAGTCTCCATACGTATAAATCAGCATATTTCTACACGCCCAACAATTCTTTTTGTCCAAGCTGATACATAAGTCATATTTACTCGAATAAGTAAAAAAAAAAGAGAGGGAATAGAAGTGTACAGTGCACGCAGTGAGCAGGCATTAGCAACAGCACAAAATGGATTGCTGGATCTTGCACCTGATCTGCCGCAGTGTTGAGGGAACAACACACACACACACACATACACACACACGTCCTGCCCACCTTGTCCTCCCTTAGAGCCAGTGCAGTGAGGCGGGCGATGGAGGGGCCATGCTGTGGGACAGATTGTCATCCTCCTCTCTCCCCCTGCGAGACTCACTGTGGCCACTGGACAAGCCAAGACCTGCAGGACAGCCTTCTTCCTGTTTGCACTAATGCCTCAACCTCCTCTCTCTTCTCACTCTACCACAAGCTTAGACCAGACTGCCGCTACTAGCAACTTCACAAAAAAGCACTGCAAATCATGTTTTTAAATTGTGCATCTGTTCTTTAGTTTGGTTTGAGCCATTAGCTCACCATCTGGCTAACTACCTGACTGATGGACAGATGAGCTAGCCACCTGCCAAACTACTAACTAGCCCATTGGTAGTGGGACTAGCTTGCCACCTGGCTAACTAAGTAACAACTAACTGACTGAGAGACAGACTACCATGCCAACTTCGTAACAAACTCACTGGCTTTTCAGACGGACTAGCTCGCCACCTGGATAAATAAATCACTAACTGAGGCTAGGTTTACAACCACAGGCAAATGCGACCCAGATCTGATTTTTTTTTTGCCCATACGCGACATGTATCAGATTTTTTAATGACAGACTGAACGGCTCAATTCCGAGTGTTTCAAATGCGACCTGGGCCACTTTCATATATGGTCCTAGCTCGGATGTGTATCAGATTTTTTGCAATGGGACCAAAGTCGGAACCGTTGCGTATATCCGACATTGACATGATCCTCAGCCCAAAATGCGCTACTCGCGGGCGGAGAAAAAGTGCTGGAATCTCTCGAATCTGCAAAGTTGTATTGAGTAACAGTATTAACTTTATATTTAACTTTAATTTAATCCCACTTCAAACATGAAACATAAAGTGGACATTTATGGTGATAGTAGAAATTCAGCCACGGTTCAGATTGATTCATTTTTTTACATACGATTATGACATGACATCCTCTTTCATGACGTCTCCGTGAAATGAGATAGCAAAGCATCGCCTCATAATTTCCCCCAAATACTGAATTTCTACCTCCTACTGAATCACTCCACTGTAGAAATGCCCCGACAGCTGGACCACATTTACTTTGGTAATCACTACATCGTGAGTGACGTCATCTCTTCTTCTGCGCATGCGGGTCACTTTGGAGGAGCATATGTTCATACACAAGAGAAACCGAGGTCTCATTTATAATGTAATATGAACGCTTACACAAAAAAAATGGATTTAAAAAACAAAAAAAACAATTTGAGCATTAAGACCTGTGGTGTGAACCTAGCCTAATTGACAGAGTCTTCAGCCACCTGATTAAATAATTGTCAACTAGCTTACCGACTGACTGCCTTACTATATAATTTTCTAACCAACTAAGTAATTCATGAGCTCAGTGACCGATACTCTAGCTAGCCGCCTGCTGAACTAACTAGATCATTAGTGTAAAGACGAGCTAACCACATAGCCACTAACTAACTAATCGTATCCTAACTGGTTAGCTGGCAAAATAACTTTGCACCCCCATAAAAAAGTGGAGGTAAGAAGCTAAAAGAAAAAAAAATAAATAAGAACTACAAATGCCCATTGATTTTCGCTATTGGAGGGCCGGCACGTATTTTGTCCATATTCAAAACACATCTGTTTAGGAAGTGCGTGGTCCCCCTTCTATGTGAGCATGCTGATGAAATATTCATTCAACACTCCTAGAAGTAAATATTACTATTGTTTTTTCATGTCATTTTTTGGGAAGTATATGAGTGTGTCAGGGGCATGTCTGCCATACAGTATGTAATCCATTTGTCATGGTGTCTCACTATCATAGGCCACCTAATAAAACAACAGCAAAACAAAAAAAAAACAGTAAATGATGACCGGTCGCCCTACTTTTCCTCGGATGTTGCCTTCCATTTGTCTAACTTTCCAGTGTGCCATTGGGGCACTGTGATTTCTGGGACAGTGACCAAGTGTGCATGTCTGAGCTGGGGGACATGGCTAATGTGGACAAAGTAGTTGACGCTTTGCCGCGTTCCCCGTGACTGAAAGGCGGGGCCACGAGGGTGCTGGCGTAATGAACGCTCAGACCTCAGAGTCCAGACTCCAGACGGCGCTTGGTGCTCGTCCGTCTCTGATTGCACTTTAAGGCTTGTGATGTCAGGAACTTGCTGATGAAACCCCAGGAAGTGAAGTCTTATTTCATCGCCTGACTTCCTGCCTTGGCCTCTATCTAGCACTGCTCATAAATACACACACTCATGCACACGCACGCACGCACCCACACACACACTAACCAAACCCCTCCCTTCTCATCCTGTAGCATTGATTGATCTCTCGTATGCGGAGGGGGACCTGACATTTGTCAGTTATGCGTCAAGGTATGTTGTGTTTAAAGGAATAATAGGTGCAAAACATTTATGATTTCTTCACTTAAATTAGTCATTTCTTCCTGTCACTATCACTGTCACCTAATCTTTGTACCTCCAAAACAATCACTTTTCAGGACACCCCAAAAAACAACGTTTGTTCAACCGTAAACATTACATAGTCATCCGGTATGATGCAAAACTGTGGTACGTAATTATCTATCTTAATAACTGGTTTGGACTGACTGATAACTAGCAACTAAGATGGCAAACTAACAGCACACTAATTAGCTGGCAGACTTGACTGCATTTCTAGCTGGCCACCTAACCAACTAGCTAGCTGGCTAACAATATAACAACAATAAAAACATTTATACTATACTATCTCACACATCTACTAAAAGTGATTTCGTATGCAAAACTTGGTGTGGCTATGACAGATAAATATTTCGGTGCCATATTTGGATTATGCAGAGGCAAATGTCACAATCTCAGGATTACCTGCCGCTAATATGCTAGCGGGTAACAGCAGTTCTTAAAATGAGTGGCAGGTATTTGTGAGAAAGAAGTTATTTCAAAGTACCCTTAAACACACGTTCAGTCAGGGTACTGAGATACTGTATAATGTGAAAATTCATTTTGCCGCATCCTGCATTCGATCTTAAGTGACGGTGTCACAAAGCGCGCTGTACATGACGAGTGTGTTGTTCAGACACACGCCGCTATTTGGGCATCAGAAAAGGTAAAGTGCTGAGATGACATGTGGTTGTCTCGCGGGGAAATGCTTGCTACTTCTGGAATAATAATATTACAAAAAGAAACGATCATGTCTGTGAATATGAAGGGAGGTCACGGTGTTACATCAGACAAGTTGTCATCTTTTTGTTTATTCAATGAATCCCCAATCCCCCATGTGCCAACAAATACAGTCACACTCAACACATACAGTATCTCTTATGACAAGCATACACACAAAGATGTAGTTTACAAGAGCTTTGAACTGGAGTCTGCCACACCTTGGAAGTAGTGGATGAAGCTACAATGTGGATTTAAGCGTTACCGTCAGTCCTAAACTACACTTTGGACTGTTCGCCGTCCAATTGCAGGGTACATGGACACAAATAAGCATTCGCATTCCCACCAATAGACAATTCTTTAATAAGCTTGCAAACTTCACATATGAGAGCCTAAATCAAGACGCAAACCGCGAATCAGAACTGCGAGGCAGCCTTGCATAAATCCATAAATCTCCACCTCATCACATTTCTCAGGATCTGATCATTATTATCCAGAGGTGATGAAAACCAAAAATGTTTTTCACCACCGTATGCATTTCTATTCCAAATTAATGTCATGCTCTCTTAAAAATATGCCTATGTATTTTGTTAAGACCCCAATATATTAATAGCAGGCATAAATCAAAACATATCCTCTGGGTTTGGGAGTCCAAAAATGGCAGACGACCTGTTCCCAGATTTAAGGGCTTTATTTGAACAGGAGTATTTACTCTGGGAAAGGTTACTATGAATGAACCCAGAGGAAGCAGAGCACAAAGAACACTTCACTCTGCTACGGGAAACTTCCAGACCTGCGTGCGAGAGAAAAAATATATGGTTATTACTTCTGTAAACAGAAGAGGTTTTTTAATATAGTGCTCTGCATGTATGGAACTTGATGAAATTTACTAGAGCTAAACTAAAGGATGAATACAAGAGGTATTGCATTCGCATTCGCCGATTAGTTTGTCGGTGCGTTGTTTGGGTTGCATTACGCAAAACAACAAAACCGCTGATTTCCATGAACCTTTGAGTTTGCTTTGGCTTCTCCCATTACCACTAGTTGAGTCTGGTCCTGGAATAAATCTTGGAAAGGAGCCACAAAAAGCCAAAGAAAAAAAAAAGGGTTAACCCTTTGATGGCTGCTAAATCGAGGTGAGGTATGCTGAGTCGCACATGGTGTCATGCATGGCAGTCGTTACGACTGCAAATATTTGTGTGAGTTTAGAGGCATATTTTTCAATGAAATGTTGGTTGAATTCTGAGTTGTATGACCTCAGGGTAGTTCGTCTTTAGCGTCTTATCATCAAACATTTTGCTTGAATTCCAAACTCCACTACCACAGGAGTGTTCAGTCATCAACAGCATATCTTTTCCTGAAAAATGTCGCCAATATGTAGGACTTTATTGGCACTCAAATCTTGAGGGATATTTTTCCAACATATTTTCGTAGAATTCCAAATTGTCTGATATCAGCGACATTTGGCTTAAGAGCTAACCTCTTAAAGGCATAGTCTTCCTTGAATATTTGAGTTGAATTCCAAATTGAAAGATGTCAGAAGGGTTTGTCCATGTATTTTGTTTGAATTTCGAAAAGTACATGGCCAGGGGTTTTCGTCGCCACAAAAGTTGGCTAAGTTAGATTCCGGTTGTATGAAATCAGGGACGTTCGACTTGGGTGGAACATGCATTGTACGGATGCATTTAATATTAGCGGATGTTGGATTGAAAATGTGGGTCCAATATAAATTCTCTGTTTGCTGTCAATGGCCTTGTCATAAAATTGTCCCATATAGACTATAGAGCTTCATGTTACACTGCTGCATGGGCCACATTTTCTGTTCGTGGTACCTTAGCTTTTGGTGTGGATGGCATTTTCCTATTTCATAACCCCGTTTGAGACTTTAATTAATACAATTTCCCATTTGTACATGAAGGATACAAATATTTGTTGCTTGGATTCCTTTGTGTTTCCATCAGTCCAAAATCTTTGCACCTTGGTGGAGGTCTCTGCACTACTGAATGCCCTTCCAGTTGCTGTGCTTGTTTTTCCGTCATCTAAGTAAGCTAAGATCTCATCTCCCCAGCTAATGTACGACGATGGCACACTCCCTACGGTTGGGGTTGTTTTGTTCCATATAGGAGACATTTAACGGAGTGAGTGGGAGGTGGAGGTGGCGGTGGCGTTGAGGGGTAGGGACACAACTCCCAAAGAGAGACAAGCCTTAAGATGGAGGTCTTCCTCCCAGGATGTGACAGGCTGTTGGCTGAAGGATGCTCAGGAAGGCCTTGGCAGTCCAACAAAGACAGCCCTTCAGCTGCAGGGTGTAGTTTTTCAGGCCCCAGCATCCCCTTTGGCAGCAGCACAGAGAGCGCTGGCGTGCACAGGCCCCCGGCCCGAGAGACTGGGAAGTAAGGCCCGTTCTTTTATTTACTCAGGCTGCTGCTGAGGCCTGGGCATTTCTTGTCAGGGTGAAGAAGGGGGAAAAAAACAAGTCTGTCTCTCTCTTTCCTCTGACGGTCTCCTGAGGAAGGATTGCGCTTTCATCCACGGTTGTTCACATACTTGTTTTGGCCATTGGACTTCTATCTCTGTTTTCTGTGTATGTGTGGGAGAGAGCGAGAGAATCAACCTGCACTAAAAAAAATATATTCTTCTTGGTTTTATTGTCCTGCCACTAAAACAAAGAACTAAGTCACTATGTCTTTACAGCAGCAGAACCTTTCAACCTCGAGGGATATTATATCGTTCATACATCATAAATAGTTCAACTTCTATGGTCAAACCTCTTTTCTTTGGACTTTGATTATGGTACACTTGTTACTTTTTTTCCCATGGTAAATATTGGCAACAGAAACAAATCTGTCACCCTCCAAAATTGTTGCCATCTCAAAAGTATTATATATCATAATTATATATATATTTAGAAAAAACCATACACCTCCTAAGAGACATTTTCAATTAATATTCTGGTCCTTGTCCAAACTGTACGCCATCATAAGCCTTGTGTGTTATAGGTAATTTTTTTTGCTGATAATTTCGGTCGGAGAATTGTACAATTCGTTCATTTCCAGGATATGTTTGGCCTAATCCGGGACCGTCAATTTAAAGAGAAAATGTATTCAATTTCTGAATTGTACAAATCCTGGGCTATTTGACTTGAGAGGTATTTTTCATGTTTTTTCCACATAAATGTTCTTCAAATTCCGGACTACACAACTTGAGGGCAAATTTTTATGCACAAATTAGGTCACAGTCTGAATTGTACGACGTCAGGGTGGTTGACTTTGGAGCACATTTTTCTCCGAACATTTTGGTCGACTTTGAGTGGCAGTTGTCTCGCTGTCTTGCTTTCATATGCGAGAATATCACTTGGGAAACTATCCGAACATGATCATTCATTCTCTTTTCTAAAGACAAAATCCTTTTACTATGTTTTCTTTCAAATTCATGTTTATATGTCCTTGGGGTAACAGCACTAAATAAATAATTGACATCAAGCAAATAAGCAAACAATGAAACGACAGCTTGACGGCGTCCCAAGGCAAATGCATCCTCATTTAGGACCGTCGAATTTCATTTAACCTTGTATACAGGCCCATTTGTTTGTTTGTTTTATAGCGTTGTCTTAACGCCAATACGTTTGACTGTAAGGCATTGACTGGGGTCATTCTTCATGCACTGTCTCCATGGCAGAGGGAGAGAGGGCAGAGCCGCCCCCTCTGTGGAGGAGGGCATCGCACTGAGTCAGCCACCCTCCCGCAAAGCAACGAGAGAGGCACGTATAGAAGCTTGCAAACCAAGCGAGGTTTGCACCTTGAGAGAGATGCGTAGAGTGGGCGCCTCGCCAGCGGGGGAAGGTATTCAGGAGGCCCGTGTTGTGGAGGTGGGCTCTCAATGTGGTGCTTTCAGCAATTTACAGTGGGGGTGGGGACAAGGGAATGGCCTCCTCCGACTGCATCTGTTTCCTGAAGATAGGCCCTGATGGGGGGGCAAGTGTTCGGAGAGGGCATGATATCCTGATGAAGGGCAGATCACGTTGTAAAAACAACAGCGATGGGAAGAGGAGACACTTGGTTTTGTCAGCTCAACTCTTTGCAGGTTGGCTCCTGCAAAGAGCTTTTCCTTCACCACCACCCCTCCTTCCTTCATAAATCTTTGCAGTTTCCTCTTGTTTTTCCATTTCTAAGTTTTGGCCTTCTGACATAGCTTTTTCTGAAGGGGTTGGGATTACACGGTTTTATTTAGGTAAGGAAGTCGAGAGCACTTGGAAGTGGACAGCAGGAAGAAGTGGCCTGTAACCTTTTGAACTTGTGGAAGTGGTGTTTTCCAGTCATAATACTGTACAATGCAACATTGCTTGAATGTCAGCACATTTGCGTATTAAGAGACCGTCAAGTATTTGTAACACATATGGAAGCAGTATTGTTGGCGTCCCCTGTGATTCTCAGCACCTGCTTGCCCTTGAATGAGTGAGGTTACGCACACAGGGATTTTCAAGAAGTAATTTCCCCCAGAAACATACAGTAAATGCCACAGCAACAGATGGCGCTGTAAGTCTAACTGCAAAGTCATTTTAGCTAGAAAGTCAGTAGCGACAATAGAGAAACAAGGAGCATAGTGTGGAGTTATTCCTGAAAATAGTTAATCCATGCATCTGTTTTCAATACCGATTTTCCTGTTCAGGGTCGCAAGGTGCTTGAGCCCAGCTGTTGGCGAAAATCAAGGGGTTGCCTCTGTCATTTTAGCGATGCTTAGAGTGTTCGTAACATTCATGCGTGTTGGTAACATTCATGCAGATCTTTGGGAAAGTGTTTGCGAAAGACAGACGATTAGTGACAGTTTTGAACAGTATTAGGAAGATCAGCAACTATTTACCACTCCTTTGCTACTGTTTGGGAACCTTTGTCACATTTCCCAACTCCTGGAGTACACTGACTTTTTACCAAGTCATTAGACCACAGAAGCTCACTTGTGTTTTGTCCCTTGTTTGACTCCTCTTCGAAACATACATTCTTTCAACCATTGTCACTTGCCTTGCAGCTTTGCATGCTGATAAATATGATAATAATGTTCATTCCATAATCGGGCATGTATTGACTGATGCTCTGAACACTCAACTTTTCATGAAAATCATTTGTCTTGCGGCGGAGGCTTCCTAAAGGCTATGTATGGCTGTGGTTGAAATTGCACGTTTAATCTTCCCTCCCACCGCCACCAGTGTAGAATTTTTCTTCTGCGTTTCATCTGGCTTTAAAGTTGTTTCAAAGGCTCTTGTTTTTTAATTTTGTATTTATTTGTTTTATTTTTTTTTATAGTCTTGTAGCTGTTCAGAAATAATAGAAATGTTCTAATTTACCTCATGCCAGGCTTACATCCTCAAGTACACCCACTGTCTTGCTTTGGCTTTAAATGTCAGAGAGATTGTGTTATGAGTCACAGTGGGCTAAGCCATTACATGGCCACATACAAGGTTAATTGTGGTAAAAGTATTTCTTCGTATTATCATCTCTAATTATACTTTCAATTGTGTGTTTTACTGTAACTTTTTGGATAACACCTACAGGGAGGCATTGTTCAATGTTATTTAAAATACAAAACAATTCACATCCTACCTGCAATTAGCATGATCGACAACACAATAGTGACCCACCTTTTAGTGTATATGCAAATGAATGAGACTAATGGGTTGCTAACGTAAACACGTGTATAGTCCCCCACCATTCCCCCCCCCCCCCCTCCAATAGCCTCACTGACAACCTTGTTTCTTTTTCCTTTCTATTTCCTTTCCAGACGGCGCAGACATCGAGGACGACCCGTCATGCTCTTGGCCGGCGTCATCACCCTCCAGTAAGGATCAGACATCTCCGGGACACTGTGAGGACTACGATTTCGGAGAGGACGAAGGAGGACCAGGCCTGCCGTACCCGTGCCAATTCTGCAACAAGTCTTTCAGCCGCCTAAGCTTCCTGAAACGTCACGAGCAGAGCCACGGTGACAAGCTTCCGTTCAGCTGCACCTTCTGCAGCCGTCTGTTCAAGCACAAGCGCAGCCGCGATCGACACGTCAAGCTGCACACCGGTGACAAGAAGTACCACTGCGGCGAATGTGACTCGGCCTTCTCCCGCAGCGACCACCTGAAAATCCACATGAAAACTCACGCCTCCAACAAACCACACAAGTGCCCCGTGTGCCGCCGAGGCTTCCTTTCCTCCAGCTCACTGCACGGCCACATGCAAGTGCACGAAAGGGGCAAAGAGGGCGGCGGCACGAGCCTCGGTAGAGTTGACGACTGGAAGCTGAAAGAGACGCGCAAGTGCAGCCGCTGTGAGGAAGGCTTCGATGTCCCGGAAGACCTTCAAAGGCACATTGCCGAGTGTCACCCTGAGTGCTCCCCATCAGAGGACGGAGGGCTGGGTGCCACCCTTCAGTGCATCTACTGCCACGAGCCCTTCAGCGACGAAGGTGCCCTGCTGACCCACATCGACCAGGCCCACAGCCGGGATCGGAAGAGCCACTCCTGTGCTATCTGCTCCGAGCACTTTTTGTCTGTTGAAGACCTCTACGCTCACATGGACATCCATCAGCTCCCTGAATCTAGTAACCATAGTAACAGCCCTTCTTTGCTGACTGTGGGCTACACTTCTGTCTCAAGCACCACTCCTGACTCCAACCTCTCTGTTGACAGCTCAACAATGGTGGAAACAGCGCCGCCTGTCCCCAAGACGCGGGGCAGGAGGAAGAGGGCTGCTCATAACGCATCGGACATTGGGGGGCGAGCTGCCAAACAGCCGAAGGTTTCTTACAGTTGCATGTACTGCAACAAGCAAGTGTTCTCCGGTTTGGCTGTGCTTCAGATTCACCTACGGACCATGCACCTGGACAAGCCGGAGCAGGCTCACACGTGCCAGTTTTGCTTGGAAGTCCTGCCCTCCTTATTAAATCTTAATGAACACCTGAAGCAGGTACACAATGCCGAAGGCCACGCGGCCCTACTGGCCGGCTTATCCGACTCTCTCCTTCAGTGCAACTTCTGCCCTGAGATACTGAGTGATCTCAACGCCCTGCAGGAGCATATCCGCTGCTCGCACGGCTTTCCAAGTCCCGTGGCCAAGGAGAGCAACGCCTTCTTCTGTCCCCAGTGCTTCATGGGTTTCTTGACAGAGACGACCTTGGAAGAGCATGTTCGTCAGACTCACTGTGACGGGGGTAGCCTGCGTTTCGACTCTCCTTTGGCTGTCACCCCCAAGGAGCCCATTGTAGAGGTATACTCCTGCTCGTACTGCACAAATTCGCCCATATTCAACAGTGTTCTGAAGCTCAACAAGCACATCAAGGAGAATCACAAGAACATTCCCCTTGCACTCAACTACATCAATAATGGAAAGAAGACGCTGCACGCTCTCAGTCCCTCGTCTCCAATAACTGTAGAACACGCGTCCATGCTCAAGCAAGGCGGCGCCGCAACACGCTCTTCTAGCGAGTTCATATGTAACCAGTGCGGGGCCAAGTACACAAACTTAGATCTTTTCCAGACCCACCTGAAGACACACCTCGACGGCCTGCAGCCTCAACTCACCTGCCCGCAGTGCAACAAAGAGTTCCCAAACCAGGAATCTCTGCTCAAGCATGTCACCATTCACTTCACAATCACCTCCACCTATTACATCTGTGAGAGTTGTGACAAGCAGTTCACGTCCGTGGATGACCTGCAGAAGCACCTGCTGGACATGCACACCTTTGTGTTCTTTCGTTGCACTCTTTGTCAGGAGGTGTTTGACTCAAAAGTCTCGACTCAACTCCACTTAGCTGTGAAGCACAGCAACGAGAAGAAGGTGTACCGCTGCACCTCCTGCAACTGGGACTTCAGGCACGAGACCGACCTGCAGTTACATGTCAAACACAGCCACCTGGAAAACCAAGGCCGCTCCCATCGTTGCATCTTCTGCGGGGAGTCATTTGGGACGGAGGTGGAGCTGCAGTGTCACATCACCACCCACAGCAAGAAGTACAACTGCCGCTTCTGCAGCAAGGCCTTCCATGCGATAGTCCTGCTGGAGAAGCATTTGAGGGAGAAACATTGTGTGTTTGAGGGAAAGGCCCAGAACTGCGGTGCCAACGGTTCTGCTGTCGGCGGGGCGGATGGCCATCCGAAAGATGAGGCGGAGTTGCAAGGTCTCCTCACCAACAGCCATGGCACAGGGGCTACAGGAGGATCTGCAGTGGAGTCTCAGAACAGCCATGACGGAAGTGAGGAAGAGGTGGAGACTGCCGAGCCCATGTATAGTTGTGACATCTGCGGGGCCTCTTACACAATGGAGTCACTTCTCACAAACCACCAGCTGAGGGACCACAACATTCGCCCTGGCGAGAGTGCCATGATGAAAAGGAAAGCTGAAATGATCAAAGGAAACCACAAGTGCAACGTATGCTCTCGCACCTTCTTCTCTGAGGCTGGTCTAAGGGAACATATGCAGACCCATCTTGGGCCCGTCAAGCACTACATGTGCCCCATCTGCGGCGAGCGTTTCCCTTCTTTGCTCACCCTGACTGAGCACAAGGTCACCCACAGCAAAAGTCTCGACACGGGCAGCTGCCGCATCTGTAAGATGCCTCTCCATAGTGAGGAGGACTTCCTGGAGCACTGTCAGATGCACCCTGACCTGAGGAATTCCTTGACGGGTTTCCGATGCGTAGTGTGCATGCAGACGGTCACCTCCACATTGGAGCTCAAGATCCACGGGACCTTCCACATGCAAAAAACGGGGACCATGTCCGCAAACCAATCCATTGGGCGCGGCAATGTCATAAATCACAACCAGCAGCTACATCACGTCCAAAAACCTTTCAAGTGCGCCTCCTGCTTGAAAGATTTCCGTTCAAAGCAGGACCTGGTCAAGCTGGACATAAACGGTCTGCCTTATGGACTTTGCGCATCGTGCGTGGCCAGCGCTGGCTCCAAGAGCTCCAGCCCGACGATGAACGGAGGCAGACAACAGCAGCAACATGGGGGTGCCACCACTCCAGCGCCCAACACGGCACAATGGATCCAGGGAGAGAGTCTCAGCCCTGGTGAGGGGAAAGGCAAAGCCATCTCCTCATCGTCCTCGTCCTCTTCGACATCCTCGACGGCGGCTGCAAAGACACGGTGCTCGAGCTGCAACGTGAAGTTTGAGTCCGAGGCAGAATTGCATAACCACGTCCAGACGGTGCACGCAGGGGACAGCGGCAGTGGACAGCTAAAGACACCCCAGATGTCCCCAATGCCCAGATCCAGTCCATCGCAAACTGAAGAGGTATTGTGCCTCGTTCTTTATGACCATTATGTTTGTGCTGTATTTTTATTGTTTACGATGAGTCATATTGTCGGTCTTTGTCCTTTTTTACAGAAGAAGACATACCAGTGCATCAAATGCCAAATGGTATTCTACAGCGAATGGGACATCCAAGTTCACGTGGCCAACCATATGCTCGGTAGGAGATCATTTTCATTTGTGTGTGAGCCTGTGCTATCGAAATGAATTCGCTGTCGTAACTTTCCAGGATGCTTCTATAATATTAAACAGGTTGTTTCCAAGCATGTCATCAACATTCTGCATTTAAACTTTCACTTATGTAAGAAATGCGGTGTGTGATTTTCTGCTGTATGTCATATGGAACAGACTTGAGACCGTGATCAACATCATCCATTTAAACATTCAAATTAAAAAGAACATTTTTGAGGATGAACCACATAGTGTGAAAAATCTAATAAAATATTTGACCCTGTCTCATTTAGGCTCACAAGTTTCTGGATCACATCACAAACTAGGTGGAATTACTTTAATATTTTAACTTCATCCCCAAGTGTTGTGCATCCATAAACATAAGCAATTCATTTTAATTTCCCCATGCATGTGAATGATCGAAAATGTTGTGAGCATGCTTGTGGAGACTGCTGAAATGTTTCAAATGATTCAAAGTGGGAAGAAAATGTCTTGACGGTCTGAATTTCTATGATTTGGGTTTTTGGGTCATGCATCATTACTCTTCACCTGGTTACTGCACATTCATTCATATATGTATTAGGGCTGCAACTAACTATTTTAATTGATTAATCTGTTGATTATTTTCTTATTTTGTCAATTCATTGATTTAAAAAAAAAAAAAAGTTTTAATTTCCATTCACAACAGGACAATATTTCAAATTGACAGTACAGAAAATGCACACACGTAAATGAATTAAGATTTAGGAACTGGTTTAATTCGTAACAATATCAGAAAATTGGCAAAAATGTTGATCATCACTTTCCAAAGTAAAAGGTACCGGTAAATGTTTTATTTTAATCCAACACAAAGATAATCAGTCAGCTTTTATGGAGGACTACAAAAATTGGCGAATATTTTCTGTTGAGAAACTGTAATTCTGAGGATGGGCACAATTTTAAATTAAAAAAGGTTATCTAAACAATTAGTCGATTATTAGTGTTCAATTAATTTGACACTCAAGTAGTTGTTGATTAATCGATTACTCGTTGCCCCTCTAATATATATATATATGTGTGTATATATTAAAAAAATTACATGATGCAGCCCAACAATCATGCAAATTACATATTATTTTACCCCACATCCATTTGACAGCAAACGCAAACATCCGCATTTGCCAAAAAATCTTTGGTTGCCGTTGTTTGTCATCTGTATGCAGGCAGAAGCATTTGTAAAGACGAGACAATTGGAAAACATTTTTTTTTTTCCTCGCCTGCAGTAAGTAGGCATCTGAATTCTGGTCTCACATTCCTTTATTCATTCATTTATTCAGCTCGTTTGGCGGCTCTTTCATTACACTGCATTATCTGTTGTCTTCAGTGGGGGAGAGACTCATTGATCTGGAACCAAACCGCCTCTCTGTTTGGGACACGCTTCTAGGCGCAGGTGAATTTAAACACGGTGGGCAATTCTATCAGGGCCGCTAGGCAATTCTATCAGGGGCCCACTGTTTGTGCATAAACAATCAGAAGCATGTGATTTGTGATTTTGATGCCGCCGTGCATTTGCAAAGGAGAGAGATGAGCCCAGAGTGTAGGTGTGTGTTTTGTATTCATCTTTGCAATCTGCTCACCCACTATTCTACTGGGGGTGCCTAATACAGTACCATGCCAGCATTAGTCCTTTCTGTTGCAAAGGCGGGCACGGAGCACACTGGGAGGGTAGAAAACAAACCCCCCTACTGGTTACTTTATGTCTTTCAGCAGCGCGAGCACACAGCTCCCCCGTAATAGTAGAATTCGGGCAGCTTAAGATAACAGGAGGATAGGTGATTGGGTTATTGTCTGATGTCTTACTCCTCTGATATGCCATCGCTTTGTATTCCGCATGATCACGCGTTCCATCAGACTCCTCAAAAGGGTGTCTGCTGGATGTGTTTGTTTGACGATTTGTAAAATGTGGAGGAAGCCACACGTGTGCTTCACTGTTTGTCCTAAAGTGACTTTGTAATATCTGTGGAACAAATACACAGAGCGGAAAGAAAGGAAAATGCACCGACTGGCCACAACATGAGCACCTGGACAATCATATGAGATCCAACACAAGATCTGTATCCTATTTTCTGACTTTGCAAAAGTAATAATGTTCTCTTTTGATCGACGCCGTCAGACTGGTATTCATAACGTTACGCTTATTATGCTCATTGAAGTTTACGGTGACTCGGCTTGGTTGGTTTTCCACCTCACTCTGTTGCATAAGTCAGTCACTTGACGTTCACTTATACTTCAAATACTGTTAAAGATATGAAAATCTAAAATATATTTCCTGAAAGCTTTTGATCTTACACTTTTGTATAGAAATGTGAACACAAAAATCCAAGAAATAAATGGTTTATTATATTTTTCACAAATGTTCAATATTTACCAACCGTTGGTTACGCGGCATACACCGCAATGGTGTTCGGTTTCTTGCCAAACACTCTATCCGTAATCTGCGTTGAACACGTGCCCAGGACTCATTCTTACGGCGGCAGCACGGGTGGCTTTAAGTCTTTCAAAAGAACGCGACAATTCTAATGCGGGCCACATCGAACCAGTAAAAACTGAGGACTCTGATGCGTTTTATTTTCTAGAGTAAGTCTTTAAGGTGGCGTAGTGACATTGGCGGGATAAATAATTGTTATTTTGTGTAAAAGTGTTCATTTCCACTTTGTTCACAAGTTGAATTGTACTTAGGAGATTAGAACTCTAAGACACAAAACACCTTCTACTTTCCAGTGAACGTCGTCATCAGTCAAAAGCAATGAAATCAATGCAAACCACGCAAAAAGTAAACACATTGATTGGAACGTAGCAATGGCCTGACAAAGACCACCGCTGCAGAAAACTTGAAGATTTTATCTTGCTACTCTTAAGACATGAGTTTTTGTAAAGTGATACAGACTGATGAAACACCCTGTCTTAACATCTTAAGTGCGCACTCATATAAACGGTTTACTACAACAAAAACATGGACAATTAAATACGGTCTAAATCTACTACATTAGAGGTTTGTTCACCATAAAATAAGACAAATAAATGCCAGCGGAGTAATGAGGTTGTTACCATCATTGAAATCAGAAAGGGAGTGGGGGTCAGCTGCCGTGACCAGGTTGGTGAAAGTTAACTGAGAGAGGTATCAAGCAAAAGTGTCGGTGCATCAGCCGAGTAAAATGTTAGCATCCCTTTTAACATAGAATGTGGGTTGAATCCAATCCAACCTATAATCACCGCAAAACTAGTCTGGGCCAAAAACGCAGTGAAAAAAAAAACCTACTAATTTGGAAAAGCTCTAAATACCTTCTCTGGTGGAAAAAAAGGACACTTTCTCTCTTTAATGGCCATCTGCACGGGAGAGGGGAAACAGGGGGGCCGGGGTCATCTCCGCTCAGCTGTCAGCGTTATTAGCGTAGGTAATGGAGCAGACGCTGGATTCATAGGGGTGTTGTTTTCATCCGTGGCCCGTTCCTCCATGGTGTCACTTCACACTGATAACTCTATATATAGTCATGTGGCCCTGCATAACCATAGCGCTAATGTAGCTACGGAACAACGGAACCCCATCCCGTCCCAGCCGGACATGTCCATATGAGGCGACTTTGTAATGTCATCGGCACCCTAAACACAACCTTTGCTACACGTTTTCATGCATGGATATGACACTCGGACGGTCACGGTTGTGAATGGCACGTAAAGTGACCGGCTACTCAAGATTGTGGTATTAAAAAAAAAAAGTGGGGGGGGGGGGGGGGTCAGGTGTGGGCAAGGTGGCGGTGCACAGCAGCGTCTTAAGATGGAGGTCGCAGCCCGCCTGGGCCCAGATGGATCAGCGCACATTTACCGTACAGCTGGCCGCTCTGCTTGGGGACCTGGTGGGATACTCCTTTGGAGGGAGAAAAAAAAAAATGATATCGCCACCATCCAAGGAGCAATATAATAGCAGGCCAGAAGACAGCTGGCCACTCTTTAGTTTAGAGTTTTGTTGGCATGGCACGGTCGCAGAATCGAGGGTGTCCAATTTTTCTCCAGAGACGCGCAGATTTATACTGCTTTCAGCTGCCGCCGTCGCTGTATAATCTTTTATATTTATGTATAATTCAGACAGGAAACCTCACCGTAGCTCCATTTGGGGGAAGTTTAACAGTGGAACATACAAATTCGATTGCACCGGTGGACTTCCAAGTCATAGCATTTTTTTTCCCCCCCGGTGAGATCAATTTTAATCAAAAATAATCCGTGCCAGGCCTTTACTTACCTTCATGAACTGTGCAGGTAGGGTTCAAAGGAACATTTGAACATTCATACAGTATCTGTCATAACAAAGCGTAAAATAAAATATAGAGTAATAAAGTACAACTAAAATAAAGTAAATCTACTCACTGAGCATGTATATGTGATAGTGTGTGTCTGTAATTATTTAGGCCATTTTTTTGGGACTACTTTTTTGTCTATATCCATATACTTTACTAATGACGCATACTATTTCTCATTTGGAGTTGGAGTTATGTGCTCCCTCCTATGAGCTCCAGTTAAGAGGCAAATAAAATAATATTATAACAGCATAACATCTCTGCTGGAAATCGTGTAAGTTATTTAACTATGCTTTAGCCGTATAGATTCACAACGGATGTTTATCAAATGGGCAGACACAGGTGTGTATATGTCACCGATAGAATTATTTCAGTGAGGCCAAGATTGCATTTATGCTGCACTCACATCGCAATCGTAGGTACTGTACCTGACCCGTATCAGATATTTATCCACATTTGTAAGAGGCCTGATTCTGATCTGAAGTTATCCAAAGCTGTTTTTTTTTTTCTTTACGCTTCCCAGACTTATATCCCAAGAGTGCAAGCTGACAGGAAAAAAATCTTAATTATTTCACTTGCAGTCTAAATCCAGCCTTAGATATGTTCTTGTGAGATATGCCGAAATCTGAAGTCATGGTGACGAATGACTTTTGTGTCACATCTTTGACGGAAAATAGCTTGAACTCCTAATCGGACAACGTTGCGGACATTCGGCTTTGAAGGTTCCAATGTACTTTTTAGGTGATGTTTTAAGAGGACGTTTGGAGGTCTTCCAATGACACAAAAGCCTGCTCGGGGTTTTATCAGCATGCTATCACGAATCCCCATTGCTTTACTTTGACCCCACTGTAAACTATGACATTTGGAGCCTCACATGGGGGGTCGCTTGTGCTCCATTTATCATACTGTTTCAAATGTCCCTCCGTGGCGCACAGGCTGCCGTCTCAAAAGGTGAAAAGGCTTTTCTTTTCATTTTCCTTAGATTTCTCCATTCGCCCTGAAGGACACCTGTAAACAAAACAAACCACATCCTAGAGAAGTTGTTGTTGTTAGGCAGGCGAGGGGGGGGGTCACCTCTACAGTTTAGTCGGGGCTGGTGATAGCAGTGAGCCGCAAGCCAAGTCAGGGCGGAGCCTTCTTCCTTTACTGAGTGGGGCTTGTGACCCGGTCATCCCGGGTGTAAGGGGGGAAGGGGGGTGGGCACCGACCGGAGGGGCGGGACGGTTTGGGGCAGAGAGGGGAAAGGCACATTTGCTGTACAGCTGGCCGCTCAGTGTGAAGCAGGCACTGTGGACTGTTACGTCGCTGGATATGGGCGCGAGTGAGCTCTCCTCTAGCTCTCCTCTCTCGAGTGCTCATGTTTGCTGTGTATTAACCAAGCTGCAAGCTCGCTGAAACGCACTGTGACGACTGATAGTGAGGAGCAGACAAGACGGTTGTTGGTGTTTGTTTTGTCTCCCTCTCGGATAATGTTTGCAAGCTATCTTCGTACCATTACTCCTGACTGAAATCTGTCTAGGGTAGGGTTGTGCGGTATTCAAATTTTGACACCGTTTTACTGTCTGCTCATTATACCCGTGTGTCCGGGAGTACCGCCACTAATTAATAACCAAATTGCGCTATATGCATTTTTGCGGGAAAGCAATGCGCTTGAGTTTGGGCGCTTGTCGCACAACTGGCCATTGGGCGGTGACATGACTAATAGTAGTAATTGAAAACACAACTATACATTTATAAGTGCAATCAAAACACTATATTTGACATAATGTCTGGTCCTTATGCGCTGCAGTTTTTTTTTTAATAATAGTGCTGAAAGTAACACGGTTGCTATTTTTAGACGCTGTGAATGATCGTCTTGCTAATACTGCCCAATCATAGTGTGCGCATATTTAGATTTTTACGCTTCCAGCTCAGTCGTTAATCAGATCTCTAATCAGTTAAGTAATTTTTTATACAGTAGGGGCCCTCCTTGAATGGTCATGGGTTAATTTTTTTTTATGTGTGATTTTATTTCATTTTCGTTTTTAAGGCCAGAATTTTTCACTTATCATATCACATTTCTCATAGTGCAAGAAAAAGCTGACAGAATAGTTTGCCCGACCGTTAAACATGATTTTGTTTATCTGTAACATTATACGATTCCATCTTTGAACTATTTAATGGAGCTTGTTTATTAATGTAAAACATTTTGCAGCATTGGATCGATCAGGTTTTATACAAATCGCATTGGATTTCTTCTCTGTGTTTTGCATTAATTGTATCTAAAACCCATAGTACAGGTGAGATCCAGAAATTTTGCATACTACAGAAATAGTGTAGTATTCTGGTTGCTCCTTCTATTGTAACTTCACCCACAACAAACATCCAGTCAAATAGTTTACAATGATGTTAACTAACAGTGATTAGTGTGTTCCACATTCATGGTCTCTCTGATGGGAAATAACAAATTCCAAAATGAAATCGTGTTAATTAGTTGACAGAAATTGTTCAACTTTAATTATTTACAAAAGACCCTAGCCGATAAAATGTTGTCAGAAACATTTTAATGCCAAACTTGAAAAAATAGACCATTAAAATATCTATTTTGATAGAAGTTTTCAACTTTAAACATTTAGAGATTTCCCTGGAATTTTTCAACCAAACGAATTAAAATGTAAAGGAAAAAAATCATATTGAAAAATAATTCAAAGGAAATTGTACAACTCTTAATAATTTCACAATGAAATTGAATCATTTGAAAGATTTTCAGACAAAAATTCCAAATTTATTTCCTGATCATCCTGGAAGGGGGATTCCCCCATCTGCGGTCGATTCTCAAGGTTTCTCATTTTCCTCCAGATGGGGTTTTTGAGTATTTCCTTGCCCTTCGAGAGTTCAAATTAGGGGATGTCATTAATAGTTGTCAACTGTGGTCATGTAAAGCCCTTTGAGACTTTCTGGTGATTAAGGGCTATATAAGTAAATTTGACTTGACTACTATTAATATCAGTGTCAGTGAAAATCATTAAAAAAAAAATCTCATTGTTTCAAATATAAATTATCCAACAAAAATAATTCTGGATCTGTACTGGAGTTTTTTCACCAAACAAAATCAAATTTAAAATAGTTCCAAAAAAAATCCCAGACAATATAAAGTGACCGTCTGTTCCTACTGTCTCTTTTTAGCTGATATTTACTTGAAATGTTCCCAGTTTAATTAGAGAGCTATTTTATGATAGCTAGATAGAAGTATAAAATGAATCTTGAAAATGCTTGTGCAAAGGTTGTACGGACCAGGCAAATCGATTGGTTACTTCTGATGGCATGAGTGGTTCTTTTATAGAGCATGCACACACGTAATGTGCAAACAAACACTTCTCATTGGACTCTTCGGGGGTTGTATGTAAGGAGTCAATAGATCAAGAGTACTGCAGGATCAATGTAATGAAAAAAAAATAAAGAGAGAAGCGCATTGGAGCATCAAGCGGAAATAAAGGAAGCCGTACGTGCTACATAGTGAGTGTGATATCTGCCCGACTTTATTAATTGGTGATTAATAACGCCTCTCCGTTCGTTAGCGCAGTCACCTCCCGCGCAGCCAAGTGTGCTGCCGCTAATATGCAATTATGTGCACCTTACCGCTTGTTACATTACACCGCTAGCTGACTAATGTGGCATCCATGAGGAGAATTGAAAGCAGAATGAACTGGGGGGTGTACCAAGAACTAAAGAAAGAAAAAAAAAAAGTGCTGACAATACAATTCTCACATTTATTCAGTGATACTAACAGTATGTCTAGGTTGCAACAAAAATAAAGTTTTCTCCATGCGCCAAGTTTTGCAGACACTTTTCATGCTCTTGTGTGTTTTTTTGTTGTAAAGCAGAGATAATTGACATCACCATAGGGATGCACCCTCACTAGGCCAGACAAGAAAGGTCTGATGTGGTCCTTATCTATTGATTTTTTTTTTTTTTTTTCTCTCTGACATTTCCGCACACCTCACAGACTGGGCCAACATGTGAGAAAATATCGGATTCTCTCAGTTCATACGATCTGTTTGTACAAACGCGCTGGCCGTCGCTACGCTGCATTGCAATTGGCTGGCCGGATGTCTCCATGGTGATGTGTACGTATGCCGAGCCAAAGACAATATAATATAATATAATAATGTATATAATATAATCATTTAATATAAAACCCTAACCTTGTTAAATCAATTCAACAAATGGTACAAGACTCCTAATAATTTAAATGTCTGGTAGGCCTTTTAAATAACCGAGTGGACTGTAGGTTCACATGGGACAATACATTTTTCACATTGTTTAGCTGTTAACTAGGACCTAGGCAGTACCTAGGGGTTGAAAAAAAAATGGAATGATTGATTTACAGCGCAGTTCGTACACTGAAAAAACAGTACTTGATGTTTTGTTGCACATGATTAAAATGCAAATGCATTTAAGTAATACATACAATTTGTTTATTTTTCAGGAAAACACGGGTAAATTACATATGTTTACCACATTTGAATCATGTGCAAGTGACGTACATGTTGAAATTAAGCAAATTGAAAGAATCTTTTTTTTTTTTCAGTGTACGCAATGTTACCCTATATGCTTCACATATTATAATTAAAAAAACAGCATTTTAACCAGGTACAGAGTTAAACATATTTAAAAAAAAATAGCTTTCTAAAATTACTGAAAGAAAGTACAAGAGTTACAAAAACATGATTTTAAAGATACTTTGAAAGACCTTAATCATAGCTATGGAAAAGGAGCATAGTTTTTAACTTGGATTTAAAAGCATTTACTCTTCGCCGGTATGCTGTGAATCTTTATTCATTCATATTATTCACTCTAAAAATAAAGGATACAAGCATTATACACAAATACAGAGGGAAAAAATGCTTTTGAAGGATGATTTGTGTGTGTGGGGGGGGTGGCAGTATTATACACGGGTGCGTGTTATTCATTTGATTTTATGGTATTTTTATTAAAATGCAAAAACATGTCTGGAATGGATATTTACCATAGTAGACTGCTAGATGAAGCAGCATGTAGTTCAGGGTTATTTTCATATGCAATTTTTCCAAACAACCATAATCAATTGCATATTTCCGATCATGAGTTCACTTAAACTTACCATCTGTTTTGTCACAAACAACACCACGTATACTGCGTTCTGTGCATCGACCCGCTCTCTCCCAGCGTTGACGAAAGTAATATTGAAACAAGTTCCACAACAATGTCATCATTTTTGAGAGCCCATACCTAATGGAGGATTCACTTTCAGGGTCCTTTAATGCAGTCTGAATGAAGGTAGCCTCCTCCTGTGCTTCTATGTTTTATTGATATACAGGAGGGATGTCTCCTTTAGAGTGTTAATGCCAACCCTTGTTCTGAAGTGAAGCCCATAAATAGTGGATGATCGGAATTAACCTCTGCATTACTCTGCCCCCCTGTCAGTCTCTGGAGTGTCACCCCTGGATGTGCAGCCCTGGTCTGATGCTTAGCAGTCTGGCCAAAGGTGGATGTCGGGTGGCAGGGAGAGGGGGGCTGATGGGAGAAGTGCAAACAGATAGTCCCCTCTCGCTAAAGGTCAGAGTTGCGAGCTACACCTCTCAAATCCGACAACTGGCCCTGAAGGGTCTGAGCTTCCAAGCCTACCTGGCGATGCTTATGTGCTGAAAGCGTTGCACTGCTGTTGAACCGTGATGCTTTTATAAGTTGTCAGCACTAATAGCGCCGTGACAGGAGTGATTTAACTTTGCGTAGGGGCTCATACTTAAGCCGGGCATGCATTGTGCTGTTATAGAGGTGTTGTCAACAGAGCATGTGCTTACTTAATCGTTTGTGCCTTTAAGTGCAGCCTTCTTTTCCTGTTGAATGGAGCACCGGTCTTAACTGGTTTAGACCAGAAACCAAGTCTGGTACTCATACAGACATTGTTTAGGCTGTCAACCCCTGAATGGGCATTGACTAGGACAGTATATGAACAGGGAATTATTTCGGATGATAGTTGGATTCCCAACAATGAGCCAGACGTGTTATCACTTGTGCACCATGCTATAGTCAAAATATAATGTGTGAATTACAGCTATTGGGTGCAGGAAAAGCTTGGGAATATTTCTTGAAAGTGCTTGAGGAAGCTTTATGACCCCTGAAAATCGATTAGTTTTGTCTGATTGGTAAAAACCTTGTGAGAAAAGACATACTGATGAATAGCAAAGTTGTCAAAGTTGTCGGAAGTGCAGAGCGAGAGCTTTTTGGTGGTAGTCCCCCCCCCCCCCCCCCCCCCCCGAAAAAAAGATGAAAAACCAGCTAGGACTATTCTCATCTAACTTTTACGTCGCCAATGGCTGACAGGGGAGGATGAGGAGCAGGAGGAGGAAGAAGCAGGGGGAGGAGGGGGGGGAGGTGCATGCGGCTCTGAAAAGGCCCCCCAGCGTCAAAGCCTTAATAATCATGTGAGCAGCACTGGACTTCATTACCCTCCTGTTCGACAGGCCGAGTGCCAGCCCGGATTGCTGGCTGGCTGTGGCAAGGTCAACGGCGGAGGAAAAACCAGTTACTGTGTTACTCTGGAGCGGAATGGAGAGAGGGGCGGCCATCTGTCAGCTCGGGCCTGCCATACCCGCAGAGCAAATGGACACGGGCGACCAGAGGAGAGGCCACAGACACCCATAGAGCCAAACCCAGTGAGCATAACGCTGAGGCGTGGGCTCAGCCAAAGAGACGGGCCTTGGTACCACTAAAACACATATATACACACAAAGCCGAGCGTGCAAGACTATATCTGCAAGAAATTTGGCAGGCGCTTTTGTGTGTTTATGCTTGTTTGTTTTCAGTGTCAGCACACTACTGGGCCCTACTGTTTTAAGTCCAGATGGCAGACCATGTGATAAATAAAAAAAAAAAAGTTGATAAAAAAGTTTTGCTTGGCTCGCCAATAGTAAATGTTTTGATCATAGCATAGCTTTGTAAGGACCACATATTGTACTGTAAATATTGGGAACAAAGGCAGGGGACCAGTGGGTAAAACTCGTTTTCCTCCAAGTGACCAAACGAACATTTACTTCCATATCTAGTTGAACTGTTTCACCTTGTTGCCTGTTTTTTTTTTTTTTTTTTCTTTTTTGGTGCTGCTCAGCAAGGACCTTTATGATGTCCTCTGGCTAAAGTGGAGGAACCCTGTGGAATGTTCCAGAGCTCTCTAATAGGTTTCAGGTGCTGCAGGCCACCAGCCAGCCCCCCCTCTCAACCCAACCATCACCGCCCCATAATCCCCCCCCACCCCCCCACACACTCCCTGTGTCTTGTGCAATAGGACTTTCCTCTAAAGGTCACGGCAAAAGTATACAATTCTTTTCTGTCAAATGTTCACCTTGCCTTGGAAGTTTAAAGCAGCTAAAAATCAATCAAAATCCCAGTGATGATTTACACTGGTCTGTGTTGTTGGACCTGCCAGGATACCTCTCATGTATTGTTAGCGCAAGCATCCGTCTAACAATCAACAACCTCATCAAAATCATGGTGATGGAACACTTGCTTGCAGAAGTGGGCATTTTACTCAATTTGGCTGGTCCGTTTTTGTCATCCATCAGCAGCCAGGGTACCCGTCCGCCCTTCGACTGTCCATCATTTTTTCGTGTCGAACTGAATTGTAATCGTCTGTCCATCGGCCAGTCCGTCAGTGAAGTGCGTCAGTTAGTCCATCAGGACTTTCACAAGTCCGTTGGACCATCATTCGATCCCCCCAAAAAAACGTCAGAAAATGGGCGTCCGGCAGTGACTGACTCATGGTCTTTCAGTGCATTCCGTCAGTGACGGACTGACGGACCGGTCCTTCAGTCTCATGGAGTGCCCACCTCTGCTTGTTTATAACAAGGAGTGTGGTGTTGCTCACATTTCCATGGCAACCAATAATCACCCAGCTTCCAATATCTGCACACCTCTCAGCCAGGACACTTCTCATTCTGTGTTCACACTAGCATTAGTGCTTTCTTTCAAATCTTGCCTTTCCTTTCAATTTCAAATGAGAAGTCAACGCAAACATTTTTTTTTTCAGGAGTGTGTTCTTTGCAAGCACACTAGTTGAAACAGTGCATTCTAATAAATATTGCGTTTGTGAAATAAGTGTTAATCCACTCGTTTTTAGCCATCTCAGGGGGCGGCCATTTTGTCTTCTGTCGACTGAAAATGACATCACAACTGCTCACAACGACCAATCACGGCTCAGATTCAGAAAACAGGTCTGCAGTGATTGGTCGTTCTGAGCAGTTGTGATGTCATTTTCAGTCGACAGAAGACAAAATGGCCGCCCCCAGAGATGACTAAAAACGAGTGCATTTTGCTGCTTAACCTATATTCCACAAACGCAAACTTAATCAGAATGCCCTGTTTCAAATAGTGAGCCTGCTGGGAAAATATTCTTGAAAAAAATATGTTTGGGTTGACTTCCGCTTTAAATCAACCAGCTGCATAAATTTCTATGTTAAATCAACCTCTTCAGAATCATGTTAATGGTACACCTGGCTTGTAATAAAGGGAGTATCATCTCTATTATCAACTACTTTAGTCGGTGGTCTGCAACAGTGGTGGACCAGCTCAGGCAACACATTGTCTTAACTCAGCTGTAGCATCAGCGCTAATCTATATAGCAACCATATGTACAATTTCCAGCTTTAAATCAACCTTTACAAAAGTATGTTGCTGGCACACTGGCTTGTAATAAGACCAATAGCATTCCTCTCATTGCCATGCAACGTGTGATCACTTACTATAGCAGTCTGTAATGTTAGTGGACCAGCCAGGACATGAATCATGTTAACACTAGCATCAATACTAATGTTCAAGGGTTTGTCTGGTGTTTGTGTCATCCAGGGATGGGAAACTGACAGCCACATTCTGAGTGGCCCCTTGATTAATTAATCCCTCCCCTTTTTTTTTTTTTTTTGCGGGGGGTGTAAAAACACTGCTAAAGATTCAGTACACTTTTTCCATGCTACATGGAATTGAATGGAGGAAGAACATCCCAGAAAAATAATGTAAAATAAAAAAAATATATAAAATATTGGGGAAAAAATGAAACTGCAAATACATGGGTGCTGAACTGTGAATATGCAAGCGTTGACTGTACTTTAAAGTTGTAATATCAACAATCACCGCTAGTTGGCAGACATATCTTAGTAGCCCTTACACTGGGTCTTATGCTGCCCTATACTACAACATGAGTAAGCCTAATAAAATTACATTTTACAAAATGAGTTCTCGCACTTATGTTGGTTTGTTTTCCAGCAATTTTGAATGGTACATTTTATGCAAAAGTCCTGGCAAATGACAGTCTGTGGTTGTTTTGTTTGCTTCAAACCCTAGTGGACAGTGGCTCATTTATACATGCATTGAAAAATGTACTATCAAAAATGAAATATATTATTTTGCACATATTTTGTCCGTATTTAAAATAGCATTTTTGTCAAACATCTGGTTAGGAAGTGCGTGGTCCGATGTTAAATGTTTGATGAAAAAATGTGCCCCGCTACAGCATTTAAGTTGCCCATCCTTGGTATAAACTAAAATAGTCATTGTTTCTTCGATTGTCTTCTCCAAAATGCTACCTTTTTTGAAGTTGTTAGGCCTGCCAACACCTCTAATGTTGTTCCCGTTTAGTATCTGGCGATAGTTAAGAATTGTATGAAGTGGTTCGAAGCAAAAAAAAAGAAAGAAAATAAAGAAAAACAATTATTCGTGCCTGCTTGCTTTAAAAGGTAGATCTCAGAGGTAAAATCGATGTCTTGAACACTAATTGGTGAAGTTGGTGCAGAAACGCAGCTTGTATCCTCAACATTCCACAACTCAGCACAGATAAAGTTGCTTGTTTTCCTCTCGCAACCCCCCGGCTTCAGCATCCACATGCTCCGGAAAACAGGGAGATGGTCCTGGGCAATTCCCCCATACCCCCTCCTCAAATTAATGGAAATCACACAGGAAACTCCCTGGATGAAAGCCTTATTAGTTATTAAGGTTTAATATGTAGCACTGCTTCTATACAGTATTCGCCAGATATTTTGGTGCTGCTGATGTGGAATTGTCAGGGAGGTGCCGATATAGACAGGAATTGGTGTACACCCTGGGCTTAATTAAGGAGATCTATTTCCATCTTGTTAGCAGGAGATAATGTGAGTGCTGCCATGCATCACGAGTTCTCGTATTATACGCTACTTCCTGTCATATTAGATCCACCGCTGTTCGCACTTCAAGGCTGGAGTGCCAAATTCTATATCCAGGTGTGATAGGCTAAAAAGTGCAAAATGTGACACATTTTTACATTTCTTTCTTTATTTTTTCTTTTTGCCTTTCTGTTATTTTAACACTGCCTTGTAATAAGTATCTCGAATTGTCCAATTCATGTTGGACTGGCCAGGACACCTCGCATATTTCCCACAAATTCATTTTTTGAATTCTATTTTTGACATGAGAGTGATTGTATTCCTAACGGCACGTTCCATTTCCAGAGCGTGAACACGATGTGGCCTCTTTTTGTCTCCGCGCTTTTTGTCCCGGTCGCCGCCTGGAGACGCCAACCTTAAGCCACTCACTCGCTGATTAATCTTTAACATTCATAATTACTAATTAAGTTAGTAAGAGACTTTTAATGTAGTCTTCCTTGAGAGGACAACAGATCATTAGCTTCAATAATGAACGCGGATGAGATGCATAATGGCCTGTGATAGGTGAATAGTGACAGTATGAAATGAGGCGCGTGCATGGGTGATAGTCGCCTGCATGGACACCCGAAAGGTGCCAAAGTGCTCTTACGGATGGTGCATTAAGAAACGCATCTTAGGGTTCATTAAAAAATATATCATCAAGTCTGTATTTACATGAACATCTGCAGTGGTAACCGTGTCATCCCCACTTTTTAAATACAAACATTATTTATTGATTCATCCTGGTTTTGGTCTCCCTAATGCCTTCACTGTATCTCATTATCACATTATTACATTAGCGTCGGCATTATCATGGTGGCTGTAAGTTGCTGCCCATTAAAAGAGTCATTTCATCTCTTGTTTTGTTTTTTTACATTGTTTTTTTGGGGTTTTTTTCGACGATGCTACTCTGGCACATTTTTGTGAGCCATCCCGCATCGGGGGAAGGTGCTTATGCCGTAATGATTATTATCATTAAGAAGATATTAATGTGCTTAGTGTTTGTGACCCAGCTGCTCACGGCGAGCCCGAAGGGGAGGGGCAGGGTGGTTGGGCAATAGGGTTGCCAAAAAATGGACAGTTCGCAGAGGCGGCCACCGCCCGCCTGTCCGGAGATTTCAGGGTCGCTAAAGGTTTAGCCTACCAAGGACTATTAAACAAAAGGCTGCAACTTAACAGTTTAACATATTCAATTTAGTGGGGGAATGTGAATGTGTTGTGTATGTTGCTAGGACCACTTTACTTACAATAGAAAATACCAAAAAATAAGTAGAAATTGAGTACAGGGCTTCCAGTACAACACATTAACAATGATATAGTTTGCGCAGAGGAGTAAGTATATGTCGTCAGGTGACACAAAAAGACACACTTAGTTATCACCATACAAGTACAATCATTTATTAAGTACAAATATTAACTGCCATCATAATTTTACTCTTGACTTAAAATACGGCGCAGCCCTATGATACATGATCACGTGGCACGAGAACACGCTCTGTTACTACCGTGCTTACTGTTTCTCATTTGATTTCTGTGTGTTTATGACCTAGTGTTTCTCAAACAAATACATTACAATTATGACTTTACTCCTGTGTTTGTGATAGACTACGGCCCGCTCCGCCTTTCCAATTCGGGTTACGTTGCCCGTATAGGAACGCAACTTCGAAATGGAGTAGAAAGAGTAGTGTGTTAGCTCATCTCAGCTTAGACATAAACAAGGCAACTCAAAATGGCTGATACGTTAGCTTAGCTGGCTCAAAAGAGACATGTGGCAGAGGAATTAGCATTTGCTTAATTAGCAGCAGGAGCTATCGCAAAACCTACTGCTACTAAAGCTGCCACAACATAACAAGACTCATGATTTGTGAAAATAGCAGCTTGTTCATCACTTACTTCGTTCTAAATGCATTTGGAGAGTCTCCATAAGGACTCGTCGTCTACAAAAGCGCCTGCCTAAAAAATGTGTGAGTAAATAGAATGAATGGAAGGCAATGTGACCAAAAAAGATACATTTACAAACAAGAATAATACATTAACTGACACCCACATTGGGTACGCCTACACAACTGTTGATTTATATGTTTAGAATTGTGCTTTGCAGTTGCACTGAAGTTACGAGAAGTGCAACGCGGGTTCTGAGGGTCCGGTGGGAGGTAACGCTGAATGCTGGTCCGAATTTTTCATCCCTGGAATTTGTTTTTTTTTTCTTTAAACAGTGCATTTAAGCAGTGATGCTCCATTGTCGCGTGGTGCAAAATCAGCCTGGCTCTGTATCCTCCCGTGTCTTTGTTTCATTAGAATTCGTGAAAAACAAAAACCCATGCTCACATTTAATCAAATGAATTGGTATGCAAGACCTGCATAATCAATCAAAATCCTGATGCAGCCAATATGCTCCATTCTGCAAGCGGCAAGCAGGCTTGGAGGAAAGTCGATTACGTCCCCCTCTGTCTACTCCTCTGCTACTGCACTCTTTCCGCACTTGTTTTCATTATGCAAACTAGGATTTGAACGTCTCACTTCATGTGCATGTTTCCTATTATTCCTTTGTTAATACTATTTTTATAATGATAAACGGGTTGGGAGTGAGTATGACGCGCCATATCTGGAATAATCAGTTTAACTATTTATGAGGGTGCTCACAGTCTGCTGCAGTCGTTCTATGGAATGCTGCTTTCTCCCACCGTAGCACATTGATGCGGATGCAGCCGTACAAACAGCGTTACTGTACACACACTCAGCCGACACAATCCATCAGTCAGTGCCTTTCTTCTTCCTGTGTGTTCCTGTGTGTGACACCCTCATCATGCAATACACACACGTGAGGAGGTGGAGTGGCGGGGGCCGTGGAGGCAGCTCCCTCCGTGGCTCCCGGGGCCCGGCTGCCAGTTGTTTGCCAGCGTCTCCGTGTGGAATTCATTCAAATTAAAGCGGCGGAATGAGGCCCGGGTCCCAGAATGCCTCGTCCCTCTCCTTCATCAGCATTCCGCCGATGAGAGTAATTAAAGCAGAAATTAATTCTGCTGTAAGCAGAGGAGCCACAGAATAACTGATATTAGAGGCTGAATGATGAATGCTTGGCATCAAGGGAGGTCTCGCGGGGGAACGGCGAGAGGGGAAAATCACAGATCTTTCTTTCATTTCTTCGTCTTTCCCTCCATTTTGCCATCTTGTTCTTATTTATTTGGTGATTGTATTCCACTTTCCATGCTATGTGTTTGCCCGACTGAAAACATTGGCGCAAAGCACTCCTTGCTCTCTAACACTGTTTCAGATTCCGTAGAGCACCGGCCCTCTCATTTGTAGCCAACTTGCCCTTTGGAGGGTGCCAACATTGCTCATGTCCTTTGGTCGTTTGTCACAAGATTGCTTACATTGAATCGAAAATATAAGACATAACATTAGGCGCACTTAATCTAATCTGGAGCCATATCAAAACCTCTGCCTTTGAACATATTAGTGCTCTGTTTTGATGAGGGATATTCATAACAATACATTGATTAATTATATAGAAAAAATGTTTGATTCTCATTATGATTATTGCGACAAATAATCTGCCTGTTCTCATTCAACAATTTACTCAGTAGTCCCACACGGAAAGTTAAAAATAAAATTAGTCCCCCGCCGCCAATTTCACCAAGCAGCTCCAATTTGGTGGACATGTCTGTCATAACAAGATCCACAAAAAACTCTCGATGAACGATGACCAAATTTAAAACGAAAATCGGCCACTTTGGTTTAAAGTTGCCTTTTTTTGCATTGACCCACATGAGCCCTAATTAGAAGCAGGTATTTCTATGGGTAGGGGCAAGGAGGACTCAATTTGGAAATGTTGCTCCAAATCTGGTGACAACTGTAAATTTAAGTTATTTTGCACTATTATAAACATTGCAAAAACACGTATTTTTGGGCGAGGGGAATTATTCAGTGAATAATGCTTGAATCTTGATAATATGGCTCTCGAAGATGGTGGACACTTGCTGGCGCATCTTTGAATGGTTTGGCCTCAACGAAGGTGCTAGTTAGAGTTTTAAAATGGATAGTTTTTTCTAATTTTTTGATAGCAAGATCCCAGTATCTGGATTCATGGTCGTCGTTTCATTTAACACTGTATTGTATAATCCCCAAAACAAATAGAGGATTCATAATGTAGTCATCCACAACTATGCATTTCTCATCATTCAGCTTGAAGAGAAGAAGTGTGACAAAGTACACGAATACCAAGAGGATACATTTACATGTGACTATAACAAGATTTATTGCATCAACAGACTAAAACGCAAATCCCTCCAGATGATCCTTATACCTGGTGTCCCGTGATGCTTTATTTTTGGAAAGGTGTATCCTTAGTGAGAACAGTCACAAGGCCAAAAAACAAACTTGTCAATCGCTCACCTTCCTTCAAATGGAACTGAACAAAGGTTAGCTCTGTGGGGTGTTATGCTAATGCAGTAAAGTTAGCGTTGATTTTGCCATCACGTGTCTTAGGCAGACTGTCTGACTCGGATAGAGAAGTGAATGGTAATTTAATGACCTCTTTCCCCTCCCTCTCATATTTTGGCCTCTGGGTAAAAAGCCTGAGGAGGTGATAAACAATAGATAGATTTGTCTTGTTTGGATTTCACTTGCCTCTCCTAATGGCACGAGGGATCAGCCTCTATTTCAAAAATATTGCACACCAAGATGCGCAGGTATCTGTGTTGCATTTTTAATTGGTTTTGTGCTAAAGAATATCTCAATAAGATGTTAATGAATGGAAGCTCAGCCTGAGCGTTGCTGACTGTTATTAAGAATTTAGCAGGCCGCCTTCGAGTCGGAGCAAAATGAATTATTAGGAGCCCTAAAGGGCGCCAATGCTGAGGAGATACTAAGTGGGGCCAACAGGAAGCCAGGATGGCGGTGAGACCTACCACAAACTCAGCTGATGAGGTCATCTCGGGTGACGGAAAGGCAGCAGGATGAGACTAGAGTCATTTGCTCCAAAATATGAAAGTTTGCTTATTCCCCAATCAGCAGTCACAGGGTATAGAAAGCGCTTCTCACTAAGAATGCGGAAGGTTTCCTGCATGACCAGACCAAATATTTGTCTGATTTTAAAATCTGACTTCTACTTGGATGCATGATGTTTAATTAGACCAAGATTAATGTGTAGATCTGAATGGACGTTATACTTTTTTTTTTTTCATTGCTTTTAAATTGCCAGTTTTAAAGCATTGGTACAAACAAAGATAATTATAGAGTAATTCAACATTTTATTAACATATATTTTTTTCATTTTATTTGACATTTTATTCAACAGTACAACAAATGTAGAACATGTAAAATAACAGTGAGCTACTGAAAATGAACTGCTCGGGAATAATTGATTAAAATGAAAACATAATATTTTTCAAGTTATGATCTTTCATACGACGTTAAAATCATTGCTACTTACAAATATGATCAGAAGATGACACAATTGATTGCTGCTTTTGTCCGGTGCATGCCAGTTAGTTATTAGCAGCTAAACTGCTAATGTTTACATGGGCAGGCTGTGCAAATTCTGCTTGCATTCTAATGCATTCCACTTCATCACTTGGGTGCTACTTGTTCAAGTTATTAAAAAGGTTTGTTGAATTGCCCCGTTTTTGATGACACACCTTGCACAAGGAACCTCTCTTGTCAAACCGGCTACATCTTCGGAAGCTTACGTCAAGTTATGGCCGCCCATCAGATGTGCCTTTAGCTGCATGTTTGGTCATTGTTACCATTACTTTCTGTTTACTGCTGCACAGTTGATCACGTAATATCTCGATTACAGCCCTACTTATATTGCCCTTCAGGAAAGTAATCAATGGAGTTGGGGGTTGTGGTGGGTTTATGCTCCCCAAAACAAAAACAAAAATATTGGAGACAACTGCTGTAAACCAGATATTGATGAGTGAAGGGATGGTTGGATGGATGTACTCTAATAAGATGGATAGTATATACCAGGGTGGATGGATGGATTAATGAATGGATAGGCTCTATATACTGTTGATCGGATTGACGGTCTCAGATGAAGCTTCGATGATTAGATACAGCAATGGATAGATGGCGGACACACTATATGAGATGAGTCTTGGATGTATGGATGATGGATAGATGATTGAGATGTGACTGAATTTGATGGATGGGTGGATACAAGGGTAGATAGATGGATAGAGGTTGAAGGGTGGGTGAGTGAAGGAATGGACGGTGACTATAGATGTGTGATTGGTGAATGGATAGGAGAACAATGCTGTATGGAATGGACAGCCTTATAGATGAATGGACCTATGGATAGAGCAATTAATTGATCGATAGCTAACTGCTGAATCATTCTGCAAGATTGCTGCCTATCATTCTCAAAATGTCAATTTGTGTGTTTTGTTGGGCATACCAAAAAATGAAAACATCAGCGCTGTGCTGACCTTAGATGAAATGAAACTGTCTTATAACACAGTCCTGTCCAATAGTCCAATGGAAGTCCCCAAAGAGGACTTGGAGGAAGTCTAGGAGGAACCGAATGAGAGTGAAATCGATGACGTTCCTCTCTCCACTGTCTCTGTCCTGGCTGAATTACTGAAACAAGATGCTGCACTTAGACGAGTCTTTGGAGAGGCAGATGGAAGTAGAGGAGAGAGCGAGCGAGAGAGAAACACTTTTCGGGACATGGGTGCCATTTAGACGAAGACCATCTTCTTACCAAAAAAGCCACTAAAAGCAGTGAATGATCCTTTTCCTGTCCCTGGCCGGGTGGCGGTTAGCATCCTGTGGTCGAGTCAAGACAGAACAGCCGCTCTGCTTTTGAGGTCACGGCAAAAATGGCGAAAAAAAGATGGCAAAGAATGACTTTTTTTGAATATCAATTCATGGCCTCCTGGAGCATGTTGCAGACACGGCGATGTCAAGCGGGTGCTGTTTAACATCCACGCCAGGTTTTATCCTCCGAACTACGAAGATGAAAATGAATCCCGCTCATTTGCTAGACAGAACAGGGTGCTTAAGGGACCCAATCCCTGTAAGTGCCATTAAGTGGAAATTGCCGTTCACATATTCCAGTGGTTTGATTAATTACACTCTCTCATGTGCTTTCATAAAGGCCCAATGAAATATGGGGAGCAAATTGCATTGTGTTCCTGTAGCCTGTTACGTAAAAGCAGTTTAATTATTGACACATGTTTTGCCACCTGGCAGGGGAGAGGATAGTCGGACATGAATAGGAATCACACACGACATGCTATGGACAGGCAGAGTGAGCGCTATAAAGTCGCTTGGTGTTTCTCTTTGTATTGACCTCCCCTCAGCTTCTCTTGAATCAAAGAGTAAAGTTGGATGGCTCGCAATCATAATATAAGCATTTTATGGCTGTGACTGCGCTTAACATAATATAAGCAGTCTCTTTTGATAAATATGTAGTTACGGAGATATTTTGTGAAGGCAGCACACACTCTCAAGGGGATAGACGGATCCCTGCCGGCTTTGTGTGATATCTTAACATGTCTCTTTTGATCAGAGTGCAGGCTTAGACGCCGCTTAGTTACTGATGCACTGCTACTTTGAACTCCAGGAAGCATAAGAAAACAACAACCCAACGTCTTCATTCCGTGGCTCGTTTCCGTGCTCTGAGGCATTTACTCAGGAAACAGCACCATCTACAGTCAATAAGACTAACGACTGGTTTTAGCTAGCAATATTTTGGCCAGAACTATACATGACAACAATGAGGCCTAATGCAAATGCCTAATCTGTGGGTTGTTTCGGTGCACTAAGAGCAGCACCTTAAAGTGTCACAGAGACTGAACAGCATCAGGATGTTTATTCTGATCAATTTTAATCAACAGGATTGAATTTAAATCCGTACACTTGAAGATTATAGCAAACGGTTATATTCCGTAGCCTGTTTCTGTCATGCATTGCCTTTCTTCCGAGTTGTGCAGTTTCTCTAAGATCACATTACCGGCATAAGAACAAATAGTTTGTACACATTTATTTTTTTGCTATCTTCTACCTTACTTCTTTGCTGCTGCATGTTTTCTGACAACAGCGCCCTCTAGAGCCATGAAGACTAAATAATAGGTTTTACTTAGTGGCATTTAGGCTTGAATTCACATGAATTCTAGAAGGAGACTACAACTCATCTTAACACAAAATTATTCTTTCCGTGGCTTGTTTATGTGTCCGTGCATTATTTTTCTGAGAGGAGTGCCCTCTAGTGGCAAGGAGCTTTCGCCATTAGTATTTTGGCCTGAACTCAGAAAACCAAACCCCCAAAAAGAGATTATTGATAAATGGCTGTTTCTGTGACCTTTCAGCACTCTAAAGTGTCAGGAAAACACAAGGATGCAGCTTCTCATCTGTTTTAGCCAGCTCTATTTCAGCATGAACTGACATACTTGGCATAAGGAGTCAGCTAGATTTACAATAACTCAAGTGATATCATTTCTTGGCCTGTTTCTTTGCTCTTGTGCTTTTATTTCCACCACGAGCTGCATCCTACAGTGTCACGCAGGCTAAGTAACATCCAACATCAGCTTTTTATCTGTTTATATGAATAAAGACATGTTTTTACCCCCAAGAGCAGTTTCCAATGTGTCTGAGACTAAACAATAGGATGGATCTTCTTATTTGGCATAAACTCAAAATTGGCATCAGACCACAAATGAATATTGTGCCGCAATTCTTTGCTACCCCCCAAAAGCAGCGCCCTCTACTGCTGTGGGAACGAAATAACATTGCTGCTTCCCATCTGTTGTCGGCAGCAGTATTCAGACCCAACTCAATTCTGTATTCTGCTGTGTATATGGAGGTATTAGCTCATAAAACCCTCCTACTGTCATATGATCCCTTCGCCATCCCAGAGCTGGATAAGAACAGCAGGCTTCTGGTACTTAGTCCCAAGCTGTTCCTGTTTGCCCAAAACGACCATGGCTGGCCCTGTGCACACGACCTGATCTAGTTGACTGGGCTGTGTTAAGTTAGCTAGGCAGTCCTTGTCTCCTTCCCCCTCCTCCTCTGTTTCTCCCCCAAAAATACGCTTGGACCCGGGCTCAGGCTGCACCTTTTGAGTTCCATTGGGACCACGGGGGCCAGATGGAGGAATTTGATTAACCAGCAGTGGAGGACCAAATGTTCAATTGGATACAGAACCAGTTGGAAAGTGAGAGGGAGCGAGGGATGAGGCAGGGTAGAGGGAGGAATCTAAAATGGCTGGTCATGTGCGCCGGCCAACACTTTCCAAAGGGGAGCCCAAACAGACACGGAGGTGTAGTAATGCACAAGCTCTTTTCCAAGTACCAGCTGGGCCTTTTAGGAGCCTCTATCCCCACAGCAGACACTCGGCAGCCTCCGAGCAGCTTGACTTTACCATATGTGGAACTTTTTTATGCTCCACCTGGTTTCCCCGGGGGAGCTGTGCCGCTGGGATGCCGGAGGCAGGTGAATTGCTCTTAATGCAAGGCACTGAATCACTGGGCCAACAACATGGGGGAAGTAGGCTGCCTGGGGAGGGAAAATGGATCTGCGGAATGACTGGCATGGACTGGCGCGACCTTGGAGCCAGTGCCCATTGTGGAGCGGAAAACGTGGATGTGTCATTGTGCCTCTGCTAATAATATACACACTTTTGGCAGCAGGCATTTATTTCTTTAATAGAGATTTCACTGCGGATGCGGATTACACAGTATTTGAATAGGTAATGGGGTATGACTGTATTATAATTAGCATAATAGAGCCATCTAGCTATTGATTTGAAATGAATTTGAAAAATTCAAAGTCGTCCTCTTTCCGGCCCCATCAGCGACCATCGTGCTTGGCAAATGTTAGTGTTCTTCGAATTGGAAGTCTTTGCTTCGAGTCATTGTGTCCAAATATCTTAATCTTTCTCTGACCATGAAACGTTTGTACAGAAGGCATTTGACTCAGTGTGGTAAGATGCAAATTTAAGTCAAACTTAAAGGTGTTGATTTTGGTGCAGTCTTCTTTCTCAGTCCATGGCAACAGACACTGGTATTCCAGCTGTTTTCGCTTCCTTGTATTTAGACAGGATAAAAAACACAAGAAATGTGTCGCTGATAGTTGGTGGCACTCTAGTAACAGATAAAAAGGTCGCTGACATTGAATATTGGCAAGTGCTGTCAAGCAAATGCTTACTACTGTAGCAGAGAGAAACTACCAGCTGAAAAATATTGTAGAAACTTTCCTGCCACATGTTAAAAGATTTTGGTGTATACAGTAGATTTGACCTTATTTAAATCATTTGACCCCTGTGTGGAAGAGGAAGTCCAAAAGAAATTCAAACAGCAAACAATTCCTGATCTTTTAAACTGTATGATGTTTTATAATCCACCCTTGGAACAATCATTAAAATCCTTAATGGTGGTTGTCATTGTGAACACTCCAAGCAACTGTATGTTCCAGCTTTTGTACGTATAGGGAATGATTAGATTTTAAATGCCAGATGATCGTGGCAGGTAGGTGCACAGTACAGGATTGTTGGCCTCAGAAGTAAGTGAAGGTCACTCTTGTTCATCGTTGAGTCTGTGGCTCAGAGCCAGAGGTCAGGGGTCACCGCAGGGGGGCAGTCAAGGTCAAAAGGTTTATCACTCTCCGAGGGGTCTTGGAGCCATCACTCAGGCCCTGTGCTACTGTCCGGTTATCTCCCCCCCCGCCCCCCGCTTTTTATTTTTTCTCCCTAATCCTTCCAAATGGCTCAGGCCGAGCGTCTGACAGTAGCAAGAGAAACAAACTGTGGGGTGTGGAACTCTAAGCCGTCAGCTGGAGATTTCACTTTGAAAAGATTCCCTTTCACTCACTGCCCTTTTCCTGCGTTTCCGAAGGCCCGCCAGAGTCCAGGCACCCGGGGCAGCTGCCCCCCTGACCCTGCCAGCGGTGGCTGCTTTATGTTGTTGAGGAAGCTTTTGACAGGTCAGCCAGGCAGCAGGACTTGGACGAGGTCTTGGGCAAAGTCAGCCGGAGAAGCCAAAATTTCACACATGGATTTACCCCCAAACTAATGTTGCATTTCCATTCATATGAGGCTTGTCATCTTCATCGAGACATGTGGAAAATGGTCCATTTTGGCTCGGGGAAAATAGAGGCCATTTATGCAAAGGCAATTCCATCAAGCAGGCAGAAATTCCTTGATGTGCGTGTTAGTACAGCTGTGCCCATCTATGAAATGATGCCAATCCTTTGGCTACAACCACACCTCACTTCTGCTTTTTTCCAGCGCCTTCATGCACTTGCAGAGTCAGTGAAGTTTACCCTTGGACATATGGAAATTTGACCTAACATTTAAAGACAATTATGGTTACAAAACAAAACAAAAAAATCCAAATCTAGGACCCTCGAATTGTTTCAGACAGGAAACCTTTCATAAAACTCTGTTTTGACATTTTGGAGCATTTTGTGTGTATACCCTTCACAAGGTTATACGGGATGCCAAATACAAAAACCGGTAATGACGACATAGAATTCAACTCATTACCAAAAGCAGTAAGGCAAGGATTGCCACACATTTAATTGTTTTTTTCTATTTTCTATTAAGTCATTTTTTTTCTTATATTACAAGTACTAAAATAAGAATTTAGTCAAATTTGACTATGCAGTATAGAAACATTTTACCATGAAGGAATTTAACCGCTTGAATGGATTCAATATAATTACATTGTCTCTTATTGCAATGTGTCCTGCCAGTGTTAGTCTTTCATTTGATTTTACAAAATTAAGAACTTAATTATCCCTAAAAAAATATGCGTAGTTCTTCAAGCTCCGATCTTAAAATGGACATCTTTTCAGGGTTAAATACATTGTCACTGGTGTGCTACCGCTCCACTGCACCACTGTTTTACCCTTGATGCTTGAATTTAAAAGCTTGGCTACTTACCCGTACATAAAAAACATGTTATTTTGTGACATAAGGACTGGCGACTTTATTTTGTATTCGTCCCTCAACAAGATGCACTTTAAATCACAGGCTTGTTCTGTCGATTTTAAAATACTTCATTCACAAGCCTAAGTTGATTGGATACTCTAAATTGGCCCTAGGTGTGATTGTGAGTGCGGATGTTTGTCTCTGTGTGCCCTGCGATTGGCTGGCAACCAGTTCAGGGTGTCCCCCGCCTACTGCCCAAAGACAGCTGGGATAGGCTCCAGCACGCCCCGCGACCCTTGTGAGGAGAAGCGGTACAGATAATGGATGGATGGATGGCATTCACAAGCCATGACATTTATTCAACACCTTTTAGAGGACAGGAACGATAGTCATTTAGGAAGCCACCTGAAGCTTGTGCTGTTGCCGGGCACAAGTGGTGTAACTAGTTTGGTCAGTGTTTGTACAAAATGTCTCAGAAGTCATTCAATCCAATCCAAATGACAAAGAGAAGCTTTTGCAACCACAGTGTGGACGTCCAGATTAGCTAACAGTTAGGTTAGCTTTTTCTACGACTACTCTTTATTCTTCTTTGTATTTTGCAACAGTCTGGATGCCCTGTGGCACCATACGGCCTCTCACTGGTCAGTTTTGGTGCTTCGGCAGACATCTGTTTAGGGGAGAAGACTTACGATTGTCAGTGGCGATACGGTTATGTGTGAGGTGGGCTGTGTTGGTTAGCTTGAAGTGGCCACACAGTAAAACAACATTAAGCACATGCGTGATGATTTCCTCAAAACACGCAGCATCTTTCATGTTTTAAAATGTGGTTAAAATGTTAACAATGGGTAGTTGTGTAGCCGTCTTCACCAAGCAGAAAGCGTCCTACCCACTGGTCATGCTAATTGGGGCAAAGCCACATAGCTTCTATGGGTCATTGGAAGGGCTTTCAATGTGGACCATGCAGTCAAGGGAGGCACATCCTGAGGGATGAGGTACTAACTGCCACGTTGTAGTACCAAGTGTGAAAGACCTGCAGGAAATGGACCTGTCTTATAGGGAGCCTGTCAACTGATCCAGCAGCAAAGTGATGGTGGCACCCTCCACAGGGACTGTATTACTTCTGACTTCTGACTGTTCCACCTTGTTTTATTTTTCTGGAGAGGGCAGAGTTGGGTGCATGTGTGTCGGAGTGAATGTGTGTGTAAGGTGTGTGTGTGTAGGGGCGCAGGGGGTGTCGAGCGGTATAATTGAGAGCACAGAGGGAGTTTCTTCACTCCATCTTACGATTTGAAGGTGAAGACAAGCGCCCTCGGGGGCCCCCTGTCAGAGCTTTTGGGCGCACTTGGCACAGACTTCAATAAAAACACACAAAAAGAATTCCCCCCACAAGGGCGCCTGGCTGAATTGCTGACGCCGATGTAAAAGATTCTGGTTTTCTGTGAATCATTTAGTACGCAACCCTTGGCTCCCTCCGTATAACATGACAATAAAGGAGGAGCTCCCAGCCCACCCGCCCTCTGTGAAGGAACACTTGCAGACTAAGTCACATGGTTCACGCGCTACATTTCAGATATGGGCCATGGCGGCGTAAAGAGGAAAGCATGCATGAAATTGGATATCAGGACGCAGCCCAATGTGGATCAATTCTAGGTCCAACAATACGGGTTTTCCCGCCTATGTTGTCTGTTGCCATACCGGCAAAGCGCATCTGCGAAATTACCAAAACCCGCACCGGGTTAACCCTAACCCACTAATCCTAACCCTCAGCACAGGGCTAACCTTAACTCTAGCTCACGCCAAGCCAGCGCTGGATTGGCACTAGTCATGAAAATAGAGACCTGTGTGTAAAGCCAAGCGATGCTAACACTTATTCTGCATATAACTGACATTAAATGTTTTCACTGCTCTCAGACTAACATTAAACATATGTAAAAGAAAAAAATTGTGGCGGTTTTCGGTTGGAAGGCTAACTTGATTTGACATCGCTGTCACCGAACAAATCAAACATGTAAGTCGAGGTAGCACTCTACATAGGCACTCAATCCAAATTTTGATTTAGTTGACAGTTGCAGTGTAAAACCCAGCTCACTCCTTGTTTTGCACATCACCTTCCACCTCTCACTTTCCTTCCTCCCACCTCCACTTTCCTGCTATGAAAAAAAGTCAAATGTCGTCAGATTTTTGTGTGCGCGCGTGTGCTGGGACGAGGATGCAGCGGAAGCATCACAGTGGAGCATCAGCATCAGATATTTCTGTGAAAGTAACAGAAATGTTTGAAGGTGTTGTCACAAGCTCACAGGTTCCAGCTGTTTGTGTGCGCCGGTGGGACACTACGCCTTCTCCCCTCTCGCTAGCACCACCTCCTTGCACTCCCTTCCTTCTATTGTTGTTGTTTAAAAAAAAAAAAGTTAAAAAAAAAAACACAAAAAAACTGTATTTCTCTGTTCGGTTTGTTATCACTTTCATTGCACTTAAGCATCTCAGGGTGGCTGTTTTCTGTGGTTTTGACAGAGGAGCTCTGCGTTGCAGTTAAAATTAGAGGAGCGTTCTGTCATCTCCTTGAAGCGCCGGAGAGTCTGTCAGTCACCGCCGCCGTGTGTTTTAATCATCTCTGTCCCACTTGGTGAGGCGCTGACGGTTCGAGCGAGGGTTCCCTCCCCTGGACAATACCAGCATGCTCCACTCGCATCCGCTCTGATGTGAGACGCAGCCACCGGTTAAGAAATGCGAGACGTCTCTTCCGCGACTTAATCCGGCAAACGCAATTGGGGAATGGATCCACGTCTGGTGAATTTTCAAGACGCATCACACGCACGTTTGAAGGCTTTTTTTTTGTTTTTTGTTTTGTTTTGTATTTTTTTTTTATGATCTTTCGATACACATGACAAGCGCGAGGAGATTGGCAACAAAATAGCAAGGGTTTGTCACTTTTGTAAGGGAACAGAGCGGATAGAAATCATCAAAACAGGCGACATCTTACAGGCTTAATGACTGAGGTCTCCCCCCTTGCGAGCTGTAATAATAGTGCGTTGTAATTCCATACCCCTTTTAATGATACTCAAAGGGATTGAATAGACGTTTCTTTGTAGAGCAAAGTAGGTTATGTTTTCAATAATGTGATGACGCCGATGCGGATGCACTGTAGCTAAGTCAGGCCGCAGATTCCGTTAACCCGCGAATGCACGCACTAGCGTGACTGCTCACTCCCCCCGTTAACCCCCGTCGCTCGCCCGAGCGCGCTCCCTGCAGACCTCTCCAGAGATACTGCCTCTCATTTTCGGAGAGAAAGCTTCATCTGACAGTCTTAATGGACAAGTATTCTCTCCGAGAGGCCAGGAGAGCTCTTGCTGGAAATACCACTGTGGGCCAGTCTGGCCTAAGTACTCCTTCCTGTTCGCCTCATCTCGGGCCCACCTAAGATTGTGTTTATGGCAGGGAAATTAAATGGCCGCAAACACAAAAGAAGGAGGCAGGGGAGGGGCTTTTTCTTTTCTTGAGAATTTAATCAAAAGAATATTTACTGCACAGTGCAAGTCTTGGTTTTTGATTACCTTTTTTCAACACACTCATTTTGACAGAGAGCAAATACAGGGCACATGTGCGTGCCGACTTTTCACATTTTAACCAATTCTTTATTGCATTCCATTTTGCAGCGGGCCACAGCATGTAGAAAAAAAATGCCATTCGTCACGGCCCAAATCACTCTTTTAATTTTCTTTAAAAGCGAGCGTGAAAAGTGTGAGTGTCAAAAAACTGGGAGGGTTACGACACACAAATCCCCAATTCAAAATTGATACAACTATAACTGAGACTAAAAATTCTCTTGTCCGGTTGCCTCGATTCAACCTTTACGTATTATCATGACCTGGATAACAGACATTCTACGCAGACATAAAGGAAAACATTTTTTAGCAATCACATTGGGATTTTTTTTATTAACATTGTGACAGTAAGTTAAAAAAACTGATTTGGGCCGTTCCGCTACTATGCTAACAATAAACAAAGATGCAAAGAAAAATTTTGACATCTAAGAAGCAAAATTTCTCTTCATATCTGCTCCTTGTTAAGGTCCAATTAATGATCCTAAAAATCTTAGCTTAGTAAAGATTTCTCTTGCTTTGTACTCATTGTGGAATCAACATAATGCAGGGGCGGATCTTTTCTAATGGGTCACATGGCTGCGGACCACCCCCAAATGATCACCTTTAACAGAAAACTGTGATGTAGTATTTTTTTCTTAATAACTACAGTTTATCAACAATATGAAGTTGCTTGGTAGAGTGGATTTCATATTTTATAAATGAAAAGTGAAGAATTCCAAAGGGCCGGGCCTTACGTCCTTCTATCCTTCTATCGTTGTCCTGCTTTGCTGGGTGCTGTGTTAAAAAAAGAAAAGCATGATAAACGTGGGGTGTTCTGTTACGTCTCTGTCAGGGCTGTTTTGTGGAATCTCTGTGTCAAAGACGCTGTATAGTCAAACCGGAAATAGGACCTCCCAGGAGTTAACATCTATCTGCCTTGGACACATGCTCCTCTGTGTAGTTGAGTGAATAAACGGCAGAGGGAATCATACAAAAACTTAAGCCAATCCATTCATTTTCTGTAGCTTTTGCCCTAATTATGGTCAAGGGTGAGCTGCAGCTGACTTTGGGCGAGAGGCCACCAGCTAATGGTAAGGGCACATGTTGAAAAACAAGCATTCACATTCAAAACTAGGGACAGTCTTCGAACGTGCAGAGAAATCCCACGTGAGCGCAGCACAAATATGCAAACTCCACACAGGAGGGCCAAAGCTGAGATTTGTACCCCGAACCTAAGAACTGCAAAACACAGTTACACACTGTTCATCCACCATCCTGCCTAGTAACGTAACGTGGGTGACAACATTTTGCTGTTTTCTAATTGTAGTCTCGTGGCTAAATGAGAGCTGGCAGAAGACTTTTTTGCAAAGTTCTTTATTTTGTTGTCATAATATTAGGCCTCTAATTGTGTTTAGAGATTGTACATTATTATAATTTGTTGTATCTCTATTCATAAGAGCAACAACATCACCTAATTGAGCTTTAAGCAGTGGGAAATTGTTCCAACCAGTCCCCAAGTAATTAGTGGGGCCGCCTGCTTTTGTCCACCTAGCCATTGTAGACTGTGTGAAAGACGAAAATAAAAAAGCATCACTTGAACCTTCAATAACTCCATCCTTGGAGACGCCATTGGAAAATCCAGTCCTGGCTCTTAAACCCACAGTTGGTTTAAGCGCAGTGAAATGTGTGTCATGTCTCTTGCTCCCTCTGTTCCCTCCCCGCCTCAGACTCCATGGAGGCACTACACCCTTGACAGGGGGGCCTCAGTGGCTTTCTCTGCACTGGTCTTTAGCCCCATCACGTCCAGTTGACTATTTAAGGACACCCCTACCATTGTAAGGTTGGCTCGACCGTTCACTCACTCTTCGCAGCACGAGTGGAAACGCGGAATCAAAAGTGTGATGTGCGAGCCCTTGAGCTTGAGGCAAAACCTAACAGGGTCTATGGTGCATGTCTTAGTTGCGTTTACATTGTCTTATACTGCCCGAAACTACAATGGGAGTAGGCCTAATATTTTTTTGCGGGTTGTAATAATAGCCATGGCAAACATAGTACCTCAATAATATTACAATTTTGAGTGATTTGATTTTTGTGGAAAAAATGCACAAAATTAGTTCTTGCACTTAATTTTGGTTTATTGTTCAGTAGTTTTGTGCCATCCTTGAATTACCATTTTTGTGCAGGAAAGCTCTTTACCCTTTTTTGTTTGTTTGTTTGTATATTTCACACCCTTTGTGAAATAAACAAACAAAATTTTATTTTTGTTATTAGGATACAGTGGAAACTACAAAGTGAAACGCCACTCACAAACTTGTGGAATTTGGAGTTCAACCAATTATTTTAGAAAGAATATGACTCAAAAGTAACAAACAAATTGAAAAAATAAATAAAAAAGCGGTTTGAAAATGCATTCTACTATATAATGATGTTGATTTAAATTTAGTAAATTTTTCAGCCCTAACATATATGCACAGTATGTACAGTATTCGTGCAGATACATTTTCTTCTGAACCATCCCGAGGAACTGGCAGGACAAAGTTAACTATTATCTTGTAGAGTTACAAGATCATGCCAGTCTGTAACCTAAATGTAATGTAAATGTAATTATGTCATTGCTATCGTGTCTTTTCGACCATTTGCCATTTCATCATGCCAGAATGACTGCTTGTAGAAGTACGTATTTTTACTCAGCAATATTTTCAGCTCATGGTTAACACCCGCATAGAATAACGCGCATGTGAACACTGTGTATGTTCATAAGGTTGTGATTTGCCAGAAGCGTTTTTGCGGGTTCGTGATTGTGCCTTTTATTCCCAGCGTGCGGCGCACACTGATATTGCGGCTTGCAGCCCGCGTGAACGTCCGCCATATGCAAGGTAGCACGCGAGAGAGAGAGCCGCCTCGTCGCCGCGCGAGGACCCGCTGTGTGTTCAGAGCTCTCGGCACCAGCAGGGTGCGCCATTCCAATTTAGCCATCAGCCGCGGAAGTAGGGGGTAACAACGCGGGGGCTTCGCGGGCGAGGCGCGAGATTACAAGTCAGGAGACTCCTGCGTGGAGGTGATGAGGACTCGCAGACCGCAGGGGCTTGGTGTGGGGAGTTAGGACTGTCGGGGGAGCGGTGAAAAGGGGGAGGGAAGACGGAGTTGACGCCTTCCTAAAATCCACGGGCTCTCTGTTTTGAAGGAGAGAGCTGCCAAGCTGCACATCTGTTTGACACCAGACTCCGTGGTATGGCAGTCAGGGGCTGTCTGTCCTTATTCCCATCTCCTCCCTCTGTCTAGCTCGGAAAGAAAATCAGGATAAATCTCTTTGAAAGCTTGAGTTGCCTGAAAATGATGGTGTATGCACTTTGCGGAAGGCAAGGCATGGAGGCTATATTTAAATACGGCATTTAAAAGCATTTATAAACAAAAAAACTCAATACATTTCAAAGCTAAGTACAGAAATAAAAGGCATCTTAGTGAAATTATCCAAAAGAGCATACGGTGCAAGGAAAATATTTGGGAAAATAGATCATGGGTTTAGGGTCTGACTTGGATTGGCAGTTTATTCCATTTCCGCGCAGCATCACAGCTAAATGCTGCTTCACCGGGTTTGCTTTGAACTGTGGGGTCCACCAACGATCCACCTTATTTCATAGAAATGAAATAAACATTAATAATATGGATGGGGTTGTGAATAAATTCAACAGTTTTTTTGTCAGCGTTGGATCAACGCCGGCAAAAAAACCCAAAAAACAATCATGACACAGCGAACAATACTTACCGTTACACTGACTTAATTGAAAGTAATTGTTCCAACTCTGCTGACCTCAGAGCCCAACCGGGTTTATATTTAATCAGCATTTCTTTAATGTATTCAGGACCCAAACCATTCATTGATTTATAGACCAGTTGCCTTGAATTTTAAAGTCTATTCTACAATTAACTGGGAGCCAGTGTAAAACCTTTAGAACTGGGATAATATGTTCTGATCTCTTTGTTCTGGTTGGAACCCGGGCTGCAGCTTTCGGAATGAGCGGCAGCTGTTTGATGCTCGTTTTAGAAATCCAGTCAGAAGACCATTAGAGCGGTCAAGTCTACTGGATGAGCTTCTCCTTGTCTGCCTGGAACATGCAACCCTTCACTCTGGATTTAATAAACAATAACTGCATTTCATCTTGATAAAACAAGACGTCATCACAGCAGTCATCTGATTTGCTAATTGGCACTTTTTTTTACATTTTGAATCAGTGCTTTTTATATTGTGGTAAATTCATTTGTGGTAATGTTTGGGTGCCTTGCACTGGATGCACAATTGTGTCTAATATTACATACTTATTCATTCATTCACTCGTTTTGTTTTTCCCAAGCGTGATAAGAATTGTGTTTATTACTATAGTAATGATTGTTTTTGTTGCATTTGTTTTCCTTTTATGATGTTTTATTTTTAATGTTGTTCCAACCTCGAGGTTGTCAAGGCCACATATCGACATGTGTTCTGATCTTTTAACTCATAAGCTTAATATGCTTCAGTTGACACACATACCCTTGACAAAGCATTCATAGGCAACATGAATTTAAAACTACATACTAACAATTGTCGCCTGGGAATAAGCACTGGGACTCGCAATGTGTGTCACTTGATTATACATTTTTACTTTGCGACCTAATAAAGTCAACGAAAGACAGTCTCCATTATCTAGAAACGGGTCCTCCATTTTAGAAAGATTTAGAATTTGAAAATGAAATGGGGATACAACAAGCGACTGACTAACAGGCACATCTAATACAAGATGCCACCAGTCTCCAGGTGGTCAGGCATGTTGTTTGGTTATTGTCAAGTGGAAGGTTTTCAGGTGGGCTATATCCTACCTCCACGGAATGCAGCATTAGTGATGGCATTGTAAAACGGTCTCAGCGGTTGCCTCAGACCCTTTGCTCACTCAGCCTGTGCTTGAGCATCGGCCAAATCCATTGCGGACTCCTCCAGAGGCCTCCGAAGCCTGTCGGGGAGAAGGGACATTCCACGCAGCATAAGTCATCCTCTACACCCTGCCATGACTTAATTATATGCAGGTGTTTGCCTTGCTCCGTTTTTTTTTTTTTTTTTTTTGCTGTCAATCTAATAAAAATGTGATGGTAAGTGTATACAGACAGAGAAAAGAAGGCAATGGAGCACTGGGGAGGAAGTGGCTGAATGTGCTGTGTGAAGCAGATGATTGCCCCCACGTAGATTCATCAGTTTTCCCGGCTGGATTAAGGAAGGGCCATTCTAATGAAGTTCGCCTCGTCAAAATGAAGGGACTAATTCTGATTTAGCTGAGGTAATGAACTTCCCCCTCTCCAAGAGAGAGCCACACCGTGGGGCGACGATTGAGTGCAAGCTCGCTGGTGGGATCGGAGGGGAGGGCGATGGGAGAGTGGCAGTGAGACAAGACGAGGAGAGAAGAAACATGGTGTGAGAAGCAAGGTAGAGAATGAGAGAAAAAAATTATGCAAAACGCCTGTCTGGTATTTGCTGAGGTGTATTAAATTTCCAGTGCGGGCGCCTGTGTTATATAAAATTATGCAAATGTCTTCCGGCCCGCTGCGAACGGCAGCTTGCTGGTCCTGAGCATGCGTGGCTGGCCGCTACATGGAGCGCACTCAGTGGGACTCAGCTTTTCTATTAAGGAAAACCTCTAGACACCTGATGATGAATACTCTGCCGCCAAATGTTCCTCTCTTTTTTTTTTTTTTCCTGCCGAAAATATGAGCGCTTTCCTAAATGACTTTGGAGATCCCGGCGTGGCGCTCGGCGGCCTGCGTCGAGCAAGGGGGGGAAGGTGGGATTGGTGGTGGTGGTGGTGGTGGGAGAGGGGGGGGGGTGCGGGGGGTCCCTCTGCAGCAGGCTAGGGGAGTCAATTAAGGCGAGCACTGATAATTATAAGCCGGCAGAACGTAGGGGCTGGCTAATTGTACAGAGTTCCATGCGGCGAGCCCAGCCAAGGGGCCTCTCTGCAACGCTCCCCCTTCCCTGATCCTTTGTGTGGACCACAGAGCCAGTGGAGCTGCATACCTCAGCCTGACAATGCTGCATTGAGGCTAGTAAGAAAAAAAAAAAAAGACAGGCATGAGCCAGTAATTAACTTTTTACATTCAGGCCACTCAGCCACTTGAAAAAGACTCATTTAGACTCACACCTCAATCTGTAGTTTGCTGGACAGAAAACATTTGTTTGGGCTTTCTTCTTGCTTTGAAGGTGGTAATAATCCAGTAGACCTGAGTTCAAATCAGGGTTGAGGGTATTACTGCATATAAAGAGCCGTGACAAATTGCATCAGAAGTAGGATGGTTTTGGCCACCGTGGTGTGCCCACTTGGAAAAAAGTAACTTCAGCGTGGTGAAGCGGGATTAGAATTGAGCTCATGTGACAATCTGACTCAATGTAAACTTTTTTTCAACCAACAGACCTTCGTTCAAACATTTGAGGCAGGTGATCAACATGCGATGGTCCCCAGAGATTGATGACTATGTAGACTGGAGCATCTATGAAAGTGTCCTGTAACTGTGGTTTAGTATGTTCTTTGGTAGTTCGTGTTTCACATTTTTGATCCATAAAACCTGAGCTCCAATCGTTGTTGAGGGTAGTACCTCATGAAGTCTCTGTGACAAATGGCCACAGAAATGGGATGGAAGGGTGACCCAGGTAGTGCTGAGTAAAATGCAATTAAACTTGTGACAGTTGAGTTCACGATGAGGTTCACAGATAGACATTAAAACAGGGTTGGATCGTTATGTGCTTTTGCAAAGCGTGCTGATCAGCCGATCATATGAATCAGGTGTGTTGGAGGAGGGAGACATCTAAAACAGGCTGGATAGGGGCTCTTGAGTACCAAACTTGAGCACTTCTGCATTAAACGCTAAGAGGGATGAAGGGCAGTTCTCCATCTGTGAAAAGTTGGTGAAAAGGTATTGGAAGTGGGATCGTTTAGGCCACTTTGGGTGCACCTATTAGAGGCAGGTGACCCCTGTGCATTTTTGGAATAGGTTAGGCCACCTGTGACAGTGTGTTATCACTACAGCTTTGAGTGTTGTCCGGTACTTTGGTACTCATAGTATTTGGTCTTTATTACAACAGACGTAAATTAAAATCATGTGTTGAGGCTATTACTCCCTCCGTGAAAAGCCGTGTCACAAGTAGGGCAGTTTAGACAACCCGTTGGAAGGAAGGATCCCTCCTGCAAGTACAATCGTCTCTTTAGATCATTGCAACATGATTAGGGTTGGGCACTGGTGAGAGTTTTGTGTGTGATCTAGCAACGATACCAAAGAGGCATGGTTTTGCATTCAGTGTACAGATATTTTGATTAACCCAAGTCGAAGGTGTTTCCTACTTAAACTTCGGTGACAAACACTTTATATGAGCACTTTATCTGACCTTTACTCCCCCCCAAGAAAAATCACATCAGTTCACAGTACATGTGTTGCTGAGTAAATTAGAGCATTTAAGTGTGGAATGGCATTTGTGTGGCTGCACGGAGCTCCAACGATCCCTTTTGATCCACCAGACTGTTTGTCCTCAATGGGCACCTGTGCCTACCTTGTTGTGAAGATATATGTCATTTAAATCAACTTGTTTTTACAACAGCAAATGAGTTCTAAAGCAACTCATCTGTAATCCTTCAGATGCTGGCTTTTACTCGAGTGGAAATGCACTCATTCAATTGCTTCTAAAGGAGAAAGTCCTCTCTGTTTTTGTCAAAAAGTGTAAATCACAAAGCTGTTCCAGTGGTCTCAAACCTTTTGTCACATCCGTTCAGGCGTTACGCATGTTTATGTCGAAAGCGAAAAGGTGTCATCTCGGGCTTGGTCTTGTAGCTGGGGAAACGCTGCGGGCCGGCAAACCTGGGCTGATCTTAGCAGGAGATCTGCTCTGCTCTGATTAGCACCTCCAACGAGCCGCCATGCATCAGAGCTGACATTCTCCTAGAGACGTGGTACCCCAGAATTCTTTGCTCTCGCTGTGCCAGGGTTTCTCCACCCCTGGCGTGTCAAAGCTTCGCCCTCCCTTCTCCCCCTGGAGAACACAGCATCAAGCATGCAATGAACCTGGGGCCCTGACATGAGGGCTTTGGTACCTCGCTTCTCTTCCACTTTTCCTTCACACGCACTAAAGATTTCTTTTACATGCCCACTTCCCCACCGGCAAAACGCAGCAGAGCTTCCACTTTGAGTTTTTTGAATTGCTTTGATTTTCTTTTCTATTTGTCTGACACATTCATTCGCGGATCGAATGGGGGGGAATTCACGGTATCTCGATTTAATCTCCTTCTTTCATTGCCGTATTTTGCACATGCTTCCCTCTGTCCGCTCCTAACTGTGCAGGCAGGAAATAGATATTAGCAATGTTCCCCACCGGCACCGGTTCTCCAATCAGCTTTGGTCGAGAGGGGGTATATCCCTCTGCGCTCCCACCCACCATCTTCCTTTCTCCCCTATCCGCCGCATTCCGCCAGCCTTAATGGGCTCTGGAGCTCTTCAGAAATGAGTTTGTTTCTATGAGCAGTATTTCTACCTCAGGAGAGCACATCACACGGAGGTGGAGTCAATTTGTATTCACCCATAATTCCCTGGGCCTTAATCACTCTGATTTTCCTCCCATTATCTGTTAATGGATAGTTCCCGCGGAGAGAAGAGAGAAGTAAACCCACCTACTGTTTACAGGCCTGAAGCTGTCGACTGTGCTACCATCCAATCCCATAGAGGTTTGCGCATACAGCAGAAAAGCCGACAAAACCCAAATCTTCCAGCCTGATTAATTGAGAACTCCTATATCAGGCAGGAAATTATGAGACAGATGCTAGGCCGGAAAGTAAACTAGCGAAAGGTGAAATTGCTCATAAACAGGATGGCAGTGAAAGGTCTGGTATTTGAAACGCTGGGAATCTCATTGACCTGTTTTGTTCGATTAGACCTCTTTTAATTTCTAGGGTGCCCTCAAAACAACCCACTGCTGCCTACTAAATATTCCCAATTTTCTCCCTCCCTTGTTTACTCATTACTTTCGGCAAAAGAGTGCCTTGATTGATGTCCTTAATATCATTTGGGTGAGCTGCGTTGGCCACACAAGCAGAGCAGGCTTCAGAGAACAACACAGCAGCGATTAGCATAAATCCATCTTGACTCCCCACACCAAATGCTTCAAGTGATTCCGAAAATAAAACACTCAGCTGACACATCAGAAAGGTGAAACTGTCTGGGAGAAGACTGGAACTTTGGGGTAATTTGAAAATGTTCGGTTACGTTCAGAATAACAAATGCAACGGGAGCAGAATAGTTATTCCTTGTCTAACAAGCCAGTGTTTTATTTTTTCTTTGCTTGTTTGTTTTTTTCATGAAGCAAGTCGGGAGAAAATTATTTACATCAAGGCAAACGTCACAGTTTTTTTTTTATGTGAGTAAAGAAATACTGTTCTGATTTGACAGCCCCAGTTTACAAGATTGAAAAGTGATTTAGGAACATCTAAACCCAAACCAATGGCTCTCTGCCCTTTATCATCAATAAATGCCAGGGTTTACGTCTCAGTTTATGAAACAGGGTTTTGTTAGGGTTATGATTCGAGGGTTGGGTCGGGGTGTTAGGGTTAGAGTTTTGGGTTGGGTTAGGGTTTGGGCTTGCACGTTGGAGTTGGGTTTTTGGCCAGGATGTTAGGGTTACAGGTTTGGTTACTTAGATTAGGATTTTGGTCAGGTTGTGTTTGGTTTGGGTTAGGTTGTTTGGTTTGGCCGTCAGGTTGTCACAGTTTGAGTAACTGTCGGCTTTTGGTTTGGATTAGGGTGTTTTACTTAGGATTTGCGTTTTGAGTATTGTTATGGGTTTGGCGTTTTGGTTGGATTTTGGTTATAAGGGTTCTGTTGTTAGAGTTGAGATTTTGATTGTGTTTGTTTGGGTTAGACGTACGACTTTTGTGTTCGCAGTTTGGTTAGGTGGTGAGGGTTTTGGTTAGGTTGTTTGATTAAGTGCTTGATCTTGATTGCTGCGGTTAGCACATTAGGGTTTTGGTTTTGGTTCAGGTTGGGCATTTGTTAGGGGTTTTTAGGGTTAGAATTTGTCTTATTGTTTAACGAGTTGTGTTTCGATTTGGATTACAATGGTTAGGTTAGCAAATTCAGGGATTATAAATGAGCATTCTCAAATTCAAAGTGCCCCTCATCCGAATGAGCTCAGTAGAGCATCGGTGGCCTGATCTGTGGTGTTGGAACCATATGAGAGTCTTTAATTAATTGCGCTGCCTGTACTTAATTATTAACTGGAACATCTTTAGTTACTTTGGTCTTCTTTACTCACTGTCAGTTGATCCGCTCCCAAGCAAAATAAAGACGTGTCTATTGAATTCACAGAAGACTTCAAGTTCCGTGTTAGCCTTCCAGAATTGACTATGCAGCAACTCCTGTCCTGTTACATAAAGGTTTTAGCAAACCGTGCAAGCCTGAGAGCGGCGAGCTCCAGCTCCCCAAACAACCTTCAACGGCACATGAACTTCAGCCTGGATGAAAAAAAGTAAACAGCGAGGAGAAATAAAGACAATTCTTTCTTTCTTTTCTCCCACTTCTCCCCCCCACCCCCCCCCCCCCCCCCCACATGGGAAGGATATTAGTCGTTTGTGTTTTAAGGAGCTGTGAAATACATAAAGCATGAGCCCCAGGAAGGCGAGGCCCTGTGGATATGCAGATGGGCTTACTTTTCTGGTGTCAGAGATGCTTAGAGGGAGCAGGCCCGGGAGAAGTCGTCATCTGAAGGATTTTCTTAGCAGTGCGCAGGGACACGGCGATGGCAGCCCACAACGCTCCAGGGACTCCCAAATAGAGAATGGGAGGAGGATGCTGACGGCCCCCTGTGGATTTGGGACTGTATGCTGAGTCTGCGCAGTGCCATTCATGCAACCATGGGTACCACTGATGGGAGGAACAGGAAGTGACATCAACACCACAAGTTAGCGTGCTCCTCAGACTTTCACTCAGGCTCAGTCCACGAGTATTCTATTCTAGTATTCTAATCTGCTGGTTGTCATGTTTCATTAAGCCTGAAAAAGCAACAACAACCGCCTCGGTTGCCACTTCTGATGCTTCCAAAACATCCATCCATCCATTTTCTATACCGCTCATCCTGTTCTGGGTGGCAGGAACCTGAAGTCTATCCCAGCTGAGCTGACTTTGGACAAATGCAGACTACTTCCGACTGGTCAGCAGTCAATCACAGGGCAACAACAACCGTTCACAATCAAACTGTCTCTGAGTGGGAAATGAGCGCAGATAGTGCACAGAAGTCAGCAAAGTCAAAAATACATCATCCAAAATGTGTTCTTTTAGGATACGCAGTGGAACTGCAAAACACATTTTCACCACCGTGCTGCTCGCAATTAAAGCACGTTTTCATATAAGTATTCGTGTGTATAGTAGGAGCCCTGCCGTGATTAGCGAAAATATGTCAATAATTGATGCCCCCCTGCCCCCCATTAAATAGGTTTAAACTTGCCTATAGATGCAACAAGGTGGTGGTCAGTCGCAACTTTTTGTTGTGTGTGAAGCTACTCAACTCACTTCATAGTTCCTTGGAACGAAGATTCCACAAGATACTAGCAAACTTTTTCTCTCAGTGAAACTCCTCAACTCAGTTCAACGTAGTTCCTTGGCACCAAGATGTCACTAGAGTGCAGCAAATTGCTTTTGCATGAGCATAAAAACAGCAAACGATGATTTTCAGTGAATAACAGAGGGTAGTTTTCCCCCCAGTTTCACTGTATTCCGAATTGTAAAACCTCACCTCTAGTGGTTCCTCTGCATTTCTAACACTGTTAGCTATAAAATAACAGCACCCAGCTGTTTATTTATTTTACGTAACACAAATTACATAATGCTTTTTAAAAATAAACCTACAAATGGAAGGGCCCGCGGTAACAATACTTAGTCCACTGTTGGATTCGTTCAGAGGTGACGGAACACAGCAGCGTGACCTGTGTTTGCCCTAAAAGACGTTGCATTCTTTGCTGCATTCTTGCAACTTTGCCTCCACGCACCTGCTCCCAAACACACACGCACACACACACGTCCACAGGTCAGTCGGGTTTCTGCATAATGAAGCAGGTTGGCAGGTCCGACGGGAGCGCGTTGTGCGCCGGGGTCAAGCGAGGAGCTGCGCATATGGCGGCGGCGTAGATGATTGAACCCTGCAGCACGCTTGACCTCAGCGTACTCCCCAACACACGCGCGCACACTCGCTCGCACACACAATCCATGTGAATGATGATCAAAGAGGGCAGACGTGCTCGTGCTGACTGGCTAGATAAACTGGCGCTACCCTCCTCCTCTTCTTCCTCCTCTTCGGCTGATGCCGGCTGCTCCACTCAGACCTATATTTAGGCTGCGCTAGCTCATCTGTCAAATGCGCGGGCTGCAGCAAACAACACTTTTTTTTTTCCCCAATCCGAATTGTGATTGGCCTACCTATTTGTAGCCGCCTAACCCCTTAGCAACCCGGTAGCTTGTCATGTCGTGCTGCACAATTCGTCTGTAATTAAGTGGAAAGTTTGAAAACCGTCGTCTACCTCAGGGGTCACCAACTCCGATCCCCGAGAGATGTTTCCCTCCTCCAACACACCTGATTCAAACGATGAGCTCATCAGCAAGCTATGCAGAGACCTGATAATGATTCTGTTCATTTGAGTTCAGGTGTGTTGGAAGAGGGAGCATCTAAAACCTGCGGGACCCTCAAGTTGGTGACCTCTGATCTGCCACATCTGTCAAATAGGCTACCAAAAACACTTTTAACGTTTTGAAACTCTGATTGGCCTTTTTGTATACAGTCATGTTAGCCTGCCATCTTATTATTGACAGGAGCGTAAAAGTGCAGCATAGCGATGTGCATGTCTGCCTCACATTCTGGAGGTCCTAGCTTCAAATCTGGAGGTTTCATGTTCTTCCCATGTTTGCGTTGGTTTTCTCCAAGTACTCCGACTCCCCCCCCCCCCCCCCCCCGTGTTTCAAAAGCATGCATGTTAGCTTTGTTGAAGATTCTAAATCGTGCATTGGTGTGAATGTGTGTATGAATGCTAGTCCATTTTTGGGCGTGCTCAAGCACTCCTAAACTGAATCTCAGCGCCCCTTAGATTAAAAAAACATATTCTGTGTCCTTATAAAACAAGTAAGAAAAGTCTATAATCATATAGCACGTAGCTGAAATGTATTTTCTAACAACAAAAATACAGGACCCGCCACAAAAATGGTTTGTTCCGCACAGTCGCCCTCCGATGTTATACAGTCTTGGTTTAAGTACTTAACATGTCTTAACTACTACCAATCAATACAAACACACTTTCGTCGTTAACATTCGTGAATTCGTGGTAGAATTCATTTACTTTGCATCCACCAGCATCTTCCTACTTCTGGTATCGGCGTCATGTGCTGGCCAGGCCACTTGGTTGCAAAGACCTTGGATAAACCCTAAAGATGTGTCCCTGGTGTATCTATCCTTCCTGTAGCAATAGATGACCAGCGGGAGTTTAATCGAAAAGCCGTCTGGCCCCAACGCAGACAATATAGGCCTTTTATCGACATGCTGGAGATGAGTCGTTCGGCACAAGGCTGACTCTGCAAGATTTTTTTTTCACTGGAAAAGGAATGTGTGGAGTTTGTCTAAATGATTTAAGACAAGTGGCAAATTGATGTATTCCAATGTGGCAAAGCAGAGAAGATAAATGGAGCATCTGTGCTTTTCTGGGCTGAGATGTCGTCCAAGTTGTAAAAAGGAGATGTAACGGTCTGCATGAGATGAGTTTTGGTGGCATTAATAACTTTAATGAACAATTTTTGAGTTATGGGCTGGAATTTGATCAGCAAAACGTCTTCTGATGTGTCTGTTTCTTTTCTCTTTTTTCGGATGGTTAATCAGCTCCTTTAAGGGGCTTGTTAAAAGAATCATTAATAAACTATCATTGATCATTTTAGTTGTGTGATTTGTTCACAATGCCGTATTATTATAACCCTATTTAATTATAATATAATATAAATAACCCTATTTAAATCTTTGCTTTCTATGATTTTCATTCTTTCTCATTGTTGATTGGCTGGGTAGCTAATCAATTTGAAACATCCACACTAGCATAAATGGTCCATGTTATATTATTTTGGATCATCAGCATCACAAAATATCAGCTTGAACATTCACGAATGAAACCTGAATTTCGAAGATCAGTTTGTGAGGCCTTCATGCATTTTTGCTCTTTCTTATCATTGTGTTTGTTTTGTTGTCTTGCAGAGGAGGGCCTGAACCACGAATGCAAACTCTGCAGTCAGTCGTTCGACTCGCCGGCCAAGCTTCAATGCCATCTGATCGAGCACAGCTTCGAAGGCATGGGCGGAACCTTCAAGTGTCCTGTCTGCTTCACAGGTGTGTGTCGTGCGTGCATATTTTTAGAGGCTATTTCTCCCCAAAAATGGTCAAAACAGGAGCCGCTTTAACAATATTCCCTCTAAGCTGCGTGCGCGAGCAACTGCGTACATCTCTTACCGTCTCAGCGCACACAGTGATGCTGGTGCCAACCACGCACACACATTACATTTCTACACTCATTCCTTCATTTCCACCCCAATTTAATCTAGAAACTGGACACCACACCATTCCCACTTCCTTGACAGTTTCAGTAGCCCGACCAAGGGTGCACTCTGCAGGCGACGCACAGATTGCTCCATTCAGGAAGTCCAAACATGAGCGTAGTTTACGAGACTCTTTCACGCATTTCAGAGGTCAGGTGACTAGAAATGTATGTGTTTTATTGGATGACATGGTTTCCATTATTTATGAGTCGACAATGTGTGACCAAATGACTTCTGTGCTAAAATAAAAGGAACAAAATAGAGTTGATTTTATTCATGTCAAAAATCTCTATTCAATTATTTGCTCTATTTTGATTATTATTATTTTGTTTTTTGTTTTTTTTCACATCGTGTAACTTGTTATGTCTGTGGTCAGCTGTGTGCATGTCTGATGTTGCTTACCGTGGATCAAGGAAGATGGTCCAAGGCTCAGGAAACATTGCTCTTTAATGTGTGTGTGAGGGAGAGATTGAGGTTACATGAGTGACTGTAGCCTCTTTCACACTGGTCATCCAAATCATCTTTTTCCCGCCTCACTGTCCTGTGTGTAAGATACAGATGCAAGAATGGGGCAAGGGCAGAGCTACGTGGTGGCCAGGGGTGGCCCAGGCCACCCACGGTCACAATCTGGCCACCCCACCTCTAGGTGAAATTTTTGATACCTCTGACTTGTCATTTTCACATGGGTGCAGTATTATTAGATCCCTCCGTACTCTGCCACAATTCATTCGTATTAATTGTATATTTAAATAACACATTTACAGTTGATCTGAGTACAAATTCAGTTTTCAGTAAAGAACATTTGGTTCTTATAGTCAATATCAATCAAAATCATTACTTTTACACCGAAACAAGCAAATAACATGGCTGAGAAGTCATTGTTTATCATACCATCCACACTCATGGTTTCATGAAATAAAAGGCATACCGTTCTTGCCCAACACATTGAGGATACAAGCATAGTTTGTTCACGTGAAGTTACGTCCAACTCCCACTGCAAAATTAGTCCCGTGTACTTAGCTCCATTGAGTTCAAAGGGTCTGCTGTTTTGCATCCCCACGAACATGTTGCGACAGCTCAACAAGTCGGCTACGCCTCCATTTCGAATCAACTTTGCATCTCCTAGCCGTCTCGCTCGTGAGCGTTAAAATGTAAATGGACTCCAAATGAGTTGGGAAAGGTCAGAGCAGGTGGTTGGACTAAAGCGGAGAGCAGTTCTCCCGCATGCGTCTCCTTATTTAGTCCAAATGGCTTCCGTTATCGGGGTCTTGTGAAGTGTCGGGGGGGGATGACATCACGAGGCAAGCAGAGGAAGAGTAGGTGGTGTTTGTGGGGGAGTGGGTGGTTGGGCGGGTGGAAAGGACATGTGCTAATTGTGGATGGCAGTGGCGCTGATAGCTGTAATGATCTCATCTGTCTCTGTGCGTGGAGGTGGAAGGAGCGCGCTCCTCTCGAGAGGAGAGCGCCCTCCTTCAGTGTCAACAGGGTTAACTATCTCCATAATGAAATCTGCAAAGTCGTTAACTTGGGCTCTTCACTGTTATTTCCCCGCCTCAGCTCTTTAGTCTTCTTTTGCACTTTGGAAGTTCTCAGCTCATTTCCTTCTCTTTTGCCCAACACACTTGATACATCAATTAACACCATTAGCTCCCTTTTTTATTATGTCTCCATCAAGGTTATTATAGTTAACAAAAACTCATGAAATAACTAAAACTAAAGTAAACTAATGAAATAACTAAAACTCAAGTCGAAAAAAACAACGAAAACTAACTAAAACTTCATATTACGTTTACGAAACTAAGGAAAATGTCCTTTGTTATCGTCTTGGTAAATTAATTTCATACATGAGATGTCAGGGTTTATTTTAAATGTGTTTATTTCGGTATTGTTGTCAGGTCAAAGAGTCGTTAGTGAATTGCCGTTTACCTTCTTTTATTTTCAATATTTTGTGACCTTTTGTTTATCTTGCACCCAACAAATACTTCATATATTTAAAACCTAAAAACAACACTAAAACTATTAAAGACTCGACTGAAATGATGCATTAAAAAATAAATCAAAACAAAACTGAAATGAAACAACAAAAGTCAAAACAATATAACAACGAATTCTAATGAAAAATGCAAAACTATTTTAACCCGGGTCGTCATCCACTATCGTCCTCTCCTCACTAGTTTGGCTTTACCTCTCTTTTTAGCCGGAGCCTATTGATATATGCTCATCCCTCCTTGGCTGACGTGATGTGAGTGTTTAATATACAGCGCATGTCTCCTTCATCCGAGCCTTCATTTTCCTCCATCAGCTTTGACGGACCGGTAATCACCCCGCTCTCCCTCCGCGTCCGTATCGACCACGGTGCACCAGGGGGGTGGCGCTGAGAGGTGGAGGAAAGGAGGGAAGGTGGAGACCCTCAGGATAGTGGTCACAGAGTAGATAGACAGATGGGTGAAGGCGGAGTAGGCCCTGAAAGTTTAATGGTTCATATAAAAATGGTTCCATCAAGTTTGGAATGAAAATATAGAAACATTTTGCTCTATTATTAAATAAGCCACTGGTAGCGTTGCCCAAGTGCCATTTATTTGCCGTCTGCACACAAAGGGGTGAACATCTCCTGCTGTGGAGGGAGTCTTGAAATCTGCGACCCGTTGACCTCACCGGACTGTTGCATTCGTCATTTGAAATGCTTTTCCACGCCTTGATTGCGGCCTCTTTAAGTTCTCGTTTGTTTGTGGGGGTTTCCCCCCAACCGCTTCAAACAACATAGCGTATGTGGGGATGAGGGATTTTGTTGATTTGTTATGTTTGTATTATTGTTAATGTTTTATCTCACGTGTTAAGCGCCACGTTACGGTTTCAGCTGTTGTGCGTATTTTGAGATGCTTCATGCGACTTGGTGGGAGGTCCAATCGGGCTCTCGTTCTTTGACGCGCCTGTCTATCACCACCACAGGGGACAAAAAGAGGACAAATCTCACCCCAAAAAGTGACTGGCGGGAAAGTGTGAGTCAAAGTAAGTCATAGACGAAGGGAGACAAACTAGAGGAGAAAAGGAGACCAAAAAAAAAAACTTGGTAGGAGGCTGAGAAGGTTGCAACCGGCAAGTTTGGATGTGAGATGAAAGTGTGGAAGAGGGGGAGGAGGATGAGGTGGCAGCGGTGGGAAGGGTAAACGGAGAAAGAGAGCGAGCGAGAGAGAGGGGTCCACAAGCCCCTGGATGATGAGAGGGAGGCTGACTCTCCCAGGACACATTTGACAGGTTTCAGAAGTGGGGGAGCCTGCAGCTAGAAGTGTCTGCCTGCACCCTTAGGAGCCGCAGCCAGGCAGGCAGGCCTGCCGCGGAAATTGTGATTGGGAATATGCGCTTAAGACAAACAAAACAGAAGAAAGTCTGCCTGATGAAAGTAGCACACTTGTGTGTGTGCGCGCGTCTGTCTGTGTGTGCTCTTGGAACTTGAAAAAGTACGACATGCTCCGCAAAGCTACGAGGTTGTCACAAACGCAGAAGTTTAATTACCGTATTTCCCCGAATTGTGACCCTCCCTGTAATGTATAAGTCGCTCACTGTATTAAGGCATTAAAGTGGAAGTCAACTCAAACATTATTTTTTTCAGGAGTGTGTTTTTTGCAAGTGCATTCTAATAAATATTGCGTTTGTGGAATAAGTGTTAATCCACTCGGTTTAGCCATCTCTGGGGGTGGCCATTTTGTCTTCTGTCGTCTGAAAATGACATCACAACTGCTCACAACGACCCATCACGAACTTTTGATTTTATAAAAAAAAAAAAAAAAAAAAAAAAAAAATCACAAATGTTGCACTTAATGTGGGTTTCTTGTTCGGTAGTTTGGTGCCATCCTTGAATTGTATTTTTATTTGTATGAGAGCCCTTTAAACTGGGAAAAAAATGTGGTTATTTTGTTTTTTTTGCTTCAAACGCTTGTTTGTTGGGTTAGGATAGTGGATATTTTATACATGCATTGAAAAATGTATTATCAAAAATGGATATAAAATAAATTTACTAAGAGCATGTATTTTGCACATATTTTTGACATACTTAAAATATCATTTTTGTCATACATCTGGTTAGAAAGTGGGTGGTCCTACGAGGCCCCCCAGTAGCACAGGATGAAAAATTGTGAGACCCCTCCAGTATTTAAATTTCCCATCCCTGTTTAAAATTATGGAAGTTGTCTGCTTTTGACATTTAAATCACTATGGACACATTCCCCCTTCCCCCCAATCAAAAAACGTACAGTACCGTCATCAAGTGACCATTTACCACAATGATGTGACATATCCTTACATTTCATTAAATGTCCCTGATTGGCTAGAAGACATCACATGGCTTCACAGTACGGCTTTGATATCCATTTCTGAATTTACATGTGCCTGTTTGCTTCCCTGTTAAAATGGAAAAGTTGAAGAAATCATCTTTTGACTTGTTTGGCTGCAGAACAGCCTCCGCATTTGTGATCAAGCGGGAACAAAAACACGTAGGTTAGAAGAATAAATAAATGAAAAGCAGGTCGAAAGAGTGGGGGTTGTTAACTTTGTTTCCCTCTCTGCACAAACAACTTAGTATTGCTGCAGTGCATCCTGCAGAGAGCACCACCCTGCCAAAATAAAGATGAGCTGGGGCCTGTAGAGTAGGACTTGTCTGCCATGGGTGGCCCCTGAGAGCCAATCAGAGGGCTTAATATCCCCCACAGCGAGGAGACCTTGGGCCCCCGCAGCCCCGTCAGCCATGACACCCTCGACGGCCCACTGACTCCACTAAGTTGTCTTTCTCTTGCTTTCTCTCAACAAGCAGAGAAACAGTTGCTCTCCTCTTTGAATGAGGTTGTAAATTATTGCTCAGGATCCAATGTGTAACCGGTTCTCTGCCTTGTGTTCTGTGCGTTGGTCAAGTCGACTCAGACTGGCTCTCACGCGGTGTTTTATTAGTCCACCTCAGCCACATGGAGTACGAGAGTCCATGGAAAACAACAACAGTAAAATATACAGTAAAAAAACATACCTGGGTACATGTAATGACGCGTGAGACTGATGTGGCTCCCCTAGAGATCACAAACAATGCGAGTAAGGTGTGTGCTAATCGGCGCTAGCGGTATTAGCTTAGTGCGCGATGGACAACGGCCCCAAATGTCTCCCCGCGACTACAGCAAACGGCCAAAATCACCCAGAGCATCTCCAATAGGAGCACTAATGACCACAGCACGACCCATTTGTCGGAACACCGAGCTCTACCACGTCAATTAGTGCGGCTATCGGGAGAGAGCGACGCGCGTATCTTACCTCAGCCACTTGCCGTACGAGAGTGACCGGGCTCGCACACGCAGCGTGACGTCACTACGCGAGCAGCGCGCAGATCAGCTCACGTCATTAATCTGCAGGTATGAACATATAAACAATAACAAGATAAAGAAAATATACATTCAATCCCAACTGCAATACAAGTGTTTTGGTGAAAATTAATAATATACTATAACCTGTTACTAAAGCATACCACGTCCTGTCGTCAACATGGTGGAGGCAGTGTTATGGCGTGCTTTAGCGGCTAACAAGTTATTTTATAATGTTGCTAAAAAGGAAAGTAACATCTCATGATCCAAAACATACCTAATCATGTGTCAAACACGGTGAATGACACTTTGTTAAATAGTTTAGTGATCCAAAGCATACCACATCATGTTTTGAACATGGTGAACACAGTGTCATGGCATGTTATAGGTACTAAAAATAAATGTTTTATTATTATTGCTTAGGAGGGAAGGAACATTTGATGATCCAAAGCATAACACATCATGTGCGAAACATTGAGAAGCTGTGTTAGAACATTTTACAGAAACTAACAGCTAAGTTCATTTTTTATTTTTCCTTAGAATAAAAGGAACCTCATGATCCAAAGAATACCACATTATGTCGTCAAAACAGTGGAAAAAGTGTTATGGCATGTTCTAATTGCTTAAAAACACATTTGTTCTGGGGTTTTTTTTACACAGAGAAAAGGAACATCTTACAATCCAAAGCATACCACATCATGTGCCAAACACAATGGAGGCAGCATTGTGACACTTACTGTTCTTAACATGTTAGTTTTACATTATTGCTTTGATCACTGCATTATCAAAATTATACCACATCATGTGTCAGACACGGCGTAGGCCATAAATGACATGAAAATGACTAACTAACTAAATTACAAAAAAAATTACTAACAAGTTAGTTTCTTTTTTTTTTTTTTTTAAGTTTTGGCTTTGCTCAGAATGAAAGGAACATTCCATGATCCAAAGCATACTGCATCAAGCACCAACGTGTTTGAACCCAGCATTTTCCAGTCCTTTGTTGCGGCTTGAGCTGTGCATGTACAGTAGATGTAGAGAAGGGGCTGACTCTTGTCATCACCATTTGTGTTGAGCGTCTGAAGGCCCCCCACATCTCGGATCCATTTTTATTTTCGCTGTATCGACTTGTTCCTCTGCTAGCCAAAGACATAATGAGTGCTTCCTGCAGTTGCGCTGACCTACTGCTCTATAGCATATGGACACAAAAACACACTACTAAGAAATAATCCCAACATTTTGTCTCTCAGTGTCACTGTTACCACACAGGCAAAAGATGTTATCTGGACCTTCTTGCACCAGCCGCCTGTTAAATAACAATAAATAAATAACCCTCATTGCGCCAGGATAACTATAATATCTACTTTGCCCATATATATATATATATATATATATTAGTCACATATATACTTTACACATTTACCTGCTTTCATTGGCTGAGAAAATAGAATGCTGTTATGATTCAGTGCAATAATACGCTCTATTTTTTCCTGTCGAATGAAGTGTAGGCAAAATAGCACTTTTACTTACTCATGTGTATTATTTTACACTAATTTATTTTGAACAAAGACTAAAAGTCAGGGAGTTGTCAGTTTTATTTTGCTCTTTGTTAATTTATTACAAATGAATCCTAAATCAGACTGATTTTTGTAACTCTTCAGCCTTTAGGTCAGAATTATATGGAAGGTCTTTAAAATTATCTGACGTTGGTACGATAGAAATGTTATGCATCAGAAGTAATAGTGGTATTGGTTACTTGCTATCGGTGAATACTCAAGGGTTTATTACTCGTACTTATATTGGTCTGAAAAAAAGAGGTATTGAATATTCCTAGTTTACAGTACTATAAACAGTCCAGTTGTTTCCAAACTAACAAACTTTCAAGCTTTCTGTAGCGTTAAAAAGCAGGATGACAGAAGATGACATTAAACATTTTCAACAAAAACTAGGCTGTGCTGACAACCTCTGTGTTTTCGTCCTTCTTCTTCTTGTTCTTTCAAATTGAAACCATCTCAGAGTAAATTGCGTGCCACCATCAAGTGGTCAAGAATAGAATTTAGACCCAAAAACTTGATACAACTTTTTTTTTCTGCTAATATTACCCCTTTAATCTCATCGAGCTATGCATTTTTTTTCTGTTCAGTGTGGCCCTTGGTACAGGTGAGTTCAAAGCGGGGCGTGTGAATGTAGCAGAGCCATGCCCAGGGGGCCGCCGTGACCCCCATCCCCGTCGCCGCCTCACCTCGCCCCCCCCCCCCTGCTCCCGAACGCCTTCCTCCCTCTCCGCGTGGCTCCACGGTGCATTTATTAGAATTAAAGTTATTTTGAGCTGTAAGAAATTCAAATGAAGGCCCCTGCATGATAACTTTTTTTTTTTTCCGGCGTAGCACGCAGTCCTTTGAGATTGGACGGCCGTCGTTAAAGCACAGGGGTCCGGGATAACAAACGACACGTTTGAAGTGCTCCTAGGAGGAAGCTGAAACACACCCACACATTCAAGACACATCCCCTTGGCTCTGCCAGTGTGGCTTGATTAAAGCACAAAAATATATATATATATATATATATATATATATATATATATATATATATATATATATATATATATATATATGTGTATATATAATATATATATATGTATGTTTAAAGTGCCAGTGTGATTATAAGGTGGCGGCATGAATAAGTAGTGCATGCACCACCATGAATATTTATATTGTCAATATAATTAGCCATGTTGACTAATGGAGGCCATGTTTTGCACTTGAAGCCATGCCAGTTTTTGCGCTTGTTTATTTTCCTCCTTGTTGGTGCTAAATATGGAGCGTTATTATTCCCGTCACACAATATGCATTCGGGAATGTTCATGCCGTGGTTTTGACCGCTGTCGCATTACTTATAACATCTCAATTGTTACATCGTTGTTGTTGTTTTTTTGTTTTTTTTCAATTATATCACATAACAAGGTTGTTGTACTGCAGACGCAGCACTCATTTGTTTGTAATTAAGTCATTTTCCTTGCCATTTGACATATTCCCTTCAATTTCCATTCAGGCAAATGCAATTATGATGTTGCCTTTGTTGCAGGAATGCTTGCAAGGTTCCCTGCATTCCTATTTGTTTTTGTGCGGGGCAGCAAACAATCATAATCTTAGAAGATTACGGTCGTATTAAAAAAACATTTTTAAACCTTAAAAGTTGTAATATTACAAGAATGAATAAGAGTTATGATTTTATTTTTTTTAATGAAAAAAAATCATGTTTTGTTTTCTTTTTCAACAAAAACTGTAGCAATATTACAAGAATGAAATCAAACCGTTTTCAAGATTCATGATTTAAAGATTTTTTTCTTTAAAAAAAAAAAAGTTAAAGTAGTAAAGAAACAAGTATTCTAAGAGGAAAGAGGAAAGGTGTAATCTTATCAGAATATATGTTGGGCGAATGCAATACAAAAAAATTTACATACATTGGGGCAAGTAGTAATTTTAAAAGAATAAAATGTTTTTGAGGAATAAAGTTGTAATCTGTAGTGGGGGAAAAAAGGCCCAATTTTAGTCTGGGGGGGAATAATCTAGTCTACATTTCAAAAGGTCTTTTTGAGGAAAAACTGTTTTATATGTAAGTATTAATCTCTTGAGGAAACATGAGTTTTATCTTCTCTGACTGGTACAAAAATGTATCATACTATTATAAAGTTGTATTTAGAAATTGGAAAGAAAAAATCATGTCATGCTTTTTCTATGATGAAATAGTTATCGTACAAACTTATCCTCCCCCTTGTTGTTCCCGCCGCATACTAAGAGCATCATTTATTTGAATTTGATCACTGATAACGCATCAATTGTTGTTTGTCAATTAAACCCCATGACAATGTTGTTATATCGTACATTGTAATTCAGTCATTCTCCCTGACATTTGGCATATTCACTTTATTCCATTTATTTCCATTCAGGCAGACACAATTATACTGGTTCCCGCTCTAATTTACCCGAGCGGAGGCATCGTTTTCTATTCGCCGATTGCATACAGCGAATCTTAATGCCTCTTCTTCTTCCGCAGTGTTCGTGCAGGCTAACAAGCTTCAGCAGCACATTTTCTCCGCTCACGGCCAAGAGGATAAAATCTACGACTGCTCGCAGTGTCCTCAGAAGTTCTTCTTCCAGACGGAATTACAGGTGAGCCACGTGACGCTAAATGCCCCAGCTATCCCCTCCCTAACGCCGCGACTGCAGATTGGGGAAGGAATAACTTCAGTCCGTTGGAAAACTCATTTGTGATTCCCAGATATGATTTGATTTGCTTATTAGACCGGCAGAGCAGTAAAATATCTGGAATTAAAGGGATTAGCCGAATGCTCGTTTTTGAAGCAGTAATTACGCATAGCGCAGAGGCAAAAACACGGATGGGGCATTTCAGAACGGCTGCATCTCGCCTTCTAATCGCAGTGGAGGCCTCGTGGCTAAATATGAGTGTTTTCCTCGAGGGGGTGTTGGGGGGGCATATCTGCCCTTCAACAAAGTTACTAGTTGGACTTGTGAACTCGTAGCGTTAGAGAGATAATCCATTTTCTGGCAATCTTTTTTCCCTTCTTTTCTCCTCAGGGAGTGTGAAAAAATGAAACCGGCCTTATTATTTTATTACACTATAGTGTGTGTGTGTGTGTGTGTGCATGCTGCGTGTGTGTTTGGGGCATTCTCCATAGTGCACATGGCATCATTTTTTTATTGCCGTTTGAAGATGAATCATTAAAATCTTACTCCATAAAGCACCTTGTTCTGCTCTAATCACTGGCGTTTTCCCTTAATTTGCCAGCGAGGGTAAAGAGAAACAAATGAGGTGCTAGTCTCCAAACGCAGCTTCCTGAATGTGGGATTAGCAGGTAGCCAGAGGATGCACCTTCCGCGTTTATGCATGGATGGCCAGTTTGTAAGTCTGCCAGGAGGAAGGCGAATGTGATCATTATCTGATGGTCATTTGACTTTTGTAAACATGAATTAAACAAACCCTGATCCTGGATTATTTACCACAATATCACTGCTACATGCCTAAACTATATAATTTTATCCAGCCAAATTCAGTGATCTTAATGCTAACATATAGGGCCCTATTTTCGTGCCTAGTGCAAAATGCAGTCTAACTGTGTGCATGAGTTTTCTTTCTTTTGGTACTTTGGTGGACGGGATCAGATAGAAACGGGCGTTTGCATCGTTATGGGAGTGAACACAGCTGGCTCGTTTCTCGGCCAATGAAAGCGGCCCCCCTCCTCGTGCTCTTTAAATTCAGTGCAGGAGATGCGTGTACAGTCTTTGACATTGCAGAAGCAGAAATACACTCGCTGGAGTCCATGCAGAGGATCGAAGCATGCAAAGTAGCTTTATAAGGAAATGCAAGCAGACTTCCACTTGCGGATGATGTAAAGTTGGCTGCTGTGAATTGGGCACTTGGAAACCGCCTTCCACACTCGATCACACATCCATGTGTAGATCCTATTTGGCAGGCAGGACTTTTTGTGTTAGCCTTGGTTGCTGTGAGTCCCACTCTGCCACACTGTCTGTCTGGTGTTCCTCAGGGTTCAAATGTGGGGCCCCTGCTGTTATCATTGTATTTCCTCCCCTGGGTTCCATCTTAAGGAAGCAGGGTATTTCCTTTGCTAATCGATGACAGTCAGATCTACAGTATGTCTCCGTAATGCCACTTTTGTCCTGTCTACTGCTACTTCAACACACACGGAGTAGCAACGCATACTGACAGAACATACGGACATAGTCACTGCTATATACTCTTTCTGCTCTTTGGGAATGGCTATTAAGTCATTCTTCTGGTCAACCACAGTGCTGCTCATCATGTTGCGGCACAAAGTGATACTGCACTGACGGCGCATAACTCTCAATTTAGACGTGCCTATATACTGTAAAAAGTCATGAACAATTGCTTCAAAAGCTGCGATATAGCAGGGGAACACTGCGATCAATGCACTGCCATGCACATAGCGGTCATCGGACAAAATAGAAATCAGGAAGATGCACACAATTGGACAAGCCTATGCTGAATCAAACCGATTCTCCTTAGAAGAACTAGGGGGGTTCAACATGCGCCATGTCCCGGAGGAGATGTTCCACGTATGATTAACACAGTTTTACAGGAGGAGATGAGAGCAAAACATGACAGACCTGTGGCACTTTGTTGTGAAAGCAAGAGTGAGCTTGGGGGGGCAAAGATGATCATTAGAGTCAACCTGTGCTCGGGTAACTCCCAAGTGAGTTCATCGCAAACAACACCAATAGAATAATGCAACCAACATGCTTGCCGTGCACTAGAATACAGCAGTTGAAAGAATTTGCGTACAATTCTTTTTCAAGAGGTAATAATCGCAAGAAAAGTCAAAATTTTACAAATAAGAAGAGGACAAAAAAGTAAGAGAGGGTTTAAGAAAATTAGGGAATCTTACCAAGATAAAAGTATTTTTGGACGGTCTCTCAGGAGAATAACATCATAAAGGAGTAGTAGGGTCACTCTGAAAAAAAAACACGACACGGCACACTATCACGAGAATTACGTTTGAGTTATTTTTTTTCAAGAAAACAAGAAAAACAACATTGCAATATTACCAGATTAAAAACGAAAAAGATACACCTTTTTGAGTGAAAGTAGTACCTTTACAAGAATAAAGTTTTTTGTTTTTTTTTTTAAGAAAAAGTAATCTTACAAGAATGAAAGTCTTTTTTCAAGAAAATGCAGTGCAAACTTGTTTTTCATGATTGTAATAGAGCCAAAAACGTACTTAAACTATTATTATACTGAATGCTTTTATTTTGAAGGATTGACTTTTGACAGGATAGTCAAGCTTTTATTTTAATTTCAGTGTGGCCATCATACACCAAATGGTCCAAGTTGTGAGTTGTCCAAGTTGTACAGCGCCTTCACCATCCGCATCTCCCTGACACACGCTGCTCCTTTGTCAGTCCTTGTGAAGTCGAACTGTCTTCCAGCCGCGCGAGAAGTGGAAGCTCCCGGTGTTTGCCACGTCTCCACTTTGCACTTTTCTCCTCGACACTTTGGCTCCTTGTCTCTCGCAGTAGTTGCAGGGGTCAAGGGGGCGGCCATCACGTAGAGCCGATGCGGCAGGTACAGGCGAGCAGGAAAGATATTTTATTAATTTGCTGCCGAGATCCTGGAACAGACCAAAGGCTGTGACAGGTATCCAGCGTGCGGCGCCTCGCAGCCTCTTCCCCCTCCTCCTCCTCCTCCTCCTCCCCCTCCCCACGAACCCCCCCACTGGTGAACTCTACCCTGCGCGGGGGCTAGCCAATTTTCGCCAGCCTGTCGAGATGGATGATGGGAGTGCATCCATCTAATCAGCCCTCCGAGGACCCCCCCCGCCTGGCGGGCCCCCCTCAGACTGGTCAGATTGACTGACTCCTGGGCCACTGTGCCTCGGAATCCACATTCCAAAGGAGAATAATCTCCTTCCCTTCACAGACAAAACAATACAAGTCAGATGCATGCGTCGACGTTCCTTCCACAGCCCTCCAGAGGCTAGCCCATCCTCGTCTTCACCCTCTGCACCCCTTCTCCCTCACCCCATTAAAATATAGAGCAAAGTTTCGATATTTCATGAGGTGCTGATGGGGAGGGCAAGCACTCGCCGACCCTCATCGGGACACATCCACGCCGTGATAGAACCCCACGCTTGTCTTTTGGTTGAAGCAACTCCCTCCTCCTCTTACGAGACTGAAAAAAAAAAAAGTCCCACGGGTGATTGCGAAAGCCACACTGCAACGCGAGACCTGATAACAAACTTCCTCCGCAATGCCGCTCGGCCCGGATTAATTAGGCAGATTCATTAACTGATGGACGCGCGCTATTAGCCGCAGCTTAAATCTCACATCTCGGCAAGAGTGCGGATAGTCGGTTTAAGAAGAAGCGCTTTAAGTTTGGATTCCGCAGCGATGCGGCGTAGCAGAAGGAAGCGATTGGGGGCGTCTCGATCCCGATTCGGGGGCTGTATTTGAAGACTAGACTGGCTCAAAGGCTCCCTCATGCAGTCTTTTTTTGGCAGGATTCTTTACAAGAAAAACATTAACAAGTCAAACCTTTACAAAGAAATTAGGCACATTTTTTTCTTTTTTTACAACAAAAAGTTCCATTAAAAGAAAAGTTGTAAAGTCGTAAACTCTTGAGAATAAAATTCATTAAATTAATAACGTTTGAGGAAACAATGTCATATTTTTAATGAGAAAGCATTACGTCGTGTGTAAAGTCATAATCTGACAAGATTAGTTAGTCCACTATATAGTAGTTGTACTTTTCATGAAAGTTACACATTTGAGAGAATCACATCATAATGTTACCAGAATACAGTATTTTTTAAATAGTCATAATCTTACAATAGCAAAGTCATGTTTTTGAATAAGAGAAAAAACATTATCATATTATTTTAAAACAGACAAATTTATCAGAACACAAACATAATTTTACTATACAATTAGAGAGATTTTTCGAGTAAAAATGTCCTTTTTTTCATGAGAAAAAATAGATGTGGATAAGTATTATAAAGCCCAATGAAACAACGATTAGTCATTTACAATATATACAATAGTTATTGTTGGATATATTTTCTAGAACAGAGTCATGATTGAGTATTAACGTCACAAGCTCTCAATTTTTTTAAGAATAAAATTGTAATATTACAAGTACTCATATTGGATGAAGGAAAAATCTTTCAAGAATAAATGTATAACTTAAAAAAAGACTACAGAAAAATATTTGATGTTGTCATAAGATTAGCTAACTGTTAGCCGAGCTTCTTCGATTTCTTCTACTACTAATACTGTTACTACCTTCTGTTTTTTTAAACGTTGCCTTTAAATGTTCTGTAACTACGTGAAGCATATTCAAACCCGGTTGAAGACACATTTCTATTCTCTGGCTTTTGATCCGACCTGAAATTTTCGGCTCTTTTCCGGTGTCTATTGTATAGTGTTTTAAGTTGTGTTAATTTATTGATTCCATTTTGTTGTATTATGGCTATTTTTTTTGTTTGCATGTAAAGTGCTTTGTTACAGCTCTATCTGTTATGAAATGCGCTATATAAATAAAATTGTATTTTATATTGTATATTGTATTGTACTACTACTACTACGACTACTACTACTACGACTACTTCTACTACTACTACTACTACTACTACTACTGCTACTACTACTACTACGACTTGTTCTTCTTCAGTCTTGGTATGATGACAAACACCTGGCATTCTCTGCAGGCCTAAAAGCACTTGACCTACATTCACAACCTAAATTGGCCCTCACTGACATCAGCGTGTTTCCCTTGGTTGGTCAGAGCAAAACTTGCTACAGCCCACTCTGACTAGCAAGACACGTTTTTAATGAGCATCACATAGTGAGTATGATGTACAAAGTATTTTATTTAAATGTTTTAAATTGTCATGGTAATAGATAAATATTCAATCAATCAATCAAACTTTATCTACAAAACACTTTTCATACCAAAACATGGACTTGCCTTCCAAAAGGATCCCTTCATGGACAATCCCGACATCCTTAATAAGTGACGAGCGCACATCTGCATCACGTTCTGCTCAAATGAGAGTCTCCTCTCCCCGCATGATGCCAGTGATTGCCACGCTGTGACCAATTCCAGCGTTTTAATTAAGCGTATTTATTGGCTTGGCGGTCACCAGGTCAGTGTAAACAGCCACGCGGCGTCCGCCAAGCGCCAAAATTGAGAGAATGGACAGCCAGAAAAGAAAAAAGTGGGAGAGTAAGTACATGCCACGAGTGATTAAAAAAAACTGTTTTGGGGGGATAGTTGATAGTTGACGTTAAAATAATGCATAAAAAGAACTGCTACAGTTTTTTCACAAGTCGGTCTGAAGGGTGACCTTGCCGTTCCAAGTGTGTTTTATTTGCCAAAGACAACTGAAGTGAGGACAAGAATACCTTACAGCACATCATAGAAATCAACTAAAGCGTTTGCAAAAACAATTTGGGACAACTTTGTAAATGTCAAGGAAAGGTAACATGACGATTAAATTAGAAATTTGCAAGAATTAAGTCAAACTCTCACAAGGAAAGTATTTTTTGAGAATAATATTGAAATCTTTAAAAAAAAAAAAGTCATAATATGTTGGCAAAGCGAGGTGGTTACTTTAAATACACAAGGTGTAATTCTTTTTTTTACATTTACTTTATTAACAAACTTCATGGCGTCATAATCTGACAAGATTATATTTAGTTGTAAAATATTTATACCATAGTAGCCTTTTTTTAGAATAAAGTTGGAATATTATGAGAAAAAAACACATTGAAAGAAAAAAAACATCACAAAAAAGATAGTAGGGAGAATATAGTAGATTATGAGAGTAACTTTAATTTTACCCAAAAAAGGTTTTTATTAAAAAAAAAAAAAAAAAAAGTCATACATTGAATGAAATGTGGTTTTTCCCCCGAAAAAAGACATGATGTCATAGAAGCCATAATTTGACTTGGGGGGGGAAATAATAATAATAATAATAATAATTTAAAAAAAATTTAAAAAGTCATAATCTCTGAAATAATAATGTTAAAATTGTACATCAAAAAGGTGTTATTTCAGGAATTGAAGCAATCTCTTGAAAATAAGTAAGTCACGATATAATGTAAAAATATGACAGTAGTTATAATTTTTCTCAGTCGTAATCATATGAGAATAAAGTCCTTTTCTTTAAAAATTACTTTGTTCTATCAAAATTGCTTTATCTCTTCTTTTAGTGGTGCTCGACAACACATAGTGTCTCTTCTTTAACCCTGATTGAATTTAATGCACTCTTCATACTTGTTTTTTCATAATATAATTCTTTCTGAATTGTAAAACATTCCCCCCAAAACACCCCAAATGCCCCGCATCCCAAACGTAAAGCAAAGCTCTCCGTGTTTGTCCCTAAGCGTCTTTCAAACACTGCATTTTCTGGAAATATCTTGATCTGCCACGTGTGACAGCTCTTCACGCTTTTGAAAATTACATACGTATTTTTCCCCCCCTTTTATATGACAACTTGTTTTCGTCTTCGTCACCCCAGGTGCTTCGGATACTGTCACCGTTTCAAAATGTTACACGCCAAAAAAACAGCAACAATAAAGGAACAATGAATGAGAAGGGGTAGAAAAAAAACGGCACCTTGTGAGGAGCCATCATTAATATTTCAGCTTATATCTAATTATCTACAGAACTGTACAGGCATTACTGTAAACGGGGACGTAAACAGCTTCAGATGGCGAGTGATGTGTCACCATTGTGGCGTTTCTTGTTGTGGAGGTGCATCAGAATTAGACAGCATGACAGACCTCGCCATCCTGGGAGGATTTTCTCCCACTCAGCGTGCTCGCATGTGCGTGTGTATATGTGTGTGTGTTTGTCTTTGTGGCGGTCTCTCCCAGGGTCTGATATGTGCACGCAAGCACGTTGTCTGCGGGGAGACATGACAAAAAACTCCCAGAAGCCTTTGAGCTCTTTTCTCTTTCCTGTGTTGCGCCACCAGGGAAAGTTAAATCCAAACAAAGAGGAGATGCTCGGCGCGCTGTGCCCCAATCCGTCGACGCATCTCTTGTGCAAACATGCCGCCTTCACTTTCCGACTTGACTTTTCGAACAACTGTGAAAAATCAACAACTAAAACATGTTTGTGCTTCTCAGGAAAATCAGCGTAGGTGCTATTTGCTGTCGGAAGTGATTTGAATAAGGCTGGATATACCCGGGAACTTTCAAATGCCAAACTATGATTGAAATAATTATAACTTTTAAATATTCACAACTGACAAATACGTAGGGCTGCACATAAAAATTTGGGAATGAGCACCAGAGGTTGTTTGGTGCTCATTTTTTTCCGGCCCACCAACCTCACGGATGAACTTAGACTTATTGTTAATATGTGTAGATATGTCATTTTAATATAACTGAATAAACTTTTTTTCAGTTTTCAATGACATCAAGCTGCTGTCTATGGGGTACATTGGATCTGTTCTGCACTCGTAATGAGAAGATATCCGATCCGGATCCCGTGATACGTATAGAAATTGTAACATTTCACAGCAAAAACATCTGAACTGTCAGCTGTTTAACCAGTGGTTCCCTTGGTTTTTTTTTTAACATTTGACTGATTGTTAAAAATTCTAAATGTGTGAAGCTGATGGACAAGTTTGACCTCGGGAGAGATTCTTTCTTTTCCATAACATCCAACGGTCGATCTTAACGTTTGACTGTAATATTAAAACTAGACTACTTTAAGTAGTCAGACTGTATGACACTCAAGAGGTTGTGGGTTCAAATCTCGGCTCTGGCCCTCTTGTGAGAAGTTTGCCTCAATCGCTTTTCTCCAAGTATTTCAAATTCCCAAAACTTGCTAGTTAGATTAACCGAAGACTTGAAATCATCTCGACAGGTGAAGGTGAGTGTGAATGGTGGTGATGAAGCTGAAACACTAATTAAATGAGGACAAGGGCTATTGAAAATGGATTTCCGAAACCCATCCAAGCACGACAAGAAATTCCATATCGGAAGGCCATAGCTGAGATTTGGCCCCCGAATCTCAGAACTGTGAGGCAGACATGCTTACCACTAGTACAAAATGCTACCCTGCACTCTAAATATTCACTCAATTATTCCCTCTTGAATTCCAACAGCGGAGTGATGTAACTCTCGAGTTGTGAAAAGGGGTACCGAATGACGCCCATCGTCAGTCAATTAAAAGCTCGTTCTACGATTCGCTCTCCAATTTGGTGGGAAAACACCAGCGTGCAGATTAGCTCTCGAGCTTCCACGTCGAATCGATCCGGAAGGTGCGCCGTGTCGAGGTTATCGGTCCGGCATCTCCTTTCAAAGCATGTCACAGACTGAAGTGGTTAAATGTGAGAGTAATTGTGTTTTTGTTTCTGGGACTGACATGAGGAACCCCACGGACCCCATCTCCCTCCCAGTGACAGGCAAGGATCCTCCCCCCTCGCTCTGTCTAATTAGAGGATGTTGCCCAGGGCTCATGTCCCAGGAAGACCCATCCCCCTCCCAAGATGGCTCCCCTAAGAAAGCCTTTAATTGGCTTCTTTAGTCATAGTCTTCATTTTGGCTGGAAAGGCATCTGTGTGTATGTGTGTGTGTGTGTTGCCATCACCTCAAAATACACTTTGTATCGCTCTCTTGTGTTTCCTCTTTTCTTCTTTTCCTTCCCCTCGCCGGCCCTCTCGCTGACGCTTCCCCTCGCCCGTCTCCCACCTTCCCCTCACTTAATGAGGCCCCATAATAACACAGCAGTTGCGCACTTGTTTTGCTACCTCAGTCAAACAGCGGGATCGCTGCACGGCCCAATTCGAGCGCCATTCGATTGTCTGCTAAGACAGGCTAATGACTATCATTCACAACAACAAAGCAACCCCTCCCCCACCCCCCCAAAAAGGTGGTCTGTCATCTCCGGTTACCCCTCGGAAACATCTCGTTGTTTGCCGCCATTTCCAGCACGCTGTTATACACGAGTATTCCGTGGGAATATGACAAAAGGAAGCCATGGAGATCAGTGGTTGTTGTCGGCTGTTACTGTACCGCCACGACTCCCCCGGGCACCTCGCCTCAAACAAGACAGTCTGTTGCCAAGGAAACCAGGCGGGTTGTGGCACAACGCGGGTGTTTTGGGCGGGTCATCCCTCCCCGCGGCCCGATAAGTGATGACTGTGGAGAATGCCAACTGCTCAATTATTTATTTATTTATTTATTTGATTGTGTTCTTCGTCGGGCTAAGTTGGCCGGCGGTAAGCCTGGCCTGAGGTCAAAGACAGGGAAGGTTTACTGTGGGGAACGCTCAGAGTCGATACTGGACTGAGTTCAACACGCCATTAAAGATCTAGCCCGGATGCAACGCCCTTGTCTTTTTTTAACACAACACAAGTAGAACTTTTGCACATAATCTAGGATGCACTGCAGCACATTCATCTCAATGATGAAAAAAAAAATGGAGCACATCTAAACTGATTTTTAAATGTGAGAAGATGTAGTACACCGCAAACATAACCATATCTCCTCCGACAAACGTGAGTCTCCTTCGCCAAACCTGTTGTAGTACCTGCGAGTGGCAGCGCGGTGCCACGGGGCATCCAGACTGCCAGAAAATACAAAGAAGAATAAAAAGTAGTTGTAGACGAAGAAATAGAAGAAGCTAGGCTAACTGTTAGCATATCTGTGAACGACATGGTCGCAAATTGCCCTCCTTGTAAATTTCATTTGAAGTGACTTGTGAGTTTTACAAACACTCAACACATCTGGTTGATCTTCTATTTACGTGAAGCAACAGCGCAAGCTTTAGGCCGCTTCCTAATTGGCTATCGTTCTATTTCACAGTAATCTGTGGCTCCTCTGAACTTGGTGTTGACCACGTGCATAAGAATTTGATATTTACACAAAAATCACTCTCTACACACCCAATACCACGGGATGATTGCTCAGGATAATCTTTAGACACATCAGACAATAGGACCTTTGCTGACTTTTTTTCTGAAAGGGTGGGGGGGACACTTAAATGTGTCGCAATTATCAGTAGGGCTGGGAATCCTAAACCATTTTTTAGAGCCAATGCCTTATAATTCAATTCCTATTGAAGCACTTGATTGCGTGCCTCTTCCTTTTAAATGAGTGATGACATCACACTCAATAAGTATATTTTGGTTCAGAAATTTTCTAACATGGCGTCAAGGCAGAAGCACTGTAAGGCTTGACACTATTTCACGCGAAAAGACTTAAAGCTTTAATTTCGTGAAAGGGGGATACTTTGAATATGCAGAAATACAGTTGTTTGATGTAATCAGTGCGATACGAAAATCTATCGGACTATATAACACTGTCATTTATATTGTTATTTTGATGTGTGGGATATTGTGTTAGCTCTTTTGCTACATTAATGTTGCATCCAAAATGGTAGCATAACAACAGTTGCCTTTCATCATTTTGCCTCATTTTCCAGGCAAGGCAAATAGAAATCCTTGATAGACAAAATTATTGTGACTTTTGCGCTTAGAGGAAGTGAAAATGGTCTTCTGGGAAGATTTTGGAGTGGGTTTTGGAGATTTTTTTTTACCCAGAGCTTGATTAACAATATATTTGAAGGGCTTCTTCCGCACCAAATGCATCCAACCATGCCGTTGTGGACCATGCCGTGTGCCCTCAGGTCAGAAAATGGGTTTTTGAGTTTTCCCTTGCCGTCCTTGGGGGGTTACGATCAGAGGATTTCGTTAATATTTGTCATCAGCGGGCATGTGAAGCCCTTTGAGACTTTCTTGTGATTAAGGGCTATATAAATAAATTTGACTTGGCTTGACTTCCCCAAATTGTTCCCACAAAGTAGATAGCCTTGGCATGAACTAAATGATTAGTTCATTTAACATGTCCTCAACAATTGTGAAAATGATCATAATTTCTGCATTGGTGTATTCTGGTGTATGTATTTTAGGACTGAAGAGAAAGTCGCTCATGTTGATTTGAAACTTTGACAGACTCAATCAGAAGCAGGTATCCGAGACAGTTGTAAGGTTGGGACAATGTAAACAAGATTTAGCTTCTCTAAGACTTGCCTCCAGGCAGACCTTTTTTTCTATTATAAGTGGAGCATTGTGTCAAAATGTTAGGATCTTTTCGACGATTCGCCATGAAAAAAGGCCTACGGGGACCAATTCGTTACTGCTTGTGTTGTATTTGTAACCGTTTTTTTTGTTTTCCAAATTAACAGACGACGCTAAACTAGAGGCTGGTGGAACGCTGCCTGCGTGAACTCTGCTTTCTAACCACTGGCTAAAGCTCGGCTTTAAAGTTACATGCTGCAAAACACCAGGCAAGCGCACAGGCGCAGGCTGCTTTGCAGGTATTAACATTATACTAATCAAACATTGTTAGAGCCGCGATTAAGCCCGACATCTTCCCTCTCTGTGATGTCGTACAATAAGAGCTTGTGTCTAATGCGGCTCGCTCAGATGAAAGCGAGGAGAAAAGTCGGTCCGGGTCTTTCCTCTGCGGCGCTGATGCAAGCCGCTCACCTCGCTTGCCTCACTGGAGAACGGACGCTCTCGGCGGAGGCCGCACAAACGGGCTACAATGTAAAGAGTGATCATAAATCAACTCCCCATCCGGCTGCTTCCCTCCAACTTCTCCTTCCAGCCGCAGCCTTAAATTCCGTAGGACACGTTGCACCTGTTTGCATGCTGCAGGGTGTTCTCCCGCCTCCTCTTCGTGCCCTGAAGGAGGTTGCTGTGGGGTGATGAAATCACATGAAAGTGGGGGTTGAACAGAAGCACCCAGGGAACGGAGAGAAGAAGCAGCTGGCACTGCCCATCTTGATGTAGTGTCGAAGCCCGTCCGTGATAGAAGCAAAATGTAATTTAGTTGTGACTGCTGTGTTTTGGGGGTTTTTTTGGGGGCGGAGCCTTCCAGCAGGTGGTTGAAAGTGTGGAGGAGGAGATTAAGGTTTGGAGGGAATGGTCGAGCTTCCGGGGGAATAGGACGCCATCGAAGGAGGGCGTTGAGACGAGCGCTAAAAGGCTTAATGGAGGCCATCTAATCCTAAATTGCAGTCATTCTGGTGTGACACCATTAGTGACATCCTGCTTACCGCCTGGACGTATTTTTTATTTTTTTTCCCTCCGTTCGTGTTCCACGTCTAATCTGCGACCGCGTGCTTGAACTCGTGTCGAGCTCTCAAAGAAAGAAGTCCACGTTAACTCTCCGTCACTCACAATAGCGACTGCGGAGTTGAGCGTCCGCGGCATCGGATTCATTTTCAATCTTTCAGCAACACCCTTCATCTCTCCCCCCATTTCCCTTTAGTCTGCATGGTTGCCACTGAAGGTGTTTAACACCGTCCTTGAGAAAGCCCTCAGTGAGGGAACTAGTGGCGTGTCTAAGGAAAAGGTAGGAATGCGGTGTGTGTGTGTGTGTGTGTGTGTGTGTGTCGGACAAAGCTGGGACGGTGGTGGAGGGGGTAGGAGCGTTCCCCAGAGGGGTTATTTTCCCCTCTAATAGCTGTTACGAGCCCTACATTATATCCAAGGAGCTGCGTTCCTTTGGGGTCCGCGCACACGCACACACATGCACGCCGATGTGCGCGCGCACATTTTCTGTCTGTTTCCCTCTTCCCACACGTACACAACGACACGCACACTCACACATGGAGTCCTAGCCGCTTTGCTCTCTCCGTGTCAATATCCTGCCATTTGAAGTCACGTACTGCAGGGGCTTCTGGGAGCAGTCGAGGAGTCAGGCTGACGGGTAATGGGCCGCATTCATTAATAAGGTTGCCGCGCTCCTGTCCCTCCTCGGCAACACCAAGGATGTCTTCACCGGAGGGGAGGGGAAAGGGAAGGAGGAAGGGGGGGGTGGGCTTGCGGGAGCGTCCCAAGGGGAGTTTCCTCCCAGACTCACTTAAAGGAGCTTTATTTCTGCAAGAAGGCAAGCCGAGAAGCCAGTCCAGGGCCTTCATTTTAAGAAAAATCAGAGTGAGGGAGGGTTGGGCCCTACAGGGGGGTCACTCTCCCTGCTCCCCCGTCAAACTGCTTATTACCCCACCTGTCGGGGAGTAATCGCCGCAGCTGAAGGGAAAGCCGTGGAGGTGTTTAAACGCTTCATCTGGAGGCAGACGGAAGGGTAAAGAGGGAGGGAAGCAATGCAACGGGGGTTAATAGTCGCCCACCGGTGATGCTCGAAAGGGTTCTGCAACAACAGCGTAGAAGGGGAATGATACACAATACCACCTCCAAATAATAATAATACCTTTTTGGTTTTTTTAAATACGATAGGAAAATATTTTCAGCACCTGAGCAACAGGCGCTCTTGTACTTGTAAGAGGATTAAGGCAGCGAAGGCGTGCTCACCGTTTATCCGCATTTGTCACTTACCGTTGGTACTCCGAGCGCTAATTTGCTAGCTAACAGCCAATTAGAGTGACTATATGTCGCGACTCACGACGCCGATTCAACATGCTGACACGCCCACCAGACGCTTCCTGACCGGTTTCGACGCTACGACGATGGTCACCAATCAGACGGCGCGATCGGACGCCATGACGCTTCACGTCCTCCGACGTCGGATTGGTGTATCTAGGCCTTCGCCATGAAAATGAGGGTGCCAAGGTCCTGTCATTGATTGTTATTGTTAGTAATTATAGCAGTATTATTTCATTAGCATTCTATTCCAACAAGTCCGTGTAGCTCACTTTATTACGTACACTCGCACAACTTAATGGCTTCCCTTACAACAGGGGTCCCCAATCACCGGGCCGCAGGCCACTTTGGACCAGGCCATGGCGCGCCGTACAGATGAAAGAAAGAAAAAAAAAAAAAAAGTACAGTGCTTCATGTTTATTTATTATCCGAGGCTGAAAAACATTTTATTTTGAAAAGTGACCGGATTCTCTCAGTTACATCCATCCATGACTGACTCTCAACGCATGTCATGTTGTCTCCGTCGCGTAAAGCGAATATTAAATGCACAAGTGAGTAAATGAGTAAAATAAATGGACGTATTTGGAAGGTTTCTGAGATGTGTGTGTGTGTGACAGGTGTGTCTAAGTCCATGCCAGTCAACGCGAGTCCAAGGCCGTGTTTTAAAGTGAGCGCAGCAAGTGGGGCATGTAGTTTGCATTAAAGGGATTAGCAGTCACTTCAAAAGATGACCTGGATTCCGCCCACCAGGGACACCAGTTACACACCCCCTGGTCCACGCTCCCTTTAAAGAACCTGGCACAGCTGCCCCACTACAACCACTCTACAATGATCTGAAGTGTGCATGTGTGTGTCAGTGTAGCTTAATGAATGTGGATGAAATAACACAAACAAAGTCAACCTTTTGCGGCGTTACATATGTACAAAAAAGCCACTGTTAACTTTGATAGTCCCTTTTTGTACATTTTTTTTTTTGTAGTGCAGACATTGATTAGATGGCAGCCCAGGATAAATAAACAAGACTCCAAGGACAGTATTCCGTCCGGTGTGCCAGTGCCTCGTTATGGATTTGTTTCCATGGCCACAGCCTTTGATTGGGATGTGATATTTTTCCGCATTGGGGTGGGGTGGGGGGGTTATCTGTCAGAGGTGTTGTGCTTTGGTGTCAGAAGCGGGTTTTAGCAAGCTTAATCCCGGCATCCAGCGGGTATCGATCCGCCAGCGCGCACGTCTGACTCAGGTGCAAGTTAATTGGAATGGGGATAATGAAAGCCTGATGGTGATGATGTTGAAATGTCAAGATAATCAAAACATGGCGTGTACCTATAGAAGGGGATGTGGACAAAAAGAGCACCATATTTGTGTTGTGTATGCTTATGTACGCCCGCCGTTTGTTAGTAAGCAGGGTCATCGGGGACGACGTGGTACGTACGACATCAGCGTTGCCAGTACGATGAAAAATGAAAATAGCTTTATTGAGATCGAAATTAAAATGATCCTCAGCTCAAAAGCTCCAATCTAATCTATTTCCAAATGCTGTAAGACCTCCCATTTGTTCATATTCTCAAATGGTGAATCCCTTCTAGCGTGCCGGATACGTTCCAGACGTGAAGATCCACTATATTGAGTCATGTTTTTGAATGTAGTTTTACCCCTAATACATGCTTTTAACTAGACTTTACACATGTCTGATCGCCTGAATCGGATAGTCAGATATTTTTTTGCATTTTTTACAAAATCGGTGATTGGTTGTCATCTCATAATTTGCCGATCGATCAATGATGTCATTGATCAGATCCAAAAATAAGACATTACATCAAACACAATCTTATTCACTCCAGGAATGTTGTATGCAGCCATTGTTAATAATCCAAGGTTTCTCACCATGTACCGTCAGATTTTTTTTCCAATATTTTAAAATGATATTATCTTTTTTTGGAGGGTCTATGAATTGATTGTTTACTGGCTTTTGGGGAAAGTTTTTATGGTTTAATTGTTTGTTCCCCCCCCCCCCCCCCCAATGCATTTCAACGGGCGTCAATTATACGCACATTTTGACTTTTTGTGGGCCGGGCCCATTCCAGCGCGGATAGCGAGGGTCATCCGTAAAGGAAATAAACAAGTTGTTTAAATAGATTGGATGGATTGGTCCATCTTCTGATTGGATCGATGATCAGTTATCATTATTTTAAACTCGGTGATCACTTAACAAACACAATTTTTAAAGTATTCCTCATCACCTGTTCTCACTCTCTCGCTGTGAAGAGATGGAAAAGTACAGCATATCACTTTTGAGAAAGTGTAAAGACCTCCAGAGTCCAAGCGTGCTTCCTTCAAGCTGTTTATTTCTCACTCCAAGTTAAAGTTGACCGTAAAACACATAAAAATGAAAGAAATTAAACATTGTATACTTTAAAATCAAAAATGTTCAACCAAACCATTTAATTCCATCCAATGAAATTTGCTTAATCCTAAAATATAACGCCAAAAGCTATAAACGGGCAAGTGGTAAGTGACTCGCAAGGGAGGGAAAATGCTCAAATTCAGCCTGACTCTCAATATGTCTGCACACTTGTTTAATCGTGCAGAGGAACGGCAGCGACCATTAAACATGTTTCCTTGTGTGTCCTTGCAGAACCACACGTTGACTCAGCACAGTAGCTAACCCGGCCCAGACGAGCACCGCCGACGACCAAACGGAGGACGTGACGCGGAGAATACAGCCCGAGCGCCAATTATGGCCAGTGCACCGTCCCGCTCGCTGTCTCGCTTAAAGGATTCAGCTGCGTGGGGAGGAAGCGATGCCACTGCGTGGAAGCAAAAAAAAAAAAAAAGAAAAAGAAAAGCAAGAAAATAAAGACATGTGAGCAGGGGGGCCACAAAATGACATTGCCCATTGTTGACTTTAAAAAAAATGTGCTTGTACATAGACTTCTTCATGTGATGCTTCACTACAGCTATATTGCAATCTTATACAGTATTTGCCAATGTACAGTTTAACATGTTTGTCTGTTAAAAAAATGACAGAAAATTACGTCAATCAGCTTCAATTGGGCTTAAAAAAAGGAAAAAAGAGGGTTAGGCGGCATGTCGCTCCGCATCCCGCATCAATCATGAAGATGAGGAGAAGACAGCGTCTTCTTCAGAAGCAAAGCGGGACATTATGCTGACATATGCAAATACGGCAACTCCCATTTGTGGAAGGTGAGGTCCTCCTGGTCCTGGTGGGCTGCTGAACTGAGGCGTGAAAAAAATCCCACGTGGCTCCGAGAGCATGGGGAAGTCTCCAGCCCGCTGACTCGACCTGTACATTTCTACTCTTGATGTTTACTGCTCATTGAAACCTGGAGATGACTGGATTTTTTTTTTTTTTTTTTTTTTTTTTTTTTTTTTTTAAATGTTTTGTTATCTCTACGTTTTTGTTCAACAAGGGAGCAAGAATCAATTGAAATGCTATGGTTATGAAAAGGAATACAGTTGCATCCTGTATTAGGGATGTACTCTACCCAGTCCCTGGCTCTCCTGGAGAGTGGCCGACATAGTTTCTCCCCCCCCTCTGTCTTCTTTGCAGTGTTTCATTGCCCTCCGCTCCAGCTGGAAGCCGCTGAGGCAACACACGTTAAAAAAAAAAAAAAAAACATTCGGTTGTGTAAATGTTTTGCATTCATTGAACCTGAGATGCACTTTTGTATGAAACTTTGATGTTTTGACATTTTGACTCAAGAATCGTTCGTACACCGTTTACAGGAAATCTCCGGCTAAATCTCCCCGCAGCAAGAGGACAGTTATTGCCAATGTTACTCAAAAGTATTGTACAAATATGGAGCTCTGTATTTCAGCAGAGCTCATTTTTTGTGTTGCACATGTGATGGAAATATTAAAAAGTATGAGGAAAATGCTTTGGTCTTCATTTGCTTTTTATTCAATAGTTGCAACATTGGTGTGTAGATGCACACACACACACACACACACACACATACAGTACATGCATAGGTATGCGTGTGTAGTCACTTATTTTCCAAAGCTGAGTCATGAATGATTGTTAGCTGAGCCCTGAGCAACTGTGATGTCATTTTCAGTTGCCAGCAAGTGGCAAAATGGCCGCCCACTGAGATGGACAAAAACGGTTGGATTTTACTGTTTAACAGAATGCCGTGTTTAGACGAGTGGGGCTGCATAGAACATATTATTGTGAAGAAAGTTTTGGGATTGACTTCCCCTTAAATGACGTCGGTAGATTTCTGTCCTATGATTGGTTTGGCTATATTTAGCTCTCACATTGTTTGAGTTTAAGATGTGCACCAAAGATTGGCTTAGGACATGATTAAATATGCATTTTCAAGGTGCACCTTTCAAGAAAAACTACACTTTATGAGGCTAGGTCAACCAACACCGCTGCTGACTGGCTTGGTTCAGCCCGTAAATTAAGAGCAGTATGTATTGTTACAATGGAACGGCCTGTGACTGATGTCTGTGTGAAGCAGTCTGTGGCTGTTTAGGTACAGGTCAGAGCAAAGAGAATGATTTTGAGTCAGGATAAGCATAGTCTATTTGTGCCATAGAATCCATTTCTGCAGTGCAACCACTGTTTTCCTGTGTTTTGCTTGGCTACCAGATATTCCCACACCATCGCTGGCAACAGATGGCTATCTTATCCTTGTCGACGGCTCCCTGCGTCTTCCCCCATTCAAGGTTAGGCGACACAAATTTTACCATAGTGTAGAATTTGGTTCCATGTACAATTTTCTTCCTGTTTACGAACGTGATGATACTTCTTCTGCATGTTCCCGAATATCTCAATTATGTGTGGTCGATATCCAGTAACAGTTGCAGCTAGCTTTCAACGCTGCTGTCAAAGATGAGTTATCCTACCGTGCGTGCGATAAACATCGAAACACTGCATGAAAATCATCAAATTGAGAGCGAGGCGACAGGGGAGATTCCACTGTACATCATAACTAAAAATAGATGCAGGATTTTTTTATTTTTTTTTTGTGCTATTTTTTCTGAGAGAGATTGCGAAACACACCTGTGCGACGTAATCACACGAAAATCACCTCACGAAAAATGTCAGAGATGAGTTTATTGTCAGGTCCCTAACAAATTGGTGAAATGCTCTGTCTCTTCTTTAATGCCACGCATAGTTATATCGCGTTTTTGTGAATTATTTAGCGACGTGATGATGGTATAAAGAGGTCACTTAAATGCCCACTAAAGGCCCAGGTCCGAAACTTACTGCCCACCACTATATTCTTCTGGTACAAAATTGCACTAAAACATATCACTCAATAAATAAAAGCTCTCAGTATTATGCATTGTAGTACTTCTACCGTAGTGGAAACCACAATAATAAACGTTTTTGTTAAATTAATTAAGCATTATTAATTGTCATAAAAACAGAATATTTGATACAGCTCTTGTATTACTTCTCATTAGATGTGGTACTAAAATCCTTGAACACATAGGGGTACCTTTTTTTACCCTGGAAAAGGTGCAAACACTTCCACTGGCATCCAATAATTAGTCTCATGGGATACATTAGTGAAAGGGACACAAATGGTTTCCTATTTGAACATTATTTTTGACAGTTTGGGGCCCCTCAAGGTTGCTCTCCATGTACACAGTCTATAAATGTGTGTGCTTGCAATTAACCTATCAGACAAGACCTATGACAGCATGAACACAATCATGAAAAAGAAAAAAAAATCTGATATTAAAGTGCTTTATATTTCCCTGTAGCTCCCTTGTGGCTCTGGTTAACGAACATCTGAGCTTCTTGAGGGAGGTCCACGTTATTAATGACTCCATTACCCATCACCCTGTGCGGTCCCATTCCACACACTCACCCTCGCTCTCGGTCTATTTAGGGAGGCGCCAGCACTACAGGAGACCGAGAAAAAGATTTGCAGAACGGGATGAAACAGACAACATCTGCCCATCACCTCTGATGATTCATCAGCGGTGAGACTTCAACAGCATTCATTCAAGCTTTTGCTTTAGTTTTTCAAAGCTTGTCGGTTGTGAAGCTACAATGACAAATGATGCTTACTTGTCTGCCCCAGTACAATAGGTGCATGTGTAAAATTAAATTACATCTTACATGAGGGGAAAAAATGCTAAAGGAAAAATGTGGTCATTGTGAATTTTTTTGGGGGGGATTGCAAATTAATATGTGATTATTTTTTCAAGGTCCTTTTCCCGTACATATATTTTTGTAACAAACACAAGCAACAAATGAATCTGTATCACAATAAACAATATCAAATTTATTATACATAAATGTAATTACCATGAATTCAAATGAAAGACTGTTTATCTACTTCAATTCGAGTTGTTAACTTACTACACACTTTGACTCGCATTCTTTTGAGCGTTCACCATGACAATTTAACAAAACTTTACCAAAGTGTGGTGTAAACAGAAATCCTACATTTTTCAGATTACAACAATGTTGCAAACATCTGCGGCTTTATCACTTCCACTTTAAATGTTTCATGAAACAATAATATGTTAACATGTGCACAGCACCTCTTCAACACTGAACTTATCTAAGGAACTATATAAATAAATGATCAAATATATTCAGATATCCATCCATCCATCCATTATCTATACCGCTTCTCCTCACAGGGGTCGCGGGGCGTGCTGGAGCCTATCCCAGTTGCCTTCGGGCAGTAGGCGGGGGACACCCTGAATTGGTTGCCAGCCAATCGCAGGGCACACAGAGACAAACAACCACACTCACAATCACACCTAGGTGCAATTTAGAGAGTCCAATCAACTTACCATGGATGTTTTTGGAATGTGGGAGGAAACCAGAGTACCTGGAGAAAACCCACGCCTCTGCAATTTGAAAATTGCGTTCTACTACTACAACATTGCAATGTCAATTTGAATTCATTGAATTGTCCAGCCCCAAAGATAATGCTTTTCCAAATATATTTTGCACTATTTGTTTTAGCATGAGAGTCATAGTTTGTAGTAGTGCAGAGGTTCTCCTGTACAGTATGTATTAACAGGATAAGTAATATAGAAATATTGATGGATGGATTAATTGACTATTAAAAAAATAATAATAATTGTATTTTTTTGTATTTCTAATTTAATTTTGTATTTTTATTTTGTATTATTATTGTATTGTTACTTCTTCATCTGCAAGCGTCATGTATTTACGTTCTTGTTTATGTTTAAAAGTTGTAATTTTAAACACAACTTAAGTGTCTTCTGTTGAGACCTTGGAACACCCCTCAATCAAAATTAAAGATGGTCGATTCCAGGTTGATGAACCGCCTTACTGAAAGCAAGCCACGCCATCCATTTAACAACTTTGCTAGCATGTCCGCGTGCCAAACACTTTTAATAAGCTTCAAGGGCATTCGATCGAGTCCAGAACTTTGCTTTGCCAAAGACGGACTGGCCCATATCATCCATTACATTAAATTGGGTGGCGGCCTCCAGCTCATATTTATGATTTAATTAAATTCACTTGTGAGGCGTTTCAGAACCACTGTGGCCTCTCTCTTAATGCCAGCCTAAGCAGACACACACACACACACGCACACCGACAAGTGCAAGAGTTGCCTTTCTGACGCGCGCCAAAGTGTGAGACTTTGTGGGCGCTTTGGCAGGAGCGTTCTCAGGGGCTCATTTAAAGCGATATAATTACACAGCCCCCCAGTATTCTTCCATCAGAAAGCGGCAGAACGGATGGCTCGTTCAGAGATAACTTAAAACCTCGGCGGTGTTGTGGCGCGAACGCCGGCAAAGAGCCCAGCCAGCCTTTTGTTGGAACCGGACTCTTTGAGGCAGATGTTACAGAGGAGCTGCAATGTGCAGGATGTGTGTAGAATTGTGTTTTAGTTTTTTTTTTTTTTTTTTTTTTTGTTCTTTTATATATTCAACAGACTTTGTATCCAAGGGAGGACTCTGAAGCTTCAGCAGGATGATACCATCCCGCAGGCTGGCACAAATATGGAGAGCTGTAAATCCTTAATATTGACAAGTATACTTGTCAATTACGGTACATTTTATTCAGCGGGGATAGGTGGGGGATGAGGTAGAAGTTGGTTGCATTTTGTAGACGCAAACAGAAGCCCATTTAAAATGACAGTCTGACCGGCCGATAGGCTATTTGTTCCGGCCGGACTAAAAGGCGGATAGACAGACGTTGCAAGGGTACCCTGGCTGCAGAGCGGAAGGCGATAAACGGACCGGGAAATTTTAGCAAAATAGTAAAATGCCCAGCTTTGCCTAATACCAGAGAGTTTTTTAATCACCTTCGGACAGAAAACAGGTAGTAACTATCTAGTCTAAATTGTACACTGCCAAGCTCAGTCGAAGTCTTTTGCTAACCAAAACAGCAGCACTGACATACCTGTACATATGTGGTCTCAGATTAATGAAATTAATTAATTAATTAATTAATTAAAGTGTGTGTGTGTGTTCTAAACAAATGTCTTGCGCACCATTTGTGTGGAGAGGGTGTCTTTAATGATGTCTTCAAGCAGGTGTTTAATAGTCCTTTTTATTTTGTTGTAAAACTGCACTTTCACTTGACATAAATTGTAATATGTAACCCCCTTCTCCTGAGAGACATCTCCTTATTAATAGATACCCACCCCCATCTGCAGTTGAGTAACTAAGCCAAACACGAAGCTGTCGCTCTGCTTTGGTGTAAAAATGTAGCTGGGTGCAAACTCCACATTGTTAGGCTGCACATTCCTCCTACTGAAGGAGACCTCGGAGACCTCTTATGGCATTCAATATGGGCGCCCGAGCGTGAGATCCAGATCCATTTGGCCGGCAGATCCACTGGGAGTGTCTGCGGGGTAACCCAATCTCTCACAACGGCACTCCACATCCACGGAACCATCTTTTCACCGCCGAACTGTGTCAGCAAAATGGACGCCGCGACCTTAAGATTCGCTCTATGGTTTATTGTTGTTGCATGCGTGTATCCAAGGTAACTTTATGTATACTATTTTGTTTGTGTCTATACATTGCATGCAGAAATCGAGGTAGATAGATAGATAGATAGATAGATAGATAGATAGATAGATAGATAGATAGATAGATAGATAGATAGATAGATAGATAGATAGATAGATAGATAGATAGATAGATAGATAGATAGATAGATAGATAGATAGATAGATAGGTCGATGGATGGATAGATGGATTGATTTTTTTAATCTTTGTTAACATATGTGTGGATACGTGGTGGAACGTGAATCAATAAATGAATTTCAAAAGATTTTTGGATTTCCCATGCTCAATGCTGACTTTGAACGGCTTGAGGCATTTTCCTGTTTGCTCATTGGATTACTAGCTATCAATCTTTTCTCTCAGCAAATCAATTTCTAGTTAATGCACGATTGTAGCCTATCAATGTTTTTAAGGGGGCGGGGCTACCTTTTCACCAGGAAAGAGTGCCAGGAAAGAATGCCAGGAAAGAAACCCGTAAAAGCTGTCCTGATTATATTTGTAAAATTGCCAGTTTATAACTTGTATAAATATAAAAAAGGATTATGCAGATTTGGGCGTTCCACTCGAGGAATTTCGAGCAAAGCTCTTTCACTTGCTGAAGCCGAGTGTTGTTGTTAGCCAAGTAGCCGTATGCTAACACCACTGAGGCAAAGCCAGTACAGTATTACATGAAACGTCTGGGTGAGTTGCTTTCTCATAGACAGCGTTCAAAAGTTTTATGAATCTTATTATTTTAAGTTAAACATGTATCACCTCTTATAAATCTTGAACCGACATTGAGGACTTACCTTGATGTAATTCATTTAATTTGGGGAATTGGGCCATGCACATTATATGTCCATTGCTTCCTGAAATTACACTCCAATGCAAAGCAGAGTTTTTGTGGTTATAATTTTTGCTTAACCAATTAAGTAGGATTCACAAACTGTGGGGGTCACAGTAGTCAATCTGAATCTATATTTTTATTATTATTATTATTATTATTATTATTATTCTGTAACTGTGCAAACAAGCAGTCATACCGTGCAATTTTTTTGTTGTTTCCCCGGGTAGGAGAGAGTGGGTGCAGACTTTTCAAAAATGCATGTACTGTAACACCGAAATATAAACCAGCTGAGGGTAAAAAACTTGCTGCAACTTTGCTGTGATGAGGCGAGGACAAGGATCTTAACAAGCGGAATGTAAGTATCAATAATGCAGAATACACACACTGTATCCAGCTGGAAAAATTAAACAACCTGCCAGAGAGGAGGTCATATTGAGATCTACAACATTGTTTCATTGGACGCATGCTCAAATGTCTCTGTGTTAAAGGCGTGTGTGTGAATGCACCACTCTTCAGAAGTGTTGTTAACGAATCAGCATGGGTGTTGATGAGGATGAGCTTGTGTTTATTGATGGGACACATCTACTGTAATTAAACTGTTAAGGTCCAGATACACCAATCGGAGGTCGGGAAGCGTCGTGGCGTCTGATTGCGCCGTCTGATTGGTGTAGAGACCACCGTCGTAGCGTCGTAACCGGTCAGGAAGCGTCTGGTGGGCGTTTCAGCATGTTGAATCGGCGTCGTGAGTCGTGACATTTAGTCACTCTAATTGGCTGTTAGCTAGCAAATCAGCGCTCGGAGCACGAACGGGAAGTGACAAATGCGGATAAATAGTGAGCACGCTTTTTTGCTGCCTTAATCTTCTTACAAGTACAAGAGCGAGGGCTGACAATGTAGCTTTCTGGTTGGATTTTTCTAACCATGACGAATAGTGACTACTGCCGCCAATGGTATGGAAGGGTATTACATCTCTCGCATGCGCAGAAGGTACTTTTAATGGTCAGGGTCGCCGGCTGTCGTTGTGGTGTATTTTTCCAGAATGATGTGCAGACAGCCGCACCAACACCACAGGGGGTAAGCGTCGGTCACAGTTGGCCAACGTCGGATTGGTCTATCTAGGCCTTTGAATTGTCAGTCAATGGCATTATGTGTAGTTTTTTTTTATCGTAAAAATAACAGATTCAAACTGTTTTTTTTCTGGCTCCTATTGCGGAACATACTGAACATTATGAGCTGAAAAACTCACTTATGCAGTGCAGAGGCCAAAGAAATAAAAGTATTGCTTTGGCATCATCTTGTGGCAATCTTAGTGTCAATGAACGTTGGCGGGCTGGCCATCAGGAATTTCAGGGAAATAGATGAATTTTCCAAACGGCCGGGTTATTTCCGGACCGGTCCTGGCCATCACGGCCTCCAGTAGCCGTTAATTCCGGTGTGTCACGATTACAGTTACATTAGCAATTAGCCTTGCTTCTCCGTCCTGTTAATTCCTACTCGTCATCCCTTTGTGAGAACGATACTTGTCAGAGTAGAAGTGTAGCTTATTCGCCACCATTGGAGGCGATGATTACTGACTCAGGAATGAGTCCGCAACGTGTTTAGCTGCACTAGTAGCCAGCTGAAGCTCATTGGTAGCTAACAGGTAGCAGCAATGCTCACTGAATGGAAGTTTAATGAGGTAACTATTTTGTGGCAGGTAATATGTTTGTTTGTACGACTTGAGGTTTCACTTTATGCAATTCCCTTGTTTGTTTATTTCTGACGTTCGATCACAGCTTTCCCTGCACTCCACCTTTCGCTTTGTCTGTCTCAATCGTACCCTTGTCCTTTTTAATTCCGAGCTTCCCATTCATCCCCACCATCTTTTTCATCCTTTACCCCTAGCCGCCCCTCTTCACCCAACCATGTCTCCCTCCATGCACCCCCCCACCCCTTTGCATCTTGTATTGTAAACAGCTCACAAAAGCATAACAAGGTCTCTCCTCATGTTCCCCCAGCCTCCTGCTCTGTTCTCCCAGCTATTTATTGTTTCCCCGTTATCTCGCATGTGTTTGTCTCTTTTGCGCTTTCTTTATTCAGTTGTTTTTTTTTTTTTTTTGCTCTCCTCAGCGCGTCAGAGAGAGGTAAAAAAAAAAGCAAAAGTTAATTAAATATGGAACGAGACGAAGCAGGCATCTCTTTAAACCATCATGTCATTAAAATGGCGTCCCAAAGAGATCCGCTTAAAAGGAGACGTGGAACAATGTCTTCTCAGTCAGATATTTATGGGTCTGGTTATGTAAACATGCCCCCTTTATTCTCTATGTATATTTCATGTAATTATCACTTTTTGTAGCACTTCCCCCATGAGGTTTTTGCAGAGGCAAGGAGGTACTAGGGGAATGTCATTAGAGGAGACGATTGCTACAGTGCTGCTATGATGCCACACTAGAAAAAAAAATGTCTACAGTCCCGCCCCGGTGAAAGCTTTTATCTATATTTGACTGCTTCATGTAAAATCAGTATTGTTTGTAATGCTGCTGCCTGAAATTAATGACCAGATATATATTCACTGACCACAACAGTAGGTACACCTACACAACCTATTGAACTCCACTGTATGGTCCAGTATGAATAATTCTGCCTTCACTCGAATAATAACCCAGAGTTTTGGTTAACTCTCTCAATGTTTGGTGGCATTATGTCTGTGGTGTGAAGTGTTGGTTATCTCAAGTACACTACACACTAGTAGCGCAGTAAGCACATGCTTGTTTTTTTTCTTTATGTAGTTTTATTTATTTTATTTTTTTTGCTGAAAAAACCCCCAGTGACATTCATAATAACCGTAACATCCCGTGCATACAATGAATTTCCCCGCCCAAAAATGATACCAAATCAGGGGAAAGTATTATACATGAGTGTTAATATGACACAAACATTTAGACGTTTACCAGTGCATAGGCACCGCTGCAACAATAGTTCATGCTGTGCATCATGCCGCCAACGCGGTAAAAATGCCAACTACAAAATAAACCTTACCTAACCAAATAACATACAGACATCAATGCCAAGGGATGCTTTTATTTGGAAGTTGCTTTGTTTCCAGCGTTTAGCAGCGGCCACACTAGTGGCTAGCATCGCTAGCATGCTATTATATATGCTATTATAGCTATTATACATGGGAGCAGAGAAAAAAAATACATTTTAAGGTTGATTTCGGTGGGGCTGGCGCATAGGTGTATTATACACAGGTGCATATTACACATTGGATTTTACGGTAAGCATTATTGTCTTTTGGGGGGACGGTGACAGCTCACTATTGAATCTCATTTGGATGTGCAGGTCTACTGAGTGAGCCTGTGATGACTCACGGTTTATATTCCTGTGTGCGTCCATTCCCCAAAAGCTGTTTCATGTTGGAGGCCAGGACTGGCATTTTGAGGGTGGGTGCCAGCTGATGAAGAAGCTTGGAGAGTTAGCGGGGTGTCTTAGAAAAGAGAAGCACCTGGGTTCCATGTGCAGAGGGAAAAGCTTTGTTGGCTCCAGCACTTTGCCACCTTGCACTCAAACATGATGTACAGCTAACACACAAGTGCTTTTAATTCAAGCCTTGTGCACTTAGGTGCAAGTACATGAGTGATTATATATATATACCATAAACACTATGCACACACACACATTGCCTCACATAGAATCTGGACTCCCACAAGCATAATGTAACTAAATGCTCCTCCTAATGCTCCTCTCCATTCTATTGTTCTCTGAGTCTCTCCTACCGTCGGGTCAAAAGGCCTCCAAGTAATCTAACAAGCTCCGATTTAAGTGACAATAGAAGGTCTGCCATTACCGCTTTACCCACAAGAGGCGGTAACGCCCCCCCCCCCCAACGTCACCCCCCCAGGAACTACTGAACTTGCCATATTGCTATCCGGCCTGACCCCGCCGCACAGACGGCAGAAAACCTGAGCCGAGTTGCCGGCGTCGGCAGCAATAACCACTGAAGAATTGCTTTTAATCAACGTCTGAAATGAGGGTGACTTGAAGCGTCGCCCCATGCTGATTAAATGTAATTGTTTAATTGCCAAGTGCTGGTAACCCATCCTAAGAGGATTCTGATGGAATTATTTAATCTCTAGTCAGGAAATGCACTGCCGGAGAAAAAGCGGTGAGAAAAGGGAAAGCGGAGGGGGGTAAAAAACCTCTTTTTATTTTTGAGTACTCATGAAATATGAAAGGCGCTTTGCATTAAGAGAAAGTGAACACTACAGTACCTTAAGTGAGGCTCCAGCCTCAAAAGTGGTCCTGCTCTGACCTGCAGTAGGAGCGTTTCAGTGTGTTTGCTTTAGTGCCAAATACCACAACATATCAGTCATGGCTTTGTTGTGCGCAATGCTCGGACTATGTCGCGTCATGCTTAACATCACAGTGGGCTCGCTCCCTTTTTTTTTTCTTCTTTTTATTTTTGGTCTGCTTTGAAGGCCACGCTGTTTATAAGATTAGACAAGGGATGATTTCAGCATTAGGTCATTCTAACAAAGGAGTTTAGATATTCTCAAGGGGTTGTCTCACAGTCCCCCTTTCCCTCTGATCACCGGCTGCTTCTCTTCTAATGCAGCTCTATAAACTTAAAGGGCACAGGTGCTCTCCATTAGGGGCCACAGCTCTTAGATATAGACATCCAAGCCCCCCCCCAATAAACCCAGTGACTGTTAATTAGGGCTGGGGGGTGAGGGGGCAACAGCAAAATCGTAAGCATGCGGACATGTTTCCCAGATTAACACCTTCCATCCATGTTTTTCACAGCACTCCAATGTAATCCCTGGGACGATTCCCAGCGCAGCCTCGGCCCGTATCCTAGCGCTGTGGCGCACATGCCATGACATTTCAATCTATCATCAAAATCAATAGTGGCTCTCCCGCTGGTAGAACTGCACACAGTGCAAGTGTCCTCACCCTCACCAATGAACCCCGGCTCTCAATTCTGCTGATAAATGCAGCGCTGTCATCCCTAGGGAAATGGGGCCTCAAGACCCCACCATCCCCCCACGTTTAGTCATAAGGGTGGGTCGGTCCTCAAACACCCCGAACAGAGTAGTGGGGTGCAGAGGCCTGGTCCCTGCAGCTGTGCCTGTCCTCCCAGCACCTGACCAGGGGCCTGGATGTGACAATTTGAACAATGGGAGTCCCCCGTGGGACGCTGGCACCTGCAAAATGTAACCCCGGGTATCTAACACGATGGCGTAATTACCGCTCCAGTGAGTCTACATCTGGACAAAACTCCTGGAATCTATCAAGCTGAATACAATAATTCAGTCTGCACATTGGGGGGGAAAAACGCACAACTTTGCAAGGAAGTGGGTAAAATGCACACGTTGTGGTTAAAAGGACAAAATAAAGCAGTGATTCCCAACCACTGTGCATTAGGGTGCCATGAAAGTGTAGAATTATCCAATTTCGCTTAAATGAGTCAGATAACTGGTATTTATATACTGAAAATAATTTGTCTTCTCATCAATCTATGCTAGTGACAGGCAGAACAATTAAATGCTCTTTCACTAGGTGGCAGAAGGTACAGTTAACCTGTGTTGCCATTCATACATCAGAAAAATAATAAACTATTATTCTGTTGTATGAATGGCAACTTGTTCAATTTAACAGTGCCAGATTTCATACTGTGTAAATGAAGACAAGATCATCATTTCAAATTTCAATGTATACAGTGTGTGTGGGTTTTTTCAAAAGTAGAAAATGTCCCTTGGCCTTGGCTCACTGAATTTGGGAAACATTGTAATGGTCATTTATTTAAAATCATGCATAGGAGGCACTTTTTTTTTTTTTATATCGAAATCTACATTTCAAAATTTGCCACAAAAGTGTAGAAATACAGTAGGCTACAGGTTCCTCTGTTTTTGTGAATTGTGGCCAGAGGTTTTCGTTTGCTCAACTGCAGAAGGGGGAAGCCTTCATTTCCACACAAGTTAAAATAAAAAGCACTTTTATGAAGTACGGCCAACTGAACCAAGCCCAGTAAGTGGTGTCGCTTTACCGTGACATAAACGTGGATAAGCAAACATTGTGGAACGGCCATGTCAGTCTCCTATTATACGTTATACACGTTTTCATCCAAGTATTTTACCCCAAAATCTAATGCTACCTACAAGCACGATAACATTAGCAGAAATACAATGCTGCTCCTATAAATGAAAAACAGTAGATGCATTACTGATGGAACTGTGTACTTTTTTTCCTCAGGGATAATTAAGTGACATTGTGTGCCTGAAGCTAAAACAACTCAAGACGTTGGTGCAAATACTTTTATTACTTTGCATTTAGGTGTTAATTCAAACATTCACTGCAGTCAGTCAGAGAGCAATTTGGGTCAACGATGGTTTGAAGCAAGGGAGCACGCCACACGCTAAAAGCTGCAAAGATAAATAGTGACATCTAGTGGCACTAAAACAAACACACAGCCGCCTCTACAGTTAAATGTTACAATAACAATTCAGTCATTATGGTTGTTAACTTTTTTTTTAATTGTTTTTGCTCTCTGTGTCTCTTCCCAACTTATTTTAGTATAAATACAAAATGTAAACATTTAGAAGAATACAAGTGAGGATGCAGTCCAACTTACAAATGCGTTTGTTTTCCAGGAGAAAATGTCTGTTTTATAGTCTAAGGATATTCATGATATGCCATTGTTCTATTGTGTAATATAGGCCTTTGCAAAAGTGATAATGACAAAAGCAAGAGGGGGGAAATGCTTTTTACGAGCACGATGGCATCATAGATGGATTTCCCATAAACCCCGATTTATGGAACATCACGGCGAGAGCAACGTTTATCTTTTATGCAAATAGACTCATGATGTAGAATTCAGGCTGAAGTTTGCAAGACACAATAAGCAATTTATTGAAGATGGACTGAATTCCACAGTTTCTCTTTTTTATAGTGCTTCCCTTTCGTGGCACCTGGCTTAGCGACTAAACATTTCAGACATTTAGTGTATACAAAAACATAAATCATGTGCAAGATATCACATTATCATACTTCACCGTAAATGAGCTGTGTGTAAATACACGAGCAAAACCACAATGCTGATTCGATGCGTTACGTTTGGAATACTTCACAGTTTGGCCTGTCAGCTGGGGAGAGTCTGCTGGTCACTGGCCCGCTCGAAGGACAGCTAAAGGGCGAGTCGAGCTTCGCCGCTTATTTGGGCACAGAATCTTAGCAAAGGCCCGGCGGAAGCTGCTGTGACACAGTGGGTAGAGGAAAGGGTTAATGGCAGAGTTGAGCCACAGGAGCCAGAAGGTGACCTCATACCAGTGATGCGGGATGCATCGCCCTCTGCAGGCGGCACGGATGATCATCAGTAGGGTGTACGGTGCCCAGCAGATGGCAAACACACACACAATGATGGCCAGCGACTGAGCAATTTTCTGATCTCTGGACAGACGGTTAGGCTGGGCCGCCCTGCCGCTCGACGGATCCATTTTGCCCAAATTGGGAGACGAGGACGGGGAGTGGATGGAGCCTCTCACGGCCAGTTTCCCTCCCGTCCCCCAGGTGTGGGGAAAGGGGTTGGCTTCCCCTTGCGTCGACACCGGTTCATTTAGCTGAAGGTTGAGCTGGGCCTCCCTGCAGCGGAGCCTCCGCCGGCGTATGTTCAGATAAATGCTGAGGTTGAAGAAAGCCACCGAGATGAAAGGGGAGAAGAACTCCAGCATGGAGGCGCACAGCAGGAAGTACCAGGAGTGATAGAATTCGGCAAAGCACTCTTCATTCGGCACCCGACTTCGGCCCACCGCCAGCTCCCAGAATATGATGGCCGGGCTGTACAGGAGAAATGCCAGCACCCACACGACAGTCATCTTGATGAGTGCGGGATGAGATGTGCCTTGTCTGGCCCGGTAACTCACCTGCAGCAAACAATAGCAAAAATCTTGACTTGCCATCCAGCCATTCTAGGGTTAAACAATTATGGGGGGAAAAAAAATCCAATTGCGATTGACACCCCCACCCCTCCAATTGTGATTGCGATTTAATATGCAATTATTTTTTTCAAGGTCCTCTTTGCATGTTTTTTTTTTAACAAAGAAATTAATTTATTAAAGAGTTTGCTTATCTACTTTAGTTTGAGTTGTACCAGAGATTACAGAACTAATTCCCCCACCCCCGTCAATTTAAAAAACATAAGTAAAAACAATTGTTTTGGAGCAAAAAGAAATTGCTTGCTTTGTTGCTTACATTGTTGCCACTAATGTCAATAATTACTTATTTACAGTTTAAGCCCCCCAAAAAGTTGTGTTTTTTACAGTGGCTTGTGGGTAAACTACAGTAGAAACTGGAACATGTAGAAATATTGTAAACCAGTTAAATGTTATTCTTACTTAACGAACTGAACCAATCATGTTAATCACAAGTCAACATAGCTAAACATTTGTGATACTCTGTTGCTTAGTGACGAATAAGACGTGTCTTCCCTTGTAGTGAACATTAGCCAGTGTGCTTACCTCTCGCCCAACCTGAAAATACGGAATCTGCATCTAATTTGACTGCAGCTTTTGCTTTCAAAGAGACACTTTGTCGGGTCACTGCTGACGACCTTTTGTCTGTCAGCGTTCACAGAGGCAGGCTTTTAAGAGAATGCTGTTTGGCCCGCCAGTGGCCTGCTTCTGGCGCGATTGATCTCTCCATGTTGGGAGGACGATGGCTGCGTAAGGAGGAGGAGGAGGACCTCAATGATCAAAGGTGGCTAATTAAAGAAGAGCCCCCCGCTTTCTCTTTGTGGTGTTATTTGTATTCATCGCTCTGATGTAAAGTGTTTGCTCGTGAAAGGAAAGAGAACGCTGCCTTTGTGTACTACACCAGGCCTCGCCCCATTTTGGCTTAGCAACACGTGGACGTGGATTCAGTCTCTTCATGCACACAGGCCCAAAAATTAAAAGCTTCAATGGCGATGTGGAGGGTTTTGTAGAAAATCAACACGGTTTAAGTAGGGAATACAGATGCCAAGAAAACGGACTGAATTTCAGCATTTTATCTATTATCGGGCCCAATGCAAATCTAGCGCAAAGTGCAGTCTAACTGTGTGCATGGGTAGAGTTTTCTTTCTTTTGGTATTTTTGTACATGGGAACAGGTAGAGTGGCAATTGCGACGTTGTGGGAGTGAACACAGGCGACTTACTTCCTGGCCAATGAAAGCAGCTCCACTCATTCTCTTTAACTTCAGTACTAGTCGGGCACGCACACAGTCTTTGACATTGCGGACTGGCCGACGGACGGCCATTTATAAATAGAGGAGGACCGGCCTATAGACAGGTACTATTTTTTTCCACCTGGAAAAAAAGGCGAATGATGGAAAACGGAGGGATATCCACGCTGCAGACGGATGATGAATAACGGACGCTCAATATTTAGTAAAATGCCCAGCTCTGACTATTAGCACAGCACGCATTAAAGGTAAAAGAACCGGGCAAAGGTTCCCCCCAGAAACCTGTCAAGAGGCATTATCTTTGTGCACTATGAAGTTGACGTGCATTAAATTACAGGAGCCTGACACATCAAATAATGTGGACATGCTCACGACCACAACAGTTTGTAAAAAGGAATTTATGTATAGTCTATACTTAAATAATAATTGTTTTTTTTTAATGATATGGTTTCAAGATAACATTCTCCACGCTGTCTAAGATAAGACTTTATATTCTTCTCAATTAAAGCATAACTGACATCGAGTTTAGTTCTTATTTGACCAGCTACTAGAGAGCTAAACTGTCAAGTTATTTTAGCTAGCTTGGCTTCACAGTTCCTACAGCTAGCTCACCTGCATCTGTCAAATGAAGGTAAATGTGTCTGTTATGTTCAAGTTTCAAACCTTGCATATTGCTATTTTCTTTTTCCCGGTTTCATTAAACGTACCAGATTCGTGACACGCACAACACAAAGTAATAATAACTTGTTTCACAAACAAAAGGCATACTATATTAAAAAAAACATTTCAAATTTAAACAGAATGACTTGTGAAGTCATAGAGTTCAAGTCAAAGTCGAGTCGCGTTCATGAATGTCAAGTTGAGTCTTTAATGCGTTTTTTGCCCAACAAGTCGCAAGTCATAAAATGAGCGACTTACATCAACTCGAGTCAAAGTCATGTGACTCGAGTGCCCCGCCTCAGGTGTGGGATGTGGTTTTAAATATTAAACCGCAATGAGTTACCAGAATAAGGCTTATCTATTAGCTTATCTAATAAGATAATAGTTAGCCTAATTACTTCTATTTCTTTTTCTACAACTACTCTTTCTTCTTCTGTTCATTTTCCATCATTCTGGCTGCCCTGAGTTATCATGGTGCCTCTTACAGGTCAATCTTGGTACTACATGTCATCTGGACTGGGGGAGGAGACTGAAAATTGTGCGCGAAGAGCAATAATAAATGTGGTTTATTTTTTTAAAATATTGGTGGGCGTACATTAGCATGGTGTTGTCTTCTGTGTTTTATTTTCCAAAGACAATTTTGTTTTTGTCACTGAGCAAAGAGTCTCTTCAGGGAGTGGCACAGGGCCAAACTGGGTCAGCCATGATTAACCTGTGCAGATGGGCCCATTTGGGAGAATGAGGTGATGGTGGTGTCACTGCCCCCACCACTAACCTGGCATGGTGACCAGTCAGGAATGAAGCCACAGACTGTACGCAGTTGGGCATCTGCACATCACCTCTTTGTGTGGGTTTTCAAAGAACATAACAAATGTATTAAATCTGTTCCAGAGTGTAAAAAAAAAAAAAAGTCGTAGAACTACTTGATGATTTGTGACCTAGGCAAAACAATTTAGGAATAACATGCTATCACACTTTTTAACATTCTTAACTGTCACACAACTTTAACAAGAAGTGGATTAGGGATAATAAAACCATGAGAAGCATTTGAATAGGCATGGCGTAGGCAAGCTATGTACTGTACAAAACTGCTGCATAATAACTTAACTACATTACTAACTAGTATGTTCCCACAAAGGCAGACAAGAACCACGGAAATTGGGGGAGTTCTACTCACCGCTCTGGTGACGGACAGGAAGCGGTCATAGCTGATGAGAACAATGCTGAAGACGGACGCGGAACACAGCAGGTAATCCATAACCAGCCACAGTTTGCATAGTCCCCTGCCCAGCGTCCACCGGCCGGTGAGGATGTAAGGGATGTACACCGGGATGCAGAACGCACCTGTATAGGATAGGATGGGATGAACTTCATAATCCCGGGGGGGGGATTTGTTTCGGACACGACAGCATTGTAGGCAAACGGAAAGTTGCAGGTCAATTTTAAAAAATGTCATAATAATTGTCTAGATCAAGTTATTAACTACATATCTTTTCAACATGTGTTAATGCCTCGTCTGACATAATTAAATTGTGATTAGGCCTTATCAATCTTTCAGAGAAAAGAGGACTTGTACTGTATTTTTTCATATTTTAGGCCACTTATTTTTTGGATGGGTTATGTTCAAGTCCATCAAGACGTTATCTGTGATTTTTTTTTTTTTCATTGGAGATGTGGTGGCTGGGAGGGGGAGTCAGGTGTTGATGGGCGGAGGGGGGGTCCAAAATGCATGCTCCCTATTGCACAAGAGAATGTCCATTGACCATGCGCATTCATCTATTATCGATCACCAACATACAGTACATGCCCCAAACACATTTTCTGTAGATGCCCGAGGCCACCGCACCATTGGCCCCACTCTCATCATGATTGTCAAATTATGCTGATTGAGCTGTTTCAAGATTCCCCCATGACCCTTCAAAGACCAACAGATGCATGTTTCTGTGGGGACCCGTGCAAATGTGATAGGTACGCAGACAAATCTTGGGTCTGTTTCAAGCTATCTTGAACAGTGTTACCCCTGGGCCCAAAAAATGCACACATTGAACAGTTTCAATATTCCTGCCATTCTACAGTTTCTCTTGATTTAAGTTTACACACTTTCAAATTTAAAATCCATTTTAGTATGAATGAGTCCCAGAAGAGCCTCAGTGTACACTTTTACAAAATGTCATTTGAAAATTATCTTAATTTTGGTGTACTTTGAATCACTTCATTAAAAGCCATGAAATTTCAAGAAAGAATTACATTTTGATGAGTTCTATTGATGTCAAATGTCAAAACGGGTCAAATTTGTCACGCAGAGTATGGGTTAAATAAGATTAGAATGCAACACAAAAAAAACAAGAGAGAATGAAAGAAAAGACTTACGGTGTACTCACCTACAAGAAAGTCCGATATTGCCAGATTCAGAAAGTAGTAATTACATTGCCTCCTCAGACTCTTGTCCACTTTGAACGCGAACATGACCAGCGCGTTGCCCAAAACCGTCACGACCACCAAAGTCACCATCATCAGCATTAGAATTGCAAAAACCGGTCCCGAAAACGCCAAGGTGCTTTGCACTCTTGCCGGGCCATTGTCCAAATGACGCCCGCTGGAGTTGGACTGGCTCCGCTCCTCCATTCGCTTCTTCTTTCCTCAGAGCTGACGATGAGGCGGCAACAGGTGCGCTGCTGTCCCACAGCCGCACATCCTCAACTGAGGCACTCGAATGCGTCAAAGTTGTTAAAAAGCGGCCTTTTGTGTCCGGATGTGCCCATCGAGTGCAGCGAAGGGTGGGCGACGACCTCGACCGACGCAGCCAGAGGACGGTTACTCATCTCCCAGCAGTCGCTCTCTTGCCACCCGGTGATTTAGCCAGAGAGCATCAACAAAGTAACAAGACACGAATGACTGATGATTTGAAACACACGCACGCAACCTTTTTGATACAATCGCAGTTGCTCAAATTAAAATTCTCTATCATGCTATGCAGATTAGTTATGTCTAATTTATTCACGTGGAGGCAATTTTACCCACATATTTTGGACAGAAATTTGTGGGGGCACCCTAGTGCCCAATTCAGCGTAAGTGCTTGTATTGAATTGGTTTTCTGTTCAATAGGAATGCATTTCATGCACAATTAACGTTTTAATTCAATGTAATTTTACTCGACAATGTCCAAATATAACTGAGGTCATTAAGTTATTACTTTTTTAAATAATATATTCATGTTTAAGTTTGAGTGCAATTATTCTACTGTATTGTTTAGTCTGCAGTTTTGTGATTCCCCCCCCCCATTAAATACAAATTAACTTAAAACTTTTTTAATGTTTGTTTTTCAGGTGGCCAAAAGAACTACTATTTCATACAATAGAAGTATATCTACATAGTTGTACCAGAAAGTTTGAAGTTAGGCTAGACAATTCACAACTAGTTAGACTTGCAGGTAAAATTAAATGATGTACCTAAAATAGTTTCCTTCCTTTCTTTCTTCCTTCACTTTTCCCCAAGACCAGCTTTTTATTCATGCATCTGTAGATCCTTCCTTCAATTAAATCTACTTTTTCTTTCTTCCTTTGTTTCATCCTTCCTTCCTACCTACATCTGCCTTCCTTCCTTACCTTATATGTGCTTTTATGTATGTGTACACAGTGCATATTGAGTGTATATTGTGTAACTGCTATAAGATATTAGATAATCTTTGTAGGGCTGTGTCAGCTAAACCAAAATTCTGTTTTGCACCCATTGCATGCAAAACACCACTGACATGTACATGCACACCTTATGGTTTTGTTCACATTTCTCCCAATTCTGGAGAGAGGTGACAGAATCACTCTCTGCCCTCCTAGACTGTTGCATCCCACTTTCTTCCTTACTCTGCCTCCTGGGAGACACCTCAACTTTGACCCTGGCTCCATCAAATAATATGGCTCTAACTTTTGCCAAGAAACAATACTCATAAACTGGAAAACAAAAGACAAAATTAACCTTCAACAATGGAAAAATCTTCTTCTTGACCGTATCTCCATAGAACAGACATTAACCCTCAGACACAGTAGATTCACCATTAACTGGAACTCACTACTACAGTTCTTAAAACACTGACCATCCACCTTCTTATTGTCCTATCCTTTGTCACTGCCCTTTTTCTGTGTGCCCACCTTTATTTATTTATTTAATTTTTTTTTCTGTTAACCATCCTCCAAATTTACATATACACACTCACTTATACATACAAATGCACTTTATGAAATAAGCACTCATTGTATCTTCTAGTATCTATCTAGTTTGTTGATTTGTATCTTTATGTACTTTAAATAAAGTATATTTAAAAGAAAAAAAAGTTGTATATATAGCCTACTAAAAAAATATCAGATTACATTTTTAAATAGTTGTATAGTCTACATAAATATGTATCTGGATCCTGAATATTTTATTTTGTGCAACCACTTTACAAAATAAAATAGAGTAAATTAAAAAAAAAAAAAAAAAAAACTTTACTTGACCACAGTGAATGAAGACCGCTGCATTCTTGACAAGATATGCATACATAATTTATAGTATATAGCTGTGTGACGCAGCACCATAAGTGCCATTATCCAGGCTGCGGCGAAATAACGGCTTACTTTGTTGTTCCCACATTAACCTTTATATGAATGATCAGGCTAATTTTCCGTGATCAGAGACCACACAACGATGGCTGTAGTGGCAACGCCATGGAAACGTGAGTTAATTACAGATATCACCAGAGTGAATTAGTCGTGCACCTGCCTCCACGAACAGAGATTTCACAAGAGCAAACCAAATTATTAGATGGTTTTGTGCACGGAGATAGGGACTTGCAATTTCCTTGCTGTGAATCACCGTGATGATGCACCCATTGAGCGGCGTGTTACGCTTTTTCACTTCTGAAAAACATTCACAAAGACTATAAATTGAATTCCCAGATGACACACTCAATTGAATAGTTATTCCTTTCTCTGAACACACACACACACATACTTAACCATATTATGCAGGATTTAAGCAGGGGATCAGACTGAAGTCCAAAACAATTGTTGATGAGTCAAATATTTTTATTTACCCTAAACAAGTGTGGTTTAAAAAGAATTAAATATTCTTTTTGGAAAGTGCACACAGCATCTCACAAGGGCCCCAATTTGTATTTTACTCTGTGGGAGGCTTTGTCTGCCTTATTTGCATTCTGACTCTATGTTGTCGGTCCTCCAGCTGAGGTCCGAAAGAAATGAAACACACTACAGATTGCACTGCAAGCCACTGAAGGAGCCCAGGAAGAATTACTGTTATCTTCGGCCAAATAGGACACACTGACATCATCTCACAGAATTGCTCACATTGTAACACGGGGAGGTGGGCGAGGGAAGGTTGGCACAATAATACAAGAAAAAAACATGTTTTTCGAATTACAGCGTAGATTATTGTTAGCAGATTTTATTCACAATGAGCATTGAAAAAATACAGTTGAGGGCAGATAATGGAAGTGTACTTTTCGATAGGGACAACATTGCATGCAATGCATGTATATAGCTATCGAACCCAATGTTTTTTTTCATCAATTGAATATGACCTTCGGAGGATAAAATGGTACCCTTTTCTTCTTAATTAATCATGTCACATGTACAAAAATAGCAACCAAAAGAAAGGTCTCATATCAGATTAATGGCAAGCTAATATAAAGCATACAATACTATTCAATATTCAGGTCAAAAGATCTGTGTTCGTAGAAAAAAAGGCCTCAATGACAAATACCACTCATTCAGAAATGTAACAAAGAAGCTGCCACACTACAGAAAACCGTGCTTTCATGGAAAATAATGTTGCACATCCATTTTGGAAACCGTGACAGCTGTCCTCATGTGTGGGTTACTGCTATGAATTGATACTGAAAAACATAAATACAACATGCTCAGCATGCAGTTGGCTCGATGTGTGGTCTACTTACAGACGTGTAAGCTTGTGTGTGACATGACTGAACATCGCATGTTCAACACGTGTTGGGTTTAAAAATAGATAACACACGAAAGCAAGTGCTGCAGCTGGATTTGGAAAGACCTGAAGTGATTCATTTGAATATGGAGGACACTCTGAAACAAAGCCCAGCGGGTCCGTCTGTAGTGTTGTCGATTACGCTGAGCCTGCTGTGGCATTCCATTATTTTACCACTCGAGTGTTTGCATGTGGCTCTTGCTCTGGAGTATAGTGACGATAGCGTAGCATAATAGCATGCGTAGCCGGCCCCCGCCCATCCCATTCGAAATAACAGACACAATTAAGTGACAACCTAATGATCAAGTGTGAAACACCCAACGTGGCTACATTTACTTGTTAAAGAAATCAGGACGCTAAATGCAAGCAAACCGCCGAGAATGTGAGGAACATCCCGTGTGGATGGCCACGAGTGACTGGAAAGAGCCGATTGGAAAAAAAAATTACAACTCCAAACAAATCGGCGGGTGATCATTCTCTCTTTTTGCTCGCCCAACTAATTAGAAAACCTTTTTATAAACAGATGAATGAAACAATGCAAACATTTGAATTGGACCTCACCTGGCTTCTTATTTGAATGGCATAATACCTGATAGCAATAATCTCATCTCTTGTTTGGTGCCATATAAACAGAGTGGTTTCTTGCCATGAAGGTTGGTCACAGTTCACATGCTAATGTAGTCACGCCAGAGCCAAAGCCAACTCGGATGACTTCCGAGTCCAACAATCCGTTACCTGCTGCTGACATTTAGTTGACTTCGGATGTGCCGTGGGTGTGCCCTCATCGTGACGTGAGCTTGTTCAATTTTTCATTAATCCGTGCGCCACTGCACTCCACCTTATTTTTATAACGGCAATGAGCGAGGCTCCACAAGTGCTGTATTGAGAGCACACATTCAATTGGAGAAGTTAGATGCCAAAGAAACATTTTGTTCCCAATATGAATTACACAGGTCTTTTATCCTAATTGCTATTCAGGTGCTCAGACGGTGTACACACTTGCATATACAGCACTGTAAATACTGTTATGTTTCTGTCTACAGTTATCATGGTGATTTACCATTTAGCATCTTTTTTTTTCTTCTTTTTTTTTTTTGGTGTTATTGAATTTGGTCTCCTTGCAAAGAGAGTTCATGAATATCATTTAATTTATTGTACCTTTTCTCTATTCTGGATATTAGAAGCATACCCGTTGAGCACAACAACATCTATTCAAGTCTATTTACCATTAGAACGTAGACCTTTAAAGTATTTTCTTATAAAGACTGGGTTCCCTGAGATTCCTCCGTCCTGATAGCAACGGATGGGACAGGCTTTGTTTTGACAGTGACAAACGACTATCGACGCGATAGCACGACAACACACTTATCAACACTTGGTGGACCATCAAAATTCATCACCGAGATTGACGTGTCAAACTTTTTGGTGCGTTTGTCATCTTTTGAGCGATTGAAACAAACTGAGTTATTATGCTCACAATATAGACCAGGGGTGCCCAAGCAAGTCCGGTCAAGAGCCCTTATCCAGCCTGTTTTAGATCTCCTTCCTCCAACACACCTAATTCAAATAATCAGCTCATCAGTTGCCTTTCCAGAAGCTTGATGGCGATCCTGAATTGTTGGATCAGCTGTTGGATGAGGGAGACATCTAAAACACGCTGGTTAGGGGCTCTCAAGGACCTGATTTGGGCACCCCCGATCTAGAGAAAAGCAATGACAGGGTATCCACAGAGGAACTGTGGTACTGCATCAGAAACTCTGGAGTGGCAGGGAAGTATTTTAGAACAGTACAGGACATGTGTGAGGGCAGCAGATCAGTGTTGAGGTGTGCTGTAGGCGTGACAGAGAAGTATAAGGTGGAGGTGGCACTGCATCAGGGATCAACTCTAAGTCCCTTTGTCATTTGCAATAGTGGGTGAAGGTCTTTAAATATTTAAGGTAAACAAGTGAGGAAGTGTAGAAAACAATCCAAGCAGGTGGAGGAAATTGCCAGGTGTGTTACATTAGAAAAACGTGTGAAAATAAGAACACTTTTTTTTTTTTTTAATATAACTTGTAAAGGTAGCATCTCCAGGCACAATTCTTGCTTTGGAGTTGAAGTGTCAGGTTAGTGTATAGTGATCCATTTTTACAACATAAAAATTATTCAGTGTTGAAAGACAAACTTTCAGACCCATTTCACGTTCCTCCAGGGCCATTTACATTCCCAAGCAGTCAAATAATTTTCTCCCACTCTAGTTGCGAGGGGAATATGGGCCTCTGTTTCATTCATACTTCCTCTCATTGTCTCTCCCAGTCCTACAGTCTCTCTCCCTCTCCCTAAAATGTCCCTGTAGGGGATTCTATCGCCTGGCTCCTTTCGATGCGGTGGCTTCACTTTGCCTCCATTATCTTGTCATTTGTGAAGGATTACGCTCCGGAGCACCCGCAGTCCGTCCCCTTTGCTTAAAAAGTGTGACAGCTTACAATAATTGCCATGCTAATTAGTAGAAACTTGAACAGAGAGCTGCTTGCCCCTTGCCAGACCTGATATGATGGATACACATCAATCAACGTATACAATTGAGTTATTTCTGCACCGTTCTTCATATATACTCTCAATATATAAGAAGTCCATACCGCTTCACTTGAGTTGTCAGGTGTGCTGGAGCCTAGCCCAGCCGACGTCGGGTGAGAGTCAGGTCTGGTCACCAGCCAATCGCTGGGCACATAGAAAGCATTCACACTCACATTCGCACCTAAAGACAATTAAGTCTTTAATGAACCTAAAATGAATGATTTTGCAATGTGTGAGGAAACAGGAGTACATGGAGAAAACCCATGCAAGGATCAAGAGAACAATATAAACGCCACAAAGAAAGGCCGCCACCCAGATCCCACCCTCAGAACTGTGAGGTGGATCCGCTAACCACTTGAGCACTGTACGAAACATGAAGTCAATCATATTTATGTTTTACTGATGGGGCAGTATAGAAGATGGATGGGACCCAAGTATTAACATAAATTAAGTGAAACTAATTAGGATCAGATCAAATGAAAATGTCCCTTTGGTCTAAAAATGCAGTTGTCAATTTTCAGAAGCAGATGGCCATCTATCTATTGAGGTGTTTGTAAAGTGTTGCAATAATAGACCCATAGCCGCATGTGTTCATGGGCTGACATTTAAAAGGAAACCGAAGTGTTTTTTTTTTTTTACACAGCATGGTGCACTCTCTGACCTGGTGTGTGCAAACATTAAATAGAGCACATCTTCAATAACACCTCTGTGGAAGGAATACATGTACACTTATAAGAGGAGAAATTTGCCCATTTCTCTCAGCAAAGATCTAATTGGCGGATGTCTCTTAAAGACTACCCTGAGCAATTATCGTGCGGTGTGAGGTGTGGTAAAAGTACGTTTTCCTCACCAATCTTTTCAGAAAATGGTAAGGACCAACCATTTTAAATGTTAAACTTGTTCAAAATATATTATCGCAAATCCTTCTGTGTGTGAACAACAATGAGGTGAGTAAAAGTAGGATACAGACATACTGTACCCATAAATGGGCCTGGTTGGAGCATTTTTTTTCCTACGACCGGACTACTACTATGGACTCATCAGAAGCCTCTTAATTGTTTCAGTTTCAAAAATGTGTAGTAAGTATTGTCTGCTTGAGTGTTCATATTTACTTTTTTTGTTAGTATTTTCATTATTTATTTTGATAGATTAATTAAAACCCCTTTTAGTGCTACAATTATAGAAGTTTCTCTGATTTCAGAATCCGTTGGAATTACATTCTAGCACAAACAGTTCAGTAGTTACAGTGATTTGAAAACCTGTCGGCGACGACAGGTCTGCATCTCTAGAGGATTTTAAAGCATATGTTTATATTAAAGTTCAGAATAAGAATAAGTGAAGTGGACATAAGGACTAAGGAAATCAGAAAGTATTTACATTTGAGAGGCTGAAATAAAAGGATTTGGATTTCTCAAACTAATAATTTATTTTAAAAAAATTCTGAACCCTTTAATTTCCTTCCCATTTTGTGTGCAATAAACCTGCTAGCAAGAGCCATGTTTAGCTGAATTTCTCCGTACCGTTTCACCATTGGACATGTAATGATCTATAAAGCTACTTATCCTTTTACCTCAACCAGAGTTTGACAGTTTAGTTACTTGGTTATTTGTCTGCCACTAAGAGAAGTTGTGGATCTGGGCTGGATAAACATGATCTTGCTCATAAACAACTCCTGGATTAGGGAGGGGAGGAAGGTAACACAAACGTGTTGGTGCCCCTTTGAAGTTACAACCCAATTCTTAATGATGGGGGCCTAGATTTTTGTGCGGCACCCACGATTAGAAGTGAGTAAAATGTATCAGTTTTTCCATTATCCAGATTTTTTTTTTTATATGTCTTGTTGCATGAATGTGCCATGCTTTTATTTTTGTAAAGCCAATAAAACTCCAAATCATGATGCAAATCAATAAAATTAAAATAAAAAATAAAATCGGGACATAATGGCTTCATTAAAAATATTTTAACATTTGTGTTTGAGTTTAATTTCAAAGTGGGGTCTTGGGTGCAACTCGACTAGCTGCTGCCTTGTCGACCACGCTCTCGAGACGCGTGGTCACTGTTGCCCACAGCTGTCAGCTGATTGGGCTGCTAAAGATTAGCTAAAAGTGTTCCTCTCGGCACACTATTCCTTTAGGGGTGCACATAAAACCAATGTAAGTCTGAAATATATTATTTTGACCTGTTATTGTCGTTATGGTTTTTCATAATTTCAGTTGAGACGCTAACAAACGTGTTATATTATTGACGCCTTGGCGTGCGCGTTTTGTTTGAAGGAGAAGTTTTGAGCATTTACGGTAATTTCACAACGAATCTGATGGGTGACCAGCAGCTGCTCCTCAAGTCGGCAAAAGACGGCAGCTCCTCTCGCATTCGGTGGCTTCTTAACTCGCGGATCGACCTGATCAACTGTCGATGTAAGGCAAATGAAATGAAATGACGTTAAATGTGTCGTAGAGTGTTGATTTTTTTTTTCTTTTTTCCCCTCACAGCAAAGTCAAAGGACAGCTCTGGGTGGGCGCCCCTCCACATAGCATGTTACTATGGAAACAGGGAAGGCGTGGAAGAGTTACTAAAAGTGAGATTTATAGTTGCTTTGCTTTTTTTCTGGAACAGTCTAAATGCGCTTGATGTAAAAAAGTTTAATATCAGTTCGCGATTTTCTGGGGGGCGGGGCGGGGTTGTTTTTACCTGGCTTCTACTCCTTCCAAATGGGATTGTATCCACAGCTTGTCTTTAGTGGGTCACTGGCCCTAACTGAGACCTGCTGATGAGTGCACTGGCATGCAGAATGATTAAAACACCAGCGGGACATTTATCACGTACATCAGAAACAGTCCAATCATATACTTCAACATCTTCTGTTGCAGCTGTGTAAATCCAGGCCACAATCTTGAGAAGTGGTGAACTGTATATTTTAGCATTGAATTGAATTATGTAGATGATAGCATCCCGTGTAATCCTGCACTTGCACATCTGTGTTCAATGGAATCAGTACGGTATCAAAATTCAGGACCGTTAGTGCTGCACGAAACTGGAAAACTAGATCAAAAATTGAAACTGCAGCCAACTGGTAAATGTAAGTCGGCACACATAAAACACATTCCCAGTCCTTAACGTGATTAACTATGAGCAATGGCCTTATAGTCTCCCCTTCGATCCATGTCTTTGGGTTAAGACACTGACTTCTTGAACACGTAGGCTCAGCTGGATCTATGTAGACAGTTTCTTCATGGTGTGTGTACAATACATCTTGTGCAGCATCATGACGGCTGCTGTCTTGCTGCGCTATAGTGAGCGTCTATGGGGAGAAAAAACTTTCATGCCCATAAAATCCAAAATACCGTACTCTGGCGATTGTTGTGATATTTCCCGAGATTCAAGTGGGCATGAGTATAGGTGTGCATGTGAATTTTGGGGATGAGTTATTGCAATTTTCTGACATTACGCTTTTTTACATTATGCGTTTTGGACGCTCCCTGTTTTTTTTTTTTTGCAAACATTTGGTTGAACAGCTTACTAATTATGTGGTCTGTATTGCAGGCACATGCTTATGTGAACATCCAGGATGACTTGGGCGACACGCCTCTGCACAAAGCAGCCAGCACTGGAAGAAAGGTAAATCACAAAAAACATCCAAACAAGAGAGGCACAGCCAAGCCTCGCTATCCTTATGGGGTTATGGACCGAGCCAGCACATGAATAGCGCAAATTTGCAAGTAAATGGACATAGTCTCAAATCTAGAAATTCCTACGCTAATAGTTCAAACCCTAAATATGCCCCAAATTATCTTCCTCAATCGCTTTAATATCAGTTCAAACTCATCTTACTACATAACCCTTAAGAATAAACAGCTGACTGAGGATTTGATTTTAAAAAGAAAAGGCAACTCAAATGTAAGGACACTGGAGTATTTGTCACACATATACTCAACTTCTAGTACCAATTACTAATTTCCTATCAGCAGGTTTATTATGTTTTTGACTCTGTGATTCATAAATGCACACATTTTGCCAAATTATGTCACACGGTTTGAAGTGGAAGTTTTTGTTGCCCCTTGATCTGCTCCTTCTTTTAGAATAAGTGTTGCAAAAGAGAGCCAATGAATAAGCAACCAAAGGTGGTCTTTTGCTTGCTGAACTGAGGTTTCTTTTTTTTTCCTCTTTTTTTTTTTTCAAGCACAAGCTCAAATAAACTCAAAGCGCTGATTCAATACCCAAGATGAGCTTTTGGGAGCTTTGCTGAGGTCTCCTGCGATTGCCAGCATCGTCTCAACAGCTTTAGTTGGGCGCATTGGATTGTAAATGTTCGCCTGTGCTTTTTTTTTTTTTTTTTTTTTTTTGGTGTTGATCCTCCTCAGGAGATTGTTCTGTTGCTGCTGCGTTACGATGCCTCTGCCAGTGTCATCAATGGAACAGCGCAGATCCCTAAAGACGTCGCAGAGGACGATGAAATCATAACCATGCTCGAGGGTACAATGACATTATAGAGTATTTGGAATTGATTGTCCAAAGACATTTGTGTGTTGGCGCTCTTGTTCTGACTCAATTTGTGTGTGTGTGTGTGTGTGTACTTTAGCCGCTGAGAGAAGAGAGACAAGGCAGCGGGAGGAGAGACTGCTGGATGCCGCCAGAGAGGGGGATGTCTCCACTATGTCAGAGATAGTTAGTGTCAGAGTTTTGTCATCTGAAGTTTATTTTTGTTGAATTGATGATCAGGATGTTGTTCAGCTTGGCGGCGAATGCGGTTAGCACATCGGCTTGACAGGCATGCTAGGATAACTTATGATCAATTGTTCCATAGGTGCGAATGTGAGTTTGGTTATGTGTCGTGCGATTAGCTTTGTAGCCTGCCTCTTGCCCAAAGTCAGTTGGCATGAGTAGTAGAAAAATCCAAATATTATGGAAGTAATACAATGGAGTCTCACTCACTGAGATTATCACAAATATTGTAGGATACAATCCCAAATCAGCAAAAATCATAATTATTGCAAGTGGGAGTTTCTTTGCTAAAACTGAAGTTTCAAGAACTTACAATGACTGTTTTGAAAAAGGAAAACCTGTGAGGTACATACTTTTTCTCCAATTGTTGCTTTAGGCAGCAGCATTGTGTACAGCTTCGAATGTTTGATTGTGCTCAGTTTGACTGGCATAGGCAAATGTGAATTTGACAATATAATCTTTTCAGAGGGGCTTCGCATATTTCCCCCAGTCCTTTAGCTGAATTTCTTCCTTCAATTGAGACCATGTTACTTTTTTTTACCTATTGTCATAAATATATTGTTCAATTAAAAGCTTATCTGACATTGTCAAAATGGAACACACCTAATCAAATGTACAGTGAATATAATTGTGTGTGGTAAATGCATTATATTCTGGTTTATGTTCTCCTTTTTTAAGCTTGGTAGAAAAGAAGCCGTGGATGTGCACTGCAAGGATTCGGTGGGCAATACGCCCTTACACTGTGCTGCCTACAGAGGGCACAAGCAGTGCATCATCAAACTGCTTAAAGGCGGCGCCTGCCCTACTGTCAAAAACAACCGAGGTATACTCTCAAAGTCCATCAAAACTGTCATTTTAACCTTTCCTGTGTTCAAATAAATGCATGCTGCCTTACAGGGCAGACAGCATTGGACCTGGTGCGCACTCATGAGCTTAGGCAAATTCTAACTGACTATCAGGACAAGGTGAGGACTGAGAACCAATAGTTCAGGCTCTTTGCGGGGTGCTTCATGACCTAATTTATACTAAAAATAAATATTTGACAGTTGAATAATGCCTCATTTGCATGGTTTTGCGGCACCAACATTTTGCAAGTTTACAGGCCTCTAAGGCACGCAGAAAAACACTCGTGAAATGTAACATTGACACTTCATAGATTTCCTATCACACAATTTGGCATCACTACCTTTGTTGGGATTGTCACATGTGTGTGTTTTTGTGTTCCGCTTCCTCTGCCTCTGTGGCTGGCACCTGCTGCCTCGTTCAGCCTTAAAATAATTGAAATAACAACACTGTGCGCTCGGCAGTCTGACAAATTTCTTTTTTTTTTTTCTTTCTGAAAAAAAAAAGGAAGTGAGCAGCAGAGTGCAGAAGATTGAAGGCCCTCTTTGGAAGGTACCCAGATGTCAGAGTGTGTTCCTGTTTCTTAAAAGGACAAGCTATGTCCCTGGTCAGACATCAGCACATTTAGTAGATGGAGCAAGCTTTAAAAACTGTACTGTGCACTTATTTGAATCCATATTTTTCACGAGAGAATATTTTGTTCCGACTGTTTGTTCTCCTGCTTATGTGTAGTCTTTCCCTGCCACAGAGTTCACGCTTTATTGGGTGGCGTCTCCACTGGGTGGTAATTGAAGACGGAACGGTTTCCTGGTACTCCAGACAGTAAGATTGTTTTCTATTTTACATGTTCCCATGGCGGTTTCGTAATGCAGGGTTACACATATGCAGAGTTGTAACATCTTTGTTGGAGGACGAGCAACTCACGAGTCGGCAGTTGTGCGTGGTGGCCGTTTGAACCTTTTTAGTTTTTTTTCATGCCAGCGTGTGAGCACAGAAAGCTAAACGGATTGCATTTGAAGGTCAAATGTACCGTTAATGTACCCTCCTTCTCTTTCTAGAGGTGAATCAGGATCTGGTGTAAGAAAACAGGGCAGTAGATCTTTAGGACAAGCTTACTGCATGGTATGTAGAGAAATTTGCATCCCATCTGCCATGTAGTATTTGTATTTATCAAATCCATATTCTGTATATGCATCAGGGATGTTATGATATCCAAATGTCACGATATGATAATGTCACGATATGAACCTCATGATACGATAATCATCACAATATTGAAATAAATAGGCTTGGCCAGTCATGGGCTCCTACTGGTGATTAGCGTGGATCTTAAACATAGGTGGCGTCAAATTAAACTGCACGAACAAACTAACCACCAGACGGTGCTGGAACTGCATAAATGGAAAACAATTTGGACTTTTTGAAGTCAACCCAAACATATTTTTTTCAAGAACATGTTCTATGCAGGCCCACTTGTTGAAACAAGGCATTCTGATTGATATTTAGTTTGTGTATTATAAGTTAAGCAGCAAAATGCACCCACTTTTAACCTTCTCTGATGGCAGCCATTTTGTCACTTCCGTCGAATGAAAATGACACCACAAATGCTCAGGGCTCGGATAACGACCAATCACAGGGCACCTGTTGTGTGAAGCTGAGTCGTGATTGGTCGTTACCAGAGCCCTGAGCATTTGCGATGTCATTTTCGGTCGACATAAGTGACAAAGTGGCCGCCCTCAGAGATGGCTAAAAACGGGTGGATTAGCTCTATAACGCAATTAACGCAATATTTATCAAATTGCCTTGTTTCAACTAGTGGGCCTGCATAGAACATATTCATGTAAAAAATATGTTTGGGTTGACTTCCCCTTTTAAACAGATTTCCTGCTATTAATATCATGACATTACGACGACGATATATTGTGGCGATTTTAATGTCACGATATTGTGACATCTCTAACATGCATGTGCTCCTATACATTCTTGACCATATGGTCTGACAAGATCTTTCTGTCTTTTAAATGATTGCCCACGTGTACTTGCCAGTATAGTTTTCTGGATGATGATGTGTACTTTTGTAATTCCAGGTCAAACCATGGGATCATTGCTTTTTCATGCTGAAGTGCGCCGACAACTCTGCATTGTGTTTTAAAGTCCCCTCCAAGACGGACGCGGTGGCGTCACGAAAAGTGAACCGCTTCTCTTCCTGCTGTGTTGCTTCATATAGACGCGATGGCAGATTTCACGTGTGTTGAAATGCCACTTGCTCATTCTCCTCTCAGAGGTGGTTGGATGCCTTTGAGGCGCACTCCGCTTACAGCGCTCAACACTGCGCCCGCCGCCAAAACGTAGACGACGCCGATGGGGACAGCAGCGTTGCGACGAGCAGCGTAGCGCAAGAGCTACAGGTAAGATTAAAACTTAAGAGGCTGATGATGGCGAGTCACGCGTGTGGTTGGTTCTCAGCGCCGTGCCTCCAACGCCTTGGAGGCTGCCAGTGCGTGCCAGCAGAAACTGGAGCGTGAGGTGTCCATTTTTGTTTCTATGGTGGAGAATGAGAACTGTGGTGAGCGCAAAAAGACACTTTCCCCCCTTCTAGCTCTTTTTTGCTCATTTCATTTTTCATGTAACTTCCATTGTTCCTTATTTTTTATTTTCCAGTACTGGCTGCACCGCTTCTCCTGAAAGCCAAAAAGACTAGTGAACTCTCCGGTGAAACTTGTGCTGCTCTCCAGCTCTGTCTTCAGATTTTGTCCAGACAAGAGGAGGTAGTGTCATATTTTCCCCAACATTTTTTCTTTTTTTTTTTCAACATTTGAACAGATTTTGAAAATGTGACAAGCCACACACATGACGAGGGGAAAGAAAAAAACGGCATGTGTTCTTATTGCTCTCATAGTGTGCGATTTACTCGAGATGATCGGAGCGAGCCACGCATGACAGTATTTCCACAGACAACTGGAGTCTCCCCCAGACCAGACATGTGTTGTAGTACCAAGACTGACCTGTTAGAGGCAGCATGGTGGCTCAGGGCATTGAGACTGCACGAAAATGCAAAGACGACAGACTGCGGTTAAGAACTCGTCATCATTTTTCAGTGATGCTCAACATGCTCATCTATTTGCGTCAGTAAGAGCTTCAAGTTTCTTCCTATAGGCTGTCGTTTAACGTCACGTCAAGGATTTGTCATTGTAAAGAGTGAACAGGTTAAACATTTGCGATTGTCTACAATGACCGTTTTCCGAAATGACTGGGGAGGGGAAAAAAAGTACTGGATAATCCACTAAGCAGAATCTTTCAGAAACATCCGATAATCGGGTCTTTGTGACTTTGATCCTAAATAGAGAAAATTGCCCAAATGAAGCCTGATTAACAAAGTGTTGTACCCATTTGAGCTTCCGGGATGTAAAAAAATATGCATTTTTTCCACCCCTCGATAATATGCAGTATGTGATCTGAACTTATTGAGTCTTATTAGTGCATGTGCGTTTTTATTGGCCTCTGGAACGATACTGAATGGTTACGAGATACTTGAGCAAGCCGCCGCTCTGGTGCATAACCTTCTTCATGTACGCCTAAGGGTTGAAATTGTTGCAGGCACTTGCCCCAGGTGGTTGTAGCATTTGGTCAGTGTGGTAATCACCGGTAAAAGATCCCCTTTTATGCTTAGGTTTGCATTAGCTTTGCAGATCAGTGCACATTCACATATACTCGAGGGGGTCGGTGAGGGAGGAAGCTGAGGTTAGTGTGTGTGTGTGTGTGTGTATGTGTGTGTGCGGATATTAGCCAGTGCAATTCCAGGCAAGCGTGCTCATAACACACGCTGGCAGACTTGCTTTTATGTGTTAAAGCGAGGTAAGAGGAGACTCAAGAACAGCTTTCTCATCCAGGTAGAAGACTGTCGATTCTATTCTTCACCCAAACCCGTTTTTTTTTCATAGTCGCCAAGTTCTGTTTGGCCTTAATGCATGTTGGCTTGATCTTGATTGCCACAAAACTTTCAGCTATATTTTTTTCTGCACTGCCTGTCTCCTCTTTTTATCTGAAGCCGGCCTTTGATAGATTCAGCTGAACACGGTAGAAGCGAATTTCTGTGCTGAATCGATCACACTAAAGGCTTTTTTTCTTGCCTGTGATGTAAGGTAAACTTCTGAAATTCTATGACTAAACTTTCATGTTTACGCAAGGACGTGCATTGCCTGTGCTCGATCATCATCATTGCATGAATTGCCAACAGCTGCTCTCCTGTCAGAAGGATGAGCTGGCCTTGTTATCAGAGGAATTTTACAGAGCATGAAGTGAGAAAAAACGCCACAACAATGCATGCTAAATTAATCACTATCAGCTGTATTGTGTAAAATGGACCACTCAATGTCTTTTTTTTTATTTTTTATCTGTGCTAAGCTGCTGCTACTTATATACTAAGTGGATTATATTTTCGCCAGTGCTGAGATTGGCTGTATATGGCATTAAAACTAATTCCACCATCCCATTAGTCTACGTAACATCCTGCAGTCGTACACTGCCTCAGTTTCACTCCAAAGTCTCGGCAAATATCGAATAGAGAAGCATGGCTATTTCCTCCGCGGGTTTCACAGGGAACGTGACGTTGCCCCTAAGCAGCATATGCGCAGTCTGACCCACTTGGGCAGCAGCTGTACAACTAGACCAAGTCTGCCTGACTGTTCTAGTGTGCGCAAGGTTGAGCTCCTAGTAGACAGTAAGCCAACAGACGGTTTAATTAATTGATCACAGTGAGGCTCAATATGGAGTCAGTCCTCGTTTTGCTGCTGCCACTCCTCCTGACAACAAAAGATTGTGCAGCATGTCTGGGAATCTCTGTTTTCGGTCTTACGTGATGTGTTGGACGGGATTTTCCTCACCAAACTTATCCAAGCATCCCTTTGCTTTGTGTACTGGGAACAGAAAAAGTTTTTTTTTTTTTTTTTAAGAGACCCCACCACATGACAAGGAAAACAAATGTTGTCTGCATACTGCTCTTATGAGAGATACCATATTCTTGAGCTATATAAATAACATTGCGTTGAATTGAGTGTCCACCACCAAACCAGATGTCTGTCGTAGTACCAAGACTGACCTGTAAGAGGCAGCAGGGTGCCAAAGGCATTGAGACTGCCGGAAAATACAAAGAAGAAGAAAGTATAGTCGTAAAAGAATTGAATGCTCAAATTTTGCGCGATTATCGTTGTGTGTACCTGTGGGGTTGTTCCATGCCAATTCACCCCCAAAAATATGAACATTTTAACCAAGGAGGTTTTGGTTTTAATGAAACTTGGTGAACTTGTTTGAGTTTGCACAACACAAAATCTCAAATTTTAGGTCAATCGGAACAAGGTTTTGGGAGCTACGGCCCGCTGAATTTGCACATTTTTGGCAAAAAGGAAAGTTCCTTCTTTATCTCAGGAACTACCGGGTCAATGTTCACCCAACAGGTAATGTTGGAAAGGGAATTCAACAAGGATTCCAAAAATGCCTAAAATCCGTAAACCCTACCCTCACCTTCAAATTAGCTCCTCCCATAAAGGGTTCAAAGGAAGGCGGCCACGCCCCTTTTTGCCACATTTGGCGGCCCGTAGCTCCCAAACCCGAGCTCATAGATTCACCTAAAATTTGAGATTCAGCATCCACCCCCCCCCCCCCCCCCCCCAATTCTCCCATCGGCGCGGCGATGGAGCACGGCGTCAACAGGGCTTAAAATAGACGCGTTTGTGCTCAGAACGGGGACAAAGTGTTTGTTTCCTCTTCAGCCAAGAACCTGGAACTGTGTCTACCAGATTATTTCTTACATAGTCAAACAAAGTCGTCTTTCATTTTCATACTGTTCAGCTGTTATGAATGTTATGGATAGGGGAGCAGTTGCAGTGTCTGGTGAAGGAAGAGACTTTAATGGGTTTTTGTGACGTTCTGCTTCAGTCAGAAAGATCAAACAAGACATATCAATCACATGACTAAACATGTTGGTCGCCTTTTGTGTTGCTTTATCCATCATGTCCTTCTCTGCTACACTCAGTAAGATGGAGCTGCTGTCTGGAAATGGAAACTTTGGCTTCACTTTAATCAGCCCTGATAAAGACAATCACTCAAACGTGTTTTTTTTTTTTTTTTTTTTACCCAAATGACCACGTGGACTGACTTAACAATGCTCATTTTAAAAATTGGTTCGTGCCACGGGACTAACAAATATTCTACATTTACGATACTCAAAACATTTGCATTCCTATCAATCTTTATTCACGTCAGTATAGAGGCGCAACGGTTATTCGAATAATTAACTAATCAATTATCAAATTAATTGATCATTATTTCTGATAATCGATGAATGGTTTAGATGGTTTAAAAATGGCAGAGGTGGGTGGGCATTCCGTCTGACCAATGAACCAGTCCCTCTGTCCGTCGCTGATGGACACGCGTTTTGCTAACGAAAGACGGGAAATTGAAAGATCTATTATGCTCAATCAAGTTTTTTGAGCATTTAGCAGTGTTCAAATGCCCTTTCCTCACTAAAAACACTCCCAAACTGCTCTTTTCTCCTCTCTAAGCACCAGCCGCACCCAACCGTTTTTTTTTTTCGGATTGACGATTGAGGGGCTGGCAGACCTTTGTATACTGACAGAAGCGCGGTTAAAATAACATGACGGACTCACCGACAGACAATTACAGTTTGGTTCGGATTGACGGATGGTGGATGGGTACTTAGGCTGCTGATGGATGATGAATGACGGACTGGCAAACTTTGGTAAAATGCCCACCTCTGCCAAATTGTTGGAATTTCAACTTCTCAACAATAAATATCTGATTTCTGTAGTGAATCTTTTTGTTGAATCAAAACAAAACCATTGATCGTTTTTTTTGTTGTTGTTTTTTTTTTACCATTTTCTGACATCGTACAGACAAAAACAATCATTATCAACAAATCATAATTTGTGCATTGTCAAATTGAAACAATCTCATGTTTTTGAATAAAGGGATGAGAATTTAACCTTTTTTTAATCCTAATCATCGCATAATCTACGCATAAACGCCGCACAAGATGATAGGAAATACTGATCTGCTGCATCTCTGTGGCGTGGTTCAGGTTGCACTAAAGCGACACTTAATCCTGCCATGCACATCGCTGGCCTCAGGGTGTTTGGTTCTGATCAGAGGAAGTCGGATCTGGTGGCAGGATCACAACAATGCAGAACCACCACGACTGATCAATCACTCCTCCACCCGACAGGTTGCATCCTGGTTGGTTATTGTTTGGTTTCACGCCACAATCACTGAGTCCATGGCTCGGCCAAAGTTGTTGAATGCACACTTAAAGTGGAAGTCAACCCAAGCACGTTTTTTTCCAGAATATTTTCTATGCAGGCCCACTAGCTGAAACGGGGCATTCTGATAAATATTGCGTTTGTGGAATAAGAGTTAATCCACCCGTTTTTAGCCATCTCCCGGGGCGGCCATTTTGTCACTTCTGTCGACTGAAAATGACATCACAGTTGCTCAGGGCTCAGCTAACGACTAATCACGGCTCACCAGTTTTCTGAAGCTCAACCGTGATTGGTCATTACCTGAGCAATGAGCAGTTGTCATTTTTCAGTAGACAGAAGTGACAAAATGGCCGCCCTCTGAGCTAGCTAAAAGCAGGTGGATTTCTCGTATTCTACAAATGGACTATTAATCAGAATGCCTTGTTTCAACTAGTGGGTCTGCATAGAACATATTCTCGAAAAAAATGTTTTGGGTTGACTTCTATAAGTGTTTATAATGGGAACTATTGCATTTAATGCCATTCTCAAAATCATTCCCTACACTTTCCACACTATCGGGCCTTTTCTGACTGATCAGAAGGGGGGAAAATGCTCCCACCAAACCAAAAAAAAAAAATCTGCTGTGACAGTTATAGTGCCATTTGTTGCATTCGTGCAGGTGTGGAGTCTGAAATTAGAGCAGGAGGAGGAAAAGAACAGAGCTCTGAAAGAGGCGCTTCAGACCATCGCCACCGAGCACCACGAGCTCAAGCAGTCCCTGAGCAAGAACAGGAGGTCGCCCACCCTCTGCACCCTCGCCGAAGATGATTTCTATGATGCCGTGTCAGGTCAGCAGAGCCAAACTGAACAACTGCTCGCTCGACAAGAAGCAAAACACTTGAATGAAGTTACCGATATGTATGCATGACTCTCCTGCATGTTCTAGATGTTTCCCTCCTGCAGCACACTTGATTGAAATGATCAGCTCGTCGGCAACAGTTTCCACTACGCTGTAAAGACTAGTCTACAATATCCTTAATTTCATTAGTTTTGCGTCCTTTCATTGTTGAAGTGGAGGTCTCTGAAGGGTTCTTTTATTTTTCCACACCCCAAAAAAAATGTATCACCGGTAATTCAGTCAGCGCTTTGGTTCGGAGTTTCCTTCCTGTTAATGAGTGACCGGACATGGCCATTCTGTTGACCTTAGCTCCCTTACCCTTCAAGTGTCATTATCTATTAAGTATCATCCTCATGATACTGCTTCTTTCAATTTGGCTGTTTTGTGCCGGTTTGATGAATTATTTTGCTTTTTCTAGATGTTGAAATTAGTCACTAATTCATTCAAAGTTTGCGTCGATGTCTTGCGCAGACTTGCTAGAATAAATATGGACTGCCTACTCCCCACCCCTCCCCCCCCCCCCCCCCAGCCCCCCCCCCCCCCCCCCCCCCCCCAAGGTGTTTGTTCACGAGCAGTCCTCAGGGAATTGGCTGCATTATTCATGTTGCACTCCGAGCACTGACCGCACACGGCGCGGCCCCGTGAGACACTAAGCTCAGCACTTCCTTGGCATTTCTGCTGAGCGTAACGCCATGCTAAATCACAATAATGTAATTCTATGCCCGAGTGTAGCTGCTGAACATGTAATGATGTGGTCCCACAACGCATTGGAATCATAACTTCGTCACAAAGTCGTAATGACTGAGCTCGCCGACGCGATACTACGGATATGGCCGTGATGTGCCGCTTGGAGCGCCAAGCAAACAGCGTTGTGGGAAGTGAAGCCTCTGCATGGCTTCTCATTGGAACACAACGGTCAGGCGGGGTTGCAATGGGGAGGAGGAGGAGGAGGAGGAGGAGGGGGGAGTTGGCGCGCAAATGGAGTTGCTTATTTGCGAACGGCAAAGTGACGAGGCCGTCATCGTCCGCCCCGCAGAGTCCGAGTCGGAGCTGTCCGTGAGCGGCTTTCTATCGGTGGCCAGCTACTCCTGCGAAGAGGACGAGGGGAGGGACGCCCCCCTTCTCAGCAGCAGCCGCCGCCGCCGCCGCCATCCCAGCGCGCTCGCGGGGGCCGCCGGAATGTCAGGGGAGGGTAACCGTGGCAACCAGAACAATGCCGCCAAGAAGCACAGGTGGGACATGCTCCGGTTATTTGCCAATAGATGACAGTTGCCGACTCGCTGAGGTGATGCGTCCTCGTCTCAAAAGATGTCTGCATGTTTTTTTGGGGTTTTTTTGTTTTGTTATTGTTATAAGAGTGCACTGCCAATCTTCAAGCGGTACCTTTTAGCGTGCAAGTATGATAACAAGAGTAACACACCCCAATTAGCACGGAAGATGTAACGGGATACGATCTTTCCGTTCCGTTGCGCTTTTGTCGGCAGGTGTGTTTTTGCGAGCATCCGATCCACAGAGAATCAACTGCTTTGTTTTTCCTTTCGGGGACAACGAAAGGGACAATCTTTCATTTCCGTAGAGGCTCATTCCAACTTGGCTTCTCTTGTTTGATCCAACAAGTGATCCTTGAATAATTTAGCACGTTCTGGCACGGAATAAAAAATAAAAAAAAAATCAAGCTGACTAGCTCTGAAAAGGACTTTTTAATAAATCGATAAAAGAATCACAAAACAAATCCCAATATCAATCAATCTGTTATACAAAGCTAGTTTTATTCAACCTGTATGATCACTTTAATACAATGATCATTTTTTTTATGATGACCGACTTTTTAGACATGTTGACCTAACGCTGCCGAAAACATTCGTCATCATTTCACTGGGGAAAAAGAGGCCGTATAGCCGGGGAACGATTTTAATCATGTTGGGACCAACAATATGAAAAAGAAGCCCCCCCCCCCCCCCTTAATAAACACAAATGTCCTCTATTTGGGGCAGAGGCAGGAGGAAAACAAAGTGGGCCAAAAGCGGCTCCGTCTTGCATCACTACTCTGTTCCTACTAGCACAGATGGAACCAAAGCTCCCCCCACCACCCAGCCTCTTTCTGTCTTTGTTTATTTAACAGAAATAATGGCGTGTATTTGGGTAGACACCATCTGCCTGCTGCACAAATAATTGTAAAACGGCCTCGTACTTGTGACAGGCAGAGACACGCCACCGCGTCCGTTTGCAAATTTGCACTTAACGTCTGTTTTGCCGGCGATCAAATCGTACGTTTCCGCTCTCCAGAGATGAGCATTTGAAGATATCGAAAAGTGCAGCGCAAATGCCTGACGACGTCCGTGGACGGGCTGGAGCAGCTCATTAGCTCGCAGGTGTCAGGTGGCATTGCTCAACTGGATTATCTTGCATGGAGCTTTTAAAATGGCCCAAACGTTTATCCAAAGGCAAAATGTCCTCATGCGTTGTCCCCAGGGGTTTTAAGCATGTGCTATTAGCATTATATTGACTTCGAGAAAAGTGTAATAGTTTTCGTGCATTCGCAACAAGGAACTATCAAATTCACATTTCCTGTGTATGTATACACGGTACGCTAATGCAAAATGATAGCTGACGTTGTTTCTCCCTCTTAACAACCGCTGTTCCCTAGAACATCTCTACCGGCGCCGATGTTCTCCCGAAATGATGTCAGCATCTGGAGCATCTTGAAAAAATGCATCGGCATGGTGAGGACAAACCAAAGTGATTTTTCACATTGATCCGCTGTTGCAAGTAAATTGTTCGCGGACTTGAGATTTCTCGCGTGCTCAATGGAGGCAAACGTAACTCAGGTTTTCGCTTCCTCTGTACTGTTTTGCATAATTAAAAGTCTCTGACAATCTTCTGTCCAACACACACAAATGATAATGAATTACAGTTCACTTGGGGCAGTTCTGTCTCATGCAAATGCGGAGTATGGCTTTCGTTACCGCGACAAAGTAAGCGGCCGCTCAGTGTGTCCAACTCAAGGACTTTGCGGCTATATTTAGCAAGTAACGAATCGAGCGACATTTTGGAGTGTTATTGAAGACTTCTGGAGCCTCTGAGACCCCCTTGTGAGAAGACTCCCTTATTTGTCCAGACTGCAAATAAATGGCGTTTGCAAAAAGCCGCTGCTGGCTAATAAAACGGAGACGTCCCAATTTGAAAAGATACGCTCACTGATACAATTTCCCACAAAAGTGGATAATCCCGAAAAAAACAAACAAACAGTGGGTTCATTTCACACCTGGGTGGGTAAGCACTTCTTAGACCCAACTATTTGCAAACAAGCAATTAAAATGTCCTCTTTTGATATTATCATGCCAAAGCTTTGAAACTCACATACGCCTCGTCAGTCTGGATGAATTATGTCCATCCACCGTGGCCCATGAAAGGCAAGCATGATCTCAACGTACAATGTACACAAACCTCACTCATTGTATCAAGCTTAACTCTCATTATGAAAAGACCCAACTCGGTCCGTATCGCTCAATGAACGTGCTTCATCATATTCATGTCGTCTCTCAGGAGCTGTCCAAGATCGCCATGCCGGTAATATTAAACGAGCCTCTGAGCTTCCTGCAGCGGATCACCGAATACATGGAGCACACCTACCTCATCCACCGGGCCAACGCCACCGCTGACTCCGTCGAACGGATGAAGGTGACACAATGCCCACGTTCACGTCAGCTCAAATGGTCTTTAAAGCAAAAGTCAACCCCAACATATTTTTCCCAAGAATATGTTGTATGCAGGCCCACTAGTTGAAACAAGGCATTCTGATTAATATTGTGTTTGTGGAATATGAGTTAAGCAGCAAAATCCACCCGTTTTTAGCCTAGGGCCGGCCATTTTGTCACTGTCAACTGAAAGTGATATCACGCACCCTCGGGGCTCAGATAACGACCAGTCATAGCTCAGCTTCAGCAAACAGGTGAGTCGTGATTGGTCGTTACCTGAGCCCTGAGCAACTGTGATGTCATTTTCAGTCGACAGAAGTGACTAAACGGCCGCCCCCTGAGATGGCTAAAAACGGGTTGATTTTGCTGCTTAACTCTTTCATATGAATCGTAATGCCTTTTTTTCAACTAGTGGAAAAAATATATATGTTTAGGTTGATTTCCCCCCCTTTAAGGTTCTTTTTGTTGCCATTCATGTGTGTAGTGGAAGTGTCGATATTGAGCGTCATTGTCTGTTGGCAGTGTGTTGCAGCGTTTGCAGTGTCAGCTGTGGCGTCACAGTGGGAGAGGACTGGCAAGCCCTTCAACCCGCTACTGGGCGAGACCTATGAGCTCATCAGGTTGGACGCTGCGCTCGTTAGCTTGATACGTGCACTCATATCATACACAGTTTGCACTATTAAAAAAAAGTCAGTCTTTGTCTCACTCTTCTCCAGAGATGATTTGGGCTTCAGGTGGGTTTCGGAGCAGGTGAGCCATCACCCCCCCGTCAGTGCCTTTCACGCCGAGGGCCTCAAGGAGGATTTCGTCTTCCATGGCTCAATCTATCCCAAAATCAAGTTTTGGGGCAAGAGTATAGAAGCAGAGCCCAAAGGAGTCATCACGCTGGAACTTCCCAAGTGAGTGCGGAGCTGTGCGTTAGCTTTGTCACGCCCTCTTTCGAACCTCTATCTGTCGTCCTCCAAAGGTACAACGAAGCCTACACCTGGACAAACCCCACCTGCTGCGTCCACAACATCATCGTCGGTCAGCTTTGGATCGAGCAGTACGGCGGCGTGGAGGTCGTCAATCACAAGTAACGACAGTTGGTCCCGTGGTGTGAAAGCCAAACGCCGAGCAGGGCAACGGAGGAGACGTGATCCAAGAATGTGACTGTGTGACAGGACCGGTGAGCGATGCAGCATGAGTTTCAAACCTTGCGGCCTCTTTGGGAAGGAGCTCCACAAAGTGGAGGGATACGTTCTGGATAAAAGGTAGCATCTGACTCCTCTTACTGCTTCTAAGGAAGCGAGTTGTGTTTCTTTGGGTTGTCTGTCATGAAAGAAATAACAATACTCTGGCTTTTACCGCGACTACAAAATACTACCGTTACACTGGGCAACAATTCTTTTTTTATTTTTTTTTTTCAAAATTTGGTGTTAGAGATGCAAGAAAACTTTGCGAGATTTTTTTTGCGCCGATTCCAAATCAGCCCTCATTTCTTATCTAGCACATCAAGTTTTCATAATATATTACATCATGTAATTTAGTAATATTTATGTTTAGCAACAGGTGGATTTTTTTTTTCTGAAACACCATATCTGTAAGTTACAACACATGGTAAAAATGTGTATTGAGCAGGCTTTTCTAGGTCAAAGTTAAAAACAATGCAATTCGTAAATCTCAAAAAACAGACGTGCCAGATAAAAGTAAAGACATTTTTTAAATGTTATAGAACACAAAAAGCCATCTCTGATGTAAAATTTGCTGTTCACCAGTGTTAAGAATGGTTTTTATTTATTTTTTATTTTTTTAACTTGCGTTTAATGCTAGATGTACCAAAAATTAATTAGGCCTGGGTTAATAAAAAATCGAGCAAGTCGAATAAGTTGACTTAAAGATGTCGACATTTTTGCCCCAAGGCTTCATCGGCAACATGCACATCATTCACGCAGACATTTCCAGTCTGAAGAAACATCCATCCTACTTTATCTAAACCAGTCATCATGATCTTTTCACATCTATTAGCACCCTCTATAGGTGTAAAGATGATACTGAGATATATATATACTTTTTATCTTCATTATTTGTTTAGATGTATACTCTGCTTTTGATATCCACCCAGCCTGAAGCATTTTTATCAAACCAAGTTTCAAATGGCTCTGTTCCATTTATTCATTTTGCGGGTGACAAATCCTATATTCAAGATCTTGTTATCTTTGCAGCAAGAGGAAAGTCTGTGCCATCTACGGCAAATGGACCGAGTGCTTATACACAGTGGACCCCTCAACCTTCGACGCCCACAAAAAGTCAGACAAAAGGAGTTCAGAAGAGAAAAAGACCTGCAAAAGGGTAAGGGTCGTCTTTTTTTTTTAACATTTCTCGCCACCAGCTGGGTTTGGATTTTTTTTAGTCATTGGAGGCTTGAGCATCTTTCTGTGTGTCACCTGACCTCAGAGCAGTGTAGATGAGGAGCCCGAGGAGATGCCGCCGCCTGACGCCGAGACGGTGCAGGTGATCCCAGGAAGCGAGCTCATCTGGAAGATAACGCCTCGGCCCGACAACTCGGCCAAGGTCAGACAGCTTGAAAAACAAAAAGGATCTTGCGTCTTGTCTCTCACACGTTACCCCCCCTCCCCCCACCCCCACAGTTTTACGCCTTCTCCACGTTCGCCATGCAGCTGAACGAGCTGGACAAGAAGATGGAGGGACTTCTGCCGTCCACTGACAGTCGTCTCCGACCTGACATCCGCGCCATGGAGAACGGAGATATCGGTATGACCTTCATCTGACCTTCACTTTCACACATGCTAGTAAAACAGCCGATTTTCAACATAGTAACCGATTTTTAAAATGTGAGACCCCCACGACAAGGATACATTGGGCAAGTGTTTTCTCTTTGCTCATCCAAAAATCGCGACCCTCCTCCCGCCATCCAGATGTCTGTCGTAGTACCAAGATTGACCTGTGGAGGCAGCAAGGTGCCAAAGGGCGTCCGGACTACTGTAAAAGACAAAAATAAAAAGTAGTAGTAGAAGAAGCTGGCTACAGTGCTATCTTTTCATTTCAGGTCACAACTACGGAGTCATTGGCTCGGCCCAAATCTGTGTTGGCCACACACAAAAGGATTCCACGTTTAACATTTGGCCGACAATTGTTAACCACGAACAAAGATCAGGGAGTAAAAATCGTTATTTTTGTTCTTTTCTTCTTAAGCACCGAACTTACCTGGACACTTTAAATAACTAAATAAAATACACATATACAGTATATAAAAAAAATAATAAAGCCTACTGACTGGCCTAAATGAAGCAGTTATTTTTCCTTTCAAAGTTCTAGCCTTTGCGATTTGAAAATCGCAACTACATTGCTATGTTGGTTTGAGTTTGATGAATTGTTCAGCCCTAACTATTGCAAACTAGTTTGATATGCCCCAATTTATTGTTTTATGTTTTCACAATTTCTTTGTTGTCTTGTACGGATTAGGGCCAGTGGGGGAAAAAAATAAGGTTGGTAAGATTCTCACTTATTTCAGAATTCTGACTTTATTCTCAGAATTCTGACTTAGTCAGAATTCCGACTTTAAAGTGAGGATTTCCACTTTTCCGACTTTAAAGTGAGAATTCTGACTTTATTTCCAGAATTCTCACTTTAACCCTTGGTTAACCCAATTAGTTCATTTGGAGAATTTTGACTTTCAATTCAGAATTCTGAAAAGTGAAAATTCTGACTTTAATCTCAGAATTCTGACTTTAAAGTCAGAATTCTGAGATAAGTGAGAATCTTGCCAACCTATTCCCCCACGGGCCCTAATCCTCTTCTGCAGTCTTGCAATATGGTGCTCCCAGTTTTAACAATCTAACGCAAGTGTGTCATTTCACATACGGTATTTACATTGCCACTGTGTATGTGTGTGTGATCGTTTGGTAGACGTAGCAAGTGCGGAGAAGAAGCGACTGGAGGAAAAACAGAGGACCGCCCGGAAGAATCGCGGCAAGTCGACAGACGATTGGAAAACCAGGTAATAGGGTCGTGCGTGCGTGTGTGGGCGGGGGGGCGAGGCGTGTGTGCGTGTGCACGCATGCTGCCATTTGCACTGCTCTGTACTGCCCCCATCAGGACAGACCGCACTACTGTACATGTGAGTCTATCATTAATAGTTTTGTTAAAACATCCACAGGTGGTTTCAGCAAGGAGCCAACCCGCACAATAAAGCTCAAGACTGGCTGTGCGTGAAAGGTTACTGGGACAGAAAGTTCACACAGCTGCCCGACATCTACTAAGACCAGGAAACGCAAAGATCCCGTTGGACTTCCTTGAAACGTTCAACATGTCAATTTTGGTGTGGCGCTGCCATTAGATGATCACTAAGTTAATAGATGTTTAAATGCAGGCACTTTAGGTCCAGTGTGAACGGTAGAGCACAAAAAACGCATTGAGACATAATTAAAGGAGACTTAATATGCAATTTAAACGTTTCAGATGTCTTAATAAAAGGTCTGACATGCTTGGGTCAAAATAAAAACTGATCAAGAATTACATCAATATGCACTTGAAAATGGTTTGGGTTGGCAGTTCTGTTTCAGGCAAATACAGAGTAATGCTTTTTTGAACATGATTGTGGGTGAAACTAGGGTGTTTCAACAAAGCAAGCAACTGCTCAGTGTTGCTAACTAAGCAACGGTTCCTTCTAAACCTGTGAAAAATAGATATCTTGACAAATCAATTATTGGAGACGTTGAGATCTACTTTTCACAGACAACACACACACACACACAAAAAAAGATGTCAACCAGTGCCAGTTATTAAAAGCCAACTCTGGTACCACTGTTATTTAAGGCTCATGTGCACCAACACTGCAGCTCTGCTTACCTTTGGGCTTAGGCATGAGAGAGCTTCTCTGTGGTCTGTTCGTTGCTTGACAATGGGACTAGCTGCCAAGGCTTACGTTAAGAAATTGTGTATGGACGGTTATGTAAATTAGCCCAATTGTGATAGAATACTCCAGAGATTCAAGCCACTGAAAAGTCCATTTTGCGTAAGACATTCCCTTTAATGAGGGTTTCATTATAATTGACTTTTGGTTTCGACAATGAGAATCAATTATTAATTTGTAATTTTCCGTGTGCATTGACTGCTTACTTTTACTATGTATAGATAGTCCAGTTTTCAAATATACTGTAGGTGCTTTTGGTTGTCAGGGTGAAAATTTGAACTGGATTAAAAACAATACATGTCAGGAACATGTATGACGTAAGAGCACTGCATTGTTTTTTGGTTGTTTTTTTTCTCTCTTACTGTGACAGGGTCTTAAATACGATAGTATGTATATTTCTAGCAATGTATGCATACGTACATACAATAAGTGCATGTGAATCACTGTAACTATGCAACCACCTCCACAACCCTCATCATGTGAGTAGCTGCTCTTTAAGAATATTTCTATTGTTCAATAAAAGCTCAATTATAACAAGCTCTTGGTTTTATTTGCTTTAATTAAACAAAAATTGAATAGTGCACCATTTGGTCTTTCGTGGCCTAATTTTTAGCCCTTAACCTTTGCTGCTGAAAAAATATCACACCTCAGGGTCCCATAAAAATAATTTTAATAGCTTAAGACACAATATATGAAAGAGAACCTAGTTCACAGCAAAGTAATGTGAACCATAAAATGTTCTCTAAGAAATACGTGCAAAACATTTCCACATGGGGGAAAAATGTGCAGTATTGCAAAGGCCAGTAAACCTTTTCCATACAAACCACAGAATCCGTTTCAAAAAGACGCCACCAAAACATAAATACTTTAAACTTTTGTTATTGGTTGTCTTTTTTTTTTCCTGCTAAAGTCGACACGCTTCAAGGTTGAGCTGCCGCTCGCACCGAGGCGAGAGCCGAGTGGATCCGCACGTGAAGTCTGTTCTCAAAGTCATAGCCTGCATAGTCCTCCTGCAAAAGACAAAATGTCCTTCAAAAACCAACAGCACGTGTGCCAATTTCGTGGCAGCGGCAACACACTGTTATACCTTCGCCTGAAGCATCAACATGTGGCCGTTGGATGCAGACTGTAGGGGGACAAAAAAAAAAAAAAAAGAAAGACTGTCACCTTGAATAACCCAACATGAGGCACTGACACGATGAGCTCACAGGAAATAGATGTTGAGTACCTCAGAGTATATTATGACCACGATTATTGGTATTGCAGTATTGCTAAAAAAAAAAATGACAACAAAAAAAATCCAACATACATGCTTTGAAAACATGTTTCAATTTGGAATACTAAAATCCGAAATCAGAAAATGTCAACATAACCAAATTCATTTTTTTTATGCATACATGAGCCAAAACATCTGTGTCTATATTCGATAGTGGCGGAATTCTATTAATCATTATTCTAGTTAATTAGTTATCAATTCTCAATTTAAAAAAAAATATTTGACACAATGTTCAGTAACAAGTTGATTTGCCAGCAAAAAACGAATTTGAAGATATAAAACAAAATTCGTCATTTTATTTAGTTTACTTACTTTTTGAAAATGTCGAATTATTTTATTTATCAATGCTTTTAAATGTTGTACTTTTAATGACATGAAGCACAGTTACCTTGTGTATGAAATGCGCCGTATAAATAAAGCTGCCTTGCTTTAAAGAAATGCTATTTTTCCAATAGACTGCTACTAACAGAGATTTTTAAGCGCAATTCCACACCATTATATAAACATTACATGATTTCAAGCTAGTTTGATTTGACTTGTTAGCACGCGCGAGGCTCTAACTCTTAAATTCACAACTCAAGCACTTAATCCTGATGAAAGTCGTTCCTGCGTGAGGCTTCAAGACTGAGGCATGGGGGAGCTCTGTCTGCTACTTGAGAGCTGAAATCAGGCATTTCCTACCTCAGAGTCGTTGAGCAGCATGCAGCCCAATTCGTAGCAGGCGTAAGGCTGCACGTACGAGTTGCTCAGCAGGCCCATCTCATCGCGCAAAGCCACCTGGAAATACTGCACACGCAAATCCAGTTCCAAAACGAGATTTGTATTTGGATTGTATTATCATAATGATCATTAGTGATGTGAATACCTGAATGGCATCTTTGTTGTTATGCAGGTATTTGCTCACAGTTCCCAAAAGCAGGTTTTTCAGCCCTGCGCAGGAGGCGTCGTCGATAGCCTGCAGGACTACGAAAACACAAGACTCTTTTTATTTATTCATTTTTTTAAATACCAAAGAGCAGATGACTATCAAAGACTAGCGTGGTACCTTGCGCCATTGTGTGTAATTTGCTGGGGGAGCAGTTGCAGAGAGCTTTCCAAAGATAAAGGATCTCAATGACGGAGAGGACGCACAGTTCTTTGGACAGACTGGGGATCCTCAGCTTCTCAGCCTGCCACAGAATCAATCGGCCGATTAATCAGTCATCGCAATTTTATTCTACCGAATATCACAATCAGCATCGGCCCCCCAAAAATCCGTATCGGTCGGTAACGTGTATCCACCTTCTTCATGGAGAAGAGCTCTATTTGATTGTTCTTGCGTTTGAACAGTTTTTGGACATCGTCGAAAACTCCGGAGGCTCCCTGCAGGTCGCCCATGGCTCCTTGACAAACTGAAAAAAAAAAAAAGAAGAAATAATTTTAAAATAAAGAAATAAATATAACCGAAACACGGATTAGGAGCCAATACAAACACTGTGGAGGATCTAAGCAGGGTTAGCACCTGCAGTCAAATATGCGTAGTAGCACTGGGACCAGCGAGACTCGTTCTTCAGACGCTCAAAGGCCTTGAAAGCCTCCAAGTAGTTCAGCTCGATCATGTTGCACCACCCTAAAAAACATACGACAGACAGATAAAGTGCCGAATGTACTGACTCCTACTTCTACTAACTACTAGGGAGGTTGGCAACAACTCCATGGATATTCCATTTCTGAATAACATGTGCAACTGTAGTCACAGGAACTTTGAGCTGTTTGGAGACAACTTTCTCCTTTGCTTCCTCTGGTCCAGGTTTAGTGTGGTACACACCATGTCCCCGAGTTTGACAGTGATGCTAATTTGAGGACATATATCGATTCAACATGTTCCAGTGGTGAAATTATTTCCATCTTTTAAGACAACCGTTTTGTTTTTTTTGTCCAGTCCTGTTCCATGAGTTTGTGTTCAAAATAATAACAATTCTGTTGAACCACAATTCAAAAGCAATGTCTGATTTTCAATGGCTAATTTTCATGACATTTTTATTCATTATGACTTTTGTCAGATTCAAGGTATTTCTGTGGCCGATGTGGGCTTTTCTTTCATTAACACGGGTGTACCGACAATGTTGTCCATGTGTGTACACGTAAGAATCAAGTGGAGAAACCGTACCTATTTCATACAAACACACATGCTGGATCTCCCTCTGCTCTGAGGCCAACTGTAAGGCGTCGCTGAAAGACGTCAAGGCGGCGCTCATCTGGCTCTACGCACACACAGGAAGTTGCTTGTGACACAATGTTGCGTTTTCAGCAAACCGGTGGGTGGGGGTGTCTGTCGACAGACAGGCGCTCGCCTCGAGACGCTGGACTCTGCCTTTAAAGAACATGAAGAGCGACGAATTGGGGTAGATGGTCTCCCTCTGCCGAAGAATGGCTTTGGCCTCCGCCAGGCCCGAGTGGGTGTCGCTGTCGTCCAGGGCGAAGAAGGGCTGCACTACCGTGTGGTACCACAGGAGGGCCAGGCTGTCGCATGAAGAATACGAAATGTCAGCAAAAATGAAATAAAATAAAAAATAAATGGAAATGGAAAAAAAAAATTTTTTTCCCCTAAAAAGTTGGTCCAATTCCAACTTGTTCAACCATTATGGAGGTCCCGCAAGGGCTGGACGAATCGTTGATCACTACTAGCAATCGCAATAAATTTCATGTCCATCACAGTGATCAGCTGCGAGCATATTTACTCAATTAAACATTCCGGAAATGTGTGTGACAACCGGTAATCTGTAAAACACAAAAATATAACATTTCATTTCACATTCGTCGTCGCACCACTGTTCCAACATGACGTGTGGCTCTTGTTTGTTTTTATGATGTAAGCCTCTCTCGCAAGGCAGCAAATGTTGTGCTGTGCTCTTTGGAGATAGACAATGTACATTATTCTATATTTTTCTTCATTTGTTGTATTGTTGAGTAAAAATTGTTGTCGTATATTTCTGTTCATCTTTTTCATTTTTTTATTTACAGTACTTCATGTGACTAAAATGTTGTACTGTACCCTTAAAAGTACTCTTATTTTTTGTTCTGTTTTCAATACCGGCAATTTAAAAACAATATGAATAAAATTGTGATAAATCAAGATCCTACAACGTGAAAAAATATCTCTGATTATCATTACTGTTCTGATTTATTTTGCCATACCGTGTGTCTTGGTCCCGCTATATTTCAACGGTAACTGCTGCAATCCGGATGCACTCGCACTCGCACTCACGTGGCTAAGGGGGCCTTCATGTCTTTACTCTCGCTGGCGCACGCCAGCGCCGACAGTCCTTGGAGACGGTCGCCGGGGAAGCCCAGCAGGTTGACGATCTTGAGGAGGTGCGGCGGCACCATGGAGATGCACAAGTGGAAGAGGCCGTAGCCGAAGCTGACCGAACCTTTGAGCCGCTCCAGGTCTTCGGCGCCAACGGCGTCCGGCCGCTGGCAAGGGCTCGACGCAGCGGGGGACGGCGACGACAAGGCCTGCTGCTCGGACGCCTTCCTCCTCCTCCTGCTGCTGCTGCTGCGCTCCTGCAGCTGCATGATGTCGCTGTAACATTTGTCGTAAACTTTCCAGGCTTTGCGGAGGATCCAGCCGCCTTTGATGTACGCTGTGGGGGTCAAATGACAACGACACAAATTAGTCTAAAAGGTCTGTACTACTTCACCCGTCCGCCCCACCCCCCACCCAACCAATTAACCTGAGAGTTCTTGTTTGGTGAAAGCTAGCACGGCGAGGTAAACCTGGCAGTCGGCAATGATGATCTGCCTCTGGAGTCGCTCCACGGTGGCCGCCCCCGACCTCCGAGAGTCCGCCTACTCGCACGAGAAATAACTCACACTTTTCAAAGCACACACAAGGCCACTGGGAGAACTTAAGAATCACCTTTGCTTTTCCTTAGAGCAGACACATTATGGAAAATTAACTTTTTAATGGCTTGTACACATATAGATGGATCTCTGGAGTGTTTGCCCACCCAGCAATTATAAAATGAAATGAGTAGATATTTTATTTTAGGGCTGCAACTAACGGTGACACTCGTCAACAAAAGTCCAGACTCACAGAGCGCTTCATCTTGTTTTTGAGGGTTTGGATGACGCCGGCGTTTTCGCTCTCGCACAACCTCTCCGTCGCTTTGAGGTCCTCGGACGCCTGCTGCATCTTCTCCTCTTCAAAAGTCATCATGGCGTTCTCAACAACAAAACAAAACCAAATCAAAGACAGAAATTGCATGTACGTTTTAGGGGGGGGGAAACTTTGCCAAACATTGTCCATGTGATTACACATGAAGTGCTCAGTGAAAGTGAGCAAAAACATTCTAACCCTGGATTAAGTGTTGGATTATCACGAGTCCAGAAATCAATATTAGAAATCCGAGGAAAAGGCCGCGCAATTAGCAATGCTACAACTCCTCCTGACTGTTATGTTGGAATCGGATACACTTTTTATTTGCCAAATGCATCATATCACAACGCTTAATAACAAAAGACCATGAAAAATAGGGCTAAACAGACAATAAATGCACATTCGCAACAACAACAAATATGTAGAGTATGTACTTGTTATTGAATAGGTCTAAATAATTCAATCCATAAAAGGTTATGTTGAAAAACCAAGTAACACGTGTTTGGCGTCGACTCACCAGAAAACTTACAAAACTGGCACCGAAGCTCATGAGAGGACTGTGGTTCCTGTGGCAAAAAAAAAACACAACAACAAAAAAAAGCATGTCAGCGCGTCACAGAACACGTCGCACGCTCAAACACATCGTTTCATAACATTCAAACGGCTGGACAATTCAGTCGGATAGTGTGCAAAAAAAAAAAGTTTAGAACGTCATAATGTGGGACTAAGAAAAAAATTCTGTATGTTCTTAACTCCTGTTTGGAGCAAGCGTCATTCAGAGCAGAATATTGGAGTGGAGCAAAAGTAGTTAAGACTGAACCAACAGCGCCTCTGCTGGTTGCAAATAAGAACTGCATGTCATTTTGCCTCAACCTCACACGATCAATGCAAATCTTTAAGGATCAATTACAATTTCAGTTTACCACGGTACTGACATACCACCTTGTGACGAGTGACGCACATGAATTTCATATCATAATTGTACACGGTCACGTGGCACAAAAAGATATTTAGGGCGGCCAATATTAGCTCCTGTAAAATCAGATGCTCTTTTTTTTTTAACACATTACAACATAAAACAAAGATTCAAAAATCCGCCCTACAAATGGCCTATTCTTTTTACATTTGTTATCCTACAAATATTTACTCTAGTTATGACCGAACAACTGTGTTAACATAAATTAGTGACAGACTTTGGCGTGTTCTACCAAACACCCAAAAATCTATCCGTTTTCCAGTCAATGATGTGACAAATGGTAGTAAAAAATTGGCTTTAAATCAGTCGATTTGCTGCCTAATATTCTTTTCTCCCTTGATGCAACACAACTGGCAGCTGGGCAACAAGCTGGTTAATACAAGCGATGCATATTTACGTGGTTCAAAAGCAGGACGGCCCCCAAGTGTGCAGTGCAATTAGAGAGCAGTTGGGGGGGCAGTTTATGAGGGGGGGGGGGGGGGCTTTCCCCCTCTGCGCCACATCAGCACAGCCACCCACCACAAAATCAGCCCATATGATATCCATACAATAAAAGGACTCAGAGAACCATTATTACAGTTTTGCATTACTTGAAAATATTACCCAGAGTGCTTACTTTTTAAAGTTTTGGGATCTTGGGAGAAGATAAATAGTAGCGATGTCCTGATCACTTTTTTGGGGATTAAAGAAATAATATTATGAGGGGAAAGCCCTAAGCTAGTTTCTGACAAGTTAACTCCTCAAGAGCACAACAGGAGACACACTCATGCAGAATACAGTCTAACTGATACTATGATGCATTCATTTGAAAATGCTCCACTGCTCACTACTGAGTAGTGCACATGAGTATGGCAATGCATGCAAGGAGAAAAGGCGGACAAGATGATTATTGTCAGGATCCGCATGTTTTTTGCAGTCACGCGGCTGTTTGAACATCAGCAGCTCAATGCTAGCGTGTGAACATTTGCTGGAGGCTGTTTGAAGATGGCAAATGTGTCTTCTTGTGACCTGTCAGACTGCTTAAACATTAGCTACTGCTTTGGGTTTCACCTTGAAAATTGCATTTGCTGTTAAGCAAACATGAAGACGAGTGAGTTAAGTGGGTGAAAAGCAAACCATTTTGAAGTTAAAATCAGAGCTGTTGCGCAAATATTGGGCATGGCCAAAACAACAATTTGGTCCGGCTTAGCTTGCGGACATCACATGACCAAACACAGAAAACAGGTGAGCCGCGACTGGTCGTTACTAAGACCTGAGCAACTGTGGTCATTTTCAGTCGCCAACAAGTGGCACAATTCATGGATGTGTATAATAGCTTGCACTGCCAGTCACCTGTCACGGGTGAAGCCTCTCGCTCACATGTCTCTAGCTAGTCTAAAACAAACAAAAGTTTCAGTTTTTGACTTGGCTTTCCCGTTAAAGGTCATAAAAAAGTTAAGTGCTGTAAATGCGCTCATAACAATAAACATAACAATGCCTAAACTGTATTTCTATACTGTATTGCGGATTTGACTTACCGCAGTGGGGTTCCGGAACATAACCCACGAGGCGGATTTACTGTACCTACTTATTCAAGATTTTTCTTTTTTATTCCCAAATGCACTATAATGGCCATAAATTATTCGCGGCTTTTCGCGGGGCGGCCCAATTTCTGTCCACTGTACTGTAACAGACATTTGTCAGATACTTGTTACACAGACAAACGTAACAGCTAACGTATAACCAAAATGTAAGTAACGTCACCTAGATTCTAGACGCAGCAGACATGTAACGCAAAATGGAACGTGTAACGCAAATCTCGTAAGCAAGCAGTCACTGGAATGGACGCTGCTTGACGTCTCCACAGCACACTCACCTGTACGATCTGAAGAGCTTGTCGCTCTCCTTGAATCCATTATTCAGAAGCATGTTAATGCCTTTCAGTGCCAGCTCGGCGTCGTTGAAAGCCTCCCTTTCGTCGTCTTCCACGGTGGCTTCCGTCGGGGCCGCCATTGAAGTTGGCCAACACCGGGGGGGTGGGCGAGAGTGGCCGCGAGAGGCTGCTTCGAAGGCGGCGGCGAGGCAGAGCTGCACGCGCGCTGTCTGGCGGCTGACTTGACTTCCAGGGGCTCAGCTCAGCTGGAGGTTTGTGTTCCAGTCAGTCACTCACAGTGCAGGAAGTGTGGTGCCTTCGGGTGTCACTGGAATTCTGAGAACTACAGTGACATATGCAGTGATCTCTGTTAACGCTACGTAAAGTAACCGTGATTAAATGACGTCACATCTCAAGAACATCGGAGGATGTACAAAGTAAGATGCGCAAATAGAAATGTACAACAATAAAGGCATATTCAGCTTGTACTTTGATTACTCTTCTAATTACGTGAATGATTTTAAATGTATAATTCGAGTGGGCGTGGTGTTGGTCGGAAGACGTCACTAAAGAAGACGTGCTTGTTTAATGCTATGATTCCCTCCCAACAAATGTGAAATTGCACTGGGGAACACAATTTTTGTTAGGTCTGACAGATATTTTAACCAGGGTTAGAGTTAGGTATTTCTGGGTGCGGAGTCCTAAACTGAGCTCAGTTTTTCACTATTACATCAAGTTTTTGAGTGGTAAGATCCTGGGTTTCTTAAAAAAAATATGACAATTTAAATAAATGTGTATGTATGCAAATAAAACACAGATGGAATAGTTACAAGCTTTGAAAAAAATGCATAAAACAAAATAGATTTTACAATGCTATGTCCATGTCTCCTACTATGCTAGCTTTCTGTTTGCAGATATTGATAGCGCTAGGGCTGCTCGATTATGAAAAAAATATTAATCGCGATTGTTTTGGTAATAATTGAAATCACAATCATTCAAACGATTATTTATTTTTTGCTACAAAAGAAGAACAGGTTTAAACATGTAAAAAATATTAAGACAAAATTCTTTGAAACGCTATAATAATTTAAGTTCGTTTTGGACCCAACAACATTTATTAAATTAATTATTTAAAACAAATTTAAGTGTAAATGTATAAATTCAAGTATGGTTTCCTTGTATAAACAAAAGAGTTAACTTGCGATGCACCTATAAGTAGTAAACTGCTTGGAGTAAAATGCCAATTTTGACAGAATACCAGACATGCTATACATCTATACATTTAGACCTTTGTCTGGAGCCTTTTTTGTTTTGTTTTTAAAGTAATATTTGCATATAGTAAAGAAAGTTAAAGTAATTTGCTTCTGATAAATTATAAATTTAATATGCTGATTGGGTCAAACTAATCTAAATGTTGACTGTTACATACTAGTACGTAATCTATACAATACTTCTAAATTACAGTAGGCCATATATAAACTGCATTACAATATAATGACCAATAATATGTTTGCAAACTGCATTTGAAACAATTTGAAACAAAAATGAACACACAAAAATTTGACTTCATATTATATACTACACAAGAAATTTAACTTAAGTCACAGTTTAGTTTGGTTTCTATTTTTGTGCTGGTTAAAGTAGTGTATATTTGCATAAGATATGTTATTTAAAATAAATCCCTCGTGCCGATTGCGAAGTGGAGTCTGTGCCCTAAACATTTGGAAGCCTTGTCCAGGCAATAGAGTCTGTTATCTTTTTGTGTCTCTCCGATGTTTATGGGTGGGGGTTGCTGCGTACAGTGATTTAGAGATTTGCGTTGCAGACGACGCCAAATCTAACTCGGTGTTTTCTTGCTTAGGTGTACCATAACATCATCGTAAACCAAACGATGGTTGAATAGATTCGTTGTGTTGCCGGTGGATGCAGAGGCAAGTTGCACTTTATACGTCTTTGCTCGCCATCTTCCACGGCAAACCCAAAATGTAACCAAATAAGCGATTTCGACTTGCCTTGCTTGTTTACAAGTCGTTCCTGTGTCGGGTCTTGTGCCATTTTTAGGTCTGTTACCGTTGAGTAGGAGCATGTGCAGTGTGACTTGCGGAGTGCGGGCTGACTGGCTGGCTAGCTAGCTAGCTAGCTTGGAGAGGGCGGTGAGGCGGAGTAACTCGTGTGCGCATGCCTCAAAAACAACTCAAAATTAATATTAATTGTTTTTTTTTATGGTTATGCCAATTTTGTAATCGTGGAGTGTGCTAATCCAATTCGTAATTGAATTTTGATTAATTACACAGCCCTAGATAGCGCTGACCTGTTGGGAGCTGCACACACCTCTCACCACACTGACTACTGACATGCAGTCAATAACCCTTTTAAAACCCGAATATTGGGAGTATTTGGGGTTTTAAACATGCAAAATAACCCGAATATTCCCTTATGCAGATTTGTAAAATTCTGAATATCATGCCTGGGTTACTCGTTTTCCAACCCGAATATGTGCGCAAGTATATACACCGATCTGAATTTCCCGACTTCCCGAGACACTCTGCGCATGCTGAACCGCAAGGAATCTTGGTCTTTGTAGAACAGGAAGCGGAAGAACAAGCAGAGATGATGGATAATTGCATCATGACGTTGTCCGTGCGTTACCGTTTCAATCGGGTTATTTAAATGCGGAGATAAATCAAGCCATGTAAAAAAAAAAAAAAAAAAAATTCTTGAATAAATGGAGCTAAACCTCCAATAGTGGGAGTTTATTTATTTTTTTGGCATGCACAAATTTGTTTGATGTGCTGAGATTTATTGCAAAGTAAACCTGGCTCAAGAAAGGTTGTCTAACACTGTTTGGACTGCTATTAAATACTGATTAACAAAATAAATAAACAAAAGAGATTTCAGAATTAATTTCTGAAGTAATTTAATTGGCGAAGTTAAAAATGGTTTACAAACCAGTGGTCACAAAACAGGAATGCAAGTTTTAATAAAAAAATCCAATCTTGATTAAATTTTCAGTTTTTTTTCTTTTGCATTCAGAGGCAAACACTGTCTGAATCATGCAGCAATGTCTTTTTTGGGGGTATATTGTTCCATTATTAATCTTAAACTCAGGACATGCCATTGTCGGGTGTAAACCACATTGAGAACCACTCGGAAGAATGCATGCAAAAGGAATGCAAAAAAATTGGAAAAACGCAGTCATAAATGTGATTTCTTGGCCTTTGTGGGGACTCAAATGATGCAATAGGGAATCCAACACGCCAAATGGGAGAAGTAGCGAGCACCATCAACTGCAAAGTATTTTTACATAAATGTTTGGGTCCAACCATTTTTCATCTCCAAGCACCAACGCAATATACATACTGCATTTACATATATATATATATATATATTATCAATAATGTTGTTAAAGTGCTCTGTTATTATGTACTGTACACTGCAGCTCCAACTGACTAATCACATATGCACCCCCCCCCCCCCCCCCCCCCCCCCCCCCCCCCCCAAAAAAAGGAGATGCATTGTGGAGCTGGTGCTGTACATTATTTTAAAATAATATTTTAAAATAAATACATCCATACACACACACCTCACAATATATACATTTTGACACACACACACACACCCACACACACACACACACATACTCTGTCCTCTTGGTAACAGATTGCACATGGTTGTTTGGAGGTGGTCCCAAGTTTTGGCCCAAAAAAAAACAAAAAAAACACTGCAGTGATGCACTTCAGCCCGGACATTCCTTGAGGTTTACTGGCCCGACCACTGAGGGCAACCTGGAGAACATAACGGAGTCACCGTTGACCTTCATGTCCTGGATGCAGCCCACAAAGGACGACGTGATAGGCGGCGTCCGCAGCAATGACATCCCTTCTGTGGAGAGTGCAGTCAACGTGAAGTATTTCAATTCGTAACGGGCTTTTTGTGTAACTGCGTGACAGACACCACATGGGTAAAAGCATTGAGACGTGCTGTGTTGGATGCTTCCAACTTCATAGGAACAATTTTGAGGAAAGGACTTCTTTGGAGGCTTTAGTGTATATTTTCTTCTATCTTATTTCCAACTTCACATTTGTCCCAATACTTTTGTCCACATTGTGGAAACACATTGATAAGTAGACAGGCACTGACCAGGAACGCCCCCCACATAAAGTGGATATTTGGTCAGATTGGCGTAAGACGGTGGTCCTATCTTGTATGTGTCCACTGTGTCCACGTGAAGTTGCACAACATTCTTCCTCTTGATGACTGCAAGATTTATATGTAAAGTGATATACACGCATACATGTTTGTAGGGACAAGTATGCTGAAGATGGCATTTTACCAGAAATTTTATGAAACGTTCCATCGCAGAGGGTCATTTTTGGCCGCACAGATGCCATGAACTCCCCATTGCCATTGTTAACTACAGCCACAACCTGTAAAAAAGAAAAAAAAAAAAAAAAAGAATGTCACTGACAATAACAACACGCTCATAGATGTTAAGAACAACAAAGAAAAAAAATATCGTTCAACATGTATAGTATTTCATATTGCTAAGCATAACTACACATGCTGACCAAGGTTATTATAGTTTACAAAAATCAACAAAATCATTCATTGCTTTCAAGGGACAGTTTGTAGACGTATGAAGACGCTAACGTAACGCCAGCCTGTACAATGATGTCGTCATGTTCTCTCAGTAGGCTTTAGTGCATCATTGGAGCATCACAGACGCGTGTTCACATTCTGGGGCATGCTTCCACAGTGTTGGAACATACTGTAAATCAATTGTTCAGTATATAAAGAGTGTATGCTAAGTGAGGTCATGCTAAGGAAAACATTAGCATAATGTCGTGTCCTAACTATAATAGTACTTCTTTGGCATCGGTTTTGACAATAAAATTTAGATTCTAATTGTCGTCATTGTACAGTAGATTGTTTTAAATAGTCGCTACAGCTTGAATTAAATCATTGATGTACATTTCATTTCATTGTCTGTTTTTAGCAAAAGTCAACAAATCATTTGTGCTCACTTGCATTGTATTTTGCCTTTTTTTTTGTTGTAAAAATTTCAACTGGGAAAGTTTTAGCTGATCTAGTTATTGCTTATACATAACTATATTAAAATACTTTACGCACTTGAATTTAATTTGAACTTTAACTAAGTCTTTTCTTTCACTGTTTGTAATAGTCTTAGCTAACTTAGCATTTTTTTAATCTTTTAGTTTATTTGGTTTCATTTTACTTTATATTATTGTCTTATTTGGTTTCATTTTCACTCCATTAGAGTTACACATTGAACTTAATTTGATTCCCTTGTTTTGTTTGAATTTACTGCCTTGTTTTTGTTTCGCTGTTTTTTATCTCCTTACTTTGCCGGCTTTACTTTACTGTCTTACGTTTTATCTTACCCTTTATTACCATTTTATTTTCGGCCGCCCTACTCTGTTGACTTAGTTGTAAATGTATTTTACTGCCTTATTTGGTTTAAATCAACTTTATTAACTGTCTACTCGGATGCTGTATAAATTTGATCACATGGTTTTACGGAGAATATAATGTTAGTTCAGATGACTCCCAAATTGTACTCTTACTGCACTTCTCAATTCAATTCAATTGAGTAAAATGTTGGATGGACTTTGAGTTCATTCCTGTATATCCGTGAAAGCTTTTGTACATTTCAGGACCAAACAGATCTTGGCGTATACTGTACCCAAGCTGTTGATAACCCTAAAATGTTAACATTTCCATGTTTTTTTTGTCATAGTACTCAAACCTGTCTGTCAGTCCTCACCTCTCCTCTGAGCAGGTAAATACTGACATAATGTCCTGTGGTCAGTCCTTGAGTTGAGTTGGTCCGTTGAGTTCCGCTAGAATCGCCAACGTGCAGCAGGAGCCCAGTTGGCGTCCTTGGTCGAACGTTAAACAATAGCTCAAAACTGGATCCCACAGCAAAGGAGTCATCTGGAAGCCAAAAAAAGGAGTCATTATTTGATACTATTGAATAATTGACTGAGATTATTTGTTTTAAGTCATTTTGGTTGGATTATTTATGTAAATAGAATATGTGTAAAACCAGAATTCTATGGACTTGACTTGAGATTTACTACAGCTCAGAGTGCGCCTAATGTTGTGACTATATCATGAACTATTACACAGGACTTATTAGTGAGTTCTCACTGATGACGACGTGCGCTCCATTCCCCGAGAAGTAGGCCCCCCTCTGAGTGTGGCCCTCAAAACAGGGGCCGGCCCCGTGGTTTGTGGATGGATTCAGCATGGCCGCTCCGTTCATTTTAAAATGGCGCACACAGCCGGACACGGTTTGCTTTGGGAGGTTCTTGGACTACGAGTGACAAAAAAGGTACAAATCAAAAACAGAGTATAACACTCTAAATATGTGCTCTTTATGTTGTTCTATACCTTTAACTCTTTGTGGAGGTAGTCCGGGGCACTGCCCAAGAACACAGGCGGCATGAAGTGCTTCATGGAGGCCACATCATCCGCACTCAGCTGACCGTCCTGCGCTCGTATCCCGTCCACCACCAGGTGGAATTTCTTCTTCTCCAAACTGAACATCACCTGCAGGAGGTACACCAGAGCGTGAGGCACATACACCTGAGACTCATTGTGCAGTGGAGTGTCAGGTGTGTCATGAGTAACAACAAAGCTAATCTGAGTGTACTCACTGAATGCCACTTTCCATCGTTGTACTTCTCCCTGTTGAAGATCTCATTGTATTTGCCAACAGACAGTCTGATTCTCCCTTTGGACACGTACAGAGCCAAGTGAGAGTTCCCACCTCTCGTCGCAGCGAAGAACAACAAGCCCTCTGGGGATCGAGTCCGGATGTCCAGAGAGAAATGCGGTCTTGGAGGGAAAGAATAATCTACAGTGAGTGAACTGTCTCACGCGCCGCTATGATGTGTCTCAAGAATGAAAATATGAAAACGAGTTTGACGCCGCCGGTCTCACTGTGAAGGGACTCACCTGGGCTGCAGCACCTGCAGCGGCAGGCTGTAGCTCAAGCGGCTCACGGGGCCCCCCATGTGATACGCGTCTGGCACCAGGCCCGGCAGCGTGCACGGAGACGCACTCTCGTTCGTCACGCGCAGCGCGACCTCCTTAAACACAAGCGGAAAGACTCAAATCAAAGCTGGCTCTTTGGAAAAACGGGTTTCCTGTCAACCTTGTCGCCGCGGCCTCCTGGGATGTCCTAAATACTAAATACAGTACGACCGTCGCGGGGTCAACTTATAGATTGTATTAGATATTTTCATTCATCAAATATTTATATTGTGTGTGTTAACAGGTGATCTACCACGGCACTCTACCATTTTGTAACATAATTCATTTGAAATGTGCTGTGTGCTAAACTCAAGTCTAGGGCCTCATGTGTACCAACGGGCCCTGGAATGACGGTTAAATATATATATTTTGATCATATTTTAAGTCATACAAAATGGATGGAGTAATGAACAGATTATATATATATATATATATATATATATATATATATATATATATATATATATATATATATATATATATATATATATACATATATATTAAAAAAAATAAAAAATAAAATAAAAATATATATATATATATATATATATATATATATATATTTTTTTTTTTTTTTTTTTTTTTCGGGCAAATTGAATTAAATGTAATTTTTTTTCTTAACGTTATATTCTGTATGGATTTGCGCAAAGCAAATGATGCGACCAGATCAACAGAACATAATATTTCAGTCTTAAAGAGCTCAGGGGATGTGTGTTTTTGTTATTTACGGTAGCAGCTCGTGTTTCACACCACTTGGATCTGCGATGTTAATCCACCATTACGGATCATATCTGTCAAGTTTATGCAGTTCAAGCCATGTGGGTCGGGAAGACACACTATGATTGCATATCTTTATCCAGCATTGGTTTCAAAAGCGTTTATAAGCAAAGTATCTGAACATTACTAACAAGGCTGTTATATATTGTCACTTAATCAAAAGTAAATGATTCTAAATATATATTTTTCAAAACGCATAATGCAGACATATGGGGGTCTTGCCTGTCCGCCAGACATACAAATAAAAAATGCGTTATGGTCACATGGACCTGGCATGAGGGTGACGATGAGTTATGATTCTGTTCATCCATCCATCCATGTTCTATACCCCAATTCTGTCATCACTGAGAGGAAAATGAAGCCATGCTACCTGCACAAGTCAGGCAAGTGAACCACTACACTATCAATGACTCGAGTTAATATCCAAACTATGCTTATAATCAAAATGGTGGGTGATGTGCATGGATGGAGTGCTTGTGTGTTACTGTTAACATGGAAGAAAGAGACAATGAGATGATTTCAGTCAGGCTTGTTATTTATGAGTGCCGTTTAAGCATAGAAACATCGGAAAAGATCAAACATGGCGTTGAATATTTATTATATTTTGAATTAGTTCTGATGGTCCATAGGCTCATGCAACGCGTTGCTTTTATTGAAGCGTGCGGTACAATGTTAGGGTTAGACTCTTGACGGCAGGTCTTTAGGCTCCTCCTTCTCCGTCATCTCTGGAAATGAGGCAGCGGAATAAAGTCAGTCAAACACATCAAGTCACACGTTTCAACAGCAGTGAGCAGCAGGGACGGGGCCCAATAGAACAGGAATTTTGCTCATTGTGTGGAAGTCAATGGCAACGATGCTGGTTGGTGTTCAGGAGGTGATGTTGTGTGCTGCCTAAAATGGCTGCCAGAGAAATCAGTACGGGAAGAACTAAAACAAGAAAATATTAAATACAGACAAAGAGCACACTCACACAGGAGCTGTTGTCATCCATGTCACTCACATGCACAATTGGCTGATTTTGGGAGGAATATATCCTCCGGTATGGATGAAAAGCTCAACTAGTTACTGTTTTTTCTAGATCAGGCAATTGTTTTGGTGTTTTCTGGTGGTTTCTTGGTTTTAATTTCAATCCCTAATGAGCACAATGCACTTTTTTTTAAAACTGTCATTACCAAATTGCATGTTGCTGAACCGATAACTGAGCTGAATTTGAGCATTTTTCCCCTCTTCCAATTTAATCCAGCAAAGGCCTCTCTGAACTAATATCCCTATATCCCTAACAATTGTAAATGTTCAACATATTCGAGATTTACGATTTTCACAGTTACGTCTGCAAAGTCACAAACTCTGTGAATTGGTATTTGTGTCCGGTAAAGTGGAAATGCATGTTGACGCAGCGCAAGAGCAACACTCACCTTCTTGGGGAAACGATTGATCATCTGTTGGACAGGACGTTCGGGGGTGCACACGTTCAGCAGGACGTCTCCGGACGACTTGAAGTCAGTGAAGTCCTCAGGCTTGTACTGACGGCTGGGCCTGCGAGCGGAAATCAATTAACATGCCGTTAAAAACACGCGACAGCACACAGCGGACGCGGCTCGCCGACGACAATCACCGTCCGGTGTAGAGGTTGGAGATACAGCCTTTGAATTTGTCGCGTCCCAAAATCACCGAGCCCCCCGAGTCCGGCACGGTGACGCTTCCACTCTGCTCCACTCTGCCGCTGTCGTCGTCATCAATGAGTACCGCCGTCCTGTCGGGAGCAATCATATATATATATATATATATATATATATATATATATATATATATATATATATATATATATATATATATATATATATATATATATATATATATATACATCGTGTCGCGATGTATCGTGATAATTTTTATGCCGATACCAAGTATCGATACGTTGATGAAGTATCGATACTTTTGATACCTTAAGTTATGTTTTGCACATTCTATAACATACTTATGGAACATTTTAGGTCCTTAAAGTTGCTATATATATTTTTCTTCTTTTTTTTTCCAGATAGTGCTCTTTTTTTTCCCCATTCTAAGCATGTAGCAAAATTTCACACCTTTTACTTTGTCGCTGTAATTATCATGCCCATGAATTGTCAAATATTCATATTTGCCCTTGCTTTTTGTCAACATTTTCTACAATGATATGATTTATTCGTTTGTATTTTCACAATAGACTTTACCAAATTGCCATGGATTAACGTGCATTTCATACCTGCCAGGTTTTCTGACTACAGTCAAATAATGCCAGTGGCCATCGTTGTATTTGTTGTTGGAAATCCACATCATGTTGTTAAAATACACAATCACATTGCCATTTTCTAAGGCCAGATGAATCCCGTTAGCCTGGATGAACAAAAGGAGTAAAACAAAAAATTGTGCAAGTCCGATTTGAAGGAAAAGCAATGTCATGGTTCAGGTTTCAGGAACTGACCGCTTTTTTCGACTGCAGTAGGATCCCGTCATTGTCGGTGCTCATGAAGCCCAGCGAGACCGAGACGTCGCCGGCCAGGCTGAAGTCCGACAGGGCCGCCGACAGGGAGCTTCCCGGGCTGAACTCGGCTTTCCGAGAGGTCTGCACAATGAGACATGAGCACACTCAAGCGCGCATAATTCATAAAACACAATATTAACCCCAATGGCATCTAAAGGTCATTTGCACTATGCAATTATTATTATTTCAATTATATTTACATAGTTTCTTTTTCTCATTAAAAGCATGCAGCAAAAAGGAAGTTAACTCAGTAAACCAAGGATCTCCTGTACTGTCTTTCAATTTTGTATTTTTACATTAATCCACCAGATGGGGCAGTTTTCCCCATTCAAAGCATAACGCAATATTTGAAATTTTTGACCTTTTTTGTATTTTGTAATTATCGAGCACATTAAATAATTGGTTCATGTATTTTTTTTGCAAATAAAGTCAAAAGGATTAGTAAAACAAACAACTGCTCATATACATTTAACATGTTTAGATTCCGTTTTTTAATAATTGGTTAATAAACAACCGACCTAACGATTCAAAATAGCGTTAAAATAGGAATGCATTATCTTTTTATTAAAATATTTTTTACGTAATTTACATGTATGAGTGTTTTTTACTTCTATCATCTTAACACAATATTAAAAAATATTAGAATATACAATTTAACATGCTTTTATTTATTTGACAAAATAATTAGCTAATGAATAAGAATTAAATGAATAAAACAGGATAAATTACATTGGTCACTGGTTTTCATAATATTATAATAACAATAATATATTTGTAATATTGAAGAATTAAGGGTTAGATTCAGGAACAAGTGGTATTTTTTTCAAAAGGGGTCAAATGGGGTCAACATTAAAAAATATCTCCGAAACCTGATGAGCCAGAAAAAAAAAAAAAAAAAAAAAAAAAAATCAGCATACGTTTCCAGACACACAAAACCATCAGTGATCAAAATTTGCTGCTGGCCAATGTTACTGTATTATCAAATTGAACCATTTTACATATTTGACATACCCATATTATATTAATAACTATTGTATTCAATTTTATGTATTTTTATTGTCTTTTTTTTTACCTCAACTACAAATGACCAAGCCGATCTATCGATCTTAAAAATGAAATGTGGTCTTTGAGGCTTCAGTCAAAGTGCGTGGAATCGTGACATACCAGGGAATCTTTGGGACAACCTTTGCTGATGCCCACTTTCTCATCGATGAATTTAAAGTTTCCGCCTAGCTTCACGTTGTTCATGCAGCCTTTGAAGGCTTGTATGGTGATGTTGTGCCTGTCAGCAGAGAACGCAGTTAGTATGACGCTAAGCTCTCTTTACATGAAGCAAGAAGCTGGAATCTGATGTGCATACTTTTCCCTCATTTCTAGGGGTGCACCGCCAATATAGTACTCCTTAAAGTCAGCGCTGGTGAACTTGGCTTGGGCCGTGGCCACCTTTTTAGCGGCTATATGGACTGTAAACTTCCCCTGGTTGCTTAAAATGATGAGCACGTCCACCCAGTCGCGTTTCTGGGGGAAAAAAAAGAAAAAAGAATGTGACTATTATAATGAATGTCATCAACTCGCTATGCTTTGACTTACCGGGAATATTTTCAAGTTATTTGTGGCTGGTTCTTGCAGCAAGTTGCTACGCAGGTGCACGACACCCTTCTCCATTGTTACAGTGAAGTAATTGTCCTTTGAGGGGAAGAGAGGAGAAGGTTAAGGGCCGTTACATAACTGAGGGACATTTTATGTTACCCCCATGAAAATTCAAATAACACAGGTCAACACGTTTTTTTTTAATTAGAGATGCAAGTAATCTTTTCTTGATTATCTGTTCCCATTAATTCCAAATCCGCCCTCGTTTTTTTCCAAGCATATTAGGATTTCGTAATAATATAATAATAATAATTATAATACTAATATAACAATAATATAAAACGTAAAAGTCATACATTTAGTAATATTTATGAATTAAGCAACAGTTGGATTTTTTTCTTCGGAAACACAAAGGGACACATAAAACCATATCTGATTAAAATGAGCTGTTAACCTGTGCACAAAAGACACGTTATTACTTTTTTTTTTTTTTTTTAAGAAAAAAAAGCCCAAAAAAATGTAAAAGAAATGGTCAATTTTCCTAAAATGTTGTCTTTTAATTCTGTAATGTCCCTTGCACGATTGCAAAAGGGCAAACATTTTGCGATGTTATCAAGAAGAACTTACCGCGCTATCAATGTACAAAAGCAGCCCATTTTCTGCATGCGTCATGATGGACATGCCGATGAGGACTGATCCTCTCGTGTCGATATTCATGCGGCCATATCCAGAGCCCTCGAAATAAAAGCCCGATGGAGATACATACCTGTGTGCAAGAGAGCAATCAGAATTTTGAATCATATTTTTTTAAATTGGAGATTAAAAGTGGTGGGGGGGGGGGGGGAATTTTCATCTTTTTTTTAGGCGGTGGCATTTTCCAATATGTGTGTGTTTAAATACATTAAAATGTATTGGAAATGTCCTTGGATGAACCAAGGTTGTTATGTCAAGCATAATATAAAATAGTCTTATTGAAGTCTTAGAATAGTATGCAATTGAGAGCATTAAAATGCCCCTTCAAAATTAACGTTAAGACTACATTTTTATTGTATGTACGTGCTACTATGGCTAGTGGCTAATTTCTTTTTCCGCAATGCTAAATATTTAAAAAATGCTTTTACAGTCACATTTTTACAATGGTGACAATGGAGCCGATTTTTTTCCATATAAATTCCAAATACAAAATAAAATAAAAATTTTAAAAAATGTAGTTTCTATATCACTGGTGTCGGGGGGAATCATTCTACCTCCAAAATCATCAATTTTCAGGAGACCCCCAAGATGCATGTTCGTTCAAACATTAATTTTCAACAAATGTGCAAATGTGTAGAAAATATGTTAAATTTGCAAATAATACAGCATAACAATATATAACAATTATATATCATAATTCTATATTCTCCATCTCACGGGATAAATGAATGATGAAGGATGTGTCAACAACTGTGGCCGGAAGTTGCACACAAACCGGGACCAACCTCTTGCATGGAGTCTCGACATTGATGTTGTCTTTGTGCAGGAAATTATACAAGCTGACAACCTTGTCGTTAAGATAGGCCATCTCGATGCAGCCTTTGTACATGGGGTAGTTGAGAGGCGTCGGCGGCTGGGGAGGAGCCACAGATGGATTGAGAAAACCAAAAGCGTTTTAGTTCACCCCGTGTTGGGATAGTGGCATCATTGTTTGCTGTTGCCGTGATCTCACAGTGAAGTTGGATGGATAGCCTCCCACGTAGAAAACCAAATCGTCTGGAGTGAGGTCCAGAAGGTTTTTGAGTTCGTCTCCTCGGTTGTCGCTGACAATCGGAATCCCGGGAGTGTCGGATGTGAAGTCTTTGGTGAGGATCAACTTTGCATCTTGATAAATTCTAAATGACAACAAGCACAGAACGAAGCATGGTTTGAGATCAAAAAGAAAAAGATGTCGGTGTGAACATAGTTTCTGAATCAATTCTGCAAACAGAAGTGGACGTGCTTTGCTGTGATTCCCGCCACCTCTCAATGTCCGTCCGTTCCCAGCGTTGTGTGGCAGCAGATGTTGCTATGGAATCAGTATTCTAAAGCGCCATTGGATTGGGTGCTAAAAAGAAATTATTTCAGGACAAACAGTACCTCGATAATATTAACATTTTGAGTGAGTTGTTTTTTGTGAAGAAAATGTAAAAAAATAAATTGCATGTTGCTTTCTCATTCAGCAGTTTTGTGCCATCCTTGAATGGTAATTTTTATGTTAGAGCACTGGGAGGGGGATAAGAATACAGTATGTGGTTATTTTGCTGTTTGCTTCAATGCCTTTGTTGTTAGGTTAGGATAGTGGATCTTTTATACATCCATGTAAAAATGTATTTTCAAAAATTAAATATATTAAAAGCATTTTGTACGGATTTTGTCCATATTTAAAATAGCATTTTTGTCCTACATCTGGTGGGAGTGTGTGTCCTATGCGGCTCCCCAGTAGCATTTAAGTTGCTCATCCCTGACCTAGAGTATCCTAAGCAAAACCATTTTTCTATTTTTTTGTTTTACTGGACACTGTTATAAAAACATTCAATTCCAGCGGCCGTGCAAACGATTGAGTCGCCACTGTTGGCGGCCACACGACCTCTCCACCGTACCTTTGCAGGTTGACTTTATCAAACTTGGCCGGCTCAGATGGAGACGTGGTGATGGCGTCGGTTTTCATCACATGCTCGATTCCGTTCAGCTTGTAGACGCCGTACAGCACGTTGTTCCTCAGGACCATGCCGATGTAGCTCTTGGAGGGCTAGAGAAGACCTTTCGTTAATCATTTTAATTCATCCACCGGGAATCCCCGCCCCTTATACACACATCCTTGTTGCCGAGGTACATCACAAACATGTCGCCTTTGTCTGCGGCCTGCTTGCGTCGGCGTCTTCCATCGCCCCTGCCCTCGGGCCTCTGCAGTGACAGCGACAAGTCTGTGAAGGCCTTCAGCTCCTCCAGGTTCTTGGGCGGATGCAACTGCACGTGGCTGTTGCCTGTGAACTTCATCGGGATGGGAATCTGGGGGGGATGCACGGACAAATGTTAGCTAACAGCAACTTAGAGCGATCAATTGCCATTGACGGCCGATGCCGTTTTGCTTACAGCTGGCTCCACTGCTTACTAAAAGCACAAATACTTCTCTTCTTCGATTCCAAATGTTTTTTTTTTAACTTAGGTTTATTCCTGATGTATTTGAATGGGAATGTGTTTGTCGAGATTGGTACATGCATGCATTTTTTTTTTTCCTGAAACCAAAATAAACAATGACTTCTCAGCCATGTTGTTTACTTGCTCTGGTGTGAAAGTAACAATTTTGATTGACATTGACTGTCAGAATATATATATATATATATGTATATATATTTTTTTTAGCAGGCCGATATTTTTAAAGAGTTTCAGATCAATTATGGGTTTGTTCTTCATAAATAAATTGCGGCACAGTATCACGGGACCTAAGGTTGCTGTGTTGTGAAAACGGCAGGAAAGTGACAGGCGTCCATGTTTTAGTAGCTCCGCGACAGTGCATAAAGTTTGCAAAGAGAGTGAAGTCACCCTGTTGGCTGCGTCGCGCGCTTTGTCAATGAGCTCCTTGAGTTTCTTGACGCTGTCGGTGATGTTTTTCAGCGGCTTAAACTGCGAGGTCAAGGTCTCCACCTCCGTGATCCTGTCGCTCAGTGTCGGGATGGTTTTCAACAAGTTCTTCACTGCAAACGGTTGACAAAATGGCATTTGTACAAATATGACAAGGACAATTGTCGTCTTCTGTCTTTTCACCTGTTTTGTCCACGTCGTCCAATACGCCGCCAAGGTTGGAATCCCCGGGGGTGATGTTGATCTTTTCCATTTCCTTCCTGATGGCCTCCAGCTTGTCCATGGTGTCGCTGGCCGAGTCGTTAGCGGAAGCGGCCTTCGTCTTGGCTTCGTCGATCATACCTGCAATGTCATCTGAAGGGGGGAAAGCGAGCAAAACGCTGGAGGTTCCTACAGACTCAATCGTCACAGCGGCAGCTCGCAACGGACGTCGCTACCTCTTTTAATGTCGTTCAGCTGCCTTTGCGCATCCAGAAGGTCAGCCTCAAGATCATTCTTTTTCCGCTCTGCGTTATTCAGGCGCCTATTTATGTCCGGAATTTCATTGACAGCATCTGGGAAAAGAAGGAGAAAGAAGAAAAAAAGAAGTGAGCAGAGCTGGGCATATCGCCTTATATGTGACGGACTGCTCCGCCTGTCCGCCTATGACGGATGCCCATTTTGTCTGCGATGAACGATAAACGGGAAACTTAAAAAAAAAAAAGTGTCTGAATAATCCGAAGCCCATTTTTTTTCTGTCTTTCTGTCTTACCCCGGCTGTAGATGGAAGGCGATAAACGGACCGCACATTTTTCGTAGAATGCGCAGCTCTGTAAATGTGTGTGTACTTTTTTCATTATTGAGCAAAAGTGAAAAGAACAGGTGATTACCTTCCAGGACACTCTGTGCTTCTTGTGCATTCTGCACCAGTTCTGCACCATTTTCATTCTGGTCTTTTGCTCTTTCCGCCAGTTTTTGTTTTTTTACATTCTAAAAGCAAACATTCATGATACATATTTATCAATATATTGTGACATGTAATTTGTGCATCATTCATTTTTCCCCACTTTTAATTGGCAATCAAAAAAAGAACAAGTAACTTTTTTGCTATTTAATCTAACCCCCCCTCCCAAAAAAATTGAAAAAGAATGATTGATCATTCATCATTTAATTTTTGGCTTACAAAATTGCTGCAGCTAACACATCTTCACCAATTCGTTATCGCTACCAAACTTTCTGGTCACTTTGCCCTGTGGCCTGTTTTCCATTTTGTGTTTTATTAAAAGAGAAACAAAATAAACAAGTGACTTTTGGGGGATTTTTGGTCACCGTTTGAAAATGGAAAAAAAACAATGATAGATTATTCAGAAACTTACGTTCAAGGCTTTGTCGGCAGCTTCTTTGGCTTGGTTAGCGGCGGCCTCGGCGGCTTTAACGGCGGCAGTGATGTTCTTATAGGCATTGATGGCGTCATTGGCGTTGCGTACCTCGGGGCGTTCACTCGCAGACTTCACGGCACTGCAAAGACGGAACAGCTTGAGTGCCATGTAGTTGTAAAAGTACAGCTACAACCACAAACCTCTACTGTACCCCTGTGACAGTATAATTTGAACCAAGCATGATTACATCTACCATGGAGACTGTGCTTTCATCGCCATTTGTTTGCCATTTAGACGGTTGATGCAAGGAAATTTAAAAAAAAAATGTTGCGGTGCAATTTAGTGCAGATTTGCCTTTACATAAATCAAATATAAATAATGATTTATTTTGTGGTAAATGAAACAAATAAATTGCACAATAATAAATAAATACAATTTAAAAAAATAATTGATTACCTAATAAAAAAATAAATAAATACCTTAGTTAAAATACAATGTAAAATCTCTGTATAATTGACGGCCTTTAAAAAGGCATTGAAAAAATAAAAAGGGACTTTTTTTTTTAACCCCAAAATTTCTTGAAAGACAATTGCATTTTCCACAAAAAAAAAAAATATACTGAAAAAAAATGGCAAAAGTTGAATCTGTGGGTGCCAAATCACGATCATTTTTTGCTTTAAAATATAATTAGAATAAGTCAACTAATTAGTTAATTTAAAATAAATAAATATTTAAATTAAAATACTGTACATAAATAACTTAAATGGGTACATAAAAGTACATGAATTTAAAAAACAAAAATATAATGAGCCCAGTCGACTTATTAATATTTAAGGGTTTATCTAATTATTTTTTTCATATTTTTCTTTTCTATTTTTTTTTATTTTATTTTTTTGGGTTTTTCCTTTCCAATGTCTAGGTTTGGGGCTGTCCAATATTAGGGTTGAGTGCTAAGAGGCAAATGTACTTCAGATTAAGCAAGTGTACCCAATAGGGCTGTCCCAATAGTGACAATATCGCAAAATTAAAATTGCCACGATACATCGTCGTCATCAAGTCACGATTTTAATAGCAGCAAATCTGTTTAAAAGCCCAAGTTGTTTTCCATTTGTGCAGTTCCAGCACCCACTGGTGGTGAGTTTATTAGTGCAGTACTAATTAGGAATTAGTACTAATTTTAAATACTCATTTTAATTAGTACCAATTAGTACTACGTTTAAGACCCACGCCAATCGCCACCTTAAGGGCAACACACATTTGAGTTCCTCAAAACAGAATATTGTGATGTTTTTTTTTTTTTTATGCGCTGTTTTTTACAATATCGTGAGCTTTTCCACATCATCATAAGCTTTTTTATATATCGCCAACCTCCCACAATATTGTGATATTATTGCATCGTGACATTTGTATATCGCGACATCCCATGTACCCAACATAATGTCCTGTGAGTGACTCATTGTCATGAACCTACTCCTCCAGTTCCTTCGACAGCTTCTTGAGATTGTTGGCGTGGTCCTCCGCAGCCTCCACGACGTTCTCCTTGGCTGCCACTTTGGAGATCTCGTTGACTTTCTTGGTCAAGTCGGCCTTGCCGCCATCCAGCTCAGCGGCCAACTTTTCGTACGCCTGCCGAGGGCAAAGGCAATTTGGGCAAACGATATTTACAGCATTCCAGTGACCTCACCTCAGCAACAATAAAGAGACACAGCGATCTTTGTCTGCGGGGGCTGCGTGTTAGGACCTGACAGCTATCTCGCTTACATCGCGTCGTTTATCATAAGCTGGCAATAATATTCTCAAATTCTTCATGCGTTTTTAGTCCTCAGGGTGTACTCAGAGTTCAATAAGAGTTTCATATTCATGTATGTGGAGGTTGCACAATCTCCAGGCTAGAGTGCAGTACCAGCAAATTGTAGCTTTTTTTCTTCCTTTGGAATCAAAAGCCAGATTATCAGACATCATGAAAAGACTATCCTGAGTGATTATCCACTGTTGTTGGGTGAGTTGAGAGTGATTATTACGATGTATTATTTCTGAATGCGCTGTGGCACCATGCTGCCTCTCATAGGTCAATGTTGGTACTACAACAGACATATGGACTAGAACGCCCAGAAGGTGGTCATTTGACTGCTTGTGCTTTACATTTGACGATGTCACCTGCTATTTTGGCAGGGAATGGCTAATTTACAAATTAAAGTCATCTACTTGTAGCGCCAGCAGAGTTGTTTTTCAAATATCACCCGGATTTGTCGTTCAATCGTTGTTGCAAAAATAGGTGTAAAAACCCCTGGGCATTCTAGTTTAAGGGAAGGAGACTCGCGATCGTTGATTGAGATTCGGTTATGTCGAGATGTGCTGTGTTGCTACGCAAGATACTACACGAGCAGTATAAACACACATGCCGATTTTTTTCCTCATCATGTAAGAGTGGAATTCTCTTACAATTTAAAAATCAGCTACGATTGTCAAAATTGTCAACGCACTTTACACGCACCGTTTTGTTGTTGGAAAGCCCTTTGACTAAATCTTGGATTTTTTTCAGCTCATTTGTCGCAATCGTCACTTGGTCCTTGACAGTCTTGCGCTCCTTCTTTAGGTTATTGATGCGATCCTGTGGGGAAAATGCGAGGAATTGTCACTGGTCAAAACATTAGGTACACCTAAAAGAGCTTTTCTGAAGAAATGAATTGGTTCCCATCAGATCGGTATTAATCACAATGCATGAAATCAAGTAATGTGTCCCGATTCTGCGGTTCTACTGATTATTGTCGACTGCGTTTAGTTTACCTGCAGCTCCGGTACAGCTTGGGCGTTGAGTCCATTCTGGGCTTTGGCTTTCTTCACCAGGTCCGTGGCGTCCTTCAGAGACTTGTCCAGCTCCTTCAATTTGCCTTCGTAGTCCTTCAGTTGCTCTTTCAAATGTGCTGCTGAGTCCTCGTTCTGATCCAACTGCTTACTCACGTTGCTCTTGATGTGCTCCAGGACTGGATAAGGGAGTAAAATATAGTCCCGTAGTTTAGACTTAATTAACTCATTCACTGCCATTGACGGATTTACTTGTCTTTTCACAGTCGAGCCATTCAATCCCAGCAATTTATTTTTCTATTTTTTTGGGGGTAAAAGAGTGTCTGAAAATGTCTGGCAGTGAATGACAAAACTCAAATTTGCGCTCACATGAGATTGTTGTGGAGGAATCTGAGGGCACTCAGATGACACATATATACAGATTAATTTAGGATGTTTTTTGGTCCATAAAAATCTTACATGTTGTGTATGATGATATCATATATTAGTGCTGTCAAGCGATTACATTTTTTTAGCTATTTAATCGCAAGATTTTCCATAATCGATCGAGATTAATCAAATTTTTCAACTACAATTTTTTACGAAGCTTGGAACCCATATTTACTTGAATAAAATCTTGGAATTAAGGTTGATTAAAAAAAAAATCACATTTAGATTCAAAGACTCTAATAGCTTTCTTTGATTCTTGAATACGATTCTTTTCCTGTAAAATACAACAGTTGAGCGATACACCAAAGACGTACAACTAATATGGTATTTGAATTCGGCTGTGTGCAAAGTGTGCAAATTATTTGGGATTTCTCCAATGAGCCATCCAGCAACTATTTAACGTAAAACCACGTAAAAGTCCGTCTTTGCGACAGTGACTCTTCTCTAAGTTTGGCTGCACAGTGAGCAGAGGTCAGCTGCTACAGGAAGTAAATAAAACTGAGTTAACTGAGTTCATTTTTCTTTGTGCGTTATGAAATTTAAATGAATCTCCATAGTATGCCCTTGTGATTTGAAACCCTACGAACGTGCTATACATATCAAACGCACTCACCACACTTATATCTGTCATCAGATCAGATCTCATTTGTTATGCGTATTGTAGGGTGTCTTTATATTGTGTTTTCTTTGATCCTTTTAGCTAAACATCCCAGATGACAGTTGTTATTAATCAACTCATTAATGGACACAAATGCGGAAGCCTTGGATGGGGTCGACTGCCCGAGTGTTAAAGGCGTGTACATAACATTATCGTACGTTTCCTGGCGTCGTCTCTTTCCTTGTCAGCAGCGGTCTTCTGGGGCGTGAAGTTCCTGTTCTCCATCTCCTTCACCATGCGCTGGGCCTCCTCCAGCATCTTGGCCGCGCTCTCACTAGTCAGCGTCCCCCCGCTGGAGCCCGCGTCTTTCAGCTGGTCCAGCAGACCTGGAAGCATGAAGCAAACGAATGACGACACTTCCACGATGAATGAACGTCTCACAAGCTTTACCTTGGATTTTCTTGAGCATGCTTTGAATCTCGAGGGCCATATCCTGAGCCCTCTTGTGGGTTTTTTCAACCCCTAGAACTGCTTTGTCAGCGCCCGCAACTGTCTTGTCAGCCTGAATGTCAATGGAAATCGCAGATTTTTACACACAATACAGAAAATGGACGGATTTAATCAAAATATTTTTTATGACCTTGTCTTGAAGAGAGGCAATGTCATCAGAAAGATTCAACATGTCGTCTTCCAGCTGCTTGACCCTGGAACTTTGGCCATTGACAGAAATACTGAATTTGTTCACTAGATCCTGCAAAAACAAACAAAAAAAATAGAGATGCGTATGTAATTTTTTGAAATAATAAAAAAAAATTTGTGTACAAAATAATAACCCAATAAATGGAAAAAAACAATGATAAAGTAATCCATCCATCAATTATCATATCCGTGATTATCAAAATAATCAAAAAGACCCATTTAGTTAAACCACACCAAGTACGTGTACAAGTACAAGTAAATATGCAAGTACTAGACTCTTGCCCTGTCTCACCTCTGACATTTGGATTTTGGCCTGTTTTACTGCCACTTCTCCTCTCTCCTCCCCTCAAAATATGAGTTAAAAATAAAAAAAGTAAAAAATAAATAATAAAACGACATATTTTTTAAGGTGGCACGGTGGTCGACTGGTTAGCACGTCCGCCTCACAGTTCAGAGGTCGTGGGTTCGATCCCGGCTCCGGCCTCCCTGTGTGGAGTTTGCATGTTCTCCCCGTGCCTGCGTGGGTTTTCTCCGGGTACTCTGGTTTCCTCCCACATTCCAAAAACATGCATGGTAAGTTGATTGGACTCTCTAGGTGTGATTGTGAGTGCGGATGTTTGTCTCTGTGTGCCCTGCGATTGGCTGGCAACCAATTCGGGGTGTCCCCCGCCTACTGCCCGAAGACAGCTGGGATAGGCTCCAGCACGCCCCTTGTGAGGAGAAGCGGTATCGATATTGGATGGATGGATATTTTTTAAGTAACATTAACTTCAGATTTCCGCGAAATACACTGTCTATCAAGAAAATGAGTATGTTTTCCATGTCTCTAAACCAAATTGAGGCACAGTGCGGAACAAAATGCATTGTGATTACTTATCAGTGATCCCATCTGGAATGTTTGCATAAGCACACCCATCCCAGCATTTGGCACGCAAGCATGACTGTCAACGCGTGCATATGTGTGTGCCGCATATGTACATAGAATGAAGAGAAGTATGTACATTGCACTTGCAGCTACGCATGAGGCACCGGGATATGTTAAATGCGTCTCGACTTGTCAACCGGAATCCCGCAACTTAAAAGTAAAACATCTCCAGTGGAGTTACTCGGACTTTTTTCCCTGTTACCTTGGTGTCCGATAAGGTTTGCTCCAGCTTCCTGAGCCTGTCCTGGGAGGAGGCGCTGGCGGAGGCGTTGTCCAGTTGAATTTTGATCCGCACCAGCACGACATCCAACTTCTCTAAATCTTGTAGTAAAGTCTGGGCGCAGTTATCACACTCTGAAAATCAAGAGAACGTTTAAAGTAGGCATTAGGGAAACCCTAAAAACTCTTGAATGTTTATTCACCTAGGCAGCGGTCATCTGTGTTTGTGTCCCCGGGTTCCAGTGTGCTCTTGCAAACTGCAGGGATTGAAAAAAAAAAATGATATCAATAAATATATAGAGAAGACTAGGAGCAGGAATTCCTTTAAAATCTTTATTATTGGGATTATTTGTCTGTATTTTAACATCCTGGTAAATGGCACTATGTATCTGTCATTTAAAGCGGAAGTCAACCCAAACAAATTTTTTTCTAGAATATGTTCTATGCAAGCCCACTAGTTGAAACGCGGCATTCTGATCAATTTTGCGTTTGTGGAATGTAAGTTAAGCAGCAAAATGCACTCGTTTTCAGCCATCTCTGGGGGCGGCCATTTTGTCTTCTGTCGACTAAAAATGACATCACAACTTCTCACAATGACCAATCGTGGCTGACCTGTTTTATAAATCTGAGCCGTGATTGGTCGTTGTGAGCAGTTGTGATGTCATTTTCAGTCGACAGAAGACAAAATGGCCGCCCCAGAGATGGCTAAAAACGAGTGGATTAACACTTATCCCACAAATGCAATATTTATCAGAATGCCCTGTTTCAACTAATAGGCTTGCATAGAACATATTCTTGAAAAAAATATATCTGCGTTGACTTCCCCTTTAACACAATGGACACTGGTAACTAGTCTTGTGTGTCTCTTCTTTTTGCATGTTTTGGTGCAAGCGATCGATTAGCGAAATGAATTAATATTAATATTATCAAATATTTATTGAGCAATAGTATGTGCCTCCGTGTGCTGACGCCGACTCTGGAGCCAGCCCCGTCAGCGGCGCTTCATTCAACACTACCTGGACCCATAAGTTGCCCGGTGTCCATGTTTCATTCGTAGAAAGCAGACAGATCATTCGAAAATGTGAGGGACCACGTCACGACGTGGCAGGCCGGGAGCAAGCATATTGGCATTTTCTCAAATGGATTATTTTGGCTATATAAAGTAAATAAAAGCGCTTTGATGGTGCCACACGATTTTTCGCATTCAACGTAATATATAAGCAACATAAATACGTATACTCAGTGAACATGAATTGTTGTATTATATTATTAGATGGACGATGTAACCTCCAGTCCTGGGATCACAGGTGTTGCCATTTCCGTTACAATTACAAGGGCGGCAGCTTCCCCCTGGAACCACCGGGTCACCATAGAAACCGGCAGCGCACCTGTCGGAAGTAGGAATGAATAAGGTGGAATCAGTTCAACGGTACAAATCTATTCCAGTGGAAAATAAATGCTACCGTATTGCGGATTTTCAACCGCTGGTGGCTCTCACCAAATGAGGGTTTCACTTACTTTTCGCATTTGTCTCCGGCGTATCCTGTTCTGCAAATACACTGGAAGTCTCCGTAGATCTCTCTGCAAGCGACTGCAAAGCTAGAAATGTAACGAGTGTGTTATGTAACAACAGAAAATCTGGTTAGGTGCAGCTTCTTTGTTTTTGTTTTTTCTTAACTCACCTGTTTGTGGCCGTACTGAAAGGGCAAGGGCACGCCCGGCACGTCCTCTGAGCCGCGTTACCATAGTAACCTTCCCTGCAGTATTCACATCTGTCTCCAGCTGTGTTGTACTGGCAATTCTGAGGCAAACAAAGAGGACAAAATTGGACTTTCAGGCATGCACTTTGCAAGGCTAACCTTAGTGGACCATCAAGTCTTTTCTTCCCAAAGCGGGCACACACACACGGCGGGGGGGGTTAAAAGGAGTGACGCCCCCCCCCCCCACACCAAGAACGTATTCGATGTTGGTTTGACTTGCGCAGCGTTGCAAGGGCGGCGCACACGCGGCAACGCAGGCCCGGTCTTGCATGACGATAACATAATGGAGATGGTTGAAATGTTCAAATGTGCTCAGGCTCATCCTCCCTTCAAGGAGAATAATGACAAGGAGAAAACCACCATGCCATAGGAAATATTTGTGGTAATTAAAAAAAAAAAAAAAAATGGGAAAGACACAAGATGGCGAGGTGGCAACACTATATTCAAACTTGTATCCATTTTCTATTTATTTCTCTTTTTTTGGGTCATATTTATTTTCTGCCTGCGTGTGTTTAGAATTGACAAAGCCAATTTGCATAAAACTGAAGATGATGAAGGTGGCAAACCAGCAATTTTGTTGCATTCTCTAGTTGAGCCAAGGCCGTTATTTTACAGTAGAAAAATGTCACGGCACAACACCATACAAAAATGTCAAGAGTGATATGAATATCGCAATTTTAAATCGCTCATTCCAAATATTAAAAGCAGCTAATATTTTTTGAAAGAGTTTAATAAGGGCAAATATAATAAACGATTGGGCTTGAGGAATGTTAAGCCCTAAGGTACCATATGTCATTTACCGACTCTGCATTCATTACTATAAAACTCATCATATGCTGTGTAAACGTATGACCTTTTTAAAATAGCTTGTGATTGGAGCATTAAATGTAATCGAGTATTTGAGTACTGTGAGTGTAGCTCACCAGACACCTGCCGGTCCAGTCCTCGCATTCGTCTGCCAGACCGTTACAATTACAGCGCACGCAACGGCCCAGGTATGGCCCGCTGGCATCTCGAAAGTATCCAGGGGCGCATTTCTACAAAAGAAATGAAAAAAAAAGACAAAAAGTTGATTGTAGTAAAGCCAACTTGAGACTTTGAATTCAGCCAATATATTTCTTATCCCACATTTCCATGGGAGAAATGTAAAACCTCTTGTATGGCGATGCCTGTCAGAGGGCTGAACTTGAGGAAACATTAACTGACATGAGCGCAGCCTTTGCCCTTTTCCCAGATAGACAAACACACCTTAAGAGCCACCATTTACCTCAAACGGACTAAAGGCCGAGTCGTCATTGACAGAAGGGAAGCGGACCACTTGACCCCCGTCGCCCCGCTGCTCGTTTAGCCTCGGATACTCTAGCCACTGGTCCGCCTGCTGTCTTAACCCCCATCTTCCTTCATGTCTGCCGCGTCGGGGTCGAGACACCCCTCCCTGACTGGGCCTGCTGCCGGCCCAGCACAGCACGATCAGAGATCCCCACAGCACAATCCTGAGCAGAACCCCTCCGGGGCGCCGGTGTCGGGCCATCGAGCTATCTGGCATTCCTGATGTTTAGTCCGATCGAAAGAACGCTCCACTTTCCCCTGCTTGTGCCTCTTAAACGCACACACACACTGACACACACTGACAATGAGGACACGCCCCATCTCCAACTGAGTAAGGGCACTGACTGTACAGAGGCGCACAAGCACGCACATGCAGGTGGTAACGTGCGCTCTCATTCCTTTTTCAGTCCCCTCTCTCATTTACGTACACACACAAACAAACTGCACGCACGCTAATAACAGCGAGCATTTTGATTCAGATCCACTGCGGGATATGGTCAGGTGTGCTGCAGGAAATAATCCAATTTGTTATATATATATATATATATATATATATATATATATATATATATATATATATATATATATATATATATATATATATATATATAATAGATACAGTATGTTGTATGTTAGGGCTGTGCAATTAATCGAAATTCAATTACAATTACGATCATTACACTGAACGATTACAAAAATTGGCATAATCGTAAAAAAAATGGTTATTAATATGCATTTATATCCAACAAACTGTTTACACACAAGGAAATCATTCTTGAATTTATACATTTGCACCTTTGTTTATTCTATAATAACTAATTTCATAAAGGTTGTTTCGAACTTACATAATTTTCGTGTTTCAAAGAAATGTATGTCTTTCTATTTTTTTTTATTTTAAACATTTTCCTGCTTTGCACGAAAAAAATAAATGATCGTTTGAATAATCGTGATTTCAATTATTACCGAAATAATCGTGATTCATATTTTTTTCATAAGCGAGCATCCCTATTGTATGTTAGATTATTTGTTCATATATACGCAAAAGCATTAAATGCTAGAACAGGGGTCTTCAATCCTGTTCCTTGAGGCCTGCTGTCCTGACTGTTTTCCATCCCTCCCTGATGCAACACACCTGATCCAAATGATCAGGATCATTATCCAGCTTCTGCAGGGCACCAGGTAGCCCGGGAGGACCACATGAGTAGCCCACGGGCCTGTTCTAAAAAGGGCTCACCGGCGATGGGACATTGTGATTTTCTAGGAATGTTGTAGAAGTGATCATTTGAAAATGTAAACATGGAAAAAAATAAAGATGTGCTATTTCAAGTCAGATGTGTGTGTGTCAAACTGGTAGCCCTTGGCATTCATCAATGGCCAAGAAGCAGCTCTCAGTTTCAAAAAGGTCGGTGACCCCTGCTCTAGTCCATCACACTTTTCACGAACACACTTTATCGCAAAAATGGCATTTATTGTGTCCTGGTTGGCCATTTCCCAAAAAAGTTTTTTCGATGCGACAAATCGGTTGTGGACGTGGGATGAGGGCGTGTGTAAGTGTGTATGTTACCCTGTACGTGTGTGTGGATTTTACAATTGTGTCAGACACCCTCAGACAGTAGAGTCACACCTGAATCACACTCTGCAAGCAAACACACACACACACACACATGCTTGTGGGTGTGTCTGCTGGACTATCAGACTCACGCACACACACCCTTGAATTGTAGGGGATCGAGTGCATACACAATCAAACACAGTCAGGTTTATGAGTAACAGTGAGGTCAGGTGAGGTTTCCCCACCTGAAGACTCAACTTCCTCTAAATTGACCAAATTAACTCATTCACTGCCATTGACGAATTCACTTGGCTTATCACAGTCCAGCCGTTCAATCCCAGGAAATGATTTATATTTCTTTCAAATATTTTTCAAAGGTTAGAGTAAAAGAATGTCTGAAAATGTCTGGCAGTAAACGAGTTAAACGTTACTTCATGCGCAATTTCCAACTCATTCATCCATTTGCTCTACTGCTTATTACGGACTTCACAAGCCAATTACAGGGTACACAGAGACAAACGCCACACAGGGAGGGCGGAGCCAGGATTCAAACCCAGGACTTCTGGACTGTGAAGCAGACGTGCTAAGCGCTATCTCACTGTGCCGCCGTTATATGCAGAACTGGGAAACAAACACAAAACCTCAACAAAGATCCCCACAGACAAGATGGAATGCATGTCTAAAAAACAGACTTAAAGCACAAAGACACTTTTTTTTCCCTTAACAACGGAATGCCGGTAGCGCCTCTTATGAGTTGTAGCCATGGCAGTGATCCCGGCTTTATAATGGCTAATATTATGTCTGCGTGATTGTGCATTTCATCCCGTCCTAGCCTGAGGCTACGTCGTTTTGGCCGACTGGTTATTTTCCAGCAGCACATTCCGCCCAAGTCTCCTCAGCTGATGACTCCGGGCCCCGGGGCAAAAGGGTGCAATGTTTAGTTCGGGCGTGTCGGGACAACCTTACAAGAACGAAGAGGAGGTCCCGCTCCTCCAAGATGACACAACGCTATTTCACTCAACACCTGAGAAGGTGATCCTCCCCGTTCTATTTCAGTGGTGCAAATTGAGGACGTTTGGAAGCGGGCACAGATGTCATGCGTTGCAACGCATTGCAGTGGAACTGCACGAGATAAAAATGATAAGGCTTAAAAGTCGAAGGAAAAAAACTCAAAGATCAAATGGCGGTCATGACCTCAGCGTAGGAGGCAATAGTCATCTAACTCTTGGAATATCTGAGCATTATGTTTTTTCTTTGGCTTTTTTGCAACACTTGTTTCAACAGATGAAGACGGACAAAAGGTTACAGACTTGAAGGGAAATCAACCCAAACATTCAAGGATATGTTCCTAGCAGGTCCACTAGTTGAAACACGGCATTTTGATTGATATTGTGTTTGTGGAATATGAGTTAAGCAGCAAAATCCACCCCTTCTTCTTTTTAGCCATCTCAGGAGGCGGCCATTTTGTCACTTCTGTCAACTGAAAATGACATCACAACTGCTCAGGGCTCAGGTAACAACCAATCACGGCTCAGCTTCAGAAAACAGGTCAGCCGTGATTGGTCGTTACCTGAGCCCTGAGCAGTTGTCCAATCACGGCTGACCTGTTTTCTGAATTTGAGCCATGATTGGTCATTTTAAGCAGTTATGATGTCATTTTCAGTCGACAGAAGTGACAAAATGGCCGCCGCCAGAGAGGGCTAAAAACGGGTGGATTAACTTATTACGCAAACGTAATATTTATCAGAATGCCTTGTTTCAACTAGACGCCTTGCATAGAACATATTCTTGAAAAAAAATAGGTTTGGGTTGACTTCCTATTTAAGTGAGGGACACACATGCCAATAATTGGGCAAAATTTCTGCATTTTCCACCTTCAAGTCAGTGATTATAATGTAAAAGATTGAAAAGAATACACTATGATTATAATTTCCCTTCCCATCCTTACAAAATAAAGAAGACAAGCTTCCTGTTGTGTCGATATATTTGACTCACCTCGCAGGAGTCTCCGGCAAACTGAGGTGGGCAGGAGCAGACCTCCACAGTGTTCCCGGGACCCCCGGTCCCCGTATCGGTGGCTTCCTCCAAGCCCACTTGGCCCAGACTAAGTCGCTGGCTCTGCGTAAAGTACAAGGCTCGGATCCTCAGACGCGCCAGGCCCGCAAGGACCATCATCAGCTCTTCTCTAGTCACGGGCCTGTTGGTAGCGGCATGGCGCCAGTTTCCCTGTGGACAGGGACATTGCTGAATCAATAAGCAGGATCCGGAATTAAACACGATTTGATGACACGTTTCCAATTTAAAAAAGGAATCATTTTAACTCATTCACTGACCGACATTTTCAGACCCTCTTTTACCCCAACATTTGAAAAAAATTGAAAAACATATAAATAAGTACCTTGGATTGAATGTAAATTCGTCAATGGCAGTGAATGAGTTAAATGGGTAAAGTATCAAGCAAAGCATGTGCCTATTCGACTACTAAGGTTGGAAAATAAATATTTTGAAGTTTGTGCAACCAAAACCTATGAATTTAAAACTAGCCTGACAAGCTTGGGGTGTTTTGAAACAAAATATTCCGCTGTTTTGTATTGTTTACCTCAACAAGCTGGACTCTGCCTTGATACAGTCTGTCTGGCAACTGGCCTTGAGGGGCTAAATGGACCAGCGTCAGGTCCTTACTCTAGAGCGGAAACATGGAAATGTATGTCAACTATATCATTAATTACAACAACGACAACAATAATGAAGGCTAAAATGGAACTTGACATACAATCAGTAAGACATCAGGTGTTCTGTCTATCAGAATCATTCCCTCAGTGGGAATACCAAAGGATTTGGCCTGGTAGGTGAGGAAACCACCATAAGACGACACCTAGGGGGAGAAAAAAAAATCACATACACAACATTAAATAAGATATAGGAATCACTGATGACTAGCTCATTAAAGAAAATGTCCAACATACAGTATTTTACTTCAGTAATTCTTCTTTCTTGTTTAAAAGTACGTACTAAAAAAAAAAAATGACGAAAAGTGACGGCAACCTTGGAAATAAATCAGCGTGCGAGCTGCAGGAAATTAGTTTTATTATTGATATAACATGAGTGCACTGAGTGCAGCCTTGGACGCACCCTGTCTCCTTGGTATGAGGCCGGTGCCACCCAGTGCAGAGCTTGAATGGAAGGAGGAAGCTCCTGGACATCCGACACCACGGTGTTACTGGCCACGTTCAACACGGACGGAACCTCTCGGCGGTCGGAGCTTTCCAACCTCCAGCCGCGCATGTCCACAAACTAACAATAGAAAACACGGAGAAGCGTGTGGGACGATGAATGACGGAATAACTGTCATTGGGTGTTCACGTTAGCTGCTAATGTTCACCTGCTCGTCATCATCTAGTGGATGAGGTTACGCAACAGCAGACAGACTACAGGAGGATAAGCGGTATAGATAATGGACGGATGAATCTTTGAACCAAAAGTGGCATTTAGAGGGGTCAAAGTGCTTCATGAAGCTTCATTTGGCCATCACTACTTCCAAATCTGCAATCTCAACATTATCAAATGCAGCGTCTACCTTCCCTCTGCGTTTTCTGGAGCTGTGACACTCGTCAGTGGCTCCAAAACAGAAGCAGCCTGTGCATCCGTTCGCGTTGGATGGGTCGAAGTAGAAGGAGCCGTCCCGACAGGCGTCGCACCTGACGCCGGCTACATTTTTCTACAGACATGTGGCGGGAAAAAGAGAGGGTAAAGCAAGCGATAAGCAATATAGCATGCTCTATAGCAGTGATTCCCACATTGAAATGCCATTTATTCATTCAACTCCCATCCCCAAAACAACATTTTTTAAAAATGACTTTTTAATAAAGGAAAGTAGCACTATATTGTATTGAAAAGAATAAAACAAAATAAAAGACAATGTGGAGAAATAGACAGGTGTATAAAGTGGAATCATCGTACGTAATGTAGTATTTATGTGTTGGCTATCTATAGTATATATGTATAATTTTTGTGACTAGCTTGTTTGTTGATATGCTGTGACATTTTTCTGATGTAAAATATGCCTTGGCATCATCTTCAATATTGTATCATCACAAGTAGCTATACGGAATGAGTCACCCGAGAGTTTAATCAGAGAAATTAGTAAATTCATGTCGCTAATTATTTGTTTTATTGGAAATTTGATGGCAAATACGTAAACATTGAAGTGTTTTGTGCTTCTTTGTGAGCAGTGAAAAGCAGTTATTGCAGGCAAACAAAATGACAAACAGACAAAGGAGACGAAACATTTAGCGTATTCGGTGTACCTTGCAGAGACACTTCCCCGTGTCGGGGTGACACACGTCGGGCGTGACTCCCCCTTGCTCGCAGTCGCAAGGGACGCAGTCGGGAAAGCGGTAATAACCTGCGGCGCATCGATCACACTTGCGTCCGCCAATCCTGGGCTTGCAGCTACATTCCATTGCGCACAAACACACACATACGCACACGCTGTAAAAAACAAAACTTGTATTTTGGGGGACATAAAACAGTAATTTAAGTTGGAACAGCTTTCAAATAAATAAAAAATATCTAAGGCAACAATGTTAGTTAGCACAACAAAGCAAGCTGAAATGTTTTTACTTGTATCTTTAAGATGGGGGACAATACAAGTTCTGTTCCGTAAACCTTTTCTTTGTTGTGAAATGTGGGAAAGTCAATTTTCTAATTTTCACAACCGCAAAGCTTAAAATATTTTGTTGAATTGTCCAATTCAAAATGTTCGACACTTTTTGTTGCCATGATATTTTCAACCAACTTTTTTTTAATTAATTTTTTTACAGTGCCCACATAAGGTCAGGTATTAGCAAAGAGAAGAACATCTAAAAAGCATTCTGAAAACACAGACCTCAGCCAAAGCTTCAACATTTGTCACCTCTGGAATCACACAACTGTGTCATATTCCCGGCTAAATGTTTATTTCGTTTGAATTAACAACGGCCTACAATAGCTCAACATCAAACTATAATGTAAGACCAGAAATGCACGTCCAGAAATAACCATAGACAAGGTAGCCTACCAGTCTTCCTCCACTTGTTTATGACACTGTATATCCTGACATGAACCATGTAAATTAATAAACCAAACAATACAATAATTGCCACGTGCTACAATAATAGTGTGTCACCCAGCAAAGCATCAGTTTGCGTTCACCTGCACTGTCCGGTGACACGGTGGCAGCCGGGCCCAGCGTTGGCTCGCAGGCCGTTCCTGGAGCAGTCGCAGCCCTCGCAACCCAGGAGTGGATGATAACTGAATGTCTGGTTCTGACACACGTCGCAGGCCGGCCTGACGGTCTGAGGCGGGCACAAGCAACGGCCCGTCACCTCGTCGCATAGCCGGCGGCCGCACTCGCACGCTGCGGAGGAAGACAATTATGGTTCTTGTATAGCATATTATACAGTGACTTCGATGTTCATTAAAACATTTTCGAGATGCCAAATTTAGAGTTGAATGCCTTCAGTGTTGTACAAAGCTGTGTGGCAACATGCCAGTAACATCCATGCTAATTTCCATTACTATGAAGTTTTACATCATATGCTAGCATTATGCTAGCAGACTTTTGCTGGATGAAACCATATACTTGGGTTTTTGTTCTCTTGTGTTTTGTATCTTAGTTTTACTGAAAGCTTCAACTAAGACTGACAAACCGCTTTATTTTCCTTTTATTTAAAGGAAGAATGCCATCGAGAAAGTGAGAACAAGTGCTACAAAATACTTTGAAACATAATTTTCAATAAGTTTAACGCCTCGATTCGGTCTAAGTCCTGCGCAGAGTCCAGTTAGACACATTTTTGGCGTATGACTGCATTTTAGTATGTTTAAATGTGTCTATATGTGTTACACTTGAATAACAGTTTGATCACAATAAAAGCCAGTGGATGTAAAGCGCAATTTGAGTTTGACTCACGTCTGCAGTAGGGGAAGCCATAGTACCCCGTGGCACACTTTGTACACCTCCGACCGATGACGTGAGGCCTACAGGGACATTGTCCTCCGGCTGGGTCACATACAGATCCAGTGGACCCAGACTGGTCACAATCGCAAGGCAGAGCGCCATTGTTGTAAAACGCCACCAGAGAACGGGATGAGTCTTTGCAGAATTGGGAAGATGTTCTGGGGCTGAGGAAACACGAAAGCAAGACTGAAGCCCCTGAATCCATTTGATAGAAATTAAAGTGGTGGAATTTTATGTTAAATTTCAATTTCTGCCAAATCTGATCTAAATTTATGTCAGGGTAGTATGGCTCAAACTCACCTGTAGCTGTTATCAGGATTTGCAGTATAACATGGATGGATTTATGTTAAAAACAACATTTTGATCATTTCTTTTTTTTTTCTTGTTATATCATTATTGGACAAAAATTACTGAACATTTTATGGGACTATCCTGGGAAGAACATCAGTAAGAAAACAAGGTTTGTATCAAAAACTACAGATAGAAGCAGATTTTTATCATCAGAGGGCCCAAGGGGGCACTAGTTAGTTGGATATACATCTGCTTTTCTGTAGGGCCTCCAGTATAGGCTTGTTGTTAAAGCTGCTGTTTTAGCTCATTTAACTACTGAGAAGTAAATTCATATCCAAACCAAACGAAGAAAAAAACAAAAACATCAAGTACACAATTTGCTATAAGCAAGGAGACTTCAGGATAGAAAACAACATTTCAAATCCTTCAAGGTGCCATTTCAAGGGGATTGAAAATAAACACCTACTCAATAAAGAAGCCTTCTCCACGGCACTGCTGGATGAAAAGTGCTGACTTATCCAGAGGCTTCTCTCTCAAGAGTTCTGGGGTGTAACGACTCTCAGGAACCAGCAGTAAATGATCCTATACAGAACAGTGGAAAGAAAAAAAAAACATGCCACAAAAAAGAGGCAAGTCACTTCAATCATAAACTATAATAACTAACGATAACAAGCGCTATTAAAAAAAGTGTACGAATAAACCACCGACCAGAATGAGAGTCTTGCGAGCAGGAACAATCACAGAGATGCTTGGCAGCTGCCCAGATTGCCGGGTAAAGTCGAGGATGGTGCGCCCGTCGGCGACCAGCACGTCTCTGCAGCCTGACACCGAAGGGCAGAACGACGCATTTATGGAACCTGCGAGAAAACCACAGGCTACATTTCAGGAACTGACGAGAAGATGACAACAGAATCTTTTGATATTATAGTAAACAGAAATTTCGGTTTCCCAAATAAACATTTCAGTGGCAGCTTAATGCACCCTTCCAGTTGTAGCCAGCATCCACTCGGACTTCCACAGGAAAAGAAACATGCTCCGGCTGGCGATAATGCACGACAAGCGCATATCTGCCAGGGAGGGGCACCTTGGGGGTGAAGCTTATCTCTGTCTGGAGGGACGGAAGGATGATGCCTTTAAACATGATAGATGTGACCCAGTCAAGGGGACAAGGTGGCATTCTCTTGATACCTGAGGGTATTTCAGTAGGATCTTGTCACCGTGAGGGGATGAGTCGGACTGTCGTCTCTGCCGCCAGTCTGCGTTGCCTTCTTGTTGGCGGACAGCATTCAGCTTTCCGTCGCGGGCCGCGTGCAAAATCCAGCCCGGCGAAGGCTTGTCCAAGTGGCTCGGAACACAGTGCTGACTAGAAATATAAAATGTGACGCCTCGCTGAATACGGTGACATAAAGATTGCGATTGAGATTTTTCAAATGGAAAATGGCTGCCAAGGCAGGTTAAATTCCTATAGTTGTAATGTTACAAGAAAAATGGAATCGAGTCCAAACTTTACATTAAAAAATAATCTTTGAAAAAATGTAGGTTTGAAAATTTTAACAAAATGACTTCTTGCACTTAATGTTGCTTTCTTGTTCAGCAGTTTTGTGCCATCCTTGAATGGAATCTTTATGCATGAGAACCTTTTACACTTAAAAAAAAAATTACAGGATGGAGTGATATTGTTGTTTGCTTCAAACCCTTTGATAGTGTATATTTTATACACGCATTGGAAAATGTATTATCAAAAATGAAATATATTGATAGCAAATATTTTATAGGTATGCACGTATTTTGTCCATATTTAAAATAGCATTCCTGTCATACATCTGGTTCGGAAGTGAGTGGTCCTATGAGGCCCCCCAGCAGCACTGATGATAAATTGTGGCCCCCTCCAGCTTTTAAGTTGCCCATCCCTGCACTAGAGGGTGCGCACGTACCACGAGTGGTACTCGAACCATGCTAACATGGAAGAGTCCCGAGAAATTAATGAACGTGAAAGAGAATTTGACTTTAGCTATGGGTAAAATCGTCAAGACGGATGCCACCGCACCTGGAAAGCAGATGTTCTCTTTATCCTCTTATTCCACGACAACAGCAGAAAAAAAAAACGAGTCCAACAGCATGACATCTTAATTAAGTCTCATTTTGGCAATTTAAGGCAGCATGTAGAGGTAAACATTTTAGGATGCATTACCTGTCTCCAGTGAAGCGACCGTGAGTGGAGACGCAAAGTACCTTGGCCTCAACATACTCCATGGAGAACTCCTTAGCAGGAACTGCGTACACTTTGTGCTACACACAAACACGTTGTCGGCTCAGCATCTTCAGAAACCGAGATGGTTGACCTGCAAAAATGCATCTCACCAGCAGGAAGGAAGCGGTGGACGTCTGCAGGAGAAGTTCCGTCCTGCGAGCGAGCTGCAGCACGGCCACCTGATTGCCGCTGTCCACCAACACGCTCCGACACAAAAAGCTGCACAGTTGGCCAAAAAAAAAAAAAATGTTTGGTGTTATTTTGACACGGCTATGATGAGGCGAGATGAAACCTTTGCTCACATTTGATTTTTAAAATGGGCAGAACAACCGTGGTATTAATTGATGGGGTTAAATAAACAAATGTGGAAATGTGGATCTAAAATATGTAAACTTGTTCATTTTAATAATAAAATGAGACTTTATTTTATTCGTCATTTTAATTGGATTATTTACAATGAATTGAACTATAATTAATTACGTAGGTACTTGATACAATTTCAAAAAATAATATATCAAATTTTATTTATTTATTTTTTTTCCAATTTCATAATGTACAAGTAATTTCTTAATGTGATAAATCAATACATAATAAAAAATACACTAACCAATGTGGACAGTGGACAGTCAGAGTCAGGAATCGAACCACAGCCAACTGAGCCACAATCACCCAGAGTTTTTTTTTTAGATACATTTTAACGTTTAATTAAATAAATGAAAGAAGTCATATGTATGTAATACAGCTTTCATTTTTTAAAATTTTATTATTTACAACAAATACATTGATATTGAATAAAATAAATGATTGTTTCAAAAGTATGTGTAACTTTTACATATTATTTAACCAGTTTGAAATGAAAAAACAGCCAAATGGGACGTAGCAGGCTATATGTGGCCATACTGGCCTACAACGTCGTTTTCAGGCCTCACCTGTAGTCACATCTGTAAACGTTGGCTCGGGCTCGCATCTGTCCCCCATGCTGGACACCCACCAGGATGTTGACATTCTGGACACTGTCCACCTGGCTGGCGTACTCCAGGATGAGAGCGTGAGGACCAGGATGAGCCACGCGCAGACTGAGCTGCAGCTGAGACTGGAGGACACACAAAGAGGAACACATGACTTGTTAAAAAACACATTAGAAGCATTAAGGGGACATATGGACGCATTCGATTAGTTGTTAAGTCCACACAACGCATAACACATTACCAGCATCACTGCCTAGGACCTGTTGTAAATTGCAAAAGAATGTACCATTCATAAAGTGGATTAAACACAAAAATCAATGATAAAACAGCGGCTATAAAGGCAGTAGTCTGTCACCTGTGTGCCGTGCAGGGAGGCCATGTCGGGGTGATCCGGGGTAGGCCGACGCACTAGTGCCTGCCTCCTCTTGCGGCCCCTCCGGCTCGAGAGGCTTCCCTGCGATCCCAAAGCCGAGCCGTACGCATCCATGGCCACGTGCTTGAACAGCAGACAGCTGGGAGACACAACGGGAGGTTGAATAAAAACAAAAAAGGTTGGGTGCCTTGTGTGAATTTATTCTACTTTTTATTCCTTTGTGCCGTGGACACATATGTGCAGGGCTCTGTGATCTCTTCGTGCAACAGCGGCGCCTCGTAGTAATCCTGAGGCAGCAAGACCAAATAGTCCTGAGGAGCAAGAGACATTTTGTCATTGTCGCAAAACATTTGGAAATGACACTACGGACCAAAAAGTATTGCGACATTAAGTACGTCTTCACGAGAGCCACATTTGATTATTTTTTATTTATTATTATTTTATTTATGCTAAAACTTGACGTGCATCTCTGATGTAAAAAAAATATAGTAAACGTGTTGACCAGCGTTTTTATTAGTACTAGTAGTAGTAATTTTAATTGTAATTTTAATATTTCAGAACTTAATTAATTTTTAATATTAATAAATAGTTCTATTTTCCAGACCAATTACTGAATATTTGTAACTAAATAAAGAACAAATGTAAAGCATGAATTAACCACTTGAAATAAATAAAAACAATGTTAAATGTACAGTTTATATAAAACTGGTTATTTTTCTAATAGTTTTACAATAAATAAATAAAGAAATTATTTTAATTAACACACATTAATAACAAAAACACATATTACAGGACTAAAAATAATGTTATTGATGTTGACAATAAAAATGAGCAGTGGGCTGGATTAAAGAACGGAAGGCCCAATGTAGGCAATGACAAGACTTGTGTGTCTATGGCGCCACACAGTGGTCAACTTTTCTTCTCTTTTGGGCAACTCACCAGGAGAACCCCAGGCGCTTTGATGCGGATGATCCAGTTGCCAGGCGTCAACGCGAAGGGCTCAGCAAAGCCGTCGCCGGGCACAGTGAGGAACGATGGTTGCGGACTATCAGGGAAAACCACTTCCTTACTCTGCTCTGACGCTACAGGTGCACAAATGTGGCATTTGATGAGACACTTGTGTGAATGTCAATGTCTTTTCATCAGTGATTCTCAACTAGTGAGTCGGGACCCAAAATTGGGTTCGGACCAACTCTGCACGCATGGGACATGAATTGTAATTTTGTGGGTTGATTCTAAAATTAGGGACATTTTGTTATTTGATTTTACTGTATTTTATTCATATGTATTTATTCATACACAAAAATTACAGCTTGATTCCTTGGTTAAGTAATAATGTGCTCTAAAATGAGCATTGAACATGCCATTATGTGCATTTGACTTTAAAAATATATTTTATTTCACAACTACTGAATTTACTCTGCATGGTTCAAATGACAATTCCGATTTGTTTTTTTTGCTCTGCCAATGCGAGTGCATCGTAAAGGCGCAGATTGCATTGACCCCGTCAATGTTGCTGAACTACAGCTGAAGGATAGACATTTAATAACTCATTCAGTGCCAGACATTTTCAGACCCTTTTTTACCCCATCATTTGAAAAATATTGAAAAATTGTTATATATAAATTCCTGGGAGTGAATGGCTGGACTGTGAAAAGACAAATAAATATGTCCTTGGCAGTGAATGAGTTAAATAAATATTGATTGATTAACTCATTCAATCCCAAAGACATATTTCTATGCCAAGACATATAAATAAAAAACGGCTGGCATATTTCTATGCCAAGACATATAAATATGTCCTTGGCACTGAATGAGTTAAATATGGTCTAAATTAAGAAAGGGCAGCCGAGTACCGATACCAAGCATCGGTATTCGGCCAATACTAGCCTTATTTCAAGGTATCAAGTACTCGAAGGATGCCAATACCAGCCACCGATACTTATAGCAAAAATAATAATAATAATAATCATCTGACATTGAGTAAGTCTTCTTTGCCTGTGATTGGTGCTACACTGCGGCCGTTTGACACCTCAGAGAATCATCAAGGTCTTTGTTCACAATTACATGTCAATGTCTTAATTGAAATGTTACGTATCAGTATAAACAAGGTTGATTTGAGTTGAGAACCTGTGATTTGGATTTGCAAAGGTGACTCGGGCTGCTTTAATGGTACAAGCGTCACTCTTCATAGGTTGACTTACCTGCATGGCCTCTGTTATTAGCCGCCTTGACGCTACCACTCACACCGGCACGGCTCGGGTTAGTGAATCGCAGCACCACACGGAATAAGTTGCGCCTGGCATCTTTCGGCTCAACATGCACTATAACTCGAACTTCACTCTGCATGGGGAGGACGACAGCGACAAACAACTGGCTGGGTGAGACATTAGATGCACTTGGCGGTGGGTTTAGGAGGCAAAGCAGTTGCGCAATCACACGAGGGTTAATCGCCACACGGCAAGCACGGGAGAGGAAAGAGGCAGCCAAGCGCCGCCCTCTACTTACAGTCACAGCACGGCTGCGAGCCGCCTTCATCCGCCACTGTGACCCTTGCTCTTAATCGCGTGGCCCTTCCCTTATATCGCGGGGTGGCGTAGCGCATTACAATTTGGAAAGTAGCAGGAAAGCCAAGGGGAAGGGTGAGGATCACCTCTGGCTGGAAAGAAACAGCTCAAGAAATTGCTGCAGAAGAAGGGATCAGAAACTACAAAAAGATTCTCAGTGGTTTATTGCACTATTGTACTCACAAAAGGTGAGATTTGGGGCGGGAATGGAATTTCAAAATGAAACCAAAATGTGCTCTGTATACCCTTTTCGAGTGAACTTATTTGACCTTCTCTAACGTTTTTCAGGCCCATGTCCAACTGTTCAAAGTTGCAGTACGTTTTGCACAAGGTGAAATTCTGTTTGTTTTAGTCCTTCTTCTATGCCTTTCTGTGACTCCTCCAGTCTATCCGATCGCTGTTGCAAACTGCCGATAGCACTCAGTGACTCTCTAAGCTGAGTGGCCACTACTGTCTACATGAGCTGCTGCTGATCAATTGAATATTATCGCCTTGGTCTCAAAAGGTCAGCAGCATGTTTAAATACAAAATCGAATTATCCGAATGAATTTTGCAGTCCGGCTCCTTGTTAGACGATAGCAAATTGTGCAAAGGGGACCATTCAAAAGTTTAAAGAAGGTCATAATCATTCCTACTGTAACGACTACAGTGTTTTAGGAAGAAGTAGCTGATAGAAAGCATCACAGAGAAGAGAAGGCGCGGGAATCATAGAGTAAGAGGAGGAAGTGGTAAGGGCATTTATTATGGAGAAGGCATTTAATTGTACAAAGGCATGTTTATGATAACACACCATTACATGTAATGATATCTTTTTCGCAAACCATAATGACATACAAGTATTGCTTTGTCGCTATCTCGTGGCATCTTGATGCCAAGGCTCCATGCTGAAGCGAGTTGAGGAGCTTGATTTGGACAAAAGTAGTGCTTTACCACCCTCCTACAGCAACTTTAAGCCTTTCGGGGCAGTGTCAATCACTCATGGATTTTCACTATTTGTCGTATGTGAAAACACTGTAAAGTATTTGCTTGGTAAAGCTGGTATTGTTATACTACAGACAAAGAATACGATAACAGTACTGTACAATCATTTATTGATCAGTCTTATCGGTTCTCAAATGGACAGTTCAAGTGCATGCTCACCTGTGCTGGGGACAGCTCAGCATAACCTCTCCAGCTGAACTCGGGGAACTCTTGGGGGTCGTATCCAAAACGCACAGGCCTGGCGTTTGGTGCGGTGCCCTCCTCCACCTCAAACTTGAACTGATGCAAGCTGGGGAAATAATAGCCTGGGGCTGGCCTGAGAGGGAACACAGTTTGTTGAAACAAAACTCATGTGCAACCTCCGCAATGTGCTAGCCCATCGACATGTTTGTAAAAGTCCTACCGTGTGCACATCCGGTCGTCTATGTTACTACGGCAACGGCACTGGCCAGACGTGGCGTCACAAGCCGCGCCGATGGCGCCGCCTACATCGCATTCACAACCTGCGCAGGATTCAAAATTATCCGAACGATTTTTCATCAAGGAGAATGAGTATGGTACCGAGGACTCACCTTGGCAGCCGAAATAATTCTTTTTCTGCAACAGGAAGTAGCCGTGGTTGCAGGAGTCGCACGTGCGCCCGCCTACACGAGGCTTGCAGTGGCACTGCCCGTTTCTCTACACAGGTGCAAAACGATCGGCAAGGCGGTTTTATTTCCATGGCACGTTTTAGACACAAGGCAATTCATTGCTTTGCACAAGACAAAATTCAAAAGTAAAAGAGAGTCATTTAAACGAAACCTAAATTCTAACACTCAAATTCAAACAAACAATAAATCATAGAATGAATGAATGTTGCGACTCAAATTACCTGCGCACACTCTCCAACACCACTCAGCGTCCCTTTGACATCACACCTGCACACTGGAATGAAATACCAAAAAAAAAAAGAAAAAAAAAAAAAGAGGAGGAAGGTTATGAGCTGAATAGACTCTGATTGCAGGATATCGTCACTTTGATGGGGGAGGAGCAAGAGCACAAAAGCTCACCGGGAGCTTTAAAGTCAACCGAGTGAAATCAAAACATCCCCATAAATGTTCAGCCTCAAGCAATCAGAGGCATTCTTCGGATATTAAAAACGTTTTTTTTCTGTCTCGTTGTAGAGGTCACATTCTTGCTACAGAGCGGATCGGTAACACTGTGAAAGGTATCCAAGAAAAACATGAAGCCCAGACCCTTTTTTTTCATATTAAACACATTTGACCATTACACCATTCTGGCAATGGAGTGCAATGTGTTTTCAAACGTCTCATGCCTTATCCAGAGATTTAAGATGCTTTAGCTAAGGAAAAGAAAATGAGGTCTTCTACTGCCCATGAAAAAGCAAAACACCTTAAAGCGGGGTGTGTTTAAAGTTGGTGTTTTTTCTCTTGAATTAACATAATAAATGGCAGAAATTGGAAATAGTGCAGACTTTTTACGTGTCACATGTCACATTTTACAGCACTGCACTGACCACTACGATTCCTAAAGACCAGTTCGAGCGATTCCGACATGTTGCTCATGTGGAGCAAATGACTACATGCCAGACTTTCCCTTGTATGACATTGACTCATTGTACAGGTCGTGTTTCAAGTCACATTTTAAATGGTTGTAAAAATAACAAAAGTGTCAAAAATAAGTTAACCCCTGTTAGTCATTATTAATAGCTAATGACAAAAACCAACACAAAGCACACACTTTACACATATTACAAATCTCACTTTATACGTTATAAAGTCACAACACGTTTCGAGTCTTACGTCACTTTTCAGAGCCAATTGGTTGCTGCGAGGCAATGTGGGAGAAAAGTTCAATTTTTCTTACGAATATGTGAATGTCCTACCGCTTCAAACGCATCATCCGGCCACCCCGCACACAGGGAACAAAGGGTTGCTATCATTATTGATCTTTGGGGTATTTTTGACAAAAGCATTCTTGATCTTTGGGATATTTTTTAATAAAAGCGTGTCACAGACATGTTTGAAAGATACCTGGGAAATGTTTTAAATGGTGACAAAGATGCGTGATTTGAAAAGTTACCTTCACAGCCGTATGTGTTGTCAGCTGCCAGGTTCCAGTGGAGAGGCTTACACCTGTCACATAAGGCTCCCTCCGTGTTGGCTCGGCAGCGGCACAAACCCTGAAACAATAGAGGAGGCCTCAGTTGACCACAACGTATGAACATACTTTCTTTTTTTTTAACTATCATGACTGAGTGTCTGCACTGCTACAAATTTAGTCCACTAGAGGAATTATTTTCTTTCTTCCACACATTACAAATGGAGAACTCAAATTTGGCAACGCATTGCTTCAAGTTCTTGTTTTGCTTCCTTTCTAAAGGGCAGGAAGTCTCTTTTCCTTCATTTTAATTACACTAACATTTCAAGGAGGAAAAGGGCACTTCCTCGTTCAATCAATTGGCTGGATGCAGTTTTAGCAACACAGTTGCGCTACAGTTGCCAGAAAAATAGCCAGAGTTTTCAAAGAGCTGGATTGAAAACGGAAACTAGCTAGACAGCTAATCCAACAGTGTAAATAAATACTAAAAGTCACCGACTCACACTAATGCTATTGCCCTTCAACAAGTGAGAGGCCACTCAATGATATCATTTTTCCTCAACGGGGTTAATGAAGTGGGTGAGGGCTCCCTGACATTTAAAAAACAATCAGGTAAAATATTAAACATCAGTACGTGTGCACACCACTCAGCTTTGTGACAACATTCTCCTTATTATGAATACTGTAATCTTCATACCGTTTGATGTCCCATGCTCTCGGTCCCATGTGGATTGCATTGACTGATGGAGGCTGTAGGCACAAAGTGATAAATATATAAAGACTCCAACCCCCAAAATATTACATTTTTCGTGCGCGTGTTACCTGAGCACGAGGGGAACCTGAGTCCAGAAGCGCAGTGGTCACACTGCTGGCCCGCCACCCCAGGCAGACACAGACACTGACCTGACAGCGGGTTACACGTGGTGCCGTACGAGCCTTCCGTGGAACACTGGCAGGCTGCAGGAATGAAGCATGCAAAAGGTCAGATATATTCACATATACAGTCCAAACAGTTGTCTTTTCTGGGGGAGTTGATTTCCTTAAAAGGAAGATGGGAGATGACGCGTCACTCAAAGTATAGTATATGAAGTTAAGCAGATTTGATGCAGGACGTTTTGGGGACAGCGTGGGAAATGAATACAGACGAGTGCTTCACCAAGGAGGCCATAAAAAGATGCATGAGAAGAGTCAGTCCCTTTTCCATTTGCGAACATTTTCCACCAGTGATTACGATTGGAAAATAAAGCAGCAAGCTACAATGAACAGGGAAGGTGTCGGTGCTAGTTTCGTTGGATCTCAGTGCAGCATTTGATACAGGTGATCATAATATACTGTTGAATAAATTTGTTGAAACTTGGGTGGGATTAAATGGAACAACCTTGAAAGGGTTCAGGTCCTGCTTAGAGGAAAGAAGTAATTTTGTGACCAATGGAAATTTTGAATCTGATGGAATGTGGGGTCCCTCAAGGGTCCACCCTTGGACCCCCTTTTGGTTCTGTATGTATGTTACCTTTGGGTCAAATGCTTCAGAACGCCAATGTTGATAATCACGGCTATGCAGATAACACACTATTCTATTTTTCAATTTCCCCAAATGACAAAAGTTCAATTAACATGTTGTGTCACTGTCTAGAGCAAATTTCTAGACTCCCTCAAAAGAGCATCAAACAGCTGCAGCTCACACAAGGAGATCAGAACATATCACTCCAATCCTAACGGCTTTACACTGACTCCCAATTAGCTGTAGAATAGATTTTAAAATGCTGCTACTTGGTCTATAAATCACAGAATGGGTTGGGTCCTGAATACATTCAAGAAATGCTGATTCAATGTAAATCCAGTAGGGTTCTGAGATCTGAGCCCAGAGTTCAAAACAAACATGGTCATGCGGCATTTAGCTGTTATGCTGCACACAAATGGAATAAGCTGCCACGTGATGTCAGCCTTGAGTGTAAATGCTTTTGAATCCAGGTCAAAAACCTAGCTCCAAAATACATTTGATTAAGGTCTAGTAAAGGTTTTTAAAACAATTTCACATTAAAGTCTAATCTTGCTGTGTTTGAATCTCATCAACGCATGTTCTTTGAGTAATTTTTGGGAAGCTACTTTTGTCTTATCTGCTTTGCTTCTGACTGCTGTTAGCTGTTGTGTTTGTAAATGCTTTTAGGTGTTGGGTCTTTGCTTGTGTGAAGCATATTGAGTTGCCTTGTGTATGAAATGTGCAATATGAATAAAGCTGCCTTGCCTTGTCTCAACTTGAACTTTAATTTGGTTTTTTTTTGCCCTTTCTGCTTATGATAATACTGACTGCAGATAACCTCAAGGTTGCCTTGTACACAAACACAGTCATTGTTTGAGCCCAGTGTGGCCTTGCGGCGGTTTAGTTGCATCAACTGAAGATACTCAGAGGTCCCCTTTTAGTGCTACTATTTGTGTAACATTGCCATAAATGTACATTTGACATGTTTGATACACTGTATCATGTCACTCGCTGCTGTAAAAAAGTAGAATTTCCCCATCGGGAGATCAAGGTCAAAAGAAGAAATTATGCATTTGTTTCCAACACAACTCACCAGCGCATTCCGGGTACCCGTAGTAGCCTGGTGCACATTGCTCACAGCCCTGGCCTCCATAGTTGGGGAGACAAATACACTGACCGCTGGCACTGCAGACACTCTCGGCCACACCGGCCCCATCACAAAGACACGCTGGTGATGGGGAAAGAAATACAGTAGAATCTCACGTTACAAACTTAATTGGTTCTCTGATCCCATTTGTCACCTGAAAAATTTCATAAAACCAGGTGATGTTTCGCAAGGAAATGAATGAAAATGCAATTATTGTCCTTATTATAAGCCAGCGTTTTTATCAACATTTTTCTTGTCATCGAGTTAAGTTGCTTTTTATTTGCTTTCGCGCAAATGATGTGACCTGATAGTGTTGAGATGGCGAGGAATTCTCTTGGCCGGAGATAACAAGGTGATGACGCACATTTTAAAGCAGTTATAAATTGAACATCACAAACATTGATAAGATAGTGTTACACAGTCTTTCATGTGTATATGTGTCACACCGTGGCAATTTGGGAAGGAGTGGAAGCCCGGTCCGCAACGGTCACATTGCTGGCCCACCACAGTGCGACGGCACAGGCAGCGTCCCGAGAAGTCACACACCTCACGCTCTGTCCCCCTGGAGTCACACGCACACCCTGCATGCGTGCACACACACACATAAATGTAAGGGTAAAAAAATAAAACTGTAAAATAAATGCTTTGACTCACAACTGACAATTGACCTTTAACTTAAGTTCTTCCAGAGAACTACTTCTACTATAGTTTTTGTTAGCTTTATTACCACTAGATGCACAGTAAGTATGTTCAGTTAGCTTTCTTTTTATTTTGATTTTTTTAAATCATTTTCATTTTTATTCAATTTCAATAACGAAAAAGTTTTTTCAATTTTAGTTCTAATTTCATTAGTTCTTGATTGTACTCACGCTGACAATTGACTGAGCCAAAATAACCCACAGGGCAGCCAGAAGTCACTAAACAGAGGGGGAAGAAATACAATAGGATTAGATTATCATTCGTATAACAGTATTTTCAAGAATATTAATCATATACCAAAGTTACATTTACCTATAATGGGTCCTGCGGGAAATTCAGTGGTTGTCTGGTACGCAGGATAACCTGATTGCAAATGCAAAGTACACAAACAGAAGAAAATCCATCGATACACATGAGCCAAGGGGGAAGTAAATATTTATCTATTTTTCAATTTGACTCTTAACTTAATCATTTTTATTCAGACACCTTTCAGACGCCTGTGACAAAAGAACAACAAATTGAGATAATTTTGATGGCTGTCTGGAAATAGTCGTAAGATTGCAGCAGAATTCAGAAAACACAAAAACATAACACACGATACAATGGCGAAACTTATTTTCTGTTTTATTTATTTATTTATTTTAATGGGATTGTTGAAGATTAAAGAAGAAGCCATTGCGTATGGCCAAATAAATAACTAAACAAATAACGGTGTCAAGAAAATCAAGTTTCAGTACGACCCACCCATTTCCATTCTCAAATGGTTGCCAATTTAAAAAAACTTCAAAACTTAAAGACAGCAAAAAACTGACAGGTAAAGTCAACCCTTGAAGAAAAAAAAAAATACTCAAAGCTTATCTTTCCGCCCTGGCAGACTTTAAAAAGGTGATAAGATTGAGGAAACGCTACTTGTGTGTCTAATATGGCTCCCTCAGTTTAAAAGCTGTCCGGGCATGCAGACGTGAGACATATGGCCTAAACGTCGACGTGTGCGCATTTAATGCATGTCTTTAACATTTGCCTTTGTCACCTCAAGGCAAAAACAGACACAGACAACAAAAGCTTAACATGAAACAGGAGCGGTTTAGGTTACCCCAGGTCACGTGACACAACAACAACATTCACTTATTTCCAGTGTGGATTTGCATCAAAAATGAACTTACGAATGCACTGAGGGTAGTAATAGTGTCCCTCTGCACACCGCTTGCAGTTTTCTCCTGCAAACTGCACTTTGCAGATGCATTTCCCGGAACCCATTTCACAGCCTGCCGTGGTCCGCTCGTCGCACCTGCAGGCTGCCGACGCACACACACCACACACGCATCCGAAGACCAAATCAACAAACACAAACGATGCAAAAGTGGAATATAGGTTTTGGATTTCTCGATGAAATTCTATCTTGTTTTCCCCCCCAAAAAAAAATCACATTTGTTTTTAGGATTGCATGATGGGCCGGGTCAAATGCCAGTAATTTCCCACCCCTGACTTAAATCCTCCACTTTGTAGAGGCTATTCCTATGAGGAGGAGCAGGCATGAACTGCAAGAGAAATGTAAACAAGAGAAGGGCCCACTTGAGAACGATGCCGTACATTTCTATATATAACTGTTTTATGTTGCATGCACTCGTATTTTCTTTTTCATACATTAAGCGAGCAAGGCGGAGAGTCTAGCAAGACTGAACGCACCACTAATAGTCCTGCTTTAAATCCCACTACACACACACACACACACACACACACCTGCTGTGTATCATCAGCAGAGCCCTGCTCCCATTGTTCTTTTATCCAATCAGCTCCCTGCCCGCCCTTGCACAACGCCACCTGTTGCCTCATACGCCATTTCTCATTGTGTTCAGCAGCAACTGTGATGTGTCAATGATGTGTCCGCGCACCACATTCACACAGTGTAGTGTATGAAGTGCTGCTTTCACAAACGAAAGTGCTTTCATTGTCTTTGGTTGCCTGCTTTGTTCTATACTCTTGGCTCTGCTTCGCAAGCAGAAGCACTTGCTTGCCTGTTCAAGCTCCTAATTCCATGACTGGTCGCCATGGTGACCAAAGCCAGCAATATATAGGGTGGGGTAAACAGTCACTCACTTGCAAGGGACGGGGCTGCTTTCTCAAATGGGCAGTGTGCAAAACAAATTGGGTGAATCGAGTGTATTTGGATGAAATCATGTCAGACATATAAAAATAAAATTGATAACTGCAGTCAATATTTTTTTTATAATTTTTTTGACCAGAGATGCAAGTAAACTTTTCTGGCTGGTTTTTTGGCGCTGATTCCAAATCTGCCCTTGTTTTTTTTTTTTCTCTAGCACATCAGATATTCATAATAATAATAATAATAATAACAATTATGATAATGATAATAATATAAGATGTAATATAGTAACATATTTAATAATATTTATGTGGTTTTTTTTATGAAGGGTTCAGCAACAGGTGGAATTATTTTCTGAAACGACACAGCTATAAATTACAACGAATGGTAAAATTGTGCAAGCTTTTAAAGGTCACACTTAAAAATAAAAAAGGAAATATCTCAAAAACCTGAGTAAAGACATTTTTTAAATCAGCGTCAAAAACACATTTAGGGCCACATAAAGACATGTCTGATTATGAGCTGTTAACCATTGTAATATAAATTTGGGTCGAATGAGCTTTTAATATGAGTTTGAGTTTGAGTTTCTCCTTTTATGTTGGTGTTCAAACAAAATCTATATATGACAGCAAGATAAATATTACTCACGTATGCATCCTTTGGGAGATTCGGGGGCGACTCCATAAGGTCTGAAGTAGCCTTCAATGCATCGCTCGCAGTTCACTCCAGCAGTGTTGTGCTAGAAACAAAAATATTCACTTTGTGCTAGGTGAAGGCCCCCCAAGAGGTGATTCAGTGGTCAGAAGAATAATGATGAACACAAACATTTGTTGAACATATGCTGTACTATTCAAAAACCTGAGCATTGTTGTCTCAGCTCTTGTTTTGATCTCATTCAGTTTTGATAGTGGCCAATGAGTGTACACTATTTGCACTATACAATAGTGTGTGTTTTTTTTAAATACAGCAGCCAGTGAGGATGAGTTGAGGTCACACTGTCTAGATACTTCCTCCCCGACTAAACACACACATAGACACACATGTACACACACACACACATAGGAATCAGTTCAGACTTGACGAGCGCTTCATACCTGGCAGTTGATGCACACGCCTCCTCCGCTGTACCCGCCGGAGATGTCTAAACTTGCTCCTCTGGCTTCCACCTCTGGGTCGTAATAACAGTCGGCGGCATGAGCAAAGCACTGGCAGGCTGAGGAGGAAACCCCCAACAGACATCACACATAAAATTAATCTATATGCCCTGGCAAAACTCACATAACTGTGCTTAAGATCCATAAGGACTGAAGAAACTGGTTGTTAAGTTTAGAGAAACAATATACGTAATCCAAATTTAGTAGCATATCCTCTTCCTGTTTCACCAGTGATTATGCATGCAGAGCAAATCCATCAGATTTTATAGGAGATTCCCCTCTTTTGTCATTAGACGTTTAGAGCCCCACCACTCCCACACATAAACAAACAAAAATATTAAGTGAATGCCACTGCCACCTACTGTAGTGAATGTGCAATTAAACTGTAATACAGTACAGCACAAAAAAGATAAAAAATGATCCCCAGGGTCACAAGCGCCCACCCTGGCATCACACCGTAGGCTACCCCACCCCCACACACACACCAAAAGGGTGGGGCCCTACTTGGAAGGACTGGTCTAATGTCTCTCATAAGTCGTTCACCACGATAAAAATAATAATTAAAAGATATTGCAACCTGCGATGTTATCACATTAGCTAGCAGTTAGCATAGCTGCTCCTTTATTCTTTTACTACAATAAACTGCTGCTCGAGGGAAAACAAACACCTCGGTCTCTCAGAGAAGATGTATCACTTTCATATACAGTACTTCCTTGACAACAATTACTATGTTTCCTATTCGGTCAGGGTTTTGCTGCCATCTTTGCAGAAAGAGCACAAAAATGCCTATATGGTAAATAGACGAGTATTTCAGCGAAGAGCTGACGATAGGTTCCTTAAAAGGTCAATTTGTGACTAGCGAATCGCAAATGTTATTGTACTAATAATATTCTTGCAACTTGCTGCCTCTCACTGGTCAGCCTTGGTACTACAATGGCCACCTGATGTTCGGAAGGAGGCTCACGATTGTCGTGGACCCATGTGTGTGACATGATGTTTTGGTTAGATACACCACAAGCTATTAGCTGAGTAAGCACACATGCCGACTTTTTCCTCTTTATGTATGGGGGTCTCTCACATTTCAAAAATAGGTAAGGTGTTAAAAATAGATATGCGTGTACCCCGCTTTAGTAGTTTGAACTCTTCCGCATGCATGCCATATGAGGAATGCCCTCCCCAGTCTCAATGAGGCACTGAGTGATACCATATCAGGGCATCGACAGCGGCAGCAAGTGGACACTTCACTTCTCAGCACAACACAGTCAGACGGCACGTCGCGCACTTACGCTGACACTCGTTGAGGCTGTCGACGGTGGCGGCGCGCCACCGCGTCTGGCTGAAACCCGGACAGCAGCGGTCACATGACTCACCGCAGGTGTTGTGTCGGCACTCACACTGGAGCCTGACGACAGGACATTAGAACACATGGAGCAAGCCAGGAGTATAATATAATAAATAGTTGTTATGCTTTAATGGAATTGCACACCACCTACTTGACTTTCATTACATTAGTGTTGGTTTGAAAACAATCTGAAATTGCGCAATCCCTTATGCGTATCCCGCTTCAGTTGTTCAGCACATAGAACATTGCCATTGACATTACACCATTTGTTTACAATGTGAGCCGACAATCATGTCTTTCACCATTGTGATGTCCAGAAACAAACACATGAGCTAAAAGTAGGCAGGAGGAATGTCTTCACTGTAGAAAATGTCAGTTAATGAATAAACGCAGGCGCTTGAAGGAAGTTAACGTTTGACAAGCTCCGGAGAAGACCTGCTGGAGGTGCAGTACGATTTTTAGCAAGATGACGTACTTGTTTGGGTTTTCCGTGTTGCGAGCGGCCCCGCACACCTGAGCGTGGCCATGACACACGCAGCGCCCACCGATGCTGATGTCTTTGATACTGTAGTAGTACTGGACAAAAAAAAAAAAAACGTAATTAAAGCATTTGGCTTGGTCGCTTGGCAACAGGAGTTAATCACGCACAATGAGTGTCAATAAGAATTTTGTGGGCTGACTCACTGCACTGTGAAGGACGATCAAATCATCAACACCTGTCAGCACACTCATTTCAACTCGATGCGGCAAAATTCAGGAAGGTTACGGAGATAGATACATTTGTAGAATTTGCAATGCTACTTTTCGTGATATGATACAATAAATAGCTTTAAAAGTGGCCACAATATTAGGGAAACCTTCACAATAAGTATAAAAAAAATGGAACTGCACTGTACTGGGACATGTGTCTCATGTTTTATTTTGACTATCTCTTCATTCACCTGCTACTTAAAATGTCAATAGTGCTCATCCTCATTAGGGTCACAGGATTCATAGATAAATTTGGATACTAGGCGGGGTACACCCTGGTCTGGTTGCCAGCCCATTGCAGGGTACATAGGGACAAACAAGCATTTACGGTCACATTCTCACATTTGGACAATGTGACAAATAAAGGAGTATCAACTCTAATAAGACTAATTAATTGACATTAAATGAGTTTTATGGTGTATTCAGTTCACTTTCAACAGTATTCAGAAGCTGTTCAATGTGCATGCCAGCACAGAGACTAGTATCATCAACAAATAAAACATATTTAGCTAAATATTTTAGGAACACAGCATATATCAATAAACAATATGAATAATTTAGTACCTATGGCAGACCCTTGAGGTACCCCACAAATCACCTTTAATAGATTTTTTTACTATTAAACAGAACATATTGATATTTATGTGCCAACCCTTTTATACCATATCACTCATTTTTTTACATGAGCAAACTATGATCAAGAGTGTCAAATGATCTTTTTTTTTCAGTTCTATAAATACACCAACCAAAAATTCTTGCTGATCTATGCTCTATGCTAGTAGATATCCCTTCCACAAATTCCATTTTTGTTCTAAATCCATATAGTGATTGTCAGTTAAGAGATTATGTTTCTTTCTTACGGTAATCTATCAAGTCTATTACTGAATATTTTTTTCTGAGATTTTTGAGAATTGTGGGAGTGCGGTTAATGTCTGCAATGTGTTAATTGATATCTTTGTCCACTTTTATAGATAGGAACACGTTTAGCAGTTTCACGTTAGGTTCAATGAACATTAAAACGTATCCATAGGTCGGGACATTCTCTGAACTCAGGAACAATCCTCTAGTTCAAATATTCCACAACATGAATGTGAGTGCGAACAGTAATTTGCAACCCGTGATTGATTCATGACCAGTCCAGAGTCAAAGTCAACATGTGGTGGTCTCACCCTGCGTGTGACGGTGGGGTCTCTCTGGGCCTTGGAGATGAGGTGGCCCAGCAACGTGTTGGTGCGCAGGAATTGCAGGCGCACGTTGGTGGCCCTGGTGAAGTCCTGCAGCAACGGGGAGCGGGTGAAGTCTCTGGAGCCGGGCCGACCGTTGATCAAGGACACCACAACCTGGACAACACAGAGCGCATGTTTATTTTTCAGCACTAACCCCAAAAAATAATAGAAATCTTGATTAAGATTGGTGACATGATGCTTTATTTACCTCTCCATTCTCCAAAGGGACAATTCTAGAATAATCCGTGGTGCAGAGCTGATCATCGTCGTTAACGAGTCGAGCATTGGGATGCTTTCCAAACCTTTCGATGCACTCACGCTTTGAATCTGCACGCAAATCAGCAATATTAGTTTGCTTAATGAATTTGAATAATTATGGTTGCAAATTTGTTTGTCGTAAACTGAGGACCGTAATAACTTTCAAGGAGACTTTTAAGGGTAACTAAGTGATAAACTACTGGTAGTCAGATGATGACTTATTGGTGAGGAAATGATTAATGTAAATGAATTTGACCTACAAAGGTCTAATAATTAATTCCAAAGAGGTGGAACTTGTCAATTGTGGAAAAAGGTTATCATTTTTTAGTGGTGGATAATTTAACCACTTTGATTTTCCACATGACGGTAGTTAGCAGAGTAGTGTGTGGGAGTTTCAAAAATCATGTAGGAAGCACATTTTAAGAGTTTTATCATTGTACTGGTATGTGTATAAATGTATGGTTACTTATAATGGGACCTCAGAGTTTCATTATTCTGTTACGTTTCATGATGGCTGAGTGATTCTGATTAAGATGTTAAAGGTTAGTGATCTTGACCCAACCATGAGTGAGTAACACTTCTCCTTTTGTCTCCAATTGTTGGCAAGAGTTGCACAATAAAAGTGAAATGGGGTACGCCCACATTCCTGTTTCCGATAGAAGTCATCAAAGGCCTGATTATCCTGAACGGTTATCCTGGGTTGTGGGGTGTGTTAAGAGTGACTTTTCCTCCCCGGTTTGCTCCAAAACCATTTTTTCTTTGTTGTGTCTGTGTGGGGGGGGGGGGGGGTCTCTTAAAGTTACAAAATTGCCTAAGATGTTAAAAATCGGTACCTGGCTATGTGGTAATTTCATGCTCATTTGCAGACATGGGCATTCCGTCAGACATTTCGGTTCGTGACGAAAAATAACGGACTAACGAATGACGGACGGGTACCTAGGCCGCTGACGGATGACGAACGACGGACATCTGCTCATTTGATGATTTTACAGCTTTGTCAACAAAACAATACAGGCGCATTTTCTGATTTGACAACTTACGTGCGAAATACTGCCAGGGGGTAAAAGTCTTCCCGTTGTCCACGGAGCGTTCCAGCACCCACAGGTCGGGTCGAGGGGAATTAGCAAACTTTATGATGACGTAAGCAACATGAAACAGCTAAAAAAAAAAAAGAGAATATAAAATATGGTTCAAATTGAAGAATAAACTGCTACAGCTTCCTGTGGCAACATATTTAAAAATACTTTGCTGGTCACTAGATAATTACTGAGGAAACAGTGGTTAAAGCGTGCTGACTTTTCTCTTTGCAGTTTATACATGATAGACAAACAATGGTCAAAGGTGTCTTTGAGGAGTCAATAAAAGCAGCAGAAGGGCCACCAGGTTGGTGAGAAGAGCTCAACTTGAGCCCACATGATCTGCTCCCTGAAGCCTTTATCTCCATCGCTCATCAAAAGCATACAAGGGCGGAACATCTTGTCTGTGATTGTTTCTGGCAAAGCGCAGATTTCCATTTTGTCTGCAGCGCGGCATCAACAGGCAGGTGACATCAGCTTGATGGCGCGTCACACAATGGACAGGTAATTGATGCTCGTCAAGGCTCTCTTTGTTACAGCCTGGCGCGGGACCGTGTGTGTCTTGGCGCCGCAACGAAAAGCCACACCTACACTTGACCACCAGCAGGAGTGGAGAAGAAGATTTGGAACGTCAACAGTTGGAGAGGATCCTAAGGCAATATTTAACATGTCAATAATGGGGGCGCCATCAGGCAGTGCTTTCCAAATTCTTTGGCATTGAAGTGATTGATGAAAAGCGAAGCAGGAATATTGCGTGCTCCTTTATTTCGAGACATTTGTATAGAATATTTCCCTTGATGCGTCCAAGGCAGGCCCGCACTCGTCTCACATCCATCAGTGCTGTGATGAAAAAACCCAGCAGGCAAGTTTTGTTTTTTACTTTAAAGGAGACATAGGATTTTTTTTCACAATTTGAAATAGTTCACAGGTGTCTTAACATCTCTGCATTGCGTTTATCAAAATACCACAAAGATCCAAATTTATGGTACACTTCAAACATCTTTGTTTTTGTCTGAGTGGAATGTGCACGTTTTTGGGGGCGAGCATGTCTCACGCAAATGAGTGATGTATACCCCCACCCCACATACTGTTGGGCCAATATCAAGTCAGTGACAAACAGTCGAGTGGGTGAAACAATACAAAAAAAAGATGTTCACTTGTAGAGGCAGCAGTTCATACAATACAGTGATGGGAAAACCATTTTGCCCAGTCATCTAAAACAAGAATGAGCAACTAGAGGCTGTGTAACCACACTCTGAGTGGCCCATTGATTGATTTATATAAAAATAAAAATTGAGATTTTTTTTTTTTTTTTTATAAACCCAGAGAATTCTGCTAAAAATTCAATACACGTTATACACAAAAAACGGGCAGAAATGTGTGGGGGAAAAAATCACGGAAACAACAGGACAAATTCAAAATATGAAGCGGCATAAAAAAAAAAAAAAAGAAAAAAATCTGTGAGTATGCGAAACTGCAGGTGCCGAAATACTAATATGCAGGGGTTAACTGTAGTTTTGAGATGTAATAGCACCAATCACCACTAGATGGCAGCCATGTCTTACATTGGCTAACATTTGGTCTTATACTGCACTACACTACAACGTGAGTAGGGCTACTAATTTTTGGCGGACTTGGAATGATATGAAGGACAAACATAGCACCTCAATAATATTAAAATTTTGAAAGAGTTGATTTTTGTGGAAAAACATCCAAAATGAGTTCTTGCACTTAATGTTGGATTCTTGTTCAGCAGTTTTGTGCCGCCCTTGAATGGTCATTTTTATGCAAGAGAGCCCTTTGCATCGGAAAAAAATGCAGGATGTGATTATTTTCATATTTGCTTCAAATTCTTTGTTGTCGGGTTATGCTAGTGGATCTTTTATCCATGCATTGAGAAATGTATTAAGAAAGATTTTGCATGTATGCATGTCATTTGTCCATATTTAAAATAGCATTTTGTCCATACATCTGGTTAGGAAAATGCATGGTTGTATGTGGCCCTCTCCAGCACTTAAGTTGCCCATCCCTAATCTAAGAACCAGTGAGGTCACTGATGTTGAAAGTAAACTTGGCCCTAGTCGCTCACGATAAATTTTCCTCCCTCCGAAAAGTGTTTGACGGGGTTCTTCAACATGAAACTCGTGCTAGCATGCCTTAATGAACAGGAGAAGGCCTTTCTCAAACAAAATCAATTTGTCTATTGTGTCTCAGAAAGATGACGATTTAGCATCCAGGGGAAATCAATCCAAGCCTAAATGATGTCCTCATTAATTGATAAGGTCCATGTCTCCATACTTTTGTCCATATCAGACCCACTTCAAACAACATGTGGGCACTGGGTTTGTTTCAAGTGTGTGTTTAGACTGGCCTAACGGAGTTACAGGGACAGAAATGAAAGCAGGCGATGTCACATCAGGGTTGGTCTTATCCGGAAAAATTCCTCTCAAAGTCACCGGCATCAACAACACAGCCACATTTAGCCTATTTAAGAGTTTTTATATGAGGTTGGATGCATAAATTGTGGAGTGCCCTAATGTAGCACAACCTAAACAGAGTCACGTTCATTAAAAAGACACTGTTGAGATGCTGGAGCCAGACTTGCAGCTAACATCTTAATCCGTTGTGTATCTATCACACAGGAGAGAAGATTTTCACCACCGTGAGTTACGGCTAGTGACGGGTTGCCGAACGCGGCGGCACGCTCGGCTTCGCGCGGCATTAGGAGGGGGCGGGAATGTGGCGCTATGTCCGGAATTTCAGATGGCTCGGCGTGCCAGCCAGCACGTCTTTGACCACCCTGCCTCACCCCCAACCCCTCCTCCTCCTCAACTTCCTGGCAGTTTTTTTTATTGATGGCGGTGGGTAGCTCCCCTGCAAAGCTTTGGTGCTATTTTCGGCACTGGTGTTTGTCTGTGCTCCTCTGTTTGCCCATCCTGTTGCAGGAGCGGAGGTTTTCTCTGATTAGATCGGGTAGCACAGCCAACACGGCGGGAGGTCAATCTGTGTAGCATTCGTTCATTCATTTTTCAAAACAAAAAATAAACTGAAAAAAAATGAACCGATGACTTGTGTTCTCAATATTCCTTCCCAAAACCAAAATGAAAAAGGTAGCCGTTTTCCAACTTCTGAATTTGTGCACAAATGGAAAATGGGAAAAACCAGATAATGGCCGATTTGGACATTTCATTCAATACAGTAAATTTCATCTGCCACAAGTTGTGTGAACCAGGAGGAAACTTGAACTGGAAGAGAGAATTCAACTTCAGTTATTTATTGAGATTGAGGCAATCACACTGAAGAAATTTTCGTGCAGTTTTTTTTTTGTTGAAAACGTCAAACGTTTGTTGAAAATGTTTCTTTCCTAAAAAATTGTGACCTTTAACCCATTAAGGTCTAAAGCGCCTGGCGCAACATCTCCCTCCCCACAACCTAAGAACGACTATTGAGTCACCCTCTTAAACCTGAGGTTCTACCAGAAATTCAACACCTACAAAAAAAATTGATATCTCATCCCCTGTAGCATATAGAAACATTATTCCAAATTTTTTTAGACTTTTACACCGGCCCGAGTGTATTATTATTTACGGTTTCAATCAAATATGCAAAAATAAAGTGACAGTGCAAGAGAATCACTATTTTATTTTTTTTTAAATCGAGTGGTAATTACCATCCTCTATTCTGTTACATAGACGTCGACATCGTCGTTGTCTACAAACATATCTTAACCATATATAACGTTCCACTGGTTCCAAGTCCACAAGCGTCTTTTTCACTGGCGTCACTTATAAAAAAGACTCAATATCGGGGCGATCGTTTCAGCGTCAGATCATTCCGGAGTTTGAAATGGGCATGATTACAGATGTTCACATGAATTTCGGTGACAACAGTTTTCAGACATTACACATAGTTTTCTGTGGCTTTATCACATCAACTTTTCTGTTTAAGTAAACAATGACATCTAAACATGCGGCGTGCACTTCTTAAACACTGAACTTATCCACACTGAACTTATCCAGGCGCAGTATAAAAAAAAAAAAATGTAATACTGAATACATATACTTTTAGAATAAAGACTACAAGCCATCCAAAATGAAGCATTTTTTTCCCTCCAATTGTAGCCCTTGTGATTTGAAAATTGCTTTCTACTACATTGTGAAATTGATTTGAATTCAATGAATTGTTCAACACTATTTATTTTTTATTTTTTAAATAATACAGTCCCTCTCTATTGCAAAGTTTCACTGATAGCGGGTGAGTCTGGGATCCACAACGTATCGACCGTGGTTTCAATATTCACTATTCGTCTTATTATACAATATTATTCGTCTATTTGCCCGTGTTCCATGGTAAGCATTACACATTTCCTCTTTGCCACCAATATACCCCGGTGAATAAAGCACATTCAGAACAAGAATAGACTTTCTCCAAGGCCAAAAAATCCTGACCATGCCTGTCTGATTTATATTAGCCTTGTAGCTACGACTGCATGCGCTACCTCTGTGAGATCACTGCACTACTTGGCCCTGATTGTCACAGCAAAATGTGTTTGTTTTTTTTTCTTTCCCCACCTAAATTCACTGGAAATGGACAGATTTACAACCAGCGTGTTCATGTTTAACATCGATAATAAAACAATGATAATGGTGCGATGACTCTATGCATGGATGATTATAGCACTAAGCAAGAGTCCTATCAGATTCACTGATGTCATTTCATATTATTGCTCTCTTGCTATGCTGTGTTGTAGTAACCAGTGTTATATTTCTGGATTTATCTACAGTATTTCTTGGTGACAGCTTCTCTCAGCATTCATGCGTCATTTAAAAAGGACTTTCTATCTCGCTATTCCTAGAAGCACGTTTGATAAATTGCTAGCATTCATTTGCTGTACTGTGATTCACACTAACAGCTGACTGGAAGCCTTTATGTGTGCGGCCCCGTCCTGAGAGTACCTGATGCATTTTTTTTTTAGATCCCTCTAATATATTGTAGCATATGAGTGTGTCTTTCTCTTTTCCTGATGATTGAATTGCTGTCAAGTGTTAATTTGGAGGTCAGAAACCCACGCAGGAGGCAGCTGGCCCGTAGCATTTCACACCTCAGGGTGCTCATTTATCACAACACATGAACTGGCTGTGAGCTGTCGGTGCTCGGTAATTCAGAAATTACAACAAACCCACATGCAAATATACACTTGGCATGTCAGGGGGCAACCACTGTGGGAATGTTTTGACAGCACATCAGTGCTTGTCAGAGGCATTTACACATGCAAGGAAGAGAAAACGTTGACTTGGAAAGCTGTTTTGTGCTGACGTGTCATGAGGTTAACGGTTGTCTGGACGCTTTACGTGTTGTATATGTGACGCTTTTATGGGGGTGCAGGGTCAGGAACTTGAGATGCACACACACATCAAACAGTCCATACATGTCACAACTCATCACCTGACCTATTTTGACACCCATGCGCAGCATCGTGTGCGTTAAGCTTGCTGGCATCACTCACAAGCAAGGTTGATCTGAGTTACATTTAAGTGTTTTTGTTTACAAGTCTGAAAATCTGTTTTGTGTCTTTCTGGCTGATATATATATATATATATATATATATATATATATATATATATATATATATATATATATATATATATATATATATATATATATACTGTATATATAACACCCTAACCCTAACCCTGTATATACATAGTATGTACATACATATACATACATACTGTATATATATAAAATGTAGTCGAGAAGCCAAAGTTCACCCAAAGGGCACGACAGAGGCCAGAGGACTAAGTCTACATCCTGGCACGTACAAGTCCGCTGAGAGTCTGATGTGAGAGCAGAGGAATGCCATTCAAAGAGGAGGAGGCATCACCTTCTGTCATGGCGGATCAGACCCGTCGGAGGCTTGCGGCGACAATGCATCAGTGCAACTGTTTGTGTGCGTGCGCAACAGGTGGACAGCGGAGGGTGGAGAGTCCACTAGTCTGGTGTATTTTTCTCCATGACAGCATAGTGGAATTAGGCAGTTGGCAAAGAGTCATCGCAGAGCTGCAGTCGGGAGCGTGAAAAAACAAACAGTGGATACGCATCTCTACGTGATTGTCATCATCTCGTTGCGCAAATTTGCGACTGCGATGAAAATGTATTGTGCTTGGGGTTGATTTTAAAGGGTTAGGATTGTTTTTCAAATAATATTTTGGTAGAGTTTTTACTTCACAATACTGATTTTTTTTAGGCTTGCAAACAAGAAATATACAACATTTCTTAAAAACTAAAACTAGTACTAAAACTAAACTGTGTGTGTGTGTGTGCGCATGTTGGACTACAATCAACCTTTGGCTCGTGAAAATGTTTGCACCGGTACTGTTTAAAATCACCTCTTCCAAACCAGTCAAAATATATACGTTTACGACAACACATGCTGATGCTTTTTGATCCAAAAAGCATGTTAGAAACAACCTCACCATTAAACAAGCGTGTCATAAAAACCAGCCGACTATTACAAAAAGCACAATGGTTTAACTGTATGGAGGCCTGGAAAAAGATGGAAAGAATCTAAATTAGCTCACATACTTTCCCACAATACAGCAGCAGATTTATAAAAGGACGTGCAAGCCAGCATTTGCTGGTGATGCACTTTCCCAGCCTCCCGTTAACAAACCCAGGGCGGCTGTAGTAAATATCTGCCACGTTGGCCTGGCGCCCCAGGAAGACGGGCTAAAGACGGCCACTTACATCACCAGAGCAATAGGTGGCCCGTCTAATAGCCAATATCTGTCTCTGGAGTTGGAGAGAACCAGCTGCACCATTTGAACACAATTTTACACTGGGATAAAAGAGGAATGTGTCTCAAAAAGACAGAACATGACAATAATCATAATAACTATTAATAGTAGTAGTAGTAATAATAGTAGTAGTAAAAATGATTTGAAAAAAATATTTTGAAAGACCTTACTCATAGCTATGGTAAAAGAGCAGCGTTTTTAACCTGGATTTAAAAGCATAGTAGAAGTACACTTTTTGGGTTGTGAGTAATCTTTATTCATTCATATTAGTCACTCTGATCATAAAAGATACCAGCATATCAGGGGGGCGTATTATACACGACTACAGAGGAAAAACTCCTTTTTAAGGGGACATATTATACATGGGTGCGTGTTATTTACAGGGTTTAACAGTATTGAGGCCACTGGTTAAGATGTGTTCATCAGCGTCTAATACATTCAGTTTTGTTCTAAATAATACAGGACCAAAAGTGGAAAAAACAAATGCAACCTTAAATTTAAGTGTATTCATTCAGTGTGGGGGAAAAAAAATCACGTTAAAAAATAATTCGTTTCCATCAAATCATGTACTCCACAATTATTAGCACTCTTGATTTTAATACTTCGTACAACCCGCTTTTGCCCCCCTCCAAAAAAACCCGAATCTTCTCCTCTCATGTTTCACGAGACGAGAGAATACAGAAAGAGCAATATTTGACCAATCTTCTTTGCGACCTGGGTCCTCTCCTCTGCACTCTCCTCTTAGCTCACTCCACAGGTTTTCAATGGGGTTGAGGTCAGGGGACTGAGATGGCCATGGGAGGAGCTTGATTCTGTCTTTGGTGAACCATGTCAACAATTTTCAGTATTCAGTAATTTTCAGAGTAAGCTTCTTCATTAAAAATTCAATTTATTTTAAGGCTTTAAACACATCTTAACCAGGGGTGCCAAAAATTATGGAGGGCACTATGAACATTAGTTTCAGAATATTTTTCAGACATTTCCTTAATGTACGCCATTTTAGTTTGACTGTGTTCATGAAACCTGTGTGGGGCAAAGGAACAACACACAAGTTAACCTAGAAACAGAAATGCAAGCGCTTTCACTGATCTTATGCGGCACAAACATTTCCTTCCAACAAATTTTGCCTAGCATTAAGCGGGCATGTGATATAACAAGTGGGGCAAATAATCACTGCGAGAAAAAAAAATGTAACCGTTATTGTGGTTATGCTTCTCAAACAAGACCAGTAGCTCGAATTTGGGTTTCAATTTGAAATTCCTCATTGCTGATCAAAGTGGGAAAATGTTGAGAGCCTGTAAAATACATCGGCCTGTACGAACGGATGTAGTTTCCAATTTAAAATAAATACAAAGTAATTATGTCCTGATGGCTTTAGTGTAATTTCCTTCACCGTTTACTTATGCCGGTCCTATGACAGCCCAGAAATGTTTGTAGCTTCTGTCTGCAGCCATGTACATACTGTGTCTATTATGTGCTGCATGGTTGTTTTTGTTTAAAACTCTCACCATCAATTATTACCTCTATATTTGTTTGGGCTGAGAGGATCAGGTAATTTTTTAGCAATGCTTTAGGAGGGGGGACCAAACTTTTGTAAAGGCCTGAGAAGCACAGAAAGGACGTGACACAATAAAGCCTGGAAGGACACAAAAGGGGGCGACGGCAGCAAATACAACATTCACAGCAACTTTGGTGGGAAGTGGAGTCCTGACTAAAGGGATTAGGTTCCGAGGGAATGCTCCTAAAATTGCATTCTTGAAAGCAGATCACTCAGCTGAGCCAAAGCCATTCCCTGTACCTGAACCTAATCGACCTCTCCTTTCACACAGAGTGAAAAACAAGCACACTCCAAATCATCACCCACTGAGGGGGAAAAAAAAACGAAACCTTAATTATCAGCAAACTACATAGTGTGCAGTGCAATTAAAGCAACAAAACCAACGCATGGTAACAGGAGGACCGTTTCAAAGGGCCATATGAAATTTCTTTAAAAAAATGTACAGAGTGATGGACAAGGCTGGACTGAATTAAAAGCTCTCACAGGCCGCAACAACCCCTCATTATTTGACGGAGACAGTTTTGATACCACTGTCAAAATCCTCCACTTTTGAGACACACTTTTCCCACAATTCCGTTGTCATGACAACAAACAACCCAAACAATTCATGTAATGGGCCCTTGATTGCTTTACTGGCATAAAAATGCCAATAAATTAACAGATTATCAACTTTGTCCCCAATCAACTCCTCAGTAAAAAACAAATGGCACCACTTCACAATACAGGCATACATCCAAGAGTTTCCCAATTGTTCACACATTAGTTATTAATTAGGTAACCCGTTGCTATGAGTATGATAAAGTGCTACACGTCGTCCGATAAGATTGGCAAGAGTGACCTCCTACTTGCCAAATAGTGAGTCCACATTTAGCTCCACCACTTTGGCCCCTTTGTTTGTTATAAACGGTAGAAGCTCATGGTGACAGTTGGATTACAGATTTATCCCAATAGATAGCTATGATGCGCGGCACTAGCTAGCGCCAGCTAATGAGCCAACTGCTAAACTGCCGTAAGTCATTTACAACTGTTTACTAATGATTAAACAGTTACAACTAGTGATTTGTAACCTATTTATAAAGCTTTCAAAAGGGTCTCCTTAGTGTAAAATGGGAGCAAAAACCGCTAAAGTACAACAGTCCTTCATCAGCACACGTATCAGAATAAGCTCCGGCTCATCAGATGAACCACTGACAGCAGTAAAGCCCGCTATGTTTGCCTCACATGCTCAGCTCACTAAGTCACATAAGCACAGTATATGCAAGCCTCTTAAAATAAATTCCCTAGAAAAATGGAGCGGCTAACACGTCTGATACGTGTCGTCCATGTTTACAGCAACGATAGCCGGCAAGTGTTCCCGGAAAAATTGTTTTTATTTTGGTGTGGACAGTGATTTAAGTTTACCACAAAGGCAAGTGAGGTAGAGTAGCCAAAAATTGGACTCAAGTAGGAGTAGGCTCCAGTTACTTTAGTATAATATGACTAAAGCCAAAGTAAAAAGTAATCTTTCAAATTATTACTTCAGTAACAGTAAGTATTCATTGGAAAAAACACTACTCAAGTACTACTTTGACAAGTACAGTGAGGAGCATCTAAGCCTTGTCGGGGATCCACTGGTCCCTGCCACTAAAACAGCGGCCACAAAATGTCTTCCAAGTTGGAATGTTATCAACATTGTCTATAAAAATCTCAGAGTTCAAACTTCTATTGTACATGAAATCACACAAGGGCCTCTATTTTCATGACCGGCATAAATCCTACGCAGTGCATGGTGTAAGTCTGTGTGGAGGCGGATTAGACCCGATGTTGGTAATGTCACAGACAAGCACAGGCCGGCGGTTCTGCGAGAGGGAGTGCTGCGCAGCTGTGTGAGTGGTCAAAGTCGACTTAAATAACGTCCAATCAAAGCAGCTCTTTTCATTCGCCCAAGTAATTGCCTGCTGTGTTAGATGACAGTCGATTAGGAAGCGTCCTGAAGCATGCACTGCTAAATTACACATAAACACAAGATGTACAGTAGAGGAAATCTATGGACATTCTGGTGCATGTATTAGTCTCAGTCAATTTTTCTTTTCTCTCGCTTGAGTTTAGACTGTCATCTGCCACACTTCTATCGTTGCAGTGACGGTTGAGAGACCGTGTCGCCAACAAAACATACATTCGGAAAGACTTGTCTCTCAAATAACATGTTTCTTTACACTTGGTAGACCATCAACTCTTTTTTTCAAAGGATCAGCGGAAACGACTTGTTTAAAAAAAAAGAGAGAAGAAAAGCTAACTTTGAACCTCAGCATACACATCAACAGTGCCATTATCTTATTTATCTCCTGGCAGCGGTATAGAAAAGCCACCTGCGCTGGCCTTGAAAGAAACCACAGAACTCATTCAGCTAGTTGCCGCCCACATATTGCACCGACAATATAAATTATCCTTCAGAATGTGTGTTTTCTTTCATAATATCCACAAAGCAAGCATTGATCTGTATTCCAGAATTATTGAACCACGACATCCAACTAGGCTTTAATAAGAAGAATGTGAACTCCATCATGGCCATGGTAAAATCAGATAATGTTGGTGGAACCAGCCAGGAATCAATAAATTCATGTCACTCCATTTGTCAATCAATGTGCATTTTCTGATTTCAAGTTTCGAAACGTGACTAATGATAAATTAATTTTCACAACTGTAAGAGCAGGCCAGAAAACCCAAAACAAATAAACGTTCCTGACTGTCGCTATGAATGAGACATATTCATGCATTTTTCGCACAGTTTAAAACAGTTCCAAAGTGTCTTAAAGTGGAAGTCAACGCAAACATTTTTTTTTTCAAGAATATGTTCTATGCAAGCCCACTAGTTGAAATTCTGATAAATATTGCGTTTGTGGAATAAGTGTTAATGCGCTCGTTTTTAACCATCTCTGGGGGCGGCCCAGAGACTTTTTAAAAGTTAAATGAATACTAAAGGACAAAGTATTGTATAACAGTCAAACGTTCTGCCTGTAATTCATATCGCTCTTGTTGCAAGAGGTACCTAAAAAAAAGTTATTTTATTCATTATATATATATTTTTTAGTTAATCAGTTATTTTTCTTTATTTTATTCTACCAAAGGTTGGAATTGGTCATCATGCTCAAAAAAAAAAAAACCAAAAAATCCATATCGGTCGGGTCCTACTATCAAACCTGTCCCATATACTGCTAGGTCAAAGGTGAATCCGGCATTCAATGCCTTGACAGGTCAGTACCCATAAAGACAATACAACATTTTTACTCTGCACAGCACTTCATACACTACACTGTGTGTATGTGGCGGATGGCCACATCACCAAACACAATCACCCCCACCCTGATTGTTTAATTTCACACTTGGGTAAGCAGCCGCTCCACAGACCAAACTATTTGTATACAAGCAATCACAAAGTCGGTGTTACATAACATGTCCCCTTTACGACACTGAGAGAAAAAGGTATGACCCCGCATCAAAACAGTGATTATGATTTGTTTAGCAATTCAGATATTTGCAATATTTGCTTTTTTTTAAAAAAATGGCTAAAAAACACAAAATGCAACAATGGCAGGTGAGCATTGTTTATAGTCATGCTGGTAGTAATTAAAGCTGTTAAAAGAAAAATGTGTGCGACAGGTGTGAGTGTTTTATTGTGGTAGCACGCTGTGTGCTGTGTGGCTGGTCGTGACAGTCAAAGAGATTGCGCCATACCCTTTATAGCGCGCTATAATACAGTGTAACGCTCCCAAATACACAGAGCATTACCACATATTAAACTCAGGCGTCCTCAAAGGCCCTGCACGCGTCCTCGCACATGTAGCTGTATTATATTTAGCTATGCGAGATCTTTGCTTAGATTAAGCATGGAAATAGAAAACAAAAGCCAGCTCCCATTAGGTGGCATTATGAAGGTGAAAAAAAAAATGCAATATTCAGGGCTCCAATGTCATGCCTTTAGTCTTCAAATTCGTCTTATGCTTGAACCCAAAGCAGAGAATTCCTGTCTTTCCTCAGAGTGGATAAATGGGCGTGATGTGCAAATTTAACAGGCCGCAAGCCGGACTCCTGCCACAGGAGCCACGAGTCAAGACGGAAGCGTATTTGCCAGAAACAGTGACATGAATCGGATTCTTGGCACGCATTAACAGCATTGCTCACGTGAACGCCAAAGGGCTGATGACTCTAAAAAAAACTTCACAATAAGCCTCAATTTCTGCGGCCTATTTCAATGCCATTGATCAAATGAGTTCGTTCCAATCGTGTTGAATCCGAAAAAAAAATCAACGGTGACATTTACAGCCGATCGAGATATTGCAAAATGACCCACCAGCAAACACGATGATCAACTTACCTGCCCGAGGTCCAGGGTGAGGTTGACCTCGTTGTAGAGTAACCCCTTGGAGAGAGGGGGGCTCTGCCACCAGCGCTCCGTCCCGTCAATAGCGTTGGTCACCGGGTGGGCTTTGCTCGGGTCAGCCGCGTTGCAGTAGTCACAGAACTGGCCCTGTGTTATATCAAATATTTGGTTATGACAGGAAGTTAAAAACATAACTCTTAATTATGAACAGCCACCATGTAAGATGTCATGACAGATGTTTTTCTTTGGCTTTTGGGGATTTTTTGTGTCATCCTCAACACATGCAGATGGTGGTTGCTGTCTATTAAAGGAAGGCCTTCATTTGCATAAATGCATTTTTGGTATACGGTGAACCGGCATTCATGTAGAAGGACACGGTCCAGACCCACCCACACAACAGGTGAAAATTTGCAATAACAAAAGATCTTAAATAAAACGTTATTATATACTCCAACACATTTGAAACATATCAAAACACACTTTTTATATTGTATTTGAACACAGCAACAAAAAAATTAAAAGCATGAAATATATATAAATTGAGTACAGTATAGTACAGTACATAAACGTTCAGTACATTTTATGTTACTTTTAAAAGTTTATTGCCTAGTTAATTAAAGTTTTACACTAACATCTTCATTTCCGGTGGGTGGATAATTCATGATCCCCCCACCCACCCACAAAAAAAAAATTCTTTGTAGTTCAGATGTTACCACAAGAAATTTGATTAGTGTCGTTCATACCTTGAGGGACATACGTGTACTTTTGGATTTAAAAATCTGTTTGCCTTTATGCGCTTTGACACTTTTTAACAGTTTGGGAACACAAGTGTAACTTTTTGGGCTCTGGTAAAGGTTACCTTACAGTCCAGTTAATATTAGAATATTAGCCTCTATGCAGGGACATCCCTTCTAGGGGGCTATATCTCACTCATGGACATCCTTCATGACCAAGAATTAAAAAAAAAGACATCATCAAAAAATCTACTGGAAGCATGTTACAGCCAGATCATAATTTGAGTTTATTATGAAGATGATATTTCTCAAATAAAGGCAAACAAAAACAAACAGAAAGCATGGAAAAACAAGATATTATGTCTCCAGGGATTAGGTTTAGACCTTAAGGGACAGAAATGGACTCCTATTGTCCTCCCTACAGTGCATTCAAATACAAGCATTGTGTATGTTTCATTGTGAGACTGCTATTATTCCAAAAGTGATGTCGAGCCCTTACACTTCTACTGCTGAAGGCTATTTCCTTCACAAACAATGGAGTAAAACTCCAAGGAGTTCTGGCAGTTGAAACCTTGTCTGAGGCAACAGGAAACATTCAGAATGGTGGCTATATAATGTTAATACAAATGGCGGTGCAACTTACCCGAATATTTTGAGTGAGAAGTCCAGTGGTTGGTCCCCCGACAAGTTTACAGTACAAATCAGCCCTCGGCGTCCCGAACTCATCCTTCCCACAGGTTGCTGTTGCAGAAATCCTCGCTCCTTGCGCCAGGTTGAAGTACGGAGGGCTCAAACTAAAACCAGTGAGTCCATTGAAGGTTTCTTGTGCACGCGTGCACCTGCAAACAATAATAGCGAGCAAAAGTGCAAGGAGGTGCGCTCCCGTCACCTCTCTCCCCATGTTCCACACTAGAGGTCCCTCCCGACTGTGGGTCTGGTCAGCTGGAGAACCCCGAGGAGCGCCGCGTCCTTGTGGGCTGCGCCATTTACGCGCGTTACTTCCTCGAGCAGAACACTTTGCCCAAGTCCAGCCTTTACCGTGACGACCCACCGCAGGAGGAAGTGTCCCACGGAGGCATGTTTCTTTGTGGAAAGCTTCAGGTTGTCTGTTGTCATGCAGCGGTTCCGCTCCCTGACGCTCTCAGGTGTCACTCGTACGTCGACTATTGCCTGCTTGTGTGGTCCTCTTGTCACGATTTGTCAATGGTGGCAAAACGTATTCACTCTCTGTACTTACGTAAAAGTACAGTTACTTGAGTAAAAAAAAAAATGCTCTGGTAAATTTAGAAGTACTGATTGAACTGATAATCGAAAGTGAAAAGGTACTGGAAGCACAGGGCTATATTATTACATTTAAAAGTGGGCCTGAATTAAAGTAAAAGGTAATTTTTTTTTGTTTTTACTGTCAATTATGTACAATGACGATGTTGGTGTCCAAGCACATTCTCCAGACTTAATACCACCACCCTCCTTTATGTAGTAACTTAACCCCTAATTGCGATATCAATTAGAAGAAGGTACTGATATATGTTTGTAAATAAAGAGAGTAAAAGTAAAAGTCGTCAAAAAAATAATAGGTTACCCAAGTAAAGTAGTATTTATATTTTCGTCTACTAAGCCAATTTCGTTACATCCCACCACTGTGATTTCCATACACTTTTGTAGTAAAATAAACTCTTTTTACAATCATTAACATTTGGACACGCTCCAAACTACAATCAAAACTAAAAACATTACATATCTTGGAGGTATAAATCTCTATAAATCGGGGCGTTTCTACACATCTGTTGTTTGTGCGTGTCCGTGCGTGATCGCGCGCAAGTGTGCGTGTGTTCAACTCCACGTTTAAACAATCGCAATTATTTAAACTAAATTATAATCAAGACCGAAATCCGGCTTTTGGCGAGGTAATTTTGGTAGGTCACCAGTCGTGGCGAAAAGTAGAACTCTGGCTCACTCTAGTGTCTCTGCTGTGCATAACCTTTTTTTTTTTTAGGGGCGTTACACAAGACTTAAGTTTCAGATATCGAAGTGAAATGAGAGGGGGCTTACAGTGTTTCACTTTGGGACGAGTGCTATTTATTTAAGTACACTATGTAAAACAATAACTAAACACTTGTGTTTGAATGGGTTTCTATGGTAGGTGAGGAAAAGCAAAGGCTTCGGCGAAGCAGTGTTTGGAACTTGCACGACAACAACTTGTGACTCACCCACTGGACGGCATTATTTAGCGTGTGGCACGTCTGTGCCACCAACCAGGAACTAAAGTGCGCTGTCATTTGTGAGTGACTGATTTTCAACAAATTCAAACCCGGGTTTGAATTTCAAATTTGTTGCTTTTGGGTCCTATTGGACTCCGACATGGAGCCCACAAATCTGCAGGTAGGAGGAACGAACTTTCGGTGTTGTTTAAATTTTCAGCGTAAATGACAAACTCAAATCGTCATTTTGTGAACAAATCACGTTTTCATATTCAGTGATCAACCTGGGAAAGCTCATGCGTTGACTATGAATTCTTACTGTCTACTTTTTCAAGTGAAGAAGCTTGTGGAAGCCGTGCTTGACTGTAATTTAAGGTTCAAGTACCACATTATTACACTACTTATCATAACATCTGTGTCCCCGTCTTGCAATAAAAGTGACCTGAGTTTATGTAGTCCATAATAAAAACATATTTGTTGCCCTACCCAAGCTAATTGCAAGCTTCAACATGATACTATAGCAAAATTGTTTAAAAACAAATAATAATAATAATAATAATAATAATAAAAACGCACGAAAGAATGTAAATAAGTAACTAATAAATGAATAAATGGAAATTACTGTACGTTTAATACAATTCATTACGTCAATGGGTTATCATTAATTAGTCACATTTTTCACTTTACCACAAAAACCTCCTCCTAATCATGAACAGTAGTGACAATCTTTTATGTTATGACAACACATCTTTACTCCCCTCCAAATGTTTTGGGACAGTGAGGCCGTTTCCTTTAGTTTTGCTGTCGACTGGAAATATTTGGGATGGACAACAAAAGATGAATATGGGACAAATGTTCAACATTTCAGCTTTTATACCCAGCAACTGACATCTGGATCTGATACACAATATAAAAGGATGGTATTATATATAACAAAACACCTTTTTCCCTTTTTTTTTAGGTGAAGAAAAATATTGTAATTGATGGACTTAAAATACATTGACACAAATAATACCGTACTGTATTTTGCATCACATCCTCGGCTGGTCCTACCAACCTTTTGCATACTTATTTGTTTTTAAATTTTTTTTTCTTTTTTTTTGCTTTCCCAGGCTTTTCATTGCTCCCAGCTCAGCCTCCTTTTATTGTTGTATGCTCTGGCCCGTTACTCCCTTCAGTCTTGTTCTTTCGCTGATAAAATGCATGCTCTGTAGGGTTTAAGTCTCTTCTAGTGACACCTTCTGCAGACAAACGCTTGTGATACCTTCATTCCTGGTCATTGCTGATGTCATTAACAGTTGGTTTTTTTTTTGTTTCTTTTCCTTACAGCTCTCACAATGTTTCTTTCATCAACCGCTGCAGCCTTCCATGAATTGCACATTTTTTATTTGTTTCTTATTTGTGTCTGTCCTCTTCAGAACATTCCAAATGCTTGTGATTGCTCTGACCAATGTTTGTGAACTTCTCTCAGCTTCACAATTGCTTGTTCTTTACTCATCGACCACTCCCTGGGTTACATGTTGGTTACATCTCTTACTAGTATGAATTTAGTTAGGGGGAAATCCAAATTAGAAACTGAGCATAAACATTCAGATATTAATTGTTTGAATGGTCAATGGATTAAGGCACACCTGGGCAACAAAACATATCTGTCAGTCACTTGTTCCAAGACTTGACCTCACACGAAAAATAAATGGGCTATAACAAAATCTAATGTTCTTTACCCCACCCTCCCTAAATATTTAAACAATCCTACATCCATTGATTATCAGATGCAGATGTAAATACTGGAAAATAAAAGACGACCTGTTGATCTCTGGACTCATATTCAAATTTTATGTCAAGCACAAATGTTTTCAGTCCACACCAAAAAAAAAAAAAAAGGAATTGGCCTCACTGTTCCACTAAATAACTTTTGGAGGGGAATTCAATGCAGTGGTACAATGAAGTAAATAAGTGCTGTCCAATTTACATTTATTAGAACAGCACAACCCAATCAGATCCAATACAAGAGCAGATGTACAAAAAATATAATTGTTCAATTTTGGCTGACATTGTCTGAAAGTTATCAATTTAACACTGTTAATTAATTATTGTTGTTGTAGTTTGACCCGCTTTACAACCACACCACATTAGTGGGCTGCTTTTAACACATTGCTCCTCATATGCAGCCCAATAAGCAGATGTAAGAATAAGAAACATGTTTCAAGCAACTATGATTGTCGTCTTTCAGAAAGCCATAGCAGTGGCGCAGAAGGCCGCGCAAGAGGACCAGGCGGGAGACTATGAAGAGGCCGTTCGCTCCTACAAACACGCTGTCAAGTACTTTCTCCACATTTTAAATCGTGAGTCACCAAGGCAGGTACCTCATTGTGTCTGATGTCGGTCAGAAAGGCTCCGATTTTGACTCTTCACAGTCCACACATGGATGTGCATCACTGAGATTGCCTAAAGTTTCGACAAATGATGCATGTTATTCTTCTGTGTACCTTGAAACCTTAAAATTCCGACACCCCTTAAGTTGTGCAAAACCCTGTCATCAATATGTGTGAGACTTCAGCTCAGTGAGTATCTTAATGATTAACTCATGCATTAATTAAAGTGTGTTTTGTGTTTTCTTCTTGTTTTTTGGGGAAGTGGGGCGGGGGGGGTGAATCTGTGATGGCAAAGAAATTGAAGTGTGACGAATGGATCACTAATGAACATGCTAATGAACATGATGTCTTTCTTTCCATCAGGTGAACCCCAGGGTAAAAATGGCAATCAGAAAATCAGAGACAAATGTAAGGAGTATCTGGACAGAGCGGAAGAGCTACAGGAGTACCTAGAGTATAAAGAGGTTGATATTGAATAATATTTCTTGTGCAAATGCGTGAATAACTATACACGTGGGGGACTATCCTGACATACATGGTTTTGAGGTTACAAAAACCACGCATTTAACTAATTTGCACTGTGATCGACTACATTGTGCTGTAAGAATACTGGTCATGCGTAGAGGTGGTTAAAGTACTCACGCTCGGTAAGTAGAAGTAGAAGTACTGATACAAGTCCAACAGTCAATCAATAGTTCAACCACTGTTGACTTTACCTCTCTCCAGTTACTTTTTTTTAAACTTTGTGTCATCTTCACAAACTGAAAAATGCAATAAGACTGTTTTGACAGCGTAAAGAGTAGAACATACAGGTGTTTTCAAATGTGAGGGAATGCAAATAAAAAGTTGGCAGAAAAATAAATCTTCAATGTAAGTACAGATACAGTACATGAAAATCGACCTGAATAGGTATTTGTACTTTGTTACTTCCACAAGAAGCATGCTCAGTTACCGCTGCACTCAGTTTTTTATATTTGATTGTTTTATAGGTATGACCCTAAAAGTGTTTTTCATACATTTTCACTGTAGTATTTATGACTTAAGTATTGTGTTAATGATAGTCTAGTGCGTAAAAAAATGTCGGCGGTGGAGCAAAGTCGTAAATCGATGACCTGCTGTGTGTACTTATACAAACGGTATGAATTTGAAGCAGCCATGGATTTTAAAGGTTGGGGGGATTTAAAGTTACAATATCCAACATTTCAATAATTTCCCAAAATTAATGTATTTGTAAGCCAGCAATAAGTAGAGGGTTGAGTAAAAAGGTAATATTTATCATGTACGTTTTGGTGTGTTGTTTAAAAAAAAAAAAATCATTGACGTGTGCGGAGCGTCGTCTGCGTCGTGACGTCATCACATTCCCCGTGCGCAAGTCGACGCTCTTCAATGCGGAAGTTTCCTCCTCGAAACAAGTCGGGGACGATTTCAGAAAAGAAAACAAGCCAAAAAGCTGCGATAAATACATGTTGACGAGTTGACTTATCGACTAAGTTTTAAAAGCAGACTTTTTGAAAGTTCTGTTGATCGTTTCGGCTATCGGACAAGTGATCAGCCCTCATGGCTACCAACAATAATTTACAGGTAAGTGAAAGCTCAAACCCGACGCTGCCGAAATGATTGGGGAATAACTAACGAGTTCACTCGACAACATTAAATAAATGTGTTGTTTTGTCTTGGGTTGTTGAAATTTGAAAAGCCCCGTTTAGTATTTGGACGACAGTCGAAAGAAGAAAGAAAATGTGTGCTGCTAATTAGCCATTTTAGCTTTCTTAGCCGTTGCTATCTTTGATATTATTTGGTAAAAGTCGTCTGTGGACAACTTCAAGTATCGGCCATAAAACCATTCACGCACAATAAAGGAGTAAAAAACACGTTTTTCTTGTTGTATCTAACAATGTGTTATAACTGTGCGCTTTGGTTGACAGCGCGGCTAACGATTATACTAGCATGTTGTTTATGGCCTGTGCGATGACTCCATCTTACATTAGAGAGCCACATTGTTGTTATTATATCACAAACTGGCTGTTATGATTAAAGATAGCTTTAGAGTCGTACTGTAAAGAAAAACAGAGGAAGTGGATGCCGTCGTCAGGTGTTGGCACACCTACCTTGATGTCGTCACACGGAACCACTGTGTGCCTTTCAGTGCACAACGTCAGATGGGACATGAAACCCAACAATTGAACTAGTACTTGTGTGTGCTAAAACTCATACTTGTCATTGGAAGTCGCGCACTTCCGTATGGGAGTACCGATAAAATGTTTTGCCATTTGATTTTTCAAATATCAATGATCACACAAATCGCCATGTGCACCACTTAAATAGCAATATATGCCTGTTTTAGTACCAAGACTGACCTGTGAGGGAAATGTACAGGGCATCCAGACTTATGCAAAACACAAAGAAGAAATGGTGTTACAAAGCTACGTTACACTTGCGAAGCCTTCGCCTTGTCGTTTTTAGTGTGGCGAAAGATATGTGAGACACAGCATACACTCAAAATATTTAACGTCACAATCATGGAGTCCATGGCTCAGGCCGAATCAGCGTTGACCGCACATGAGGATTTGCCATTTTATCCATTGAACACGTTTAACATTCGCTATGCTGACCCTAACTGTTTTCCAAGCAGTTACAGGTGGAAAAATAAATCATAACACATCCTGCAGCACAGGACAGATGATCACGATAATTTTTCTGAGACATCCGATGATCGGGTCTTTGTTGACTTTGATTGCCATTTGCAACAGAGGGAAAATGCTCAATTTTGCACCTCTTGTTCTCTTTTGTGTTTTTGTTTCTAGAAAGCCATCGATCTTGCCAGCAAGGCGGCTCAGGAGGATAAAGCTCAGAATTATGAGGAGGCTCTGCGGATGTACCAGTCTGCTGTACAGTACTTCCTCCACGTGGTCAAATGTAAGCTTTGACTCACAAAAGTATATTTTATTCAGCCTGCACGGATGACAAAGCTTTGACAAGTCACACTCTATCTCTATACGTTTGTCTGATGTTCTCCGGACTCTTTGCAGATGAAGCTCAAGGTGACAAAGCGAAACAGAGCATCCGCGCAAAATGTGCTGAATATTTGGACCGCGCAGAGAAGTTGAAGGAGTATCTCCAAAAGAAGGAGAAAGCTCCTGCTAAACCTGTCAAAGAGTCGAATGACAAAGGGTGTGTTTGTGGGCGGGGCAGTGATGTATGGACCCATTCAGGTCAGACTTAAGATCCTCAGTCTTGTTGATTTTGTCGGTCTGTGTGCTCAGGAATGATAGCGATGACGCTGATGATCCGGAGAAAAAGAAAATGCAGAATCAACTCTCAGGTTTGTTATTTACGTATTTGAGTAGTAAGTTGTGAAACAGCACGGCATCAAACCGGGGCGGGGGTTGTATTTGTTTTGAATCTTGGCTAGCTTAGCTAGAGCGGACTCACCAAGGTTGAACACGATCTTATTTGTGACACTGGTCAACTTCCAAGTTGTCAATGTAGTAATAAATGAATTTGTTCCAGAGGCAAACTATCGCAATCATCAAACCTTAATTTAAGTAGAATTTTACCCATCTTTAACTGCTATACACGTACAAGGAGTTAGCTACTGTGTAATAAAAACTAGGTAAAACTCAAATAAAATAAAACTGCTACCTTTTCTAATTCTAGCACACACACACTTGAGAAAAGGTTTTACAAGTGTTGTGTAGTGTATAATTGGCCCTGTTAAAAAATATAATAATAAAAAAAAATAAAACCCTGAGATTGGCGTCTAAGATTGAATAGAATAAAAGGCTAAGTATTCTGTAAAAAAATGCATTAAAAGACGATGGATGAATTAAAAAAAGGATTAAATTGTACATGTACGTTTTGTAAAATAAGAAACTATTGTCAGTGTCAGCACAAAAAAATGAAACACTTTGCGCGTGTTTATTTTTGGTGCCATTTGTTTTCAGTCCCATGTCAGTCGTTCTATTTATTTTCATTGCGTCTCAGCCAACGTGATAACCAATCCAAAACATCTTTCTGTTCGGCGCTGAACAAAGGTTCACTGTGATGTTGGGCAGGTTAGATAGAGAGCTCGACACGTATGGCATATGAAGGAAAATAGAAAAGGCATAGTTTGTTCACTTGTTTGTGAACTGCTAAATTGACATCTGCTTACATTGCTTTTTGCACAATATGTAATTGATATCAATGAGGCTTTTGCATTGCTAATAATGTCCTGAGCAGCCAGACATTATACTATGTTGCAGGAGAGTTCCATTCACAAAAGCACTCATTGAGTTCATCCTACGACGTTGTAAAAGATTTGCTTTTGTCTTGTGTGATGTCACAAGGAACGTAATATTTGGTTGAACAACTTTTGACGTGTTCAAAATATCGCGCGTGTTACTTCACTTTATCCAAGCAAGTTTTTTGGCTGCACATTGTGTTTTGCTGTACCTAATCATGTGGCCAGTGAGTCTATGTATTATTCAGGCATGTAAATTCTGTAATTTTTTTTTTTTTTATCCAGGTGCAATTGTTATGGAGAAGCCAAACATCAAGTGGGATGATGTTGCAGGTTTAGAGGGTGCCAAGGAGGCCCTGAAAGAAGCTGTGATTCTCCCAATCAAATTCCCTCACCTATTTACAGGTACCGTATACAAATTTAGTGTTCAGACCAGGTCTCGTGTTCCTAATCACCAGTTAAGTTCCAAATTGCCACTTTGGTGATTTAAAGGCAAGAGAACACCCTGGAGGGGGATCCTGCTCTTTGGACCTCCAGGGACAGGAAAGTCTTATCTTGCTAAAGCTGTCGCCACAGAGGCAAACAACTCGACCTTCCTGTCTGTCTCCTCTTCTGATCTTGTTTCCAAATGGTTGGGAGAAAGTGAAAAGTAAGTTCCCTTATTGGCAAAGCACCGAGTCCAGAGTGAAACGTGACAGTATGACCAAAGCAGCGTTACCTTCACGTCATGAACGCGTGATCTCTGTCACCCAGGCTAGTTAAGAATCTGTTTGCCCTCGCGAGGGAACACAAGCCCTCCATTATCTTCATTGATGAGATCGACTCCCTCTGCGGCTCCAGAAGTGAGAACGAAAGCGAGGCGGCGCGACGTATCAAAACAGAGTTCCTGGTGCAAATGCAAGGTAGGTCTGATGAGCTTCAACTATTTGTTTATAACATTTGATGGGGGGGGTCATAGTCCATCCACACGATCATATTTTGTTCAATTAAATACCACATTCTAGAAGGAAAAGAAGAAAAATATTCAGTAAACTACATATCCAGAACCATTGTTGTCAGAAGTCTACATAAAGATTTATTATGCCGTTTAACAATTTGGGACATCTCAGATGATGTCATGTCTTTGGAAGCTTCTGATGTGTTGGACTACATTTAGGTTAATTAGAGACGCACGTGTCGTGGATGTTTTTGAAGGCACGCCCCAAAACACACTGCTTTTTGTGTAACATGGAGACGTCAAAAGAAATCAGTCCAGATATCAAGAATAGAATTGTGCAATTGAACAAGCAATTTCCAGATGCCCGAGGGTGCCACATTCATCTGTTCAAACAATTATACGCAAGCATTAACAGCATGGGAATTTCCAGGCATCATCCACTCAGGAAGGAAACAGGTTCTGTCTTCCATAGATGAACGGGCTTTGGGAAGAAAAGTGCATAGCGACCCTAGAACAAACGTAAAAGACCTTGTGAAGATGCTGGCTGAAGCTGGCATCGTGAGCGACAGTCAAGCTACAGTTGGCAAATGCACACAAGGACATAACTTTTTTTTTTTTTTTTGAAGACGCGACTTATAAAGACGTCCTTTGGTCTGATGAGTCTAAAACTGAACTGTTTGACCACATGAGTATCGGTCCATTTGGCCATGGTATCATGATGGTATGGTATCATGAGGAAAGATCAATTTGTTGGAAATACTGAAGCAACATCTCAAGATAAAAGCCAGGAGGTTAAAGTCTGGGTGCAAATGGGTCTTATAATTGGACAATGACCTGAAGAAATACTGCCAAACTGTTGAAAATAGGCATATGTGTCTTTCTATATATCCGGTATCTAAACTTCTCTTCTATTTCAACTGCATTTTGAGACTGACGGACATTTTAAAACACAACCAAAACAAAGTCACCCTAATGTTTTGCTGCTGATCTTTTTTTTTTTTCAAAGGAACTAAAGTAATTGAGTGGCAAGTAAACACCCTTTAGCAACTCACTAAACATACAACTTGTATTTTAATTTCTAGCCGACGTTTCACTTGTGCTTTAGACGCTGACAGCCTAGATTCCACCCCTCCCTATCTTTCCATCACTCCGTAAAATGTTCACAATGGGTTGCTAACCCGAGCACATGGGGCAGAAAAAATGCTGCTCCTGCTGTTGTACTATAAATAGAAGCAAAGTTTACAAGGCTAACACTTGATACAACTTTTTTTTCTGACATTTTATGTCACGCAAAAAGATGCAGCAAATACATAGAAGTGAGCGATTTCCACAAAAAGTTGGGTGTTTAAATCTTGTGCCTTGTCACCAGTTAACATGTCTACCTCACAATTGTGATGTGCATGTTAGGGTCATTGAAGACCCTTAAAATTGCCCATTGGTGTGAGGGGGAGTGTTTGTTTACATATTTTAGGCGTCCCAAATGCATGCCTGAAATGCAAATCAATAGCACTCCTTGAAAGTTAGAGAAAAAAAAAAATTGGCCCCAATACCGGTTTTATCATGCGATATAAACTGGGTAAACAAAGACATCTCATGGACCCTTGTCCTAAAAGGTCGGCCATTTTAGTTTGAAGCAGCCATTTTGAATAAATTCAAGGGCTATACCTTGCAGGCAACAAAAGGGTCAACGTATGACAGTATAAAACTCCGATAATAAGTACAAATGAGCTCCACTTTGAATTGAACATTGAATTGAAAATCCCAAAATGTATTTTTTCTTCTCGGCCATTGAACTTGTTTGGTAGAGTCTTACAAGACTGCAAGTCAATGTGTTTAGTAATTTAAGAACTGAAATAGTAGTTGAATAAACTGTCTTTCATATTAATTCATGGTTCATTTGCCCTTTACAGTAAGCCTAACCTCTAAGACCAATATATATTATTAAATCACAATATTGAGGGGGGAATACCAATTAGATAATTTTTCAAAATTGTTCAGAACTACAAAGTGTTGTTCTCTCCTTACAGGTGTGGGAAATGACAATGACGGAGTGCTGGTACTCGGTGCAACAAACATTCCCTGGACCCTTGACTCTGCCATCAGAAGAAGGTACTGCCCGGTTCTGCTCTAGTTGGTGCGAGTTGCATAACGTGCTCACGCCTCTGTCCACTCATCCTCTGTTCAATCAAACCATGCTAGATTTGAGAAGAGGATCTACATCCCGCTGCCCGAAGAGCACGCTCGTGGCTTCATGTTCAAACTCAACCTGGGCTCCACCCCCAACAGTCTGACTGACTCGGACTTTGTCACACTGGGCAAGAAAACAGACGGCTACTCGGGCGCGGATATCAGTATCATCGTGAGAGACGCGCTCATGCAGCCCGTTCGAAAAGTGCAGGCAGCAACCCACTTTAAAAGGGTACTTTTTAAAAATTACATTTTATTTTATTTTAAGTCATGTCGTTGTTTGAGACTTGATGTACCATTTCTTCCTGACCATTATCACATTGTGTTTGCGTTGATTGTTGTTTCCAAGGTGAATGGCCCATCGAGATCGGACCCCCTAATAATTGTACACGACCTCTTGACGCCCTGCTCGCCTGGCGATCCCAACGCAATTGAGATGACATGGGTCGACGTCCCCGGAGAGAAGCTTCTGGAACCTATAGTTTGCATGGTGAGGCGTTTTTCAAGACAGTGCTGTGTTTACTTGTTCTGGTGAAATAATGCTCACGATTGATTTGGTCTTTGCAGTCTGACATGCTGAGGTCTCTGTCCAACACCAAGCCCACCGTCAATGAACAGGATCTGGAAAAACTGAAAAAATTCACAGAGGACTTTGGGCAGGAAGGCTAGTTTAATTTTTGGGGGGAAGCAAGCCAAACCAAAGCAAAATAATTGCAATGTTCTATTTAGTGTTTGTGGTTTTTTTCCTTTTCCCATCTCAGCTATTCACCAGAGCTCTGTCTCGCTCTCTCTGACAGTCTGATGACCACAGAAAGGCTGTAGGAATTACTTTTGACACTCATTCTTCCCCAAATACAATAAATACAACCTTCATGACAAATTTAAAGGGGTGTTGGACAAATGTCCCATTTCTCTGTTTTGTATAAATAAGAAACAAGCATTTTATATTATAATGTATTTTGTGGTCTCATGTGGCTGTGGCAATTGAAGCAGCATTGGATTTCTTGTTATACGTGTTCATAATCTCTGTGGTATTTATAGCACAGGCATTTTAGACTTGGTGAGACACTAGATGAGAGCCACATTAGAACCTAGGTTGGGATCGTCTGTCCACACTCACAATTGTATGCATTGAATGGATCACCAAAGGTGCCAGACCAGCATTATTTGAAAAAAAGGACTCTTCCGCTTTGTGTCACTCTTTTTATCACACCCTACTAGACATTTAGTTTTTGTTTTTTTTTTGTATCACAACTGATGCTGGTTACTAACTACTAAGAAAAAAGCCTTATATAAAGATAAAGTTGGATTGTGAATTTTGACGTAACACTGAAGTTGGAGGCTTGTTTGTACATTGCGGCTAATAGATACATCTCCAATTAAAATTGACGCTGTGCATACTGTGCCTTCTAGAGAAGCTGTTTATTTTTCTATGGGTTTGTCTCAGTTTGTCATAGTGCTTTACCATCAACGTGCAACGTCACTAGTCTACTACTATAAGACATGTATAATACTTTCCTTCTTACTGTATAAACCCATTTCCTGTACACTCTTAAACGGAATGTAAACTACTGTATTTTTCTTTGCGTTTTGATGGGGAATTTCTTTACGCTATTCTATATACCAACATAAAACCATTTTTGTCTCCGAGGTCAACTTTCACGTGTTGTACTCACGTTATTTTTTTTCCATTTCTGAAATGTAAATAAAAGACAAATACGTTAAACTTGAAGGGTTACCTTAAATGTTTACGATACTGTACATAACAGTAGTGCGTGCGTTTGTACGGCAACCCGTGACACCCAAAGAGGAAGAGGAACGTTGCATTGTGTGAGTTGTGGTCCATTAACGCTCGCGGCTTCGTGTTCGGAATACAAGCCGGCTGCATTTAAGAACTACATATACCACATACAACTGGAGAAGGACCGTTTTCGGTGGACAATTTGTTTTGGTTAACACGGACTACGCTTTGTTACGCCGAGCCAAGGTCCAACGCTGGATATCAAGCTACCTGTCACGCACCTCTGAATATTTGATAATCGCTTTGACACAACTCCTCCGAATCATGCGTTTCGTCTTCCCTCTCTGAGGGCCACCGCCCCCTCCTGTCGCCGCTGCGTTGTCGACCCTCCAAAGCTTGCCAGCTAGTTAGCAAACAAGCTAACCACTGCCAGTCATCACCCATGTCCTCAGAAGAAAGCTTGAGCTCAACAATTACGGGCTGGCTTTTTGTTCATTCCTGGTGGCTGCTACTGCCGTTCATCATGCTGCTGGTCGTCGCCGCCTTCATTGTCGCCTTCGTGCTGCTTTTGTACATGATATCGCCGCTGATTAGCCCCAAACCCCTCAAACTGAACGGGGCCCACGTCGTGGTAAGTCCACAGGAAAAGCAATTTGCATGCTGAATAAGCGCGTATATATCGACATGTTTGTGGCAGCCGCTTTTTGAATCCTGTTCTGACGTTTCAATGTGAGGATTGCTACGATAGAACCACTGTCACGAGTGCGGCCAAAGCATGGCTGGTTAGCTGTCATGCCGAGCGCCTTCCAGTGACACTTGAGCTATAAGGCTACAAGTTAAGGAAGTACGGTCCTGTCAGCTGCCAGCTACGTCATCTAACAATTCATGCATTATTTACACGTGTATCGTTGTATGTGAGGGTCACACAGCAGCGCCGCATGTCCACGCGTGTGTAGATAAAACATTAATAGTTCATCTTACAATTTCCAGGTGACTGGAGGTTCCAGTGGTATTGGGAAATGTATAGCGATGGAATGCTACAGACAAGGAGCTTTTATTACGCTGGTGGCAAGAGATGAGGTGAGTTATTACATAGTTTTTACATGATCGTGGTCTTTCACGCGTAGAGGCTTAATGACATTTAAAATGTAAAATGGTGGTATAGACCAGTGTTTTAAAAACTTTTTTCATTTATTTCAATGAAAAAATCACACGGCACACCGCAGCAGCTGAAATTGTAAAAAAAAAAAAAGAAGCTTATTTTAACAAGATAAGTGTTATATTGTTTATATAAGCATTTTTTTAACATTGAAGAATGACGTTATATTATAACGTCTTGAACAGGATTTAAATAAACTCAAAGAAAAAAGTATTTTATAATGTTTCATATTGATACTTACTCAGTGTGAAACATGGGCCTGTTTGGATAAACATGCGTCACTAATTCGTTTGTCTCTAAACAAAGACAATTAGCTACCTGCTGCTGCTGCCACCTGCTGGTATGGAAGACTACTACAATGTAGCAAAGACATGATTACGCTGCCAGGCGCTAGACCACACAGGCACACAAATTAGATAATTTCCCATGGCACACCTGACAATATCTCAGTGCACACACAGTTTGAAAAACACTGGTATAGACTACCAGGTATTTACAATCCCATTTACACCTATGTGTGGTAAGAGTCCTCAGTGAGCATGTATGTTTTTGGAATGTTCGAGGAAGTCTAGTACCAAACGAAAACCCATGCCAGGACGGGGAGATGTAAACTCCACGTAAGCCTCAGAACTGTGAGGCAGACGTGCTAAATTTACACCACCTTTCTGCCCAAATGCAGTTTTATCAGTACTGTATTAAATATATTCTAAATTAAACAGAAAACATCTTCCACTACAGAAATCCCTCAATGTGCATACTGCATAGTTTCTTTTTCATATGGCGACGACTTTACCCAACTTTGTAACTCAAAACGTGTCGTAGTATATCACCAAGTCACTCTAATCATGGAGTAAAGTCATAATTTATATAATTGTATTAGAAACACTTAATGGACATAAATATAAATGAAATGGAAATATGATATTCAGCTGTAGCTGCAGCTGGGCATGCCCTCTTGTGTCACATGACCGCAAATCCTTATGCCACTGTTCACTGGGCGCCGTTTGTAACCTGGATGCTGTGTATTTTGAGACGGTCGTAAACCGAGGACACGCTGTAATCCCCTTGCAAACGTTTCTCGTAAGGCCGCACAAGTGCTTGCTTCAAGTTTGTACATTCTGAAAGTGGATATTTGCCTTCTTGTAGGCCAAGTTGATTCAAGCCAAGAAAGAGTTGGAGAAATTTGCCATCAACGACAAACAGGTATGATGTCTTTCAAATACACCTTTTATTTAAAAAAAAAAAAAAAAAGCCTGATTTCGATTGCTTGGGGTCATAATATGAAAATGTCTCTTTACTTAGGTTGTGCTTTGCATATCAGTGGATGTTTCCAGCGATTACAGTCAGGTGGAAAGTGTAATAAAACAGGTAATGCTTTACTTTTGTAGGAGCTGATATTCCTTCGCTGAGATATTGAAATGTACTTTTGTACTCGCGCAGGCTCAAGAAAAGTTGGGGCCTGTCGACATGCTCGTAAACTGCGCCGGAACGTCTTTTTCTGGAAAGTTTGAGGAAGTGGAGGTCGACCGTTTTAAAGTGGGTAACCCTGAGACGGGTGTCTCACTATTCCCCGTTTACATTCGTCAGCAAGCTACTCTCGCTTCTCTTGTCCAACAGAGACTGATGGAAGTGAACTACCTGGGCAGTGTTTATCCAACACGTGCCGTTATAACCACCATGAAGGAGAGACGAATGGGCCGCATCATGTTCGTGTCCTCCCAGGCGGGGCAGATCGGTCTATTTGGCTACACGGCTTACTCGCCGTCCAAGTTTGCGCTGCGCGGTTTGGCCGAGTCGCTGCAGATGGAGGTAAAGCGTTAGGAGGCCCTTTGTTTACATTGCCTTCATTTGAATACGTTTTTGGAAATGATTCCCAATTTTGCACGGAATAATTATTTGTCCATGTTGCTTGTACCAAATAAACAACAATCATTTGTTGCTAAACAGGCATGAAGGAAAATTGGCTTTGTAATACACTTGAATGCGAAATAAAATGTTACTTGATTCATCGATGGAGGAATTGATTCTAAAAATATTCGATAACGACGGCCCCACTCCCAAGTCGTTTTCACGTCACAGGAGGATAAGGATTTGCCATCGTAAATATTAAATAGGTTTACCCTTCGCGATTGTCCGCTCTGACCGGTTCCTGAGCAGATTGGGGAGGACCCCACATTATCTCTCGGGATAGTGTTTTAGAGATGTCCGATAATCTGGCATTTGTTGGTTTTCATATGGAGTGAGGCGGCGGCAATGTTCAAACCCGGCTATGGCGTGTAACTCGCTTTTCAGCGATCGTTGTTGTTCCCCAGATAAAGCCATACAATATCTACGTGACGCTGGCCTTCCCACCTGACACAGACACGCCAGGACTAGTTGAGGAAAACAAGACGAAGGTAAATGTTGCTCATGCATGTTAATTGTCCTACATTTACCACTTTTCTTTTTTTAATCACTTTTCTCCTGTTTGATTTTTAGCCTCTGGAAACCAGATTAATCTCTGAAACCTCCGGAGTTTGTCAACCGGACCAAGTGGCCAAGATTGTTGTCCGAGATGCCGTGGTAAGAAGCGACTCTGCTGTGCAGTTAGTATCCCGGTGGTCAAAAATGTGACATAATGTGAATGCTTATACTCGACGTCACCCAGTGCAGAGATATTCATGGGACCATTTGACTTGTTTTGTACAAATCGGCTAGCAGCTGCTAGGAATGAACTAATTACTAATGTATGAATTTAAGTGTAAGGTTTGTTGTCTTTTTTTGGGTTGCCACAGCAGGGCAACTTTAACAGCTCTGTGGGTCCCGACGGCTACATGCTATCAGCCCTCACCTGCGGGATGTCACCGGTCACCTCCATCACGGAGGGTCTCCAGCAGGTACACACGTGAACTTGTTTTACGGTAGGGGTGGGCGATCTGGCAAAAATATCAGATCACGATTTAAAAAAAAATAAAATCACGGTCGCGATTTTATCACGATTCTTTTTTTTACATCGTTTTTTTAATACTCGTTTGCACATTTCTGACCATTTTCCTCATGTTAACCAAAATAAAACATATTTAAAATGTGTATAAAACTCTAAAAGAAAAAAAAAAGACATTTTAAGTCAGCTAAGCTTCCTGAACAGGTTTTAATTTGAATAGTGACAATTTTTATCAATATGTGCAGTGAATGTAAACATAAAAGGTAACATAATGTAAACATAAAAACACAGCTCGTAACGCAGGTGTAGTACTTTGAAGAGTCTTTTAAAGCTCTCGTTTTCCACTGTTTTAATGGGAATCATGTCTTCCGCATCGTAATAAGTCACTGCCTCAGTTACTTCTTTACACTGCTTGCTTGTTTTTTGGCTGTGTTACCGTGGGTTGCGTTAGCTTGGAGCTAGCGGCTCCCTCTGGCTAGCCATGGTCTGATCTCCGTTTGCTTTGGCTGTCGGCGCTGACGTCCGAACCGAAACTCTGCAAACTATGCAAGCAACTGGTTTGCGCTTTGTCCTCCGAGGAAAAGCCAAACCAAACCGACACTGTGGATGTGGAGTTTCTTTTCGGGACCAACTTCGTGGTGACTTTTCGCTATAGCTACCCGCTGTATACAAACAAACAGTGAGGCGGGGAGTGTCACGTACGGTGCAGTGTGCGTGCTGTGATTGGTTGGTCGGGTATCCGCGTCAGCGGCTTAGCGCCGCCATCGACCTAAACTGTGTAGAATGTGCCATGTAGACGATCAAACGATCTTACGGCTTTATGAGATCGTGAACACGTTAAACCGCTTAACGATCTAATATCGTCATATCGCCCACCCCTATTTCACGGTTTTCTTGTTGAAGAGTTTTGAAGTGTCTTATTGAGCTACACGCTCTTGAATATATTTAGGTCCAAGACCAATCCAGGCTCTTTAGACCAGGGGCCGCCAATCTGGTCCTCGAGAGCCTCCTATCCTGCATGTTTTAGATGTCTCCCCCCCCTCCAACGCACCTGATTCAAACGATCAGCTCCGCAGAAGAGAGACATCAAAAACATGCAGCCTGCTTTAGACCATCAGTAAGATTTTAGAATCTGGTCTTTGACACACGGGAATTTAGGACCGGTTTGATGTGGTCTAATATCCAGGAACTGTGCCAGTAAGGACTCGAACAGCAGCATTCTTGACCAGTTGCGGCGGTTAGATTGAGTGATTCATACAATGGAACTTGAGCTATCTTAAAAAGATTTGGCATGCTACTGATTATCATGTCTGATGGTACCAGAGGAGTGAAAAAAAAAAAAAGTGTCGACAGGCCGTCCTCGGTTTACAGCATCCCAACATTCAAGTTTATGAGCTAGTTGCTTAGCGAGGAAATCAACCAAAACATATTTTTTTTCAAGAACATGTTCCCAGCAGGCCCACTAGTTGGCCACCTTTGTCCCCAGAGCAGTCCTGCTCCTGAACAATGAACCCTGCCTTGTCCCAACCGGCACTGATGGACTGAACGCACACAGCACTTAGCATCAAGCACAGAGCACTTTTTATTTGGCAGTAGATGGAGATATATATTTTCATTTATTATTGTAAGCGATGTATGTTTTTTATGATGTTGTTTTGTCCTACAATGCTGCTTGTTACGCCTTCTAAATTGCCCTTCGGGGACAAATAAAGTGTTCTGATTGATTGAAAGACGGAATTCTGATTAATATTGCGTTTGTGGAATATGAGTTTAGCAGCAAAATCCACCTGTTTTTAGCCATCTCCGGGGGCGGCCATTTTGTCACCTCTGTCGACTGAAAATGACCTCACAAATGCTTAGGGCTCAGGGAACGACCAATCATGGCTCACCTTCAGAAAACAGGTGAGCTGTGATTGGTCATTAGCCCTGAGCAACTGTGATGTCATTTTTAGTCGACGCAATTGACAAAATGGCCGCCCCCGGAGATGGCTAAAAACAGGTGGATTAACTTTTATTCCACAAACACAATATTTATCAGAATGCCTTGTTTCAACTAGTGGGCCTGCATAGAACATATTCTTGAAAACATGTACTATAAAAAATATATATAAATATATCCTCAGCACAAGGACCCCTTGTATGCTTCTTTCCTTGTTTGAGGATTACTCAAGTTACAGTTGATACGGGAGAACACACAAACCTGCAAATCCCACAATGCATATGAATATAGCGGAGGGTCACGTGTGTTCTTTCGAGCTGCAGTCGTGTGATGGTATTTTCTTTGCAGATCGTCACCATGGGTCTGTTCCGTACCATCGCCCTCTTCTACCTGGGAAGTTTCGACAGCATCGTGCGCCGCTGCATGATTCAGAGGGAGCAGTCCAAGGCGGCCGACAAGCGAGAGTAACCGCCGCCGCTCCCCCGTCCGAAAAGGCCGGCCCAAGCAGCGAGGTGAACGGACAGCGCGTTTACTCTTCGCGGCTCCACTACTCGTGCCCCACCCCCCTCACCCCCCTCCCCCACCACCGTCGCGCAGTGAAATGTCACTTTTAACGTGCACGTGCTCCTTGTCACGGGAGCAGCCTTACTTTAGCGGGTGTATTTTGGTGTTGTGATAATGGAGGGAGGCGATAGTAAACAGTAGCGGGCCTCCCTGCCTCTTCTCGCGCAGGAAAAGCAATATCCTGTCGGACCGGTTTTTGCCAAATATGGCCTGAAATTCCCTCCCACGGGGGCTCGAGTGGAAACAAGACCCATTTGTCACCTTTTGTCCTCACGTTGCATGCTTCTAAAAACGCAGGGGCCACCGTGTTAGAAACGGATTGTTTGACCCAATAAGAAGCTTTTTCAGCCTTTTGCGACCATGAAAGTCTTTGCGGGCAAAGACCACTTAATCAGACCACTCAGTCGGCACCGTGACTGTTTTGCGTGTGCTCAGCTGTGGTGTTAATAAGAGTTTCAGTCATACAAATGGAATTGTTGTATGAAAGGAACAATGACTTGAAAACCACATTTCCTCCAAGCTGCCAGTTCAGTTTGCCACAATAGGACTGGAACGATCGTGATCCGGCTCGTGTTTCCATAGCTTTATACCGTAATTTTTGTGCTTACCTCTTTCTCCTTGACTTGTTTAGAAGAGGAAAAAGTGCATTTTGCTGGATTTACAGTGCATGGTTCGTCACACAATTCCAATGTTTAGCTGTCAAGAGGGCTGCACCATATTGGAAAAACATGCGATATGGATGTTGACTGTCGCCGATATTATTGCGATTTAACATGTACCTAAGGAAATTACATTTTTATTATCTAATGAAAGAAGTAATTTTTTTTTTTCATGCGGCGAAAATGAATAAGCTCAATGTGTTCTTAGCTGATCAATTGTAACTCCCCTAGAGAATGTCCAACTATTGAATGGCAATGCGCATTTAAGTTCTACTGGTCGAATTCTGATAAAGGAATTCAATTCCATAAGAAAATTATTGCATGTCTTTGCGATATGCATATTGCATAGGTCATTAGCGCGGTGTCGCTATTTTTTTTCGATGCATTGTGCTGCCTTAGCTGTCAGCTATCACAATTAGGGCGGGTGTCGTGGTAGCGTAAACAGACAACACAAATGGCACGTAAAAACACAAAACACCCACTGTAAATCTAAATTTCAGGTGGGGATAAAAAAATAAAAAGCTGAGCCGGCTGGCACTGTGATGTCAATTTCAGTCAACACCAGCGGGCCGTGCTGCGTAAAATGTCTGCCTGGCTGAAAACCGCTTAATTCTTACTACATGAATGCGATATCAATCAGAATCCAGAGTTTTGATTAGTGGGTGCACATAGAACATATTATGACAAAGAACAATTTTTGACTCGGTGTCCAGAAAAGACCCATCCAAATCTGATTTATTATACAGACAATTAATTGGAATTGGGCACTACAATATGAATACAGAATATTTCTCTTTCGCACAATCAACAGTGACAGTTGCTCCAACTTTTCAGCACCCTATGACAAAGGTGCAAAAAAGCAGGTATAGGTGGCACTAGTCAAAACAAATGCAAAAATGAAACATCCTACCAGACTGAACCGAATTGTGTTGCTTGGCGGAAAGTGGACACTTACAAGCGTGTGCGTGCGCGCTTCTATGTTGTGACTGAGCCAAACCTTGTCCAGAGAAAAAAAAGCCATGATCGTTTCCTTACTATCCCGCTTTATTTCTGCAGTTACTATTATTTCAAGTCATGGTGGACGAAAGCTCAAGTGACTGTTCGCCTCTCAATCTATGACACTTTGTTGTTGTTGTTGTTGTTGTTGTTGTTGTCGTTGTTGTTCTCTGAGCATGCACAAGGAAGCGTACGTGCACATTTTCTGTGTCGTTGCACATATTACGCCACGCAGTCTGCGTTGGCGCCGACCTCATTTAGGACACAGTGCGACTTGCTGGTTCAAGTAATGCCTGTGCAGGTCCACGGAGGGCGCTAGAGATTTGTTTGACACGCAGACAGCGCACAAAACATTCATGTCCCTCAACTTTTGACGTCCTGCCAAGCACAAGTGGAACATCCCCCCCTAAAAATAAATGATTAAATATACTCAAGTCCTTTCAAAATGGTCTCCAACATTGTGTTTTGTAAGTCTTCCTTTGGTCCAGAATGTAATTTCATCAAAGTGTGAAGTTAGAATTCTTCTTTAGAAATGTGTTGTGACAATTCCTTTGGAGTTGTCTTGGGCGGCCGCGCGGAGATGAGCGGCGACCTGTTTGAACCGAGCCTTAAGTTGTGACTACTGATCAAGCGACCACAACGGAGCCCGTCCACACCGACATACGCGGGGTGTGTAGTTTACCAACCACATCAGTTTTTCATTGTGAAAACGTCCACTTTTTGTTTTGTCTTCTGTGAGTTTGTACGTTGTCAATGGAGAAAAGACGCCTTGTGGAAATCCAAAACATGAAGGTGAGAAGACGTGACTCGGCGACGTTCTCATTGGATTTTTGGTTTAAAGGCGTGCCGAGCTTCTCGTGTCGCTTTCAAATGTCCTGCCGCGGGGGGAGCACATGCCGGCACATCCCAGTCAATTAGAATATTGTAGAAATGTCATTAATCTCAATCGGGGGGAAAAAAAAAATCTTGTTCAAATGCCAGGTTTTTTTTTTTGTATGTAAAGAAATATATATTTCACCAAGAGGTGTTCCAATCAGGGTTTTATAACTGCCCATTCTTATACCGATCATCCATGAGTGAGATGGGACGATCACATGGATTAGCTGCACACTTTTAAATTTTTCGAGCTGCTTACTGATGATTATTTTAATAGCACTGGTCAACAGCAAATTTTAATCAGATTTGGCTTTATGTGTCTACAAACATGTTGGTGCTGATTTAAAAAAAATGTCAATTCCTTTTTTTTTCTTGCACATCAGGTTTTTGGAGATGTTTTCAAATTTTCAAAGAGGAAGTCAACACAAACATTTTTTTTCAAGAATATGTTCTATGCAAGCCCACTAGTTGAAACAAGGCATTCTGATAAATATTGCATTTGTGGAATAAGTGTTAATCCACTCGTTTTTAGCCGTCTCAGGTGGCGGCCCTTTTGTCTTCTGTCGACTGAAAATGACATCACGACTGCTCACGACGGCCAATCACGGCTGACGTGTTTTCTGAATCTGAAAACACGTCAGCCGTGATTGGTCGTTGTGAGCAAACAAACGCAAAATCAATCAGAAAGTTTCAACTAGTGGGCCTGCTGGGAACATATTCTTGAAAAAAAAATGTTTGGGATGACTTCCGCTTTAAATTTGACCTATAAATGCTTGCGCGATACTCATTTTACCATGTGTTGAAATTTATAGCATCTTAAAACATTTTTGTTGTATGACTTGACTTAGCACAAGACTCAGTATTCTTTTAGTGTTTTTGTGCTGTTAAATATTGCTAATTTTCACTCCACATACAGCACTTTGTATGCAGCTTTGGTTGTTTTAAAGTGTTCTTTAAATAAAGTGGACTTGATGTGCTAAAGAAAAAGCAAAGGCAGTTTCAGAATCGGTGCAAAAACTTTATCTAAATTTTATTGCATTTGTGATTTAAAAAAATGAGTAGTGTAATAGATAAATGTGTCACTTATGTTTTAGATTAATTGAATAAGATATTATATATATAATCTATCCATTTCTTATTCATAACAGGATATTTATAATTGACAGTGCAAAAAAATGCACAAACATGTAACGTGCAGCGGTAAGGAAATGTTTCAAGATTGGAAATACAAAATAAGCAGCTGAGAATGTGGCTGTGTTCACTCACATTCAAACTCAGTTCAGCTCTTCTAGTCGGCTTAACGTGACATTTTTGTAGTCAAATGAACAGCAGAAGATACCATGATCCACAGAGACCTTCCACAGCATCGTGGCAATGTCATTGTTCAAAGTCAGCAGCCAGAAAGATACAAAATAATTTCCAAGTGTCACGCGTACTATGGAACCTTCATCACCAAGTGGAGAAAATATAAGACACCAGTGATAATTCGTTCGGGAGGCTTTCAAGAGGCCAACGGCAACTTTGAAGCAGCTGTAGGAATTTGTGCAACCACCGTATCTCGGTTGTTCTTCGATTTCTTTCTTTTTTCCCTCATTCGGTTTGAACAAGTTAGTGCTCGCATTAATGGTGGAAAAAAAGTTTTGAAATTATTTAAGTCTGTCTCATTTTTATATCTCAAACGCCTGGCATTTGAACAGAGGTGTGGAGGTTTTTTTTTTAATGCACTGTAGAGTGAGTCTTAAAAAATGTCCCGATTTTATGATCGTAAATAGTTTCAAATCTCAAAGTAAATTAACATTCTTAAAATATATATAAATAATATATGAATGAATGAAGTTTTCTGCAATACTGTAATTCATTGAGATGCCCCTGTAGTTAATGAGAACACGCAGCCTGCTGTTTTAACACCGTTAAGCTATGCAAAGAAAAGCCTGTGCTTTCAATGTCTTTGAGCATTTCCGGTCACGATTGGAGTCTTAGAACAGGCCGGCCGGCTCTGTCACCACTTGTCATTTAATAATCATCAACATAAACGCAATTTATGTTCAGTCTTTTGTTTTTCTTCCCCCCCCCCCCCCCTTTCACCTTGTGTGCCATTGAAAGCAACCTGTCAGAAGTAGAACATCACTGTTGTGTTATTTCTGACAGTTGAACTGAATAAATACATGTGAGGAAATTACAACTCCCCATGTTTGATTTTTTATGATGATTGTAGTCCTGGGGGCATAAAACGCCCTGTTATTTTTTTGTGTGTGTGTGTCATTTTGAACTGCCTTTAAAATCTATAAAAAGTTTTAGGGCTACACTGAAAATACGTAGAAAAATGTCTCTGACCATAAAGTACTATTTTTTTCTTGTAAATTTACAGCGTATACTATCAAAAATATGACTTTATTCTTACTGCGTTATGAAGTTATTCTCAAACTTTACTCTTGTGTTGAACAACGTTTCCTCCTAACACACGGGGCCTCTTTTTACATTGAATGAACAAGTTAGAATGCGCTGTTGCTTATCCCTAACCAATGACAACACTGTAGCAAAAGTCCATGAATATAAAACAAGTGAAAAACAGTAAGTATGCCTTCATTTCCCACATGACCATGTATTCTGATGCCACTACACAAATGATACTTCATCGGCATCTATTGATGATGTATATTGGGAGATGATACGTTTATTTTGGAAAAATTGGGATTTGTTTACTGTAAACACATAGATTGTGTGTGTAAAGACCCAGAAAAAAACTGCCGTAAATGCTAGAAAAACATGCCAATGGAGTATTTTAATAGGGTATTTCTGTATCGCGGATTTCACTTCCTGTGGGGGTGGTGTGGAACAAAACCCCCGCGATCAAGGGGGATTACGGTATTTCCCCACATCTGAACCCAATAATCTATTTTTGTGATCTGCTATGGTGCAAGTCAGCCCCTTAGAAGCCTGGTGGTCTTTTTTTTTTTGTTGGAGAATTTAAATATTCCGTTTGTGCCGGAGAGACGTTAATCTTCCTTGAAGGGGCTTTTCACATCTGCATAAAATGGGCTATTCCAGACTCGCTCTTTTTTTTTTTTTTTTTTTTTTTAAATCCCAAAGGAGAATACTACTACATGAAGATGAAGCCAGATAATTAATTTTCACAAGAAGTGAGCAGAATTGAAACAAGGGACATGAGGCCCGTCTCTACATCCACAAAATGTAATGTCCTCTTGCGGCCAAGTAGATAAATGGAGGAAGAACCATCGATCCATTTTCTTCAGCGTTTGTCCTCATGAGGATGGCGGGTGAGCCTATCAAAGCTGACTTTGGGCGAGAGGCGGAATATACCCTTGGCCTGGACTGGTCGTAGGCCAGTCGCAGGGCACATAGACAAACAACACGTTCACATTCACAGTGGACAATTCAGTCTTCCGTTTAACCTAACCTAATGTGGGTGGAAGCCCGAACATGGGGTAGAACAGAGATGGGCAATTGGCGGACTGCGATCACTGAGTCGCTCCTTACTTAATTAAAAAAAAAAAAAAAATGCTGATAAACATTCGATGTTTTCCACAGGAAATAGGAAGGGAAAAAATCCTGAATAGGAAAAAATGCTGTGGATAAAATCCATGGCCCAAACTACAAATATGCAGGGGCTCATTATAGTTTTAAGTTGTAATGTCAACAATCACCACTAGATGGCACGCATGTCTTAGTTGGGCTTACACTGGCTCCCTATACTACAACAGGAGTAGGCCTAATATTTTCTTACGGATTTGGAATGATATACAGGTCAAACAGTACCGCAATAATATTAAAATTCCGAGTGAGTTCTTTTTTGGGGGGAGTACTAATGTACAAAATTATTTATTGGTCTTAATGTTGGGTTCTTGTTCAGCAATTTTGTGGCAACTTTGAATCGTAGTTTTTATGCAAGAGAGTACGCACTGGGGGGAAATGCACAATGTTTATGTGGTTATTTCTGATTGTGGTTATTTTTTCTCCTTCAAAATGCTTTTAGTTTCTCATCCCTGGGGTAGAGCAGAACAGAACATGCAAATGCCACACGTGATGCCAGAACTATGAGATTCGTATCCCGAACCTCGAAATGCGAGGCTAACCATTACCAAGGTCACCGTGCTGCACAGAATGAGTCTTAATTATCCCCATTAAACCAAAAAATCAGCAGACGTGCAGCCATTGCACAGATGGCTTCTAAGCATCTATTTTAATGCAATTAATGATTTAGTCTGTAGTTCCTCATGCACACATGGAGGCTCCAAAGCGCAGCCAAAGGGTGCACTTTGCGTACGTGACGTCAAGAATAGCTCACGCGCATGGAGCAGCCCACTGGCGGAGCAGGGGGAGGAGGAGGAGGAGGAGAAGGAGGGCTCTGTATGGAAGTGAACCTTGCCAGTGGTCTCCGAAGTGTAGCTCACTCGCCGCCTCAACTAACCGTCGGCGACGCGGCGCTGAGCGGCCATTCTGGCGCAGACAACTTTGCGCTACATTTTTTCCCCTGCGCAACTCTTCCACGTCTGGCTGGCGCGCACTGGGAATACATCCGCACCCGCTCCAGCCTCTTCCGCGTGTTGGATTTCTATGCAAAGACAAGCTCACCAGTGTGCCTCGCAGCTTTTTGCGGGGACTTTTACAACCTTTTATTTCCTGCTCGCGCGTGGGATTTAGGCGTCGATTCGGTTCGGTCGCGCTCCACTTTTTGATGAGCCCAGCGCAGAGCGGTGCATCGAATGGATGCACGATGCGTTTTATTTAAGAGCCAAATCTGAGAGTACAAAGTGCCAAATTAAGCCCAGATGGCGAACGAGCGCAATCGCACCATTGTGGAGAATTATATCTGCCATAAACTCTCCAAACGCGGCTTCGCGTGGGTGTTCGGTGCCGCACGGGAGGAGGAGGAGGAGGACGATGCCGCCGCTGCTAATAACGGCTTACTGGTCGCCCCCACGCCGACTTTGGTGCTCCGGTGCCGCGAAGCCAGCGCCGGGCCCGAGCGCGACTGCGCCCCTAAGCGAAGCCCCGGTTCCGACCCACTCGCCGACATCCACCGGGTCCTGCGCGAGGCCGGCGACGAACTCGAGAGACTTTATCAGCCGGACTTCACCGAGATGTCTCGGCAGCTGTACCTCTCGTCCACCACAGCTCAGCGGCGGTTCGCCGAGGTGATCGACGAACTGTTCCGGGACGGCGTCAACTGGGGCCGAATCATCGCCTTTTTCGAGTTCGGCGGCACCGTGTGCGCAGAGTGCGCCACTAAGGAGGAGATGACGTCGCAAGTGGAAAACATAGCCGAGTGGATGACTGAGTACTTAAACGGACCCCTCGGCAGCTGGATCCAAGACAACGGGGGCTGGGTAGGTGTGATTCGGTGTAATTTAGTTTTTTTTTTTTTTTTTTTTCTTGGTACCGCTGGAGCAGAGCTCCTCCATTGCCGCTGTGGTTTGAAGGCGTGTCGATCCGCGATTGCGCGCGCGTGTGTGTGTGTTTGCAGATGTGACCTCACACGCCACATTATATCACGTTTGTAGTTAGAGCTTGCCAACGAAAAAAGCTCGAGATGTTCCCATTACGCACGAAGGCGCAGGATGGGCGGCCTCCACTCGTGCGCCGCTCTGATTGGACGCTGGTCGTGGCCGTCAAGCCGCTCCGACGAATCAGAGAGCGAGCTGTGTCACACCTCCCGACGCTCTCTCCCAAGCCCCGCCCCGCTGCCTAGCAGTCACGCATCTGTCACAGAACTGCAGTATGGTCATACCTACTATATAAGCACCCCGAATACATTTTGTAATCAACTTTAACATCAAAATGCTTAGTAATATTTCAACATTTAACATTTGAGAAGACTGCACTTGTAAAATGGTACCTGATTAAAGCATAAAGAATCAAATGGCTTGTGGCTCGGGTAGTTTTGACTTTTACAGTTTAAGAACACAGCTTTTATGGGCTTATTGTGTACATCCAGCATTCTTGTTGGCATTAGCTGTTTTATTAGAGGAAGCATCCAATTCCGTTCCTCTTGTCACAAGGAAGTGATGATTGCAGTGGCGGCTCGAGACAGTTTTACCTGGGATGGTGATTAGGTGGCAAGAGGTTCAGTTGGGAGGTCGGAAGTTATAGCCTATAGCTAGCTAGCCCTTATTCAACCATGGTTAGCTTACGGAATGAATTCTTGAAATGATGTGAAAACTAAAAATAACTATAAAACTAAAATGATAGATTTAACTTTTATTAAACTTTTCTACCAACATTCCTCATGTTTATAAATGATGGTGCAACTTAAATTGAAAGCAATACTGTGGCCTAAAACATTTTGCCCTGTAAATCTTTTGTGCTTTTTAAAATAGGTACAAAAAAAACATACAATGTGCATAGTTTCACTTTGAAACTATCTTTAAATCCAAAAAGACATATTTGTAAATGTATTTCACTCTTCTCGGGCATTTGTGAATTCTCAACTGAAAGTTTATACACACTAACGAGACACTATCAGGAACATTTATAATACAATTTCGAATTTAGTGAGTTTCGTAAAGATGGCAGCTGCCCCCTCTTGCCACCCTGTAAAACCATCTATGGACAATTCACCAATTAATCATCGTCAGCAAGTTTAGCTTCCATTGTAGGGGTGTAAAATGGTCACTTATTCCAGTAACCCTGACAATTTTTGACCAAAGAGAAAATAGCATGGAACCGTACCATACTGCAAAATTGAAAAGGGTTTGAGGTTCATTAATGTGCGAAAGGCCATTCGATTGGTTTTAGGAAACTAAAATGACCATCTTAAGTTGGAACGGTGGACATTCGAACGCGGCACATTTTTTGACATCGGGCTCGCATTGCGATCGTCATGTGACGGGTCACCTGTTTTCTGGCTTTGGTCGCGATGCGACAGCATTTAATAAAAAAAGGCATTGGACAGAAGAAAGAGAGGAAGACTTGATAGATTGATGCATGCACGGCTGCCTTTCCTCTCTTTGTATTCTCCACGACAGGAAAATATTGTAGCTATAGCTGTCAGGGCAATCCACTTTTTCCTTGACAGTGACTCACAATGTCGCTTGTGGTCCATCAAAATAGCAGAGGCGGCACATGAGAATCCTGATCGCCGGTAGGGCGTTGAGGGTTAGCCATTGAATACAATTTGTTTGCGATTGTCCACTTTTGCCAGCGTCGGTTGGTGTGTGGCTATCTTTAGCTTCAGGTGACCTCACCCGTGTGTTTACATTACACGCAATCACGCAGTGTAAATTAGCAACCATCCATCCCGGCACGGAACTCATCAGACCAATCTGCGAGGAATTAGCCTCTTCATTAGTTGAGGTGCCTTTAATGAGAACATAACATTTGTGGCGCTCGCTTATTTTGGCCCGCGGGTATCGGATTTTGGAGTGTAAAAGGGGGGGGGGGCGGCATCAATGATTCATTTGGAGGATTCCATCTTACCGTTTAACATTTCCCTTGAGTGTCTGTGTGTGCGTATGTGTGTGTGCATGTCTTTGCAAGGTTGCATGTTGTGCCACATATCAAAGGCTGCTCGGCCTTCCAGCAGCACCGAGCGCTAATCCGGAGCTTCCGCCAGCGCCGGGCTCAAACCCTCCGATTTACGCTGGTCCTGAGCGTGTTTTTCTTCAGTGCGAGGACGGGCTGCCGAGATAGATGGTGAATGTCTCCGGCGCCTACGGTTCAACAATGTAGGTCATCTTCCAGTGTGCGATGCAGCTGCGAGGAGATGACGATCGGTGGGAGACAGAGAAAGAGGGAGAGCATCCCGTGGATTAGTCGGGATTATCTCAATGTAGATGTCCGTATGACCACTTTGACAGATGATCCATTCTGAATTTACAAAGTTCACGTCCATAATATTTCAATGTTGTTATATCTTTAGGCTATGTGTGCTACTTGACTGGATTGTCGTTGCTGAAATTGGAGTAGTTGTCAACTGCTCGCGGGTATGTTGTCTTCAATCCACTAGAATGGGGGAAGATCGCAGTGCCATTTTCAAACAACAGATGAAGACCGTATAATGGACGAGACTGTCGGAGTTGCATCAAGTTTTGTTTAATGTGCTGTTTCCAATAAGTGGCGCATACATACAAGTTCACAGTGTAGTGTATGAAGTGCTGCCTCCATGAGTGAAAATAAGTTGTATTATCTCTACCGGTGTTCACTTTTTTTCCCCCCAAACACTGTGGCCTCTGCTCCCGTAGGTAGGAGCCACTTGCATGCTTGTGCAATCTGCTAGTTCCACCCTGGTTGTCATGGCAACATAATCCACATCCACCATTGGTCCAGCATTATACGGTGAAGGGTGTTCAATCGCTTACCGGCACAGACTAATTTCAGGAAGACGAGAAATAGCGTGCGCAAAGCGTACTACTAAATCTTGATGTCACAGAAGTGTCATTAAAACACCTGAAAACAGTTTGAAAAAACAAAGAAACATTTCTGTCCTTTAATCTAACATACCCCTTGGGCACAGACTCCATCTGGTTGGTTCAATTTGTGCTCATGCTCATATTCACGCATGCAGCAACTTTGTAAAACAATGGCATCCAGCATCAAAACTCTTGTCAGCTCTTGACATACCATGGCGGGTCATTCACAATTTCCTGACTGTGACACACATTCCAGGGTGTAGTCCCACTTTTGCCCTCAAGTCATCCGGCCCAGGCCCTGCCGTGACCCTGAAGCAGCTTGGCGGACAGACATAACATCACTTCCTTGTTCCAACATGTGCTGCTACACATGAACTGACCCCCTTTTTTTTTTTTTTTTTTTTTAATCTTTAATCTGCTTCACATGGATTAAAAAAATGTGCCACATTTGCCCCTTTTGGGACCGGTTCCATCTATTTATTTAGGTACTTATGCGCCATCTGCCAAATGACACACAAGCGGGATGATACCTCAGTCACTCGGATTTGGCCTGTAAAAAACTCCCCAATACGTGTGTTGTTTAGTCTCTTGTTCTGTGTTTTCCACAGTTTTTTTTTTTTTATATATTTCAAAAAACTGGAGGCCAATCAAGCTTTTTGACACGCGAGAGTGGCGTAGAAACAGCTGTCTGTCAGCCACCCACTGTTTCCTGTTGTTTTAGGACCAACTAAGTCCAAATATGGGAACAGCTGCTAAAGGCTGCTGACTCGAATGCACTTTTAGTTCCACAAAATTTGCCCGGTGGCCACTACAAAGCCTTTGGTGTGTTATTTACAAACATGTCCTTGCGTTTGTCCCGAACATTCCGCTTTCTACTTGGGAGGTGAGTTCATCCTTGTCAATGGGGGGATGACGGCACCGAGGCGGCAGGTTTACCCGCACGTTTTCCACTTGTGTTTGTTTGTAGGCTTCTAAAATGATGTTTGAATGTCTTGGAGGTGGGGAGCTTTGTTCGAAGTAGGAAAAGTGACTAGTAACAGCTAGAGCAGCCGTGCCGTCCTTCAAAACACCGGACCATTTGAATCAGGTGCGTTGGAGGAGGGAGACATCTAAAACAGGATGGATAGGCACTCTCGAGGACCGGATTTGGGCACCCCTGAGCTAGAGAGTGTAATTTTAATTGTATAGTGGTGCTTCCTCATTTACCTACAAAGGTGTATTAGGGTCAAATGAATTTACGAGATTAAAGTCTTGATTTTACCAGAGGAAGGTTGCATGTTTTTAGTAATAATATTGATTTAAAAAAATTAAAATTGCAATTTTAGACATAAAAATACATAATCCCGAGATGAAAGTGTTACTTTTATGTAAAGAAAGTTCAATTTCAGTTAATAAAATGTTATATTCTTTGATCAAATGTTTACAAATTTGACTTGGATAGTCTTTTGATAAAATGTCATGTATTTATATTTTGGGGAAAATATATATTTTTGAGAATAAAATTGTACACTGGTCAATAAATTTGAACAAAAATTTTAAATCAGTGATGTAGGTAAACTTTTCTAGATATTTTTTTTTTTTTTTGCACTGATGCCCAATCTGCCCTTGTTTTTTCTCTCGCACATCAGGTTTTCAAAATACTACTACTCCTAATAATAATCATAATGATCATAATAATATGCAATATTGTAATATTTTATATATTTAGTCATATTTAGTCATATTTAAGGGTTGGTTTGAGCAACTGGTCAATTTTTTTTACTTTGACCTAAAATACTATATATAAAGCTTTTTTTTTTTTATACTGTATCATCACGACTTTAATCGTGTGGTGTATTTTTTTTTTTCCGTTTTGGATGTGACCCCGATGCTCAGTTGTATTCACCCCAGTGAGAAAGGAAGGAGTTAATGCACCTGGATGAGCGCCTTTTTTAACGAACTTGGATCAGGTTGCCAAAAAAGAATGCATTAAACCGCCAGGTGGTCTATTTCAGCGGTGGGTGGGGAGGTGGGGGTAGGAAGGCAAATCCACGCACGTTGATGCCAGTTGACAGGTGAGCCTTGCATGTTGCCACAATGCGGCAGGCATCTGGACCGCCATACCCCCGCCCCACCTACCAACCCTCGCCTCCTCCAACTGAGGCTGAGTGGTTGTGGGATGGCGGAGGAAGTCATTAATCTCCATTTAGGTGACACGTTGAGTGGCGGTGAAGCAAACTGGCAAAGGAAGCGCATTTAAACACTCGCGAGAGGGCCAAAATAAAAACCTCACTTATCTCCAATTTGCGTCTCCCGGACCGTTTAACGCATCATTGGCGCCGCCAAGCACCGTTGGGTGGAATCCATTCAAACGTGTCCTGGCAAGTGATCACAATTCAAGTGCGTCGGATTTGTTGGATTCCCAATGTGTAAGGTCATGGCGTTCCAACCGACGCTCCATCTCCTGGACCTGGATTGTAACGGCAAAAATCGTCACCGAACTGGAATGTGTCCTTGCCGCCCCCCAAAAAATGTCATGGAAATGTAGTTTGTGCTTTGTGTTGCTTCGTGTGGTTTAAAGCAGTCATCCCCCAATCTACTCCTTTAACCGCCGAGGCCTCAGCCCTTTGCCGTCTTCCGCCATGTTTGAGTCCACTGTAGCTTCTTTCCTATGGGCCCGGCCTGACATGAAGAGTTTCATTCTGGAGTGAAGAGATCTGACGTCCCCCTTGAGATCCTCCGAGCACAAAGAGTCTTGTTCCAGACATTCTTGTCTGAGGAATTCGGGAGGGGGAGGAGGAGGAGGAGTTGGGAGGCTAACCCGTTTGCAATGTAGACCGTCGTTTGAATGACACCACAGAGGTTCCGGCTGTTGATTTTGTCGAGATGAAATGATATAAAAACTTCATATCGAGCAAAACCTATCACGGTTATTGGTATTATCACCATATTGCAGGCGTTCGTGCGTGCAAGACTCCAAGAAATTGAGATGCTTGTACACACTTTGTACAATGAAAATTTCCCCACTGTGGGATCAATAAAGGCATTCTTATCTTCTTATCTTATCTTATCGTAATCAATGTCTGTGTCCCGCCATGTCTGGCCAAAATGCATCACAGTAATGTAAACGGGGGGAAGATTTGGCATTTGTTATCTGTATCGATGAAGTGGCTAATCTGGCAGGCTACAATGCCATCAGCAAATTGCCGATTGCACTTTAGAAGCACAACTCCAACACATGCGGTGAAAAGACGGCACTACAATGCTAAACCGAAGACCCTCCCTTAAATCGTGTTCTAATCTGCGTCACCGTTTTTATTCGTAAACACGGTTTGAACATACGCCTTGCATCTCTGTTACATTATGATAAGCCGATTACAGGCACTTAAGATGTGCTAAAGACGGGATTGTCGATCATTCTAAGTTGAAATGGTAATACGAAATATTTGAACTGTCTTTACAGTTTATCGTTAAACACGAAACTGTCTCAACTAGTTGAGACTGAGATCTTTGTGAGGGCTTCACTTCACTATACGCATATAGATATCCGCAAAGTGGGCTCGGTACGTCAGAATCACCTGTAGCAAACTGGTAGGAATGCTCATATTGTCTCAAGTGCACCTTTCTTTTATCTTCAGTTGTTATCTTCAATTGTAATCTTCAATTGTAATCTTCTGTTTCATCGTTTGGCCTTGTTCTCTCTCTGAAGAAGCTCTCCAACGAGTTGCTCATCTTTGCTAGCTCGCGGGTTGATCAGTTTACTACTGTATCTCATGCCCAAAATTAGTGGTTTGACACATGCAGATGCATCTGATTTTCAAAATAAAATTTCTTTCAGTACCGGTACCAGTCCACGGGCCTGGGTTGGGGACCACAGCCTCAAAGAGAAAGTCAACCCAAACATTTTTTTTCTTAAAAAATATGTTTTATGCAGGCCCACGAGTTGAAACAAGATTAATATTGCGTTTGTGGAATATAAATTAAGCAGCAAAAACCACCCATTTTTAGCTATCTCAGGTGGCGGCAATTTTGTCATTTCTGTCGACTGAAAATGACATCGCATTTGCTCAGGGCTCAGATAACGACCAATCATGGCTCGGCTTCAGAAAACAGGTGAGCTGTGATTGCTTATTCCACAAACGCAATATTAATCAGAATGCTGTGTTTCAACTAGTGGGCCTGCATAGAACATATTCTTGAAAAAAAATATATGTTTGGGTTGACTTCCTCGTTAAAGGATAGACAGTGACTCTTACTGTACCACCATTTCTGATAGTGGAGTGGCGTATGATACTGTCTAGATTCTTTTTGTTGTTTTCCTCTGAAGTCAGTTTGATCGTCTGAGCTGTCAGTCATCTTAACAAACAGGCTGACATACGACTAGACGACGTCTACCCTCTAATGATGCAAAGACAAGAAGACTTGATGTTTTCTTCTTTTTGTATTTCGCATCTGCACGCGCTCCAACTGCTTGCGTCGCGTCCCCGAGCATTCCGGTCGTGCCGAGCGTTTTACGGAACACGTCACAACTATTGCACCTGGGCGACACCTCATAAAAAAAGCCGCTCCGGTAATGTCCCCGAGATTTAGTGATTTGTTTTTGTTTGTGTTGCTGCGCCCGTTTCCACCCCGTTCCCGTGTGACTATTCTCGGGCCTTCTCTCCTCAGGAGAGCCACAGGAATGTCTGCTAGGGGAAGCGAGACTGTAAATAAATAATGGAGACGAGCTGGGTGTTGCTTTCCTGAGTGGCCAATGAAGGGTGTGGGCCATTTTGCTCTTTTGTCAGCTCGCGGCTCAGGAACAAAGCTAGGCAATGTGCTTGTGTACGTATAATAATCCATATGTACAGAAGACGTGTTTTGTCCGTGAGTATCGATCAATTGCCAACAACTTCCTGTTTCACAAGGTTGGTTACACATGCCTGAGATGTTTAAAGGCAGCAGAGAGACAATCAAGCCAAATTTGAGCAGTTTCTCTTTCACTCAAAGCGAGCAAAGTACAGATTCAAGGATAGGGTGTCTCTAAATAAAAGATTGTCTGGTTCAATTATCCCGTGGGTTTTGGATGTTGTTAAGTGATTTTTCCTCCCCTGACTGCTTGGAAAAACGGGCGGGGCCAATCATCGTACATTTTAAACCTGTTCAATATTTACTATATCCAATCCTTATATGTGTGGTCAGCCTGCCCTGTTGGCAGAAACAAATAGAGGAGCAACTAGTTGAATTAAGTGCTTGTCAAGTCATTCAGCGCAATGAAAATGACAAGATATGGGTATGTGTGTGTGTGGTGTGCCATGTTGGTCTTCATGGGTATGTGTGTGTGGTGTGCCATGTTGGTCTTCTCAAATTGGGAATTGGGATTTGTGTAGTCCGGTTAAGATGGAAAGATATTGACAAGTGTCCAAACTGTACAATGCAAACAACGCGGACTAGTTACTAATAACTTGAGAACAGTGGGACCTGAGGGACTTTTGTAATTTGGGGAGTAACCATTGAGAAATAATGCACTGTAGCCAAAGGCCAACCATGCAACAGTCTGTTATGCTGTTGGCTAAAAACAAGTCTTGGGGAAGGAAAAAAAAAAAAAAAAAAAAAACAGCCCATCTGACCACTGTTGCACCAGCAATTAATTGAGAATACAGCCCTGTATCAGATCTTTTTCAAAAGGCTTGTGGGGGAGGAGGGGGCGAGGTTGTCCTCAAAACAGACAATCGGAAGAAACGTTTAACCTTGCTCTATATATATATATATATATATATATATATATATATATATATATATTGATATTCTGTGCGGCTCACCAGGTTGTGCCCGGTGGCAAAGTCAGTCGGCCTCCCAGCGGGCTCCTCGTTATCCTGCTCCCACCGTGACGGGAAAAGGTGGAAAAAAAACCTTTCATCCGCCTTCTCGGATAGTTCATTAGGCTGTTTTTTTTTTTCTTCTTTTTTTTTATAACTTAGAGGTGGTGTTTTTGTTTGATAAGAACATAATGATTGCACCGTAGCGAACGGGGACGGCATTTACACCTAACATGACAATTAAGCTGCTGCAATGGGAGCAAGTGATGCTACCGCCTCTATATTTAGAAGCCTCTCGCATGTCCCTGCATTTTTCAGGGATCCGCAGTGTTACCTGACACTGGCGGCCAGGTCTCAGGGTATTAGGCTGTTGTTTGGATGTGCTGCTTCTTTCGGTCCGTGAATGCATGCAAATATGAGAAGCGCTTAGAGAGGGAGGTATGAGATGTGGAGGGGGAAAAAAAAAAAAAAAAAAAAGGTCATCTTGCACTTTGTTTGGCTGATCATTACACAGTGGGACCTCAACTTTCAACCACCGTTAAAACTCTAAAATGAGTAGTCGGACAAATATTTTCAAGAAAAAATAAAGCTTAAATTTACACATTCAGGGCAGCAAATGACCAGACCTTATTTCAGCGAACATTAAATTAGTAACTGTGCGAGTGTGTTTGGCTTTTTGCCACTTTTCTGAAGGAAAGAAGGTGGTACTGATTGCTAGTATCCGCGTAGATGACTGAGCAGCTAAAAGTGTTGATTTGCAAAGATTTCGATCTTTGGCGTTGATATTATTTTTTATTTTGGTAGGATTGCCGATATGCACTTGCTTTTAGTTGAAAGCAACTGTGGAAAGACTAAGTGATTAATATATAGATTGCTATGTTAGCTTCTCACGCAAGCCGCTAGCTAGGTACCCTCAGACACTTGACACTGTGACGAAAAGGATTCAAATAAATGATGCTTGAGCAAAGCCACCGCTTGCTAATGTAGCAGAAACACTTTTAGAAATAGACCAATAAGAAAGATATAGTGTACTTGGTTGTTGAAAATCACACTCACATTCACACCTGTGGACAATTTTCAGCCTTCATTGAAACTAGCATGCATTGTTGTGAATGTAGGAAGACGCCGCGGAACCTCTCACAACCCTAGCGTTGCTGTCCTGTGAAAAACAGGTATGTTCAATTTTCTAATTTGTAAAAATTCTCGTTAATGCGATGTAACGTGGAAACCCCATTCAAGTAAAACATTTTTTAAATGGAAAAAAAAAAGAAAATCACAGGACAGCGACGATATGCAAACTCCACTCAGAACGGTCACCCTGAAAACAATTATAAAGTCAATTTTCCAAAATATGTCCCCATTTATTCATTGGGTGCATTGACCCTTTTCAGCTTTGCAAGAGTTCAAACACTAACACACACACACATACACTCATAAGTAAACACAGAAGCGGATGTACTGGTGCAAATCAATTATTTGCTGCGCGTACACGCTCGCCCATACACACGGACAGTGCGGCACGCCGGCGTGTACACACACAAGCGGATGTGGCGGTGTGAATCAATAATGCCGTGTTGTCACAGTGTGATATGTGAGCATGGCGGGGAGCAGATGGCCCCGGGGTGCCTACTCCCTCTCTCAGAGCCGGGACACACACACACACACACACACACACACACACACACACACACACCAAGTATCAGTACCACAGCTGGGATTTCCCGGCGCAACACTGGCCATTAACAAACAGTATGCTATTATTATTGTTCTCGAAAATGCATGGGTAGTGTGTGCCCTTGGTAGCATCTGGAAATGGGATCTGTCCAGAAAACGCCAAGTGAGGTCAGCCATTGCTCGGATATCATCACCATGTACATGCTCTATTGATTTGGATGTTTCAATGCACTCCATTAAGTTGCACTTGCGCAATCAAAGGAGAACCTCGGTTGAATCAAAAAGTCAGCCTTTACATGTTTACTCATGCTAACTTTTAGGGTAGATGAGCATGTTAATTGTTCCGGGCAAAAATTCTGGAAGGCACACTCAGTTAATGCAATGCTTGCTGCTTTTCACTAGATTTGGGGGGGCTTTCACATGGGCAGGGGCATCAATTTCACTCAATGCGCACATTTTAATTGGTTGTCGGTCTGTCGTTGGAACTTCAAATAATGCCATCTAGTTCAAAGAACATGGCGAGAATTGGAAACCAGAGGACTTGACAGATTTATTTATTTTTTTAGCCCTCTGAGCTGTTTTGAGTAGCGTTTTTTTTGACAATACTGAACGCTTGTAGGAATTCCGCCGCCTGTTTTCTGTCACAGCACATTTTTCCGACGCCTTAATTCATTTGTCATTTTGCTGTACAGAGGACGTGCCGGCATGTCTAGACAAGGGCAGAGGAAGCGGGCGAGTCGAACCACCTTCTTCTAATTAAGTCTGCAAATTGACCTATAAAGTGCTTCATTTGTCTTTCACATGTGATAGAACATGGTTATTAAAAAAAGGAAAATCTAATAAGAATCTATTTTCTCTCTGTTACATGAGACAAATTAAACAGGCCTGCGCGTCTACCCTCATTTACTGCTTTTTAAATTTGAATTTGAGCACATCTATTCACTTCATGGAAGGCAAAAGGTTGACAAATACTGCAAGACAATACTATATCTGGGTTCAAATGCATGGAATTCCACGGCCCGACTTGTAGTTTCGAGGTGAAGAATGGCATGCAATGAGCTAGTCGGCGCAGTTATGACTTCATTCCTGCATCAGCGGTCCTTTGTGATTTATGATGTGGTGCGTTGTTGCAAATCAGTGGGAATGGAATTCACTTGGAAACAGAGTAGCCCCTGTAATAGACAAGATAATATTGACCTAGTAGAGGTGAAACAGTGGATTTATGCGGTCAGGTTGAGAGCTTTCTTGGTTATTTGATTCTAATATGACCATCAGGTGTGAAACTGCGAAATAAGACAAATAGTCGAGATTTTTCTTGCCGAGTGAGTAAAAGAAAGCATGGGACGAGTTGTTCAATTTTTAGTCATCTGACTCAACAAACCACCTGATTCTCAGCTGATGGGTCTGCTGACTGCAAAGTCATGTACTCATGCAGCCGCCCATTGCACTAAACAGTAGGGATGGACCGATTATGGGCCGGGCCGATTATCGGCACCGATATTTGGCTTTTTGACGAATATCGGCATCGGCCTTTTTTAAAACTCTGCTGGCCGACAATAAATCAATGTAAAACTGCGGAAATCAAAACAAAGATATGTGAAAGTTTCCAAAAAACATTTCTGTCATTTGGAAATTTTCATTTACTGTAGAAAACTACATGGAGCTATTGTTTAAGTTTTCATTCATCCTTTTTAAGACATGCTGACAACCCCGGGTGCTCCCTGAACTTTTTGTTAGAATTTTATAACAGAGATGTATACTGTCAAAAAGTTCTTGTGATAATGATCTTTAAAAAAATTCAACATTATGCAAACCGAAAACATTGTTCAATAAACATGCTTAAAGGCATTACAACAACGTTAAGAGTACATTTTTCTTTAGATTTTGATGCCGATTTTTTCCTTTTTACTGAAAATTAATATCGACTCCAAATATCGGTTATCGGCCTCCTTGACTACTAATAATTGGTGTCGGTATCGGCCCTGAAAAAAAGCATATCGGTCTATTCCTGCTAAATAGCCTCTTGCAAAGGAACGTTTTGAATCAATAGGACACCAGAGTAACATGTTGGGGTCACGGGAAGTGCAAATGGAAGAAACACAAACTTTAAACCTAAGCTGGTGTTAAAATACCAGTGAAAATTCCATTATCTGGAGCACCATGTTAGCATGGCTCGGCAGTTCAAGATGTGCTGTCTAATCGGGTCCTTCGTTCGGTGCGAACACAGTCAAAGATTCACTGGCTACTAAAGGGACAAACCCGACCCATATTTATCTCCATTCTTATGTCCTTATACAACATTTTGGCAGTGTCTTTCCTGCTTGACTTGCTGTTAACCTTTGGCTCACAGAAGCATCCACAACAGGAAGTGCCTTAACTAATCACATTTTGAACACGGGCAAAAATGCTTCCTCCCACACATGATGGACCTCTGCCGACCTGGTGCTTTTCTCCCTTTGATGAGGGCCACAGTGAGGCCGTTTGCGTAATCCAAACAGATGCGCGTCTCACACAGACAAAAGAGAAACGACCGGCGTCAGATGGCGTTGGGTCATCGCTGAGGAATGTTTAGATGAAGTTATTCAGTTACATCATGGTAATGTGTGGGGCACGTTCCTCTTTAAGACAGCAGACTAGCTTATCTAAAGGCTCGCTCTGTCTCACTCGTATCAAACGGCTTGTTTGTTTCCCCGCATCAATGCATTCCGGGCATTCCTCTCCATGAAAATCAGCTGGTTGCCTGAGAGAGGTCATTGAACTTTTATCCAGACTGAAAAGAGGAGGGGGGAAGGGGCGGGGGATGCAGGAAGGGAGGACATAGAGACGATCTCAGTGGAGATTGGCAGGGTTCATCTGATTGTTTTGAAGAGAGCTCGTGAAGTGAAGCGGGGTACGTAACCACGCGTGATTTTAACAACGTGAACGATCCCGCACACGGCAAGGAAAAAAAAAAAAAATCATGTGTTCGTACTGCTCTTATAGTTTCGAACCAGATGACAGACAACACTGACCTGTGGGAGGCAGCGTGGTGCCACTGAGCTTCCAGACTGCCGGAAAATATAAAGTTGTAGTAGAAGAAGAAATTTAACATGCTAGCTAGGCTCATTGCTTCCAGACTGCCGGAAAATATAAAGGTGTAGTAGAAGAAGAAATTTAACATGCTAGCTAGGCTCATTGCTTCCAGACTGCCGGAAAATATAAAGTTGTAGTAGAAGAAGAACTTTAACATGCTAGCTAGGCTCATTGTTAGCTTCCCATTTAAGAACGTAGGTAGAGTCTCACATCGGGAGGTCACAAGTTGAAATGAGAGGCCTTCCCCTTCTGCTAATTTCACCATTTCACTTTTCCCTACTGGGCTTCTTTTGTCCTGACCTTAACGCCAACTTGTGACACAGCAAACAGAAAACAATAGACATCACCCAGCATGTTGAGGTCTTTCTGTTTATGTAGCTGTTTTATTACGAGCAAAAGACAAGTAACACATTGTTGCTTGGAATGCTGTTGACCAATCAGCCTGCATTGGTGTTGAACACCACCCTTTCGGTACCCTAACTCTGCCGTTGATAACATAGTGATAATAGTAGGGTGCCAAAAAATGGGTTAGGGTTAGGGTTAGATTGATAGATGGTTAAATGAGACTATACATCATGGATTCAGGATGCTAGGTAGCTTAGTGCTACCTACACATTGTTGATGTTTATGAATATAGTCTGGGTTTTGTTCCCGGAGACTGAGGATCATCAGTGACATTCCCACAAGGGTGAAGTACAAAATAAAAAACGCATTGATGTCGTTGGGATAGTTGCCTTCTCTTGCTTTTTTTTCCTTGGACCAGTCCCAATAGGAATATGTCTTGGGCAACATTAAGTCCTTAATTTACTGCTGCCCCTGGCATGATTTGAACACAAGATATATATAAATACATTTTATTACTTAACCATGTGTCTTTTCCAGTCAAAAGACTAGACCCATTTATCGGTAGTCGATAACCCAAAAAGCTAGTGTGTTTTTTTTCTGACAACAAACCTAATCGTTTTTGACTCATCCTTTAATACTAAGTAACATTCGCTGTCTAGACACCAATTTCTATGCTAAACGGTTGGTGAGATACTGTTTATTTTAATGAACTTTTCACATAGGGAGTGCATCGTATACTTCCAATGTTGCGTGATGCCAGAATTCTTCATCTTGTAGTCAGGCTAAATCCATTAGCCATCGGTTTGCGAGTAGGAATGGACGTTTCCAGCTCCCCAGTTTTCTTGAGTGCAGCACCCGTCCAGGGGCAAAGCACCGTCATACCCATAACTACCGCAAAACTCCCCATATTGATGACTTAACAATACCAAGGACTAGTTTACCAGGTTATCAAGAAGCCTTATGGCTGTGGTTAAAAACAATGCGAATTTTAGTATCAACATTTTCTAAAAAGAAGAAGAAGCAACTCTCCACGGTCAAGGGTTGCCACAGCAAGTCACTCACATGATATGGTTGGCGAAGTTTTTACGCTGGAGTCGTGCTGCAACCTTCCTATTTTTATCCAGGATAGGAATCGCCTTTAACCTAGCAATAGCCAGATTGATACGTGAATCAATCAAAGGAGTTCTCCACAGTATAAGTCTGGGACTACTTAGTGATCTGCTCAGGGAGGGCGGGGCATTCAGTCCAATGCTTTGTGTTGATTGGGCGATGCAGCAACTTGTTCACGCCTACCAAACTTTTGTTTTGGCCAATCCCGGCAACGGATGAAAAAGTCATCGCCTTGTTTTGACCAGCTGAATCGTGTTATCTTGATGACTGGCAAAGATGGCGTCATGCCGTTGAGCGATAGTTGTCATTTGTGCGTTGTAAATATGTGGATAAAGGAAGTCTTAAATAAGGTTGTTGTTGTTTTAATCAAGCCACTCCAATCAGGCCATTCAAATCCAATTTCCAACCCAATCTGCTGTTTCAGAATAATTAACTCATTCCTTTTTTATCAAAAGTGGTGCCCCTTGACAACTTTGTTCAGTCAAATAGTACCACGCTGAACTGCTTGCTGGCTGGAAAGCCTGTTAATAAGAACTGTCTTCACTGTGGCTTTGTGGGAGTTTCTTCAGAGCACGTCGCCTCCTCTGTTCCCACTTCAAAGATGCTCCCGAGGGAGCTGAGCCTCAAACGCTCAATTGTCTTCTGTGACATTATCGGACATCTGAGATGTTGGATTGGCTTCGCTCTGCTGCGCTTTGCTCACGGCGCCCACCGGCGACTCCCACCCGTTCCTTCTTCCTTATCCCGTCCCGTACAGCGGGGCCTCTCTCCGCGGCGCAAACCTGAAACCACATCCAGTTCTCGACAGCGAGCGAGGAGCCCCCTCCCGGATGAAAGAGGACACCGAGCGAGACGGCGGAACTTTGATGTTCCTCTACTTTCTCCTCGCCTGACATGTTGAATTCTCTCTCAGATGTCATTAAACGCCGCTTGTTTGGCGAAACTCCCTAAATTACAGGGCCAAGTTGGGATTCCGTCAAAGGCCATGCATTTCGTTTGAGAAGAGTCAACTTTTCTCCGGGGTAGATCTCAGTAAACGCTTTCAAACCAGCAGAAAATCTCTAAGTTACGACGCCTTATACAACTCTAGCCCTCCCTCACTTGCTTTGTCTCCACGCTTTATGAGTGCATGTTTGGCCCGCCTGCACTCTTTCCCTAGTTACACACTCTGACTTAACCGTACTTGGATCTACCACAGTCCAGTTTAAACCAGACGATGATGTCATGCCAGGGCGTCTGGCACAGGAAGTGACTTTACACGAAGTGAACTTTTGAGAACTTAAAGTTGAGCAATCGCTCCATGAAAGGGTTCTTTTAAACAAAATGTCAGGCTTGTACTGCGTTACTCGGGAGACAACAATGGAACACTTGAATGCATGACACCGGACGAAAGCCAAAACGTCAGTGACGTTTCTGTCTCTCTTTTCAAATTGAGAACAATCAAGCTACCTTACACCCACAACCACACACACAAACAGACACAGTTTCTAACAAGCAGTAGTCTGTCTATTTTCAGCCCCTGCCTGTCGAGATTGCGATTGCGTGGTTGTTAAAGGGTCATCAAGTGTCACCTTTAAAAGGACATACGATGTAAACGTCACTTTTTAATGGCTTGTAAAATAAATACTGAGGTCTCTAGAGTGCCGGCACACTCATCACGTGTTAAACAACCAAGTAAATCTTTTCTCAGGCTAGTTCTGAAACGGTGTCTCGAAACGAGCCCTTCTGAGGTTTCAGTTAAAGCCAGCAAGCGCCATCAAGTCAAAAGCCAAAAGGTAAGCAGAGCTGCAGTGTTGATACAGATTACATATTAGCCAGAAGTGCTAGCAGTGTTAGCTTCTGTTTACTGGCATTTACTCAAATGTTCAACTAAATTGCAGGGATTTGTTTTTGGGGATGTCATACAACACACTGCTAGCGTGCAAGTGTAATTAGATATCTTGGTGATGAAGTGCTGCCTCCAGGAGTGAAAATACAAACAAATCTGTATGGCGCACGGATATTGTTATATTAGCCAGTTGTGGTGATTTATTTGTTGTGTGGACACGGGAGGTGTGAGCGTCTCCTTTTCTGGAGTCAAGTCTCCAGCAACTCCACATAAAAAAAACACTTGATACGTTGTCAGTCCCCATCAAACTGATTCCAACCTGATAAGTGGATTTTAATATAATTTGTTATCCTTTGTGCAATTTGACTGAATAATATAAAAAAACCTTTTATTAAGATACCTGGAAACTGTTTTAAATTGTGAAAAAAATTCTTGTTTTTAAGGGGGCTATGGGTTAAATTAGCAAGCGCCATTCATTTGCAGTCCGGACGTGGGTGATCAGGATAGTGTAATTCTTTAACCTTTGTGTATTTTGACGGAAGAATGTTCCAGACATGTTTTCCAGACCCCTGGAAAGTGTTTTAAAATGTGGAAAAAAAAAAAAAGCAAACTACGTCTCCTTTAATGCTTCCAGCGTCGGGGGAAATAAACATCACCCATGAACTGGGCTTTTGTCACGGGAGCACCGACCTGGCATCTTCCCACGGTTCACTATCAGGGCATTCCTATCTGAAGCAATCAGCCTCATAACTCCCGAGTTGTTTTCCACGGCTAGCATTCCGCTTCCCGTACGCTCTGAATTAAAGCAACGCGGTGTGTGATCATTAACCGCCTAACAGATTCTTCTTTCATTCACTCAAGTGACTCATGGATGTATTCCTGTATACTCATCAGAACGTCATGCAGCTTCTCAGCAAAAGGCTGCGTCCATGGAAGCCGCAGGCACGTCATGGCAGCAGCTGACGCTCTTTGCCAGGGAACCATTAGCCAGCGGTGTGAGGGACGGGCGGACACACTGGCAAAGGAATGCTCAAGCCAGGTTTATTTGGCTGGCCGTGACTCAGCGTCAATTTTCCGTCTTTTCAAACGGGCAGCTCGGACGAGGTTGGTTTTATTGGATTTGTCGGCGCTGCACTAAGAGCCGAAGCCGTCGTTATTTATAGCGAGCGACGCAGCACTCAAGCCTTTCCGTCCGACTCGCCTCGGTCACTTCCTCCTCCGACCGAGTGACAGAGGTAGAGGACGTCGACTCCTTTTAGACACAGACAAGCAGCCATTTATAGAGCCGGTGTTTAAAGCGGGATGTCCGACTGACTTTACCTTGCTCAGCTTGTCCATTAGTGCACATTTCATGCTTTCAAATAAACTCGAGAGCACCTTCACTAAGGATCAAATCGTACAAACTTAAAAGGTAGATACCAACTTCCTGGATATCCCCCCCCCGCCAAAGGACATTGATTACTTTTTATTATTACACAAATGCGTTTTTTTTTAAATAAAGCCCTCAGATGCATATGAGTAGGTAAATGCCCCTTGGACATTATTTGCGGAAAGAAATAAAACACTGAACAAACAAAAATATACTTTGGCATGGTCTTAAAGCTGTGCAGCAAGTACAAACTTGAATGGTTCAGTGTTCAGGCAGGTGAATCCATCTTAAGTCTCTAACTGCACTGCATTATTGATGTGAACAAGAATAGAACGTCCCAGTGTGAAGTAGTTCATGCGAGCGTTTGTACAAGTACAGCTCAAATAGACGCCTTAACTTTAGTAAATAGGACTTTTATTACTGCTGCACAAACATAACACTGTACTGTAGTTGGTTTCCCCCAGAGCAGCGTTGTCACTGTCAAACCATTGAACTGTACACCCACCTCAACACATTATCATACACACACCAAATGCATAGCACGTTTGGAAATCAGAAGTCAAGGAAAAGGTTGAATGTTGTTCAAATGATTCTAAAAGTGGGTTTCTCGATGTTATTAAAAAAATAATACAATTTGAAAACTGGGCTCGGATTTAGATTTCGAAGTAGATGCACGTGACTTGCTCTAGCAGGTCACTTAAAATGATGTGATGGACCAGATCTGGCCTCAGGGTCTTGGGTTTGACACCCGTGCCTTTATCGCTTTCGGTTTCAAGGTCGGCCACACAAGTGGTCCTTGTTAGAAACAATGCTGGTGTGCTTCAGAGGAGACATGTTTTATAGTCTCTGCATGCTAAAGAGAGTGAAAGTAAATGATGAAAAGGAGGAGGGAGCACAAGTGACAGGAGAGCAAACAGTCTGTATCCATCCCGTGATAGTCGCCGAAGCCCCAAAGGTCACCTTGTCGAGCGTTTCACGTTGGATCAATATATAAAGCATTAAGGTCGTAAGTGAAAGTTGTAGCCATCCGAGGTGTGAGATATATAAGAAGGGCATTTCAGACCTCTTTACCTCATCTACGGAAAAATCTCTACACGGAAGAAAGCAGAAATTTCCTGTGACGTGTTACAGTTTCTCAGGTTAGACATCAGATAGTAATAGAGACAATAGAATGACACGAGGCGTGTGTGTGCGTGTTTGGAGTTCCAGCAGAGCGGATCACTCCCACGGGGGGGGGGGGGGGAAACAACGTCGCCGTGTGTTTTGTAAACACACAAATGCTGCTGACGCGCATTTGAATATTGATGAGCCTCCGAGGTTGCAAGCGCTGTGGGAAGAATTGTGCTTTACAAGGCCGCGTGGACACAACTTGCACCGCCCGGTGACAGTCTGTTTACTGACCCACTTGGACCTTTGCAGTAGTCACACAGGCTGTGCAACTATGGAACATAATAGAATGCCATTTATCACCATTTCAAAGGCCAAGGTCTAAATATACCAAAGCCAACAATTACAATCTAAGCGATTGTTTGTTTTAAGATGCGACCACCATTCAACCATCATCCATTTTCCGTGAATAATACACACATTTTTTTGTCCTCAAAAATTAAATAATTGGACGGACAGATATTTTACAGACAGCACAGTATTTACTTCCTCCTTCCACATTTTCTGACCTATATAAACCAATCCAACCTCAACTGTTCAGATCATTCAGGACATTAAACAGACTTAAGTTCATCCATTTATGGGATGAGTTGGGGTCTGTCCCATTTGACTTTGGGTGAGAGGCACAGGCCACCCTGGTCTGGTCACCAGCCAATCACAGGGCACATACAGACAACCATTCAGACTTGCTTTTAAATCTATGGACAATTTTTTTGTACGTCTTGCCGGTTAGCAAATACCGAAAAAGAAGTGATGACCTTGCTTTGTATGGGCGAATCCGCCCAGCTAACGAGCAATGCCACAAACGCCTCTGTCATCTCATTCTTTGGCAGCGGGTCAACCAATCCCACACGGGAGACACGATGGAAGTCGACCTTGCTGGAAGGTTATTCTCCTTCCTGCCATTGTGTTTGCGGGAGGTGCGTCCACATAGTGTAAGTGAATGAGTGTATGTATGTGCATGCTTAGACTTGAATTGGGAGGGAGAACAAATGTCAAAGAAAAAGGGGCAAGCCACAGAACACGCAAGGGAGAGCTGGATCTGGGCCGCGGGCCTTGAGTTTGACTCCTTTGCTATAAAGTTTTCTGATGTCATATCATTTGTCATTGCCATCAAAATGATAATAGTAACACAAAACTTTGCAGTAGCCCGGCATACCTCATGGGGCATTTAGTTCAAGGATTCTGCTTTTTAATTCGGCTATTTTTTTTTTTTTAACATTTATTCGAAAAGAAGTTATTCAATTATGTGACGTATGTAAATGTATGTCCAGTGGCACAATGAATACAATATTTTAGTTGTTTTTTTGCATTTACACTTTTATGTACTGTTATATAATTAGGGCTGCAACTATTGAATATAATATTTTGGTATTCAGATATCCTACTGAAATTTCTATCAAATAATCAGGTATTTGGCTAAAAAAAATATATCTTTTTTTCTTGGTTATTAAAGTATTAGGTTATTAAAAAAAACATTTCCACTTGATCATTAATGTCCAACTGGTTTTCATTTTTAGATATTCAACATTTTATATTTAAATTCAAACTATGCATGTATATATATATATACATATATATATAAATATATATATATATATTTTTTTTTTTTGTCATACATTTTCTTTAGTAGTAGTATTATTCATAGGCCATTGGCTGGGCAAAGTTGTGTAATTGTGCTTGTAGGATTAACTTCAACCTCTTATGTTCCCAAATACAAAAAAGCCTATGAGTATATTTGTCCAAAAACAGATCTGTTACACAAGACATAAACGTCAAGCTTGCATTTTTTTTTCTTAAATCCGATTACCCTCCCTAGACTTCTGCAATTGGGCTTTTTTTGTTTTGACTTTAATTAGCTGAGGAGAAGTCAGCTGGAAGCTCATTAGGAAATCAAAGCGAGCCAACGAGTGGCGTGTGCAGTATTTCAAATTATGTGTGGATGGCTTTGGAAATAAACAGCGTTTAATACGGGCAGCCCACATCGGGTCCCTTTAATTACGAGCTGAACTTTAGCCCACATCCCTTTCTCTGTGCTCTTGGCCGGCCTGCAATTACCACCAGAACGTACGCACGCACACACGCGCGCACCCCCCCCCCCCCCCCACACACACACACACACTCGAGGCTTGTTGTGTGCTATGCACAAGATGACTCATTTATTGTCCTGCAAGGCCTCTAGCGGGAGGATGCCCAGTGGAAGGGTCTGTCTGAGGCGGTCCGAAATCATGCCAAAAGCAAATGTGAGGCTGCCCGCTGCTGGGAAAAGCAAATGAAAGAAGGTAACCATGACGCTCAGGCGGCTCCCCCAAAATACTAACTTGTTGCGTCTCTCAGAGGGTTTCTGCGTGTGCCAGCAGCCAACCTGGCAACCCCGGCTCCCGTGACCTTTAAAAAGGCATTGATCTCCCCCACCCCTAAAGAAAGAATACCGCAGAGAAGCGTTAACCGGATTTCATTTCCCAGGTGCACACCTGCTGTCAAAGGCAGATGCTTTGCTGCAGGCTAGAGATGAATGTGGAGTTTACGCGCTCTATTGTGGTTGTGATAAATGCTGCTGTTTTCGTCCTCGTTCGTCACCCGCTTCTCAACTTTATGCGTGTGTCTTCCTGCTGCCAGCTGCTTATTAGGATTCCTCCAAGTCTCATGTTTCCATAATAGAGGTCACTTCAAGAGGAAAGGGACAACAAGTGGGAAGGACTCGAAAATGATGAGGTTTCAAAATTGAATGATCTTCTTAACTGCCTTTTTTTAAATGAGAGAGCAGTATAGCAACAACTACCACAAGGAGGATTTTTTTTTTTTGGTCCTAAATATCTGTGGCTGGTATCAGCAGCCTCCACGAGTACCCGATACCTTAAAATAAGGCTGGCAATGGCCCGATACCGATACCTGGTGTCGGTACTTGCCCATCCCTACTTTCTACTACTTTGATGGGAACATCGCCACTGCCAACATGGCGGCCACGATGACACGTTTTATCATGCTCTAGTCTACTGTAAGTCTGTTTACCTATGATGAGAGTAGGGCAACCCGCAAACATGTGACCAGTCTCTGTTGATGGCACAACAGCACCATTTAGTGGCCCTGCAGCGAATTGTGGTAAATTCTGGAACATTTTGAGCGGACTGGAACCAGGGTTATAATAGTTTGGGCTTTTTTATTATAGCTATATATTATAGTTTTGTTTTGACTTTTTTAAATTCAGTTAGTTTTGTTTTTTAGAGCATTTTTTTTCTCATTTTTATTACTTTAATTTGATGATTCATTTTAGATTTTAATAGTTTTAGTATTAGCTTTTTAAAAATTGGAATATTTTTCAAGTGCAAGATAAAAAAAAAAAAAAAAAAAAAGGTCACTAAGTATTGTGTAATAAAATAAACTACAAAACGACTGTGAAACCTTTCTTCGTCCGTACGGACGAGGTACGGCAATACTGAAATAAATGCACAGTATTTGAAATGAACCCCGAAAGCTCATTAATTACCAGAGATGGGCACTTTACCCTATTTTGCCGGTCCGTCCTCCGTCGGCGACCTGGGCACCCTTCCGTCATCGTCCATAAGTCCTTATTAATAAAAATAAAAGTCCTCCGACCCCGCCCGTCCCCACCGCCACCCCCTCGAAAAAAGCAAAAAAAAAAAAAAGTGTCCGTGCAGAATTGAATTGTTTCCAACTGTTTAAGTCTCAACCAAGATAGCATTTAGCTGCCAACACAACCACTGTCGGTCACCAGACTACGGAGCTCGCCAGGGGACACCACGAAAATATTTAAGTTTGCGTTATAATGCAATACTATTGCGTTTTATTGTCTGGGAGTGATAAAACATTTTTTAAATATTTTATAAGGTCTCTCGTTATTGTGCATTTTCCCCTATAGATTGTACATCTATTTCGTGTATTTTGAATGGGAAAACCGAGCAGTGGTGACCTTGCGTGCCGAACAGTGTTGAATTGTAACAATGGGAACGACTGATCAAATGCGAAAACCCACTCCCCCCCAAGCCCCCCGACCCCGCCCTCATTTTTTTGTGCCCGTGGCAGAGGTCAACATAAACGTTTGTCTTTCCACAAAGTCACATGATTGTCTTCTGCTCTGGACAAAGTGAGTCAAAAGTCCAAGAGGGAAAAGTGAAGCACGCTGAAGTCTCATGACATCCACCTGACAAGCCTCCAGTATCAGCAGCCACGGTAAAGAGAGCCACAGTCATACATCCTCTTCCTCCTCTTCCTCTCAGTGCATGCAGAGTTATCACCATCCGTGCCCTCGCGGAATCTTTTGAACATCCATCAGCGCTCGTGGCAGCCTCTTACTGTAATTGGTTGTCTTGTGTTTCCGATGGGAACGCGGGATAATCTGCGCGGACCGTCTGGGTCCTCGCACGCGTCATGAGCTCGTATCAGCCAGTCACGTGACGCCACTGAGATGTCGTTTTTTTACGGGACCGGCCAGGAAAAAAAAAAAAAAAAAAAAAAAAAATGAGGCTGTGTTTTTCCAAGCAAAACATTCCCCTCAGCTGGAGGTCTGACTGGAGCAGCTTGTTCTCTAATTAATACCCGCATCCTGGAGACCAGGAGGAGGAGGAGGAGAAGTGGAAGGGGAGTTTAGAGTTTTCCAAAATAAAAGTGCTCAAAAGGCTCCAGTGTTAACCAAGGAAATGCCGTGCGGTTTCACAAGTGGTGACTGTTTTGGCACCCGAGGGCCCAGAGTAGGAACAAACTGCTGATACTTCCACTTGTGTGGCACACACGCAGAGATCACCTCCAACTCCACATGCACCTCCCCAACACACCCGCATGCCCCCCCCCCCCCCCAGCACACACTCCTCTCACCCCCCGGCCTCAAGAATGCCATGGGACAGGAAGGGAGGGGGGAAGGGAAACAGGAAATACTTGTCTCCCCAAAGCACATATTAATAATAGACGTTGGCTTTTTATAGTCTTTTGTTCCATAAATGTAGCACGCTGTGCCACGTTTATTCTCAATTTTTGGTGGAAGCTGAGAATCAAGCGCTCTGCTTTTTTTTTTTTTTTTCTTCTCCAAACTGTACTAGTTTGAATCCTTGTTTCTTAGCATTCAAAAAACCATAGTCACGGTTTTAATTCCTTTAACAAGAACTAGGCAAAAGATGAAAACGTTTGGAAACCACTGCTGTAGGAGTTTGCATTCCATTGTATTTATTTGATACATTAGCCAAAGTCGCAGTCGGGAATTGAAGTTTTCTTAGCGGCAGCATCTCTCAGCATTGGAGTTGAAATCTAGCACAAATGAGAGTAATCAAGTACGGACACAAATCAAATCATACGGCATTCCGGCGGGACTTGTCGCAGTCGTGTCGCCGGTCACGCTGAGGTCAACATACGTTAGCCTTTAGCCTCGCAAGCTAACACGTACAATAAGAAAGCGTTGACATCTCTGCATTCCCGTTTGTTTTGAGCTGATGTGCTGCACGACGCTCGCTTTAGCAGCGCGACTTCCTGTCCAGCTGTTGCTGCTGTCAGTACCCGTCAACAGATGTGTGCGTGTGATAAATAGACACACGCGCACATTGATAGTTTTCTCCCAGGCGCATTTGATCGCGGAGTCATTGAAAACACTTGTGCTGGAGAAGCGTAGTGCCACAAAAATGCGCCATCTGTTACAAGAGTTGGCGAGTTTTTTGGGTGATTCCCGTGTTTGTCAAGTGCGTGTGTGTGTGTGTGTGGTGTCTGAGTGGGTGTGTGGGCGAGAGTGTTTAGTGTAATGGTTCTGCTGGCAGCTTGGGTGCAATAACAACAACACCCACATTGAAGGGTGTTCTAAGGGTTTTTTTTGTTTTTTTTTTAAATAGATATGTATATACTGTATATGTATACTTCTTTTGGTGTTTATCTTGTGGATGCAGTCAAGATGATAATTGTGATTCTGTTTGGCCGGTCTTTTTGTCCCAAACTGATTCTGACTGTGTTGTGAAGACTTCTGGGGAAATGTTTTGCTGTTGAATGTTTATTCACATGACTCTTTAGTTCACATGACTGTTTTTGATGGATGGCTGTGTGACTTTGTGCAGACCTTCCACATCCCCGGACAGATTTATCATCTCTTAAATAAAGTTGACTTTTGGCACTGCAATGTTGGAGCCAACGACATCAACCAAATCAAATGAACGTCGAAAATATCATACGCCTGATTTTTGCCATTAACATTAATGCTTTTTTCACGGCCAAAAAAAACAAAAACATTTTTTTTTTAATTTGCCATTTCCTAATGGATCAAAATTATAATGTACAATACCTAATTATTTGATAAGAAAAAGGATAGAAAAACGTTTAAAAACACAAAAAAAGCAACACAATTAATTGAACCAAAAGTTGTATAATGTACTCCAATTGAATTTTTAACCTAAAAATCATATTGCACTCACATAATTAAAAAAGTATTTTAATGTATGCCAATATTTTTTTTATTAATTTATTAATCAAATCATCTTGAAATATTTTAATATAATCAAAAGGTCTGGTTGCATACTGCAACTCTTACTTTTTTGGTTAAAAAAGTAGAGTACTCAAATATTTATTTCAATTAAAAAAAAGTGATTTGTACTGTACATTTATTTTTATTTCAATTAGTTCAACAGAAAAGTCACTATGTATTCCAATAATTAATAATAAAAACAGGGATGGGCCAGCACTTATACAAGTCTTATTTTAAGGTATTTAGGGCTTATGGAGGCCGCCGATACCAGCCAGCGATACTTAAAGCAAAAAAAAAAAAATCCTGACATTTAGCTCTCTGCAGTGGATGGCGGTATACTGCGGCAGTTTGGCACATCGGCAAATCACCTGCATCAGGAAGAACGGTCTGTGTTCACAATTTTTTGTCACGTGTTAAAGGAAATTTGATATATCAAAAGTGTCACAGCCTTACGATCATTTACGAAGGGGCATCCGGCGATCGACTGCTTTAGATACTCGACCGTGCACGTGCCCCCAATGTCGTTTTGATAGGAAATAACACCGAAATGAAAAATGAGACGCCAGTGTGCCGTCTAGGAACTGACCCAATAACAAAAACATGCGGCGATGTTGTTGTGTGCAGGATGCTTTTGTGGAGCTTTACGACCGTCAGAGGGACTCGGTCTTCAGCTGCTCGTGGCCGTCCATCAAGACCGTCTTCGGCCTGGCCGCGCTTGGGGCGGCCAGCTTCACCATCGGCGCGTACCTCACCCAGAAGTGAGCGGTCTTTCCCTCCACTTGGCTTTAAACACTCATCTTTCCTCACCCCCCCGGCCCCCCACCTCAACTATTCCCTCCAATAAAGAACACACTAAATGATGACGGCGTGCACGTCCTCACGCTGACAACACCGAGGACAATGGAAGATTCTTCTTTTTTGCTTTCCCAAACCTGCCTGATTCTCTACTAGTAGTAGCATAAATTTTGTGTTAGCATAGACAGTAGTTGCATGTGTCATGTGGGGACATGAGACGATGGGGACGGACGTTAGCGGCGCCCCTGCTTGTTAAGAGTGGAGGACCCCGTTTGAACCGTGGACTCCGGTTACCCCCTTAGACCCCCTCCCTCGGCAGCCACCCATCAAAGGACTTCCTGTGAAGAACAGCTGCTCGGAATGTATAATGGACCAGCGTGGTAAGTGTGTACGTGTGTGATAGTGTACGCCGTGCAGACAACTATTGGGACACCGACAGAAAGCTGCAAATAAAGCGGAACCTCTGAGAGTCAACACGATCCACTTTTCGCCAGTGGAAATGAAATGAAAATAGAAATACATGTTCCAGACCAACCCTTGCGATAAGTTACATTTGTAATACTATATTAAAAACACACTCTAGGCTTGATTTTCCAAGATAAACTTGTCAAGAGACTTTCCAATAAGAACTCATGTGTCATCTTCCAAACCGCTTCCCCTGCACAGGGTCGCGGGGAGGTGCTGGAGCCTATCCCAGCTGACAATGGGCGAAAGGCGGACTACACCCCGAACTGGTCGCCAGCCAGTCGCAGGGCACACGCACAGACACCGTCACTGAGCGGGAACCGATCCCACGCTGCCCGCACACAACTCAGGCGTGTGTACCACTACACCATCGCCGACTCCAATAAGAACTCCTGTACTATATTTCATTTCATTTTAGTAAAGTAGTTCAATTTAATTCCATTTTCCACTCTTTTCCAAATCAAAGCAAAGCCAAGTTAACACAAGACGGTCAACAAACTAAATGCCGATCCACACACCTGACATTTATTTCATTTTATAGGACATGCGTCACCATGTCTTAGAACCAATGACTTACATTTCAAAAGAGAAAAAAAAAAAACAAAGGATGTTGTTATATGAGTCCAAAGTCTTTCAATACATGTCAATTGTCAAGTCCAAATATGTACATTATAAAATTAACCAACATGAGTCACAATCTGTAGGCATAAAAAGCAGGACTGATTAGGGGGGGTTGACATTGAATAATCTTCGGCAAACACTAGGCTTAGCTTGACATGGTTCCTTACTTTTACACCACGTCAAACCACAATGTTCCATCATCTAGTGCTTGAGAGTGGAATTACACCCAAAATAAACAGGAGGCAGAGCAAAATCGTTACAAACTGTACAAAACAATATGTGAACCTGTACCCAACCATGGAGGCGGGATTGCTGAAATCCATTCCTGGATCCTACCATCCTCATCATAAAAACTTAGACCAGGGGGCACATTTTTTTCTCTCGGAGCTAGTTGATACATGAGCGAGGGTCAAATTGCCCGGCGTGCAGGTGTGAGTCACCGACTGCATTCACCATCCTACAGCTCATTGGTGTCGCTCTTTGCATGACGCAATATAACAGCGTGCGTGCTTTGTGGACTGGGAACATAAAAAGGGCCTTCGCACAACTTGTCACATATAATTGGACATGGAATTGTCTGAAATGGGGCAACTAAAACATTCTGGCTCATTCATTGATTAAGACGCGTGTCCCAATACTTGTGTGCATATAGTGCACTCCAACAGCTGGATGTTCAAAAGTTCTGCGAGTGGTTTTTTTTTAGCTCCAAATCGTTCAAGCACAGAGAAGTGAACGTTTGGAGGACACAAAGAGAAGACGGTGAGGAGAAGGAGGAAGAAGCATGTTGAATCGAGCACAAAAGGAGCGAAGCAGATGGGGCAATTTAGCGTCTCAGAGAAGGGGATTAGCAAGGAAGCATTCCCGGTGTAAAAGAATCCTCCGGAGAAGTCAGCGCCAACTTGACGTTATCCGCGTTATTTGATTTTATTTTTTTGCTTTCCGCCTCTGTAGCATGTTATATACATACACGTGCGCTGCAGCTGCTGCGGTACCTAAAGCAGGGTACACAAATACTGACTTTTTATTTTAGTGTATTAAACAATCTCGGTGTTGATTACACACGAAAGGATTTGTGATCGTAAATATTGAATAGGTTTAATATTTACGGTCGGACATATGATAATCGGGCCTTTGCCGACTTTGGTAGGAGGGGGGAAAAAAAAAATTCCACCTGATTATCGGTATGTTTGTACCCTGCTGCAGTAGTGGTGTGGTCCAGTAGCGACCTCACCCACTAGGATTTATAATCACAGCAGCACACTCCCTCCCCCCAAAAAAAAACAAAACAAAAAAAAAAAAAAAGGAAGCAGTTCCTGTGTGCTGGAACCTGAGAAGAAGTCCCTGCCCTCATCGAACAGCTCGTGTTTTATTGATGTTTGTCTTGTGTTTCAGTCCAACAGAAAAACTGGAAGTGATCCATGAATTTGTGTGCGTGTGTGTACAGTTTTTTTTTTTTTTTTTTTTTTTAAAGTCTTTGCATGTGTGACAGACACTGATGTCTCAATATTTATACATCAGAATTGCGTAAAAGGGGACAAAAACAACAACATTGTCTATTTATTGAGAGGTACCACATTTTTAACAGTAACGTCAGTGATTTTAACCTGTTTTTTTTTTTGTTTTTTTCCTATGAAATAACACTGTAACAACATTATTTTTAGGGCTGCTATTGTAACAACACCATGTTTTGAAAGTGAATTTAAAGTGTCCATACCGGCTTGAGGCTGCTACACGGTTAATTTCGTGTCAACGTATTCATCTGAAACTGCCACAGTCTCGTCCTAGATAGCTGCAAACCAAAGTCAACTTGTATTCATGTTTAATTTCAATCGACACCAGTAAAGTCAAAGATGTGGCTTCACCTCGTCTATGTTAACTGTACAATAATCCGCTTTATGCTGTAAATGGTTCATTTATGTCCACGGCATCATCTCCTGCTGTATGTATGTGTGCTCGCGCGTTGGTGTGTAGGGCGTCGCGGGCCACGACGCAAAAAGCAGCCACGGCTATAACAGCAATACAACTGTATTTTTAATTGTTGCAATGTATAAGAATGTAGGCACTATGGTTGCTGTACTGTTTTACACCTATAATCGCAAACCTGTAGCACTTAAAGAGGAAAAAAAAAAAAAAAAAAAAAAAGGAAAGTGAAATGTGTTTTCTGTTGTTTACTGCTATAATCCACAATAAGCTAGGGGATCCCATTGTTTCTAATAAAAACACATTTGTTGAGTAGCCGCCAAGTCTGCTTGCAGAGTCTCGTTTTTATACATTTTGAATTTCGTCGGGCACTTCGGTCAAGATGGTAAGGGCAGATTTAAAGGGGACATGTTACGTTACACGCATGCAACAAAATGCTGGGTCTCCGGAGTTCTTGATCAAATGCGAGCTTGAATAAGTCATATTTATCTGCCTATTTCTGTGAGCCAGGCCGTTTGGTAACCGTGACACTAATTTACATCATAGCCGAGCCTGTACCAAGTTTCTCCGCCCATGACTTGGCAGCAAAATTTATGGTACAACTGGCACATAAAATGAGACAAAATTAATCATTGTAAATTTAAACTCCAAAATGGTCAACCACACCATATCCAATGAAAATCTGATGGCTTAATAAAGTGGAACTTGATTGGGCTGAATATTGGCACATACTATGCAAAAACTCTCAGCGCTAAAATTCACCCCTCTGAAAAACTCTTTAGTGATTGAATGCATTTTTTTAGACTTTATTCAGAACATATTAATGACGCTCATTTTTTTTATGGGCGTGGCCTGCTTTATTTTTTCCCATCTCAGCCTGACTAGGTCATTGAGGGAAGGAGGAAAGCATTGTTATATATTTTTCCTGGCTTGCTTTGTCGCATTCCGTTGTCACTATAGGCTGAGATTTTTTTGTGAATACTGCGGGCCCCATGAATCGCGTGGGATTCCTGCAGATATATGGCTGACAAGAAATGGGTGTTTTGGGAGTAGGTATTTACTGATTTCACCAAGAGAAATTGATAAAACTGAAAATGCAAACTAATATCATTTTCCTGATCAAAAAATACATAGAGTTTTTTAAGTGAAAAACGGGCCATCATCATCCAGCCAGGATGGTCCATACATAACCATTCCTTTTTGCTAATTCTGTACTTAAATTCTACATCATCATGAGCCAATATTAAGCCAGGAATCTACAGGATTTGCCATAAACAATCCCCATCAACTTTAGCATCACAACTTTTCATGACCCCACCAAGTACGTACTGGCATCTTATCGGTCTGTTGCTCTTTGTTCGGGTAATGTAATAGGCAAGGCAAGCGATGGTTGATATATCATGGGAAAACTGAGATCATTCTTTTTTTTTTTTTTTTGATTATGCCAAAACATAAATTCTGAAATATCACTATTACAACTGAGGATGAAAGTATTACAGAATTCCTGGTCCCTCAAGTATTTTGACAAAAGCATGTCATAGAAAACGGCAAAAACAATGAGTAAAATGTGATGTTTGGGTGGAGTATATCTTGTCCATGTTTGTTCTCCTTAAAAGTGAGCCTCGCCCAAACCACCACCACACATCAAAGCTGTCCCCAAACACTGCACTTGCCAGACTGACTCCCATCCGCCGCTAAACACAAGTGCAAAAAAAAAAAAAAAATAGGCTCAATGCCCTGCGGCCAGGTTTTGCACCCCCCCCCCCCCCACTGTATCGCGCCCCTCGCCTCTGCTCTGATCACACATGCCTTCAAAGGCAGCAGCGGCACTGCTCAGTGGAATTTGTGAAAAGCATGATGCAGTAAAACTAATGTTGAAAGAGTGCAGAGAAAATGAGCGCAGGGAAAGAAAGTGTGTGAATGCTCGCGGCGGAAGTCGAGTTCATTTGGGCAATCCCTCCTCTCGCCGTGCATGGAAAATGCATGACATGCTCTGAAGAGGAATTTTAAATTAGCCTGTGGATTTTCAAACGAGAGTCCGGCCTGAGTGTGGATGCCCAAGACGGGTGGACGAGAAGAAGGAGGAGGAGGAGGAGGAGGAGGAGGAAACCCTCCTGCATGCCTCTCCTGCTCGAGGGCTACAAGGTGGAGTAGTAGGAGGCCATCCCAGCACTGACTGGGGGTAGGTACCACAAGGGAGGATTGGGAGATCAAAGCAGATTGTGTGGAATCACTCGGGTCGAGTTCTCTTCCCTCATTTGGAAGTCCATCACATCCACTCACAGCCCTGCTGCCTCATTTACACGCCAAAAACTTCCTGCTGGAATGGATATTTTCCCAAGCAGAGATCAAACATGCACAGTAGTGAAATCACGCATCTCATATTGACAGAGAAATATCCAAGTAGACGCGCAGACAGGTCATTGCCTCTTCTGCAATGATGGAATTGGACTGCACCGCCCAAGCGCAATTTCAAGTGTGCTACATCGCCACCTTGTGGCCTGCCAGGGTTCAACATGTTTTCAAATTCAAAAGTATGTTGAAAACGTTTCAGTGTCTTGGAAGAGGGAGATCACGATCTACGGGTCGAATGCAAAGCCAACGCTCCACTACAGAGCTTCCAGAAACACCCCAACTATTTCCAACAACTATTATGTTTGGCATCGTCTCTTCAGCATTTAGTTTGATTTTTCAAAATATGCTTGTGCAATGCTATGATCCCCAATGCTTACAATTTGCCCCGACTGTAGGTATGTGGGTACCCCATTTAAAATAAATAAATAATAATAATGCACAAGTAGACAATGTAAGAAAAAACTGAGTTTAAAGTACATTCAGTGTCTTTTATTTTTCTGCAGGCAGAAAAATAGAGGGAAAAAAAACAACAACAAAAGAACATTCATACTGCTGTAAGTGTAATTTGTCATGCTTGCACATTTACAGTACATGTGGATCCAGCAGGATATTTACAAAAAAAAATAACCAGAAAACTGCAGTCTCATTTTCATGACGCGCTCATAAAAAATAAAGCTTTCTGTGACACAAACGCAATCCTATTTACAGGTCATCGAGGAGATGAGTCACATGTGCAGCTGCAGACATTTTTGTTTTGTTAGCATCATATTTTAGAAAAAAAAAAAAAATACTTCAGTCACTGTCCAATGGAAAAGCATGACACATATTTCCTCAAATAGTGGCCGTCGCTTAAATCAACAGTCACAAATTGCCTCATCCACTTAATACAAATAAACACCTCCCTCAAATAGACAGCTCACATTTCCACCAAGAACAAAACAGTTTATAATTGGAATTACCTCATAGATGCTGTTATGTTGACATATTAAAAAACATTAACTGCTGAGCCCTTTGAACTCTAATGCTTATCAAAACGGCAGCAACTACCAAAGCATGTTAACAGTCTGTCAGATGAATTAAAGAGGGGAGACGCATGCTGTAATCTGCACAGTATTGATGATGATGATCTTACCTTATGCGGAGACGGTGTTTTTAATGACAATGCGCATGACTGCGGTCATTACACAACATTGTGTGCCTAGAATTTTTTTTTTTTTTCCTCAACCTTCCCAATAATGGATTTCTCCTTTGAAATGCTGCTTAGCAACCTTGACCACTACTTTCAGAAATACATTTCGAAATCTGCCACATTTTGCCTTTTATCCAAAACTTAAAAAAAAAGCCAGAACTTAAACTTCTTATTTGCCAAAAGTAACACTTACTGTACTAATGTTATATTCTCACCTGTTTTAAACATTGCTGACATGGAAATTGCCTGGAAACAATAATCTGGTCTCAACTGGAATTACAAGATAGTTATTTAATAATAATTATTTCACTGAAGGTGGACTGTTTTTTGTTTGTTGTCTTTTGAACCTTGTGTGTGACAAAATGTTGACAACTCAAACCACTCAACAATTTCAAACCGATCTGATCCACCTTTCCCCTGCAAGGTGACTAGAATAGTGTGTTTTTATAATACTTATATTTATAGATAGATATGTACACAGTATATTGTATGTACACGTACTGGTCTGATTAGAACAGTCAACACGACAGTACATTCAACAAGTGCAGTCCTCAGTGCTCACTCCTCTTTGGTTTCTATGTAGCATCAACTCGCTTTTGTTTTTGAACGTTTTTTTGTTTTGCTTTTAGCTCTCACCACATCTTGTCTTTAGCGGATGCTTCCCCTCAGTCGGTCAGGTTCTCCTCCTTACAGCTGTCTGAGGACAACATAGAAGAGCAACGGTAAGAGGGACACGGAGTTCATGTTGGCAGTCGTTAAGAACACAAGTTGTTGTTACAAAGGCCCAAAGAAAATGTCTACATTTAGACCTGGGGGGGAAAAAAAGCAGCATTACAGATTGTTTGTGCACAAGGGGTGTCAGAAAGGGTCTAGGACTGGTGTCACAAAAGATATTTCAAACCCAAACTTCAGTTTTGAAGTTTGTGCTTGGAGTCTACAACACACTTTAACAGCCCTCTCTGCCATGCCTTAAAGCACTTCTGGAAAAAAACAAAAAACAAAAACAAAACAAACAAACAAAAAAAACAGTCCAGATGAGCACGGAGGTTGCTCCAGCACGGTGATTGTCTTCTCAGCCAGGAAGTGTCGGATGCTCAGGGCATTGTGCGCAGTGCATTGTCATGGTGGAGCGGCCACGAGTCATACTACCACAGATCTTGCTGCTGATCTTGGGTTTGAAATACGTTTATGTGACACAAGGCCTGGAACTTTTCAGACACCGCCAGTATTTGGAGCATCAACCTGTCACAAACTGCTGCAGAATAATCAGTTTTGGGGATTTATCAAAATGCTTGCATCATTCATAATTTGTACTTGTGCAGAAACCCCAGGTGCACTATGTGAGCCAATGTTTCCGACTCCACATAATTCACACTGAAGCTGCATTTCTCCAAGCCACGCAGCATAGCAGAAAAGAGTGCACGTCTACTGAATGTAAGCAGTCAGTCGTTCCTACGCGAACGTCAATGTTCATATTAAAGAAGAAACAAGACACGATGGATTCTTCTGTATCTGTGCACTCCATTAACCACAGCACGAATCTGCGTGTATTTTTTTTTTTTTACTTCACTCACTGCCATTAACTCACTCTGATATTTAAAGACAGTCTCATAATGTAAAGAAGTGCAGACACTTGTAGTAGAATCTCCACGTGTGTGTACGTTACTTCATTATGTATATTTCTGGCGACTTGCACATTTATCTCAGTACATTCCAGAGAATGCATTTTAACTCCAACCCATTTCCCCACAACTAACTTTGTTACTAAAAAGTAAAATCCAAATAAATTGCTTCCTTGAAGTAATGCCTGAAGCACAGAGCACATAGTAGAAGAATAGACCTGCCTGATGTGCCAAAGGGGATACTGGTAGTGACAGGTAGGATTGGAAAGTACGGAAAAAATAATAATCAAGGTTAGTTTGATTGAGATTAAAATCACAATTATTAAAATGATTATTCATTGATTTGGAAAAACTTTGGACTCAAAACTAGCATCATAGCCTCATGTCCAATCATCCCTGCACGTTGAACGCTTCATTCTTGAACATTCTATTATTTTTGTCAAGTATATAATGACCTTGTAAACATGTGCAACTCAAGCCTCTTGCATTTTTCTTCTGCTACATCCACACCTTTGATGCCTTGCATCTTCACATCCATTGAGTTCTTGAATAAGCATTACCCTGACGTCTTTATCACATTTATCTTATGTTATTTTCACAAGTCTTGGGACTTACTGATAGCAATTGAAGAGTGTTCCTACGCGTTTTGGACTCTTAGGGGCAGTGTGGTGCTGTTCATGGATGGAGTACACACTTAGCATGAGACCAGAAGAAAGTTGCGATTGAACGCTATAAATAACTTGGTTTTCACAGACTGGGAAGAATTTTTGCCATTGAGTAGTGTTATCTTACCTCTGTGTACGCGTTTCCGAATCTTTTGTGCGTGAATATTCGTTATTTGAAGGAATATCCCTCCTGAAGTCGATGTTAACTTTCCGTTAGCATTTGAATGGGATCATCCGTTGACTTGGCATGAGCGCTAGCGATGTTTTAAAAACGAAACATGTTTTGTTTAAATATACGATGTGTGTACGTCTTTATGTTGTGTGTTTATTTTTAGAGTAAACTCCGACTAGGGTGTCATTAAACGGCATAAAGCACGCTCGGGGACGAGAGAATCACACACGCTCGCTACCCATTAGCAACATGGTGCATTCAGGGTACTTTCACAATGTCGGACATTTGTAATAGCGCTGAGCCGTTGTGCACATTAATCGTTTTTCTTTGATTATAACGTTTTGAATATTTAGAGAAACCAAAATCGAAATCACGATTTAAATTTCGATTAATCGTCCAGCACTAGTGGCAGGTAATTAAAATGAGACGCAAGTTGTCAGAAACTCTGTGTCTTTCTCTATTCTCTGTGCCGCTCCCAAACCAACAAATAAAAGCAAGCACAATTCTAAGCACCATGCTGGCACCATCAACTCCACACACTTGAGCGTCTCACACACACTCAAGCTTCCAGCGACATGCCTCCACACAGCTGGCGGATGATACAGCGTGGACGCTTCCTACCTGGGACCAAGTGAGAGGGCAGTGCGGGAGAGGAGAGAGCTCATAGTGAGGGTGGGGTGGGGGGTGCTTTTGTGGTGTGTCCAGGACTGAGAGGAGTTGCGCTTAGCTATGCTGAGCATCTATACCTGCTGGACTGAGAACCAGGGACTGGAGGATGTCCGACAGGGAGACGATGCCCTCGATGCTGGAACGCTCGTCCACCACCACCAACCGATGCACCTTGTTGGCACGCAGGTGGAAAATACATGAAACATACTTTAGTGGGTTACTTCAGTCATGCCTGACTACTGTGCCCTGAAACAACATCAGGTGTACCGCGGGAAATCTTATCCCATTTCATTTACACTGAATTTATTACAGTGGTGCCTGGAGATGACATTTCAATTTGTTCTGTGACCATGCTTGCAACTCAAAACACTTGTCTTTCCCCATTGAAAGGAATGGAAATGCCAATAATCCATTCCATCCTCCCCCAAAATATAACCAAAGTGCTTTCTTCGTACTTTATAAAAATACAGTAATGACATGCATTGAATGTAAAAGAACAAAAAGTTTTCTAGTTTTTTTGATTCAATTCATTGGACTTGGCGGTTCTCCTGGTGTGCGCGCCTTGGCCAACTGGGGGCAGTATAATACGGATACTGGGGATACTCAACGGCAATGCCAAACCTGGCTCATCTTGGGCGTGTATTTCTCTTTGTTTTATGTTGCGGTTAACAGTAAACTTGGGAGTAGCAATAAACAGCTTGATGAAGAATTGTTCACTGTCTGCCAGCCAATCGCAGGGCAAATATAGACAATCATACCTACAGTCAAGTTTTCAATAAATCTTTTTTAAGAACTGATAAAAGAAACTCACTTCTGCTTTGACAATTCTATCCACAATGGTCTCCATTGTTTCCATTTTATGGCACTTCATGACTCCTTCGAAGTACTGCGAGCGATGCTTGAGGGCCTGGGTCACTGTAATGTCCAAGTTGTTGTACGTCTTCTCGGCTGCCAGGTTCTGCACACAAGCGAGCTCTTGTGAATCATCAACACAACCGCTCAGTCTCTCCGCCGGCCCAATGTTTTTCCACTTACGATGACGTCAAACTTGGAGTAGATGTCCACAACTTTGCCTAGAGGCGAGGGAGAGGGGACAAAGTGAGCTTTGCAAGCCTTTTTTTGGTACGACTCCTAACCGGGGCATGAATATTCCGTTGACCTGACTCATCGACCACGGGCAAAGCAGACACTCTCCTCTCTACAAAGATGTTGAGGGCTTTGATGATGGGGGTGTTGGGGTGGATGAAGGCAATGTCCTGGTACGTGCCAATGCCCAACTCTCCCAGGGTCTGCTTCATGAAAGCTGGCTTCGGCATCTCACACATCTGGATGACACGACACAGAGAAAGCAAGATGTCGGCCACCAGGGGGCAGTAGACGAATGGAAGTGAATGGTGGTACAGGGACAAAGGCCAATGGGACAAAGGGTTGGAAAGAATATGTGATTCAGTTTGAAATTAAATCATGCGCTTCCAACTTGGTGGAAACAATTTGGGGAAGGGCCTTATGTGTTACAAAACAAGATCCATGAATAACTTCGATGTGGAAGAACATGACAACTCCATCGAACACCTTTGTGATGAACTAGAATGCATACAGGGGTGCCATGGTTTAAAACTGCCTGAGCATATGAAACAGGGCTGGACAATTATTAGAATTCAAATAGAATCGCAATGTAGTAGAATGCAATTTTCAAACCCAACGTCTTGTGCTTAAGCCACAAGTGTTTGGTAGAATTTTGTGAAGTTGTCTAGTGAAGGCTTAACTCTATAAATAATAATAAAAGTAAATTCCTGGGATTAAATGGCTGTACCGTGAAAAGTCAAGCAAATTTGTCAATGGCAGTGAATGAGTTAATAGACTGCAAGCCGAAATGTTTAGTAATTGACCAACTCTAAATGAAGTATTTAAATAAATTGCCTTTATTTTAGAAAAAGACCAAAACACATTTGTATGTTAAATCTGATTAATCAGATTAATTTAATGGTTGTTTGTTGAAAAATTAGATAAGAAGACCTTTTAAAAAAATTATTGCAATATTAAATGGGGAAGAAAGAAAAAAATTCCAATTACAAAATTGTTCAGCCCTAACATGAAATTAGAAGCGGCGCGCGATTAACTAGTTTGAAAGAATACATCGACATGCAGCACAAGACTGCGCGCTCACTGCATTTTCATTTGTTTTATATTTATGGCCTGAAAGTGTTTCAACACAAATTCCTTATTCCAATTTTACTACTGCATTAGCATAGGTTAGTGATAGACTACTCACTTCCTACAAATCATGGTTATGTTGCTGCTGTAGGAATGGAACTCTGTCATAAAAATAGGATCCCCTGTATTATAAGACAGGCCCTCTCACGTATATTTCTGAAGGGGGGGGGAGAAAAAAAATTAATAAATAATAAATAAAATTAAAAAAACGCACAGAAACGCCAACACCTTTTACAAAGCCTTCCCAGAAAAGCTGCGACAGGGTTCAAACTGACTTGGCTTCCATATCCCTCCCAGTGAAATCTTTTGTTTGTGATGGTGTTAGACTCACAAAGAGCTGGAGGAACTTGAGGATCCTCTTGTGCGTCAAAATATAAAGTGCGTTCCCGGTGACGGGGTCGATGACAGGCAGGCGGTGAATTTTGTTTTTGATGAGCGTGTACACGGCGTCGAAAAGGCTGCGACACAACAAACACGATGATGGCAACGAACCAAACGAACAAAAGGAGTGGCTCTTGATTTAGCCATCCAGGCGGCGTACCTTGCATCAGGTGATATGTTGACAAGAGGTTTGAACGTTGCTTGAAGGTAAACCTCTGCGGGGACAAAAACAAACACGAGACACTTTAGAGCTGCATCAAATTACGACACATGTTACCAAGATATCAATACTGCATTGTGGCTTGTTCGGGTTTACAGTGATGTTGAACTGTGCAGCATCTTTGAAAGGTGTGTCTAAATTTTACACTCTAAAATATAGGCCAGTAATTGTTCAATTGTGGTGTGAGGGTGTTTTTGAACATTTAAGTACAACTTTATTTTTTAATTTTTATTTTTTAACTGAAGTGGAATACATTTTACTGTAATTTTAAATGGTGCATCATGTTACAGTGACTTACAATATTTATTTATTCATTTTATACACTTTTAGGAATAAAACCTCTGCCACGTTTTTGATGGACACTTGGGCCCACTACACTACTGTATTTTAATGTTGGTCATTATGGTGTAACTTGGACGAGAATGTATTTTTTCTAGCACTTCAGGATTTGAGATATTTTCATTTTTTGTTTTCAAGTTTGACGGATACAAAGTTTGTGCAATATGGATTTTACCATGCGGTGCAATTTAGAGCTATGACATTTCAGGATTTAAAGAAAAAAATAAGATTAATAATCCGCCTGTTGCTGAACCTAACACTTAATCCATAATTACTAACTATATTATTATATCATCTATTATATTATTGCTAGTTTATAGCAATAATATAAGATGATTATGACATTGGAAGCTATTTTATAGCAATAATATAATGGCTAATATATTATGAAAACAGGATGTACTAGAGAGAAAAAAAAAAAAAATCAGGGCAGATTCAGAATCTCAGCATAAAAATGAATCTAGAAAAGTTTAATTGCACCTGTGATTATAAAATGTAGTAAAAAAAATTGTTGACCAGTGTAAATCGGGCCAACTTTGAGAGCATTCCCCTTCGTCCGATCAATATCAAGCAAAGGCCAGATTCATAGATGACTAAAATATAACCCCGTGTGACTATTCTGTGGGGTGGGGTGTTTTGAGAGTTTTCCACAAATAGCGGTCGGTGTTACGCATCTCACAAGTCATTGACCACAATAAAAATGACAAGCGGAAAAGTTTTACATTGACATTGCGCAGGAGTTGCTAAGCTTGAGTCGGGCTCACCTCGCCACGTCTCAAGCTTATGTTCTTCCAACTCGTATATTTGCACCTGAAACAAGGAGAAGGGAGTCAGTTGAATATAAAGCAGTCTGAAACGACCCCAGGGCAAATCTTAGTGGTTAAATGGAGCTACCATTGGTGACTTGTAATATCTGTGAAGGATGATGATGAAGTCTGTGATTGTCAGCATGCCTGTGACGAGAAAACACGGCATTAACAAACTCAGCGACTGATGCTAGTGAGGAGAGAACAATATTTAGAGGGGCACATCTGACTCCCTCTGCTTTATGTCCACGCCAACTTGGTATTCATTATTTAGCACAAGCAGTAAACCCTATCCAGGAAAATGAAGGCACAACAAAACCAATTCACTTGCCGCGTTGATCGTTTTCTTTGACTACATGTTCAAACAGTCTGACTGCTATTCAACACAAGAGGAGCCTCTGCTGAGCTTAATGGTTTGTAGCACTTTTAATGAACTTAATAAAATCACGCTCCACTAGCCATGACCAGCGGCATAATACAAAGTTTCCACTGTGCTCATTCACCAGCGGCGCAGGCGCACTGACAGGATGATTATGACATTGGAAGCAGACAAGAATAAATGTAAAACATTGAAGCTGTAAATGCAGACGCTGAAGACTGGAATGAAAATAGTCATTTCAAGACATGAAGCATCTCCATCAACTCAAGACTGTAAATAATGGTGGGGTACGGTGGATTTTGGGGGTCTTACCTACAAAGCTTTGCTTCTCTGTGTCCCACAGAGGAGCCGCTCGCACTCCATTGGCAACCAAGGCAAAGAAGGCTTTCTTCACCTGTCAAACATCATTTTTAATGACAAGATCCGGTTTTATTAACACTTTATTCCAGAGAACATTCCCTCGTTTATGATTGAGATTGCACAGCTAAAGCGCCGTACGCCGATCATTTTTACTACTTTATCCACAGGTACATGTGAAATTATAAATATGGTTAAGTATTGTTGGAGTGTAAAACGTGCAAAAATGCATCTGTATAATATCCCATTTTATAATGGGGAGACCCGAGGCTATCTTAAATGCTAACATACAATGGGAAACACCAGCGCAGTCCTGAGGTCACTTTTAACCATCAAACAGCAGTTATTTAGCATAAACACAGCAGTAACACATATACAACTTCCAACAATATTAACAGGAACATATTTTCTCGTCTCTGTGGAAACAATTGGAACCACTGGTGTTTAGCGTTAGTTCACTGGGGTCACACGACTGCCACCATCAGGCTAAGATGTGCACATCAGAGGGGGAAGCACAGTATGTGTATAAAAGTATGTGAAGCTTGAGTGAGAATTCTTTTTTTTCTTTTTTTTTTTTTTTTTTTGCATGTATTTAGTCGGTGCAACCTAGATTCCAGTGCACTCAAAGGAGCACATTCTACAGGAGTTTGAATAACGACCCAGCAGATAAATACCCAGCATTATCTTTTCCTGAAGCCGTTCTAGTGGCATATTAACACAATGATACATCTTGCATTTCATGTTTTAAGACAGTAAACAGGCTCATTCTGTTCTGTTTTTTTTTTTTTGTTGTTGTTTTATGGGTGGCCTCTTTCTCATGGGAAGTGGGAAGCAAAGGAAGTTGTGAGAGGTGAAAGCCAACTTCTGGGTTGTCTTTAATCTGCGGGGAGTATTTCCTTTTCTGTCAGATAAGAGTTTATAACCCATGTCTCTGTGGATTTAGTGGTTGACGATATACACTTCAAAGACCTGGCAGGATTACTGTTTAACAGCTTTACGACAGTCTCATCTCAATTTCAGCCCAGAGCCAAAAGGTGCGCCGAGGTCTCCATTTAATATTAACCCAGCTGTGCCAAGAACAAGCACACTCAAAATAAGACGGTCAAAGAAGAGGACTTTATCACACATACAGTGACGGAAATAATTCTCTGACCAAGTTTGCTCACTTGCACGGAATTGAACAGTCTTAATTATTATGGTTGCAAACCAAACACACACATAAACATTCAGCAGGTGATTATATCATTATTCCCCCCACTGCATGTATGCACAGTATGTACATATGAGAACCTTACAATGATACAACATAAGATAAGGAGACAAAGACAACACAAACTCACTTGGAGAGCTGTGTCGAACACGACCAGCTTGGAGCTGGTTGGCACAATGTCGTAGCACTTGTGTGATTTCATAAAGCGCATGTAAATATCACTCTCGGGCTCAGCAGCTGTAAGGAAGACACAAAAAATAAAAAAGGAAAAAGAAAAACACTTTGAGAGCAGGGAGACATTTCACAGGGTAATGAGCACTTGGAAATAACACGTGCGTCACAGCCTAAACAACCATTATGGCTCCACTTTACCCCCCCACACACTTATCGTTAAAACTCTGTAAGAGACAATGTTAGAGGGGGAAAACATTGACACTTTGCTACACTTTAAAAGCCTTTGTGTGAATGTTGATGGATATATAACCCACTGCAATGCCAAGGTGCAGCCCAATAAATGAGACCACTATCATAGAAAGGGTAACACACGCACACAAAAAAAAGTGTCACATGCTTACAGAAGTAAGTCAGGACGCCGAGTGTAGTGGTTCATCGAGACTGACAGAGGGCCAAGGTGGGGGGAGGTAGAACTACATTTTGGGGAAGACGACACTCCTCAGTGTCATTTCACGGAAACGAATACTTAGATGACTTCACGTTGCTGCGCCTAACAACTGCATGGGTGAAATACTACTATCGTCACAAATGACAAATTCATGTCTCATGTTTCAAGTGGGATTAAAGTCAAATAAATATGAAGTCAACGCTGTTAGCTAGTCAAGGAAACAACAATATTCACGGGTGTATGTCGAGCAGTAGTGTCCCAAGCATTCTTGCCAGTCCGCGTGGCACGCGGACTTGGCTTTTGATGATGGATGAACATTCATACTGAAGACGAATCCGATTTACTGTACATCCATATACGGAAGAGGCCTGGGTCAGATTTGAAAAAAAAAAAAAAAAAAAAATCTGAATTGTACTGTTCACACTGCATGAAAATAATCAGATACATGTTGAGAAAAAAAATGTGCAAAAAAATAAAATAAATTGAAATTGAGCTGCAGTGTTAACATATGACTTATATTTCTTGGATTGAACTGAATTAAGTGCAGAAGTACTGAACAAAATTAAGTTTTGATTCTTTTAGATCAGGGATGACCAAGTCCGGTCCTCCCCTTTCAGCCTGTTTTAGAGGTCTCCCTCCTCCAACACATCTGGTGATCACATCAGCTCATCAGCAAGCTCTGCAGAAGCCCGATAACAATCCAAATCATTTCAATCAGTTGTGTTGGAGGAGGGAGACATCTAAAATAGGCTGGAATTGGTGCTCTCGAGGACTGGACTTGAGGAACTCTGTTTTAGATGTACTTGTGCAAAATATGAAATGGGATTAAAAACAAAATTCAAAGGGTGCAGTGTAACACATCAAATCGACCATAAATTGAAATAAAAGAGAAAAATACAAAGCACAAAACAAAAAATATGTCAGGTGAGTGTAACATGTAAATGTTAAAGTGATTTACTATCATGGAAGTTGATTTTTAAATATTTTCTCAAAGAGTAAAGCTATTATTTTTTGCATGAGAATACAGAAGATAAACACTGGTCCCCACCATGTGAATTCGAACTTTTCTTTTGATTTAACTGCACTTGCAGGAGCAAGTGCAATGCAAAAGCATCACACTGATGCAACGCGCTGTAAACATTTAACATGAGCAAAACTTGCAGGCAGCCACCCATGCGAGTGTGTGCAGAGTGGTAAACTGTGTCCACACGTCCGGAAGTGGCAGCCACAGCTAACAGTTGTCTTCTTATCTGATGCAGTGCTAATTGTCGCTTACCACGGATGACCCTTTCACGTTCAACTTACCATCGTCGTCGAGTTCAAGTTTCTCCAGCATGCCTTCGAATAAACCGGACACCTAAACGAGACAAAAACAAGAGGTTTGTACGCTGGTGACAAAAATAAATAAATATAGGTGAAAAGACGGAGAAAAGGCGACGCACACAAAGAAACTTTGCACTAAAAACTGTCGCCGTGACGCTCGTTTCCCAGAAGCCCCTGCGGCGACAAACGACGAGGACGACGTGCGCAGCACCGGCGTTTCGACCCCGAGCCACCGAAACGCTCCGGTTTGGCTAAATATACGCGCGCGCACACACACACACACACGCGGAGAGAAGCCCGTTCGCTTTGCGGCAGCAACTTCAAGCGGTGCCTTATTTCAAGAGCACACACCCTCTTTAAGAGTCATAGTGGAATAGTCCTGATGCACTTGACTCATGCAGGAAGGGGGACCGGCAGGGGTTATCCAAATAAAAACAGACGCGTGTGAAATAGCCTAGCTTCCAATACGCCAAAGTTATAAAATCATCAAAGTCGTATTCCGTCACTTGGCAGTCACCGGAGCGGAAGGACTCGCCAGTTATGGTGGACTAAAAGCCGGAAGCACCACGCCACGTGCGGACACACCCCTTCACTGTTTGACCATATTAGGAAAGCCCTTGTTGCTAAGCAGCAAGAAGCTGGGGATGCCTTTCTGCATCATCGTGACAAAAGGCGGGGCCCATCGGTGCTGCATTCCATTAAACTGGGAAGCCGGTTCATCAGCACTCTGACTTGGAAAAGTGCAACGGAAAACCACTCAAAAGACAAATTGATCTACCCAGACTTCCGATATTAAGTATTCTGACATCACATAAATACATTTCTTCGCCCATATAGACATATGAAGAGACTTACTATAAACTACCTGAATGGTGGTACATTGCTTTCAAGTGCCCCTTACAATTTTAAATTACAAGCTGTTGCTTGGTCCCGTTTTTGCTTTGTGTTCCAAAACAAAATTAGATTTATGAGCAAGTTGCCATTTGAGTGAAGTGGGAAAAAAATGGAGCAATTAGCTTTTTCAGTGTCAGCCATTAAAAAAAAAGAGAGACAGAAACAATTCTATGATTGTTATCAGGCTCCTGAAGAGCTTGCTGATGAGCTGATCATTTGAATCATATGGGTTGGAGGAGTGCAACATCTAAAATATGCAGCATAGTGGCCCTCGAGGACCGGAGTTTGACACCTGTGTCCAATTGAGTGTCTGCCAAATTAGAGCATTCTGTCTGAACTCTCACAAAATATTGTAAACAATATTGTAAATAATATTATAAATATATGTAAGCAGAAACTTCCAAATGAAAGAAAAGACTATCTTCTTTCATCCCATTTTTTTCTACCTTATTCCATGTTTAGTAATCAAAAGTAGAATATGGGTTTGTTTCACCTATTTTGGACCAAAAAATATGGGGGAAAAAGCTGTTTAAATGGACAACAGTTTCTTTCATGTTAATAATTTTTACTTAGTGACATCTGAAAAGTCCTTTTGTTCGATAAAATACCAACAACAATGAAAATGTGTTTTTGATGGCAAAATAATGTGGTCGCAAAAAATGAATAAATCACTATAATAATTTCACATTTGGCAAACTTTACAAACTGTTTGCATGCTATTTAGTAGTAGTAGTAGTATTTGGTAGTGTGTGTTGCGTATAATACATCACCACTTCTACTTCTAAATGTAAATAATCCCATCATTTTTTCTCTCTTTTGTGACACTCTTTGTAGTGGATTTCACATGACAAGTACTTTGCTCAATCACAAGCTCCTTATAACGGCCAAATTTCCAGGTCTGCCATGTTCACAAGCGTCAAGCATTGTTTTGATACAGGTGATCTCATCCAAAAGAGACCCAATGCTGCCATCTGCTGGCCATATTTAGTTTTTTTTTTTTTTTTAACTTTCCCATCTTAATGATCAAACCAGAGTTGGCCAAGGCCTTTCTCCGTCCATATCATAAAAAAAATTTAAAAAATGTAGTTGACAGCAATTGACGTCTATGGCGTGTCTAATTAGGATTCCTGTTTACAGCAATTGTGGTCGACGCCGTTCAAAGAGTTCAGGTACTGTAATGCTCCAACAAGTTGACAAGGACATCAACGGTCACCGATGCTATTTCTTGAAATAGTAGAATAAAAAAAACACAAAATGAGAACACCTGCAAGGAGCTGCTGTAGGCCACAACTCACGCCCAAACACTCACACTGAAATCAACCAACCAGACTCCAGCTCCTGATATCACTCACTAAGCCACACCATTAAAAACACACATCCAACACATGAATACTACAGTAAGTACAGTAATTACATTTATTTGTTCAAACTCACTTTTGTTATATTTTGTTTTTATATATATTAGTGCTATTTTTCTGGTACTGGTATTCTTCAGGTCTGATCTAGTAAACTTCGAGTGAGAAATTTCCTACCTCCCTGCCATCTCAATTGCAGAATAAAAAAAGAACCTGGGACTTCTAATAGCGCACCAGAGTTACGTTCTGAACTGTTTCCTGGTGTGAAATACTGAATTTCCCTTTGGATGCTCCATTTGCAAAGCCAATGTGCAACACGACCACTGCAGCAGTGAGGAAAGACTGCTCAGGGATGCTTGGCCACATCGCACTGCAATGGTGACACAGCGCTTCTCAGGCCAAACACTTCCATAAATCTGCCGCATCCCACCGGGCACACAGCCCTCCTTGCTGCACAGCAAGCTCCAGAGGTTTACGATCCATTAAATTGATTGCTTTTAAAATTTCGACTTGGAAAAAAACATATATAACACAGCTACAGTACATCAGTGGATTATTTTATCAGGGGAGAGGACCGAGTGGCCCTCCCGGCGCTTACCCACCGTCTCTCAATCACGATCGGCAGTCCTTGGGTGTTAATATCAGCAGTCGACAACACTGGAGATGAAATATCGATTCGCCCTGGCCATCTCCGAGCAAGCATCCATCACTGCTTCAGATGATTATTCATTAAATCAGCACAGTAACTCCTCACACACTCAGCACTGCCATGACTCAAGTGTGAGGTGAGCTCTGGATACTGTTGGTCCACATTAATAGTGTATGAGCTACGGCTAACATCCCAATATAATATTTACATCTTACATCAGCACGGGCCACACATACATGCACGCACAAAGGTATTTAAAGTTAAGTGTCAGAGCAGAGCAAACAGTAAAGGGCTTCTTCCTCCAACAACACCATTAAATTTATCAATAGTAATATTGATTGATGGTATTATTAGAAAGAGTAATATGGGCAGTTGTCCTGATCATAGTTGCATTTACATTATGCTAGCAAATCCATACAAAACATTATACCGTGGATCCGCGAATGTTGAATGTCTTCAACAATTTGGAATTTGACCAACTTTTTACAGAAAATTTAAAGCCTGAAATCTACTGTACAGGACAGTTACGCAACTGCATGTCACCATTAAAGTAAACATCATTAGGTAATTGAATATTACCGACCACTACTAGTAAGAAAGAATTATAGGAGTTACGAATTAGAGGGAGAACGGAAACAGCCAATCACTTTAATAGACAAACAGTAACAAAATAAAGTAATCAAAAGCATTCTTAGCACACCTGCTATGAAGCCTCAACTGACACCATCACTCTAAACCACAGTGGCTAATGCTAGTGGGGGTGCTAGCGGGGGTGCTCTCATCCGCAGCACCTTCTCAAGGTTTCTCATTTTTGCCCAGATTTGTTTTTGGGAGTTTTCCGTTGCCCTCCTGGGGTTTAAGATCAGGGGATTTCATTAAAAGAAGGCCTTTGAGATTTTTGGGTGATTAGGGGCTATATAAATAAATCCGACCTAACTTGACTTTACTGTTGCCGGGAAAGCTTACAGTACGTAGTCATATGATAAATTCTACGTCAGTCAACAGAGTAGACCCACCATTTAAAGGCATACACATGTTCACTGTCCTAGTTTGTACTGTATATGCTGTACTGTAGAATATGTGGCGACACCAAGTGGACAAAAATAATACATTCACCTCACATGCTTATACTGTATGTATATATATATATATATATATATATATATATATATATATATATATATATATATATATATATATATACTCATTTTATAATTCTACATCATTAAGAGCCTAAAATTAGCCATGATGCGTTTGGTTTTATTTAAAAAACAACACTAAGGGTTATATCTTTCACTTAAAATTTCACATGCGTATGTCACTTGCCCACTTGTGAAGGTTTCTAAAACTACGTGACTCTGTCTCCGCCTCAAGACCCCAAAACAGCAATTTTATGTCTGTGTTGTCATATGGTTGTCATAAGTGGTGTGATAACTCAGTCACAATAATCATGAGGAGCCTCATTTAGTAATAGATTAGCATTCAAAAGCCCGTTAATGGTCCTGCGGTCAACACATCTTTAAATAGACAGCTTCTCCCTTTAAAGGCCTTACAAGATTAGGAACATTTTTTCAGGCTGACTCACTTGTTGTGAGGTAGAGTACACTGGCACGGGGCTGGAAGAAGGTTTTGGGGGTTTGGCGGAGGGAAGTCCGAGGCGCTGTCCCGTATCCAGAGGCGTGGACACGGAGCGCGGGCGGGAGCGTTCCCCCAGGCGTTCCGGGCTGGGGCCGCCCTGCTGGGCCTCCTGGGTGAACACAGGCTGGCTGGAGGCCTGCGTTGGGGTGCTAGGTGGTGTGGAGAGCCCAGAGGCTAGAAAAACAAAACAACAACAAAGTTTCATTTCAATGCATTGCGGTGCTTTCAGTGACGCTAACAGCGTGATTTGACAGCTTAAAGGCACTGGAAGGATGTTGCGGATAACATCACATGCTAGAGATGGAATGTACGACTGAGATAAAGTCTGGCGCAGCGGCTGGCAGACAAGGATGAAGTAACTCCCACTTGCAAATACAATTTAATTATAGTGACATTGTAATATTAAAAAAAAAAAAAAAAAAATGGCACGCCAGGAAAACTGCGGTAGTGTTGGATTTGTGCAATCGTTACTAGTCAGCCCCTGAGACACACTCAGCAAACTAATGACTTAATTTTTATCCAAAATAATTAATACTCGGTTACGTCAGCAGTGGAGAGCGGGTAGTTCAAACCGTCAGTCAGCTGTTTGTGATGCAGCTCCTGCTTTGAGCCCAAGGTCTCAGTCACATGACCGGGCCACCACCGCATGCTTCCCTTGCATGAGGTGTCGCAATCTCACGTCGTGACACGTGACACCGCGGGAATATTTGCCAGGCCAGACAATGAGTGACACGTGTAATGGAAGATGGACTTGGCATATAAATAGCTAGCTAGGCTAGCAGTGGCCATTCAGGCACATCTCCTGCGCTGGGGGGATTCTCAGTCTCGCCACAAAAAGAAAAACCCAAACATGAAGTCAAAGGAACTGTAGACATCTGAGACATTATTGTCTCGAGGCACAGATCTGAAAGGGAGGAGGGAGGACATTTTTGCTGCAATGAATGTCCCAATGAGCATAGTGGCCTCCGTCATGGAAGAAGTTTGGCGCAAACAAGATTTGAGTTGGCCGCTTGTCCAAACTGACCGATGAGGGAGACGAGTCTTAGTATAGGGGAGGTTACCAATTTCTCAGTGGTCTCTCTGTTAGAACTCTAGTCTTCCTCTCTAGATAGAGAAAAACCTTCCAGGATGACAAGAATCCACTCGGAAGCCACTCGTTAGTAAAAGCCACAAGGTAGCTTGCACAGATTTTGCTCGCAGGCTCCTGAAAGATCCAGACACTAAGAGGTTGTCTGGTTTAATAAGACAAAGATTGAACTCTTTGGCAAATGCCAGACATCATTTTACAAGTAAACCAGGCAACGGTCACCACCTGGTCAATAGCATCCCTACACTGAAGCATGATGGTACAGCGACAGGAACTGGAAGACAAGTAAGGGACCAGGGAAAGATGAATACAGTAATGTACAGAGATATCCTCGATTGAAAATCTGCTCCAGAGTGTTCTTGAGCTCACACTGAGGCGACTGCTCATCTTTCAGCAGGGCACCCCGAAGCACACGGCCAAGATATCAAAGGGTGGCTTCAGGACAACTTTTTCAATGTCCCAGCCAGAGCCCTGACATGGATCCGGTTGAAAATCCAGAGATATCAAAATGTCTGTTCACCAACCAAGATTTACACGTTGTGCATTCAAATAAACCACATATGTTGGTCCTGAAAAAATATGCTAGTTTAATGCTCACGCATAATGGGAAAGACCATACACGAGCTAACCTAACTATTAACCTTTAAACATCTGAATTGGAACACAAACGGTGCCGATATTCATGCGGATAGAACATATAACATTAATTACAGGCATGTATTATTCATGCACTGCAAAAAAATGATTAATATTACTTAGAAACACTATTTCAAGTGCGTCAACATTAGCAAAAGTCCTAAATTATGTTCCTGGATCTAAATCCACACCAGATTCAACTGTAAACAGTTTAGGTTTTTTTGTTATCCCGCGAATAGGCTCCTTGGTGGGGATGACAAAATATACAGGTGCAACAATTCTAGGAAATGGCGGACCTTGTGTGTTGTAATGCATAGCAGTGGGCCGGCAGTATCTCTTGACATTTAGTTGGCGCGCAGCGGGCCCTGCTCCCGCCGTTTGGCCTTCCTATTTTAGTCGTGCTGTTGTGGCACATTCCACAGGAGGAAATAGCGCGACCGGGGGGCTCGCTCTCCTCGGCCCGCTGGCAGCCGGGGCGACGGCTGCGGTGGCGCGCCACCGCGGACCTCATCGTAGCTTATCGACACCAAACGACATCTAACCACTAAAGACATGAACCGTCTGCAGTCGGACTTAACGGCATGAAAAGGGGTAAAATGTCAACAGTACAGCTGTACACCACAAGTACGACGACAATTTAAGCTAGCATCCATCGCCTTTTCCTCTTGGAAAGATCTCTCGAAAAGATCAGCAAACTTTGACACAATGATATGCTTACATGAGACAGGGATTTTTTCTACGATACCTGCTTCCGATCGGAAATTCCCTAGTTGGTGTCCCAATAAAATATGAGCCCTGGAATCTAGTTAAATACTTTCCTTGGATGCCAACATACAGTAAGATGAATTTGGATTTAAGTCATAATATGGTAATAGAGTAGTAAAGTTATACCGGTAATTATAGTAAACACTTATAAGAAAAACACTTCCAATCTGTAAATGTAAAACAATTAAATGAAAAACAGTAAGTGCTGCGGTGCATGTGAGCCCAGAAGACAGCTGACCTCAAATTGCCCCTTCCTTGTAGATGTGAATAGTACGGCAAAGACACACTCTTCACATCACATAACTGACGCTTTGAGCCGAGCAGTCAGCACGTCACACCGTACAAACCAACAGAGCCACATATGGCTAGCTGCGTTTCGAGCAGGGCAGCGCTCTGCTCCGCTCAGCTCCTCGCCGCACTAAATCACAGAGCTTGGTAAAAGTGCTTCCCTAAACACAACGACAAGGAGCTGTGCTACGCATGCATCTGTTTTGGTTTCTATGAGGTGGAGTCAACCGTTTACCTTCACGCCTATAGACAATTTGAAGTCTTTAAGAGACATGATGTGTATGTTATGTGTATGGAATGTGCAGGGTTAGTAGGGCTGAACATTTTATCAGTGTAGTAGAATGCAATTTTCAAATCGCATTGGCCGCCCCCCTCAATTTCAGTTGTTCGCTAGGATTTATTTCATTTAAATGGGCTCAACTTCAGAAAACAGGTGAGCTGTGATTGGTTGGTACCTGAGCCCTGAGAAACTGTGATGTCATTTTCAGTCGACAGCAAGTGACAAAATGGCCGTCCCCCGAGACGGCTAAAAACGGGTGGATTTTATTGCTTATCTCATATTCCACAAATGCAATATTAATCACAATGCCTTGTTTCAACTAGTGGGCCTGCATACAACATATTTTTGTAAATACATTTTTGGGTCCACTTTCTTCTTTAAAGACTGTTAGTCAAAGTGTATAGTAAATTAACAACTCTAAAGTAGAAGTAGAGTAGTAGTGAAGTAGATTAAAAAAAACGGTCTTTCATATAAATTCATAGTTCATTTGCTATTATTTTAGCATAAGCTATAAGACCAAAACATTTATGTCTCATACATCTGACATTGTTAATTGGAACAAAGAGTAATTTATTGCTTGTGTTTGTTACAAAATATATAGGAAGATGACCTTGAAAAAGTAATCGCATATTAACCCTTTCATGCCCAGGGGTCACTACAGTGGACAGCTATTTAAAAGTTGCTTTCGCCTATATTAATTAATCAAAATTTAAAAAAATATTTCAACCCTTTCATGGATTAATTATGATTTGATGTAATTATTTAAAATATACATATATTTTTTAGATTACTAAACATAGGCGAAAGCAACTTTTAAATAACTGTCCACTGTAGTGACCACTGTGCATAAAAGCGTTGAATCGCAATAATGCAGAAATTAAATCGGCGTTACATTATTTTACTAAATTTTCAAAATTGTTCAGCCCTCGGTGGAAGCCGGAGAACGCGGCGCAAAAATTGGAAACAGGAAGGCCCGTGTCAAGATTTGAACCCTTAACCTCAGAACTGTGATGCGCAAACCAGTCGGCCACAAAAGCTCCATCCATTCTCGACTGCACTTGTCCTTATCAGGGTCGCACACAAAAAGGGGCCCCTGGAATGGTCGCCAGTCAAATTGACACTCACTCATATGGACAATTTTGAGTCTTCAATTTACCTAACATGCATGTTTTTGGAATGAGATTCCAACCACTACTTCACTCACACCAGATCAAAAGTGGACGCCAAACAACCTTCAGTGATCATCACCCCGATACCGTCACCTGATATACTGCATATGGAAGAAAAAAAAAATGCATGCAAAAGCGTGCGTTACCCGACAAGCAGGACGCTTCGGACTGCTGCCTCCCTCCGAGCCCATCTTGCTCCTTGCGTTTCTTGCTCCTCCTCAAGCTGCCAAACCTCTTCATGGAGCGCAGCGGCAGGTCGCAGGCTCAGCGCTGAACTTGGCCGTGACCATCCGCATTACGACGGAGCGAAACGACAAACGGGCTCACTCGATTTCCCTTCGTCGCAAGCCGTTTGTCCTTCGGGGGGGGGAGGAGATGATGCACTTTTTCTTCAAATTAGATGCAGTGATCAGACCAGGTTTCCAATCATAAGGCAAAAGCCCCAAGGCCTCTGGAAAGGTTTATCTTGCATATCCAGGCATAAAGAATCCACAATACATGAAGCTGGACATGACAAGTAGTTGAGTTGTAATTATTGCAGTCAAAACTTGTCCTCCCCAGTGATGTATACGCCTCCCCCGGGGACCCTCCCACCGATCAGCCGCATCAGACTCGTAAATTGTCAGGTGCAGCTGTGGGTGGCGTCTCTTTTAATACAGCACCCGCGGGGGGGGAAAAAAAAAAAAGAGGCCACCCTGCCAGGGCAAGTGACAGCGATTGGTCGGCGTCTGTGCCCCCTCCCCCACTGCACCTCCCACCTCTCAGAGAGTAAACTCAGCCAAGGCGTGACACGAGCTGCTTCTCGAAAAGCTCCTTCCACACTGGAGGAGAAGAACAATCGAGCGTGCGGCTGTGAGCTGATTGCTGCTGCGGACATTTGCGCTGTCAGCTGTCGCTAACTTTTTTCTTTTTTTGGGGTGGAGACCTTTAAGAGCCCCCGTCAGGTGACAGTTAGGGGGCGGGTGGGATGTCCAGTGTGCAGTCAGCTGGTCCATTCAGTGTTGATGACTGATGATGTTAGCTATGACTTGACTTCGATTAGTGTTACATAAGGCTGGCAACACCATCCTTCCATTTTCTACAGAGCTTGTCCTCGGTGTCACGGGTCAACTGGAGCTTATTTAAGATTTAAATAAGACTCAAGATTTCACACAATGACAAAAAAATTTGTTGTGATGTGATGATTCGCCGATGTGTCAAACTACTGCCGAGGAAAACCTACAGAATGTCAGATTTTTTTTCCCCTTAAGTATCAGTGGCTGGTATCGACATCTTCCACGAGTATCCGATACCTTAAAATAAGGCCACTATCGGCCTGATACGGATATCTGGTATCAATACTCACCCATCCCTCGAGCTTATCTCAACTGATTTTAGTCGAGAGGCGGCATACACCTTAGCCTGGTCGCCAACGAATCACAGAGCAGCTATAGACAAACAAGTATTCAGCTCTATAGACATGTAAGATCAAATCTACTGTAGTTATGTGTCTTGTAATTCACCGTTCCCTGAAGTTCTGTCCCACCCATGACCCAAATGAGGACACTGAAGGGCCAGAGCTGAGATTTAAGGCAGATGTGCTAACCACTCAGCTACCCCGAAGCACTAGTGGAGAACAATTTAAGGCCTTGGATATTAGTGATAGCTTGGTTTTATCTATGTGGGTTATTTAGTGAAATGTACTACGGTGTATCACGCTGCCCTTGAAAGGACCATGTTCTATTCATTTTTGGAAAGTTAAAAAAAATGCAGTTGCTTTATTTACTGACAACAAGCAGCACACTATAGCAACATGGAGTGAGAAAGAGGAGGGGACGGAAGGAAAGAGCAGGAGCGGCTGGGAGAGCCTGGTCACTTCCAGATAAGGCCATGTGCAGAAAGACCAACAGTTGGCTTCAAGCCAGAGCCTTAAAAAGGCTAAGGAGATCCTAGTTGGAAAAGATCCTACTATCATCCTAGAGGACCTAGATAGGCATCAGACGACCTGAATAATATGAAACTAACTGTGAGAGCACGTCACTGCAAGCTCAAGAAACAAATTAAGCTTACAGCACACCCTTGTGGCCAGTGTAAGAAATCTACAAACATGTCCCGCCATAAGAGAATAAAACAACACAAAGTGCTTTAACTAAAAGGACGTCTCAGATTCACTATAAGGGCAGCATTTTGTTATAGCTCTCTGATGTACACACAATATATATATCTATATATGTCTGTATATGTATATATGTATGTGTGTGTGTGTGCATATATCAAATGTATTTGTGTGTACATCAGAGAGCTATAACAAAATGCTTCCCTTATAGTGAATATGAGACGTCCTTTTAGTTAATTGATAAAAGCAACAAAATGAGTTTGACACCCTTGCCATAACCCTACATACAGCACATGCTATACCCAAGTCTTTATGGTGCCTAAGCAGGATATGATTTGGGTCTTCCTTTTCATACAGTATATATATATATGAACCTAACGTATATGTTTTTGGAATGTGCGAGAAAGCCAGAGTACTTGGAGAAAACCTACGCAAGCATGAGGAGAACATGCCAACAGCTCCCATAAAGTAGAGATTTGAACCCAGTACCTCAGAACTGTGAAGCAGACATACCAACTAGTACACTAACTTTCTTTGTATTCAGTTCTAGCTGTTATTTTTGCATTTCACTTCCTGTTAGGTGTAACAGTGAACCATCCCAATACTTCTGTCCATTTACGAGAACAGGGCTCCTGAAGGAGAACATTTTGAGGCTCGGTCGTCATCTATAACAAGTACTAACTTTGCCATTCCAGTCAGCCACTCGGAAAAAAAAAACAGTGAAACAAAGAATGGTAGCTTGTATAAGCCAAAAACATATGAGTCATCTCTGCGTAGATTGAGGCTCGATGTTTCCAGCAGGACTGTCTCCATGCAATTATGTAACTGTTGAGCAAACCAGTGTTTGGAGACATCTTCCAGTCACCATGAGATCACTAATGTGTTCAAATAGCGCCCCTCCCCAAGTATACGGTATAGGTGCTGTGCCCACCTGTGGAATGCCAAACCCGCAGCGAAATTCAAATATTCAGCCTTGCGATCACAGACTGACAGGAATACAATACAATACAATACAAGTTAAAAAAAGAAACACCAAACCAAATGTTTCCATTTCCTTGTTGACAAAGGAAGCATTGCACACCGCACAAGCGATCACTTGCCTGGCGCACCGCAAGACTGCGCTCACAAAACAAAGCAGTGGACGGTTCATTGCGAGGGAACCGTGCCTTGCTCTTCCTTGTTTACATTTTGTTGGAAGTCAGAAATGCAGCATGTACAGATGAAGTGGACAGATGAAAACACACACAGGAGTCAACTGCCAACAATAACTGCTAGCTAGCTAGCTAGCTAGCTGACTATATACTGTACATGACTAATTCTCAGGTGGAGGTTTTCTCTGCATGCAATATGTGGATTTTTGTGTCTTTTTATGTCCTATACAGGTATTGTGAGTAATGTGAGTCAACAAACCACCACGGGTGGGAACGCATGGTTAAGACTTCATTAAGCTACTTAAATAACACGCTAGCACACTTGGTGGACTGATGAGCGCGAGTCATGACAAGAGAAGAAAGTACAACAAAAACTGGAGACGAGGAGGAGCATCATGGTGAGAAGCGAGTGGCTCCAAAAGAATCAATATCTGCTGTCTGGACTTCGTGTTTGCGCATTGTCATAGCCTATTTACTCAGTTGGCCCTTTGTAAATGAAGATTTTGAGCCAATTTAATTTTTTTCAATTACACTGGTCAACAGCAAAATTTAATAAGAGATGGCTTTATGTGTCCATAAGCGTGTTTTTGGTGCTGATTTAATTTTTTTTTTTTCTAGCACACAACATGTTTTTAAGATATTTTCATTTTTTGTTTTTTTAAGTTTGACCTATAAAAGATTGTACAATACAGATACCGTACATTGTAATTTATAGCTATGTCATTTAGAAAAAGCCACCTGTTGGTGAACCTAACCCTTAATTAAGAAATATTACTAAGTTATTATTATCAATATTATTATTATTATGAAAACCTGATGTGCTAGAGAAAAAACTAGGTAGGATCCTGAATCAGAACAAAAAAGATCTATAAGAGTTTACTTGAACCTACGATTAAAAAAAAAAAAAAAGTAAAATTCTTTTGACCAGTGGTATAAATTATTATTTTGCTGAAAGGTCGTCCAATGAAATGACAGATGTTATCCTTGACATAAAATAATTGTGATTCATAATTGTGATTACAATATTGATCAAAATAATTGTGATTAGAATCTTGGCTATGACCTATGGTGATTGAATTACATTAGTGATTAACTATCGGCGGGTTGATAATTTATCCAGCGGTGGCTTTGCGTATGTGCTATTTATGTGCAGTATGAAACTCTCTTGCTCTGAAAGGAGATCTGTTTTGCTCATCACTTTTTTTCCTTTTTTTTTTGGAGGGGGGGTGATATACATCAGAGGGGTCGAAAAAGTCGTCATACATACAATATACAGCGAGAAAGCTGGCTTCTTTAAGTCATTATTTGGTCATTATTTGGGCTGACACAAATGGACAACTACGTGGCGTTTTTAAAACCTTTGGACAGCAGATTTAGGGATTGAGTGTATTTGTTTATGACAATTAAAATCATTTTGGAACATGAAATAGTTTATAAAACATTTTAGGGATCCACAGACCCTGAAGAATGTTCAAAATGTTAGTCAAAACTAAAAACGTTTTATGATAGCAACAGACACAGTACACAATATAATCACAACAAATGCTCAGGCATGGTGGAAACTATGGATGTAGAAATACTTGAGTTTTTAGGCTTACCTCTGCGGGCTCTGGAAAATATCTTGATGCTTGCAGGGTTGGTGCCGGATGAGGAGCGGAAGATGCCACTGAAGCTGAGGCGGCGGGGGGATTTGACTGGGGAGGTCTGATAACAGGAAGAGAGGAAGATGTTCTTTGGGGAACCCGAGCTGGACTTGTATTCCACTGGGTCCGGCTGCGGGGACGGCGGCGGGTTGGTAGCGGGCTCCCCTTTGGCAGGGCTGGCTGAACGGATGCAACGCTCCCCCTGCGACACCATTAGGATGCACTTTTACAATGCTGCACTAGGGCATGTGGAAGAGTTATGACTAGCAGAGGTGGGCATTCATCAGTGCTTTAGTCCGTCTATGAGTTCTTGTCTATATTTCAGGCCGGCCCGGTCGGTCCGAGTTAGCCAAACGGCGTCAGGAACAGACTTAACCGGTACCATGTCACACGCAGGTGCTGCACTCCTGACACGTAGCCAAATAATGAAAAAAGAAAAAAGAAAACAGTGTTGTGTCCCTTTCAGACCGATCACCACGCCGTGCATGTGTCTGTTGTTTTTATTTGAATTTTTTTCTTTATTTGGCGGCGTGTCTGCTTGAGCGCGCGTGTGACGTGAAAATAATATTCTCGACGCCGATTGGCTGTCGCCGACGAGGGAAGGACTGAGACCACGTGGGTCGGCCGGAAACATAGACCGGAAGTTAGCGACGGATAGACAGTGCCCGGCTCTGGTGAATAGCAAGCAGTGTTGGGGACATATAGAAAAGATGTATTGTGAAACACCAGAAGCTGCCTGCACTTTGTAGATGCAACCTGGCACTTCTCCTTTTCACAGATACGCAACATTAAACAATAGCTCATGCATCGTCATGCTGTTACATTTCACACTAGTGCCAATTTAAGATTTTTGTTAGCAAGGTCAACAAGGTGGAGAGTATTCAACTACCGGTACGTACTAAGTTAAGAGGGAGGACGTGGCCACTATCTTATATTTTTGTTTGGCCTTGCCAGCAATCTGTGAACGACAACATGATGAGGACAACATTCAGTTGTCGAAACACGTCATTCTGATTAATATTGCATTTGTGGAATATTAGTTAAGCGGCAAAATTCATCCGTTTTTGTCCATGTCAGGGGGCGGCCATTTTGCCACTTGCTGTCAACTGAAAATGACATCAGAGTTGCTCAGGGCTCAGGTAACGCCCGATCATGACTCAGCCTCAGAAAACAGGTGAGCCGTGATTGGTCGTTACCCGAGAAAGTGGCAAAGTGGCCCCCTGAGATGGCTGAAAACGGGTGGAATTTGTTGTTAGAACAAAGAACGTATTAAAATAGAACATATTATTCTAAATAATTTTGGGGGTTGACTACCCCTTTAAGTGAAGTCTAGAAATACTCTTTCAAAAAATAAAAAATAAAAATTTTGCCCATTTATGTTAACTGAAATTCAGGAAAAAAAACAACAAACAAAAAAAACAAAACAAAAACAAAAGTACTTATAGTAAGGCAAAAAAGTTGTCTTTATTTTAGTTTTAAAATAAATTTCATTCTTAAAAATATATATATGCTAATCAGGGTCAGTATGATCTGAATGTAACTATTAAGGTAACTTATCTGTTATTTTTTAAATGAAGTAACCGGTAAAGTAACTAAATTACTTTTTAAAGCACATAATCAGAAAAGTAACTGTTCAAGGTAATGTGGCAACACAGATTAGGAATGTTTTTTGCCTGGGCGGAAGTCTGAGCTCTGCATTCCAGTTGAATGAATCTGTGTTCCCTTTTAAGATGTTATTGTTGACCCAACCTTGATAATAAATCTCATTCTTCTCCACTTGCCCCTAATAAATATGTCATGCCAGGCTGTGAACAACATATCAGCCTCGACCTCACCAGCACCATCGTGCTCACGAGCCGACAATCATCCTCACCATGGGTTTTTACACCTGCCAAGGTGGACACACACGCTCATTCGTTTGTTGTGACGATAGCAAAGCAGAGCAGCCATGGCAGCTGATCAAGCCGCAGACAACGAGAAACTCCTTCCTGGTTTGCTTGTGCCAACAGCTAATTTTTTAACCATTTGTTTACCATCCAAGAGGCTGGTCGACAGTCAATGTGGTCAAACTAATTCCCCCATTGGGATCAATAATTTGTTCCAGAATCCAAAATGTTGCAACGGTAAAAGTGTTTGTAACTTCATTTGAACATTATTAACTGTCAAACAGATATATTCAGAGGGTAAGCACTCTGATATGAATGTAATAACCAAATAGGAGGCATAAGAAATATTGCACTGCTGGGGTACATCTCATGCTTACATTCATTACCTTTTGCAATTGTAAAAAAAACACACACACTTTTTGTACGCTATGTGGAGGAAGTCAAGCCAAATATATTCTTTTCAAGAATATTTTCTATGCAAGCCCACTAGTTGAAACAAGGCATTCTGATACGTTTGTGGAAGAAGAGTCAATCCACCCCTTTTTAGCCATCTCTGGGGCGGCCATTTTGTCACTTCTGTCGACTGAAAATGACATCACAACTGCTCGGGGCTCAGGTAACGACCAAGCAAGGCAGACCTGTTTTCTGAAGCTGAGCCGTTGTTGCTTGTTAACTGAGCATTTGTGATGTCATTTACAGTCGACAGAAGTGAAAAAATGGCCGCCCTCTGAGATTTCTAAAAACGGGTGGATTTTGCTGCTTAACTCATATTCCACAAACGCAATATTAATCAGAATGCTTGTTTCAACTAATGGGCTTGCATAGAACATATTCTTTTGGACTTGATAGCAGTACATGAGGAATATGACCTGTGGGGGAAAAAAACAGCTGTCTGTGGCCCCATCTTGTCGCTCTAATTTGTTCTACATGAAAACATCACGCCTGAGGAAAAGCAACCAATTAGAGGCAGAAGGTGTGACTTAAGCGGTGTCAATCATTTGCAGCACACTCAAGGGCACATACAAACAGATAACATTTAGTGTTATAGTTAGGGCCCAACCGAGATGGATATTTTTTTTGGGGGGGGGGGCTGATGCAGATTCCAGTAATAAAATTCCGATAACAGATTGATGGCCCGATTTATTAAAAAGATATAACAATAAAATAACTTCTGTTTTGGTCCTGTAATGCTTCCAACAATAAAGATATGAACTACAAGCAGGACAGGACGGCAATTGCTCAATGCGGCCCCATCCACACGTTTATTTCCCCTTTTTAAATCAATCCTGTGACAAATCAGAACGTGCGAGAGCAGACGCCCATCTCCTCTTGTTTGCGGGCAACTCTCACTCGTTGCTATTGTGCAAGAAGACCTTGTGAAAAGGGGGACGGGACAAGGAGTGACTCGCGTGAGCTGTAAAAGGAGTTCAGCGATAAAGCCGCTGTATGAAGTACATGGCCATGCTTCCAGGGCAGATAGTTGGAAGAGGCTGCTTTTGTTTACGCAAATCAATATCCTGTGCCATGTGCTCCAGATATGCACAGGGTGTTAAGTTACGCAAAGCCCAAAAAGGTTGGAAGAAAATGAATGAAGGCCTTGTTAAAAGACAAAAATACTAAACAGAAAATAGTTTGAGCTCTTTGTGCTATTTTAATTTATTTATTTACCATGTTTTGAAATGTCTTTAAATCTTTTGTTTGTATACACATTTAATTGCTGTCAACGTGCGTTGTTTTCATAATTCCTAATAAGCTACTTTTGTTCTCTTTGCTTGTCCTTTGACAGCTGGTGTTCAACTCCACCAAGGCCAAATAATCCTAATTTGGATCAGCAAAAAACTGCACCCACCTCTTGCATATGCCTGCATTTTGTTATCAAAATCTAGGAATTATTCACAAAAAGCCGCTTTAAAAAGATCTTTATTTTAATACATATCAAAATGTAAGAGTGCTGGAAATTCTTTACCGTGTTTGGGCTTTTGGCTGAGCAACTCGTTTCCACCTGAGGTGAAGCAAATGGCGAGAAGTCCTGCATGAAAGCAAAGTGACAAAAAGTGCATGAGGAGAGATATTGGAAGGCCAGGTGCTTCAGTTTTGACTAAAAGAGCAGCAGACTATAAAACAATATTGCATTTCTGTGTAAACATGATGGCATTTGACCATGACTTGGGCAAATAGTTTCCTTCATGCCAAAGATACAACTTGACATTCCACACTGACTGACACGCAGAAACAACAGGAGTGCAGCAGAGAAAACATGTTGACTTGATTAGGGGACATGCTCAACTCCTCTTTTTTTTGGTTATTGGTTGTTGTTGTTGTTTTGTTTTGGTGGACCTGACTGCAGCGTTTGAAACAGTGGACAACAGTGTTTATTCTGTTGGCCCGTTTGCAGCACCAGGTGGGCATTTAGTGGTAGCGCTCTAGAGTGGTTTGGATCCTAGTTGTCAGGCAGGACTTTTTGCATTAGCCTTGGTTGCTCTGAGTCCCGCTCCGCCCCACTGTCGTATGGTGTTCCACAGGGTTCAATTTTGTGGCCCTTGCTGTTCTCATTATTTTTTGCCTGTGGGTTTCTTATTACGAAAGCATGGAATTTAATATTTCGTTTCACTGCTATGCGGATGACAGTCAGATCCGTGTCCAACTAAGCAATAAGGATAATTTCTCCTTAAGGCCACGTTTGTCCTATCTGGAGGAAATTAAACCCTGGAGGGTACTAAACTTTACAAATAAAAAAAACTTTTGTCTTTTTATCTTTAAATGGTCTTGTTCCACCTTACCTCTCTGGGCTCATTCCACCACTACGTACGTTCCCAGTGCCTCAGGTCAGGGGACCAGACGCTACTGGAGGTACCAAGGACTAAGCGGAGCCTCAGAAGGGATCAAGCTTTTTCTGTTGACGGTCCCTCCTTTTGGAATGACCTTTCATTAAACGATAGGCAAGCCCTCTCTCTGTCCATCTTTAAAACTCGTCTAAAACACATTTTTATTCTTTGGGTTTCGACTCAGCATTGTTGTAGTGTTTTATCGTGTCTACTGTTTTTATGTTATTCATTTGTTTTAAATGTATGTTTTTATTTAGCATTACTATTTACTTCATGTACATCTCATTGTATGCAACTGTGGTTGTTTTAAAAAGTGATGTTTGAATACAGTTGAATTTAGTTATTTCCATCAGAAGAGCAGATCTTCACGTTGCTGCAATTAAACTGAAGTGTGGTGGCATTGGCTAATAAGATGGCCTTCTGCCATCAGGAATATGTGTAAAGTCCACTTTACAGTGATACAGATGGAGTTCAAAAGTCTCTTTGGGGGTCAGAGGAGGTGAGAAGGTGGTGGAGGTGGGGGACAATTTAAAAAAAAATCCCACTTCTCAAGCGTGTTAATAACACATCTGTGGCGTACTTTCATCAAAATACAGCATCAAGAACTACAGAAAACTTTGGACTAGGGCCTAACCAATTTAAGTGGCTGAGATGAGCTGTTTTAAAATCTTTTGATGTTTTTTTTAAACACACTAACACATTACAACATAAGACAAAGAGTGTGCCATTCAAACATTTCCCCCGACTTTTCTCTCTGTTGTAAAGTTGAATACTACAAATACTATGAGACAAATCTTGTGCCTATAATTCAAAACTTTGTTGTAGTAAGTGTTAATGGACCAAAAATAAATTATTCTATTCATTATATTTTTGTTAATCAATCGTCCGATAAATCGTTTATCGTAATTCTATTCTGCCAAATATTAGAATCACCTAAAAAAATCCATGTTGGTCCGTCCCTACGTTGCACATAATTTAGGCTACTAGAGCTTAGCCTGTTTTAAAGGGGCAGGCCTGTCTCATAAAAATGAACAATCCACTGCCGAGAACAGCTTTTGTTAGCATGTCCACCACGGGAGAAGGTAGAGGGTTAAAAGAGGTAAGCGGCTTATTAAATACTGACACAGTGTCATTTAAAATGATCATCTTTATGAAGGATTTTTTTTTAAAACAACTCCCTTGTTTGATCCAATTTAAATCAAGGACGGAGAGCCTCGTCCTAGGAGAGCTTTTGATCCCGCCCACACTGCAATTATAAAATAAAAAATACCATTGAATACAACAGGTGTACCTAATAAAGCGGCCGGTGGGTGTAAATAAACAGCAATCTATACACAAACTTTGCTGGCTGAAATTGAGTGTAATGGGATGGTAATGATGTAGAAAAAGCACGTTTCAGTTTTATGTCAACCAACCCAAGCGTCGCGTGCACTCCCGCTGTCCATTAATTAGCCGATGCCCTATTTTACAGAAGCCAAAGTACACTTGAGCGACTTACGGGCATGTTAATACGCAGACTTCTCCTCCTCTTGGGCAGCTTCTTGGAGCCTCTCTTATTGCCGGGCTCCATCAACGTGCTCCCCATTTTTCCAACCAAAAGCGTGCCGCCGAGTAAAGGGCTGAATCACCACTGCGGAACATCAACAAATCTCCTCGGAGCGTAATCAGTGGACAGGACACCTAAGTGACAGGACGGCGGCTGCTGCTTCACCAGGAAGTAGGTAGGGCCGGTCGTCAGAGGCAGGGCACGCGTCGACGAATGGCATTCGACCGCAGCTCGCTTACAGGCGTTACGGTAAATCCGCTGGTGAGGAAACTCTAAACGCGGCTGTAGGCAAACCTACTGTATGTTTATTTAAAAAAAATCAATACACAAGACAGACAATGATGCGAGTTTTAATTAGCCCACAAGAACCCAGACCCATTCATCTTCACCCGCTGAAATGATGGTAATGCCTTTATCAATTCCAGCCTCTGAAAACACAATTTTTGTAATCTGATTTTCAATGAGAATAAATTGCACTCTATGATGCTGCACTTCATAAAAATGTATAGTAAATGCAAACAAACAATGTAAAGAATGTAATCCTTTTTTGTCACACTTTTTGCTTCAATTAAATGAACATTGCATGTGCTGCTCCTTCTGGTGTGGTGATTGCACGTTGGCCACCTGAGGGCAGCATAAGAGAAATACGAATACTGTACTGTATACACCCATTATCTGAACCGCTTGTCCAATGGAATGGAAATGTATAGTTATTGCACAATCACGAGTACACAGTTTTTATTTTTGGTTTGCCAGTAAACTTCATCTAAAAAAAAAACAACAACCCAGAAATCTGGTCAATGTTATCTCAATGCGTCACCTTTTTATTTGTTCCTCCGTGGTGGCATCCAGGCACTGTCTCCAAAGTTTACGACTCTATGTCACTATCAAGTGTCTGACGGCGTCCTCAGAATCATACAGACTGCTAAATTATGTGAACAGATTAGATTACTAATCTGTGGGCACATATTGATAAACTGTGAGAGCAGATTACTAAAGTGTGGTAGCAGATTACTGAACTGCGGAATATTTTCTTCCCCTCATACCCTGGCAATAGAGGTGCTCCGTAAGGACCACCAACACAAGCTAGTAACGTTACGCATAATTGGCCCGCTCATCACCGTAAACTGTTATAACGTGATGCTAGCAGATGTTTCACCAGCAGATGTCACTAAAACCCCCTACAAAGTATGTCTGACTAGAAATGCATGAACATTTAAATAATAGTCCTCCGATAAGACACTCGATGTACCATTAACGTTCAACCTAACAGTCAGACATCAATAATAAGATCAAATACAAATGAAACAAATTCTACTTACCTTGGATTAGAAATTTTAGGACGTCAACTTTTGACCTTGTATTGTCCTTCACGAGAACAGATTTTCAGATTATGAGGCGCCAGTGAAGAAGCAATATCAATAAGGTTGTATACTGTTTGCAAGATGTTCAAGGACAGAAACTATACTCCGGACTCAATATACGGTACACCTGTAAGAATACTAATTAGCAGAGCCACACCACTAACAGCTACAACCACAACACTTAGCATGGTACATTGTTAAAAAATAAACAAAAAATATGTAGTATAACATTAGATTGTCATACCTTTTTTCTGGGAAAATATGCCTAAAAAAATATATTTTATTTCATTTATTTATTTGCTTAACTCCATTTGTTCATTGAAAAACTCACCAATTCGCTGCTTCGGTGCTCTGGCCCCAAAATAATGTATTACCGTGGCGCTACTTTAGCGCCAAGGAACTATGTTGAAGTGAGTTGAGAAGCTTTATGTAGGAAAAAGTGCTGCTTTGTCACCATCTTGTGGCATCTTTAGGCAATTACAAATAGATTTCAAAACATTAACTGCGGAGTTGAAGACAGTTAGGTATGCACACGCACACAATATGTTAACATGTAAAATAGTTTATTTTTGTAAATGTTTCTAAATTCAATTCCACAAACTCCATACTCTGTACACTCCAAAAGGCATTTTCAAAAACAAACAACAGCAACAAAAAAACAAAAAAAACAAAGTGGGGTGTGGGGGAGATAAAAAGAAACAAAAATGGGACTACTTTACATGACCAAGAAAATGTAGCACAAACACACTGACAGGATGATGTCATATCATACAAGAGAAGAAAAAAAATATTCAAGAAACAATTTTGTTACAACCATTCATTGAGAAAATATATACAATTGAGTCTTCGGAAAGTTAAAAAAATACATGCCATTTACATTACAAGTTCTAAGACTGTCTCCAAAATTTTACTTGAAATTGTGCACGCAAAAAAACGTTTCCATTTTCTACGCATGTGACATGTGACTGTGTCAGTATAAGAAATAGTTCTGATTGAAGACAATGCCATTTCTATCCAAAAGAGAGAAGCGACGGTGGCAAAAGTTCCCCGGCAATTCTTTCTGTCGCAAACATACGCACGCATTCACACACGCACGCACGCACACACTCTGGTTTGACAAAGTCGTCGTCCTCATCAGACACTTGCACCTTGTTTTCAAAAGCAACATAAAAACAACAAATATACGTCGGTGTTCCTATTTGTGTTAAAAAGTTAAAAAGTTGTCCTTTTGGGATTTCAAAACCTAATTCACAGTTCATTTAAAATCAAACCTGATTAACGGCTAACAGACGCAGACATTCTGTCGCCATTTGGAGAGTTGATATTTTCATTCTGCGACTGATCATTTAGCAACAAAAAAATAGCATTTTTTTTTAAATGTTTGTTTGAGTGGTTAAAGTGTGTGTAAAAGTCACAAAACACTACAGCTACAATACCTTACTTTTACAACAAAAATACTTTGTGAATTATTGTGGTTATATTACAAATTCTGTACAGAATAATCATAATATATACTCTCAAAACAGAAATGTTCCATCTTAAATAAATTTCATTGACAAACAGAACAGGAAGGTGAAGAAAAAGAAAACAAATTTAAAAACACCTAACATCGAGAAGGTTAAGGTAGTATTTGGTCGGTTATTCCTATACTTTTTCTTTATGTACATTTATACAAAAAAGTAACAGCATGTCTTCTAACTTCACAAACATATCTGGCCTTCTTCAACTCATCATCATCGTCACGTAGAGAATCAAATTCATTCACTCTGTAATAAATACAAAATTCCACACAAATCACATGACGGAGACCTATGATAAAACTGACTCATGGAATCAAGTATTTTTAAAGTTGTGTGTGTGTGTGTGTGTGTCCATTTTTTTTTTCATTTTTTTTTTGTTTTTTTAGTGCAAGTTAATATTCCCTTCGCAGTATTCATTGCTGTACATTCCTCATTCAGTGATGTCTACATTTAGTCATACACATAGTACAACACACACACACAAAAAAAGGGCCTGCCCTTAGTAAGCAATAAGGCCGCACCCTGCACAGTGCTTTCTCATTCGTTGGTGAATTCCACACCCCGCGTAAGCCGCACACGCGTTTGCACACACACACACAGACTGACAGACACACAGACAGAGGCGTCGCAATGGCAACGGCCTCACACATATGGCACACATCGCATCCTGCTACTTGGGTTCCATTCACCTCCATCCAACGCGGATGCCTTCTGCCCCTTCACAAAACCACTTCAGTGTGAAACTGAGACTCCTCGGCATCCGCAGGCGAGAAGCAGGGAATGTTTTCTTTTTTTTCCTTTTTTTTTTTTGTAAGGTTTGTCATCATCGCCGCCTCTTCGCTCAGTAGATCCACTTCCTGCATTCAGGAGCGCCGCAGTGGCACGCCAGCTTGTGCTGACTGGCGACGGGGTCGAACTGGTGGTCGAAACACAGCTGGAAAATGAGGGAGCAGATGCATGAGCGACAGTGCCGCAATTGGGATATGCGTTATGGCAGCATTAAGAAGGGGGGAAAAAAGGATTTTCACAGAGTAAGGCAAGTTAAATTCAAGACTTTCTATTAGAAATCAAACTGAAGACCAACTTCCTAATGTTTTCAATGTCCCATGTTGTCCCAAGTTGCTACAGTGCATAAATGATATGCATCTGCTCTCCTGACCAAAAACACAGCACACTGTTTTATTGGTCCCGCTGTCATCATTGCGTGATGTTCACTAAATTAATTCTTTTAAGAATGTTCATTTATTTTAAGATTTGAGACTATTTACAACCACCAAAATCATATTAATGATGTGCTAGCATTAAGACTTTTGAAAGATTGATTTAATACATTTTAATGCCAATTAAGGCCTTGTTTTAAGATTTCATGGATTCAATGTCTTTGAACATGAGTGAAATATTTCAAATATTTTCCCCTCTAGTCTAAACACGGCTTTCTGATTGATATTGTGTTTGTGGAATATGAGTTAAGTAGTAAAATAAACCCGTTATTGTCCATCTCAGGGGTTGGCCATTTTGTCACTTGCTGTGGACCGAAAATGACATCAGGTAACGACCAATCACGGCTCACCTGCTTTCTGAAGCTGAATCATGATTGGTCATACCTGAGCCCTGAATAACTGTGACGCCAATTTCAGTCAACAGCAAGTGGCAAAATGGGTGGCCATTATTAAATTTTGAGGTTGACTAACCCTTTATCGAACATGGTTATCAAAATACCGTACAGTCAAAGGTTTCATGATGACAACATTTCTATTTCCATTACAGGGGGTCCTCGGTTTATGACGGTTCTGTTTCTAAGGAAATTTGAAAGTCAAAAATGCGCTTTGGCAGCTTGTCCCTAACCTAGACGAATGCAGTTGTAAAGTCATGATCATTGTAAATATCAGTATGAAAAACACTTCTACACACAAAACAAAAACAACAAGTAGTATGACGGTAACTGAACATGATTTCTCGTGCTATGTGAACAGTCACTCTTACGCCACTGTGCCAACTGAATGAAATGTCGTATGTCGGTACCGTCATAAACCGAGGATCCCCTGTAATTCCTGTAGGAAAAATTGTTTGGAAATCCAAACCAGCATCGGACGTTCCACCAAAGTGTTAGTCATCTGAGGGAAAAAAAGGGGTGGGGAAAAAGACAAAAAGAATATGCACCTCTTCACCCCTTTCAATTCGGCGGATGCAGCTGATGATGATTTTGTAACCCCTTTCAAACGTTACCACCTCGGCAACACAGTTTGGGGCACAAGAATGGTTGATGTACCTGTTAAAGATGGGGGAGGGGGGAGAAGAAGGGAAAAATGTCATCAGCGCAAACCCAATGAGTGCATTGACGATCAGTCTCTCAATTTCACATATAGAATGGCTACAAACAGTTAACTGAAAATAGACTTGTCTGCCGAGCTTCATACTGCATGTGCCCTTTAGTCAGGATGATTTACAAGTCAGAAATGTTTTGTGGAGAGCATTATGCCACATGCAACAAGCGAAACAGTCCCTCATTTTAGATGAGCTGACCGTGTACAACACAAAACACATTGACCCCCGGCAGCCCGAGGCAACCCGCCTCCATGTATTCAAGGTCAGGGTCACGAGTGCAATGGGACGAAACAGAAAAGCCAAAGGCAGACACATCACATTCAGCTTTCTCAGAGCTTTCTGCATAATAAATGATACGTTGAGTGCTTCGTTAAAGTAAGCCATTCCTAATGAAAAAGCCTAAAAGTAAATGTCGAGTGGTAAAATGTCACGTACCTGGCGAGCCCTCCTGATCTCGTTGCATCGACAACATGCTCGCTGTCGATACGGAACATAAACACAGCTCGATTCTGGAAAGGTGACGCGTGAAATCATTGTTAGTTTTTGCTCAAATAGCCTTTAGCCGATTGACATTGAAATGGATGTTTACCTGAGATCTATAGACCCTGTCCTTCCTGATGGCTACCTCATTACGGAGGACGGTTCCATTGTACTCAATCACCATTGTTTGTTTTTCCATGTCTCGAGCAGCGAACAGGCCGAGACCCTACGAATGTGTCGTTACAGTACATTTTCATTATAATCCAAAACCCATTCCATAAAACAGAGTAATTCGAGTTTTAAGCACTTCATTTAAATGGAATGTACTCTAGGAAATATTAGCACATACACTTGGGGCGAGGGGTTGCTCACAAAGAAATGAACTCATTCACTGCCAAACATTTTTAGACCCTCCTTTACACTAACGTTGGAAAAAAAGAGAAAAAAAAAAAAAAAATCCTGGGATTGAATAGCTGGATTGTGAAATGACTAATAAATACGTCAATGGCAGTGAATGAGTCAACAACCTTTAATGTTCATGGTTGTTTGTTGATTATGGTAATAGAATATCAGTCAAAATCGCACTTAAAAAAAAACACAATATAAAATTTTGTAGCATTTTGTTTGTTTTATTGATCTCACCGCCAGTAACAAATACAACTCAGCAGGAACTCTGGCTCCCACGGATTGGTCGGTGCTTATGTGGTACACTGCTGAGCACATTCAACCAATTACCAACACTGCTTGAACTCTACTGGTCATGCGCATAAAGCACAACACTCCAGAGTTAATGTCTCCTCTTCCAAGCGCTACACCGACATGGGCAAGACTAAAGATGTAAGGTACAAGGTTGTAAATCTGATTTACAAAACATCACAAATCAGCAAAAGGCTTAATGAGATGTCAACTTTTGGTGGCATTATACCCAGAGTGTGGAGCACCATACGATGCCATCAGACCTCGGTCATGGTCTGGACACATTTGGAACCTCACCTCAGACACCAAGAAAACAGTAATACACACCAAACCTCCTTTTATCAACAAGAACACTGAAGATGGATCTTCCAACATAATAATGACCAACAACAAACTGCTAAGACAACGGAGAAATTGCTCGGGAAGGAGCATATTACGGCCTAGACTACAACCCAATATAAAATCTGTGGCAGGATCTGAAGCTTCAACTTTCCAAGTGGTAGCCAATAACCATGAACGATTGAAAGTGTTTCTGTGAAAAGAGCGGATTAAAATTCCTCCTGAGCTGTGTGCAATGCTATCAGATATGTATTTCACTAAATTAAATGCACGTCTTATGTTGTGTTTTTTTTTTTTAAACTCACATTTTTGACCGATATTCTATTACCATAATCAATAAACAGCCAATACGTTAGAAATCTTTATAATTCAGAAGGGAATTACATATATATCTGTATCCTCTTAATGGACAATGGCAATAACCTAACAAAGACAGGCTTAAGAAAGAAAAAAAAAGGCAACGGGTTATCCAATTAGATTACAGGTTCATTTGACAAAGTTGAACCGAAAAGGATGGGAAGTGTGCGAGACTAAAGCCCCCGCCCGTAGTTGGAAAACTCACTTGGATGCGGGAGCGGGCCAGGTAGACATTGGCTCTCCACTCACTCTTCATCCAGCGGTACTGGGAAGATCTCGGGTGCACTACTGGCGGCTTGCTGTGGGAGGCGCCACCTTCTCCCTGGGCCACATTCTGGTTAGACCGGGCGCTGCCGCCTGATACAGCCTGCGCCTGTGGCCTGTAAAGAAACCGATATAAATTCATAATTAACAATGTGAACATATAAAACACAGAGGGTCCCTCTGTACGACGGTAGCAAAGGTAAGAACGGTGAGCGATAAAGTATGTTCAGCAGCGCTGGATGGAGCATAAAAATGTGTGGTCACACGGCTCAAGAGGGCACGCTTCATTAACTGCTGCACTTATGCGTTTTCACTTGTCGCTTTTTTCAGGCTTGGAAGTATTTTCATGCAAATATTTGATGCAATTATGACTTTGCTACTGCATTAGCATAGGTCAATGACAGACTAAAGATAGAGAAACTACTTATGTTAAAGTTCAGGTTAACTTGACGGCAGCGGAATGAACCGCCGTCGTCAACCGAGGACCTCCTGTAGTGACGCTACTTTCGCCAAATATTACCTGATGACCAACGAGGTGCGAGGAGAGCTGGTTCTTGGCTGGGCCCTGGCACTGCCAGTGGGATTGAACACGAGAGGCAGCTCCATGAGTGGGTTGCGCCCGTAACGAAATGAGTATCTGTCACAAGCCTCTACTCCAGGGAGCTGGAATAAAGAGTCAAACATCAGAGTCATTCTTACAGTTTACAGTCAAACTCAAAGCCTATGGGCCACATCTGACCCACCACGTCATTTTATGTGGCCCGTGAAAGCATGTGCATCACCTTCCATGATTCAAAACACTTTAAATCATCATATGTAATAACGTTGACATATCGCAAGCATTATATTGCAAACAAACGCCTTATTACAGTAAAAACTAGTTGAACAAACTGTTATCCTTGACTTCTGATTTTAAAACTAGCTATCCATCAATTTGTTGTGTACATGATGAGGCTATGAAACAACTACAGTACTGTACATGGTTTCAAAGTCCTAGCGCCTTTCTGCGGGGAAACTGTGCCTACAATGTGGCCCTTGACTCAAATGAGTTTGACACCCGTTTATAGTTTCACAATCTACGTATGGCAGAGGTGCTACAAACCGATTCGGTGATCTTGGCAACAGCCGATGCCGTGAGCCCAAATAGGTCCTCCCCTTTCAGATAAACTGGGAAAAGCTTCAATGTGCCAGATTCATTTCTTTTTTCCGCAACAGGACCCAGAATCTTATCCCACACTCCTAATACGAGGGAGATCAGAACAGGAGAATGTTAAGAAAAAGTGAAACACACTCACTACGGCTTAAGCATATATTTAAAGCGGAAATCGACCCAAACATATTTTTTTCAAGATGTTCCCAGCAGGCCCACTAGTTGAAACACGGCATTCTGATTAATATTGTGTTTGTGGAATATGAGTTAAGCAGCAAAATCCACCCGTTTCTAGCCATATCAGGGGGTGGCCATTTTGTCACTTCTGTCGACTGAAAATGACATCACGCACCCTCAAGGCTCAGGTAACGACCAATCACGGCTGAGCTTCACAAAACAGATCAGCCGTGATTGGTCGTTACCTGAGCACTGAGCAACTGTGATGTCACATTCAGTCAACAGAAGTGACAAAATGGCCGCCCCCAGAGATGGCTAAAAACGGGTGGATGAACTCTTACTCCACAAACGCAATAATTATCAGAATGCCTTATTTCAACTAGTGGGCTTGCATAGAAAATATCCTTGAAAAAAATATGTTTGGGCTTATTTCTCACTTTAAGGAATGTGACAGGAAATTTTGTGGGCAAACCTTTAGCAGAGGTGTCCGTCAGAACTAGATCTTGGTAGCCCTGTTCAATGACTCTGACGGTAAACTCGGGTTGTCCATCTTTTTCCTCAACAGAACAGACATAGCGGCAACGGCGGTTGCCATGGCGCATGCTCCAGTATATACGACAAGCCTCGTAGCCGACTGGAAAGATGGCGCTCGTGGAGTGGAAGGCTGCCATTTGCATGGGCGTGAGTTGGCCGATGGCGTGTAGCACCAGGCTACCTATTCGGAAGGTGTAGCCCAACTCGGGTTGCTGCACAGCCGTGGCCATCTGGCGCACTTCGTCCCTTTGGACGTAAACGCGTCGGAAGACGGCGAAGCAGCGCAGCTCGTGCTCCAGAGCATGTCCGGCCGTGCCCCGCGGTCGGTGGGCGTGGCACAGCATGGTTTTGTCCTTGAAGAAGGTGCAATGGGCTTGCAGGGCACACGTGAAATGGTAGACATTGGTACAACGCAAGCGGTGGCAGCCGCTGGTGGCGCCCGTCTGCTGGCAGTAGACGCAGCGCACCGTTTGGCCGCGACGCAGCGCGAGCTCCACGTTGATAAGGGCGCCGGCTTGCGTCTCGTACACCTCTGTGGACCACAGGGCGCAGTTGAGGTGCACCCAAGCGTCCAGGTCTAGATTAAGCAAGCGAGCGGGACCGTCAGTGATTCCATCTCCAAACTGGTGGCAGAAACAGCAGCGCCGGTGGTCCCGCAGTGACACGGGAGGCCGCAACGAGGCGCCGAGTTTCTTCAGGAGGTCGTCAATTTTATCTTCATCTGGGAGTTGAGAGTTTCCTCTAGGTACCACAACCTGGACGGTCCACTTCCTCCATCGAAGACCCTTCGGCCTCTTTACCTGATGCCAAGTCTCGTGGGACCTTGGCCGGGCCTTCAGCTTCACCGTCACTTTGATGGCATCAGACCTGGCTGTCTCACCAGCCATGGGGAAGGGGATTGGAGGGGTGGACGGGGGAGAGTGTTTCGGCTCGAGCTGGGCTAGGCAATGAACATCCATTGAAGACATGTTGTTGTTGTACTGGTGCTGCGCTTTGGAGAAGATCTCCGTCTGATCCGAGGCGGCGATAAGGGTCAGTGATTCCTGGGGGTGGGGGGGAAAAAACTGTGATACATAAGAAAGAGCAATGAATTACAGCACCCCCTAACCCCGTGAACATTGGCATTGAAATGTAGAACAACAATACAAATACCTTAGATAAATTAAAACATATATAACAGACTCAGGCTCTGTTCATAAAAATTGCATTTTAGCTCATTTTAAATACTTGATACAAAGGAAAAAAGAGCCACTAAAACCTTCCTTCTCCAACCCTCGAAAAGCTGGTTGCATCGGTGCAACCTCTTATTTGTATTTGAGAAATTTGATTGCCTGGGCACTCAAATTTGTGTCTGTCAAGAGCCTTGTATTTAGTTACAAACCTTTGATTCTGTGGAGGACCTGGAATGCACTGGTGAGGAGCAGTAGAGAAGGAAGCAGTTCTGACTGCAGAAGACCAGCTCATCTTTGAAACGGCCGACTGATTCCTAATGAGACAAATTAGTCCAAACATTGAGAATTTGAGGAGGGTTTAAATCAAAGCTCGACATCTATGAATTATTAAAATCCACTCATGTTAAAAGTAAGAGTTGGCTAACAACGCTATTTAATAATTTTATAAGACTGATATCAGGGTGTTAAAACTCAAACATGCAAGAAACATTTGAGTGTAGATGTATTAATTCATTTCCAATATGTATGTAAGGAGCAAATAACAGAGATATGCAGTACCTTTATGTGTGAGGGGAGATCTTTGATGTATTTCTGCACTCCATTTCCCAGGACCACCACTTTACAGTTACAGCACCACTGAGGTTTACATCCAGGGCTGCCAGGAACTCTCTGGTCAGGTCCTCGAGCTAGGGCTGAGCCTAAAGCAAAAGAAAAAAAAAAAAAAAGCAAACGATTCACAAATTTACATTTACATGCAGTTAACCCATTAGGGACTAAAGCGCCTGTCTCAACAGCTCCCCAAAACCTAAGGTCGCCTTTGGAATTACCCTTGTAAACCTGAAGTTCTCCCAGAAATTCAACACTTACAAAATGATTAATATCTCAGCCCCTGTAGCAGACAGAAACATAATTCCAAAAGAATTAAAGAGCTTAGACGTGGCTTTCACATAGGCAGAATTTATTATTATTTACTGTTTCAATCGAAGATGTAAAAATAACGTGTCAGTGCAAGAGAAGCAGTATTTTAATTAAAAAAAATAGAGTGATAATTACCATCCTCTATTCTGTTACAAAGACGTCATTATCGTCATTGTCTACAAACCACATCATATCACGTTGGACTGGTTACACTGGTCGTGCGCGTCGTCTATATGGCACTGCCGTTACTTATCAGAGCTCCGGGCGATCGATGGCGTACGCCATTAGCCTACCTAAGGCTCGAAAAATTCCACAGTCTCGCGACACCGTCACATGTATATTCTGATGCATTAAATTGGCTAAGAGACGGAGAATTGGATTAAAAAAAGACACCGACGTATCCGCTCTCCCGGCTTTAAAGGTAGAATGACACAACAGCGCTCCCGGCTCTAGTGGTAGAAACGCGGTTATGCGCTCCTGTCCTTAATGGGCACCCTGCACACGCTCAACCACAAGGAATCTTGGTCTTTGTAGTACAGGAAGTGCTTGTGATTTTTGTCTGGCGTTTGGCAATTAGTGATAAACTAAACATGGCGAAAGCTAGCGTAAGTACGATGCCACACTTGGAGCAGGAGGAAACCGTCTGCTTCATTTGTGCGGTGAGTGACATGAATATAATGTGTATAATTGAGAGTAGAACGTAAGAAGCGGAAATAACTTCTATTTGCGTCACGACGTCCGCGCGTCGCCACTTAAATCGGATTATTCAAATGCGGGAGTAACTGTCTGTTCACGCACATGTGAACAGGTTATTCTAAATGGAAATCAGAAATGTTGACCCTAAAGACGAAGTCAAACCAAACATATTTTTTCAAGAATATGTTCTATGCAGGCCCACTAGTTGAAACAAGGCATTCTGATAAATATTGTGTTTGCAGAATAAGAATTAATCCACCAGTTTTTAGCCATCTCTGGGGGAGGCTGAGCCATGATTGGTCATTATCTGAGCCCTAAGCATTTGTGATGTCATTTACAGTCGACAGAAGTGACAAAATGGCCGCCCTCTGAGATTTCTAAAAACGGGTGGATTTTGCTACTTAACTCATATTCCACAAATGCAATATTAATCCGAATGCCGTGTTTCAACTAGTGGGCCAACAGAGAACATATTCTTGAAAAAAAATATGTTTGGGTTGACTTCCTCTAAGATGTTAAAAATCATGATGGATGTACCCTGGGGGAAATCTGTTGTTCTCTCATTTCCTCACCTGGGCTGCTGGGATGGAAGCGGAAATGATGCGCCTGCTGTTGCATCATTCCAATCGCACCACCAGGCCTGATAATCTGTCCCGGCCGACCATGAAGGCCTCCATTGTCTCCCTGGCCATGGAAAAGCATAGGCGGGCGAAGGTCCCCGCGCGGGTAAGTGAGCATAGATATGGGCCCCCGGTCTGGGGTGCTGCTGACCTCGTAGCTATTGGGGATCTTCACACAAAGCAGCTCTGAAATTGCTGCCACCACTCCAGTGATGTTCTGAAGCAGGGAAAAAGAGCAGGACTTATAAACACTTACTTGAACTTGTATTTATAGGAGGTGATCAGCTTTGTAAATTGTGTGACATCATCATGGGTGATATAAATCACCAATAAATTCAAGAACGGAAAAAATATGTGAGATAAGTAAACAGGAAAACTATGGGCGGCAACAAAAAAATTTTGGAGTATTTCTCCTTAGCACGTACTAGATTATTACAAAGGGGAGGCAAGCTTTTTCAATTTTTTTCTTTTTGCAAACCGATGATTATCTGTCGACCAATCAGTGGGCTGCAGTAAGATGACCCTGCCTTTAAGGTGCCAAACCACTACAATTTCTAACATAAAAGCAGTATCTGTTTTATTATCCTTCCCATTTTTTCCAATGGAAACCAAAAGTGAAAGACCCACACTGGCTAATTAAAGTACATTTTGACTGAATTTGAGTATTCTTACCTCAGCTGCAGCTGGTCTCAACGTGATAGCTACAGAAACCAGCCCTGATTTGGAATTGTGAGACATGGGACCAAACGGGGGTCCAAAGAAGGCTCCTGAAGGCTCCGTTTTAATATCTTGCAATTTGACTTCTGATCCTAAAGAGGAAATTTGTTTTTATTTTACATCAGTAAAAAAAAAGCAATGGGAATTGGTATTCTAATCTGGGTGTATTTACAGGTACACACCTTTCCCATCCGGCGCAGGAAGCATGGGGAGCACAGGGGAGACACAGGGGGATGGTGGCTCTTGCTTCACCAATGACAGATCTGGATAACGACTGATTTCCATGCCAACCACACTCTCAGGAGACGAGGATGGAACAAAACTGTCAGGTGTGTCCCTCTCCTTGCAAAGCTCCTGTCCTTTGTTACTGTTACATTGCAGGGAAAAGCCATGCAGTTATATTAGGAAACAAAGCACTGTATTGCTCTATCGTGTGAGTCGGATACCTCAGTTCCTCCTGGTTGTTGTGGGGAGGGGTTGGAAGGGATGCGGGAACATCCACCGTTTTGGGTCCCTGAGCAATGGCCCGAGCTAGTAGATCTTCTTCGGTCCTAAACGGGACATGTAGTGGCTTCGGAACAAGGCCTTTGGACACTGCACATAGAAAAAAAGCATGAAGTCATACTATGCTCTTTGAATTATAAAAATATCCATCCACCCATTCTCTTCTGCTTATCCGAGATCAGGTCATGGGGGCAGAAGCGTAAGCAGGGAAGCCAAGACTTCCCTCTCCCTAGCCACTTCGTCCAGCTCCTTCTTGGGGATCCCGAAGCGTTCCCAAACCAGCCGGGAGACAAAGTCCCGCCAGTGTGCCCTGGGTCATCCCTGGGGTCCCCTCCCACTGGGACGTGCCTCGAACACCTCACCAGAGAGGCGTCCAGGAGGCATCCTAATAAGATGCCCGAGCCACCTCATCAGGCTCTTCTCAAGGCGGAGGAGCAGCAGCTCAACTCTGAGCCCCTCCTGGATGACCGAGCTTCGCACTCTGTCTCTGTGAGAGCCCGGACACCCTGTCTCATCCCAACCACTTCACACTCAGCAGCAAACCGCTCAAGTGTGAGTTGAAGAGCGTGGCTTTATGTAGCCAAAAGTACCACATCATCTCCAAAAGCAGAGACATAATACTGTGGTCACCAAACCGGAACTCCTCAACGCCTTGGCTGTGGCTAGAAATTCTGTCCATAAAGGTTATGAACAGAATCGGTAACAAAGGGCAGCATTGACGGAGTCCAACCCTCACTGGAAACCAATCCGACTGACTGCCGGCAATGTGGACCAAACTCTGACTCTGGTTGTACAGGGACCAGACAAAGTTGTGTACAGTAAACCTCTGCATTTTACCCATGGCTGCTGCTTTGTTGGCCAGCTCTTCTGTTGTAGCAAAGCCATTGATCATCTTCTGCCGATTCACTGGTGGGGGCGTGGGAGGAAGAGATGCTGGAGGTGTTGGTGGATTGCTCAGGTTACTCTGCTGTAGGAAACAGTCACGTCCCGGTCAGTTCATGAATTTACCGGAACAGTCCAAGAGGATCATACATGTAAGCAGATCTCACCTTGTAGGCCAGCTGGGAGTAATAGTCAGAGACCCCATCCAGTGAGGCACTGCCAAAAGTGCCTGACAGGAGGTTCTCCCCATTGAGCTGACCACTGCCATAGGGAGCAAAGTGGGCAAAGTTGACCCCAATCAGTGGCTCCATGAGGGGGAGCAGAGAAAGCTGCTGTGGAAATGCAGAACCAGGGTAGTCAATGAAACCATTGGTGTAAAACAAAGCACAAGAAATGCATTGATTCTTTGTTTGATGTGACTGAATTCACCTTTTTCTACACACATTTGAGCCACATTTGCACAATCGGCTAGAGGTCCGTTTCATATTTGATTTAGTTACTGTTCTTCATTATATGTTAGACAAAGTCTTGCATCAGTTGATTAGTGTTACCTGTTTTATTTGGCTCATGACTGTGTCAGGGCCGGAGTGCATCAGTTGCCTCTCATCACCTTCCTTCTTCCTTTTCTTGTAGCGAGAGGGTGGTTTCTCCCCACCTTTTGGGGTTCTTTTATTTCTTCCTTTCTTCTTCTCCTGCTCATTGAAGAGATGCCCTTGAAAGTCCAGAGTGCCATCAGAATACGCCTGAAAACGAAAAAGATGTCTCAGAACACAAACGTTCATTGTCTTTAACAAAAGCCAAATAGTTGACTTCATCATATACTAGGAGGTTTTCAACCACATAAGTGAGTCATTCAGAAACAGGTGTGCAACTTGTAACATTTATCTTCAGTCAGTACACAACTTCAGGAGGATAATCTCTCAGAATAATGTTTTCGAGACATCTCTCAATTGGGCCTTGGCCGACTTAACGGAAGGGAGGGAAAATACCTATTTTTGGCCTGATATTTGTGTAACCTGCTTTGGTTGCTGTTATGACTCACTATGCTGCCCAGTCCGTCCGCGCTACAGAACCACGTGACGCAAATGAACAAAAAAGACTGACCCCATTGCTGTCCACAGAGCTTTGCCTGAGAAGGGCTTTGCAGTCGGCAGGTTCCTCCTCCTCCGATCGCATGCTCTCCTCCAACTGCTGCTGGGAGAACTGAGGTGGCGTTGCGCTCTTGTTCTTCAGTAGGTGCTTCAGTAGCTCGTTGCCAGCTTCACCCTTGTTTGGACTTTGCCCAGCGGGGAAGGGAGACGCACCCCCTTTGCCGCCGCCCTCCTCCTTCACGGAGCTCATCTCGGCGCCCACGGGCCCTTCTCTTGACCCGTGACATTCGCTGCTGTCAGTCTGCTCCAACTTTATGTTGCTGAGGATCCTGTCATGCTCCTGAGCCTGCGCCCTGGCCGCGTCCAGCAAAAGTCCGGCTTGTCCTCCAGAAAGTTGCCTCTCGAGCTCAGAGTGACCCGGAGTAGAACATCCAAGCGGGGATCGCGACAGGTCATGTTCTCCAAAGAGATGTGGGTTCCTGGTTGGCGTCGAAGACGTGTCCGATACGCACGGCGTCAATGGGGCAGTGAGGTCCGAGTGTGGCGTTGAAGGAGTCTTGATCGAATCGGCGTCGTCATCTTTTTTCTTTTTGCGGGTTCTTTTCTTTTTCCCTTTCTCATCTGGGATGATGTTAGAGTACAGTTGAATTAATGATTGACCTGAGCCAGGGAAGTTGGATGGAAGCGGTGTAGCCGAATCACTTGCAAAGGGTGGACCTTCGCCGCCTGTCATTGGAAGCATCACTCCCGGTCCGCTAAACTGACGAGGTCTGGGCTGACCCTGCGGGAAGTTGGACGCCGGTAGGCCGAGGTTATCAGGCGCCAAACCAGACCCCATTTCTGGAGGTATCATCCCGTTTCCCATAATGGGCCTCCGTTCACCTTGCATAAAAGTGCCAGTTGATGAGCACATGCCTTGCTGCTGGGGGAACACTGCTGTGTGTTGTTGCTGCTGTTGTACAGGAAGCCTCTGGGGCTGCATGAACTCCTGCGGCAGGTCCGAGTTAAAAAACGGCATCTGAGCGAGCGGCGCCATGTTCCCATCTGGCGCCATCATACCTTGCTGCTCCATTTCCATGCGGTGTTTCAAGGCCCTCTGCCGTTCAACTTCCTGCATAAGCTGCACCCGCTGTCTCTCCTGCTGTTCCCGGAGCCTCTCTCGCCTCTCCCGCTCCTGGAAGCCCTCACTGAATGGATTGTTATCATCAAATTTCACACCACCAGCCTGAATGGGTTTAACAGCCCCTTGAGGAGCTGCTGCCAATTGGGACTCCACTGGTATTTGAGAGTGTTGAAGCATGTTACCCATCGGCATCTGATGGGGCTGCACTGGGTTTCCCGCGTGTACCTGCGGGGGCATTACAGGTGGCATTACAGGTCCTCCCATCGGACCAGGAGTGGCAGGGTGCCAGCCTGGTGGTGGGTTGGGCATTCGAGGAGGGGCGTTTGGTGGGCCAGAATGAATCGGCATTTGCATCACAGGGTTCACCGGAGGCTGGACCATTGGTGGCCCAGCGGGAACGAGGCCAGTAGGACCCGGCACTGAATGCATTCCAGGCATTAAGGGGGTCAGGTTGTTTTGTTGCTGTTTCACTCTGTACTCTTCGATGAGTTCAGCATGCTCCTTTTGTTGCTTGCGGATCTAAAATACATATGATATGTCAATGAAACGACTACAGATATGGTTTGTTTGTGTACCTGTGAGTGAGTGAATAGATTTTTGAGGGAAAAAAAATGCACAAAATTTGTTCTTGCACTTGTTGCTATACTGATCGGCAGTTTTGTATTTGTACTTGAACGGTATTTTTTATGCAAGAGAGCCCTTTGAAGCACATTGAGTTAGCTTGCGTATGAAACGCGCTATGTAAATAAAGCCGCCTTGCCTTTGCACTGGGGGGAATAATAAATCACAGTATGTGATTATTTTTTGTTGGCTTCAAAGCCTTTGTTGTTGAAGAGTGGATCTTTTAAACATGCACTGAGAAATGTATTGTGAACAATGCAATATATTAAGGGCACGTATTTTGCACATATTTTGTCCATTGTTTATAATTTGGTAAGGAAGTGCATGTTCCTATGTGCACCTCAACTAGCACTGATGAAAAATTGTGGCCCCCTTCATCATTTAAGTTGCCCATCCCTGGTCCAGGGGGTGCTATGTATTACGACGGTACTGACATACAATGTTTTGTGATGACAAATGGCGCATATTGAACTAATTTGAGCAAGGAGGGTCCTTTGTTTACATCTGTGTTTATCGCTATTTGCTAACCTAAGCTGACACAGTAGTAAAACCTTAAATACAAGTAAATAGCACGACGATCGTAACGTTAAGTCTGCAATCTGCAAAAAAAAAAAAAAGATCTTTTTTTTTTTTACTTAGGTGATTCGTTACAGATGCTATAGTGTATAAACATTTACTGTTCATTAAATTGCAATAGCTTTTTAAGTTATTGAGGAGTTCTTTTGTGCAGTTCTGTTTAGGGGAACCATTTTTTATGCGAGAGGGAAGTCAAACGTTCAGTGGAGGAGCTAGACAGGTCAAGCTCTTCCTACCTGCTCTAGTTGTTTCTGCACTACACCCTGTTGCTCCGTCACATGCTTGAGCTGCTCAGCATCCTCCTCGGGGAACTCTCTCCCTGCCTTCTTCGCCGTTCTTTGCTTGGCAGACAAAGCTTTCTTTGACTTCCTGTGCGCTCCAATCTTCTCCTCCAGAAACTTCTGCTGCATTTGAAGTAGCTGCTGAGTCTCCTGCAGCCACTCCTCATACTGTGCCCTTTGAGCATTGTCTGAAAGAAGGGTAAATTTTGTTAGCAAGCCTGGCAGAATTGGAGGGAAAATCACATTAACAAACATTTGACGAAAATATTACTGATGTACATTCATTTTTTTAAGAACTTACTGACAAATCCCGGTCCAAAATTAGGAGGGTTTGGTCGTGATACTTGTGTCAATCTGCCATCCTGATGGAAAAGTACAGATATTTAGTACGGTGCGTAGCTGTTTAAACATTTTTTTTTTATATATATATATATAAAAACACTGGTCAATTTTTTTCTTTTTTTTTTTTGTGAATGGGGTTTTCGCTAAAGACATCGCATTAAGGTGAAAATTAAAAACATTTCCAAAATTGGACATACGTGTTTTTCACAGGACAATGACAATATTTAACATTAATATTACCTGTCCTACAACTTGTGGGGGAAGAGGTGTGCTTTCAGGAAGAGGTGTTACGGGGCCAGATGGAAACCTGTGAGACATCAAGACAAAAATAACTGTGATTTCTTCTTACAAATAAATGAACGGTAATAATCTACACGTATATAAATTCAGTCACAGTAGCATGAGTTAATACTGGTTCAGGCCAGAGAGCCAACAACAACAAAAAAATATCTGAAGTTTATTTCTGACAACTATATTAATTGCATAACTTCTTTTTGTATGTGTGCATTCTCAGTTATGCATGAGTAACCAAAAAAATACCTTACCTGTTCATAACCATAGGAGCCATTCCAATGTTGTTTTGAACCATGACTTTATTGATGCCTTTCAGAGCGACCATCTTGGCTTTCATGATTGGGTCAGTAATTGCGTCAAAATCTTGGCAAAGACAAAATATCACAATTACAGATTGTTTGTTCAACATTTAATTACGCAACGTACACATATACAGTTGCATCTCAATAAATTTGATTATTGTGGAAAACTTAATCTATTTCAGTTGTCAAAAAGTGAAACATAGATTCACTACACAGTGGAATAGTGAATGATTTTATTTTTAAAATTGATTTTTGAAAGTTAGTTTGAAGCTTACAGTGAATGAAAACGCTCAACTCACCGTGAAGAAATAGTGTAAATAAAATCTTAACAATTCAAATAATTTCAATACGCAAGGTAGGACTTAACCAACAATGTTTTTTCCTAGGTGTTTAATGAAACAATAGTTTAGCATAAAGCATAAACTTTTCTGATACAATCTAGATTATTGAGATGCACCTTTAATTAAGCAAGAAAAAAAAAATACCAATGTTGGGGAAGAAAGAGTCACTGGAACGCTGTCGTATCATGGCCTGCATCTGTCTCTGCTGCTGCTGCTCTTGCTTCTCCTGATCTAAGAGGTCCTGCAAAAGGAGGGGCTGCTCCTCCAGCAGAAGTGGACGGTGTTGGCCATGCTGACCCAAGGCCTGGTTCAAAACCTGCTGCTCCACCTGGTGGTCTTCTCCAAAGTCTGTTATCGAAGACTCTCCAGCAACAGTGGTGCTGGGTAGTGTCTGGTTCACAGGAGGAGCGGGGGTATGCTCACTCTCAGTGACTTGGTTCTGCTGGGGCAAGAGGTCACCGCCTTGAGTGACAGATTCAACCATTGGGTTTAACGACTGCTCTTCAGGCTGCTGCTTAATGAGTAAACCTGACAGCACAGGGGTAGAGTCAGAAAGGGCTTCTTGCTGGTTTGATGCTATGGCGTTCCCGGCGACATCGGGAGATTTCTGACAGTCTTTGACTTCTGTTTTAATTTCCTTCCCATGTGCCAAAGGAGCTGAGTCCTGAATTTCAGGAGTGTCGAATTTGACATCAGTTGATGATTTTTCACCTGTAGCATCAGTCTTCTCCGGTGCAGTTGTTGAACTGGATGAGGCTGCGCTTTCACTGGGGTCCAGGTTTTTGTTCATCTCAGCAGTGTCAGCGCTATCATCCATAGGATCACTGAGATCCAGTTCCTCGTTGAACATGTCTTTTTTTATGTCATCCAGATCAGGGTCTGTATAAGCAATGATGTCAAATTTCCCAGATGTTAGAAAGTCATCAAGGTGCAGGTCATTTGTCTCAAGGTCTAGGTCTTTGCCATCTTCAGGATCCAAATTAAGGTTTTCCAAGTCAGCATCCACCAAGTCTTTCACCTCGACATCTTCAAGATCTTTTACTGCAGATTCCTCTGCATCCAGTTTCTCTTCTCCTGTTTCACTAGTGGTCACAGTATCATTCTGGCCAGTAGGAGGCGCAGATAGGATGATGGATGACATGTTCTGGGCCTCATTTGGAGCAGGCTGGCTCATGGATCTCATCAAAGGAGATTGTTTGAGTGTGGTGTTCATTGAGATTTGGGATTGCTGATGAAGATTGTCCATACTGGAGGAAAGGGGTGCATTTACAGTCTGGCCGGCCATTGGATCTAACATCCTGGGTCCTTGAATTAATGAAAACCTGTTGTCTGGAGTCCCTGGAAAGCCTTGTGGCCTTTGAGCTTGAATGTTGGGATCCATGTTGCATCCATGCATCGCAACTGGTGGAAACGCCATTCGTGGCCTGTTTTCTCCTGCTCGGTGTCGCAGTTCGATGAATGGCTGGCCCATAATGTTATGCTGCTGGACTGGCATCCCGTGTGGTGGAAAGTGCTGGGGCAGAGCCATAGGATTACCGCCAACTCCCTTTGCCATTTCTGCAGACATGGATCGTCTCATCAGAGGAGGAACATCTTGCATTGGATGCTGTCCGCGGGGAAATAGTTCTTGGGCTGAATGAGGTCCTAGAGCACCAGCTGGAAATGAAAACCTACAACAGGATAATAATATGTGAGAACAAAGCCAGCACAGTGGAAGCTTGCCCTTAATTTCAAGATAAAATACCTCGGTCCCTGGTGTCTCAAATTAGGATCTCCGGGGTGTGGGCCCCGAGGCATTTGTCCTTCATGTCCTGCTGGAAAAGGTCCAGGAAACCTCATTGGCGGCCCTCTTAGGGGTCCTTGTCCAGGATAAGGTGGAGGAGGTCGGTTGAACATATCCCCTTGTGGTCCAGGGTCTTCCTGGGGCCACGATCGTGGTGGTCTAGGAGTCAAGTTGCCAGGAGGCTCTTGAGGGCACCTTTCTTGTCGAATGGCACTCCTTTGCTGCTGCTGCTTCAGGATAAGTTCTCGAATTCGTTGCCGCTGCAAAACAAAAGCATAGCAATGGAAAGTGTTTCAAGAAAGGTTTGCTAGATCATGCACGAAAGCATTTTGTGAGACTGTAAAAAGGGAACAGAATGGCCATTGTATCTCTTCAATATGAACGATGGCCTATGTAAAGTGCTATCAAATTACAAATTCCTTATACAGTAAAGACAGCAAAAGGCAAATGTTGTATCACAATGTCTAGATTGCTTGATACAAGATGTCCACTAAAATTGCTCTTAAAAATAAATAATAAAATTGAGGGAGGCAACAAGTTAAGATATACAGTATGAGATAAAGCAATCTTCTCCATAATGAAAAAGAAAATCATGATGACAGTTGGATATAGCAACACATTTCTGTACCTGTCTGAGTCTCTCTTCATTTTCAACCATAGCAACTTGAGCGTCAGAGGGCACAGCAGGCATTTGGGGGTTGTTAGTCAGCTGGCTCGGGTCTTGTGGGACAACTGCATTGGTACCCAGACTTGGCTGCTCTTTAACTTCCATCTTCTCTGACTGTGGACGAGGGGTCATAGGGGCTTGTTCAAACGGGTCATGACCAGGCGTCTGACTGTGTCTTCTGGAGGGTGACCTGGTAAATCCATCATCTGCCACACAAGGATGTTTCGGTGTTTGTGAGCCTGGATGAGGGAAATGTTCCTGAAGCCTGCCTTGGGGGGCAGAGAATGGGTCCTGAGTTCCCAAAGATCCTGGTCTTAATCCTTGTCTATTGACTCCATCAGGCCCAGGATGAAGGGTCCCAGGAGACTGGGCATAGGGGTCATTTATCATTGCCCGTGGATTCCCGGGCTGGGAAAACATGTCATTACTCCCTGGTCTTGACGCCCCAGATGCACTAGTAAATGCCTCAACTGGCCCTCGACTGGTACCCGGTGACTTGGAAAACCTCTCCACAGCAACGGGCCGGGGCGTACCTGGTGGTTGAGCATAAGGGTCCACAGAGTGGGAAGGTGACGTCCTCTGGGCAGGGTGAGGAAACTGGTTCATTCCAACAGGGTGAGGTGTGGTGGGAGCATGCGAGTAAGGATCCGAAGATGGGCTAGGCGTGTTTGATGGTTGATTATAGTTATCGTGTGGACGTGGGGTGCCAGGAGGTCTAGCATAAGGCTCAAAAAAGGGGCGAGGCTGAGCATTAGGTTCGGGTCGAGTGTTACCTGCAGGCTGAGAAAATGGGTCATATGTGAAGTGGTCTGGCCTTGGAGTGGAAGGTGCGTGGGAATAAGGATTTCTAGACATTTGAGCAATTTGTCCTTGCTGTGCAAACGAGTGTGCTTGAGGTTGATGTTGACCCATACGAGGAGGACTGGCAAAGTTGTCATTCCCAGATGGTCTTGGGGTGTGCGGGGGTTGTGCATAAGGGTCAGCCTGTTGATTCTGGGAAAACCTTTCTGCAGGATGTTGACCTGCTCGGTATAATGCTTCATGAGTCTGTGGAGGTGGCATTGGTGTCTTGAACAGCGGTACAGAGCCAGACTCGTTACTTCCAGGGATCGGTGTCAGTAGAGGTCTTGAGTAAGGGTCGGACAGTATCATCCTGTTCTGAGCCATGCGTTGATAAGCCTCGTTTCTTATCATGGGTCTAGAGTATGGATCTCTGCCTGGCGAGCCCATTGGGGGTCTTCCCTGAGCAGCGTGGCTGGTCCTGGGAGGTCCCATGGGCTTCAGAAAAGGGTCCATTTCCCCAGAAGGCCTTGGAGTGTCAGGAGGTTTGGCATAAGGATCATTGCTCATGGATGGTGGAGACCCAAAGGTATCATGGGCAGGGGAAGGCCTCCCTCGGTCCTGCTGTTCCATCAAGGACGTGGGCGATTTACCAGATTCCATAGGCATTCTACGACAGGCATTTGGCCCAAGAGTCGGTGGTCTTGGAGTCCCTACCATCTTGCCGTATGGATCCCATGGAGAGGAAGGTCTGGAACCAGAGGAGCCCGGTGAAAAAACCTGTGGGGACTGAGGCTGGGAAGACGAGCCAGAGGGAGGAGGAGGAGGGGGTCGTAAAAATACATCATCTGAAGGACCAGATGTTGGCGTCCCTGGCAACTGTGGCCTCGCAAAGTTGTCTTTAGCATTTAGCTGTTGCATTGGGGATGTGCTTCCATTGCTAGGTAGCGAGGCTGGGCTCTGGTTGCCGCTGTTATTGCCATCTCCCTCAGTCTGCTGTTGCAGCTGCTGTTGCTGTTGGAGTTGCTCGTTCTTAACTTGCTCCAGTTTCTGAGTGGCTTCGATTTTGGCTTGCTGTTTGCTTTTCTGCCTCATTTGCTGTTGGGAAACCAAAACAAAATGTTGGGCATTAGACAAGATGTTGAAGGCAACAAATGCCATTTGCTAGTCTCATGCAAAAAAGTGAACTGGGCCTACTAACCACCAATGTCATCAGGGTTAATGCGGAGGGATAATGCAGTTGTTTTGGGAGCTTTTATTAAACCACCTCTTAGATGTCTTAAAATTAAGTGGACCTGCTGCTGCCCTGACTTAATTGCATACCCTCTTACCTGTCTAAACTTCCACTCTTGTTCATGCTCTGACTCTTTTGGTTTCAAAGGGTCTTTAAACAGCAGTTCTGTGTCTAGTGGTATGTTGGGATCAAACACCTCAGGGGGCTGTGGATGCTGTGGGTGGTGCCTCTTCACTGTCTCATTGGACATCTGGACTTTGTTGATGCGCAGGGCGGCTCGGTTATCTCTTGCCTTTTGCTGAAAGGCACATCAATACAGATCATCAAGACAAGTGGCATATCATAGATGGCAAAAATAACTAGGAACTAACTGAAATTTTAATCAAAACAGCATTCTCATAATTACTGCTTACAATTTTTTTTTCTTTCAGCAAACATTTCTAGACAAATCAATAGTTGTTCAACAATTTATGTAACGAAGGCAGGGCATTTAATTCTCACTGATGGAAGGTAAATATATGTTTTTGGTCACTTCAAACACTTGAACGTGATTACTTCGGCTATTGTGGACTGAGCAAGGCTGGCAATATTAATCAGTTAATCACTGAATGACCGGATTTCAAATTTTCGGATTTCAAAGTGAGTTAATGTAGAACTAAAAGTGTCATTTACTGCCTACGCTTAGTTCATGGTGTGTTTAAGGGTTGGGATATTTTAAATGTACCGGAAAGAATGATCTCACCACATATGGGGCCCTGTCTTGTGAACTAGCTTTCCGCCACAGTTTTGCAATTTGCTTTACTCTGGTGGACCAGTCTGTTGAGTAGAAAAAGATAAAGCCCCATAGTTAAATTGAACGTTGGGGACTTTGGTAAAAATATGCTATTGTGCCATGTACCAACCTGGGAATTCCTCTTTGAGGTTAGGGAAATTGATGTTGGTGTAAAGCACAGGTGCTACAGTGGCAAGCTCCCCGAGTGTCTCCTCCTTCTCCCACTTGAGTGTACTCCTCTGGGCATTGGACATGGCTTCAGTTTCCCCCTCAGGCAGTGATCCAGTTGGTGTGGGGCCAGGGCCAGGGCCATGGGCAGGGGAAGGCCACGGACCAACTGCTTCTCTAGGCATTTGACAGAATTTTCTATCCCTTCAAAGACAAATAAATATAACCGTTAATTAAAGACAAAAATTACATGCAAGCATCATGCAATACAAGCATTAGAACATTACCTGGGACTGTCACTGAAAGGCATACGGTTGAGGGGGGAGAAATTGTCTGGGATTAAAGGCCCTGCTCCTGAATTGGAAGGGAAACGGTGTCCTGGACCCATCATTCCATTGATCATTGGCATCCTTGGAAACATTGGATTGCCTGTAGTCGAAAAAATAATGCATGGACTTGTTTGAACATGAAAACATTCAGATATAGAATCGTGAATGTAGCAAATAATGTACCTGTGTTGGGATGAGGGATACACGTGCCAGGTGTGTGGGGGAGGGGCCCAAGACCCTGAGGATGAGGCATCTGTGGCGGCGGTGGTTGGCTTGTGCTGGGGCTCAGGACCGCAGTGAAGAGATCTTCTACATCCTTGCCCTCTAGCTCTGTAACATTGTAACACCATAAAGCGCTACTTAACATGCTACTGCTTGTTAAAGAAAAATATTTCACGACGGACAACACGTAAGAATTACAAACCTGGGATTTTGTAAAGTTTGCTGAGGATTGATTCTGAAAAAGCAAAGTAACATAATTTTGAATAGCTTTAACCTATGGGCATGAAGAACTTGTTTTTTGCCACTGTATGGCAAATGGTCTCCCATACTCACCATCAGTGACCATCTTGTCTAACTCCGGACTAAGAATGCCATCCAGTGGTTCTTCTGGAAGGCTTCGAGGTGTCCTGCGACCAGCCTGAGAGTGGGGCGCCGCTGGAGAACTGGCTGTGAGAGGCCCAACATCCAGACCAGCTGTGGAAACAAACAGACATACAAATGTTTATTTATTTAGTTATTTTTTAAATACGCTTTACACCATCAGTTTCAAACATATGGCCCGCGGGCCCACTAAGGTGTCCAATTCAGCCACACATTTGGTTTGTTAATTTTGTTGGAACGGCAACACAGAGTTAGAAGAAGCCCAAACCATCCAGTGACATTACATACTTACTTTCCCAAACAAAAACTCTCAACTTTGATCACAGTTTAACTAAGGAACCCAGACTGATAAATCAGATTTTGGCAGCAACTGTTATGTAATCTTTTTTTTTTTTTTTTTTTTTTTTTAAATAATGTGCAAATATAGGATGAGTAATGCAGCGTGCCACAACTTTTTAAGGATAATTATAATGAATTTCATGAAAGCTGCCCACAGGAGATCTGTAAACTAAACAATTGTATGGATTCATTTACCAACTTATTATCAGTGTCTTACAATTCTGCAGGGTACTGCCAATTTAAGAGATCTTAGACTGAAGTAGACAAAAACAAACGCCTTCCCTTTTTCAGTCACCCCATAGACTTGTTGGCTTATTTATGTATTACGTTGCATCTAGGCTTCAAAGGGGTTAACTGAGCTCACAAAAGGTTAAACACACACACATTCGGCTGAATACTACACACTACGTTAGAGCAATCCAAGAGGTGGGGGGAAAAAAAGCATTGCATGAGACACCTTACATGCTACGTCAGATAGACATTAAGTGTAGTAAGGCAAGACTGCATTGATGCGAGGGGACTAGTAGACCAGTGAACCCTTACCAAAAGGTGGAGGTGAGCCATCAACCTGGAAGGAGCAAAAATCAAGACCTAAAAGAACCCAAAACCAGATAATGAGTGGAAAAACAACTTAAAGAACAAAATATGATTTGGACAATGCAAATGAGGATAAAATCAAAGATGAACAAAATATCTTGTTTATAAATGGTGGGTAAAAAAGCAGAGACTTCATTTTGCTGCCTGAGGATTCTTCAAATTGGAAGAAAATAAACTGAAGAGTGGATTAGAGTTTCTTGCCACTGAAACCGCCTAAAGAATTAAAGACGCACCAGAGTCACCGCTTGGCTTTCCGAGCATTCCCAAGATGTCTGCATCAGTATTCAAAACATCAGATAGATCAACTAATGGCTCCTCAGAGGTCTCTGTGAATGGTGGGGAAAAGAAGAAAAAAAAACAAGAAAAAAAACAAATGTCACAAATTATAACTGGAGATGATGGCGAACAGACAGAGACATGAGAGTGGCACCAGGAGAACAAAAAAAATGTGATGTAACAACCTTGACAAAAGACAGTAAGTGAACAGCCCAACATCTGTAAAGGTTGGAGGCAATTTTGCTTGAGTAATAAGTCAGAAATGAATGCCTTGCTTGAGTAATAAGTCAGAAATTAATTGTTACGTAGGCATCTTGAATACAACACAGGGCTAATGCATTCCACCAAATGGCAGCAACCAACTGAGGGTGCAATTCAGGCAGCATTAACAGGCTCATTGAACATAAACAAAGAAAGCAAAGGAAAACTTGGTTCCAAGGCTGGATTTACAATGCAGGTCTGTAAATCTGACCTGTACACTTATGTCAGATACCCAAACCATATCAGATTTTTAATCAAAATTTGTAATAAACATGAGAGAGAGAAAAAAATCGGAATTGTCTCACATCCATGCATTTTAACGGAGAAATGTGTATAGTAAATTAAAGTACATGATTGAACTCTGTTGAGTGTTCCAGCAACAATGTAAAACAACTACAAATGTGATTTGAAGAAAACATTCTTGCGAAGTGAAGACACCATATGAATTTAACAAAAATCACAATGGAGGTGGAATGAATAACAATATAATAGCCCGGTATCAGCTTTCTGCAAGTTTGTAAAATTGCTCAAGCTATTAAAAATAATTTTGAATTGGCCTGAGATGAATTTCACAGTTTTACCTGAATCATTGAATTGAAATATAGTACGTACGTTCTGCAAGTGGTCTGGTAGGGAGGGATGTCGCAGGGGCGCTGAGCAGAGGGTCTGCCGAAGAATTCAGGAAGCTGGCGGTAAGGCGCTTCCTCTCGAGCTGGCTTTGCCCTTCTTCGATTAGACCAGACTCCACCCCTTGCTGCCTGCTCTGTTTACTTTTGTCCAGGAGGTCCTTTCCAAAGAACGCCTCCTGAGGACGGCAAGGCAAGGAACTCTTGAAGTACTGCTCCTCTGCATCTTTTGACATCATTATGGCAAACATACCTTTCTCTTGGGCATCATTCAAACATGCATTCAAGGACGATGAAAACATCAGCTCTAAAACCAAGAGTAATAATGCAGCTAACCCCACTTTTGCCAGCACCTATCAAACCTCAAACCACTTATTCCCACACATCATCTGCAACCTTAGAAGACGTAAACAGTGTCAGTCCCAGCTGCACTAGGACATTAAAAGCCGAATGTGTTACTGTTTCAATAATGAATGAAATGTGCTTTGCAGAGTTGGGACCTTTAGCTTTGACAGGGCACCAGCCGCTTCCGTTGTGGTGGGATAAAGAGCAGCGCTGACATCTTGCCTGTGACTTTATGCGCATCACATATCTGTGTTTCGGCCAACACAAGGTGACAGAGAGATATTGTCTTGAGACAAGGAATGTTGAAGTCACATCCATTTAAGCTTTTTTTTGGGAGGGAGTGACTTCACAACCCAGACGGAGGCCATTTAAAGACCATGATATTAGAGTACCTTCTCTCTCTCTCTCTCTCTCTCTCTCTCTCTCTCTCTCTCTCTCTAAAAAAAAACTTGCAGAGGAACTATGTGCTCAAAATTTCAGTAAGTGGTTACCACGCAATGCACTTTGAATTACCCAGCTTCCCCAAGGTGAGATACAAATGCATCTTAAGATACATTCTGGGAAAAGGAATCATGTTAGAAGAATACTTCACCAATCATATTAAGAAATAAGCAGAACTAGACAAGGATAATATTATGGATTATTGTGACTGCTTCATTACACATTCATTTTCCCATTGTGACAGACCTGTAGGTAAGTGGGAAAGGCCTCCTCCAGTTTGGTTTTCTTCTTTCGGTAGCGTTTTTTAATTTTTTCCGCGACCTCTGCTCCAGGAGGTGTCTCATCCACGGGCGTGTCAGGCAGCGCTTCTGTCCAACCTCCAACTAAAAACAGAAGAATACATAAAAATTTGGGGGGTGAGGGGTTTCTAAAGTTACAAGAAAAAGTGTTGACAAAAATAACCACAAATACAAGGGGTCCTCTGTTTACACCATTATTGAACTTTATTAATAGCAAGTAATGAACTAGTTTGGCGTAAGAATATGTTGTCATGCAGAACAAAAGGCAGTTACCGTCATACTTATTAGAGCTCGTACGGGCACTGTGTTGCCGCATTCCATATTCGTGGACGTCCCAAAAAAAAAAAAAACCACAAAAAAAAAATGTTATGCTATTGTCTTCTTCGTGATGATTTTTTTTTTTTTTTTTTACTATTGCAACTTATACACCGGAGGAGGATATAGGCCGGAAAAAAAAAAGGTATTTGTTTTTCAAACAGATATTTATAGTAATTAGGACTTTACATCTGTGTTACCATAGGTTAAGGTTAGTGATAGACTATGGCAGGTTCTGCCGCCAGAGGAACACAACTCCATTGTAAACCGAGGACCCTTCGTATACCATTTATGTAACTGTATATGTTAATGCTAAGCAGCACAAACCCTCATCTTTTCCAATGTTACACTCCGACACCGACACCGAACCAGATGAATCCTTTCTACAGAGGGATCGTTTAGCCTTGCCTGGACCTTGGCCCGGTCGACTTCTCTGGCGCACCATGAACCCACCAATGCCTTGAAGAGATTCAGTGGCAAATTTAAAGCACAGACAATCTTCTTTCATCACAATCATAATAGGATTTTTATTGGTGCTGGATTTTGTGTGTCTTTCTCAAGTTTAAGTGTTTGGTGTAAAGGCCAAGAAACACTAGACAGAAGCCTGCGTCTTAGAGGGAGCACAGTACTTGCTACGGCCACAGTGTCAGGCTTGTACTGTTACATTTCACGCCTCAGAGGAGCTGTCTCCTTCAATCAGGTGTCCTACCCGGCCGGTACGGTTTCCTCTTCCTCTTCTTGCTGCCGTCGACCCCCTTGGAGTCGTCTTCCACGGGCTCACGCTCCGGGCTGGAGTCAGACTTGCCTTCGCAATCCAGGAGCTCCGTCTCCACTAAATGAAGAGAACACTGATGATGAGTGACAGCGCGGCGGCGGAGAACACCATTGCCACGCCCTGGCTCCCTCAACACAGCACTCGGGGTCAATTTAATTTGAACCCCACTCCAAAGAAGGACGTTAGCCTGACCGAAATCAAGTTCATTTCATTTTCTCATTACTTCAGCGGTAGCTGTTTCCTGTTTAAATCTCTGAGGTCTTTTCCTTTAGTGCTCAAGGGTGTTATGTGAAGATGTAGAAACAATTAATGGTTAGAAATTAATAAAATTGTGTGACCCATATATAAAATATATCTTAAAAATATATAAAAAATGCATATATGACTTTCACCCCACCCCTAGTTGAGCTACTGAAATAAATTAAGCTTTCCACGGTATTCAAATTTATTGAGCCGCACTTGTATATAATAACGTTGACTAACTGGTTAGAACACATGACTGCATGAGTCAGTTACCTCTAGTATCCTCAATGTCCTCATCCCGGGAGTGTTCTGAGAGGGGGTCCGAGGGGGCTTGAAGGACCGCCACACTGTTCTGGTTGATTATCTTCAGTTTGAGCTTGGGTTTGGGCTTCCTGCGCCGTGACGCGGTGGCGGACAGGCTCTGGAGCTGACAAAGCCCCGACTCTGTCAAACAAACACCATCCTGGGTGTAGGTCCTCGATAGATCTGAGAAGATTAAATAACCATATGAATATGTCAGAGAAGGCGGGTAATACTTGATAATGTTTAGTTCCTCTAGCATAATATTGTCCAATCTCTGTTAATTGTTCTGGTTGTAGTGAATATACCCATTTCTCTTGCTTTGGTGACAATCTGTGTCATGACAGCAGGCTCAATGGTGTCTCTGGGTTTGGTCAACACTGCAGGAAACACACCAAAAACAAGAACAAATCCAATCAGAACCAGTTAAACAAAGGGGTGGGGGATATTCAAATTAAAGGGACATATTGGGTGCTCAAGGGCCACATTGGATTTTTAAAATGTACATAGCGATGGGCCAGGTTTGAAAGTGTACATAAAATATTTTTTTTTTTACAAATGAATGTAAAATTGTTCAATTTAAACCGTTTTCATATTATACAATCAACCAATACATTTTTAATGATACATTAAATAATACATATTCATAATAATACAAATTCACTTCAGCTAATGTATGTGTATACGTACAATAGTTTATTGTGGAAATATTAACAATAAATTAATGAAGGTTATCTGGCCATTTATGACATCCCTGTGAGCTAGCCCTTCTGCACCGCCATCCCATGCTACGTAATTTTACATAATTTATGTAATAATCTGTATCTAATATTAGCATTAGCTAACAGCTGCTTGGTGAAGTTGTCAAAACGGTGACGCTGGGGGAGAGACAAAATTGGTGTTTGGTTGTGTGTCTATGTGATCCTCTAAAATGAGATGATTCATCTCAACGGTTAACTCCACAATAAAGATTTAAAAATACAAACAGTATAATGTGTGAAGTGCTACCCCCATGAGTAAAAATGATTTTATTTTCATTAGGGGGGGGGTCTCCCTTTTACTGACATACTCTGGGTTCTGCTACAATAAAGTGGAAGCCACTCTAGTTGCAAGGCTTATGTTGCTGGCCATGAAAGTAAAAAAAAAAAAAAGAAAAAAGCTAGACTATCCTATGTCCCAAAAGTACACGCGGTGGGGTATACAGTCGCCGACTTGCATGAGACGGGATCTGACCTAATAATTAGCTAATTTCTGATAGAAAACACATCAGGTGCGTAAAGTATTTTATAATTTGTGACGTAGTTTGATGAAAGCATATTACAGACATGTTATTAAGACATGTGGGAACTGTTTAAAATCATAATAACAAACAAAAGAAAACAATGCACAATAAGTCTCAAATAAAACAACTGCTACCGCCCACCTTTAGTAGTCTTGAAATTTCGGCACATTGTGCAATCGAAGCAGTTCTCTGCAGCCTTCTCAACATCTTCCTCTGAATGGAGACCCTGACAAGAAGCATGAAACCACCTGTGGACAAAGCAACAGGTTCAGACATCATTTTAAAAGCTGTCCATTTGAACTTATTGATAAAGGTTGCACACCTGTCACATTGTCGACACTGGACAATGATGGTGCCTTCGCTGTAGATGATGAGGCAGACAGGGCATGTTGAAAGGCTTGCGCAGGGAGCACACTGAGTGTAATTATTCTGCCAGTCACACCTCAGACCCGGTGTGGTGGCGCCACACTGCGTGCAGGACACACACCTGCAGGGGACAAGGAAAACCCGAGGTCATTCTTCTCTTCATAGTGGCCAAATCAGCCAGACAATTCCACTTCATCACTTGCCATTTGCACTTCCAGCTGTCTTTGGGTACGTTCTGCAATGGGGGGTTGAGGCAGTATGTGTGATAGCTGATGTCGCAGTCATCACACAGTAACAAGCGGCCAGGGTCGGTGGCCTGGCCACAGGCCTCACACACTGTGCACTCTAAACAACGCCAGCCTTTACTCAGCACCACCTTGGTGATCTGAGGATGGAAATAATGAGACATGTTGCATCCATATATGAAAAGACTAAAGACCACATTAAATAAGTATTTTTTTTCTCCATTTTTTTTTTACCATTTTCTACTGTCATTTGAAAATGGAAAAAAAAATAAACGATACATGGATTTATCTCAAGCAGAATACACACAAAGCAGTAATTGAGCCAAATTTCTGCATTTTCCCTGCCTTGCGATCAAAATCGGCAAAGGCCAGATTATTGGATGTCTCCAAAAGATTATCGTGAAAAAATATCCTATGTTATGGAACGTGTTGAAAGGTTATTCCTCCCTGACCTGCATGTGTCTATCTCACTTAAACACAATAGTAGAAAAATAAACAGTACGTGCAGCATGATATAAAAGGAGAATACCTTTATGCCTACACAAAATGGATGGTAGCACTGGCCACACTGAGCACAAGCCAAAAGACGACCCTCTGCACCAAGGCCAAAACTCCCACACACCACACACATGTCCTGAAGGAAGGAAAGACTTCATGAGGAGCCCATTTCTTTGAATAATTTTCACATCCAGCCACTTAAATACAGTATATTACTTTGTAATTAGCTCAATATATTGAATACATCGTGAACAGCATTCCTACTCTTCATTTCAAGTAGTACAACAGCGTTATAAAAACATGCAAACACCTGTTTGAGTGTGAAACTGTCATTGCTGGAAAATATGACCACTGTGTTGTGCATGGCATTCTCCTCCTCCTCCTTTATTGGGTACGGCGTTTCTATTGTGGTGATCTATCGGGGGAAAAAAGCACCAACATAAGGAATTGTACGACGACTCCTCTTTAACATGCTCAATGTTGCGAGTGAAATTGTTTATTAAATAAAAATCGAATTTAAAAAAAATCTGGAAGAAAAACAACCGAATCTCAGTGCACTCCAAATACAATTGCACCTTATTCAAACACATACCCCGGGTATGATACTGGGACACACTCCACTCTTGCCCCTGGCCCTGCCACGTCCGGTTCGACCCGACAGACCAGCACCTCTCGGCCTCCGTCTTCCTGGGAAGGCTGAGCCTCGACCCTGTGGAGGCAAGGTAACAATCAGGAAATGTGTGTGGTCACAAGTGAGATGAGGATAACCCCGTCTGGGTGGGGGAATATTACTCTTTATGATCCATCCAACCTTGTCCATTAGGGGTGCAACGGTACACGTGGCCGTATTAATACGTTTCGATATGGCATGTTCGGTTCGGTCCACTTATTAGCGCGGGTTTACGCACGGGCGCGTAGAAGTCAACCCCCCCAAATTCTTTGCACTATTATGTTTTATGCACCTTCACTAGTATAACTATGGCATTCTGATTAATATCTTGTTTGTGAAGTATAAGTTAAGCAGCGAAATCCACAGAATTTTATCCATCTCAGGGGGCGGCTATTTCGTCACATTCTGTTGATTGAAAATGACAACACATTTGCTCAGGGTTCAGGTAACGACCAATCACGGCTCGACTGTTTTCCGAGCCACGATTGGTCGTTAGCTGAGCCCTGAGCAACTGTGACGTCATTTTCAGTCGACAGCAAGTAGCAAAAAGTCTCATCTGAACGCCGCGTTCCGACTAGTGGGGATGCATAGAACATATTCTTGAAAAGAATTTTTTTGTGTTGACTTCCACTTCAGGTTAAAAATCAATGGACATACCCCACCTTAATTGTGACTGTCAAACCTTCCAATGCAAGTCTGATAAAGCCTTCACACCGACTCTTTGCTCAAATCCCAATACTTGTCCTCTTTACAGCCAGACGTACAATACTATATAGTGGAGATCAATTACCACCATGCATCAAACTTCCAAAGACAACTCACGTCAAGCCAAAAGGACAAAATAAAAAGGACATGAATCAAGAAATTAATATGAAAGATGTTTGGCTGATAGATGAGACAGGGAACAATTATAGATCACTGAAGGTTACTGCCAAAATCTCTCTGTAAAACGGGGAGAAAAATGTCCTGTTACTGTACACCAAGCCATATATCTCTGAACAACCGAAGAGAATCCTTTGTCAATATCCTTCACCTCCAGTTTATCCACCGGTCTGTGAGCCACCGCCTCACAAGAAGGTGTTTGGAATTATGTAGGCAACCATATAGATCATCGTGACGTTCAGGAACACTCGGGGACTGTCAGTCACCCTGGTAACTAGGGGACCATCTCGTAAAGCCACGGTATTTACCACTCTGATGCTCCAGCTGGGGCTGCCAGAGTACTGCCTGGTCTTTGGGACATCCCACCCCTCTGGCTGGTCTGGAGACCAGGACAAGGGGGAGTTCACACTGCTATGGGGGCTCCATGCACCCTAAGGCAGGGGAGGGGAGGTGAGAGAGTGAGAGAGAGGGTAGGAGGAGGGCGACAAAATGCAGCAACGTAAAAACAAAGCCAGCAAAGAAACAAAATGTACAAAGAATGATGTTAGAATGGGATGTGGTAAGTGTTCAATATAGCCATATGGGATTATTCAATACAGTGGAACACCCCAAAAAGCGGTATAATTTGGACTTCAACCTACCTACCTGTTCCCTCTCCGTTTTGTGTCTGTCAGGGATTTTCAAGGGTTGAGTACTTTTTTTTTTCATTTTGCTCTGTTTGCTGAAATTATCTTGTGCTTAAGTGGTTGACAAGGTGAGCCTGGAACTGATTCATCGAAACACCCATCCATCCAGTTTCTATAGCGCCTCATTCGGCTCGCGGGTGTATTTTGGGGAGGAGGCAGGGTACACCTTGTACTCATCGCCAGCCAATCACAAGCGGCATACAGGCAATCAACCATTTACACTAGGGATGGTTCGATCTCTGCACGGAAAAATATGCCCCTTATGGACGGACGATTTTTTTTTTTTCTTCCCTTTTTCTATTTTGCAATCCACTTTTTATTAACAATGTCTATTCACCCACTCACCGTTGTAACTGTATCTGGCTTCAAAATGCAGCCGACAGACCGATGAGGGAGTGAAAACTGTTGATAGACATTTTACTGTCTGCAATCACTGTAACGTGTGCTGTACTTTTAAGGAAGCGCAGGCAATATGACGAAGCTTCTCCTATGTTCGCATTGTGATATAACACTTGCTTGAGTGACACGAAACGTTAACACCGGCAAAACAACTGTCTATTGAGAATTCTTGCGACTTTAAAAAAAATGCAAGAAACTAACTCATGCAAAGTATGAACTTTTAATGCTAAAGGGTGGCAGCTCTTTTTTCTGTGCTCGAAGATCTGTTGTTTGGACACTTTACACACAAACAAGGGGAGACCATGTAAACTGCACTAAGTAAGGCCAGGACCGACAATTGAACCTTGAATCGCAAAACTGTGAGGCAGTGTGCTAACCGCGAGCCAACTGTGCTGCCCCCTTTGAGAACATTTGTTTGTGTAATTATTAATTCTGTGACTCAAAGTCACTGAATGTTTTGAGAAGTGTTGAACTGCGGAGGTTCCACTGTATGCATCCACCAATGCAGAGGTTTGAGATGGCAAACAAACGGTTGACGTGCAAAAATGTGAAAGGTTGATAAGACTGTTGTGTTAAAGCGAACCATTTGACCCCCCCACCCCCCTTCATGCATGTCGGCACCTTTTGAGTACAGATGTTAAACAACCTGCAAAGCCAATCAGTGTTAAATGCAGTTCATGCAGCAGGACGCCATGGAAAGTAAGGAAGCCCTGAAATGATCCAATCAGGCATGTTCGCACAAAAGGACAAAGTGCATTAGAACGGCAGTGAAAAGCTTTCATCTGAGGAAAGACCACCAAAATTCTGAGGTGCCCCAAGACCTGTTGCAGTCAACTATTTAACATCTCTTCAAGAAGAAATGAGACTCAGGTACAGATTAAATATATCCGTCCCCACCAACGTCGTTAATAATAGTGTGTACAAGGGTAAGATTAAATTCTAATAGCTATTGTGATGGGCTGTTATAATTTATCCGAAACGACACTAAAAATTTCATAAGGTAAAAAGTCTAAAAACACCTCTGTTCAAATGCAGGTTTCTGTGATATGACTTTTTAAAAATATATTGTATTATTATTACATTTTATTTGAAAATAAACAGATAATATGATTGCATGAATATCACACCTACCATCATTTTAAGAAGTCCCCCTAATGAACCCCAAATAAGTTCAGCTGTTCTATTAGGCTTTTCCGGACATTTTTAGCAAGCCATGGTCCCCCCCCCATGGGCTTCCACGCCACGAGAGCATCTCATTGTTCGAAGGCTATCAGCCAGCAGAAGGGTACAAAATAATTTGTAAGGGATTCAATATATTTTAACATGGAACACGGTGAATCACAGAGAAATATATGTCATAACAACGGCATTATCAAGAACTGAATGTCCCTCCAAATCCAAAATTGGTGAAAAGACGAGATAAAAACTGGTCAGGTAGGCTGCCAATAGGCCGACAGCTACATTGGAGAGCAGCGATTTCTGACAAGTACTGGCCGTTTAGAACATGTGACAACAATCTCCAGGTTGTTTTTTATCCTCTGTCACATGGTATGAGGTAGGGTGGCAAGACCAAAACCATTAAGCTCGCCCAAATGGATGTGGGAAAATGCATTTTGGACCACCATAGCTACAGTGGAGCATGGTGGTGGAAGTATTGTGCTTTAAGGTCATTTTTCTTCAGATGGAACCAGAGTTTTAGTCAAAGTCGAAGGAATTAAGAAAAGATCCGAATACCAGTCAGTATTGGCACAATACCTTCATGCTAAAAAATCTTAATAAGAAAAAAGGCATGACAAATGACCTAAAGCACACACCCAAAATAAACTAAAGAATAGCTTTACCAGAAGAATAAGGTTTTGGAATGGTCCAACCAAAGTCCAGATGCATATTTCCAAGGAAGAGCAAATATTGCCACACTGAGATGTGCCACACTGACACACACTCCTATCAACAAAGTCTAAGTTTGAGGGTGTGGGCATTCATGCAACAAGGCTTGTGTTACCCCCACACCCCTTAAAAGATTAATATTTTAATTGAGTTGTACTGAATGAAGGTTATAATAATGAATTTATCTTGGTCTCTTTTTTCATATCATAAAAACCTGGCATTTCAATAGGGGTATCGATACTTTTTAAATCCACTGCATTTGAAAATGAGCTGATGGTGTCACAAGAAAAACTGGTGAATGAGAATGAGCGTAGTGGTCATTTGGGTCTACAAACACTCCATCTCGAGGTTTTGAAGTGTTTGTCGTGGGCATGAGGTGAACAGATAGATGACATTGGGAGGTGGTTGGTGAAGAGTCTTTGTGAACGTTTTGTCAATTAAACGTGATTCTGATCATAATCACACGAGGTCTGCATCAACACTGACACTGGCGATGCAGCGATATGCAAACAGGTCACTAAGAGTTACTGTACCATTCTCCATCTGTTTTTGTATATACAAAATAGGATCATACAAAATCTCAACAGAAAAGTCAGTTGAAGCAAAACATAGTAAGACCAAGCACCATATTCACCTTAATAAAGCAGAGTCCCGAAGTAACCCACAAACAGACATAACATGGGGTAACAATATTTTCTACACCAATTGATACATTTGGCCAAGACAGGAAGACGCAGACATAACCTGAGATTAAATCACTGATAAGACATTGAGATTCAAACCTGTTTTACACGTGGCCTCCCTGGAGAAAACTTCCTTTTGGTGATGGCAGGCTTCCCCATTCCGATCTTCGGGGTGAGTGGTATAAGGGTAGTGGTGGGTATTACAATGCTGTGGTCGCCAAACGTCTGTGGTGGCTCTCTGGGAGTTATCCCTCGGGCCACGGGCATGGAATGGGATGGAGCGGCAACCATCTCTGTCAACTGCTCTACAGTTGTCTTGAGTGCTTTCTCCTCCATAGACAGGCTGGGCAAAGAAAGATGTGACATCTTCTCTGCTGTCGTGTCAAGTTCCTCGGATGCAGAGGCCTGACGGAAATTGCCCTCCGTTCTGTCCTTAAGGTCTTTAGGAGTACTTTCCAAAAAAGAAGCCATGGCTACATCCAGACACAAAGCTTGGGAAAGTGAGACTTCCATTGGTTGATTCGTGAGAGGTACTGATACAGTACTTAGTTCTTTGGTGGTTGAGATGATGGCCTTAAAATCCTTTGTGCTGGGGGTGACCGAGCCCTGCTCGGGACTGGTCTCTGTATTTGCTGGCTTGGTTTGTAAAGCGATTTCCTGTGTCGGTTGTGCCTCCGTTAGACATTCCGGGCTCAGAATCGCCGATGCCGCAGAAGTGTCTGCAGATGTGACCTGGGTTCTTGCTGCTGGTTTAATTTCTGAAGGACGAAACATGCCGTGATTATGACTTAAGACTTGCATTAGCACATCAAAATACAAAATTTAAAAAAACGAACCTGGTTTGAATTCTGTGGGTCCGTACACCTCACCCTTATTGTCTGGTCCCATGGAGACATCTGAAAAAAAAAAAAAGAAAAAGAAAAAAGTTTTGAAGGAGAAATAAGGGCTGACCAATCAAAGTGTGTCCCCACTCCCGACTGATGTGCACTACTTAGACTAACAAGATGGCTGCGACCAGAGAGGCGTTAGTTTATAAATGCAGAGCCAATGTTGCCAATTTAGCGATCTGGTCACTATAGTGACTTGTACGACTCCTTTGTGATTCTTTTTTTCCTTTTTCAAAAAAGCAACTAGCAATCTTATTTCCCGCTAGGAAACAAGACAACATGAGTGAAATCAGTTTCATATTGTTATAAACATAACAAGAAGGAAATCCGGTCTGTTGCGCTGAACACGGCCATTGATGTGACAAAAGCAGTTACAGTAACGACAGCGTTTCAGTATCTTCAAGTAGATAAAAAACATTTAAAAAAAATGTTTTGTGTGTACGGGAAACTTTTTACAAAGTAATAAGAAAATGATCAGCTGTTTCCATGTGGACGGGGCCCCTCAGGCAGTGGTGACGACACACAAGGATTTGACATTGTAAACATCAAAGTGGTCCGATTTACAGCATGTGTGCAAAGCTTCAATAGTCCAAAAACCTACACACTACACAGTTGCGTGATAAGTCAAAAGCAAAGCCAGAAAAAAAAAAAAAGGAGAAACCAAACGAAATCAAGGCAAAGTGTGAAGTGTCCCCCACCCCCCCCACCTCTATTTAGTCCATGTTGGTCTTTAATTGATGGGTTCGGTATCAAAGATATCAACACCAGCCTGGCATGAATGGAAGTAGTCAGGCCTAGCTTTCAGGCAAATCCCATTGAAAGAAATACACTGCCAGACACCCACTGACAGTACACACAGTTTACTCTTACCGGGCCACCCACCATTTCTATCCACAAGTTCCCATGTCACACTGATTCTGACACACACATGCATGCACCTGCGATGCATCTCTGCCAAGGAAGGGGGTAACCATGACAACCAACATCCCAGGGCCTGTTGCTCTGGACTTGTGACTGTGCAGCTTGCAGGTGCTCATCCGGTGCCCATGCCAGAAAGTCATTTAGGAGATGGCCCTCCAAGACTCTTTGGTGCTTCGCTATTGACCGAGCTGAACACACACTCTCATTCATATTAATGCCCCACTCCCCCACTTCCTACGTAGCCTACAGTGAATGAGGTGATGTTTAGATAAATACACTGCTGTGATTAATGCAGCAAATCCTTTAAGTCAGGCGTACTTAAGCTTCCGGTAAAGATACTGTACTACATTACTTCATACACTGGGGTGTTTATATACTAATGGTCAATTAGAGGATTGTCTGTACAAATGCAGACCAAGAAATGCTTGAGGAAAATAATATGCATCACAATTCACGGCAAGTGAAACTGCACTATCAATAAAAGAATTATATTCCTATAAATTATTACGGAGAAAGGCATTAAAAAGACAAGAGCCAGGGTTGACACTGCAGAACTATTGGGGTGTGTTGCTCTCTGAGAAATCAACATGGCCACACAGAACATTGTGGAGTAAGCACATGTACTGCAGTTTACGACACCATGTCAGCGTAACATGTTTACATTGGGCAGTGGACTTATTTATATCATTAATGGTAAAAAGACACAAGAACGCAGCTGAGAGACTGTTAAGAGTGATCATACACTTGGGATGTCCCGGTCACATTTATTTGCAACCGAGCAGAGTCGCTTGATTTTGAGTATCAGCCTATCGTACCAAGTCCGATCTGATAACTCAGCAATACATTGAGAAGAAAATGAAAAATAAACAGGTACATACATATACAAGGGCATGTGATTTCTCTTAGGGACATTTCTGTATAGTACTGTACATAGTTTAGATTAAAAGCGTGCGTCTTAATGACAAGGCCATGCAGCTGCATAGTAGGTGGATGAGTGCGTGACTCCACTTATTCACAGAGATGGGAAATTCAGGTCCAGAAAGTAAAGACCCTGCCACAGTTTGGCTTGAGCCACAGGTGTTTCTAATCAACTGAGCTCGTTTACCTGCCGGTTGAGTAGAAACACTTGTGGCTAAAACCTAACTGTTGCAGGGTTTTTACATTCTGGACCAGGATTTCCCATTTCTGCTTATTCTCAAGCAACACTATTACCATGTCAAATGTAATGAGTGTGGGCTCAGATTTGCTTATCACAAAAATAAATCACACTCATTAGACTTCTATTTGACGGTATGTTGTTTAACTTATTCACTGCCAGACATTTTCAGACCCTCTTTTACCCCAACGTTTGAAAAAAATATAAATTAAATAATAATGAATCATAATAAACACATTCTTGGGATTGAATAGCTCGACTGTGAAAAGACATGGAAATGCGTCAATGGCAGTGAATGAGTTAACTGCATCACATTTGTGAACCAGTCTCTCTTTGAAGTCAATGAGCTGTTTTGTCATACTGTTCCCTCTCGTTTGGCTCTGCAGACTTAGTTTGTAGTATCTTTCGGCTTGCCCTGACAGTCTACCAGGTAAGCAAAAGCTTGACCTTCTCTCCTCTCGCTTGCTGTACTGTTGGTGTGCAGGAGCCCAGGAAGCGGCAGAATAAAGTAACACTACAGTCTACAGCAACATATTCGTCCGACTGTCGTTAGATGTAGCTACAAATAGACAGTATTTTACAGCATGAAAATGGCTCTGAGAAAAAAAAAAATATTTTTCAGTCAGTCAGTTTGACGGTTATTACTGGCCCACTGAGGGAAACCATAACTGCAATGAGGCCCGCGATGAAGTCTGACACACCTGACTTATACATTGAAGGAGTTGATGACCACAGACATGTTCTGTATAGAGCAGAATGAGCAAGGTGTGTGATAAGTCATGAATAAGCCAGCAATGCTCCAGGGCAGGTTTGCAGACAGATATCACAGCCGTAATGCTACTCCAATTCTCCTCTCCAGAGGAGTCTAGACAGTGTGGGCAGTGCAGCGCCAACTACATCCCCAGCACACCAATCTATTTTCCTGATGCCACTCATTTACTCTCAGACGACCACATGCATGCCAAACTGGAGCAGTGACGCACACAAGCCTATGTCAAGAAATCTCTGTTCCTCTTTGATACGATGGAATTAAGCTTCACATGTAATAGGACATAAGGTTTGGAAGGCAGACAGAGGGGTCTAGGTGTCAACAAGATATACAGAAGCAAAATCCCTAGTAGCTGAAGGGACTCTCCAAACGAAATCTGGGGAAATCAAACATGATATGCCAGCCAAACGATGAATGACCATACTGGTCTATTGGCTATTGGAAATTGGAAAACAATAGCTTTATGATTCAGATTGACAAGCACCACAAAGTATATTTAAGGGGGAAAAGATACCAGGTACTGGTAAGCTATCGGCTACTCCTAGAGACTGCCAGTACCAGACACCTATGTTTTAGGCAAAAAAAAAAAATAAAAAAAAAAGACATCAACTAAGTCCTCCTCGGCAGTAGTTGACGCTATCAGCAAAACATCATCCCCATCAGAAAGAAAGGTCTCAGTTCAAAATGTTGTCATTGTGTAAAAAGTACTAGAGGTATTGGTACTCTGTATTGGTGAGCACTGGTATCAATCTAAAAAAAAAGTGGTATACAATGTCTCTACAAATAAAGAATTTTGGTTTAAACTAACACAGTTGTGTAAATGCTTTCCAGCATTCACACAATAATAAAAGACAGAAAATCACACACAAAAAATAATGATGATTAGAATCTCAGTAAGTATGCTAAATGCAAACAGGGACCCACCAGGCTCTTGGACAGACGTAGCTGGCTTCTCCACCAGGAGGGCATCCTCAACAGGCTCTGGATCCGAGGGCGACTGAGCAGCGAGTAATTCCGGTTTGGGGTCATTGTGCATTTCAGGAAGTGGCCCAATGCCAGGCTCTAGGTCCATGTGCTTATGAGCCAGCTGTGAGCCAGTCTCTGAGTCTGTGTGCGTTGAGGCAGGCTGAGGGCAAAGCTCTGGGCCAGTATCCATAACCTCTGCTTGAAGTGCCCGCACTGTAGTGGGAGACCTGCAGTTGGAGCAAACAAAGTCCTCTCTGGTGTGGTTTTCTGTTTGGCCCGAGTTCTGACGCTCACAGTCAATGTGAAGCCATCTGAAAAGAGTACAAGACCATCGGTCAAAAGTAATGCGGTAATATGACACAAGGAGATTGACCTAAATGAATAAATAACATCATCATAGCTAAAAGAGTGGTACCTCTAAGCTCATAAAAATGGACTCCAACCAAAATTTGGGGGGGAAATGACATTATATCACAATGTGCGATCGTCTTTAAACAGATTCTAACAATTTTTTTTTACTCATTTATTTTTTTTCTATTTAACTTGCATCAAGTCGCACAGAAATAATAGAATTGGTTTTTTTCTCCACATTTATATTATTCAGCCGTGGGATGTTTATTTCATGCTGCTTCCGCTATTGATGTGGATCGATTCACCATATTGATAAATCACCGCTTTTGCACTGCATAAATGGGCACAATGTCTTTGGCAGCGTTTGGCACGAGTGACTCCATTTTGTGATTGCCTTTCACCAGGCTCCTCTTGTCATTGAACAATATAAAAATGATTCTGCCCTTGTCGTCCACTTGTTAGCAGGAGATTTTGGATTGCCATGTTCTTTCAAGTTGCGCATAGGACGACGCTTCTATCAATCTGCTGCATGTCTCCAATTCAAATGGTGAACCTTTGAACATACTTTGCAGAGGATTGTTTTTTGCTCATTGTCTGATGCTGCAAACCGAAACCAATTCTATATTATGTATGAAACTGTGGCTCTTTTGTAAACTAGCACCACTCTGTTTGGAGCCATGATGTTAAAATGCAAACAAGCGCACATCGCTTTGAAAACCCATTGCAAAGAAAAAAAAAAAAAAAAGAGTTTTTGAAGGTAATACTCAAAAATTCCAATTGACTTGACAAACCAAGTCCTATGTCGTGCCTCATTAGACATAATTTCAGCTACTATCAAATGATTAACTGCTTGCGCGTTTTGTTTGGCTGTTTTTGTAACACTTTTTCTGAAAGAAAGATGGTGCTAAGAAAAGAAGAATATGAAAAGAAACTAGGAAAGCTGTTGCATTTGGAAGGTTTCCACCTTCTGTTTTTCTTTCCATTCTTGGTGGCTTACTACAACTCAGATATTGACTTTTTTTCGGGGACTTTAATTTGGATTAACCAGAACTGGTGTTGAATATTTTAAACCCATTTGCTTTGTTTGACAAAGAAGAACTGAGAAAATTTGGACTGCTAAGTTAGCTTCTCACTCCAGCCGCTAGGTATCTGGTGACTGACTGGCTTTTTTTTTTACTTTTCTTTTTTTTTACCCATTTGTAATATACAGTTGATAAAACATTTATGATGGTGAACATTTTGACACCTAATTATGACAAATCTAATTGATCTCAAAGGGAAATCTGAGGTCCAGGAATGTCACGGAACAGATTGTGATCGACTTTCAGGGTAACAGTAACTCAATTTTTTCTATGTCACCTTGTTAAAAACAAAAACGTTTTAGCTTACCTCTTACAAGTGTGGCAGAGGAGTAGGTCTTTGTGATGCTCAGGGTCCAAGATGCAGGCACACATAGGACAGCTCAGAGCGGGATCCTGATTTTGGACACAACTCTCACACAGCAGGCTGGTGTGGTGCCACAGCCCGCTGGTTCGAGTTCCACACTGGATGCATACTCTGCAGTTCTACGGGATAAAAACAAAAACAAAACACTTCTATAGTAAATTAAGCCACTTGGGCATTTTTGGTATTGTGTGATGTGATGCTTATGCTTTAATTGCTGTGCTATTTTCAATAAGACTATTTACACAACAAGGTCCAAGTGACATTTCAGGTTTTCACTCAATGGTAGCACAATTGGGATATGAGTCATAGCAGCAGAAAGAGGGTAAAAACACAAAATCAAATATCCTCAGATCAGAATCAGGCCTATCCCAAAAGTGGATCAGGATCTGATATGCATTGGATATCTGCCAGTGTACGCACAGAATAAACACAGAGAATGCAGACAAGACCGTAAATGGCGTCAATTGAAATATGCATGGAAATAAATGCCGGCATTAAATCGTAATTGGGGCAAGTGGACCTGCAGTGTAAATCCAGCCTTAGAGAGGCACAGAATGAGGTTTCTCCTACCTTACATCTCCACCCATTAGTAGGAAGAGTATCCATGGCAGGTTGCAGACAGAATGTATGGTAGCCTTTGTCACACATGTCACATACCAGCATTTTAGTGTCCTCTCCGGGGTTCCTGCAGAATGCGGTTGGATAAAATGAGAGCGTGGCCTACAACCCACTACGAAAACTGCTTCAAGATGGTACTCTTTTGACTAATACCATCAATGACTTGTGGTGTACACAACTGATATAAGTTTCAATGGTTAACTGAAGGATAACAGTTTGAGGACAAAAACTTGTGGTTGTTTTTTTTTTGTTTGTTTTCAATCAAGGTGACTCACTTGCATGTCTGACAGACTTTGCACTCAGGACACTGCCACCCAGCCCTCCTTAGAGGGGTCACGGCCATGTCCAGGCAGATCCCATGATAATGCTGTCCACAACTGGTGCAAAAGAGTTGGTCCAGTAGATCCCCTGGACTGTCGCATAATGCGCAATTTGCATCGTCAACAACTGCGGAGAGAAAAATGTGAGCGTTACATAACACGGAATAATCTACACCAATTGTTTAAGTAAACAGCGAATTATCTAATTAAAACCCGACTTACATTTATGCATGGCCAAATCAATGTGTTCCGGGCAGAGGAGCGACAGACTCCTGATATCCTGAAAGGCCCCTGCTGCCCCAGCACAGGGGTAATGGTAGAGTTGAGTACATCCTTCAGCACAGCACTTAATGGATGCTCCAAGGCGCTTACAGTATGCACAGTGCTGCAGGGAGAGAGACATTTGGGGGGCGGTGGGGGATGGGGATGGCGGGGGGCGCGGATTGTCAAACAGTCAAAATGTGGCATTTTCTGGCTCGACTTATAACTGTCTGTTCATCAACATGTTTTTCAACTCAAAATTAAGACGCTTGTTAATAACACTCCAGGTAAATCCTTAGCCGGGCACTTTTTCTCTCTCTGTGCTATAAGTGCGACTTGAATAGCCACTCTGGAGTTCCAAGTGGAAGATTTGCTGACAGACTACACAACCGATAGACGACAAACACAAACACAGCAAAGTGCCTTTGCTCATGCTACGTGGCTAAGCTGCCATGAGAGCTCAGCCAAAGTTGAGTGGCATGACCTTTTCCATTTCACAGTTGACAGAGCCACAGTGCTGAGCTGACCTTTACCATCCAGACTGATCCATCAGCTTTACTGGGCCTCAGTGAGGAAGGCTGGCCTTCCCCAACACATTAAGATGGTGTTAATACTCATTAGGGCACGGATGCTCCCCATCCCCCCCGACTCACCTTTGTGCTCCCTGAGTCAATGGCTCTGTCCACATTAAGCAGAGATTGTCCCTCGCCCTCACAAACACCTTCGGACCATGAGGCACAACTCTGATGTGCCCAGCATTGCCCTGTCATTCGCAAAACATCAAAAGAAGGAAGACCCAATCAACATTCCGATAAGCAGCACTAGCAAAATGGTGATTTACAAACTTAACTGCAGACTATGCCATTGACTCCTACCTGACTCAAAGAGAGACCGGACCTTGAGATCTTGTGGAAGGCCGACATGAGAGAGCTCATCCCAAAATCGACTTGCTGGGTCTGGATCGCCCTCGCTCCGTTCAGACCCGCTTGGCATAAAAAGTACAGAGACAGAAAGTCAAACATTTTTGTTTTTGGAGTGAAGACAGCAGAATGATGTGCAGTTTTCACCAAAATAAAAAGATAACAGATGGATGGAGTGCATCTGTGGGAGGGGCAGAGGAGGAAGAGGAAGAGAGCCATCTTGGCATCTGCACAAAGACGCTAGCTGTTGAGTCTAAAGAAATCACTTGAGAAGGGCGACACTGGCAGCTTCACATTTGCGGAAAAATCATATGAAAGCCTTCAGCCCCGATTAGGACGCTAACTTAACATTTCCCTCCGTCACTTACAAATCAATTCCAATTGTTCACGCAGCCTTCCCTGTGGCCGTGTGACATAAGCGAGGGCTGGCCTTGGCCACCAATCACATGACAACACAAGAAAATCAACTGTTGGCTTGGCGAGCTGCCAGAGTGCATGATGTTCTCCCACTACTCATTACGCCACTGGGAACTCGGAATGAAAAGCCCCCTAGTTGCGCCGCACCAAAACAAATTCGGCAAAGAAAATATAACTTACTTGGTAAGTTCCTGCTGTCCTGAGGTGGTCTCGCCTGTCACATGTGGCTCAGTGGACCCAACACCGTTACCGCCACTGTTCATCGAGTCCTCTCCATCTTTGTGTCTGAGGAGATCGTCGAGGGGCAGCGTGGTGCTGAACACTCGCAGTTCCCCCTGACCCAACAGGCTACGCGTCCCGCAGTAACAGAAGGCACAAAGATGATCACTGAAAAAGAGAGAACTGGATGGTAGAGGGTGTGTGATAGCCAAAATCTTCCCGATAACGATACATATCACGATTAATAACCTTTCTTTAAAATTACATGGACTTATTTTTTTTCTTAAGAGTATGTTCTATGCAAGCCCACTAGTTGAAACAAGGCATTCTGATAAATATTGTGTTTGTGGAATAACAGTTAATCCACTCGTTTTTAGCCATCTCTGGGGGCGGCCATTTTGTCACTTCTGTCGACTGAAACTGACATCGCAACTACTCAGGGCTCAGGTAACGACCAATCACCGCTGACCTGTTTTCTGAAGCTGAGCCGTGATTGGTCATTCCCTGAGCCCTGAGTAGTTGTGATGTCAGTCGACAGAAATGACTAAATGGCCGCCCCCCGAGATGGCTAAAAACGGGTGGATTTTGCTGCTTAACTCATATTCCACAAACGCAATATTAATCAGAATGCCGTGTTTCAACTAGTGGGCCTGCTGGGAACATATTCTTGAAAAAAATATGTTTGGGTTGATTTCCACTTTAATGGCAAATCTCTGAACGTTTCTCCAATTATCAATAAAACACATTTTATATAGAAAACACATTCAGATAAATAAAAGTTACAAAAAAAACTTCAGAGGTGGGTATTCCGTCTGACCGACGGTCCCTCTGTCCGTCACCGACGGACACCCGTTTTGCTGACGTTAGACAATAAGACGGGAAATTTTAAACAAAACACGGGACTAAACAGACGGAAGTGGATTTACGTACGTCTGTGTAATCATCACCAACCTGGTCAAGTCCGAACGGACCTCACAGTCCATCATTGACGAACGCCCGTTTTGCTGACAAGAGACGGAAATACGACCCAGATGGATGGATTTTTCATCTGATGGACCTTTCTTTGCCCGGATTGACTGGCAGACCTTTGCTGTTTACTGACGGAAGCGCAGTTAAAATATGACGGACTGACGACGATTCCAGTTTGGTTCGACTTGAAAAATAGACGGATAACGGACAGGTACCCAGGCTGCTGACGGATGACAAATGACGTACCGGCATACTTTAGTAAAATGCCAACCTCTGAAAAATATACTAAAACAAAACAAAAACATTGGATTTGGATGGCATGGAAACTTTAAGGTTCTCTATGTCATGGAATCAATCATCTTTTGTGTAATCCATCTGATCTGGAGATAAACAGCCATGACAACATAACTTCCTTGGTGGAGGTACATGGGAAAGCTCGACATTTTTCCCCTGTTTGGTTGGAAAGACGACCTCGTTAATAAGCTCCCAGGAGGTGCCATTGTTTTAGCCTTCCATCACAAACGTCGATAGCATGAACAGCAAAGACAGATAACAACACTGAGGCACCCGGGAGTAACAGCTGCCAGTCAGCTGATGACTGCATTTCATTAAATGTAGGCAACACAGCAAGCAGAAAGTAGTTAGCACTGAAGAAAATTCACATTCAAGGGCTTTGTTGTTGCTAACCTGCTTTGGACTCCTTTACTTGCTGGGACGGACGGTCCTGCAAGAGTCTCGGGTGGAGGGCTCTGGGCCAGAGGAGGAGGAGAGGGCGTGTCCTCCTCTGGCGCATCACTGCTCACCACTTCCACAGTCTCCCCTGCTTGGATTTCTGTTTCTGAAGGTGATGGGGAAAATGGAATGATAAGTCTGTCAAAAAGATATTACAAAGATTTTTTGGGGGCCAAATATGACTGTAAAGCACAACACTCTCTCGAACCTTTTATTTTCAATGCAACATCTATTCCGCATGATGTATACAAATAGTTGGGTCTCTTGAGTGCCTTAGCAAATGTGAAATCAAACAACCAAGTATATCTTTCATCAGGCCATTGCTGAAAACGTGTCTATGAGCTTCTGTCCCGCTGTTATGTAACGTTTTGCTCATTTAAATAATCACAAAGTTTAACTGCCCATGGCATCATCAGCTAGGCTGGGGCAAGGGGGATTGTGAGCCACTTTCTAGCAATGGCCAGACTACACTGATTGAAATAATATTCTGCAGAGTAGGGGCGGGCAATATGGGCAAAAAAAAAAATATATATATATATATATATATATATATATATATATATATATATATATATATATATATATATATATATATATATATATATATATATATATATATATATATTTATTTATTTTTTTTTTCCAAAGACTTGATAACGATAATTTGACGATATTCTACCAAAAAATATTTTAAATCTGCACTTGCGTCACAGACCAATTGTGGATAGACAGCGTTTGTGAACAACATGTCTTAAATTGCTAAATACAGCTACTGCAAAACATAATGATATTCTATGACAATATTTAACAATAAAGAACAAAAAATTATGTATAGACTTACATTGATTTTGGGGAATATTTATGTCAAATGCAAATAACACTGCTGATATTATAAATATTTAGTATTTTACTTTTGACCTTATAATCCCTTTGTCTTTGCCTGAGGTCATTTCCCTCTTTCGAGCGTCTACTTACTATGTAGCTGTTGTCTTATTTTATCTCTAGATATCTATCAATAACAATACTAACTTGCTGTTCGCAGCTAGTTGCTCTCTGACTTAACGCGGGTCCAACCAGACTTCTGTGAAACATCTCCTGTATACCTAAGCACTTACTCTAGTCTTTTGTGACTCTGCAATTTAGTTTAGCAATTAGCATTATCCTCTATGGACCAGTATATGGTGTGGACAGAGTCTTACACATGAGATGTAGCAGTCCACCAAAAAGGGGAAAATGTCAACAAGACAAGAAAATATATATGTGAATAAATACACCTGTTGTGGGTGTTATATAGACCTAACAAAAGAAATTGACGCCAGTGGAATATCCCTACTCCCCAGGGTATCTAGCATGAACGGGGGGGGGGGGGGGGGGGGGGGGGGCATCAAAATGAATGAGAGCGAACATCACATGACTTGATGTACACTACACTCATTAAAAAAGCACAAATGTGTCTGGAGACACTGATGGGATTTTAAAAAGCTTTTAGGGGGCATTAGCCTTGGGCTCTTTCCCACTGCTCCTCTATGCCAATCTTAGTGCAGGAGGAGAGGTGGAAGCTGCGAGTGAAAGACTGAAGTGAGGGGGAATACAAACCCACTGCAGCTCAAGATGAAGCCCTTCATTAATAGCCCTGAAGAGGAAGGCCAAGGTAGCCTAAAAAAAGCTCTCATCCACCCTCCACCGAATGACTATTTCACAAGGAACGGGGACGTGCAGTCTCACCTGTGTCCTGAGGGCCAATGGACTCTGTTATCTCTGTTCCATCCATACTGTCTTCCTCATCCATGATAGCCCTACCTCTGGTGCGGCCCCTAAGGCAAGAAAGAGGCGAAAACAAATAAATGCATGCGATGGAAATTAGATGTAGCCACAGCTGTCATTGGGCTGGAAAGGGGGAGGAACAGTGGATAAATACTATCTGTCAGTGTTGACGGTACATGCCTTACAGTATTTTGCCATTAGGGAGGAAAGGACCCATTTTAAATACATTTACATTAAAAAAAATGAATACAATTTTATAGAAATGCTAGAACAGCCATCTGTCATTAGTAAGGACTAGGGCTGCACAATATAACGAAAAAAATATCGATATTGCGAAAATGGCCTATGCAATATGTATATCGCAAAGACATGTAATCATTTTCTGATGTAATTGAATGCTTTTATCTGAATTTGACTGGTCTGATGCAAGCTTAAATGCGCATCGCCACCCAATAGTTGGACATTATCTAAGGTAATTACAATTAATTTGCTAGGAACAAAGTGACTACGATTACATGGACAAAATGTTTTTAATCCAATCAATGTTCGGATTAAAATTATGATCGGATGCACTGTTTTCATGGACACTAAAAATATTGATCTGATTAGGACTTGCGTGTTCATGCATCACACGTTCGATCGGAACAAATTATTTTGACATGCGCATACTGACCAAATATACCGGAAGTAGTAGTAGAAGATGTAGTGACTTCGGTTTCAACAAAACATCGCTCTGTCCATTTCTACTTTAAACGTTAGTACTATTTTGCGTATTTTCCTATTTGCGCTGTTACGTCAAGTCAACACTTCATCTAATGGAGATACATTCATTCTTACGCCCGTTCATGTGTACATGAAGCATTTTAGTCTGATCAGGCTTTTAATCCGAATAAATGTGTCCATGTAAATGTAGCCATTGACCTTCCTTATTCTGCCACATGGAAAAAAAAAATCTGCTCCATTAGATATCAAAAATGTCATTTCTTTAGGTACATGTCTAACATCACTATAGTCAACATCCATATCCCATCATGTTTTCCAAAATCGTGCAGCCACTGTAAGGACACAACACCATTTTGCGTTTTAAAATGAAGCACACTGTACATGACATGAAACAGCTGTCAAATTTAAACACAAATGTTAATCATGTATAGAAGAACTTTTCACTCATGTTATGTTCAGCCCGTTTTACTGTGACAAATATAACCAAATCGAAAATCTGTTTTTTGGGCAGAATAAAAAAATGTTACTGTTAATTTCAGGCTCTATCTCCCAGCCCTACAAGCAGTATGACGGTAGCCAAGAATGACACATGATTATGCATTCCTCTGCATACTACCGGTAGTCTATTGCACGCCGTAACCTCCAAATGACGTCTGCATACACTAAACAATGAAAGAATACTGTAGTTAAAATCTTGTCAAACTGCCAAGTAAAAACACCAATTCCTGTGTTCAAAAGCATCCGTGTGTGACACCTGGCACAGTATTGCACATTACATTGTGCTTGTACATGTAGATCATGAAAAAAAAGCAACGCGGCCCAGTGCATAACTTACTACTTAAGCTACATCAGCACTTCAGACATCAACACTTCCAACCATCTGACCGCATACCAGCTCATAAAAATCACATGCACGTGTGCACACACACAAAATAAATACTGTAGTACGGAGCCTTTGTCAGCATCCTCCAGTAGGCTGAGGTTGCTGTGCTGACATCATCACGGAGACAGCACGTGGAGAGCATAATCATGGCGGATACGACTGTTAAACATGTTAAACGGGAAGAGCAAACACCGCCCAAACGAGAGCAGTTGTGTCTCAGTGGTGCCTGGAAGTATACATGGCGCTCCGAGGAGGAGGAGGAGATGGCAGGATGTGGGCTGGCATCGTTTTGATGTCACCAGAGAGAGACGAGAAGAAAAAAAACAAACAAAAAAAAACAAATCACAAGTGGCTGGATGCCAAAGCGACTCCTCCCTTCAAACAACTTCCATGTCAAGATAAGTGGCCACCCGAAAGCATGAGGAGGATGGAGCCAAACTTTGTCGGCATTTATCACAGTTACCTGCAAGCATAGATTAATTGAGTGGGCCGATTCATCCATCAGAAACATGCGTGCGCACAGCTGAGCCAAAGAGGCGGTGTTTATTGTCATTTTAAGTGCCAGCAATATAAAAATATGATGCGCAATTAATGGTCGTGTGACGTTCTGATCAACCACTCACCAGTGACATAAACAAGGTGTGCGGATCATAGATTCATTGGTCTGATATGTTACGATATCTAGCAATGTATCATTTATTTCTTTGAACGTTCTCATTACCGGGCGGAAAGAGCTCATCAAATGAGATATGAAACTAGAATTACAAAAGGTTTGACAAGTAATTTTTGGGAGTTTAATATGAAATAGAGCTGGGTGATTAATTGATCAATTTGAATTGTCAGGAAGACTTTTTTTATTTAATTACTTTTTCAGAGGCTGTCATAGTTCAAACAGAGCACATTCATGCTTCCATTAACAACATGGCCCCAAACAGAGTGGAGCAAATGAAATTAGAAAAACAGAAAAAAAAAGCAAAATAAAATAAAATAACATGAAAGAGGTAAACTTGTTTGGAATAATGTAATGTAATGTAATAATGTCTTTGGCATTTGACTTTTCAGACGGGAAAGGCAAATTATTACAAAGTGATATGGAATTTTATTTTTTGGTCATATTGCCCGGCCCTAAACTGAAACAGCAAAACTTACAATCAACCGACTGTGAGACTTAAAAAAAAAATAAATGAATACATAAATAAAAATATACTGCAGCTTTACAGATGTACTTTATAATAACTACCGCATAGAGTTAAGCAACATGGACATGTATTTAGTTCCCCTTTAAGTAAAATCTAAATAGGCAGGATTTGCACTGCTTCGCCCAAGTGACAATTTTTTTTTTTTTTGCTCTTAAGCGGCACATTTGGGCTCGGCGTCACGGCAACATAGAGAGAGAGAGAGAGAGAGAGAGAGAGAGAGAGAGAGAAAAACACAGATTCAGATATGTTAGAAAGGAATCAGGCCTCATCCAAATGTGGATAAAACCTTGCCAAGTATCGGATATCTGCCAATGCGAGTGCAACGTCAACCAAACAGAGCGGTGAAACTACATCAGTGCCAGCTGGTCACTGAAATACACCATTCGGTGACATATACGGACTGACGTCTGCCAAAATTACCCAAATAAACAAAACAGTCAATCTTAACTATAGTGAAAGCATAGAAAATTAAAGATGGTCTAAATATGTTATATTGGATGTGTGTCGTTAAATAAGCAAAATAATTGTCAATTATAGCCACTGGAGTCACGCCAAGATGACCTCATTTAAATCAATGGAGAAGTAGCCCAGCCAATTGAACACGGTAACTTTTTATAGTTGTATATATCGTCGTTTACTGTCACAGCCCAGTGTTGACGTTTAAATATTTGAGAATAAAGAAAGAAGTGACGACGACACATTTTTATAAACCAATAAACCAATAATGCGGGCAAGCAAATCAACACAATGCAACACGTTTGCATACAGTTCTGCACAGTAAAGTGAGGCAGATGTGAAGAACGGCTCACTCAGACACATTTTTAGAAATCAATCGGTAAAAGATTTACTTGGTTCTTTAACTTCACACTTAATTTGTGGTCAGGCGCTTCAAAGACCCAATTGAATTGGAATCGGGCACTTGGACCTATGGGGTGTCGGGTTTGTACGGATGACATTTAGAGCGTGCTGTCGACTAGTTGCTACTCGCGTGTTTTCCGCTTGAGGACAAGGCAGAGCCATTAATAGCAACAGGTGTGTGCACCGAATGAAATTAGTCTGTCACCCTAATTGATTTAAATTGTTTTCTATTTTTGAAAGCGCGGCTTTGGCAAGTAAAGGAGAACCACCCAATAAAAGGATGAAAAGCACAGCTCGAGCAGGAATTTGACCAATTTTTCAGCAGCCCACACTGGTCCAATCGTGTTGTTGTTCTGCAGGCTTTTATTTTGAAGAACTGACTTTTCTATGCCGTCGATGCCCGAGTGTTGCCAAGCAGTCTCAGAGGGTCGCTGTTGCCTGTAGTTGTGAATAAAAGCTCGCTTTGCGAAATGCGCCTTGCCATCTGTTTGAATCTCTTACGATACAATATGACACACTATCGTAGTGAAAGGATACCATGGAGTTAGTCCACGGCCCACGAAGAGGACCGTGATTATTTGCAAACATCTCAAATTTCCACCATGCACAACCCGCTGCTGTGGTGGGCACAGAACGATGGCAGGTTGCCTCGATTGACCAGGTCGCGCAAGCCTTGGCTGTCCCAGCGGCACGCACACTGAGCGAGAGGTTTTACTTCTCCGGCTGGAAATAAGATCATACGAATCGAGCCTTCACCCAGCCCACATCGATGTGCTTGTGTTCTAACGTGTATGCTGCGTAATATAGATTGGAGAATATAGATTGCAAAGCATTCCCATATGGTGTGATTTAAAAATGATATTTAAAAACTATCAATTACAGTCACTAGTCAACTCAACCTTCATCAGCATCATCTTTAAAAAAAAAAAAACACAATCTTTAATTGTGCAACCCCATTGCAATTGAGCCAAAAATCAAGCCTTAGTAATTGACATCAAACATTATGGCAATTTAAAGTTATCCTTCGCCCCAAAAAATTAATTTGTTAGGCATGATTAAATACGACATTTGTGTACATTTCAAACATTTCATCCGCAACCTTGTTTGCTGAAAATACTGTATATGTCTTAGTCCTGTGAGAATGGCGTTTTCAGTCCAAACCAGAGAGCCATGCGGAAATCGGCTGTGCGACTTTTCATCTATGCATCCCCCCTCCTCCTTCTCCCCCTCGTCCCCCTCCTCCTCCTCCCCTCCCCAGTCCCACCACAGCAAGGGAGGAAAAAAAAAAAAGGTGAAAATAATGCTGTGGTAAGTAGACCCAGCTAGCAGTGTGCTGCCTGGAAAATCTGACAGGGAACACGTAGCCCTGGAACGGACGGACCGGCAAGCAGATGGAGCGTGGGCCAACGAGTGTATTTGAACAACCACTTCGACAAGAGCCATTTGACGTGTCTGTGTCTCAGACGACCAAGTCGTAATATTTGACGGAGGAAACATTGAAAGCTGTCCGATGTAAATCCTGTATTTTCACTTTGAGATGACTTTTTTCACAAAATTGGATTCAGGTACAGTTAAACGTATTATAATTCCATGTTGATAGCAAGCATCTCCATTTGCTGCCAAAGCCTTTAAAGCACACCTGCTCCATTCGCTTTGCTTGGGAGAGGAGACAATCCGCTAAAGGGAAAAGTCAATTGCCATCACTTTATTTTAATGGACCGATGTTGCAACATTATGAATGTAATTTTCAGAGCGGAGGACTGGCCATAAAAAGTTAACTTTCGGTGAACGTTCCAAAATAAGGCAGCTGCCCGATGACGTCACTTATGTTATAAGTTGTAGTGAGCATTCTGTAACCATTTGATTGTGTAAACGTGAAGCTGGAGTCTCGGGACAGGTTTGAAAGTATTTTAAAGCGACAACAGTGCAACAGCACTCGCAATATCTAATATTACTAGACTAGTTGTCTAATATTACTAGAATAGTAGCTATCATTTGCAGAGCGGCACACCTATAGAAATGCACTTCAATTTGATCCTAATTTCCATATATTGTCAAGAACATTACTGCAGGACAGTTATTGCAGTAAATTATGTAATAGGATAAAAAGAATAATTTGGTTCAATTGCACAACATCATTATTACTCTGTTCCACAATTGTAAATAAATGATGGCTCCAATATTTATTGCAATCCATCCATTGCATCGACCTTGTAATGGTGCACGTAGTTGCCGTCTGAATCAAACGATATGAGATCTCCGTGTGCAAGCAAACATCTACCTGTATATATAGCTGAATTAGCCTTTACAATTCTGTTTTCAATTGTAGTAAAGGAAATCAAGTGTATTAAGTCTGATCTCAAAAGTCAAAATGTAAAATCTATTTTGCAAACAATATTGTTGATGGATTGAATTAGATTAGATTAGATTGAAATTTTGGGTTCAAGTTAGTGCAATGTACTTCTCGTACAAATGTCTTCGCTTACATGCATTTGTGTATTTCATGTATTCACTATTGCTGGTGAACGGATGTCCATTTCCACCTTGTGGGACTAATAAAAGTTCTTATATTATAAATAGGTATTATATTAAGATACTTTTACCCTCATAGGCCCGTCCTCTCAGCTGAGGTATGTGGTGACGTGCTAATTCATTTCCTGTCACATGTAGTGTAGCTGTGTATTATTTTCTCTCCAGACATTAGTTGGGGCTGCAGTCGTGACCGCTGATATTGTAAAAACAAGGATGAGCTGATACCTGATTCAAATGATCAGGATGAGCTGGAAAAACAAGCAGGAAAGTGGGCCCTTGAGACTCCTGATGTAAACGGTCCGCAGTGGAGTCCATCACTCCTTTTTGAGGACGTTTCAGGGGAGCGAGCAAATTGTCCTTACTTTAGTGGCATCTATCAGTGGCAAAATGATACACGTATATTCTTCTTTCTGGGATAATCTCTCTGCACAAACTGCCTCCCAAAAAAAACAGGGTCATAATCAAAAACTGCAGTCTGAAAAAAAAAAAAAAAAAAAAATTGAACATTGAATCCCTATGAAGGGAGAATTCATCGCAGGGCAGTTTGATGCTGAAATTGTCTATTTGACCGAGAACGCTTAATGATTTTTGTGTAACTAATTATCAATATAGGCTCTTCATCTAAGGAAGAGTTTTCCATGACTCAATATCTGGTTGCGTCATGGGCACCAGTCAGCTGCCTACTCTTGCACGTCACATCCTGTTGAAACAGACTGCTGCGTGTTTGACACAAGGAATAGAGTATCAGTTTTGCCCTCCTCCATTGAGACCTCCTTTTGATCAAGGTTGGACAAAGGTCTGAAGGCATTTCCAACGTAGACATCTACACCACTGAAAAGCAATTCAATCAACAAGTCGAAGCTTAAGAGAACAGAACCAAACAAAAACTGAGTAGGAAGAGTAGGACCAGGACCTGGTAATGACATCACAATGACAAAACGTCTGCCTCCTGACGTAGACAAAAACAGGTGGATTTGGCAACTTAATATTCCACAAACGCAATATTATTCAGATTGCCGTGTTTAGAGCACATACAACATATTGTGAAGAACATGTTTGCCTTCATTGCCCTTTAATGCAGGATTGCATTGCACAATATATTAAAGCACCATAATATTCCACCAAACCACAATTTTGTAGTCTGCTACCTTAATGCTAAAATATAAGGTGAAACACCGTCACACCACATCGGCACTCGGCGGGATCACGTGCCATGCGTTTGTTGTTCCTGCGGAGCCAAGCTCCGGCGCAGGGCTGTACTTGTGTCCCGTGGTCCTACATGCCCACAAACGGTTTCCCTGACGCCTGGACTAGTTTCCTTTTGACCCAACTCTGTGACACCAATCCACTCTGACCACTCGCCAGGTCTACGAAACAGAACCAATTTATGACACCATGTCTGGCAATGTGACATAGCGACGGTCATGAAGGACAAAAAAAGTTGTATACCGGTGATGAGGTCGGCGTCACTGGCCAAAGACACAACGCCGGACGAACTTATAACCGTGCACCCTCAGTCTCTGCGTCACACGTACCAATGTGCATGTGCAAATTACGTGACCTAAATTCACACGACTTTACTTTATACAAATGCATGCAAATTAGTCAATGGTTAAAGAAGAAGTCACGTCAAACATTTGTTTACAACAACATTTTCTATGACGTACCACTAGTCAAAAACACGGTACTCTGATTAATATTGCATTTGTGGAATATGAATTAAGCAGCAAAATCCACTTGCTTTTATCCATCTCAGTGGGCGGCCATTTTGCCACTAGCTGTCAATTGAAAATTGCATCACAGCTGCTCAGATAACGACCAATCACGACTCAGCTTGTGAATGTCACATGACCAAACTGAGAAAACAGGAGAGCCATGAATGGTCGTTACCTGAGCCCTGAGCAACTGTGATGTCATTTTTAGTCGACATGGAGAAAAATAGAGCTATTTTTCTGCTTAAGTCATATTCCACAAACACAATATTTATCAGAATGCCATGTTTAGACTACTGGGGGTGCATAAAACATATTGAAATGTATTTTTTACTTGACTTCCCTTCAAGACACCTAAATAAAAAAAGATTAACATCCATCCATCCATCTTCTGTACCGCTTATCCTCATAGCGTGCTGGAGCCTATGCCAATTTATCTTAAAGAATAAATTACTTATGGGACTTTTCTAGAGGATTAGTAGTTTTTGTGTGACTTGGGCTTCACAACGAGCCGTTAGAGAAGCAGCATTTCCAGTATGCTTTGTTGCAATTATAATTAACGTGACTAACTACGTTTACTTGCAGTCAATATTCGGGTTACGGTCCAAATTCCGATTTCTGAGTCATTTAGTAAAACTTGTTTACATGGCTTGAGCGGAGAGAGTTTCCCCCCCACATTTAAATAACCCGACTGAAACGGCGACGCACGGACGACATGAGACAATTTACGCCATCTCCGCTTGGTACTTGCTTGCGTCAATAAAACACATTATATTCATGTCACTCACCGCACGAATGAAGCGGACGATTTCCTCCTCGCTTTAAAAGTGTGGTGTCATATTTACTCTCGCTTTCGCCATGTTTAATTTATCACTAAACATGTATTTCCAGTGGGTTGCGCATACAAGCACTTCCTGTACTACAAAGACCAAGATGCCTTGCGTTTGAGCATGCGCAGAGTGTCCCGTGCAATCGTCATATTCCGATTGCCGTATACATGCACGCATATTCGGGTTAGAAAGGGAGTAACCCAAGCATGACATTCGGAATTCTAAAAACCCAAATAAGGGCATATTCAGGTTACTGTGTGCGTTTACATGGCTTTTAAAAACCTGAATACTGCCAATATTCAGGTTATAAAAGGCTTAGTGGCTGCATGTAAACGCAGTCTGTTTTTTATTGATATGTGTGCTATTTTGTACAAGCAGCATGTAATAATTACAATGGTGTTGTCTCTAGTTGTGTATTAAATTTTTACGACTTTTATTATTCAATTAAAGTGAGTTCTGCTGAAAACCAAAGTAACAAAATAGTGCAGTCAGTGCTAGATTATATTTCAATGGACTGCTTAACTTTCACAATGGGGACGTGTACTTGTGAGGAGGCCAGTCAGTAATACCACAGTCCGCTTTCTTTGCCAAATTCACAACAAACTCGCGGGCCGTTATTTAATGTCCTCTATTGCCCAATATTATTTTGAATAAGGAAAAATAAACCGAATTTCAAGTTCCATGTTCTGTCATCGATAGGCTCCACCACACACAATGTTGATGAGGATTAGCGGATACTTATAGTTGTATATAGATTTATTATTTTTTTTCACGGCTTTAGTGATGTTTCAGGTTTTTGCCATGGTATTGTTTCAATATCAGTATTGAGATACTTAATGCTGCTTAATCTGCTTGCGATTAGGACTCATTCGTGTGAACTCTTCTTTTAGAGTTTGCCCAATTAAAACCCTAGAATTCACCCAAAACATCTGCTTTCAACCAAGTTCAGGCCTGGCTCTATTTTCGCACATCCTGTTGTGATAGATGTCCACCAAATATTGTGCCACTCTGCTAAACTGGTGACTAGCTCTAGTTTTTGTTTCTAATTTTCCAGTGGGTGTATTTAGGTGAGTTTTGGTTGATTCGGAGCCTGCCCTTTGAACACACCGCCACTCGTGAGGCCCACGCAAAAAAATGAAAACCAATTCTGACTGCACCAAATTTCTACACCCCTCCACAAAGTTTCACGAAAATCACTTGTTGTTTTGTTATTTATAGAGATAACCACGCAAGGGCTAAAACACGCCCTCCTGCCTCACACTGTGAGAATGTAAGGCGGCACCCAATTCAAAATGGGTCCGAGACACTCACCTCAACATGAAACTATAAAAATGACGTGGTTACGTAAAGCGAACACATACTTCTTTCTGTTCTTAGAGGAGGCTGAGAGTTGCGCCTGGGGTAGGCAGGCGGCAGCATCCTTGCGTGGCCTGCCACGTGGTCGCTTGTCGGCATGAATGGGACTCCCTGTGGATGTTGACCCTGCACAGCTGGAGGGTGGTGAGGGTCCCTGGTCAGAGGGTTCCACAGTCTGTTCCTCTGATGACATTCTGACACAAACAAACAAAGATGCTATAACGGTGTCAAATTCTCGCAGGCATCCCGATCAGAAATGTTCCCATTACGAGTATGCATTTTTTGTTCCCATTTGTTTTGATTCTATATTGCAAACTACATTTTAGAGAGAATCCACTAAATATAAGGAGAACTTTAGCGCTTACACTGCAAATGTGACCACCAGTTTTGCTAGGGTTAGTTATGTATTATTCGCTTATCTGGTGTTTTGTTGACATAGGTGGTGACGTCCACACAGTTAAGGGTGGATTTTGGCTAAATTATGATGCATGAAAATGCCATACATCATTTTGCGCAAGACGTTTTCACACTCCGGCCGCGCGTTTCCCTTCGACTGTAAACTACGCATTCACATCGTCCTTGTCCGATTACAACCTAACAAGGCTACTTCATGGCGATGTATTTTTTTAAAGGTAATCCCAGTAATCTCCTGCAGTTACTGTTGAAACCGCGACACTGTCACAAACAAGATACTCAACTCAGTTGTACGTACTCAGCTTTCGAGGGAAATTTCAAGATGAACTTAACCTTTAAAGGTGAACTTAATTTTAATGCTCAAACCAACCCGTTCAACATTTCAGTGCTTTTATTTATTTATTTATTTTTTTGCTGTTCACTCACAAGGAGCTAAACGGGCAAAATTCACAAGTCTTTGAACCATGATTCAACCAATGCATTTCCTGGTTCAATTAGTATTGGTATTTTAACAGTCCTCTGCATCAAGCCACAACGATGACTAACAATCTCTTAACGGTGCCTCGAAATTGCAAAGCTTCAGACAGGGTATTTTATGGGAAGCGGCAACTGGGGTAGAATGACTTTTTCTCATCTGTGATCGTGTAATCACAAAAGTTGCATTTTTTTTTTTCAGCACTCCTGACTGAGCCAGGATCTGTTGGGTCAACTACTTTCCACATACATGCCATGCCGTCCCTACCATCTTTCGAAGATCACCAATAAAAAGCGGCATGCTACTTGAGGACAGGTAAAACTAACCAATCTGTTACCAATCGCCTCATGCTTCGTAATGTTAAGATAGCAGACACTCCCAGGCCACAGCGATAACACCTTCCCACTTCAGTGGGATACGTTACCCAACATTTTCCCGTACAAAGATGGCAGGCTCGGGTTTCATTGAAATTGTCAAATACAATTTCCAACATGGTTTGTTTATCAACAAAAAATGCAAAAACTACACAAGCCATTTCAGTTCAACTTTGTGGAGGGATGGAGCTCTGAACCTCTTAAATTCTGGTGCAGATTCTCAACCAGGTATGTCATTTAGCAACAAAACCCATAAATTGTTCATTTTCAGTGTGACTCATTCACTGACCTTCTTTTACCCTAATGTTTGAAAAATATAGATAAATAAGTTCCTGGAATTGAATGGCTGGACTGTGAAAAGACAAGTAAATTCGTCAATGGCAGTGAATGAGTTCATGACTGAACGCAGGGATAAGCAGTAGGTCCGTATTTGTGAAGGTGTATTCATCTGTGTTCATCCTAATTGGGATCATTTGGACTTATCTGAGATTTGTGGTTGAATGTGAGCAAATAACCAGGCAGCATTTTATCATTCGAAACACTTTTGGCACAAATACGACCTGAGATGTCAAACCTTCTAGGGGAGCTGACACCATCTGACTGCCGCATCTCTTTTTCGCTTGTCTCTGATTGGTCTCAGTATACCTTAGAGTAGGGGTCAGCAACCCGTGGCTCCGGAGCCGCATGCGGCTCTTTCATCCTTGTTGCGACTCTGCGCGGCTTAGGGAAATAAATGATAAGTGTCCGACTGAAATGTATGTTATTTGTCTCCAAAACATGTATCATGTATTTTTATTAAGTCAACGTTTTGGGCCAGGTCGCATAAATCTGAAATTGACGTCAGGAGCCCAAAACGCACTCTGCGCGGGCGTAGGAAAAGTGCTGACAGCGGGGAGATAGACTCTGCAGTTGTTTTTAGTAACAGTACTGGCTTTATATTTGAATTTAACTTAATCCAACTTGAAGCATAATGTGGACATTTATGGTAATAGTAGTAATTCAGCCACGGCTCGATCGGCTCTTTTTTTTTTTTTTTTTTACATATACGGTTATGACGTGACGCCATCTTTACTGACGTCTCAATGAAATGAGATCGAAAAGCCTCGTCTAATAACTTCACCCAAATACTGTATTTCTACCTCCGACCGATTCGCTCCACTGTCGAAATGCCCCGACACGCTGCACTACATTTACTTCCGTAAACACTACATTGTTAGTGATGTCGTCGTCGTCTCTTCTTCTATGTATGCGGGTCACCTTTGGGACGCATATGATCACAAACACCAATGAGGTTGAGGTCGCATTTATAATTTGGAATATGTATTGTAGAGCTAATTACCGGTATGCATATTAGAGAAGCAAAACAAAACTTTTCAGATCAGGGTTGAATAAAAACAAAATTAAAAACCAATACAAGTGTTTAGTTTTATTTAGCCGCAATTTACATATGATCCGATTGGTCAACTATTCGCGACTACTGTTGGTGATTAATCGACTAGCAAAATAATAGTTTGTGGCAGCCCTACTTGACAAGCTTTTCACCAAACGCAGACAGATGGTGGTCCAAAAATGAAAGATAGAGACGTCCTTAGAAGGACACCACTATACGAAAGAGTACCCAGATTATGTTGGCAAGAAAATAACAGAATTATTAGAATACAATTTTTGGGGGGGCAACTGACATTTGCAAAGCACTCCGCACACCAAGTGAGGTGGCCAAACGCCAGTCGCAAACAAAATGTATCACGCGCCTACCTGGCGATCGACCTTGGCACACCTAACGATGCGCTGTAACAGCAAAACTGCAACCCCCCCAATATTCTTTTCAGGAAACATTTTGAGGTGCCACTGATTTGAACAGTGTTATATGTATCTAAAGTATTTGCACAACACTGCATGACAGTTCAGTCAGGTTCGGCCGTGCCGCTCTGTGTGTGCATGGTGGGCCTTGGATGGATTTTAAAACAATTACGGTAAATAGTAAATACTATCACACATCAATACCAGCTGTATGAACAATTTTAATGATTGCACAAATCTTTGTGAGAAAGCTCTAAACACAGACTGTAATGAATTCTTTTGTTGTCTTTGTTCAATCATCATGGGATCCATCTCTCTATCGCCCAATTTATGAGAACTTTCATTTCAGTTCTGTCTTTTTCCCCATCAACAAACTGCCCGACCAAAACAAATGCTTTTATTCCTGTAAAGCAACAAGTAACTAGTATAGTTGGACCTCATTTGATTATCAAATTTGAAAATCAGCAAAGGCAAGGTTGTAGGATGTTTTGAAAAGATTATCCTGTGGTGTGGAATGTGTTGAGCGATTTTTTTTTCCCTTTGCCGACTATCGCTAATGTTGAATCAGTTCAGTATTTTTTGTACTTTTTCTCACATTACCACCACTTCATTCTCGTAACATTGCAACATTATTCGGCTGACGTCATTATACATGACCTTTTCCAATTGCCCTACACATCCCACTAGGCCACGCCTCTTAAAGATAGACTACAAAAGATTCAATATTTTGTTTTTTTACATTCAATATATATGGCAGTGAACACCTGTATTTCAATATGTTTAAACATGCTGAGTAATGCAGGTGTGTCTGTTAAAAAAAAAAAAAATCGGGGGTTCCCAACATTTTTATATATAAATTTACAAACTCATACATATAACATTTTCCTTACAACATGATGACCTTCAAGTCATTGCACTTTTTGGGGGTTATTTGCAGTGCGGACTTGATGCTTCATTTTACTGTCAATGGCTACTGCAAAAATGACACAGATTTGAACCTGTTTACAGAATAAAAGGCTTGAGACGCTTCTCTGGAACTTAGTTGGGTCCAGTCACAACTGGACCATGTCTCTCTTCTGACGGCGATGACACCCAACATGGGAGCATTTGAGGTGAGCCCCCAGGGTAGTCACGACTACCATCACGGGTTCCAGAGTACACATGCAAACGTAAGCTTTTGTTAACTCCAGCTTGGGCACAAAGCACTTGCAAACACACACACACACACACACACACACGCACGCACACAGCTAACAAACGATAGCTGCTAGCCCGTTGTATTGAACCGTAATGACAGAAAGGGGGGAAAAAACAAAAACAAAATGCTTGGTATTGGAACTTAATCCACTCGGTTCTGGGAAGAGTTTGAAAGTGTTTCACTGAGCAAACAGGTTCACCTTTGTGTGCAATTGCTTGCAACTAGTTTAAGTGAGAGACAAACTCTGCATGTTTGCAGCATTTTCACCAAAAGCTGCGTTACATCAGTCGGAGGAAGATGATAATAACCAGGCAGTCTATGAGCCAACTTCCCAGGCGGCGATGAGCATCTGTGCCCAACACGCGCGCGCGCGCGCACACACACACACGCAGACACACACACAAAGGCTAGGTCTATTGAATGAAACGCAACTGTGTTGGTGAACTACAATGCCACACAAGTGGAGAGGATGCTTACATAATGGCGTGGCTTTTGCTCGCGTTGCACACAAATAAAACGAGCACAGTCAGTGTGTGAATGTTTCGATGGTGTTGCAACTCCCATGTAAATACAGCATACGAAATACATTCGTTCGACAGAATGTTTCGTTTAATAGTCCGAGTCACGGAGGCGACAAGCCCCCCACCGTCGGGAGATGGATTTTGTAGCTTCGATCAACCATAAACAATAAAGTTGAACAAAAAAACACGAATTTGCCATACCTTCCAGCCCCTAAGAACAGTGAATTATCCTCTTCATGTCCAGAATTGCTGGAGGGGATGAAACGTCAAGGTTTGATCAACCAGCTAGCTAGCTAGCGAGCTAACCAAGCTAGCTAGCTTCTCTCGGATGAAGCGCAGCTCTCAAAAACGCATCGCGCGTATCGTTATATTCCAGCGCCGCAAGGTTATTCCCAACTTTGCCCATTTGATGCAAGGTGCGCTGCTTTTAAATCCGTCAGAAAAAGCGCTTCCCTGGCACACGCATTTGGGAGGAGCGGAGGTGGGGGATCACTTTCCTTTCTCCAATGACAGCTGTCGTCGCACGAGTTGGGGTTATGTAGCTACTTGCTGTTAGCCACCCAAGTCTACTGCCAGAAATGTCTCGCATTCACCTTCGGCAAAAAGCCCCCCAAAAATCCGAGTCAACGCTCCATGACGGCGTTGGGATCCACAGCGAGGCGCCAGGCGACGGCTCGGAGGGGGTCGCCGACGGCTCTGTTGGCAACTGGTTCTATTTTCTTCAGCTGCGACAAGCTGCGGGACCCAGCGGCCAGTTACGAGAGGCTCGCAGCCACCCTGCCACGCAGTAACAGGCGCCTCGCCACACATGAACGAATAAACATGAGCTCGATGGGACCTCGGCGTCGGATCCGGCGAGAAATAACTGCGAAATGGAGGTGGAAATGTCGCAAAATTAAGTTGATGCTTGCGCCTCGGTCCAGTCTGGAACTGTGGCCATGGCTAATGATAAGTGGCACCGAAGCACGCCCCCCTTCTTGGCTGCTCAAAAAGTAGATCCACCTAACATCGAGTGTAAAATTATTTCTGCCTTGGCGCTAACATCGAGGGACAGATATGTCATAAATGTAGCGATTTCGAAACAACGTCGACGGGACACTGAAGCAAAAACATCGCTCTAACCCGGATGCCAATTTCTTCAAAATACTCTCTGACCCGGCGGAGTGATATCGGCATTTAGTAAATAAAATAATGGCGAGCAGGGCGGAAAATATGGCGTACGGGAGAACACCGGGCTGGAAGGGAGCTTGTCGAGGATAGTACGTAATGCAAATTAGCACAACGACTGGTTTCAAATTCCCATAAACGGCTTCATTGACACAAACAGTTATTAACAATTCTCTTAGGTACAGTATAATGGACCAGGCCGGGTGGAGTTTAACACGAGAAATGGTTGTTCCGGGCTCGTTCGGGTGGCTTCCCGTGCACGACACGCGCACAAACCTATCGCATTCACTAGCGATGTCATTCTTCCTCAATTCTCATTCAAAGAAACACACGCTACCTGACACATTTGCCGATTGTGCTCTGTGTTTTGCAGAAGTGGCCAACAAACAAGCACACGGGCCGTAACGCAGGGGTTAAATTTCGGAAAGGCCCTCGGGGTTCGACTTCTAGTAAATATACTGTACATAAAATGCAAAACGCATAGGGCGTTGTGTATTGATGTAAATAATGTTCCCTGGTCGTTTTAAACAATTCGAACCCGCTTTTTAAAGTCTAAATACGCTAAATTGGTGGGGCGGGTGGCTATCTGTCTTTAAATGGAAGACGAAATATTGGCATCTCTTCCTTGGACCACGAGCTCCCCCTGTTGGACACCATGACAATAACACAGCGACTCTGCAATTTATTTGAAATTCTTTAATCAGCTGTGAGGAAAACAGCAAACTGTTGAAATTAGATTGCAAACACAGTTATTGTTATGCGTCCTTTGTGATGAAGAGAAACATCAAACCAAAGCCATACTGATTTCATATTAAAAGCGTATGTTGACTTGCTGGTAGACTATCTTTTAATGCTGGTAGAAACCACGTGTTATCTTATGGTGTTTGTATCTTATGGCTTTCATTCAGTAAAAGACACCCGAGACAGGAGAGGAAATGTAATCCAATCAACAATATTTCAATACAAGTCCACCGGCCCGAGGTTCTTGTGATAGCAGAGGATGCTCTATCTCACCGCTGGGTGGCGGTGTCTAACCAATTCTGCTCTCTTCTCTCCCGGGCCAAAAGATCTGATGACGTAACCATATTGCTCAGCAGCTCTATGGAGTCAGGCTGCTTCCCTTCAGGATACCACCCGTGGACTTGAGAGGCAGCCACAGAATACAGAGTAAAAGAAAAACGAGTAGTAGAAGAAGAAACTGCCAATTGTTAACTTATCTGGTGGCAGTAGACTTGGTTTTTGTAATGGTCTTCTGACTGGACTCCCTCAAAAGAGCATCAAACAACTGCAGTTTATTCAGAACGCTACGGCTTGGGTTCTGACCAAAACAAAGAGATCACAATATATTATTGCAGTCCTAAACAGCGATGGGAAATCCAGGTCCAGAAAGTCACAGTTTGTTTGGCTTTAGCCACAGGTGCTTCTACTCAACCGGCAGGTAAACGAGCGCAGTTGATTAGAAGCACCTGTGGCTCAAGATAAACTGTGTGGGCGGGGTTACTTTCTGGACCTGAATTTGCCATCTCTGGTTTTACACTGCCCGCCAGTCAGCTTTCGAATACATTTTAATGTTTTGCTACTAGCCTAGAGGTCGCTGAATGGATTAGGTCCTGAATACATTAAAGCAATGCTAATGGGATATAAACCCAGGAGGGCTCTGAGGAAGCAGCATTTAGCTGTTATGCTGCACCTAAAATGAAATAAGATGCCAACAGAAGTGAAGTATGTGTGTTTAAGTCTTTTGTATTTAAATTATTTTAAATATTATGTATTTAATGATGTGACCACATCCTGGCCCTTCATGATATAATAACCTAGGTTTCAATGATTGATTCATATTTTGTGTCTTTAAACTGTGGCATTTAAGACTTTAAGAACATATTATTTCTGTGTAGTTAGCATGCATTTTCACGTTTTTTTCCCCAGTATAAAATCTAATTGAATAGTTAATATTCAAAATTTTCTGGGCTGTATATCACATTCAAGCTGTTCCTTAGAGAAGGATTTAACCTGATGCACAAAAAATGTGTGATTCACGATAAAAACATAAATGATGATTGATCAGTTAAAAAAAATACAACTCAAAACATTGAATATGAAATCATTTTTAAAAAGCAAGAACGTGTTGATTTCATCACATTTATTTCTAAAATTGGAACTGGCCTGCGTCGGTAAACTTTGGCTGGCCTTGCCTTAGCTGCATTGTATTTGGTAAATGGGCTGTCATTTGTATAGCTCTTTTCTACCTTTGATACTCAAAGCGCTTCACACTGTAACTCATCTACCTACTGATGACACAGCATCAGGAGCAACTGGGGGTTCAGTATCTTGCTCAAGGATACTTCGACATGGTCACAATGGCCAGGGATTGAACCCACAACCTCTGGGTTGGAAAACGACCTCTCTCAGCCATGCCGCCCCTATTTGTTTATGCACTGCAGGAGTTGGTAGAGCGCCAGGCAGTAAAACATCCTGTCCCTTCCCTAATAGCCCCTTCATATTGTATAATTTCACCTTCAATTGATTATCGTTTTAACGATGGATAAGTAGTTTAGAATATAAAAAGGCAAGGAAAAATGTTGGCAAGCATTCACAGCAGATCGGGTTCTTGTGTGACACCTGTTCCTTAAAACTAAACAAAATTTTAATTCAGCCATGTTCAACTTGGTTATTTACGCGCCTGTTTTCAATAGAAGAAATGTGGCACAATAGCAAGGCTACCTAAAAAAAAAGAATCAGTTTAACAAAAGAAAAGTTCTACTTGTATTTTCAGTAACATTTTGCATACCAGTCGACCTATTTTTTCTAAAATTCCTCCAACATCAGTGGAGGATATAGCCAAATCATCTAAATGATAGTTCTTCCAGAATGACCCAAAGTTGAATACAATCTGTTTTGTCATGCTAGTTGACTTCCAAATTGTTGTCATTTCAAAACAATTGTTCACATTGGAATTAATATGAATTAATTATTGTGAATTCATTTGTTCCCGGCTCAGACCGACAGTATCACAAAACCTTTGTGAACTGTACAGGCAATGATTTGATGTCAATTTGATTATCCTCCTGTAAAACAGGCAACAACCACATAAAAAAAAAAATACTGCAACTCATCCTTGGCAAATGTGTACACTTCGTTATGGTAATTGTGTGCACTTTGTTAGGGATCTTCTCTGGTCATTTTCATGCCATTTTAATTTTCAGTTATAGTATGTGATTTATATTCTATACGGTACTTAGTCAAGTTAATTAGTGTATGTATTTTTATTGTACACTGAGCACCCAGACCCATCTTAAGTTGCAAAAAGTTTGATTTAAAGTTTTAAGGTTATCGTCACGTCACACTTTATAAAAAGAATTGCTGCACTGATACCTTGTGTGATGACAAAAAAAAAACAACACTTGTGAATCCTTGAGACTTCAGCTCAGTGACCATGAGCTGAAGTCGCCTATAACAGGCAGAGGGCAGTATGGATCCATTTTCTACAACCCTTTGAATGACAGTAAATTCAAACGGGTTGTTCAATTATTAGATGAATGAAAACCTCTGCATCATCCTTTTTAAATCTATTTGGCCATTGTTAATATATTGGAGTTAAATTGCACACTTTGGTGTATTTTTTAATCAACCTAAGCAAAGAAGACGAAGGATCTGGCTATTTGACGAAAGGCCAGCGAATAGGTAAAGGTAGAAAATCATTCCAGAAATAATGTCTCCTTGAAAGAAGCTTATGTAACTATTTGCAGACAACTGAGTTCAAATAGCACTCTGCCACTTCACCAAAAGAGGAATATAATTAATTTAACACTGATTAGATAAAGGCTTAAGGAGCTCTGTTCACATTGCTGCACTTACTTGATGCCCTTTGGCTATTAGCATTCGGAATCTTTTTTTTTTTCCAAGTCATTGTGTGACTGAGAGATAAAATGGGCTCATTTGCAAACTACACATTGTTAGCCCCACACCAGCAAGTGTTAGTAAAAGTACAAAGCAGCTGATTTGCTGTACTTTCATGATAGGTGCCTTCAAGTGGTTTGTCACAGCACACAGTACCTGTATACAGAGCCTTAAACAGACCCATTGAATTAGTTTGGTTAATCTGTAGACAGGAAAGCAAAACACACTTGAGGTCGCTGAATGAGCTGGAGCCTCATGAGATTTGTTGACGTCTGGCCAAGGTTATTTTAATGAACAAAAACTGACAAAAATTTTGTAACTCAAACTAAAATTGAAAAACATACAAATGAGTGCTTTAAAAAAAAAACTATAAATAACTGAAACTACATCTCATATTTATAAAACGAACTAAAAGGAAGTCTAAAAGTCACAAAAATATGCCTTGTTTTCATCTTTGTCAGTTAATACCCCATATGGGCTTTTGGGGTTCATTATAAATATCTTGCAGTTTGCAGTAACAGAAAAACACAACAGACAGCTGCCAGGTGATCAGATGGATCATATTCATATCGAAACATGAAACCAGACACTGGCATCCGCACTTTGTCTTCATGACAATAACCATTGTATGAACCCAGACAATGATAATTCCCTGGACTAAAGCTAATTATTTTCCTTACTTCATTCCAATGCAGCTCTTTTGTGTGAGTGCTAAAGACCCCAGAGCGTCAAAAAACCTCAAAAGCCTTCAGGATAGAGAAACACTCCCTTAATCTTTAATTTTCAAGAGATAAAATGTTTAAATATTTCAGTTACATTTGCAATGTAAATTCCGCTCTGACATCGAAGGGTTTTGAGCTCATTATGGAATGACTTTGGCTTACCTTTTAAACGCTGGAGGTTGAAGTAAAAGGCAGAGCTGGTTCAGTCCGTCCCGGGGCCGGACCGGTCCGGCCCTCCGACCCGGCCGGACGCCCTTGCTTGGGGCGGGGGGATTGGGGGTGACGAGTTTTAAAAAAGGGCTGGACTAAGCAAGGCCGGAGGTGAATTTTAGTCCGGCCCACTAATCGGTCAAAAGTTCATCTGAACCTACTCGGCGAAATGGGCAAATGACAAAAATTGCCACAGAACGCATCAAATGGGTCACTACCAACTGTGCGTACTTACTTGCATCAGAAGAAATTGAATCATTTTTCAACAAATGGAGATACAGCACGAGTTCTACAAGTGGTGGTAATATTGATGGCCTAAAGTAAGATAATTAATTAAAAAAAAAAAAAAAAAAATATATATATATATATATATATATATATATATATATATATATATATATATTCAAGTAAGCTATAGTTTTTCTCGCTAACTCATGATGTCGTTTTAGAAAAAAAAAAAAACGCTCTAGCAGGTGAAAATGTGTTTCCCCCCCACTTTTCCGCTTCCATTTTTATATATGTTACAGTACTGCATACTGTAGTCCCCTTGTTGCCTCATTTTAGATGTGATGAGTTTTATGCAGCATTTCTATAGTTTATCACAGGCAAAAGCCGTTAGCATCCCTCCCGCAGCGGCGTCATACACGGACACCTTTTTTTTTTTGGCTGGGATGCGGGCCGGAACGGGGTCTGGCCGATCATTTTTATGAATAAGGCCGGAGTGTCCAGGCCGGAAGGGTACCCGGGTCGCGGCCGGAGTGGCTGGGGTCTGACCAGCGAAAAAGGGTCAAGTGGCCAGCTCTGGTAAAAGGTGAACTTACTTGATAGTCATAAAAATTCGGGGATGATTCAAATGTGTGATATCAGGCAATGTTGGTCATGACAACCTTTGAAGCACGACAGATAAGAAAAAAGAGGTAGAAGACGTAAGGTTCTAGTAGACTTAGAAAATTTTGCCATTGTGCTATCACTATCTCTGCAGTCGGCTGGGATCACTGTAAACAAACATCGTTGGGGCCAATATCGAGACTGGCTTTTGTTACCATGACGACTGGGGGTGGAGCCCTGGTATAACAGATTCAAGGGGAAAGCAAGTGCCGCTGAAGCCTATTTAGGTATTTTCACTTGTGGAGGCAGCACTTCCTACTTTGTTGTTCTGTACTGTATCACAGTTTTTCTGTATTTTGCTGACTGAAATGTGGACTTTGCTTAAATAGTGTTGAACATGCGATCGTCAGCTTGTGATATGGTCATATCTTGACAGCCATGTGTATGTACCCTTGGGTGATTCACCATCTGGGCCTTCCTGTTCTTGTAACTTTCACTCACGCTTTCATGTACTGTATAAAGGCTTTTTGAGTGTTCTTCCAAACTTGATGAACAATTCCATTGGCCATGGCTGGAACTGCTAATTAGAATCTATTTATACTCATGTGGGAAGATGTCCAAAAAAAAAGAGCTACGGGGATGGAGGAGTGGCGTGCCGGTCCGGAAAAAAAAAAAATCAGTCTGCATGCTGTGATAGTTAAAAGAAAAAAAAGACTGTTTCCCCACAGATGGGATTGTGCCTCAGAGTTGAGGGAATAGAGCGAAATGGTACTTTATGGCATGGTTGATTGAAACAAGAACATAAGCCACCTGAGTGTCTTTCATTTCATCATAATTTCACCAAAGTGGTCCACTGGTTATGCTTGCCTTACAGTTTTGAGCTTCTGGTTTTGAATTTCATCTCTGGCCTGTGCAGTCTACATGTACGTCCATTCTTGTGTAGGGTATTCCCAAACCATGCATGATTAGGACGTTAAATTCAGGGGCGTTGCCAGAAATTGTTCAGTGGGGTGGCCAGGGTGACACGACGTCTCACTGATCGGCGCTTGTGTACATGCGCGTAGGCTGTGTGTGCGTGTAGGTGTGCAGAACCTGGCTCAACGCATCGTAATACAAGCAAGATGTGTGCATTTTATTTCATGAAACCATGACTGCGGATGATATGATAAACAATAACTTCTCAGCCATTTTCTTTGCTTGCTATGGTGTGAAAGTAAAGATTTCAATTGACAATGACTGTAAAAATCAAACATTCATTTCTAAGACGTTATTTTCCAATTTGCATTCGGATCGAATGTTAAATGAATCTTTAAATATGTGGTTAACATAAATGATAGTATCAAGGAATCTATGTGAAAATACTGCATCCATGTGAAAATAGCAGACACCCAAATTCATCCGCCACCGACTAAATGTTAGGACTCAAACAAGCAGCCATTCATCCTGACAACATTAGCATCTTTCTTTTTGCAGGATAGCAGGCTGAACTCTCAAGACACCTTATTAAACTTGCCTAAATCACACTATATCCACTGGGGTTCAAATATCCAGGATTTTCTCCTGCTCCTCTGAGATACCAAGATGGAGACAGAGCTGGACTTGGTCTTAAGCAGTCGGAGTTTTGTGCCTCACTGTTTGGGATTTCCAGCTCTATTGAGGTTCTTATACAGGTGCTTTTTCGAAGAGGTTTTACTGCTGCAGCCACCTGTTTTGCAGAGTCTCTTCAAAGATGGCTTTTAATTTGTTTGTTTGGGGTCGAATCTAACAATCCCAAAGATAAGAAAGAGTTGCTTTGATGTGATTGTTGACGAAGCCATAGCCAGCTGTGAGGTCTCTGGTAGTTGGACCTTTTTTTACCTTTTTTTTCTCCATTTTCACACTGTGAGTGTGTGCGTAATTATATTGTTATTTTTCTCTCTCAAAAACCTGTTGTGTGCTTGTTGAATAATTCATATTATATTTAATAACTTCAAATGGCAACGCTATGTATGTATGTTATGTTAATAATGACTCAGTGAGATCACTATATTGGCCCAAGACTTTTATTACGCAGTGGTAACAGGAAGCATGATTATCCAGAGATTTTACAGTTAAGTGTTTCTTTATCATTTGAAATGTGCCTTTTTTAAAAAGAGGCTCCACCCAACTGAAGCAGCCTTAATTTAGTTTAGCTACTTTTGCCATTTAAATGTAGCTTAGCTTGCCACATTTTCCAAGTAGTGTAGCTTGCAGAATACTGGGTTTAGTCAAGTCAAATATGTTCTTTACAATAATATGTTCTTTGCGCTCCACTAATCTACCTGTTGACATTCACAAGCTGAGTCGTGATTGGTCGTTACCTGTGCAAGTGTGATGTCATGAGTCGACACCAAGTGGCAAAATGGTCGCACCCTGAGATGGATAAAACGTGGATTTTGCTGCTTAATTCATATTCCACAAATGCAATTTTAATCAGAATGGCGTGTTTAGACTCATAGGGGGCTCATAAAACATATTATTTTTAAGAACATTTTTGACATCACTTTAAGATACTTGGCATCTGTTTTCTACACAGTATGTTACTGTAGCTTTGTTAAATCTGTCCCAAAACATTGAAAAGTAATTTCTCTGTCTTAAGTTATTGTGCTTCTCTTGGGGGCTAGCCCCTTCTGTACATGAAAACCGAATGACGTCCTTGTGTCCAACTAGAAACTGTTATGTTCCCCTTTAAAGTATGAAAAATACAGAATACAAGACAGTTCATGCCTGTTATTTTCTTTATTATTTGTGGCCATCAATTAAAATGTTGCCATGATATTGGCCCTGTTCGTCATATACAGTCTATCATCATATTTATGAACTTAAACATTCCTTCTGCTATTTTCCATCGGACTAATATCTAAATCTTGAATTTGTGCTTGCAACAAATTGGCCCTTGACGTTATTGAGAATGGGGAAATTATTTTCCTGGACCAGATTAGTAAAGCAGTCCTGCCTGTTTCACAATAAGCGCATTAAAGATCTTTCTAATTTTTCGCACTGAAATCATGAGAGGAATACAGAATAGAGCATCGCGGCCATGTTCTATTTAGGTCAGGCATTTTTCAGCAAGTACCGGTAGATATTTTTTTTTTTTTTTTGAAGTAGGCAGGCTAAAAGAGTGTTAAATCCTGTATCTCAGGGCACCACAAAGCAGCCCTTTGCTGCATCTGAGTACATTTAACGCTGTGTCGAATGTCTCCAGCCCGCTGCAGCTGTGGAGCAGATGAATTCACGGGGCTCAACTTCCTTCTCCCACAAACTTGTGTGGACGGGTTGTGGGCTGTAAGACACCAGAACAGATGCTCTGTCCTCGAGCCATATCTGCACATAAAATGAATGTGACACAAAAATTCACAAGGATGAAACTGTCTCTGTACAGCTGGTTCTTACGGGGAATGTGTATAATAATAATTGATTAATTGATTATTAGGATTTTTTTTTGTGTGTTTTGCACTGATTGGTTTTCCTCACAGGTTCTGAGTAGGGAGAATATTATATGTTGTAACTTGTACTCACCTTTGTCTTCTTCATGCCAAAGCCCGCTGAACATTTTGGCTTATATCTAATAAATGTGATTTTGACAAATAAAATTTCCATTTAAAGATTATGGTTGTTAAGTTTTTGTCCTGATAATATTAGAAATGGCTATGGGGAATAGTTTTACCTGCATTTGATTTACTGGGCTGATATTTGAAAATCATCACTGTTAGTAGTACTGAACTATTGTTTCAGGATATTTTTCTTTTATCTCCTCCTTCCAGTTGGCAAATAAAATGATGTATTTTTTCCGGTTACTTTCCTGGGGTGATGTTTTTTGTCTTGTTTCTGGTTCCCTTCTCGCAGCCGTCACAATGTATTCTGAATACAAAAAAGTGAAAAGGAGCAACAACCGCTTCATCTTGTCAAGTTTCTACATTTGTTTGGACAACAACTGGTTACAAAAAATATGGAAATGTTTGCCTTCTCGCTTTCTTCTTCTTCTTCTTCAGAAATACTAAACAAATCGACAAATAGCAGTGGGATCAAAAAAGACAGATCAAAACGTTGCTCCAATGCATAATTCATCATCTGGATGCATACTTTTATCATATCAGGACATTTCTGAAGTAATATCAGTAGCCAGCCATCATCTGTTTACACATCTTGGCATTCCTTGCGCACATCCTACCGTGTGCCATCTACAATGATGTTAGGTTTTTTTTCTTTTACTGGGAGTGTATGCTGTCCTATGTTATGTGTAAGTGGCCAGTAAATGGCACTGCTTTGAGGAAATATGGTATCAGATGAGCCGTAAGGCATTCAGTCATGTTTAAAAATCCATGCAATCAAGCATTTCTTATTGCAGTGAGACAAATGCAACTTTTAAGGTCCATAAATCAGCGTAGGCCTGTTTTCTGTGCAGCTTGTGTATCAGGAATGGGAACATTTATTTTGGAGTTTGCCTGTATATTACAACAAGAGCTCTGAGCTCGCTTTAAAAGAATTGACATTAAATGGCCATTCCTGTGAGCACCAAATTGGTTTTTAATATGAGTGTTGTCGGGGATATATCGCATTGTGCTTCATTGCCCCATGTAGGCGTCATTTAAAAATTAATACTAATTTGTTTTCATTGTGAAATGGAAATATTATGTTAATTCAATTAGGACAAAAATATGCCAATTCAACAAAATTGTAAGTACCATAATATTACATTTCCTAATGGAGCTGAATGTAACTAGTAACTACCACATTTAGCACTGCAGCCTGCTAATTTGGCTCCTTTTGTGCAGTTCAGTCAGTTATTTCTCTCTCCAGCTCTAGTGCACCCAATTCTTACCATGTGGGTGACCTCACACATAATGAGGAAAATGCAACACTCTACATGTAACGTGACCACCCACAATCATTCCCAAACCAGATGTCTTTTGCAGTACCAAGAATGACCTGTAAGAGGCAGCAATGTGTCACATGGCATCCAATATTCTGGAATATACAAAGAAGAAAGAGTTGTACAATTGTAGAAGCTAAACTAGCTCTTTAGCTTATGTGGTAACACCATTGCAGTCTCAAACTCTTCATCTTTTCATTTTATTGTGGTGAATGACTTGTGAGACATATTACCAATTCTTGGTGTTGACCAAGTGTGTGTGTGTGTGTGTGTGTGTGTGTGTGTGTGTGGGTGGGGGGGGGCGCATCCGTGTGCCCACTGTACTTAAACAGAAATTGAAAGGAATCACTACTTTGTCACTTGTCTTGTCTGGCTCCAGTTTTTATCCTTTTAGACACACACTAATTAGCGAGACCTAAGAAGAACTATTAGGTTACCAGTGTTTGATAATGTTTCCACTACTCTTCTTCACAGTCAGATGTGAAATTCCACATGAATTATCTCCAAAGGGAACCAAACCTCCTTTGAAACGGGCCACCTTGTTGAGCTGTGAGACGCAGCTGTCCTGAATCTCTCCACTGGGTAAGGTAGTGTGGAGTGCATCTGTCAATAATTAAGCTTGTTCTCATTTTAAACTGTGTTGCAGGTGTTGCATCTTCAGAAGTGCCATTTTCTTTTATTCATATAAGGCACAAACATTCTAAAGCATTTTTACTTCTTTCAGAGACCACTATTTGGTACCATTCCTACTTTTCCGGGACACAAACCATGATTAATGTAACACTTGTCTCATTAATCTTGATGTTTGAAACCTGAAAACGGAACTATATATTTTTTATCTCTTCAAGTTCACCTTGTGAGAGTTTGCTGGAGTTATTTCCCCTAATAGTGGCCTCTGATCAAATAGACACCATGCCACAATTAACTTTGAGTGCATATACACTTAAATGCCACACCTCAAATACTGTAGATGGGCCCCATAGGAGTAAAAATAACAGGTAATGTCATTGGGTGCCTGTTATAACCTACTCCTACACAGTTCTTTTGGTGACTTTAGTTATTATGTATATATTGTATATTGTAATATATTTACATGCAATCATGTCAAATTATTTGTGGGTAAAAAATGTAAAACAAACAAAGAAACAAAAAAAGAATATATATATATATATATATATATATATATATATATATATATATATATATATATATCCAAAGGTGGGCATTTTACTCAAGTTTGCCAGTTCGTCATTCGTCTTCTGTCAGCAGCTTGGGTACCTGTCCATCATCCGTCAAGTCGTCTATTTTTCAAGCCAAACCAAACTGTCTGCCATTATTTTAGCCACGCTTCCATCAGTAAACATCAATGGTCCACCAGTCCGTATAGCGTCAAGCCAGGAAAAACAAGAAAATGGACAAAATAGACGATTACATAAACTGAAAAAAAAGGACTTTCGTCTATGCTTAGTCTGACTATTTATTTTTTCAATTTCCTGTCTATCGCCTACAAAATAGGCGGACCGGTCCGTCACATATGCGGTATGCCCAGTTCTGAGTAATAGTAATACAAATTGTGACTCATGTTATTTAGAACAACAATCATGACATCATGTTATTGTGCCCTTTAGTTACAAAACTTTAGTATTCTCATTATTATGTACATTTCAATGACCTACGGCGTGTTAAAGTAGTCCAGAGAGTAATCCAGAGGACCAAGAGGATGAAAACTGTCCCAAATAAACGTGCTGACCTAGATGTTCTGAATCCTAAATAAGTCATATGGTCCCGGTCCATTTGAGAAGTTCCATAATTCTCTGGAGTTGTCAATGGATTGCCTCAAAGTTTGATGAGATAGACAAAGGTTAAAATCCCCCACAGGTATTATGGAATGTAAAAATATGCAGAAATCATCGTAGTGGAAATTCCCACCATTAAAGCCGAGTTATGCACACCTTAAAATGTAAGCAACATTTCAGATGGAACACCTTCTCTAATCTTCAGCAGAAAGGCTTTTAAGCTATAAATGGCTCAAGCAGGGTGTCAAGAGTAAACAACATTTAGCTGGAGGCATATGCAACACCTCAGGCTACTGAGTCGGAGGAAATGTCTCCCTTGAACCAGCTGTCATTTGGTATTTTAGTACTACACTAACTGGACACTGGAAGTCATGAATTAACATGGTTTTCACTATTTCGCTTGTACATTGCAGTTTAAAATATCAACGCACGATACCTAGAGGTGTTTTAGTTGTACTATGGAAATTACAACCAAAATGATAAACACATAAAGAGAAAGCCAATCAAACATTCCCTTACAACAAAGTTTACACCACAGACTTTCAAATAAGTCCATCCATGCAAGACAAGATCATTTTCCCAACTTAAGGAATCCTCATAAATCACGTGCCGTAAATCATTTCTGTCTCCAAGCCAATGAATCCGGCAGCGTCGATTGTGGCTGAGAGCCTTTCGGAAAGTACTGTACTGTACTGTACATCGGAAATACACAGCGTCTTCCTCCATTTAGCATGATGAATAGTTCTACTATCTTTGCCAAAACAACAAAGCACTTGGAGACAAAAGACTCTGATGATGAATAGTTTTTTTTTTTCAGCTACTATATGCAAAACTGTGTGTGTATGTGTGCGCGTGTGAGTGCGTGTTTGTGAAGGGTATTTCCGTCATCATGAGAAACTTTCCATGTCATTTCCCCCATGATCCATCCATGAGAATCGCAAAATGTGCTTGCAAATTGATGCATGAAGGTGGCGGTTGGTTCCCCTTGCACGGGTCCGTTTGGGGGTTTTAGTGGTTAGGGTTAAATGAGCAGGCAATTATGGTTGCTATGGCAAAAAATTACCTTCAAATACACTTAGCTGACAGATGGAGCAAATGACTCTTTTGGCAGTGCAGTACTAAAAGGCCAAACATTTGTTTTTGTGTGTCTGTGCTGGTTTTGTGTGTTGTTTATGTCTAATTTTGAAGAGTGAAGCAGCATTCTTACTATTGGTACGACTCTGAAAGAATGTCACACCATGTAATACGCCGCGCACAAATGGCCCTGAACAGGATAATTGGTAGAAAATTAAAGAATGAATATCAATATCACAGTCACTGTACCGAATGTGTACAATTATCAGTTACATTTGTAAACACATAAAAATTGTGAACATGTTCAAAATAGAACTGTGACCTCTGTACACAGAAAAAGGAACATAAATGCAGTGGAATACACACTCGACGAAATAAAATTGAGTAAATTCAACGCACCATTTTTTTCAGTGTAGGGTCGCGCAGTGTAGAAGCCATCAATATTTTACAATGTATAAAAGTACTCAGCTGTGCCACATCTGGAGCAGTTCAGAACCAATATTTATCTAATAACATGATAAAAAATCTAAACAGTGTATATAAAATATATCATACTCATCAGATATGCTGATTAAGTTTTCAAGTCCGTTTTGCTAGTCGAAATTGGCTGTACCAAGTTTTGCCCTGGCCAACCAATCAGAGGGCTGAAAAATGCTGACATCATTGAGGGCCGGCTCACTGGCCTGGTGGGGATGAATTTGAGATTTTAATTGGTTAAAGTAACAGTCCCATTGCTAAAATGGTTGAAGTTACGGCCAGAACTACTGAATGAATGACCCTGGGTAGATTAGATTGGCATGGGAGCTAGAGGCTGAAATCTGATTGGACAACAAATTTTCAAACACACAGCCTACTAGAAGCAATGCAGCCAAGAGTAAAGTTCACTCTGCTTTGTTGTTAGGTGCATGTGTTGGCTATATCCATGTTTTTAGAGGACACAAATTTAAAAACTCCTCATGCACTACCAAAATGAACTGTCTTTGGTTGTGGTGGGGGAAAAAAAAAAATCATTGTGTACTTTTGAGAGCAGTGATGTAGTGGCGACTTAAAATATTTCATGGCTGATAGCGTCTCTGCAAACTAGGCGGATAGGTTTGCGTTTAAATTCCAGTGAACATATACTGGAACATTATTACATCATTTAGTTATTACACACTGAGGTGCTAAAACGCTCAACATCGTAATTAATTACACAACGCAGAAACTTCTCAAGGTCATAAGCGAGCCACATTTGACTATGGATGGTGCATACATAAACCTTTGCTGTAAATGAGCTCTCACATCTGGCTTTATCATCTTTCCGCTTCGCGTTACATTGAGGTTTTTTGTTGTGTGTGTCTGGCACTCTAAAGTGGATTTTACTAAATCACACAGTGCAAAGTATAGTAATCCCGGGCAAAGCGAGAGTGGAAGACGGAAAATGAATGCTAAGGACAGCGCCCGTATTTACTGTAGGTGGCCATTCAACTGCCCTCATATATGGGGAGAGACACTTTTAAAAGCGCTTGTTCTCTCAACCTTTGTTAGTTTGGTGATTTTCTGTAGCTACCTGCTTCCACGTCTTCCCTAAAAAGAACACCGTGCACTGCTAAATTCCACACGTCAATTGGCCTGTTACCAAGTGCAAACCATGTGGCAAAAGTCTCATGAGTGCTAATGGAGATCTGGAAATGCGTGTGTGCTGTGCTGTGCTGGTCATTTGACGTACACCACACTATAAGAGCAGTAAGCACACGTCGATTTTTTTCCCTCATCATGTGTGGAGTCAAATTCTAGAAAATCAATAAGATGATAAAAATTGCGCGTGCAGCACATTATCCAATGCTGTATAATTGATGTCCACAGTTTGTTGCGGAGCCGTGCATTGGTATTTGGGGCAAATCTGGATAAGGGTGGAATTAAAAAAAAAAATTTTTTTACATGTTGCTGTCTGCTTACATCGGGACCAAGTGGGGCTGTTGACATGCATGTTGTGATATACTGTATATCACTGTGTTGCCTGGCTGGCATGACACTATTTGTATTCGTTTTCAATCAAACAAGTCAGACAGGTTTGGGATTGTTCAGCCTTAGCAAAGGTCTGTCTTTGTACTTGCTATTGTCATGCAAAGGACATCTGGGAGAGAAATTGGAAAGTCCATGATTTATCCTTTATTTTGCTGCATGATGGAGGAGGAATAAATGAGGCATATGCAAATCCGGCAAGTTAATTTTCGCTCTGACTGTACGGCTTTTAATGCACCCTCCTGTGAGTTCCATGTTTTCAGTCTTTAAAAAAAAACATTAATGCAGTAAACAGAAACAAAAAAAGCACGAGGCGTGTGTACGTGCAGGGACAGACAGTATAGTATAGCAGTTCCGGAGCTGATTCAGCACTATCTGGAGAACATGCTTCAAGCACAGGGCCTGAAAGAAGATCTGTGCTGGCGGCTAGGCTTTCACATCTCAAATTTATATGATGGAAAATGCTTTATTGAGAACAGTAACCTTATAATACTGATTTTTTTACGGTGGGCAGCACGGCATCTGCAACAGTATCTGCGAGCGCTTTTCCCTCAAACTTGGATGGGCGTATTTTTAGGTTTGAAAATATTGAGCACAATTTGTTTACAGAATGTGGTCACTGCAGCGTTAAGAGACGAAAACGCATTGTTCTTCATAGCGTTTGTTCTCAGGGTCATGGGCATGCTGGAGCCCATCCCATCTGGCTTTGGGCGAGAGGCGGGGTCACCAGCAAAAAGAAGGACACACACACACACACACACACAAAAAAAATCTTTAAACTTACGTTCACACCTGTGGACAATTTACATTCTTCAATAACCCCCACACGCATGTATTTGAAATGTGGGAGGAAGACACAGAAGCACGCAAACTACACACTGGGATATTCAAACCAGGATTCGAACCGGAAACGTCTGGCAAAACAAACACATTATTTAAAAAAAATGACAGATGCAAATTTACACTGCAGTGTAAGCACCGACAAATTTGATGCAATAGGTGTATCCATCTTTAAATACTGTCAGCAAAATAATTACCGAGAGCTCATGTGGAGGTTACCCTCATTTAAATCAGTGGGGGGGGGGGAGACTCAGTCCAGGTTATATAACAGTTAATATTTTGTGTTGTGTCTTGTGGAGTTCAGTGTTTGTAGATTGTTTCATGTCAGTGCAGTCAAGTTATGTGTCACGTGAAGTCCACGCGTACATGAAAATAGCCAAAATCGCCTGTTACACATGTATGCATTGAATCAGAATCGGACACTTTGACTTGCAGTGAAAATCCAGCCATCGTCTCATGAAAGCAGAGAGACTGAGACCATTCGATACAAGGGAGGAACTTCCTAAAGCACCCTCAGGGCTCGTTCCTTCATCGGCCCCCACAGAGCCTCATCTGGCCGGTTTCCTTGGCGCAGGTTCACAGTCTGCACTAACTTCTGTGGTCTGAAACATTTTCTTAACTTGAGCCTTCCTACCATAATGGAACAAGTGTAATTGGCCTCATGAGGCTGTAAAGCCTACTGCTCGCTCTTCCGTGGACACCGGCAGTGAGCTTGGCTGCTGTCCATGGTGCTGATGGTGGCATCGGGAAGGCAGAATCCTTTCATGCTGCTCAGTGTTGGGCCAGACACAAAACTTTGTGTACTTCAGAATCTCTCGTATATTATTTTACACCGCCAAATGCACAAACAACTCCATTTGTATTGCAACGTGACCGAATGTTTGGATGCTAACCTCAATCCAGCATACCAAAAATGTGTACTTTTTATCTTTAGTGCATTGCGTGTGTGGAGTGTGACTGTGTTGCTTTATAGGCTTGGATCTACTCAATTGAGGCTCCTCATACCAAAATATTTTCTCTTTGGGTATTATTTTTCTATTTCGCTGTTCTCATTAAAGATGGCAGATGAGCTGGAGCCTATGCCAGCTGACTTTTGGCAAGACGCTGAGTATGCTACCACCTGGACTGATTTCTGATGTCAGGCGTAATCCTTGCATCTCTAAAACTTTTCAGGAAACCAAATGTCATCTGTCATGTGTCTTTTTGTTGACTTTGCTTAACCCATTTAGGCCGGGAGCGCATAACCGCGTTTCTACCACTAGTTCCGGGAGCGCTGTTGAATCTTACAACCTCTACAGCAGGCAAAGCGTATACATTTTCCTTTTTTTTTTTTTTTAAGGAGGAAATCAACCCAAGCACATTTTTCAAGAATATGTTCCCAGCAGGCCCACTAGTTGAAATATGGCATTCTGATTAATTTTGCGTTTGTGGAATAAGAGTTATTCAACCTGGTTTTAGCTGTCTCAAGGGCGGCCATTTTGTCACTTCAGTCAACTGAAAATGACACCACAACTGCCAAGGGCTCAGGTAACGATCAATCGTGGCTCAGCTTCAGAAAACAGGTCATCCGTGAGAACATGCCAACCCCACACAAGAGTCCAGTTTTGAACTCAGATACTGTGAGGCAGAAGTGATAACCGCTATTTCACTGTGCTACCCGCAGAGTCAAATAAATGAAAAAAAATGTGGGTTTGTTTTTTCACTTCTTCACAGACTTTCTCAAAGCTGGACTTTAATCAACGGAACACATGTGCAATTATAATTGCAGAACTCCTTAAATGATCACAATAGCAATATTTTTAGCAGAACAAAACTTTGTCCCATTTCCCCTCTCTAATTAGCTACAGAAGTAATACAAAAGGTCCCTCCTCTCCCATCATTAGCATTTGCTGTGCTTGGCTTCTTTGCTCCCTGTGGTTCTGCGACTGCATCCACATTTTACTGCCTGTGTGTGTATGTGTGTGCGTGCCCCCTCCTCATTATGGCCATAAAGAATATGGCCCACTGCGGAGCCAGCGAGGTGACAGTTTCACCCCTGATCATCGTAAAGATTGAGATGAGAAACTACAGTAAAGCTGAGTACACACATAGCGCCAATCAGGCCAAATCGGAACATTTGCTGTCCATTGCGATCAAAGCTGTAAAGGACTGATTATTGGATGAGCGATTATTGTGTGGTGTGAGGCGTGTTAAAGGTGATTTTTCCCTTCCCGATCTGCTTGGAAAGAAGTCTGGGTTGACAATCATAAATGTTGAAGTTGAAACTTTCCAAATACGTCTGTTTATTTTACTCATTTGCTAGCTTGTGCATTAAATATTAGCGTTACGCGACAGAGACAACTTGACATGCGTTAAGGGTCAGCCATGGATGGATGTAACGGAGAAAATCCGGTTACTTTTCAAAATAAAATGTTTTTCAGCCTCAGATAATAAATAAACAGGAAGTACGGTACTTTGTTATTCTCTTTCCTTTCGTTCATTTGTGCAGCCGGTCCGCGGCCCGATGGTTGGGGAGCCCTGCACTACAGTATCTCATTTTCCATCCGAGTCCATTCTGTGAATTGAAGGACTTCCGGAATTATAAAAGTATGGAGGCATATGACAGGTTTGTATCTGGCTGGCTTCGCGATGTGTCTGTTTGCAATTTATATGATGGCGACCGGAGGGTTGTGAGAGCTAAGTGCTTCATTCATTCAAGAAATACAGCACTACCTAAGAAATAAGATGCATGCTCGATTGGCATGAAATCACTTTCCTGGTTTCATCGTTTTGAAATGGGCTTACCCAGTTTAAAAACAACATAGACCAGTATGGTTTTGTTTTGGTGCTAGTCTCATCAGCTACTAGCGGGGCAACGAGCCCGCACGAACACACTACTACAGGACAGTCCGTTTTTTAATTTATCTTTTTTAGCAGGGTAGTCTAACTAAATACTACCGTTAAAGAATAGAACAATGAGCGATCGTATTTTAGCAGAGAATCTTTTACCTGTGACAAAGTGATCCGAGCAAATTCGAACATAGTCGGAGTTTGGTAGGTTGGGTCCGTTTATTGCTGCCAGACACGGTCATCTTCATCTTTCTTTTTTTATTTTTTTTTATTTGTGATCACTTTCGTTAGTCTGTAGAATCCTTTTCCATCTTTCCCCCTTGAATTGTACAGCCAACAACAGCACACTTTGTAGGCATGGCAAACGTCGTTCCTGCTTCGCTGAAGAATAACAAATGAACCGGTAAAAAAAAAAAAATGGACGCGGGGCAGTGCATTCTGGGCAATCCTGAGAATTCGAAAGGTTCTATCGGCGAAAAAAAAATCAATCAATTGCAAAACATGGATGCAAAGTGCACAGCAAAAACGCTTGCTTCATGAGACTCTCACTTATACGAGCAAACACGTATTTACAATTTGCTGATAAAGCTTGACTGTATGCAGCGTGTTCTCCTTCCCGTACCATCATAGCACAAGTGTTGTGTGGGATTTTTTTAAGCAGCGCTAAAGCTCAAGAGGACAATAGATGTTTCCCACCCCACTTTTCAATGCAATTTGTCAGTCAGCAGCGGTTATACAAACCAGAGAGAGAGAAAGAGAGAGAGAAAGAGAGAGGGGGGTTACAAGAGAGAGGAGCTGCAGCACGTTGAGATTTACCAATCGGAACAAGTGAGTTCTACAGGTGGGCAGCATTTTTAACTAATCCCATTGCTGCATTTACCAGCGTTCAGTGGCATCTAAAGCAGAGGGGAAAGCGCGTCAATTCCGGTGTGGATCTCGCTCGGTACATTCCTACTGTGCTTGCCTTGCACGCACCGTGCAGGGAGAAGTTGCTTTTAGTGGTGCAGTTGCAGACTCCGCCGGAACATGAACTCGTCAGCAGGTGTGGGCAACTACCGCCGGACGTCCATCAAGGGAGAAAAGGTACATGTTTCTCATGTGGTTATTGACTCGTTAAAGAAATAACGTGACATCGATGTGCATTGCTGTTCTTGTGACATGTTGTTCTTATGTATTTTAACGGAGACAAACCACATCAGTGTTTCTATCCTTATTTCTCCTGCTACCCAGGTCGAACTTTTTCCAAATGTTGCTTTGACTAACATAGTCCATCATTCACAGTAGAAGTTCTCGTGCTGTTCTACTCGGCCAATCGTTGCAATAACACATTGTGACAGGGAGATCGTAAGATGAGAAATGCAGTTGCTGGGCTGAAATGGATGATTAACACGACTGCCTTACAGTCAAAGAGGTTGAGGGTTTGAATCTTTGTGCAGGCCCTCCTGTGTGTAATTGCATGTTCTAATCGTGATTTCATGTGCTTTTTTGTCGGGTAGGTTCCAGCTGCCTCCCTCGTCCCCAAAACATGCACGTGAGGTTAATTGAAAACCAAGTCACCTCTGTCAAACTCAAGGCCCTTTGCATCATTTTTTGTTGCCCATTAAACCAATTAAAATGTTCTTTCATTTTGACAAAAAATCTCTCCCAAAACAGAAAATTGCACCCCTCACACTAAATTTGCTAAAGTCGTTGCATATGCAAATATATTTTTTTTTTTTTGCTTGACATTTAATGTCAAATTAAATTTTTCAAAAATGCACCACGTTTGACATGTGACCCCGCCTCACAGTTCTGAAGTTGGGGGTTCAAATGCAGGCTCCAAACTCTGTGAATTTTCTCACTTGAGGGAGTTTTTGGGGGGGAACTCCAACTTCTTCCCAAATTCCAAAAACATACCTCTCGGATTTAATGAAGACTCTAAATTGTCCTCGAGTGTGAATGCTTGTTTGTATACATGTGCCCTGCAATTGGCTGGCAACCTGTTCAGGGTGCACACCGCTTGTGCCCAAACCTCTGCTGGAATAGGGCGCAGCTACATGGATGGATGGATGACCTTATACTTCTATATAATAACAAAGGGGCAATTGTGGTTACATAATAATATCATGAGGTGATTATATATTCAGATTTTCACTGATGTCTTGGCCCTCTGAGGGAAAGCACGATCTGCCCACAATTTAGTCGAAATTGTCCAGGTTTGACTGGTTATTTCTCTTTGTTGCCAGTCCAGGGCAAGTGCAATTAGAAAATGGATGACTGGGTGAGGTAAAATGCCAAATAAAAAAAAAAATGAATTCAGAATGTATCGGAGCATCGGGAACATACAATAAAGACTGTGACATTATGACAATTACACCAACCAATACTGGGATATCCTTTTCTGTTATTTTCAGCTTTATCATAATTGATCAAGTTGTGCACCTTTGCTAGATTGTGTAATGCCTACCTAAAGAGAAGTCAACCCCAAAATTTACTTTAGAAGAATATGTTCTATGCAGGCCCACTAGTCGAAACATGGCATTCTGATTAATATTGCGTTCGTGGAATATGAGTTAAGCAGTAAAATCCACCCATTTTTGTCCATCTCACGGGGCGGCCATTTTGCCACTTGCTGTCAACTGAAATGACATCACAGTTGCTCAGGGCTCGGGTACATTTTCAGTCGACAGCAAGTGACAAAATGGCCGCCCCCTGAGATAGACAAAAACGGGTGTATTTTACTCATATTCCACAAACGCAACATGAATCAGAATGCCATATTTAGACTAGTGAAGCCGCACAGAACATATTGCAAAGATATTTTCTGGGTTGACTTCCTCTTTAAGCTGAACGGATTTCTCCCCTCAGTGGAAAAATATGAGCTATATTCTTTTCTTTCATGTCGTCACGGCCCAGCAATAGCACTCCCACAATGCCGTTTCCATGAAAGACCTGCTTGAAAGATCCAACGTTAACGTGAATTACACAGACACGTCTATTGTTGGGTTCACTAAAGGGAGAAAAGAAAATGTGTCAGTGCATGCAACTCTTTTCTTTGTTGAAGCAGAGGAAGTTAAATCATCGCAAGCCCGTCTGCCTCCGGAGGGCATGTCGGCCCACAAATTGCTTTGAGTTCATGCCTCCAAGTTATCCTGAGTTTATACACAGGTTTACAAAATAATATCTGCTATTTTCTATTCCGCTTATCCTCAGTTGGTTGTGCTCAGCTGACTGGCAAAAAGGCAGGCTATACCCTGGACTGGTTGCTAGCCAATCACAGGGCAATGTCTGGTAAATTATGCATTTTATTTTTATTTTTTTACAATTTAAAACACTTCTCAAATGTCTCAATAAGATGTCAGTGACATGCTTTTATCAAAATCCCCACGGGGAAGAGTGAGTCAATAAAAGCATTTCAATTCGTGAAGGCAGCACTTCATACATTATGCTGTGTATGTGGCATATGGACACATCACCCAACTTTTTGTATACAAGATCTTAAAAAAGTCAGTTTTTTTTTTCAAGAATATGTTCGATGCAAGCCCACTAGTTGAAACAAAGCATTCTGATAAATATCATTTGCGTTTGTGGAATGAGAGTTAATCCACCCGTTTTATCCATCTCTGGGGGCGGCCATTTTGTCATTTCTGTCGACTGAAAATGACCTCACAACTACCCAGGGCTCAGGTAACGACCAATCACAGATCGCCTGTTTTCTAAAGCTGAGCCGTGATTGGTCGTTACCTGAGCCCTGGGTAGTTGTGAGGTCATTTTCAGTCGACAGAAATGACAAAATGGCGCCCCCCTGAGGTGGATTTGAATGCTTAACGCATATTCCACAAACGTAATATTAATCAGAATGCCGTGTTTTATATATTCTTGAAAAAAAATATGTTTGGGTTGAATTCCACTTTAATATTTAGATTTCACACTTGTTGCTATCTTATGCTAAAGGGTATCCCATTCATGTTGGATGCGCCACTGTAAAAAGAATATCCTGGGCCATAAATGGCACTTACGCCTATTTACTTTCTGTTCAGATGCACCCATGCGTTGTGTTAGTTTGCCCTCTGCTGGCGGCTTAAAAACAAAGCGATTAGTCATGTGTGACACTGCTACCCCTGAGGTTTAAAACTTGCCATATTCAAGTTTAGTCAAATCTACAGCGTAATAAAATAGTAAATAATTGGAGCTGATCGCCCTTGGCCATTTTGGAGGACAAGGACATTTGGAGTGTCATAACATGAGCGTGAGTGAGTAAGTGTGTGAGGCTATTGGATGTTGAACTGCTATGTTAGAGGATTTGTTGCTTTTATAAGCTGTTGCTGCTGCCTCTGATGTGATGATGCTTTCTTGATGTGTTGCTGTGGAAATGGTTCCCCAAGTGGCTCCTTTTCCCCATCATTATACAAATGTGTGCTTTTTCAAATCTAAACTAGCTGTGAGTGTGTAACTTTTATGTCCATTCCCTGGTAACCTGTGCTTAGAAAGTCAAAGTTATAGATTGATAATTGCTATTTTCTCGCCTTTTTCTTTTATTTCCTCATCGGTTCCATCGAAATGTCTCAAATCATTGGCCAGTGGCTCATCCCTCTGCTTAGGATGGATATTGATTATGTAGTTCTTGCACCATCCTACATACTAACAGGCAACACCTGAGGCAATAACACTCAGTGCATTTGATTGATTGTCTCAGAAGTATTAATTTGCCCAAAACATGCTTGTCAGGTTCCCTGAACACTCAAAGTGGTCCAGGTGGGAATGTGGGTGTGAATGCTTGTTTGTTTCTGTGATTGACTGGCAATCAGTCTAAGGTTGTGTTCCACCTCTCACATAAAATCAACTGAAATGGGCTTTAGCTCACCCGCGACTCCTAGCGAGGACACAGGCTTTAGAAACAGCGGAGGATGGATGGATGTTGATTATTATATGCTGTAGTTTGAAGTTGTGCTGAACTGCAGTGAATTGAGAGGTATTCCTAATATTTTGATCTCTTCATTTGCCTCAACCATAATAATAAAATAACCCGGGCGACCATGTCGACAACTTAACCAAACATTTGTGGGTGTGGGTGTGTGTGTAGGGTTGCCAACTTTCTCACTCCTAAATAAGGGACAGGTGCACGGTGCCACGGTGGTGTGAGCATGATGTATGAATTTGGGGTTGTTTTTTTTTCTAATTTTCACGTTAATGCTGAAACCCCATTCACGTAAAAATGAAAAAAATGGACAGCGATGATTTGTCACCTCATATGAAACCACAATTTGGCTCTTTTCATCAAAAAACGGGTGTAAGAAATCTGAAATGTAAAATAGGAGTGTGACTCACCAAATTTATTTTTTCCATGGATATTTATGGCTGCTTTTGACTGACTCAAGCTGTCTTCTGTCATTTTGCGCTGCCAGAGAAGTCCCTATATGACAGGTGGAGTGATTGCCGCTTGTTCTGTGATTGACGCTTTATCTGAGCTAGGATCTGACATCTGTAGTACCGAGAGTCTCCATTAGGGAGCGCTGTAATGTGATATCACATTGTGTAATGTGATATTGAGCTGCCAACCCGTCAATGTCCGTCTTATTGACAATCGATCGCCATCCAGAGATTTACTAAAAGCATCTTATATATAGTTATCTGTATTTGCAAGAGTTGATAGTCAATATACGGGACATTTAAGGTCCCGTATGGGACAAACCAAATTAGCCCAAAATACGGGACGTCACGGCTAATATGGGACAGTTGGCAACCCTAGGTGTGTGTGTGTGTCTGTGTTCGATGAACAGAAGCTAACGCTAGTAACACTGTTAGCATGCTAAACTGTGCTGACTGCACTTCTGCTTACATTTTCAGAAATAGGCAGATAACAAAATAATCGTTAAATGAACACTTTGATGGGTGGACACGCGCTCCAGCGGCCCAACTATTTGTGCTATTAAAAGGGCACTTTTCCACATTACGTTCCCTTTGACGTAGTTAAAAAGGCAAAGTGAACGGACAAACTTTCACTGACACAATTTGTATGCAGAAAGGAGGACAGAAGAAAAGTCTTTCAAATACATTCTGTATTCATGTAGGGAACTGTGTGTTTTTCACCATCCAGCCATTGAAGCGCCTGCTTAAAATGTTTGTATTGCTGCTCTCCGCTGTCATTAGCCCCTGCAAAATGACTTTCAATTTCCTGATATGTGCACACACGCCCCCACACTCACACTCTACATACAATACATGCGCAGTTTGATAGCATCTGTTTATTCTAGCCAATGACCGTACTTAGAGTGATAATGCTGTGGCGCACAATAGCACATTGTGTCACTGAAATGAAATCCGGAGACAAGCGAGGCGAGCCTGCTTGGAAGGGACCCCCCACGCGACTGGAGACCGGTCATTTGTCTGTGCTAACTGCCAGGCTTGAGGGTTGGCTTCTCCGGAGAGGCCTTCGCTATTGATGAGAAGTGCGTTTTTGCACCTCCAGGCCAACGGCCAATCTCTGCAATGGGGATGCGGGCATGTTGTCGAGCTCCCCCCGGTACGGGAGACTTCGTCTGTAGCTGCCACCTGAGACAGATTACCTGAAAGAGCCCCGTCTGTGCTAAACGCGCTCGCGGATAAAGACCCATATCTTATTACGGCGCATATCGCTGCTTAGCATTAGTATGACCGCTGTTGTTTCGTTCCTCACGCGTGTCTTGGCCACGCTCGCTCACCTTGATCTCAAAGCGGAGTGGCTTCAGTGGGCTGAGGAGCATACCAAGTGCACTTTGGCCTCCTCAGGGGAGGTGTGCTGGTGGAGAAAGCTTCGGGGCCGTTGAGCCATTTCGGCACTGCGGTCTGAAGGACGAGCTCAGAGCCGTAAGAAGGACACATAAAGGTTTTAGTGGCATCAAGGGGGACAGAAAGTGGAGTTTTACAGTGGAACTAATGCACATGTCTGAAACACTCGTCACACAATGTGCATCTATTCACGTTAATCTCATGTTTTTTTCTAATTCTAGTTCTTGATCTCCCCCCCTAAAAAAATAATGGCTCTTTCAATTCAGCTGAATTCCAAACGGAACAGGACCAAAAATCTTGAATTAAATACTTATTTTTTTCCCCTTTTTTTTGTCATTCCTTGATTATTATTATTATTTATTTATTTTTTTTAACTTCAAATAAGTATATTTTCCTGGTCTCTTTTATTTTGTAATTTGGGAATTATTTATGTAAGTATTTTTTCCGGTTTCAAACTGGATCAACGAGTGCAACTTTCTTACCATGTCGTTCTGATTGGTTCTCGTCCACTCCTCCAAGCTCTTCAAACAAAATTAGTTCTGATTGGGTCTCCTTTTTGACTGACATGTTTGTCTTGAATACAGTTGTTTATGTCTCATGGGTTCGTGATTGTGTACATTGTAGCTGCATGGTGTTGATGCTTTATGAGCCTTTCTGTTAAGTGTTTTGCTGCATCTGTGGCGTTTATATGCAATTACAAAGGCTGCGTTGAGGGGACATCAGTCCCCCTTGAGTTGCAGGGGTTTACTGTAATGTAATCGTTTCCAGTTTCAAACAACTTTTACAATCACTCATACTTCTTTTGTATTTTAAGAAAAAGCAAAACACATACAAGTGGTCAAAAGCTGAGCTATTGTACGGTTGCATTACATCAAGCGCGACGAAAGCCCTTCTTTTAGCCTTACCAAAAATTTGGACAAGTAATCTTAACTCTAATTCTAGCACAGCACACCTCGAGAGTTGTCCTGGCTGGTCCGCTGATAACCAATTATGGAGGCAACACTTAGTACACTGTTCTTTCCAGAGATGTGCATTCCGTCCGACCGACGGACTGATCCATCTTCGCCCGTTTTGCTGACGTTAGAGGATACATGGGAAACTTTTAAAAAGTGGACTAAGCATAGACACAAGTGGATTTTTGTCAGTCTGTGTAATCGTAACTAACCTAGTCAAGTCCATACGGAACTCACAGTCCATTATTGACGGATGACCGTTTGTTGAATAGAGACGGAAATGTGACCCAGACTGTTTTTACTGTATACGTACAGCAGGTGGCGGTATGCACAAAAGTGTTTCTCAGGCTGACCCCCCATTATCCACACCGCTTATCTAAGAAGAAATATAGTACCAGTAGCTTTGAATAAAGATAGTTTTTCAGAGAAGTTCTTGTGGGCAAAGTTTTACATTTCTGTTTTTATTTTTTGAAAGAGTGGAGATAGGAGGTTGTGAAATGGTATTTTTCAGGCCCACACTCCATTTCATAAACTGTCAGTAATGCACCAAAAGTTGTTTGCCAACCACTAAAACACAGAAGATGGAAAAGAAGATGAATTTGAAGGGAAAACATTTTTTTAAAATTGTAATTTATGCTTTATTTTGGTCTGCAAGGACTAGAAGCATTTTAATCCACCAGGACTGTACCTTTGGCAACAATGTGACACGGGATTCTTGTTCAGGTAAGCAAAACGATAAAATCATCTCCATAATATACCCTCTCTCATATGTTCATTCAAGTACATATTCCTTCATGCCATTATTTTATCTCGACAGCAGCATTTTTTTTTTATTTTTGTTTTTGCAAAACCAGCAAGAAAGTGACAAATGGAGGAAATTAGGATATGAGCGAACAGAGCATCACTGCACAGTAATGTAAATAGAATAAGTAGTAAACTAAATTCAAGCATCATTGTGCATCGTTAATTTCTCATCAGGCTGAAACAGCATAAATGGCAATAGTGACCTTTTGTATTAATTACACTCACGGTGAGTTACCGTGAGCCATCATCGCCCGTAGTATATGTCAGGGTGGTAAATGTGACAAAAATGTAGTGTCAGGGGGGTTTGTTTAAAGGACCATGGGAAAATGTCATGGCACAAAATCAGCTTGTTAATTGTACTGGCTGTGGCTACAAGCACTATGTCTGGTTTTAACTCAAAGGTCTTTATTATTCCACTCTTCAGTTGCTGTAGAGCAGGGGTGTCCACATTTTTTGCAAAGAGGGCCAGATTTGGTGAGGTGAAAATGTGGGGGGCCGACAAATTTAGCCTGACATTCTTTTTTGCATGGAACACCAATAAATCCAAGTACGTTTTAGCAAATTAGTCTGCCTTTCGACTTTTTTTAATTGAATTTTCAAGATTCTTAAACAAGTCTTCCAGTCCATTTGAAACATGACATATCACTGGCAAATAAATGCTCACTGAACTTTTTGATCTAAAAACAGAGAAATAAATAACAGTATTCACCAGTGCAAATTACATTTCAAACATGAATAACAACTGACAATTAAATGTTCTCATAACTTTTTAATTCAATAAGAGGGAAATATGTAAAACATATAACATTTGAAACATGGCATACTGTTGAAAAAAATGTTCACTGAACTTTTAGATTTAAAAACAGGGAAATAACTAGCAGTCTCCTTGCAAATGAGGCAGACGCATTTGTTACATATTTCAGTGAAAAAAAAGGTGAATTTCCACCTTTTCTTGAATTGGCTGCCCTCACTGTGAACTTTCATTTTTTTATTCATTGTCGCCATTTTAGAAACTGTCCGGAAAGGTAATGGTAATGGACAGTTTGCTGCCCTCTTGTGTGTAAATGTGAAATTGCATTTAGAGTATTTTATACGCTTGTCAACGTGGTTGCGGGCCAGATGTTATTAATTTAATGACAGAGGCTGCAGGCCGGATCAAATTTGACGGCGGGCCACATTTGGCCCCCGGGCCTGACTTTGGACATGGCTGCTGCAGAGCAATTACACTTTGTGATAGAACCTTATCGCCTGTGATGCACATGCAAAGATGAACTTTATTTAAATGGAGCAAACAATGACACTTATTTTCTAGTTCTGAGATTGAAATTTGATGTCAGCAAAATGACTCAATAATGATATTAGGCTTGTTTTCCGGTGTGTTTTAGCAGATTTTGAAATGACTATTTTTATTTCAGAAATTCCAGAACCTGATGACATCAATGTGAGAACGACGAGAGCTGATTGCTGTGTTACTTGGTGTGTTGCTGTGTTGTCATTTCCTCATGAAACTCAAAGGATTTAGCAAAACAAAACACATCAAGCAGAGGAGTGTCATTTGCAGTGATCATTTCAATGATTGAGACTTAGATTATTAGAAGATTACGTGTTATACCTGGAGTATGGAAGGAAATTGCTTACTTGATATTGATTTAAAAAAGAAAGAAAAGGACCACACTGGCCACGCTTTCCCTTTAAACAAACACATCTTAATATGCAATGAAGCAATTTCACAACTAGTTTAATAATCTTGTTTTACCAGCCACAGATATATTTTAAAACCGCAGCTGTCGTCAGTGATTGTGCAAATCAAACATGTAAAATATGAGTGGACGCGAGGCAGTCATTAGCGATGAACTACTACGTCTGTCTGTGGGCAAAGGAATTGAGCAGATGATTTATGGCGAGGTATCAAATCTCAAACCTATTTCTACCATATAGGTTTTAGCTCCCGCTCTGGTTCCTTTCTCCCGCCATAAGAATCCGGTCTCCATGTTGCGACGCTCCACATAGAGCTCTCGTGTTAGGAATAAATAGTGGAGGGCCTTGCCCGCCTGTGTGTGTGTGTGTGTGTGTGTGTGTGTGTATATCGATCCATCTCGATCTATCGATCACTCTATGTGTGTATATACATGTGTGCGTGTATATTTCCTTGCTACTGTACTATATGTTTTGAGTTTTTAATGCAATGCTGGTGTGAAGCACTTGTCCGAAACGGTGCCTGTACAAATCAATATTAATGCGCGCGCACACACACACACACATACACACACACTGGAAATTACTGATGCCTCACAACTCACATGCAATACTATTGGCATCGCTGCTGAGAGCAGTGTGTGTGTTTCCAACTCATATCGTTTGGGCTGTAAACGCCCGTATGTTTTGCTTGCAATTCTTTCATTTAGAGTCGTTATTTAACTGAAAAAAAGTCTTCATAAGAGCACGTGAGCAAGGGCAGGGGGGAGGGTACGAGGCAGGGTGGGACCAAGCGCAAGGAAGAAGAGAGGCGTCAGAGGCACCCTAAGCGAGGAGAGAGACCCCCCCCCCCCCCCCACCAACGATGCTGCATCTTATACATAACGCCCCCTCCCGCTCTTGTGGAGGTGCGTTCCCATTCTCGCTGTGATTGATTTACCCAGCGAGGAGAGGGAGACACCTGCCCGTTTGGGACCCCTGGGTCTACTCCTCCCTCACTGGAGGTGTGTGAGAAGTGCAAGTCGCATCTAAGACACAAGTTCTCAACGCTCAAGTGCTACGGACCATGTCCGTGTTCGTCGCCGCCCAGCTGAAGATAGACAGCTCCAGACGGGTAAGGCCCACTTTAGCATACAGTGCACGGATTTCGGAATGGGGGGCGGGGGGGGGGTGTATTATCGAGGGGGGGGGGGGGGGTGATGTGGTGGTCTGGATGTGTGCTGGCTGTGCATGATAGCAAACAGGCAGGCAGGAAGGAAGGGAGTGGTGGCCACCGATTATGTGCCCTGCGGACCAGTAATTTTTTTTATTACTTTCCCTTTCTAGCGCCTCCAATGAATGACTTAAGCGTGTGTCACATTTGCAGCACAGAATCACTAATGACTTAATGTCGCCTGCCATTCCACGAGGCTCCAGTTTTTGTCTTCATCGGGGGAAACCAGACAAAGTTTTGAGTGGTTGTGTGAGCTTACCAGTTGCGTTTTTGACATGTCACGCTCTGCTTTTGAATTGTGCTGGACTGCAAGGGACTGGCATTAAGCACCCCGTGTTTCTCTTACATTAAGGCTGACATTTTTTGGGGGGGATTTGTGCATGCTTTTGTGAGAATTTTTAGTTTAATTGTATACAGACAGTAATATATTGTCCTGTTTTGTGTCATCCCCAAACTATTATTTTTTTTAAACCTATTACTGTATATTGCGGGCCAACTTGATGTAAAGAAATGTATTATTTGTTTTTAACTGTACACAAATTGTTAGACAAAACTTCTAATGGTCTTATTTTTGTCCTCTTTTAAAAAGCGATCCATTTGAAATTCGTGTTAAATTACCATTTCAAAATGCCGTAGGTCACATTGAATTGTGAAACAAAGATGAGAAAAGATAGTGGCCCTAATGTAGAACCCTGTTGCTGTGTGACTGTGGGCCACAGTTTTTTTTTTTTAAATTGCGATATTTAACATACGCAAAGAAATGACATTTTTATTATATAATGGAAGAATTATTTCATTTTTTATGCGTCAAAATAAGCAAGCTCAATGTATTCAGAACTAATTAATTGTAATGCCCCTAGATGCTGTTCACCCCATTCAAGGTTGCATGTGACTGGTGAAATTCATACCTATTCCACGTCTTTGCTATATGCATATTACAAGGGCCATTATTACGATAATGATTTTTCTTCAATATATCGTGCAACCCTATTAGGAACCTTTAACGAACCCTGGTGAAAAAAACATTTGCTATGTCCTCAAACACTTGCAAACCTTCGCCTTCACCAAGATTCTTGAAACTGATTCAGTTAGTTGTTCGATCATTGTTTTCCAAATTTAAAAGCAGGTGTTTACAAATGTTTTAATTTGATGAAACACAAAAGATAATCAGTCTGATTTCATGATGGACCACAGAGAATAATTATTAATCATTTGAAGTCACACAACAATAATCATGACTTGATTTTTAAAATAGTTGTCGATTAATTTGACAATCGATTAGTTGTCGATGAATTTTAACACCTCTACCTATGGCTTGCGGAACCTTGGCGGAGGAATCACTGTTCAAGAAGTTAAGTTTCTAGTGCTCGCTTTGGTGTCAGTTGTGCTATTTATGATTATTTTAATCCGAGAAGGGGAGTAAACTATCTTCGGTGCTTTAAATGACTGTCCGCCTGATGACAGCCCAAAGATGATTTAGAACGCTTTCAATCCAGGCAACAGCAGATGTGTTCACAAGCGCGCTCACGCACACACTGAGGCAGCAGGATGATAAGCCATAAATAAGGAAGCATGTCGCTGCGGTCGACTTAGCATCACATTCACGGAGATCATTAGTGTTCAACCAATGTCACACAGCAAATGGTTGAAAATGTAATTATAGCTATAACTAAATCCAATCCATTTTCGAGCTGGGTGATGTTAGGAGGAAATGAGATATTACTGCACCCTCTCCAAACATTTGATTGACTGATCTTGTTTTTTTTTTTCCCCTTCCAACCAATTAATTTGTGTCACTTGGTGTGTGTCAAGCAGGCTGATGGGAACAACTTAAGGCATTTGCAAACAAACACCTTTAAGTGCTCCATGATATTAATGTTTGATTTTTTTTTTTTTTTTTGAAAGAATTTGGCTAAAAACGTGAACATGAAATTGCACCTGATGAGATATTTTACTGGCTGACTGTTTAAAAGTTTTCCAACAAACATTTTGGCATTATTCCGTGTCATCCATCGCCGAGGGAAGTGATTTCCCTCTGGTGCTTCTATTGTACAACAACATCTGTGCATCTTCAGGAAACAAAATCTTCTCGTCACTCGGGTGCAGACGTGCCAAAACGAAAGTAAATCAGCTTGCCGCAGCGTGTCAGAAAAAAGTTTTCCTTTTGAACATTTAAGTTCCTAGAGTGGAGCTCTTGTTGTCATTTCAACTGCCTGTTCTCAGAATAATTTAATTGGATTTGGCATGAAAGCATTAGATAAGCAACACATTGTAATTAGTAAACGTCAGATAATTGTGTGACTTTTTGCTGAGTCCATTCCAAGCATTAACTTTTTGTACAAATTATCTGAACTGTCGTTTTCGTTTCATAATGAATCATACAGACTGTGGGCTCTATTTTTTTAAAATATTATTTAAGTCCCCAACAACTCATTCTGTATTTGATGAGGACACCTGCTTACGTTGTCTGTTGCCACACCGGCAAAAAAAGCAGTGAAAAATGCCCCGGTCACACAGGGGTCGCTGCTTCCTTATCTCCACGCAAATGTCTCTTTGAAAGATGTGAGTGCATCACATTTGAAGAGAATGAGAGGAGACACTTGGCGGCTAATGCAGTCAGCTCTGTCCACACCCCCAATGGCGCAAACAGCCCATTAAAAAAAAAAAAGAATACATCGACTTGCGTGCTTCTGTGTTCCTACCAACAACTGGTCTAACCTGCCTCCATGCAGAGTTACGGTCTTTGTCTTTGTAGAGGGGAAAGGGTCGTATAGTTAATTATTTTCCAGCTTAGAGGTGTGCTAGACATTTATAGTGTGGTCCAGTGAGAGTTCTTAAAGCGACTAGGCTGTTGATAATAGCTACCCTACAAGTTGAACGTCTGTGCTATCATCTATCTGGGAAGCTCCGATGGATATCCGGAGGATTGGATGTACAGTATTTCCCGAGGGCGTGCCGATGAAGGGTGTTTACGAAGTGGCGAAACAAATGATGACAGGGACCCATATGAACCTTTGTAGGAGAGCAATACCGTCGACTAAATTCATCTTCTGGAATCCAATGAACAAGGAAATGAAATGTCCTCCTTTTGAAAGATTGTTCAAACGTTTGCAGTCAATATTACTTATTGAATGATGACAGATGAATCAGGATGGTGCAAGTCCAGCTATGAATTAGGAGTCTCGACACTACGGCGGCAACATAAACACGAATTTGCATGTACGATGCAACACAACTGCTAAGCCAGTGTTTCTCAACCTTTATTGAGCAAAGGCACATATTTCACGCCGGAATAAAATTCACGCCACACCGCTTAGCAAAACGATTCACAAAAAGCGGATGTACAGGTTAATGTACGTACCTTTACCTGTAGTGGAAGAGCATTTAATTGTTTGGCCTGTTGCTATACATGCTTGGCATGCATAAATTAAGCCATTGACAAAAAAATGACAAAATATCTTTTTGTCAAAATAATTGACATTGAGTGATTTTCCGCGGTACAGAATCACTGCGCTAAGCTACGCTAACACAGTAGAAAGGTTATAGTAAATATTTGCATGAAAAACACATCGGTGGCTGTAAATATAAAACAAATGAAAAACTTGTATGACTGTGGCACTTCCTATGCTGCATGACGACGAATTCCTACGCCGCCGCGCAAGCTAGTTCATTGCTTGCCATTCGTATGTCGTAAACTGCAAGGGCCACTGTACTGAGCTGTTCTCACAAAATTCCAGAGTTTCAACTTCTGTCTTGTATTTATTGGACTGACAACAAATGTTTTTCTTTTTATTATTTTATTTTTTTTACATGGCTTTTTTGGTGATTAAACCACAGCAAAGAACACGGGCATTTCCTCTTGTTTCTGACGTTGTCGATGTTAGCAAAGGGTTCTTAAGTAGATTTTTACGTGACTTGAGCTGGAATTCTTCACTACTGTAACTTTCCACTTGCATCTGCCAATCTAAGGCACCCTAAGATTGCAGGGACCAGTTAAGACCATGGAGTCACACATATAGGAAAATACCAACGTATTGTTCAGGCTGTGTGGGCATGACTAAAGACAACATATGACTAAAGACAACATATGAACAGGGAATTATTTTTGGACCGGTTAGACTTCCTTCCACGTATGTGTGGTTGATAATCCTCCATTGCCATGTACTCGATCTTCCGAGTATTCATCTCTCTCTCTCTTATTAAACTTGTTAGACTTTGACTCACAGTCCTCCGTTTGTAGTATTGTGAGCATTAAAGACGAAAAAGATCTGGCTGAATTTTGGACCGAATTTAAAATAAAAAGAAAAATGATGGCAAAAGTTTGATTTTTTTGTTGACTAAACCAGTTCAATTTTATGCGGTTTAAATATGACGATGACTCATATTAAATAAAAAGAAAAACACTTTTTTTATTAAAGAGGATGTTAATTTCTGCTGAGGCAGCCAGTCACCCTGCAATTTGCAAAAGGAGCCTTATCGTACGAAATGGGAAATTTCAACAACGGGATTCAATAGGAGGACCTGAGACACATTACAGTATGCTCCCAGTTTAGAAATTGCCCCCCCCGCCCACCCCCCGTAAGGATGACCCATTTTCCCCAAATGTATAGAGATAGCTTGACAGAACGACAGATTTAAAGTCATATACCTTGTTGGGTTTCGGAGTTGCTCTGCGAGCCGTAAAATCATCTGCAACGGAGTGTGTGAGATAGGTTCACTCGTGGACTCCAAATGACTTCAACCGTGAGACGCGAGATGGGAAAGTGTAGATGTTCAGGGAGGAAGAAATCAGCTCGATACAAGTGAGATCCAGTTAGTGCTGACAAAGCATTACTCACAGTTTCTAGCACTTTTACAAATGAATATCTTGGTGGACTGAAGGAGGGAAGAACAAGGAGAAATTGAAATCTATATCCATAAAATCCATATCTCTGGAAGCTGAAGAATATGTACTGTAACTTTAAAGACATTTTTTTTTTCTTTCTTCACAGTTCAAAACGGTTCTGGCAGCACAGTAGATGAGCTGTTAGCAGATTTTGCCTTACAGTTCTGAGATTCAGGGTTCGATTCTCGGCTCTGGCTTTTTTGTTTGGTGTTTGCAGGTTCCATGTAGATTCTGATATCAGATAATCTGTGCAACCAGAAAACCTCAATGCAGCTTTGCTTACCATTTGGCTTTGGCAAATAGCAAGTGCCTCCACATGATAATACTATTTCAGACACCAGATGCCCCTTGAAAGTGCCTCTGGATCTTCACCCAGCCCAGCTGGTAATATCTTTGGCAGAGAAACTTGGTGTGGGGTTGATTAGAATGTAAATTAGCCCCATTTTTATGTAACAGTGATGAAGAAATAGGCAGATAACAAAACATTTTATTGTTGAGTGAGCAGACTACAGAAACACAACTGTCTGCATTTCCAGCAATTACAAACTCAATCTTACACTTGTCCCAAGGGAATATGCTAACTTCAGCTACAATAACAAACCTAATCGTTAAAGTGTAATCGAAATTCACCAAAATAGAAATGACATGTGATTAGGTAATGTTTGTTTTAATTGCCCTATTGGACTGATATTCCTTTGTCACAGCCTTTTTATGCCTTTTAGAATGTTTTCACCTTTAGAAGTGGTGAAGTAGCATGTGGCCCATTACCCAACGTTTATTTGGAGCGCCTTGTTCCGGGTAACTGTCAACAATTTTATGTTTACGATTGCGAGGCGGCGGCTGCTAAGTACATGTGGGACGGCAGCTGGCATTTTTGTCAGAAGACCTTCTGCACTGCACCCAAAGCGCTCCCTCACTGTATGCAAATGCAAAATATAACTCTTGGTGTCCTAACAGTAACATAAAGTTGAGTATAAAAATATTCGATTAGAAACACATTTCAATATGATTCATCCGTGCAACCACAAAAACAACCACATTGTTAATTGCTTCACGACGTTGTCTATCTTAATTGACAATTATTGTTTTAATTGAAAATGCAGAATTTTGTTAACACGGGTTGAGATTTTACATTGCAGCCTGTCCTAAATCAGAGTGCCACAGAGAGGCACTCAAGCTCCGTTCTGGGACCACACAACCAAATAGTTGAAAAACACACACACGCCCATTAAACAAAATACAGTCCGTGCTCTTTTAAACGTGATTTGAGGTAACGTGTGTGCGTAAAGAGAAGCTCTAGCGTGGCTGCTTCATTGCAGACCGCTTCGCATGCAATGCGTGTGTGTTTGTCTCTGTGGCAGAGTGCATGTGCGGCATCCTCTCTGCGTCCTTCACTGGCCCCACGCGTGAGGACGACATCATCGTAGACTCGTCATTATTATGACCACGCACATTGTGCTGCGGAGAAATCGTTGATGTGACGGCAAAGTGGGCGCCTCCGTGTCTTGCCTGCCTCTCAGTCGCCGCTGGTGACATCGTGGACGTGGGGGGGGGGGGGGGAGAGGAGGGGAGACGACCAACGTGGTGTGCATGCAGAGGAGGACGCGCAACCCTCTGGACAAAGCTGAAGAGAGCAGCCGTGCCAATATTACGCACATCAAGCGCTCTGGGGCTGCAAGAATCACGCGCTTTTCACACTGACATATCCACATTCGAGAACCCAAGTGTCTATCCTCCCCGCGTCATGGCTTCGTTGTACCAGAGATTCTCCGGCAAGATCAACACCGCCAATTCTTTCCCGCAGCCGCCCGAGGCCAGTCGCCTGCTCGGTGCGCAGGTGGCGGACGAGGAGAGCAAGACCCTCCAGCCCCCGCTGGATGCAAGGCTGCACGTCCAGTGCCGCAGAAAATGCACGCGGGACGATGAGGATGTAAGATGTGATTTACTTTGCTAAGTGTGCGTGCATGAGGTTACTCCAGACTCGCGATGCAGGCTTTCGTTGTTGCTATAATTGTCCAAGTTTTCATTTTTCACCACTTTTGAGTGACAGTGTTGGTAGCGTGTGTTTTGGCTTAAGGGTGGTCACATGTTTGTAGAGATGCATACTGAGAGTTTTGGGGCACTCGTGGGGGCATTTTTTTACCTATCAGTTGCCATTTCAGTTCAAAAGCTACGATGCAACAATGGTACAAATGTGTGCTTGCTTACTTTAGTCCTAAACAGACACTTCGTTCCACCACAGGTGCTAATGTTAGCGTGTGTGTTCGTATTTGAGGGTTAGCACGTCTGACTCGGTTTGAATCTGGGTTCTCGTCTGGTCCTGTGGGGAGTCTTAATATCCTCCTTGAGTGGGTTTTCTACCAAGACTAAAATAAATTGTCCACAAGAGGGATATGATTGTGAATGCTTGTTGTTTGTCAAGATACAGTGGAACCTTGACTTATATCGCCCCTGTTTACGAAAAATTCAAACTAAAAGTTCATGCCGCTCCCGGGGTCATCTACTTAAAATGTTAATTGAAAACTTAAAACAAGTAGATTGTTCCCTGTACTCTTCTACAGTAAATCAAGTTTTCCAAAATTTCTAAAATTCCCAGTGTCAGTATCATCTTTAAATTTAACTGAAAATGTAATAAATAGTTGAAGTTAACAGTTTTAAATAATCTCTTGACGCCCAAAAGATTTTTATTAAAAAATTAAAAAGACTGATGCCGATATTCATCAAAATGTAGAATAATGTCGCAGATAATCGGCCCAAACAATAATTACTCTATTCCTATAAGGCATTGCTGTAAACTGAAAACTAGCTGTATCTGTCCGGAGTACAATGCAGTGGGATCGGTCGCATGTGTAGGCAGAAATTCCACCTCCGCATCATTGATAATCCAATCAAAAATTACATATAGCCTAATAGAAATCCGAAAATCAGTTGTTGTTTTTTTTTAAAATAAAAAAACACTATATAAAATACTATACACAGTAATGAATTCTAGCTTCTCTTTAATGAAGCAACGGATGGTTAATGTCGTAATCCCGTCAAAACAGACATCCAAGCGTTGTCACGAGGCAGAGGTTTGTACTTACAATACATTCACCCAATCATAGATGCCAGAAACAGCTATGTCCACTCCAAAGAATCACTGCTTTCTGTAAATAGAAAGTGTTCACTGTGACAAATGGCTCAAGGAACCAATTTAGTTCCTAACTTGAGTTTCCACGAAACACACCCTGTGATTGGCTGGCAACCAGTCAAGGGTGTTCCTTCCTTCCTTCCTTGTCCAAAATAAGATTAGATAAGAGGTTAGGCTCTGGCTCACTTTGAGAAGACGAGATGGATGTGAATTTGTTGGTTAAATATTTTGGAGCTTTAAATGAGAATACTTCTGAGGATTTATTTTGTTTTAAAAAATGCCCGCAGGCCCTGCCTTAGATGGTGTTGCGGTCAAATTGAACACCCTGAAGTCCCAGCTTGGATGGGGTGCATTTGAGACACAGTAAGACAAGATCTGTTAGGTATTTCTGTCTTAAAAAGAGAAAGTCAACCTAAACATATTTTTTTCCAGAATATTTTCTGTGCGGGCCCACTAGTTGAAATACGGCCTTCTGATTAATATTTGTGGAATATGAGTTAAGTAGCAAAATCCACCCGCTTTCAGCAATTTCAGTAGGCGAACATTTTGTCACTTCTGTTGACCGAAAATGACATCACAACTGCTCAGGGCTCAGGTAACGACCAATCATGGCTCATCTTCAGAAAACAGGTGAGCTGTGATTGGTCGTTACCTGAGCCTTGAGACACTGTGATGTCATTTTCAGTTGACAGAAGTGACAATATGGCCGCCCCCAGACATGGCTAAAAACGGGTGGTTCAGAATGCCTTTTTTTCAACTAGTGAGTCTGCATAGAACATATTCTTGAAACAAATATGCTTGGGTTGACTTCCCCTTAAGGGCAATAAAGGGTAACAAATTTTCCCCCATTTGGCAGTATGATTGCTTTCCATAGTTAATGTTTGCTGGCATGCTTTGATTAATTAGCAACAACGTGAACACAGTCACACTGACCTGCATGTGTTGAGAGATGACTAATACATTTGTTACAAGTGGCCCGCTAAAGAGAAGCAGCAGCGCATGGTTATAAATCTCTATTTGTGACCCACAAGACGATAAATGCACCCTATAATGGTTTTAAAAGCCTCGCAGTGACAGTACATGCGCAAGGGAGTGGTTGTATTCAAAAGTTTGCCATTCAGTTACTGCACCCAAAGGTCTATTGATTAGGTACACCTGCTGAACATAAAGCTGTGCACACGCTGCGATTTTTCAAGTGTTATGTCTTCAAATTCAAACTTGGGACAAGGTAAAGTTCAAGCTAACGCCTATTTCTATTTCTGAATAAGAGTCTGTATACAAGATCTTCTAAACTTCTTTTTAAGAAGTTGAAGCTTTCTGTTGCCCTACCTCCACCCTTGGTCGTCATGGTAACTAAATCTGACTAAAGGGTGAGCAGTACGGTGTCCAGCTGCGTTCATTCATGCGACAGGGACGCACTCTCGAGCTTTTTAAGAGACCCGGGAAGTGTTTTAAGTTGTTAAAAAAAAAACAGTTATGCAAAATACGTTCTTTAACGTCCAACTCGAAGACGCAAATGACACTTGATTTTCTGTGAACATCCTGCTTGCGGTCACTGCAGATCATTATTGTGGTAGCCTCTCGCTTTGTAGTGCCGCCCCTGCATCGTTGTAACCACCTTTCCCTGCTTGAATTAAAAAGCAAATGCAAGCATTGATTGCCTTGAGGATGCACCAACAGGTTGCATCAAGGCCACCAAAAGAGCTCTTGATTGCTCTCGTTGGCTGATTTACTAATTCCATCCCCAAAATGGCTGCCAAGGCGCAGATATTTCTCAGCACTATTGATGTCTGGCAGCTAGCCGTAGCTGGCCGTCAACATCGCGCCTGCTCTTTAGCTTCCTGCAGCGCCGCGCCTGTTTAATGAGCCGCGTCATTGTTAAGAAATCCCAACAATTGACCTCCGTGTTGGTTGCGGCGCCACGCTGTTTTGCGATGCGACGTTAACCTTGAGGTGACCTTTGCCCCCCAAATTGAGTCGTGCTAGAGCATGAAATTGCTTGAACCCTCTCAGCGACCCATAAAAGCCGAGATTGCATTCCGTGGTCAAAGTTTGCTGTTGTTGTTCTACTCGCTGTTGTTATTTGTAGAGCTGAAGTTGGACATGGAAATGGCGTACTATTGATTTCCATCTCCGTGTTTATAAACCTGTTTTGGGGTCTTTGTGTTGGCAGCATTGATTAACTGTCCACTGCGTGTGAGCAGCAGTGTTTGGCTGCTGAGTGGCATCACTGAGGGGGTTGGGGGCGGGGGGGGTCTCAGCAGCAGTTCTTTACACTTTTCTCTTCCCTTCACTGCGAATTGAGGCCCATGTGATTGATTGTTGTGTGTGGAAAGGTGGAACATGTTGACATTTAAATAACAGGAATGCAATTGGGATGTGGTCGAAACTGATAAACATTTCATCTGTTTTTCTAACACAGTGATAGCATGTGAAGTATGCACAGTGGAATGTCTGAGACGGACGGTCCATTTTTGATTGCATTTTTATGATTGCCACACAAACCCTTTATTAACTGTGCAGGCAATGTTTTCTAGGACAGAGGTGTACTTTTTTGACCATTTAAAACAGGTCCAAGGTGAGTTAATAAAACGTCTTTAACATTCTTCCATCAAAGGACACAAAAGATAAAGCATTACCGCTCAATTAACTTCCATTGATCACATTCTAGTTCAAATCGATCGGTTTTGCGAGGTGGGCGCGTTGTCGTGACAACCGGGCATGTGATGAAGGGAAGGCTCCTCGGTGTTGCCAACTTAGAGATTTTTCAGACCCCAATAGCAGCATTTTTAGCAAATCCAGCCCCTTTATGTAGTACAGTAAAGTCCCCCTCCATCGTGAGTTCATCATGCTTATTTTTTTCTGCCTCCCATTTATTTTGGGTGTAATATCACTGTTGGCCACTAGATGGTGGCACACTTAGGTTTGACACTGTGCATTTGAAAGAAGAGTGAAAACGGGAAGTATTTGAAGTTCAGCCTAGTTTTAGCTGACGATTGAATGTGAAATAATGAAATATTTTGTCTTATATAAACAATTTATTTCAAGAATATGTTCTATGCAGGCCCTTTGGTTTAAACACGGCATTCTGATTAATATTGCGTTTGTGGAATATGAGTTAAGTAGCAAAATCCACACGTTTTTCGCCATCTCACGGGGCGGCCATTTTGTCACTTCTATTGCTCAGGGCTCGGATAACGACCAATCACGGCTCACCTGTTTTCTGAAGCTGAGCCATGATAGGTCATTTACCTGAGCCCTGAGCAGCTGTGATGTCATTTTCAGTCGACGGAAGTAACAAAATGGCCGCCCCCTGAGATGGCTAAAAACAGGTGGATTTTGCTGCTTAACTCATATTCCACAAATAGAATATTAATCAGAATGCCTAGTTTCAACTAATGGGCCTGCATAGAACATATTCTTGAAAAAAAATGTTTGGGTTGACTTCCACTTTAAAGCACACTGGATTATTTTTGGAGTATGCAAAGTACAAACCTGTATCCATCACTCAAAAGCAGTAACAGTCGAAGCTTATTTCATTGCCTGACGGCTCAACTGTCACGAATGATAGCTTCATCCCTGCAGGCCTCCCTAAAGGCACCAAATGCTGCTTAATTGTGATTTTAAGATATTCTGGAAGTGTGACTTGTAATGGAGTGAGGAGGTGTGATATTGTCCCAGAGGAAGATTTGAGAAAGTGAGATTACACAGCTTTTCATCTGGCAGGAAAACAGTTTGCGCTTGTAACGCTCTCAACATCTTTCAGGTTATCTTCTCATAGCTTGAGGCCATCAGATGTCATCCTTTAATTGAACGTGTTTGAATTTCACGCCGGTATGTTTTACTCTCCAACCCTTTGCCTACTCAGTGTCTCATCCTGTGAGGATTTTGGAAGTTCAGAGGGAACTAATCAAGCAGTAGCGTCTGCAGGTGGCGCATTATATGCATGTTGGCTTCATACAAAAACAGCAACTGCAAAAATCGAAAGATAACGCGTGATACTTATTGAGAAGAGCTCAGCAATGTGTTATGTCTCCCCTGACTGTGGTTTGTACTCTGAAGAGGGTCGTTTTTGGTTGAACTACAAGTATGACTCAAGATTTAGCGGTTCCCATTATGTAAATTAAAAGTGAGCATTATTATCTTTGTAAAGGCAGAAATTTTGACAAAGCTCTTGTGTTGGATCTTAATAGATGATGATGCAGGTATAAAAATTGAAGTGGCGAGTTAGTGATAATATTCATAAATAAAACAGCCTGACTCGCTCTGAATTTAATTAGCACATAACACAATACATGCCATGCAAGCAAATGTGGATTAAATATTTTACTCCAATAAATTGCTTGATATATTTTAGTCTCCCTCAAAAACATTGATTTAACCAATGTGCTTTGCGAAGGCTGAACGATTTTTAAAGTAATGCAATTGTGATCTCCCTGCCAATATTATGATTACGTTATAATGTGTGATTCTTTTTTCAAGCTCCTCTGCCCATGTATTTTTTTGTTTAACAAAACAACCCGTGTGGGAAACTGTATGTCATCGCAACATGTGACGTAATGGACCGATCAGAGCAGCAACAATTCCTGATGGGTGCGTGGCATGTGTTGCAGACCTGTGGGCAACAGCACAATGCGTCGGTCACGTGAATCCATGCGGCAGTTGTCGCTCGCGCCGACGCGGCGGTAGAAAGAAGCCTAAAAAGAAGCCTTTCACTGAGTGGGCTGAGATGAAGTCAAACGCATGAGGGCCGATTACTGGGCCGGACTAGCCCAAAAACGTTTTCATATGTCTTTTCACAGTCCAGCCATTCAATCCCAGGAATCTATTTCTATTTTTTTCTTTCTTTTTTTTTCCAAACATTAGGCTAAAAGAGGGTCTGAAAATGTCTGGCAGTTAATGAGTTAAAAAGCCTGTTGACCGAAATAAAGCCGTGCCCCCCCCCCCCCCCCCCCCCAAAATTGCCGCCATTGCAAAGCTAATTTGAATTCAATTAATTGTTCAGCCCTATGCTGGTCCACGCCTGCTATCCACTGTCTTCCTGGAATTTCTTATGGCTGAAAAGTGAAAACAAGGAAAACTGATGTGTCGTCAGCAGTTCAGAAAAAGACTTTATGTGAAAATTTGGGACCAATAGAAGCAGGAGACGAACATCTATTAAGGTAGTTAAAAGGACATCCAAGGTAGTCGGTGATGAGCCCCACCCCCACCGCAGGACAGTAGTGCAGCATACTCCGCAGGACCTCATGCTCAACGTTGCCATGGATGCAAAGGTGGAAAGGGTGAGGCTGAAAGCTGGCAACACACACACACACACACACACACACACACACACACACCCTGGTGGTTCTTGCTGCCATCTGGAGATGACGCAGCCCTCGCGTTGCAGGCTGCCTGCCGTCTGCTTGTGTCCACTGTGACGAGTCTGATGGGATTTTTCCGGGAAAAATGATCAATCTGACTGCTAGTGACAGCGCTTGTGTGTGACGGTGGACAGAATTAGTCGGTATCGACCCATCCCCTTCTCCTGTTCCCTTGGGGCATAGCAACAGGTCATCCTTCCCCCCCGCCAACAACTTGAAGCGATGCTACAGCCACGTTTATCAGTACTGTCACTCCTGTCAGCAGCACATCAGCGGTCCTGCCTCCTCCTCGTTTCCTGTATTATTAGGCCGCATGAAAGTGAAATAATGCGCTCTGAGCCTACAGTATGAAACATCATCCACAGCTGCCATTTGACACATTGGTGCAATCTGTAGTTGTGCTGATTAATTATACATGTAGTAAAAAAAAAAGAATCCTTGTTTATAGCTTTCACATCCCAAAATTGCTCATCACACGAGAGTTAATTATTTACCAGATGGAAGTTGTCCTTGGACGTTAATGGATGGATGTTAGGAGATGTAAGTCAGTAAAAGCATTTTAATTTGTGGAGGCTGCCGTTCATTTGTTCATACATTACACCGCCACTGTTTCTACATCTTCACCGAGCAATACAGTGTGTACCTTTTTATCAGGAGCTATTGTAACTCTAATCAGTGAATCCATCAAAACACAACGCAGCTCTGCTTATCTTTTGGCTTTGGCACGATTGTAGGGATGACAAACTGTGGGGATGTAGTTGCAGCTGCATGATTGTGCCTCTGAACGACTGTTTGAAAGTGGCTCTGGATTTTCATCCAGACTGGCTAGTCATGTAATGGGAAGCGAAACTTGGTGAGGGGGCAGACATATATAAATGACAGTTATGTAACAGCGTGGCGGCTCACTCAGACACATTTTCAGAAATTCGATTGAACTTGGTTGTTTGAATGTCACACTTAACGGCTGAGCAAGCCCTCAATAGACCAATTTGCACATAAGGCTTTAAAACTGTTTTACAAACAATGTCCCCTTTAAAGACCTTGTGAAGTGATGTCTGAGATTTTTTTTAAATGCATTCTACATGGTAGACAAATAATTGCAGAAAATATAGTATTCAATTCTGGAGATAGCGTTAAACTGTTTTTCAGCATTTGAGTTTAACCGATTTTTTTGGGGGGGGTGGCTAAGGCCTGGCCGAGGTGTGCAAAAAAGTTGTTATATTTGAAACATTTTGTAATTTGTTCCATTACTGAGCTAAAATTTGGGCTTTATACAATCAGGATTTTGGAGCCGATCACCAATCAGGGGAGGGATTGCTTGTACTTTTTTTGGGGGCAGGGAAAAAAACAATCCGCAGTGTTGCGTTATTTGAAGACATCACGTTGGTTTTTGAGGGTAAGAGGCACATTTCAGCATCTGGATGCCAAATATACTTGCGAGAATGGAAATTTTTATTTTTGAGGAAATGCACTCAAGCATTCCCTTTGCTGCCTCTGCTTTAAATGGAATTCTCATCTTCTATTCCCTTGAAGGCGTAAACATTGTGTTTAAAAGAACATTCCTTATCAAAGAGAGCCATCTGGAGAATAATTATTAATAATGAAAGTAGAACTTTAAAGCAAGTGCAGGGGAATTTCGACAGTATTTTTGTCAGCGAGAATTAGAGCGGCAGAACCTCTCATCAGCCATTCCTCCCGAGTCCTCTCGCTGTCTTTTTCTTGGCTGAGACCGGGCACGACTAATCTGTTGTGTCACACAGGCGCATTCTCTTATCGAATCCGCCATGATCCTGCAGCGACACAGTTCTGACACATAAAAAAATTAAGTAGCACTCACCGGCAGATCAAGACTCATGCTTCTCAGAAGCAATGTGGCAACACACACACTCTAAGTGTATAAGCTCGTCTTGAATTCCTAAAGATGCAACAGTTCGTTTAATGAAAGTGTGAGTGAAGGAAGAAATCTTGCTGGTGGTTGGTGGGCACATGGTTTGGTAGCGAAGTATGCGTGTAGGCAATTGTACAAAAAAAGGACAAAAGTTAGGTTGAGTTGAAGTGGGAGTCAACCCAAAGTTCCAAACATATTTTTTCAGAATATGTTCCAAGCAGGCCCACATACGGCACTCTGATTAATATTACTTATTGGAATATAAGTTAAGCAGCAAAATGCACCCACTTTTAGCCATCTCTGGGGGCGGACATTTTGTCACTTCCGTCAACTGAAAATGACATCACAGTGTCTCAGGGCTCAGGTAACGACCAATCACGGCTCACCTGTTTTCTGAAGCTGAGCAGTGATTGGTCGTTATCTGAACCCTGAGCAACTTTGATGTCATCTTCAGTCGACAGGAGTGACAAAATGGCCGCCCCCTGAGCTAGCTAAAAACGTGTGGATTTCTCATATTCCAAAAACGCAATATTAATCAGAATGCCGCGTTTCGACTAGTCGGCCCGCATAGAACGTACTCTGGAAAAAAAAGTCTGTTTGGGTTGACTTCTGCTTTAAAGACAGGCAGGGTAGGAGAGTGAGGTTAGATTACAAGGCAGGTAAATTGGTAGTTATGTAGACTTGAAGAGAGACTGGTAGGTAGTTAGACAACAATGTCGGTCGGTCACTGAGTAGGGTTAGGGTTGTGTACATTTGTAGAGGTAAGTAGCAGAGATGGGCATTTTACTAAATTTTGCTGGTCCGTCATTCGTCGGTCCGTCGTTTTTCGTGACGAACTGAATTGTAATCGTCTGTCAGCCAGTCCACCAGTCCGTCACAATTTCGTTGGTCCTTCAGTCGGTCCCCCCCAAAAAAATGTCAGAATAACGGACGTCCGCCAGTGACTGACCCGGTCAGACATGATTACACTGATGTATGTAAACACATTTCCTCCATTCATCAGTCCGTCATTTTTAAACGATGTCCCATCATTCATCAATCGTCAGCAAAATGGACGTCCAACTGATGGACCGGTCTGTCAGTCTGACGGAATGCCCACCCCTGGTAGGTAGACTTGTATCTAGAGTAGTAGGTAGGTTGATAGGTTGAGTGATTAATAGGAAGATTTATTGCCCCATAGCCATAGGGAGTTCGATTTGTGGACAAATGGGTAGTTCATGATGAGAAATAGGAAGAGAGTCAGTGGCCGGGGAGAATATCAGGTAGGTAGTATTGAACACCAGGTTGGCAGGGAACAGTAAGATAAGAAGGCAGTGGATTTGTTGTGAATTCTAGGCCTTCGCTAAGGACCCCGTGGTCTCATGTTCTAGTCGTGTTCGGGCAGTCATAAAAGTAAGTTTGCGCCTTGTTGGCGAAAAGCAGCCGGTCAGAACAAAGAAACCTTTTTGAAACTGAAAATGTTGTCAGATGTGTGGATACGTGCTGCCTTTGTTTTGTTTCTCTTTTGTTACGACTCGGTTTGCACCCTCCTGTGCGCTCCCGGGCACTGCTGTGCTTATCCAGCATGCGCATCATCATCATTTGCAGGCACTCCTCATGGCTCAATGAGGATTCAGGGTGAGATTTGGAGCAGTGTGGAAATGGGAGGGTGGAAGATTGCTTTTCCCTGAGCCAAGAGTCGATGGCTGGCTTATGATGAAGTTGAGTGTGTAGAGCTCGCATGGAGCACAACGGTGATGGGGGGAGTTGATAACGATTATTGGGTGTAGGAGTGTATGGAGGGAGGTGCAGTGGGGGGGTTTCGCAGTATTGAGCGAGTGACTCTCCTGGAGCTGGCAGCCTGTCAAATTATTCCCCCTGACAAAGACTGCAAAGCTCAAGTGTAATGATTGATGTTCACCCCCCGACCCGTATTGCTTGGTGCGTCATTAGAACGGAGATTTTGCTTTGTGCCCGTTTGCTTGAATGTCTGCGACTCTCTTAGCAAAGTTTGTCCGCCTTAGCCTCGCTGGATTTGATTTTGACATGTAAATATGACGCTAACTCTTTGAGCTGCTTATTCGCTAAGTTTGTCAACAGCTGTCGGCAGACGGTGTTTGTGTGCAGCTTGGTGGCGCGTAGGTGGGAGTGGGGGGGGGTGGGGGTGTTGGCGGGGATGTAAATGACACTGTGTCAGAAATAGCGAAACAAAGCTCATACCTGTCCCTCAAGGAGCGACACAGCAGTGGTGAGTAGCAAGGCCTTATCTGCTTGCCTAAACACTATCAAAAGCACTGGCATAAGTATTGACAACCTATAAATTGTTTCCTGAAACTACATTAATTTATTTGCGACAGCCTATTCTCTTCATTTTGTCGCGTTTCACTTTGCTGCACTGCCCACAGCATGTGAATGTGGCTGTTAGATTTATTGACCAATCGGATATCAGGCTCTTTGTGTTGCCATGTCGAACTAATCTGCCCAAGGCCTTCAGAATTAGTTTTGCCGGCTGATTTTCCTGCAAAGTGATGGTTTTGGAGATGCGAGAATTCTGCCTGACACCAACAATCAGGATCGTTATCAAGCTGATCATTTTAATCAGGTGTGTTGGAGGAGGGAGACATCTAAAACATGCAGGATAGGGGCCCTCGACGACCGGAGTCGGTGACCTCTGCTCTAAATTGTCCTTTGGTGTGAATGTGAGTGTTCATAGTTTTCTGTCTATGTGCCCTGTCCTGGCCTTTCGCCCAAAGTCAATTGATTTCACCCGTGACTCTAAATGATGAAGAGCACAATAGAAAATATAAGCATGGATTTTTGTATTCTGGGGTTTCAGTCCAAGGTTGTATTCCAAATCAACAACACTGTAATTAGAATGCAGCCTGGGCAATGGCAATTATATACACTATCCTTATCTTCAAATAGATTATTTCCCCTAATAGGTGCCCCAATTAGTCGCTAGGTGTCTCATCCGCTTTCGACAAATTAAGGCCTCGCTCACATTGATGCTTCCCTTTTCCAGGGGAAAAAAAACCGCAACTCCTTGACTCACCAAAACTGAGGCACATAAAATAGTTTGTGGAGTCTTTCTACATATTAATTACAGAGTATTAAAACTTTGGTGGTAGAAAGTCAACGTGGTGTGTTATTTAGCCCCACTATTCAAAGGGGCTTGCTTATGAAAATAGTTAGATAACAAAGGTTTTACTTGGTTGTCACTTGTCCATCATTTGACCATTCCCATATCAAACTCCTCCCTACATAGTGCTGAGCCCGTTTGAACTCCATCGCTAACCAAAATAGCAGCATCTTATGGGAGCATAAAGCCTCTCAGATAAATGAACATGTAGCAGCCTAAAGCATGTTGTAAACGAGTTCCCAAGACATTATAAAAGAGGATTTTGTGTTATGTGGATGAGGCATCTTTGTCAATTAGTTGTCAACTGTGACTTGATCACATTCCCATGTTGTGTGTGTGTTGTTTGTTTCTGTTCGGGGAGCTATGCAACGTATTAGTTCAGCCAATCGGCTTCACTTCTTGCTTATTTTATAAAACAGTTTGAATAGCAAAAATGCCAGTAACTGCCTCCCCTAAAAGGTTTATAATTGACTACAGATGCCATAAGATGGCGGCAAAGCACTCCTTTTCTATTAGACAGGGCTATGGCCTATGCAAATGAAGCATGTTCCTCCATACAAACAGTACTTCCTTGGCACTAGGATGCCACAAGATGGTATCAGAACAATAATGACTAGGTTGGGGAACACTGCAGTGTTTTTCAAAAAATGTTTTTAGCTCCACTTTGACTTAAGCAAAATTAGCAGTTCAATTTATGCTAATGTTATTTCTAAAAATGTGTTTGTTAATAGATTTGCTTGGTTGTTAATTTCACTTGATGGGTGGGCAGGCACTACAGAGACCAAATGATTTGTGTACAAGCCATTATAAAGTCACTTTTCCAAAATGTGTTCCCTTGAAATGCATCCATCAACATGAAGTAATGATGGCAATGACAAGTCCCCTGGCGGTAATAGAGAATAAGGAGTTAGCTTTGTGTATAAAACTGATTTATTTTGGAGCTGGGAGCAGTTTTTCCACCTTCATTTAATAAATGACAAGTGACAGAAGCTCGTCACCGAGCAAATCCGTCAGCGCTGTCACATTTGAGCCCAGTGACGCCTCTGAGGCGCAGATAGAATGTGACTCCTTTTTCGGGGTGTTTACTTCTCTCCACCTTTGCCGTCGTCCATTTAAGCAGTTGACACTTGGTTGCAGGTATATAGGGCCTCTTTGATGACAAGAAAGATGGTGTTGAGGCTGAATTGTTGCTGGGTGGAAAACAACCACCATTGTGGGGTGAAAAGTAGCTGCGTGTAGTGTCTTGGCAGCGTGTGTAATGCTGATCTTTGCTGAGCAGCAGCAAGATGGTGCTAATGGTGCAGGTAAGTACTTCACTGTTGATTGTTCTCTCTGCCTTCATCCGCCGTTTCCTTTGGAGAGCTTGTTGTTTCAGCGATTAGCCTGTCTGCTTCTGATGCGACTTAAGTGGGGTACAGAGTTTTACCACCTTAACCGGTTTTGATGTGAGATACCCCACACATGGCTAGAAAAATGTGCATATGTTCTTACCAGGGTTATAATAGTTTAGGATGTTTAATTAATGTGAGGTTTTATTTTGTTTTTACTTTAATTTTTTAATCTAATTTGTTTGAATTAATTTTTAGAGAGTTTTCATTATTTTAATTGCATTTTTATTAGTTTATTTATGTATGTATGTGTGTGTATGTATATCTATGTACAACGGGTACGGAAAGTATTCAGACCCCCGAGAAATTTTTCACTTTCTGTGTCATTGCAGCCATTTGCCAAAATCAAAAAAGTTCATTTTATTTCTCATTAATGTACACTCAGCACCCCATCTTGACAGAAGAGATGTAGACATTTTTGCAAATGTATTAAAAAAGAAAAGCTGAAATATAATAGGGTCATAAGTATTCACACCTTTTAAAAAAAACCTTCGTATTTAAGTCACATGCTGTCCATTTCTTCTGATCTTCCTTGAGATGGTTCTGCTCCTTTATTGGAGTCCAGCTGTGTTTAATTAAACTGATTGGACTTGATTAGGAAAGGCACGCACCTGTCTATATAAGACCTTACAGCTTACAGTGCATGTCAGCGCAAATGAGAATCATGAGGTGGAAGGAACTGCCCAAGGAGATCAGATACAGAATTGTGGCAAGGCACAGATCTGGCCAAGGTTACAAAAGAATTTCTGCAGCACTCAATGTTCAAGAGCTCAGTGGCCTCCATAATCCTTAAATGGAAAAAGTTTGGGATGACCACAACTCGTCCTCGACCTGGCCGCCAGCCAAACTGAGCAATCGTGGGAGAGGAGCCTTGATGAGAGAGGTAAAGAAGAACCCAAAGATAACTGGGATTGAGCTCCAGAGACGCTGTAGGGAGATGGGAGAAAGTTCCACAACTATCACTGCAGTCCTCCACCAGTCGGGGCTTTATAGCAGAGTTGGCCCGACGGAAGCCTCGTCCGCATGTGTATATGTATATGTACATATCGTCGCTGCCCTGTGAAAAACACTTATCTCAATTTTTTTCATTTTCGACAGTACGATAATGGCTGGCGCTCATGGGAAATGTGGTTGACTTAAGGCAAAACACTCCCGCTTTTGTCCATATGGCGCCACCATAATCATTAAACACTGAAAAGTTATCCGGTGTTGCTTTAAAACTTCGACTGAGGGGTTCAGCACGGCTCGGTGGTAGCCTGGTCGTCTCCCAACCCAGAGGCTGTGGGTTCGATCCCCAGCCCTTGAGTGTCCTTGAGCAAGATACTGAACCCCCAGTGGCTCCTGATGCTGCGTCATCAGTAAGTGAATGCAAATTCAGTGTGAAGCGCTTTGAGTGCCTTAAATAGGTGGAAAAGCGCCATACAAGTCGAAGACCATTTATGATGACTGTGGACGTTCAACTCAAAATAGGGGAAAACGCTCAAACTGGGAGCAATTGTTAGTGTGTGCGTGTAGCCCGCTTTAAGCTGCTGTGACAGTTGAGCTATTGCTGTTGTGGCGGAGTGCTATTTGGCTCACTTTAACTTAATATATGAGATTCATGACCTAGCTCCCACTGCCGATGACAGGGATTATTCCCACGCAGGGCTGAAGGTGTGTCTTTTTTACGAGCAGGTCGTTATTCAGTATCGCTCTCTCTCTTTCACTCACTCGCTCTCTCTCTCTCTCTCTCGTTGCATCCTCATCACTGGTCCACTCTCTCTCCGTCTTCTTGTGACGCTCGCACTCAGCCGCTCGGCCAAAATGAACGCACGAAAGTTGTCCCGAGTGGAGAAAATATGGAAGGTGAGTTGTTGGTTGCCTTTTGACTTGTTTTCAACTCCATCTCTTCTGTCATACTTGTTTCCAATGTAGTCTTGAGTGACCATTCAAGTGAATAACAAGTTGTTTCCAATGATTTTTTTTAAATTTTTTTTCCACGTCGTTTGTTAGCTTTGAAGTAGTGATGAAATAATAAGCACTTGAGTTGACAGCCAACGTTGTGTAATGGCGTTGTAAAATCACTGTCATTGTCCGCCGTTAGTAAAAAGCAACTGCGTGTGATTAAATGTGTATCATTACGGTTTATAGCAGCTGTTTCTCACTCAATTTGTTTGATTTGTAGCTGTGAGCGTGAATAAAAAGGGTGTTTTTATGAACATTTTCTCCTCATTACCTTACTTGACTCATGCGGTAAGATGAGAAAAAAACAGACCCACTGAGTCCAGAGGAAAAATACCTTAATGCACTTTACTTTAAGACTGTGGTTAAGCAGTGTCTGCACTATAATGCACAGAGTGCCTCAGCATTCCCATCGTGCTTTGTTAGCTTTTTTAGGTAGATGCATATTTAATAAGCACCCCCCCCCGTCAAACAGTGATGGCCCTAACCAAGCATTTTAGGGCCCACGCAGAACACATTTTTAATTCTTGTTTATTGATTTCATATGAATAGCGTTCATCTTGTCGTTCCAACAGCATGTTTTGGTTGAGGCACGTTAGCTTAATTGCCACATTTAAATTGAAAGTTGAGATTTTGCAACTTTGCAGGAAAACACATCTCCAGCCAAGTGTCTCTGCACATTTAAATTGGCTATCTCCCATCATTTCCCATGAAGCAACATGAGGGCTCAGCTTGTTGACCATTTGCACATTGCCTGATTCAAAGCACTCATTGAGTGCATGACAATATACTTCCTGCAATTCTATCAGTATCACACGCAGAGTCCAATAAAACCAAAGTCAAACACATCCTGTTCCACATTTCATTTGTTGGTAACTACGTAGCTCCAATAGAAATAATGGAAGTGGCATGAAAGGAGACGTTATGAGGCGGACAATCGAGAGCCCCGAAGCAAAGGTTGAGCAAGTAAACAGAGCTTAATTCAACACAATAAACAAAAAAAATAAAAATAAAAAAAACGGAAGGAAAACAATGATGGGTAAAAAGCCATGATGATAATAGGGATGGGAATTTGTGACAATTTAGCCATTCGGATTCGGCTTATTGATCTTGATCTTTTTCGATTCTAATTGGCTGAATGAAATGACACTGGTCAACAAATTTTTGCAAAATGTTTAAATCAGAGACGCAAGTAAACGATAAACAAATATGTCATAGTAATATACAGTATGTAGTAATATTTATGAATTCAGGGTTAGCTGCAGCAGGTTTATTTTTATCTAAAACGTCATAGCTATAAATTACGATGCATGGTAAAATCTGTATTGTATAAGCTCTTATAAGTCAACTTTTTTAACTTGTTGTCAAACATACATTTAAGGAAACAAAGGCATTGCTGATCAAAATTTGTTGTTGACCATTGTAATATAAATTTTAAATGAGAGAGCTGCACCAATTGGTTGACAGCTAATAAATTATCAAAAAATTGATACTGTTTGATAATCGTTTAATCATTTTGAGACCTAGTTTAATTTCAAATGGTCCAAATCTGAATTTCTGAATTACAGCCTCTCAACAGTAAATTAGTTAAAATATTCTCAATTTTCTCCTCACGGGTGACTAGCGTAACGTAACAGTGACTGTTTAGCATAGCAGTTGAATTAAGCGCAGGTTGATTGGTCATTCCTGGAGAGTGAAGCACAATTATGACTTGGTGCAAAGGCGACTACTGCGTTGTTTTTGGTTTTTAGCCTGTTTTGTTCGCAGAAGGTATGGAGAGTGTTCACTGCATGAAACGCATTTAAACTCGACATTCTGATTAATAGTGCGTTTGTGCAATATGAGTTAAGCAGCAAAATCCACCCGTTTTTAGCCATCACAGCTTGCCTGTTTTCTAAAGCTGAGCAGTGATTGGTCATTAACATGAGCACGGGGTAGTTGTGATGTCATTTTCAGTCGACAGAAGTGACAAAATGGCCGCCCCCAGAGATGGCTAAAAATGAGTGGATTAACTCTTATTCCACAAACGCAACATTTATCAGAAAGCCTTGTTTCAACTAGTGGGCTTGCATAGAACATATTCTTGAAAAAAAATATGTTTGGGTTGATTTCCGCTTTAAGGTATTTATGTTTCAAGGTAAAATTTAAGATGAGTTTTAAAAGCTATCAAAGTAGTTTGTGATAATAGTTTGTGGCATATTTATGTCTAAAACTACAATTATTTTAATTATTTTATATTATTTGAAGTATTAGAGTTTTAAGAAAGATATTTTTGGTGTTACAATCCAAGGAAGGAATGTTGTCTGTCAATTGAAGCGCATACTCATCCACATGTTGCCATATCTGAAACATAAAGATTCTCATCAGCAATGGTGGCATTGGAGAAAGTGGATTTGGCCGAAATGAAGATAGTGTGCTCACTATCTGACTTGTGCACTGTCAGCGCTGCATCAGTCTCACAGGAGATGCGGAAGCAGTTTTGTAAGCCCTGCGTCAGTCGTATGTCAAAGCCAATGCATATTTCATGCTTCAGTACCTCCGCATGGACCCAACTCGAAGCTGCAGAGGTGAATTTGAACAAAGTTTCTTTAATTCCTTCTATAGGGGTACCTAAAAATCTAAACAACACAATGGTTGCCCAAGTAATATGCCTACAAAGTCAAATAAAGCTTCTTCGTAGCCGGTCCTATTCATGAAATGGTGAGCTCTGAGCATTAGCTTCAATGCTATTGTTCAGTTGTCAACTAAATTCACACACAAGCGGTACATTTTACACAAAGTGCTCTGGCCCCTCCAGTGTGCATGCCCCAACCTGACGGTGGCTGTAGTGTAACACAGTTAGACTTGATCGATGACCCCAAGTAGAAAGCAAAATAACTGATGCTACGGCTCAACTCCAGCAGGTGTGATTGTTTCTACAGAAAATTCAACCTGCTGTATACCATCGAGTATTGTTGCCTGTTCTATTTTTATGTTACTGCAGTGATTTGATTTGGTTTAAAACGGCCGCAATAGCAATTTATTTTTTAGCTTCTCCTGGTGTTTGCATTGTACATTAGCTTATGCTAATGATGTGATGTGATGTTAAATTGATAGTACTTTGAATCAATATCCAAATTAATGAACGGCTTGAATCAAGAACATTTGGCCTCTCATTGGGCCTAGATACTGAATCTTTGGGTTCGACTGGACTCGATTGCCCTTTTCAATCGCCATTTTCAACTTGAAAGCTGAATCATAGGCAATAGGGTTCATTTTCAGCAGGATGAGTTGAGCAAATCTGAATACCAATCTGAAAGCTTTATCATTCACGGATTTGATTTAAAAGGTGAATTGGAAAAAATACAACATAGTTCCTTAATTGGCACCATGATACCACAAAATGACGTATAGCCCATTTTATACAGTGCTTTCACCTGAGCGCAATAGCAGTCAATAGGTGAATTTTTCAGCAATGAAATGGTGGACGGTTTGTTAAAATAAATGAATCTGCAAATGGGTGATCCCTGCAGATCAAATGCATTTTTTTTTTTTAGCGCGGTGGCTTGAAAATTACTTCAATTTCACAGCTATTTTCTGTATATATCCCCTGTTGTAGCTTTTCTTTGAGAGTCGTTCCGAGTATGATCATATACGTCGTGTGTATTAAATGCTTTTCATGAGAGCTAGCAGGAGTAATTAAAGACGCTCTCGGCGCCAAGGTCTCTGTCGGCTGTTGGAGTCCTTGGAGATGTGGAGTAGTTTGATGATGAAAACCTTTTCAGTCCCGGCTGAATGGAGCAGCGTTCATTCACATCCTTTCCACTCGTTTTCTTTTAATCACACACTTCTGCCTCTCTGCTCCCCCTTGCTTTCAAAGGAATAGAATAGTCCTGCATTATTAATTATCCTATCCTTGAATATAATTAATGATCATGGTAATGTAATATATTGTACTGTGTTTGCTATTAATTCTATGTTCAATACCCTGCCTCACAGATCTAAAATACATATTGAAATGTATTGTGTTCCATTTAAAACCCTAATAAAGAGCTTACACGGTTTACATACTGTAGATGGACCTGCAAATGGGTTGATGTGCAATGTGCTGACTGAGGCTACCTATCTATTTTTTAATGCGTGCCTTGTCTGCGCTACACTTAATGAACAACTTTACTGCCTTATCATTGGTTTTATGTTCCTTCTGTGGGGCTTGATTTTCTGACTCATAGCCAGCCCACCACACTCATGTTTGTTTGGTTTTGAACGTGTGCAGAATGGTGTCTTTGCAAGTACTTAGATAATCAAAGAAGACACTTTAATGGAGCGATCCAACAAGCGATATTCTCTTGGATTTGTGACAAAGGTGGGAATGAGAAGGTCTGTCAATGTTGGCAATTGTATTTATGCAGGCTTGTAAATGGACTATCAATGAATAAATATATCATTTTAAACCACCTAATGAGCACATTAAATCCGACAGTGCGTGAGCCCAACCAAAATGATCACATTTTAACAACAATGTAAAAACTTATTGCAAAGTTACCGTACAATTTGAAGTTGTGTGTTGAGAGTTTGTAAACAGTCTCGCAAGTCATTCCTCACAATAAAAATGACATGGAGAAGATTTTGCTTCCGCAATGTAGTTGCAGTTAAGCTAACAGTTAATGTTGCGGTATGGCTTTGGACAGTGTAAGAGCGCACGTGCCAATTTTTTTCCTCGTTATGTTTGAGGTCTTACATTTTAAAACACGGTTACGGCTTTAGAAATCATTAGACAATTACATTTCTGAAGAAATTGCATCTGAATGTTAAAATGCTGAATGGAAAAATATGGAAGCATGTGGAATGATGTGGAATGATCTGGAACAAGCTGAGCTGGTTGAAGTTGGAATGGTTTGAATTGGTCAATAAATGTGGAAACTGGAGGTGTTTATAAAACAATTTTGAAGTTGAGGCTTTTGAAAATGTAACTTGTGACATTAGGGAAGGTTTGATTTGACCAATGTTGATGCTGCAATGGTTTGAATAGGTCAAGAAATGTTGGAGGAGGGAATCATGTAGAACATGTCTTGGGAATTTTGTTGGTGAAAAAAAATTAAATTCTGATATGTGGTAATATTTGACAATCATTCCCAAGGTGACTCAAATGAGCAGAACATTTTGAATTTCAAATTGCAATGATGTGACTCTGTTTTGTTGAATGTGTTATTAGGAGTGAATGAACAATTTTCTGTGGTAGTTTTAGTAGTGGAAAATGTGAAATTTTGAAATGTGTGGGATTATGGCAACATTGAATTGAATGAGCTTAGCATTTTGAATTTCAAATGAAATGGCATGAATCGATTATATTGAATGAATGGGTTTCGTGTGAAAAATTTTAAATGGTGGGAAAACTTGAGAAAAATAGTACCAGGATGGCATGAATTTTTGTAATACGTTGAAACTGGAATATTGTGAATCATATATAAAATGTCTACAGTATTCACACGATGTGTGTTCCCCTGTTAAAATAAATAGTAATAAATATAATTAAAAAAAAAAAAAATTTAAATGTAATTTCATTGCATCTTGGAATATCTTATTTAGAGGCAGTTCAGCATTGAAAGGAAGAGGCTTGAGAGTCAATCAGAGGTGAACCTGCCAGGATGAAAAAGAATAATGAAAGTGGAAAATGGACAAAAAAATATCAGCAATTGCACACATCACATGGTCCTTTTTTCAATGCAAATCAACAATGTTCTGCTTGACTCAGCTTCAGAAAACAGGGGAACCGTGATTGGTTGTTACCTGAGCCCTGAGCAACTGTGATGTCATTTTCAGTCAACAGTAAGCAGCAAAATGGCTGCTCTCTGAGAAGGCGGGTGGATTTTGCTGCTTGGAAGTGGAAGTCAACCCAAACATATTTTTTTCAAGAATATGTTCTATGTAAACCATTAGTTGGAATAAGGCAATATGATTAATATGAATTATGAGTAAAGCAGCAAAATGCACCCGTTTTTAGCCATCTCAGGGGGCGGGCATTTTGTCACTTCTGTTGACTGAAAATGACATCACAGACCCTCAGGGCTCACATAACGACCACTCACGGCTCACCTGTTTTCTGAAGCTGAGCCATGATTGGTCAGTATCTAAACCTTGTGCATCTGTGATGTCATTTTCGGTTGACAGAAGTGACAAAATGGCCGCCCCCACGGATAGCTAAAAACGGGTGAACTTTGTTGCTTAACTCATATTCCATAAACACAATTGTAGTCTAGTGGGCCTGCATAGAACATATTCTTAAAAAAACATTAGAAATGTTCGATACCACTTTTTTCAGACCAATACCACAACAAGTATTCACTCTTTGAGTACATACCGATACCTCTAGTTCTTTTGATATATAAAATTTCATTCAACACAATGACAAAAAAATTGTGAACAAAGACACAGATGATGATGTGTCAAAACCGCCGTAGTATAGCGCCAACTACTGCTGAGGAGGACCTACTCGATGTCAGATCGATTTTGTTTACCCTACGTATCCGTGGCTGGTATGACAGCTTCAACAAGTACCGGTCCCTTAAAATAAGGCTGGTATCGGCAACAATTCCGATAAATGCTGTCAGTACTCACCCATCTCTAGTTCACATTGTACACAGGTCATTTGTTATTATCGGTATTATCTAGCCCCACTTTTGTCTCAGGAGAGAAAAAAAATCATGTAGCCATCCCCGGAGGCAGTTTGAGCTATAAAAGCTCGCCCAGTACTGATTTTACCATGCGTTGTAATTTATAGCTATAACGTTTCAGAAAAAAAATTCCACCAGCTACTTAACCCTTAATTCATAAATATTCTGAGTCGACATAGATATCATCTCGAAAGGTTTACTTGCATCACTGATTTAAAAAATGTAGTACATATTTGATGACCAGTGTAATAGGTCAATGCTGAATGGTGAACCATCTTTTTGCATCAAGCCTATTTACCAATTGACTGATTCTAACAGGAAGATACTGATGAGGGTCCAAAAGTCCTGCATTTGTTTCCTTCTTCACTTTTTACCCACTGGGACACATTTTGACTCTTAAGTACACCATCCATCTGACGTCTCCGGTTTAAACCTTTTATACGCCGTGATTTACAGCGGCAGTTCCACAGACCAAGCTGGCCCTCCGTGTTGCCCTCGCGCCCCCCAACCGCATCCCAGCCCCCCGGGGTGCAAGTGCAGGTGCACGAATGCCAGCAGACAACAGGGACGAATGTGATTGAGCAGCTGCCCGGCCACAACAGCTGATTTAAAAAATCAGCAGGCCTTTGACTGATGGCCTTTTGAACAACACCTTGGTGAATGTGACTTTAGTGTGAATGTGAGAAAACACTATTACCTGAAAATGTGGCCAAGCAATACATTACGCATGGGCCTTACACACAAAAAAAAAAAACATTGTAGCATCGTGAGAACACATGCGTTCATAATAAAACACGGCAGAGAACGACTTCCTGTCAGGCCTTATTGGCGCTAACTGATAACGATCCGTGTTCTGCTCTTTGTCGGGTGCTCTCGTCTGTGCCGTTCAGTTTTCCCATCAGTCTTTTTTTTTTTTTTTTCCCTCCGACTGAATGTGCATCTGTGTCCTCTGCATGGCAGGAAGGATTGAAGGATTGAAGAACGATGTCAGTCCACTAGTGAGCACTAGGGGGAGCAAGCATGCAGTGCGTCTGCAGTTTGTGTTGGCGTCTCTCTCTCTTTCTTTCTCTCTCTGTCTCTTTTTTTTTTTTCTTATCTGTCTTAGCATCTGGAAGTGTCCTTGCATTTTATTAGCGTACTGCATCAAACTGAAAGCTGTTTGTGTTATTTTGAATACTGGGCAGCATGGCAGATGAGTGGTTAGCGCATGCACCAAAGAGTTCTGAGGTTGGGGGTCCAACCCTGAAGCAAGGGTTTTAATAAATAAGAAAAAATATGTCACTGTAACGGGGAGGACGAATGTAAGGCTGCATCTATCGAAAAGTATTTGAGTATCCTACTGAAAATTCTATAATATGTGTTCAGATAAACGTCCGGTTTTGCTCATATTTTGCTTACAGTAATAACCAACCGTCAATTGTTTTTCCTTTTATATAATCACCATTTTTTATTTCTTGAATTCACAATGTGCAAAGCAGCAAATTGTATTTTATCGTTTCTGGGAGGGTGAAACAAATATAAATTTAAACTTAAACTTAGCATTTCTTCAAAAACAAAGTATTGAATTAAAAAAAAAAAAGGCTCTAACAGCCTTTGTTCAACTTCACTCGACCAGCTAGCATTTTAGCATGCAACATAATACAATAGGTTCATGGCTGTGCGTTTATAAGTTTGTAAGATAAATTTATAGCGGTTAACTCAGAGTGAATATTCTTTATGCTACTATTTTCGAACGGTTAAACCTAAAATCAAGACACCTTGTTGAGAGGAGACAGTTGAAATGGTAATCTTGATTAAATGTTGATTAATGTTCTCATCAATTACAGTGAAAGTGTTTATCTTATTCACTTGTGAGATAATAACCTTTAATAAGGGTTTTAAGGACTTTATCTAGTTCAGGGAATAAGAGACGTTTCTAAAATGTGCATTTTGGTGGTAAATGTTAGGCAGGTAATTTAAGATGTCAGTTAATTGCAACTCACCATCGAGGCGCAAAATGTCAATTTTGATTCGCAAACTTGTCAATATGAGCCTGCCAATTGGCTGGGGTCCAGTCTAGCGTTTAGCTTGCCGCTTCCCCGAAGTCAGCTGTGAAAGGCTCCAGCTCCAGCTAACAAAGACAGCTACTACACAAAATGGACTGATGGATGATTGATTTTTCATTCATCATTTGTTTTTGTTGTATCACCGTCAGACATTGCTAATGTTTTTGTTGAATGCTCTGGTTACCAAGGTAACAATGGCAAACCATCACTGTCAATGCTTGACGCATTTTCGATGCCATGTTAACAAGCGATCTATGTAAATAAAATGAATTTGACAAGAAAAGACTCACGCGTATGAGGATTACAGTGTAATCCTCTCGTAACATTTTTACAGGTTCTTGCTGCTGCCTCGCAACCAAAACTGGTACAATGCCGCATTCAATATACTACATCCCTCAATTTATTTACTGTATTATTGCTTCTTTGCTGCAGTTCTTGATTTGTGATTGTTGCTTCTGCCTCTAAAGCATCCATCCACCCATTATTGAACCTAGGGGCAATTTAGAGTGTCCAATCAACCTACTAAGCATGTTTTTGGAATGTGGGAGGAAACCGGAGTACACGGAGAAAACCCACGCAGGCACGGGGAGAACATGCAAACTCCACACAGGGAGTCCGGAGCCGGGATCGAACCCACGACCTCTGAACTGTGAGGCGGACGTTATAACCAGTCGTCCACCGTGCCGCCCGCCTCTAAAGGAGTGCGTCTCAATTATTTTCCAGTACACTCCCCAGGAAAAAAAATTGCGCTCCGCCAACTATGATTTATTTTTCTATTAAATTAAGTGCACTTATGTGTAAATTGTATCCTTATTAACATTAAAGAAAGAAACAAAAAAGAAAATCGATCCTTACTACCAAAAATAACTTTATTAACATTGATTTTTAATCCCTCTCTGCCTTTCTTTTCATCCCTGTTAATTCTTTTTCCATGGTGTCGCTTAAGGGTTTGTTTACTGCACTTCAAATCACCTTCGAGCTAATACTCCCTGCCCACACTCTGACAATGAGAGCGCCACTGCCACCTACTGTAGCGGAATGGAAATGAATCAAATGTAATGTCTATTATGCACAAGTGGGGAAAAGCCGAAAGGATAACAACAACAGAGCAACCAAATTCACCAAAGTTACAACCAATCCAAGAGACATTAAAAACAACGACCAACAGAGGGAGACAGAACGGAGAAGCCTGGCGTGTCGCCTGATTTTCTTAGATGAAAAGGAAAAACATAAGGAAGGGGGAGGAGGGGGAAACAAGTCACAAGCTTTGATCCTATAAGTGAAGGGCACGGTATGGGATTGGAAAAAACTTCGACGACAACAACATGAACTGGCGGTGTTGGGAAAATTCATTTTGTACGCAAACTACGATGAAAAGCCGTTGATGATAGGGTTGTGTATTGCGTCGTGTGATCATGTGAGTGTGTGCGCTTACATCTGTGTCCTCAGTATGGCGTCATATGTCTCTTTTTTGTAAGTGAATCTTGAGTACCTCTATAGAATTCAGGATGCTCAGATTTGTATTTATTTGCCATTACAATGACTCCGTAATTAATTATAGAGTTGATTCTGCACTTATACTTTCGCAAATGGCCGAGATTGAATGAATCATTTCCTTGCTGTGTTTAAAAAAAAAAAAAAAAGCTAATAATGCCCCTTCAGAGAGCATTAATGGCACTAATGGGCATTGGTGTAACGAGGGAGTCATTTCCGTCCTCCATCCCGCTTGCTTCTGCCTCTCCTCCGCAATATTGTTCAGCTCCTTCTCTCCCCGCAGACAATTGGATTGAAAGGCCAGCGGCTGTGCACAGTCTGTGCATGACTTCTGAGGAAATACACTCTAGCTTATATTCCTGTGTGCGTGTGCGCGCGCAGTGCAAATAGGCAGACAAGCTGTGCTAACAAGAACGTGGCTTGTGTGTGTGTGTGCACAGACTGATGTGAAACACACAGAGCAGATAGAGCTCCGACACTAACAATGTTTTGTTACGAGCAGCAACTATTTCTGCTGTATGTGGGAGGACACTAACAGTGTCTCCCAAGAACCAGGCCGGCAGCAGCGGCAACCGCAGCAGCAGCAGCAGCAGCAGCAGCAGCAGCAGCAGCAGCAGCCCTCTTTGTTTTACAAGCACACACAACACAGCTGCACACACAGCACAGCCAATCTCATTCTTTTCTCCACTGGTAATATGCAAATGTATCCTCTCCTGCCTTTTACTGTCAGCCGGGAATTGGGCATTTCAATTTGGTGAGAAACGATGAGAACGCTCCCGAAAAGAACATCGGCGATACCTGGAAGGATATTTTTTTTTTGTTGCATTCACACTTGTCTCCATTTGCTTGGTATTGGTGTGAAAGTGAGCAGTGATTTGATCCACGCCGACAGCTCGTTTAGATCGTCAGCTGAGCCGTCAGATGGAGCCTGTAGATTGTAACGGACGTGTGACAAATTCATGGGAAAATAAATAATTTGTACTGACAGGATTGGGAAAGGAAAGTCATAATATGATCATATCTGAATATTTTCCAATGATAGCAATCATGTTTCAGAACATAAAAGAACAGCTAAGTGACCTTTCAATAAGCCAGCCCCCACTTGTTGCCAGGTTAGACAAACGTTCAAATGATGCTTCCATTTTCTGCACTACAGTCACAGAAGTCTTCAGAAAAAAAACCTCTCACACGACCCAAAAAATACTCACACCAAACAAAAAAACAAACTCACTCACACAAAAAATACTTCCGCCGACAAACCCCTCACTGTCACCCAGAAAATGCTCACAATCACCAACAAACATCTCACGCAGAATAAAAACAAACACACTTGCCAAAATCTCAGCAATACAAAAAACGCACCCTTACCAAATGACTCAGGACAACAACAAAAAAAATCCACTCACCTTTCATCTCCATAAAAAAGGGTCACACCAAAACTCTAACATTCACTAAAAGCCTCTCAATCATGCCCCAAAACTTTCCCACGCACCAAGAAAAGCCTCATCCCAAAAAACAGCTGTCACGCTAAGAAAACTCACCTGCACCCAAAAAACTCTCACATTCACAAAAAACACAACAAAAAAAAACTACATCAACTCTCACCAAAAAACTCACACTCACATTAAAAAACTCTCACACCCCCAAAAAATCACTTACTCACATCAACAAAACTTTCACTCTCATCCAAAAACACACACAGCAAAAATTGTCCCAATCAACAAAAAAAACTCTTACTCATATAAAAAATCTCTCATGTGGAAAAACTCTCACACTCACAAAAACTCTCATGCTAACAAAAAACCTCAATCACACCCAAAAACTGTCACCCCCTCCAAAAAAGCATTCACTCTCACCAAACAAAACTTTCACCCTCACACAAAAACTCACACAGCAAAAAATTGTCACAATCAACAAAGAGCCTCTTACACACACAAAAAATCTCTCATTAACAAAACGTCTCACACTTACCCAAAAACTCTCACCCAGACAAACTGTCGCCATCGTCAAAAACCTCTCATTCACGTCCTCACAGTCACAAAAAACTCTCACACTCAATCACGCCAAAAAGCATTCACTCAAACTCCTCAAAACCCTTTACACACAAAAAGCTCCTAGTCACATCAAAAAGCCTCTCACACTTATCCAAAAGGACTCTCCCCCTTAGAATATTCTCAATTGGAAGAAAAAACCTGTCACTCACACCCAAAAAAAACCTCACCCCTAACTCACAACAAAAAAATCATAACTGACAGGAAAAAAACTCACATTCTCACCAAAAAAACTGTCATAACAATCAAAAAACCTCTCACTCACCAAAAACCTCCCACATAAACCAATAAAACTTTTACACACTACAAAAAACTAGCACACAAATCTCAGTCACACCAAAAAATCTCCTACACTCACCAAAGTGTGTGAAAGATTCAGTCAATGTTATTTTCGGCCCATGCGGCATGCACCTCATTTATAATGCTTTGACTAATAGCATGCTCTTGAATAATATCCATCCATCCATTATCTATACCGTTTATCCTCACAAGGGTCGCGGGGCGTACTGGAGCCTATCCCAGCTATCTTCGGGCAGTAGGCGGGGGACACCCTGAATTGGTTGCCAGCCAATCGCAGGGCACACAAAGACAAACATCCGCACTCACAATCACACTTAGGGGCAATTTAGAGAGTCCAATCAACTTACCATGCATGTTTTTGGAATGTGGGAGGAAACCGGAGTACCCGGAGAAAACCCACGCAGGCACGGGGAGAACATACAAACTCCGCACAGGGAGGCCGGGGCCGGGATCGAACCCACGACCTCTGAACTGTGAGGCGGACGTGCTAACCAGTCGACCACCATGCCGCCCTCTTGAATAATATAAGAGGTTAAATTAAATGTGATCATTTTCAACAAAATAACATTCACCTCTCACATTCACCCAAAAACCCTTTTCAAACTCACCCCAAAAAAACTCTCACACCCTCAAGTATGCACCTCATATCATAATGCCTTTTTTTTTTTTTTTTTTTTTTAAACCATGTCTTATACTATTGTGAAAAAATAGAGCAAGCAATAATCACCTCCTGTTTGCGGGCTATTTATCTTCTGACATTTGCTCCCGAACCCATTAGCATGTTCTCACATCTATGAAAAGCAGTGAGGTGTGTGGTGGGTCAGAGGAGCCCATTCATTGAGCTGCAGAGGTAAAGTGAACCTCCCACGTGGCAGCGCGTCAGCTGCTGTCTGCGCCCACGGTCGTCATTATTTTAGCAAATCACCAGATATCCTTGAACACTCCTGCTCGCTTGCTCTCCTCCTCCTCCTCCTCCTCCTCCTCCTCGCTCTGCCTGCCTCTCTCGCTCTCTCTCCGTATCTCTGTAGTCTTCATTATTCTGCACCTGTCAGCAGTGGACGGAAGCTGCACGCTCATCCCTCCTTCCTCTCCTCCTTTCATATTTACGCCCATGACTTCTGCGAAAGATGGCAACGGGCCGGCTAAAGGCGCTCAGCAGCCGGACCAGGTAGGACCTCGCGTGCTTCTCCTCGCCATCTCTTTCAGTTGTCTTCACATCAGCGGATATTTGACATGGGGGTCGGGACACTTGTGTCTCGGAGTTGCTGCCACGCGAATGTCGAAGGTGCTCAGCTTGGAATAACTTGGGCACAACTTGAATTTTAAATAATTCACGAAGTTGTTGTAACCTCAACCCTGTGCAGCAGCCTGAGCCAGGCTCTCTAATTGAGCCTTAGATTTCAGGGACCTCATCAGATTTTGGAGGAGCGCTGACGTAAAACGAGGGTGGAGGTGAACAAGAGTGGGTGATAAATGATGTGGGTGTCATTGGGAGTGTGGATGAGGCCGGAGGGAACGCTGGGACTCGATGTAATGACGTGTTTTCACAGGCGCGCGCGCACGCACGCACACTCTACACAAGTGAGATAGTGGCTCGGTTAATGTCATTGCATGGCTATGAAGAGCTTGAGTGCAATAAAATTAAAGTCGTTTCGTCAACAGCTTGATTGTTAATGTTGCCGCACAGCAGGTGTCCCATTGTTATGTTGTCAGGACATTTTCAAGGTCTGTAAGCATGAGGAGGCTAACAAAACTCTGAGCTTCAGTGGATGTAAACAGTGAACGCACCACTGTTAAAATACTGCATATATATATATATATATATATATATATATATATATATATATATATATATATATATATATATATATATATATAGTCCATAGTCTGTAATTTTTTTGTCCACTTCTTTTACTGCATAAAAGTTGAACGCGAACATCAGTTTTTGTCATTTGCATAAATGATCCATTCATTTTTATTTTTTAACCTTTGAAATCCTGTTTTGATTGCATAAAACACCTTGTAAAACAACCTCAAAAATGACATATTAATACATTTTTAGTGCCAACTTTTCTCTCTTATGGTGTAGTTCAGTAAGACTAGCATAGCCTAGCATAGGTATGTTTGGCGCGAAAGCAACCCTATACACCAGAAAGTCTATGTTCACTTTTTTCTACCTACTTTTTTATACCCATGGCGTGTGCATCACATCACATGTAACTATTTCAGAGGTTTTTTTTTTTTTTCTTTTACTGCATCCCGCTCACACATTTATGAGCAGCGCCTTGGAGTTTTCACCATGCATAAAACCTCCCCGAAAATGAGTTGTGTAGCTAATTTACAAGCGCTGTTGAAAAGGTGGCAAGGGCGTGTGTTGTCAGACAAATGGAGGCTCTCCGATGTACGAAAAGTGTTTATGTCCGTCTTCATTTGTTGGACAATGACCTGTATCACCTTTTTCACCATCGACAGCTTGTTACAACACTGTTTGCATCTAGGGAAATGAATGAATTACTGGGCTACACATTTCAACGCTGACCTTGCTAACATCAACTAGTGATCCGGGCTTGCTCTTAAATGATGCAGAGATATCATCACCAGCGCGGGAAGCACAGCTGAGAGGCACGGCTGATTTTTAAACCCTCCTGCTTTGAATGCATCAGCGCATCCTTCTTTTAATCCCAAATATAAGCCAATAAATAGACAAGAAAAGGGCAGATGTCTTCATTAGCGTAGTTGTTAAGAGCACACGGGAGGACGAATCTCTGCTTTCCTTCTCTGATACGTGATCACTCGCTGTCTTGTTTTGAGCGCCAAAAGAAGGCACATGCTTGATTGTGATGCTTTGAAGACAACCCGGAGCGAGAGAGCATTTCAATGGTCGCTCTCTCGATGCTTTTTTTTTTTCCACTTGTCAGGCTGCCGACAGTATGGCTGCAATTACGTTGCGGGTCCAAGTGCCCAAATTCACTGATTTGATTTTGTTGTTTGCTTTTTAATCTATTTCCATTTGGAACATGTATGTGGGGCAAAATACTCTAGTAACCTTTGGGCCACAATACTAAAAGTAGGTAAAGTTTATGTTAGCAATAAGACAAGTATCAGAACATGATCTGGCTCACGGTGCATGGATGTGTGCTCACTTTGAACAATATGCTCCACTATGCACTGGCTGACCCAGGAATTATTTTGCTTTTGTTATGATGGAAGCATCTCTCGCGTATCATATTTAGACCATATTTAGTGTTGATTCAGATTTTCAGCAGGTTTCCCCAACCTTCCTCCCCCACTTTCTGTGTTTAGGAAAAATCCTATGAGAGTCTGATCTGGGCATTTGTTACACCCGCATTGGCAGGTATCCGAGATGTATTTTCTCCCTCCTGATTGTGTCACTTGAAGCACCTAATTGAACAATCAAGAGGGACCTCTAATGACCGATGTTACCTTTGACCTCATCTTCTCCAACGCAGTCGTCTCAGGGCAGATGTCCTTTCAAATCAATAGGCAATTACCTCAGCTATCCTTTCAAGTCGATAGGATTCTTGCTTTGATAAGCAACAAAAAAAAAGGGCAAAGTTTTGAATTGATTGGTTGCAGTTGGTCTAAACAGTGATTATACAACTACTTATTAGTTTAGTGATTTTAATGCTATAATGACGATAAGCGGTCCAATGTTATAGCAGTTCACAGGTGAAATATTTCTCGGAAAAGAGTCCCAAAAAACGTTTTCTATAACACATTGGTTGAGTTCTTTTTTTTTTTTTTTTTTTTTTTTTTTTTGATTCAAAATAGAACAAAGAATGTTCCTAATATGTTTACATGAAGCGAAATTGTTATTTTAAGATCTTTGTGTTTTACACACTTTTTTAAACTGCTGTCCTGAACGCAACCGTACACGTTGTTGTTTGTCTCGGGTGAAACATCCACAATGCAGGCTTGGGGGAGCATGAAAATACTCACTAAACAATATCGGTGATGTTGCCTTTGTAGCATTGAGTCTGCATTCAGTGATTAATTTACCTTCCCTTCAGTGAGCGAGCATTGAAGAAAAGGCTGATTTACTTCCCGCTGAGCCAATCACAACTAAATCAATGGTCTTTTACTTGCTTCTCTGAAGATTAAAAAGACGCCAGGAGAAATAACTTTTTAAAGATATTTCACATTTTTACTTTGCTTTCTCATTCACTGGGGATGGCATTGTTATTCATTTTATTTATTTATTTATAAAGTCCACACAAAGCCTGGAAAATGCTGATTGACATGTTCGCGTTTTGTAGTTTTTCTCCGTTTTATTTGGAACAAAGCCATCTTGTTCCCCTTTGTTGTCGTGCAAAGAAAATCTCAGCCTGCGCGTTTTTTGTGACTTGGCATGGATTTTTTTTTTTTTTTTTTTTAAGGTTTCACTTTTTTCAACAGACACAGCTGGATAGTGGTGACTATTTGGTCTCTGAAACTATTGTTCATTTATATGGTGGCTAATTTACTTTGCTTGCAATTGTAATGGTTGAGCAAAGCGCTTGTACTTTCTTTTTACAAGTCAACACAAACACTTTATTTTTTCATGCTGTTGTGGACAAGATGACACTTTAAAAGGACGATTGTGTGTGTAATCGTGCATACCAATGAACAACAAGACAATTCCAGCATGCATACTCACTGAACACAGTGTATATAATATACAGTGGAACCTCAGTTTACGAATGGCCTGATAGCCAAACAGTTTGGGGTGGGTTATAAAAATCTTTTTTTAATTTCACTCCTTTAAAATGGCCAGTTTTAAAGCATTGGTACTATCAACCAATATATTACAAAGTGATTCAACATTTTATTAACATAGATTTTTTTTTTTCATTCATTTCAAGCATTTTTATTCAACAGTACAACGAATGTAGAACAATATAAAATAACACTGTAAACTACTAAAAGTGGACTCCCCAGGAATACACCTTAAAATGTAAATATTAGAGATAGACCGATATACTTTCTTCAGGGCCGAGACCGATACGGATTATTAGTAGTCAAGGAGCCCGATAACCAATATTTGGAGCCGATATTCATTTTCAGTAAAAATGAAAATATTGGCATCAAAATCTAAAGAAAAATTTACTCTTAACTTTATTGCAACGTCTTTAAACATGTTTATTGAATAATGTTTCAGGTTTGCATGATGTTGAATTTTTTTTTTTTTTTTTAATATTTCAAGAAATTTTAGACATTATACATCTGTGTTATAAAATTCTAATAATAAGTTCAGGGAGCACCCGGGCTTGTTAGCATGTCTAAAAAAGGATAAATGAAAACTTAAACAATAGCTCTATGTAGTTGTCAACAGTAAATGAAAATTTCTAAATTTTTAAATGACAGAAATGTTAAACTTTCATATATGTTTGTTTTGATTTCCACAGTTTTAAATTGATTTATTTTCGGCCAGCGGAATTTTTAAAAAGGCAGATGCCGATATTCGTCAAAAAGACAAAGATCGGTGGCGATAATCAGCCCGGCCGATAATCGGTCTATCCCTAGTAAATATGATAATTTGAAAATTATGATCTTTCATAAGGTGTTAACATCATCGCTAACTTTCAAATTTGCATGAGCAAAAGATGACATGAGTGATTGCTGCTTTTGTTCTGTGGCTGCTGGTTAGTTATTAGCTGTTAGCTGTGCTAACTCTGCTCGCATTTTCATGTGTTCCACTTCATCACCTGGGTGCTACTTGTTCAAATAGTAGGTATGTTGTATTGCCTTGTTTTTGACGATATATCTTGCACAACGCCGTCCTCTACGTCGCTCTGGAGATACCGCCACAAAAGCGATGGGAAGGAACTTCTCTTGTCAAAATTAGCTTTATCTGGGGAAGATTACGCTAAGTCATGACTGTCCACCAGCTGCGCGTTTAATTGCACGTTCTTTGTTGCTTTCTGTTTACTTCTTCTTTCTTTTATTGGCGGATTCTGTTTACTTCAACTTGCAAACCAAAGTTAGAAGGAAAAGCTTGACTCTGATTGGCTGCAGTCGCGCACATTTCTGCCACGCCTGATGGAGTAAATATGCTTACAGCTCACAGCTAGCCACGTAAAATCATGATTCTCAAACATATAATCAACAGGCCTTTTTTTATATTACCCTTTGGAAGGCAATTGACGAGGCTGACGTTCCGCAAAAAAAAAAAAAAAATGACAAAAGAATGTTTTTTTTTTGTGGGTTTTTTTTGTGTTTTTTTAAAATTGTTTCTGTACAGCACGGTACCAATCGTCAGACCGGTGGTTCCGGACCACCTATATAAGGTATGCAATACACAGTATACGTGTTTTATGATTTGGGTCTGCTCCACACAAATACACACAAAGAGCACTGCGGAAGTATGTACTTCTAAACATTTTGGGCTGTGTTGTTTTCATGGGTAGTGACACACACACTAAAATAAAGGTAGCTGAGTTTAAGTGTCCAAACGATGGATGTGACCTGAAGTTAAATAATTCACTGTCAAGTCAAATCTGATAATGGAGCTAAGGGTAAGTCGCACGAATCATTAAACACTATTTTGACTTGTGCTCTTATCTCATATTATCAGCAGTGCGACTGCCGCTATTACTTTTTGACATCGCTGCAATTGGACAAAACAAGCAAAGGAGCGGTACGTGTCGCCTCGTTATTTTCACCAGCAACAGCTCCAATGATTTTGTGTCCAGCGGAAGGACGTGCGCGGTTGTCCGGTGGCGCAACACAACAGCTCCCTTTCCTTCACTTGATTGTCCAATCAGTGTTTGGACTCAGCGACTGCTGCTTTTTTTTTCACTTCACTTTGCTTCCAGCTGCCCCACTTGGGTGAGCGATTTCCAAGCCGTTTGGCCACAAAGACAGTCAACAAATCGACATAGAAATCTGCTGTAGTCTTTCAATCAGGAATCTAGTCACGTCCCCTGCAAAACGATATTTTTAAAAAATCGTATTTTATGAAGATAAAAATGCTCGGTTTGGAGAGGTTTTTGGTTTAGGTATGAATTTTAACACTATGCTTAATATTGTTGTGATAGTTTGCAGTATTATTGGGAGGCACAGTCAGGCGGAATGAAGGGAGGTGTGGCTCCTTGTCTTGAGTGAATGACGCACCCAATAACTAAGCAGCACAGCCACTATAATAATAATTTTAAAAAAACAATAATAGCAGGGCAGCGCGGCGGAAATGTTTAGTCAGTCTGCCTCACAGTTTTGTTAGGTTCCTTGAACCTAAATCAATAGGCGTGAACGTGAGTGTTTGCCTATGTCATTTACTTATCTGTGATTGGCTGGTGACCCTTTCAAGGTATACTTTATAAATGTATTCTATTTATTAGGGCTTTATGATTATGAAATAAAATGATAATCATGATTATTTTGATCAATATTGTGTTCATGATTATTAATCACAATTATGTGAGGGAAAACATCTGTATTGTTATTAGGGCTGTCACTATCGAAATTATCCTTTTTACGCCTTTTTTTTATGACTTTTCCTTGGAATAATTGAAAAATTGTTGTCAATTTTATGTTAACAAGGGTTGTTGCCATATGTTGAGTGTAACAAATGAAGCAAATTATAATCTAATTGACTTACTTTTAAAATCAATCACTACATGTTACTTTTAAAATCCAACAATCAGTAAAGTAACTGTTACTTTTTCAAGGTAACTGTGGCAACACTGGTCAACACATCTTAATAACTCAGATTTTGGGTGCGAGTCCCAGCACTATCTAAAAATAACATTTTTCCCAATGGACGTCAACAATTAGGTCCCATAGTTGTGTCCCAACAACACGTCCCTTGGCTCGCCTCGGGCATCTCTAACGATGCTTGTCGATGTTTGCCGAGGTGGACCAGCTGGATAGACGAGACCTGAGGAAGCCAACCGGCATAAATTCTTAATTCCCTCTCATGAGCGGCCATGATTTATTGATGCCGTGCCAGAGGAAAAGTTTACCCTTGTGTCCGAAGGCCCCCGTTTCAACTCGTGTTTTGCACAGAGTCACGGATCCTGTTTCCAGTGTCCAGTGTCTGTGCCGGATTCAAGTTTAAGACCATGGGCTAACACACGTCTCACACGGTTTGGTTCACATGCAATAATTGTCTGTAATGGTTATTATTCATTTTAATCAAGCGTGCACTGTACTGGACTGTAGATGTAGCTCCAGTGGGTGCTCGGGTTCCCTTGGCAACCAGGTGCTGAGATCAGGAAAGATCCATTTCACACTTGAGCAGCGAGCAGAGGCAAAGAGATGCTTAGACAAAGGGAAAGTGGGAGGCAGAGCGGATTAGGGAGAGTGGAAGGAAGCTTGACCGGAAAAAGAGCCTTCACTCTTAAAGTGCACGTTTCCAAGTGACGGGAAGATTTTAGCAAATGGATTTGGAGATAAGTTAACCCTCATGGAGAACAGTGAGGTAATGTGGGGGGTTTGTGGTGAGTATGTCAGAAATGTTCACGCTTAAATAGGGGGTACACTTATTGACAACCGTGCCGAAATGCAGCATTTTCCTTCCCTTGCGATCAAGGACAAATTCTCGGATGTCTCTGAAAGAAGATCCTGAGTTAAACACCCGGAACTACAGCATAATCTTTTCAAGACATCTGATAATCAGGCCTTTGCTGACTTGGATAATTAGTATAAATGGACTGCACCTTAGCAGATCTGTGCATGGCTGCACTTCAGTATGTGAGAATCCAAGCAAAAAGATTTAACATATCTTTCAGCTCACACCCCCACTGGGAGGTCAGCGCGCAGAGAGGACATCAGGTCTACTAGAAACAAAACTCCATGTGTCTTTTTAGAGGTTTTTTTTTTTTTTACGTTTTCCATGATGCTCCAACATTTTTATGTTCATTTCAGAGCCCCCTTTTGTTGAGTAGGAGGATAAAAATGCTCCACAGGCATAATAATAATAACGGATTGTATGGAGGAGCATTCTTAAGAGTGTGAAATGTGAATAAATACATGTCATTAGCTGTATTGCTCTTAAAATTCTGGGCTAAAAGGTAGAGAATTCATCTTTTCACTTTTTGTAAGAGAACAAAGTTAACCAGGTGTGTGCTGTAGGTTAGTAACTGGTATCATGTTTTCCATGTTTTAACTTACCTTTCTAGCATGATAAAATGTGTTGATTGGACATAAATATAAATTAGTCTGATTGTTGTTGCTCATATCATTTCTGCATTGGTTTTCAATCGTGGTACCCTGTTCATCTTGGTAGCCCATTTAGCTTCTTGCTAGCATGTTAAAATTTGCTAATTGGTACTAAATGTCGACTCGAGCTGTTTCAGATTTTATTGGCGCTGTTTTCAATATACGTAGCTCATTAGTCTTCACTCTATTGTATTTCTATACTGATCTTTAATGTTGGTTCCCTGTTAATTCTGATAGCATGTTTATCTTAGCTTCTTAGTATGCTAAAAGTTGCTAACCATAACAAAGCACCTAGTACAGTTCATTCTTTGTATTGCTACATACAGTATTATATACATGCTTGTTAGAGCTTTCCAGGTTGCGATTCTCCACCAATCGTCAATCTCAGAATCGCATATTTCATGGTAGCTTATATAGCTTAGCTTGTTATAATGCTAGAGGTTAATAATTATTACAAAACACCCAGTACAGTTGATTCTTTGTAATGCTACATACATACATGTTTCTTAGCGCAATCCAGGTTGAAATTCTCCACCAATCGTCAATCTTGAAATCCCATATTTCATGGTGTCTTAATTTATCTTAGCTTGCTAGCATTCTTAAATTTGCTAATTGATACTAAACATAAACAGCAGGGACGTGTGAGCACTGTGGGAAGCGTGAGACAGTACGTCATGTGATGATGGAGTGCACTAAGTACAGTGAGGAAAGGGAAACAGTAAAACGGGCAATAGAGAGGACGAACACGGAATTTAGTTTGGAATGTGTTCTTAAATTAGCCAACACGAGCTGGTGGGGGGCATATAATTGAGTATCTGTGTTGGACAGGGTTGATAAAGTGAATCTGTGTTCATTTAGTCTGTAACTGCCAACATCTCTCGTCCAAATTTCAACCCAGTAGGTGGCGGTAATGCCCCAATGATTGGTGGTAGACTGCCATAAAACAGAAAGAAAGAAAGAAAGAAAGAAAGAACATAAACAGCAGTCGACCCTGATTGGTTGACTCTCTTTTGGTCGCAATTCTTTACTAGTCTTCAATCTTGGTTTGCTTTTCATTGTTGGTAGTCTGTGAAGGTGAGTTTAGCATTGTTAGCAATAGTTGCTAACTGTTATAAAACACACAGAGCAGTTTATTCCAAATGTAGCTTGGTTGTGCTTAGTTGCAATTTTACACTTTTAATGTTGGTATGATGTTCATCATGGTGGCCTTTATAGTTTCGCATGCTAAAATATTTACTTTAACTTTAGCAGATTCCAATAATCGTTGAAGCTTGTTAGTGTTCACCCCATTGCAAATATCCACTAATCTTCAATCTCGGTATCGCCAACATCATGGTACCCTGTTTAGCCTAGCTTGCCAACATGCTAAAAGATGCCAACTCGTACAAAGCATAGAATCCAGTTGATTCTGTACACCAGTTTTCAGTCTTATCATGGTCGTCATGCTCTTTTTGCGTAGCTTACTAGCATGGGCCTATGATGGACAACAATGTAGATCAGTTTGCCTGAATTACCCTATTTAAGGATTCAAGCTCCTATTTAAGGATTCAAGCTCATGAATCTGTTCAGTGTCTCCCAACCCTCTACTACTGCCTCAACCAGCTGCTGGGCACAACCACGGGCGTGATGCGTTAAAAATCTTTTTTTAAGTAGCTGTCTAGATCGTTTTCACTTCTTTCCTTGTGATCAGGCGCACAGGGCCAATTAGTCAGGGGGGGAGAGACGCGACCAGAACAAAATATTTACTCACACACGCCTCCAAACCCGCAGGGCTGCACTGCAGAGAGTCATTTCACCACCGTCATGGTGCACACATACAGCTGTCACACTCGTGTACTGTATGGACATGCCTGTACGTGTGCATGTGCGTATGTGTGTCTGGCTGATGCACTCCACTGGTGCATTAAAAATGCCCTCAGAGTGATGGAACTCTTTAATGGTGGACGCCCGTCACTGCATTCTGTTGCTCTATTTCAGGCACAGGCAGTAATATCCATGACATCTTCAGCAGTGTCAGTCCTATCACATGTCAGATAACTGCGCAGGTGAATATCTTTTGAGTGCAATATACGAATGTGCGCCGAGAAAATCATTACCCTCGCTGCAATAAATCATCCTATTGACAGGCCTGCTGTTTTCTGTTTGTACTCACTGCTTTCATTATTGATCTGCAGCACAGTGCCTAGACAGTCATACAGACACACATACACTTACACAACATGATGTAGGTGTTCAAATGGAGCTATCTTGCACCATAAGAGTTAATTGTAGGTCTGAGAGGCCCCATTTTTTTATACAGTGTGATTCAACGTGTTTTACATACATTAAAGCAACACTGTGTCATATGTCAGTTTTTGTTCATTATAGCGGCGCCATGTGGACAAAAGCGGTAGTGTTATGACAAACGTCAACCACAATTCCCATGCGCGCCAGCGCGTAGTGTCGTGAAATTCTGAGCTCTCGCTGGCCTGCAAGTTGGACTGAATTACATTTCTATTTCCAGTGCCTGCGTGAAAGATGAATAGCGACGAGGTAATGAATCAATTTTTTTTAAACAATACTTTGTTTTGAGGCTTCTGTTATGACACCAGTGATAACGCGTAGATGTTCGAAACGAGTTCCGTCCTTATAGCGAAAGGAGGAAGTGAGTATGCCGTAAAACAATTCAGGACATTTGTGGGTTTTTTTGTGTGCCCGGGTTGCTCCCATCCTCCTCAAAGAGTCTTAGTGCCAGTAAAAACAATGCAGAACCCCCCCCCCCCCCCCCCCCCCCCACAAAAGTCCCATTCAACTACTTGTAAATCAATGTTTCATCAAAAGAGTTGTGAAAAAAATTTATTAAGGTTGAATTCTTGTCCAGTGCTGCTTTAAAGGAATGATGGCTTTGAATGGCTTGTATACCAATAATTGGCCTACCCGTCAAGTGTGAAATTACACAACCAATTAAATATGTTGTTACCTGCCACATTGTGAAAATGAGCCTGTTAGAAAGCCCTTCTGGATTTTGTGATGTCACAATTTAGCTAATTTACATAATAACCACCCCAACTGACTTTCTCCACCTGTGATTTGGCAGCTAGGCTGGTCGAAGGCCTGCTATTTTCAAGCCAGATATTTGCAATTAAAATGTAATCTAAAAGTGGATATTGAATGTAATGTATGTCACTGAATATGAAATCTAACTATATCAAAGATACAATTACAACAAAATGTTAATATATAAAATATGACTCAATCAGTATGTGAAAAGTGAGAATGTGGATTTGAAATTGTCCACAATTTCCACAATTATTTGCTTTGATAGTGCAGGTTCTTCAAGCATAGAAGATAAATGCTGCTCCACCTTGTTGAGTTCGGACTCAATTAACAGACCTGACTCAATGCATCAAACACTTTATCAGCACAGTATTGTGGGCCTGGACCATTTAGTGACACACAGACTAACAGCAGCACTTTAACAATCTATGACGTGACTAATTACTTTAGCAGGTAAAAGACGCCAGTGAGTAATGTGCTCAGCTCTCTCCTTGACATGATTACAACTAGAAAGTTATATTTGGAGAGCCCAGTTGGAAGACCATCGTAGTAGTTTTTTAAGTTTTAAGAATCTGGAAAGCGGCACGGTGGTCGACTGGTTAGCACGTCCGCCTCACAGTTCAGAGGTCGTGGGTTCGATCCCGGCTCCGGCCTCCCTGTGTGGAGTTTGCATGTTCTCCCCGTGCCTGCGTGGGTTTTCTCCGGGCACTCCGGTTTCCTCCCACATTCCAAAAACATGCATGGTAAGTTGATTGGATACTCTAAATTGCCCCTAGGTGTGATTGTGAGTGCGGATGTTTGTCTCTGTGTGCCCTGCGATTGGCTGGCAACCAGTTCAGGGTGTCCCCCGCCTACTGCCCAAAGACAGCTGGGATAGGCTCCAGCACGCCCCGCGACCCTTGTGAGGAGAAGCGGTACAGATAATGGATGGATGGAAGAATCTGGAAAAAGATGCAGACACAGAAATTTGTTCCAACCCGTCGATTGGTCGTCCTTCATGAACCATGAAGCAGCCTGCTAACTATAAACAGTTTAGATCAGGAGATGTATATCAGGAGATCAGGAGATAATAATTGTCAACGGTGGGCTTGTGAAGCCCTTTGGGACTCTATTGTGATTAAGGGCTGTACAAATAAACGTGCCTTTCCCATAGAGCTTGGGTGTTTCATTCCCTTATACAAAGTCACCGTTACCCCCTTGTTACGGCTATTGATACTACCACTGAATTTGGAAAATTGATGTGACAACTTTATCTCTACCATTCAATGTCAGTGGCGGTGGCAGTGAAAAAGAAGGACTTTTACTGGCAGCGTAAAAGATTAGTGAACGTAAAATATGACACACCACCAACAGTTCAGCTGGCGGAGGAACATTATAACATTGAGATGAGGCTACATTCAAATTTTGCTAGCAGCTTCAAGGCTGCAAACTGCCTTCAAGCAGGGTACATAAAATTTGACCATCAATCGCCACGCCACAGACTTTGTGATTGTGACATGAAATGGACCGAGAACTAGTCAGGAAGCAACCTGAAGTTGGGGCTGTTGCCGGATATGAATAGAAGCGCTAGTGGTTGCGTTGAGTGTTTTTGGCAGACGTGTGCAGTCCGTCAGGTCCGTCTGTCTGATGACGAATGACGGACCGGCCAAATTAAGTAAAATGCCCACCTCTGACGTTTCTCACAAGTCATTCACCATATTCATTAAAAATGCCAAAGTGAAGAGTTTGCCACTGCAATGTAGTGCTAGTTACCAGATAAGCTAATAGTTAGCTTAGCTTCTAGCTCTTCCACTGATTTCTTTTTTTCTTTTTTGGATGACCAGATTGTCTCACACTGGTCCATATTGGTTCTTGAACAGACATCTGGTTTGGGGAAGGAGACTTGCGATTGTTGATTTAATTGTTTTTATGGGTCTGGTGCGTTGTGTTTTTTTTCCCTCACCTCATTTGTGGGGTCTGTCGGATGGCGTGCGCCACGTTTAAAAAATCTCTCACGTTTAAAAAACGGGGTAATAAATTAAAATTGGTACGTGTGCACCCTGTTTAGTGATCTGTACTGATATGTACACGCGCACATATGCGCAGACACACACCTCATTAAATCCTTGACGGTTCAGTGGGACTATGCTGCTCATCTGCTTCATACACATACACAGAAGGTTTAATTAGGTACAAGGATATCAACAGCTGGACTGATGTGGGTGGTTGGCTCCTTTTTTTACCGCGACCTCTTCAATTTCAATGAATGTATGTGTGTGTGTGGGGGGGTGGGGGGGGGGGGGGCGGTGCTATACCTCTAGCTCACCGATCAAACTAATGATGAGCTTTGTCGGAATCGTGTTGCCATCGGGTGGCTGATTGTAAATGATAGTGTATAACTCCATAGTGCTCAATACAAATGAGTGCTGCATTTCCCCCGCACAGTTGCAATTCGATTATAATTATTTTGTGGGGGCTATCCTCCACTATTCAAGAAAACCAATTGTTCATTCGTTATAGTGTCATATTTTTATTTTTTAATAAAACCCTTGCTTCAGGGCCAAGAGATTAACCTGAAAAAAAAAAAAAAAAAGAGCTCGACAAAATTAGAAAGTTGCTCCTCCAGTGAGGGATTTTGAGCCTTGGAATGTATGAAAACTGAACATTATTACCTCTTCTTTTTTTTACACGACTTGGAGTGTTATTTTTCAGCTGTACCTAATGTTATGTCCCCTAATTGTACAGTATATCTACTCTATACTAGTTGACAGGCCTGAGGGCTGAGGCTGGTGTATTGACAAGTGTGTGTGTTATGTAACGTGTGATGTTGTTCACATCAGGACCTGGTGGGCAGTGCGCCGCCGCAGAGGAACTGGAAAGGAATTGCCATCGCCCTGCTGGTCATTCTCGTCATCTGCTCCTTGATTGTCACGTCCGTCATACTGCTGACCCCTCGTATGTATCACACACACGTACACACTTAACACTCGCTTGCATGTTATTTTTCTTCAAACGGCTTTTAGTCAAACTGCCGTGGCTTTTATCTAAAGAGAAAAGAAAAAAAAAAACACTTTTGTGGAGATCTCGCTCAGCTCCCTCGTTCGTCTCCTGCCCGCGGCTGATGACACACCGGCACACGTTTACGTGTGAAACCTGACAAAGAGCTTCTCTTTTTCAGCGTCTTTTTCAACTCCAGGGCACTAAAAGCCACCGCAAAAGACGTCCCTGCTGCGTCAGTCCGCATTTACGCACACCAGATTTGGGTCTTTGAGTGTGTTTTGTCTTTGTGATCCTTTGCTCCACTTGCTGCCTGTTTGTTTTTGTGGCTGAGGAACTGCACTGCTGATGCAACGACATCAACGGAACAGCAGCAGAGCTCCCTTTCTTATCGGTGTCCAAATTGCTCTTTGATAGCCAGTGTTGCCACAGTTACCTTGAAAAAGTAACTTGGTTACTTTGATTACTTTCTTTAAAAAGAAACGTAGTTGCTCGACTGATTACTTGATTTTTAAAAGTAACAAAGTTAGATTGCAGGTTACTTAAAAAGTTACCATCATCAAGATACCGACAGGCTTGCTGGCATAAAAATGACACCCGGTTTTGCCTTTTAATTGGACGTGCATTTTTAACAGTGACATTTAAGAATAAAGTTTGTTTTTATTCAATTTAAAATAAAGTCAACCTTTTTGACTTTCCATAATTATTTTAATTAAATAAAAAAAGATCATAGTAGTGTGTCATAGTAGAAAAAGCTTGATGTGGGATAGAGAACCCTGTCACCCGAGTGACACTGGGATTTAAAAAAAAAAAAAAAAAAACCTGCATCAAAAAAAGTTCTCGTCACCTTTTTCTTTCTTTCTGACTTGTAAAAGTCGTTTGAAATGTAAATCCAATTTCACGGGAGCAATGTGAAGCTTTTCCCCCGATGCACGGCGACGCTATCTGCACTTTACAGTCCCTGACGACCGCCTGACACTTTTGATTTTTCCTTTGCTCTTTGTCATGCTCTTGACAGGTGAAGATGAGAGCCTGGCCCTCAAGAAGAAGGTCACCCTGGACGACGTGTTTGGTCCGGACCTCCGCATCCACGACCCCGACGCCGTGTGGCTCAGCGGTGAGTTGGACGACAACAACGATATTCAGAAATATTACGCTGGCCGATTCTGCTTGTATAGTTTTAAAAGGCAGCGGTTTGTTCTTGGGCCGGATAGGATATTTCATCATGCGGCCAATTGCACATCCAATTACAAACAACGTGGCCAGGAAGGTTTCCAAATGAGTCACAAGCATGCCAAATAATATCTGTAAGGTCCATTAAATGTGTTTTCCTTGTAAATTACTTGACATGAATCAGGAATTAAATTGTTGTCTGTATAAAACACAAGCCAGTCAGTCATTTGAAATTTCAGGGTCATTTCATGCCATTTGAAGTAAACATCTGGAAAAAGAATTACTTTTCTTTTTTAAATCAGAATAATTTAAATACAATTTTAATTGTGTTTTCTAGAGCATATTATTGCACGAAAAAAAAATATTTGATTGAATAGTTGTCTTCATAAAATACAAGTTAGTCATTAATTTCCCTTTCAATGAATTAAATTAATTAAATCCATTACAATATATGTTCTAAAAAATCTTGACAAAAAAGTATAATAATAATTAATCCTTAACAGTGCCAAGTCAAACATAGACACAAGCTTGCAGCTAATGTGATGCATATAGAGGTCATAGCTAATAGCAATGATTTTAACTGTTTAACAATTAATCAATGCCATTGACGTATTAGAGGTCATAGCTAATAGTAATGATTTTAACTGTTTAACAATTAATCAATGCCATTGACGTATTTATTTGTCTTTCCACAGTCCAGCCATTCAATCCCAGGAATGTATTAATATTTTTTTCTATTTTTTTTTAAACATTAGGGTAAAAGAGGTTCTGAAAAATGTCTGGCAGTGAATGAGTTAAAGAACTATTTTTAAATATTTAGCAGTAATTTTATCATAAAGGTCTTGGATAAAATAATAACATTGTCTTAAAAGGCCATTTATATCACATCAATTTGGCATAATTACTTGGCTCACAAACAAATGTGAAAACAAACAAATCGCTTGCATATTTGAAAAGTTACAAATGAAATAAAGTTTAAAAATGAAGGTATATAAAGTCTTGCCTCATAACCCGAGCCCACATTCAAACGTATCCAGTCATTAAAAGTTAACTGAGGGAGAAGTGCATATTGTCTTTCAGTGACCAATAAAACCCTCGAATGCTTTGAATGCTAATTGCTTCAAATGTCATATTTGAACTTGAATTCCAGTGAAACAAAAAGTTAAAACATGATCAAGTATAATTGGTCACGGTGGTGAGGTATTCAATTAGTCATGCATTTTTTTTCTGCAAATAAACCCAAGAGCATCATCATTAACAAGTGAATTAGCTTTTAAATGGCCATTAAAACATCTCGTGTAGAAAGAAGGGTTGATATTTATCGCTGTTAAAAATGTACTTCAATTAAGTATTGTCAAAAGTGGTTGTCGGCAACTGATGAATGTATATTGGAATTTAACTCGGTTACTTTTAAAACAATCCATAAGGTAACCTTGCTACTTTCAAAGTAATCAGTAAAGTAACGAAGTGGCAACACTTCATATGAATGCGTGACAAGCATCCTAAGATGCCCTTCATTCAGGAAGCTGATGAAAACGTTGTCAGTGGCTGACGAAATCATGGCGACATCGCATCTCGCCTCTCGATTTAAAGCGATCCAGTCCCGTTTGGGCCGAATGACCTTCCGATAAGCGGCCCGGCCCGCTCGCTCCTCAGTGGTCCTCATCAATATTTCTGGGGGCACATGACTGATCCCCCGCCGGGCCGCTTCTTGCCTCACTCGTCTTTGGACTCACCTCTGACACGCCCGCTGCCACGTAAAGACAATGCAAAAGTGTTTCACCGTCACGTTCATCTGCACAATCAAGACGAGCCAGCGACTATAGCGCAACATTATGTGCTCCGACTAAGATATTGCACTATCACTAGGCAACATCTGGGACTTAATCTCTCTTAATCGTATGCAAATCTACTTTAAGTACAAACAGAATGGAAGTTTGGCAAGCGGAACAATCGGTGCCACTCTGCCTGACCCTCCAGCTCACATCCGCCAGTGTGAAAAGGATTTTACTTCATTACTTTAAGAGCTCTAAGTCGTACATTTAATCCCACAAATGTGAGCAATTTTATACTGTGAATACATCTGCTTGGTAACTCTGTCGATCTCCATTACCTCTTATACCATCTTTCGCAGATTGTTGCTCAAAGGACCCATTGATTTTGAATGTATACAATTCATATATATATATATATATATATATATATATATATATATATATATATATATATATATATATATATATATATATATGGTCTTTGACTTGTATAGCGCTTTTCCACCTATTATATATATGTAGAATTTCAACCAAGCCGTTTTTTTTAATTAAGCACGTAAGAGCAACTACTTTGTGATTAATACAGATTTTTTTTTGGGGGGGGGGGGGGGAGAATCCATAATTGTCCCCCTGTATTTGAAAGGGTTGATAAACTAAGTACATGTTACTGTGCTCGTTTCCTGCAGTTAGACCATATGGGAAAAAAAGGAGCAAATTTTTTAACCTGGATTTAAAGAGGAATTCAACTCCAACATACATTTTTTCAAGAACATGTTCTATGCAGGCCCACTAGTTGAAACAAGGCATTCTGATAAGTATCGCGTTTGTGGAATAAGAGTTAATCCACCCGTTTTTAGCCATCTCTGGGTGTGGCCATTTTGTCACTTCTGTCGACGGAAAATTGTTTTCTGAAGCTGAGCTATGATTGGGCGTTATCTGAGCCCTGGGGGTGTGTGATGTCATTTTCAGTCGACAGAATCGACAAAATGGCCGCCCCCAGAGATGGCTAAAAACGGGTGGATTTTGTTGACCAGGCTTGCTTTGAAAATACATTTTGCGCCTTGAGAACAAACAAAAGTTTATCCAGCCTTGATCTGGAGAAATTAATGAAGTGACAGAAGTCACCATGAACATGTGTTTTCTTTCCTCGGTGCAGGTAATGAGCTGCTCTATCGTACAAGGGAAGGCGATGTTGTCAAGCTTGACGTGGACACGGAGGAGAAACGTGTTGTCGTGCCAAACCAGATGTTTGTGAGTTCACCTTAAATGTCTCACTTGGCACACTGCATAGTTGCCACTTGTTGTATTGTTGTTGTTTTTCCTCTCCATCCCTTCCAGGAAAGATCTAAAGCTGCCAGGTATCAAGTGTCACCTGACCTGCAGCAAGTTCTCTTTGCCTTTGACTTGAAACCAGTGAGGACATCAGCTTTTTTCCTTCTACTGCAATTCTTTTTTTTTTTTTTAACCAGATGTTTCTCAGCATTTGATTGTGATCTTGTTTCTTTCTGCAGATCTACCAACACTCCTATGTGGCCAAGTACATTATTTACAGCCTTGTAACACAGTAAGACTTTATTTTTATTATTTTATACTGTATATCAATCAATTATAAAGACAGCAGGCCAATATGAAATAATAAAGGACAAAGCAAAAAAAAATGACCATGGTAACTGCATAGCAACTGATAGGAACAACCAGTCATCAGGTCATCAAGCCTGACAGGGTAATTAAACATTGAACAGAAATTAGCTTTTAAAAAAGGTCAGTAAAGCCTTGAGACCTTATTCAAATTATTTTCAATCAACCCCCACTTGACGACATTACATTTGCCCATGAATAATTGTCACAGCGTGTTGAATTCCTCAAAAAAAAAAAACGTTTTTTGTTTAAAATCAAATATTAATTTTTAAAACATTTGAATCATCAATTTAAAACATTCTAAACATACAAAAATGTATTAACTGTTACACATTTATTCTTCAGAGAATAAATGAATGAATGTTGTGACATTCATTATACATTAATGGCGACATTATGCCACCGCCCCTGTGTGACCTATATCTTTGCTACTGTAACAACGAAAATTTCCCCACTGTGGGATCAATAAAGGCATTCTTATCTTATCTTATCTTAAAATGGTCGCCCTCTGAGATGGATACAAACAGGTTGATTTATTTATTTTTTTTCCTGCATAATTCATATTCCACAAATACAATATTATTAATCAGAATATCATGTTTGGACTAGTGGGGATACATTGAAGGAAATTTTTTACTTGACTTCCACTTTAAGTGGAAGTCTTTAGCCACGCCCAGAAAATAAGCAAAACTAAAATGGTCAATTTTCGCTAGTTAAAATGATCAGCTCATCAACAAGCTCTTGAGAAGCCTGATAACGATCCTGATCATTTTAACAGGTGTGTTACAGCAGGGAGAGATTGAAAACCTGCAGGACAGGTGCCCTCGAGGACCGGAGTTGGTGACCCCTGCAGTGTAGCAAGTAGTGGTGACACAATAAAAGTCTCCCAGCGCGTTGTTTGAATGGCACGGTTATACAAAGCATCCAACATACAATACAATACAATTTTATTTGTACTGGGCATTTCACAACAGCTAGGACTGTAACAAAGCACTTTACAAACAAAGAAGAAAAATAGCCATAATACAACAAGTGGAATCAATAAATCAACATAAAAAGAGCCAAAATTTCAGGTCTCAGGTCGGATCAAAAGCCGGAGAATAGAAATGTGTCTTCAACCGGGTTTGATTGTGATATTGTTTGCCTCCACAGGGAAACTTGGCCCTTGAACCCACCTGAAGTGCACGAAGCTGTGCTGCAGTTTGCTGGATGGGGACCCAAAGGCCAACAGCTGGTAAGGACACACACACACACACAACACACACACACACACACACAACAAGTGTTGTACTGTGAAGCCAACCTTAATATACTGTACTGTGTGTGAAGTGAACTTTAAAATGCATTTCACCATCTGGACTGAGGGGGGCGCACAAGAGATGGTGAGCACCAACCGACATGGCAGATGGCTCCTCATGGCAGAACCAATCATTTGGATTGTTGCCACGGGAACCAAAAGACAGACTGACGTGTGTGCGAGAATGTCGGTGTGTGTGTCGTCCAACACTTTGGGCACAGATTCTTTTAGCTGGGTACAAGCGGATAAATAGAACTAGTGTGTTCAATTACTTGTTGTTTGCATGCGTTTGGCGGCACTGGCGGAGCTATGATTTCTTTTCCTTGTGGGTGTTATGTTATGGGGGGACCAGGGATATTTCAGCGGGTCCGCAAAACTATTTATTTATTTTTTTACAACCCCCAAAAATTCTTCAGAAAACGCTGATAAACATTCATATTATGTTCCCTAGAAGGGGAAAACTCTCGGGGAAAAATCGGAAAATACCCAAAGGTCAATTGGCACCTGGGAATCCAAGCATATTTCAGGGGGTGGCAGTCCCCCTGCGACCTCCCCGCTTTGCTCCGCCAGTGTTTGGCATTTCCACGCACTCATTGATATGCTGGGCCGGCAGGGTCAGGATCATTACCACTTTGTTTGGTTTTCTTCCCTTAATGTTTAAACCTAAGAGTTGAACAACAGACGTTTTGTTATTTGTTGCTCCTGGGCTCCCTGTGCTGTTGTGAAAGGCCATTGACTTTCCCAAGCCAGCATGGTAGCTACAAATCAATAACATGCATTTGTCAATGTCAAGTGACATGACTAGAAGCTAACTCATGCATGCTAAAGGCTAATTCAGTGGCATCTTATAATGTAATATGGAAAGCAGTTTGAGCATTTATTCCATATATTGATGTCTAGTATAAGGTCCATGTACACGCTTTGTTCTCCCTAGTAAGACAATTCAGTGCATGAGCGAAGGCACACCAGTAACTGTTTTATGAGGAACTACTTTCACTACTGGTCTCACTTTTTCCACAATTAAACTACTGTGCTGCACTAGTAACCCAACAAGGTACAACCAACCAGGCATTTGTCACGCAGGAATAGCCTCCTAGCACTAGCTAGTAGCACCAAAATGCTTATTTGTAGTTTTACCTCTCTGGTAACATTTGTTCTACAATTTCGCCAACATTGTCCTGCTAGTGTGCCAAAATGTCATACATTAATGGAAACAACTTTAGTAGTAAACCACAGTTGTTTTAGTAGTGCACTGAATTGTCTTACTAGTGAGGACAGAGAGCATAATGACACACTGACATCAAGTTGGATATCAAATAAATAACCAAATAGTTTTCCATAACATCATGACATGAATATTGTTGGATCGTTTCAGTGTTTAGCCACGTTGTACACGGCACTTGTCAATGTTAGCACTGATGCTAGTAGTAGCACAACATGTCCTGGCAGGAAAGGCCCATTAATATTAAGCACAGCTGTCCAGGGGTTGTCCTGGCAATGACAGATAGGAGACAGTGTTCCTGCCAGAGGATTTAGAAAGTATTGTTTTAAGCTACAATTATTACGTTTTGTTAAGCTAGTGGACCATTGGCATTACTTGAAATCAGCTGGATTCAAGCTCATGATGCTTGTACTTTGTAAAACAAAACAAAAAAATTGCAAAAAGTTCATGTTTATTTTTATCTACTGAATAGATGCTTTATCAATTTATTACAAGGCTGTCATAGAACATTGCCAGCTGGAACTTGACTAAGCATTATGTGAAAGGTGACACGAGTAAAAACGAGACATGGAGCTCTTGTCGCTTGTCTCCCTCTGACTTGTTTACCACCATTTTTATTCCAGCTTCTTTGCCAACAAAATGATGTGGCCTTAAATCCATCAAAGATGGAGGCATTAATCGCAACGCACAGCGCCAGCATGCAAATGTGCGAGCGTGTGTCAAATCAAGCATCAGATGTACACATAAATGAGGATGCCCTCATCAAAGCGCAAGCAATTACTCCGCTGCGGCAGAGCAATCAGCGAGGCGCACGCGCACACACCTGAAAGTGAGGTCATAGCGATTTACCAAAAAAAAAAAAATGACAGTGATGAAAGATGCAAATGAAAGTATTATTTGACAAAATAGCCAATAGCACATGCCCTTAAACCACTCCATTTGTGCCACATTGGGATTGTGGATGTTTTTTTTCCGCCTTGAATTCAATTGCATTTATATCTCTTTTAGCATAACGCTAATTAGAAGAGTTCATTTCTTCAGTTGGCAAAGTTTGATTTTACCCTTCACAATTAACGAAGCCGATCAAAAGCAACGTTTGCATCAGGAAAGCAACAACATATAATGTAGAGTCCATGGCAACTGTAGATCACCTGCTTTAGTGGTCTATGAAATTGTTGGGCCTGCATGAGCACCTCCAGTGTACTAAATGCCATATGACTGTGTCAATTAAAATGGAATATTATTATCTTTGCCAAAACAGAATTCTTGTACTGAACTGGATATCATGAGATAATGCAGGTGTATGTTTAGGTTGACCATTTTCTTGCATTTGGATCCAGATCTTCATATTTGAGAACAACATCTACTACAGAGCAACAATAGAGAGTCGCACCATCCGCCTGGTTTCTACCGGAAAGGAGGGCGTGGTCTTCAATGGCCTGGCTGACTGGCTCTATGAAGGTACTGCTCACTGCGCTTGGAACCGTATTGCAACCCTAACACGCTAAGCCCTGCATATAGAGTTGGATTTTTCCACAATATTTTTAAATAATTTGGGGCGGGGTATTGGGGGGTTCAGGTACTCACCTGCACCCTATTTTTCATGTATTGAATGTTTATCAGCATTTTGGGAATAATTGTTATCTTTTCCCAATAATGGACATCCATTATTTACAAATTTTGGCTATTCGTGGGACGGTCTGGTCCAAATTCTCTGTGAATTGGGGAGGGTCGACTGTACAGTAAATAAACAAGTTCTTAAATTAGATTGGTCCATCTTTTGATCGGATCGGTGATGAGTTGTTTTTTTTTCCCCTCACAAATCTCCTCCAAAATCCTGATCGTGTAAAGCCTAGTAAGAAGAATATTTTACACACGGTACTAGGGATTTAACGATTCACTCAAGCCCAGATTCCATTCGATTTTCGATTTTCAGTTCCCGATTTTCGATTCGATTCGATTTTTAAAAAATTGCTACCATGCTTGTCTCTGTGCACTAGTGTCGTTCTGCAGCCATCCACAAACACAATGATGTTTGGCTCAAAAGCATCATTTGATCTACACATTCAAAATGTGCTATGTATCTGGAATGGAAAAAACGTTTCAAGACATAATTTTCTAGATTAATTTAATCAACTAGATTTTTGATTGATCCAATCGATTAATCGGGGCGAATCGATTTCGAATCGTTTTTCGATTCATCGTTACATCCCTACATGGTACTGTATAGCACCATATTTATTCAGTCTATTTCACTCCAGTCTTCTGCAATAAAAGGAATGTTGAGTGGTTTGTAAAGTGTTTCTGTTGTCTGTGCAAAAAATGCACTGACAGATTCAGCACAGCTGCTCTTGCAAGTGATATTCGTGTACAGCAAGCATTGAATGTAGCCACTTAAAGTGGCCTCGACTCCAAATTTTGTAGTGTGACACTGACCTGACTGGCAATGCATTTATGGCGAGGCACTGAGGTCTTTAGTGTATTATAAAGAATTTCCTAACCATGACTAATAATTTTCTTGCTCATCTAAAAATAGATCATTTATTTCGCAACATTTTCATTTTGATTATGATTTATTTTTTGCGGCGTCTCTTTTATAGTCAACATGGATTTTGCTAATAGATTTGTGGTTTTTAGCACCCCGCTGTCATTTATGATAAAGCGTCTAGGTTCATTTAACCAGTCAATGGCGACTGTTATCGTTCCCATGGGGCTTTTAATAATAAACACCGAATGTTATGAATGTGTAATGCAATTACAAAAATGCCAGTTATGAAGGGAGGATCTGTAATTTTGGTGAACTGCAGCGGGGGTCGGCTCTAATCGTGTCCTTATTAATAGGATTATTTCTTTTCTGTGGCCCCCAGAAAGCTCAATGAAAGACGTAATCCATTTTCATTACCGTGCAAAGATTTGTTTTGTGGCGTTCTTCCCGCTGCCTCGTAAGGCTTTATCACCCCAACACAAATCATGCAGCTTATTCGCACGCACACACACACGGAGTGAAGGTTAGGTTGTATTCTCCCTCTGTGCTGCTCTCACCCTTGAGCCGCACAAACCAAACATGATTTATTTGCACTTTATTTTCCGACGGCAACTTTTAGACATCAACCCAGGGAAACGTGCGAGCGCTGTGCCAGCTGCTCTGAGCGTCCAAGATGATGCGAATAATTGTTCCTCCTGGATTCCAGCTGATTGCAGTACTGTACACTGATGCACTGCAATTAACTCGACTATCTTGAAGCACTGCATAATATCGCAGCATTCGGCCAATACGCTTTTATGTGATTCAATATATACAAACAACCTTCATAAATCAAGACGCACGGTCATTCCTGATGATGTTTTATCCCTTGCAAAAGATGAAGAGGGGCTATCAACAGGCTGCTTCTCATAAAGCCATAGTGCCCCCTGCTGGATGGCACGTTAATGTTCTATAACAGTGGATTCATAAATTGGAACAAGACACGTCAGATTTTTTTTTTTCTATAGAATATTTTCAAATGTTTATTTATTTTATATGTTAACATTTTAATTATATATAATGAAGGGTCACAAATAATTAATGAAATTAATTTACAGGAAGACACCGATCATGTTCATTATTTCTCACAATAACTAGGAAAACATCAATGTGCAACACAATTCCTTTCTATAAATCTCTGCCAATGATCACTTCTACAACTATCCTAGCAAATCACAATGTCCCATCACCGGAGATGGTATTTTTTCAAACTCAGGAGGTCCTTCTGGGGCCACCACGTTGGTGACTTCTGTATTATAGCATATCTTTTACGCACTATAAATGATCATTTTCCATTTCTGTATTTTTTTTCATTATTTCATATTGATTTGTTCCACATTTTCAATAAATGTGACAATATCCATCTTTTAATAGTACCTTTTTTTATTCCCACCGTAGGTTACATTTTCTCAATATTTTCATGATGCCACACTCAAGACATATTCCCATCATTCAAAATTTGTACATTATTATTTGTTGTATTGCTTTTTTTTTTCCCCAGAGGAGATCCTGCAGAGTTACAAGGCCCACTGGTGGTCTCCCGACAGCCTGCGTCTGGCCTACATGACAATCAACGACACGCTGGTGCCAAAGATGGAAGTCCCCTTCTTCACGGGAACGCCATATCCCAACACTTTAGAGTACCACTACCCAAAGGTAACCCGCGACACTGGCATGCTGATGTCGCTGTTTAACAGCGAAACCGGTCGCACGCTGGGCTTTTGGTGTCGCACCTGAAACCCAGACGGACATATCTGCTTTCCTTTGCGCCTCTGCAGGCTGGGGAGGAAAACCCCGTGGTGCACCTGTCAGTGGTCAGCCTCAACGGTCCTCTGCACACTGTGGTCATGAAGAAACCCGATGACCCCCGAATCGGGTGAGAGACCGTCTGAAGGCGTCATTAATATGCTCAAGTAGCCAAGCCCGGCGGCGGCTTGTCCAGACTGTCCCTGTTTTGTTTTTTTCCAGGAGGGAATATTACATCACCATGGTGAAATGGGCCACCAGCACCAAACTGGCTGTCAACTGGCTGAACAGAGCCCAGAACAACTCCATATTGACACTGTGTGAGGCTACCACGGGAGTCTGCATCAAGGTTTGCAAAATAAAATACAACTTTATTTATATGGCGCATTTCAGAACGGCTACAGCTGTAACAAGGCACAAATACAACAACAAAAACGATGAAAGCAATCAATTCAAACGCAAACTATTGTATGCAGTAGACACCGGAAAACAGCGCGAAAAGTCTCATGTGGAGTCAAAAGCCAAAGAATAGAAATGTGTTATGTGTATAGGACATTGACAGTTTATTATCATATTAATTGTAATTTACTCAGCTGTTCCAATTGAATTAGGGAAAACTACTAGAATGGGAGGGAGATGGCGATTATTATTATAATGTGCAATGATTAATCGACAACTCATCGATGATCCTATTAGTCGATAATTAGTTTTGGTAATCTATTTGTCGTTATGTTTTTTAATCAAAAATTGTCAAATGTCCAACATTTTTATCTCATCATGTTATCCAATTTCCGTCGTCCTCCATGAAAGCAGGCTGATAATAGTTGTGTAGAATCAAAATATAACATTTGCTTTAACTTTGGAAAACAATGATCAATCAATTTTGCCTCTTTTTTGGCATCTCACCGAACCAAACAGGTAACTGAGTCATATTTTTTTTCCTGCGTTTTCTGCACTGTCCCTTTGAAATAATGCCCTGTCTTTTGAATAAAGGGATGGAAGTTAACCATGCTTTTTAAATAATAAAAAATAATCGAAACATTGATCAATTATTCGAATAACCGTTACTTACAGCCCTAATGTCAATCATTCATGGTTTGTTTCTCAAGAACAGAAATAGTGTTCCAGATGCCTTGGGCCATTTTGACTTAGCCTTATGAGAAGTGTCATTAAGTGGGGGGGAACAAGAAGTGTCATTAAGTGGGGGGGAACAAGCCCCCAAATTGTGTTCATTTCTGAGCATTAACATAATCTCTCGCGGGATAATTTCTTCACCAAAAAGAATGCATAGTAAAAGTACAAACATGTGAACTCGCCATTCAAAATGTATTTTAATTTATCCTCCAAGTCAGTAGAGGGCAGCATATTACCCAAACACTTCAAACGCACAGTCAATGGTCCAAATTGTAATTGGGTGTGAGTATACGTCAAAAGTTGAGCCTTATCTTTGCCATTTCCCTAATGAAAAGCTTGAACAATATTCGAATGTGACTTTTAGAAACATGAAGATGAGAGCACAAGCTGGTTGCACAGACAGGTAGGTGTGATTTTGCAGCGCACACATACAGTACAAGATGATGTGGACTAAAAGTGTAAATAAGCGCAATTTCCTCCCTGTTTACAGAACGAAGCGCCGCTTTTCTCACACGACGGACACAAGTTCTTTTTCACGCGAGCAATTCCTCAGGGCGGGCGAGGGAAGTTCTTCCACATTTCTATGTCCACCTCCATGGTATGGTATCGCGCAGTTGTGCAGTATGTTTCTCCTCCGAGGTTGGGTGTTGACTTTGCGATCGCCGTAGCCAAACACGAGCTTGGACATACTTCAATCGCTGACCTCGGGAGACTGGGACGTCACCAACATCTTGGCCTACAATCACCAGAGGAACCTCATGTCCGTTTGGCGGTTTACTAGCATGCACGTTTGCAAGGAAGGTTCAGACTATGGGCGCTCACTTTTTTGGCGGCTTTTTCTCCAGATACTTCCTGAGCACAGAGGACGACCCCAAACGGAGACACCTGTACAGGTAGGGGCTTCCTCGGCCCGCTGCTATGTGAGTGCCGTTAGGGATTTAGTGTGAAAGTAGCATTGAGTCACGTGCGTATGATGACGTTGTACAGCACGGACACGATTCCGCCGTTCAACCGCTGCTGCCTGTCCTGCCAGTTCAAGTGCGGCTATGTGGACGTGTCATTCAGTCACAACATGCGCTACTTCCTACTCAGCTGTAAAGGTGAGTCGCCTCCAATACAGATTGTTTTTTTATTTTTTTATTTTTTTTCTGGGTGGGGGGGGGGGGGGGTATTCAAAACTATTTGCGGTTTTGTGATCTTTCTGTAATGTCTATTCCACAAGATGCCACAGAAGACCTGGCTTAGAGGAAAGTAGTAATTGGTGTCAAGCAAGCATGTAGAAGGGGCACATCTCACCTGCTGTACAATCTTTGTATGTCCGGGAGGAGTTAAGTTTAGCTCGAGTTGTTAGCGGATGATATTACTGAGAGTTTTTGACGTTTTTGCTCTGATGAGTGCCTATTAAAAATTTTTTTTAAAAAACTCCAGCTAATAAACGGCATAGGTCTTACGGCTTGACAAATTCTATTTTTACAGGTTTCGAAGGCATCATTAGATGCACATTTTAGGTGCATTTTATATATATATATATATATATATATATATATATATATATATATATATATATATATATATATATATATATTTTTTTTACATTTTCAATTGAACACTTTATTGTTTGGAATAAATTATCTGATCTTATTTCAATAAGTAATTGTATAGTAATGTAATATTATTGCAATGTATAAAATACATTATTATTAATTTATTATATTATATTATTATATATTACTATATCTGTTAGGATTTGTTTATTTTTACCATACTGTTTGTAGTAAATGAAAATAAGGCTGTGTGGTGCAATTATTGCAAAAAAAAAAGAAAAAGGAAGATGAAGGGTGCTTGTCATTGGACAGCATAGATCAAAATTGCTCTGATTAGCAGGTGTCAAATATTCCATTAGATGCCAACGGCAACGATTAAACGTACTGTAAAATAAAGAAATAAATGACCTCTGTCGTGCCATGACTTAAAACTGCCTCTTTTTTTTTTTTTCTTTTTTTTTTTTTTAAATCTGAACTCTTCCTCACAGGGCCTGACATTCCTAGTGTGGCCATCTACAGAACAGAAGACAAACAGAGTAAGTGTCCTGCCTGAGACATTTTATATTTGCAGTAACTTAGCTCATGCGCAGACGACGATCATGCACAGCTTGTGTGGCGTGTTTATGTGCAGAGCTGCTGGACGTGGAGACAAACGAGCGAGTCAACACCACGTACAGCAACATGCAGATGCCCAGAGTGGAGTACGAGACCATCACCATAGACGACTACTGTAGGCGTTTGCGTGCCCCTGACAACTATAGTACTGTCCCGGCTTCCAAAAAAATAACATTCCATTAACTGTTGTGTGTGTGCTGCAGCCCTCACCATGCAGATTCTGAAGCCAGCTGGATTTGTAGACACGGCCCATTACCCCTTACTGCTGCTGGTGTAAGTACGACTAGACGCAAATGTCTACACGCGCTCACTTTATCGTCCCCCTGTTTGGGAGATGAGTTCTCTGAGATCAGATGAGTGGAACATTCATGGGGTTTTTTCCCCCCGCACAAAATTATTGTTTACCTAGTGAACCGCTTGAGCGTGGTACTGATTTTGAACATCTTAAAAGCGAGAACCCACAATCTCAAAGAACTAAATTGGCATGTGACAAGGCTTGTAAAACATGGGTCCAGTAAGGGACATTTTGGGGTCCATGAACAATATCGTGGGGGTCCACAATTTAATTTTATAATAAGTTGTTATATTGGTAAAAAGAAAAAAACTGCATACTTACCTATAGCGACTTGCAGCCAATAACACAAAAGGCACATTATTATAGGAATAGTCTTTTTTAGTTTTAGTTTAGTTTTTTTAAAATTCTTTTTTCTTTTTTTTTCTACAGAATGAAGGCGTGCATCCTTTGTAGACCAAAAGCTGTCATATTAAAAAGTTGTATTTTTAAATTCACCCGAATCATTAAAATTTGACTATTTTCATATTACAAATAACTTTTTCTCATAACATTACAACTTTGAAAAATTAAAAAATCTAAAAAAATGTGTGTATATATATATATATATATATATATATATATATATATATATATATATATATATATATATATATATATATATATATATATATATATATATGTATATGTGTGTGTGTGTCAGTATATTGTAACATTTGCACATCTTTCTCAAAAATTCGTAATATTAATATTAAGACGTAAAAACAATAAAACAATGTTTACTGAGATAATGCCTGCACCTGATTAAACACTTCTTTCCACACGAAGCAAAAAGTAGTTGTTGCCCATTGTAAAGAGCAAAAACCAGAGTTGGGCATTTCACCAAATTTTGCTGGTCTGTCATTCGTCATGGGTCAGCAGACTGGGTACCCGTCCGTCATTCGTCAGTCCGTCATTTTTCGAGCCGAACCGAATTGTAATCTTCAGTTGGTCAGCTACATCTATCAATTAAATCCATGCTGGATTGTCTGTTGAGTCGGAAATGCATCTTGAGCTGGACTTTGTCTTCTCGCAAACAAAGCGACGGGACGCCCGGCGGCCAGATGGTCACTGAGCAGTTCCAGGTGGACTGGGCCACCATTCTGGTGAGCAGCTTCAGCACCGTGGTCATCCGCTTCGACGGTCACGGCAGCGGCTTCCAGGGTACCAACCTCCTCCACAAAGTGCACCGGAGGTTAGGGAAGCTGGAGGAGAGGGACCAGCTGGAGGCGCTCAGGTCCGACATTTTTGGTGGATTCAAAAATCCATTTTTTAAAAAACGTTTTTTAAGGAAAAACTGTCATTTGTTTATGTGTCCTGTTTCGTTACCAGGTTCATATCCAAAGAGCCTTACATTGACAAGACGCGTATGGGAGTGTATGGAAAGGTAATACTTTGTGATTCAGCAAGGTCATTCTCGGTCGAAAAGTAAATCTAATGTACACGTCTAATTTTGTTGTGCAGGCTTATGGAGGATATTTAGCCACACTGCTGCTGAGCTCAGATGAGTTCACTCAGCTTAAATGTGGAACCGCAGTCTCGCCCATCACAGATTTCGAGCTTTACGGTGAAACTTGATTTTATTTCCCTAACCGGTCTCCGTGCCAGATTTGATACGAACGGAATTGCTAAAAAAAAATTTTAATAAAATTTGAGTTACTTTTTTAACTCATTCACTGCTAGACATTTTCAGACCCTCTTTCACAATAACGTTTGAAAAAAAATTGAAAAAAATATAAATAATTTCCTGGGATTCAATGGCTGGACTGTGAAAAGACAAGTAAATTCGTGAATGGCACTGAATGAGTTAATAGTGAGTCAAGTGTGCAGGTATATTTATGAATGAACTACTAAAGATGTTAAGATCATTTAAGAAAATATTTTATCGTACATAATCCAAATAAACTAATAAAATAATAATTATGAATAAAATAATCCAAATATGACATTATGTGCCGTTTCAATACCTTTTTTTCCTCTTTCTGAACCACAGTGTCGGCATTTTCAGAACGATACCTGGGCTCAAAGACTGATTCCAGAGTATACACGGTATCACTTTAATGTCTTGTCTTGTTTTGTTTTTTTATCCCCAAATCATTCATCAAGTAAGAGTATGTTTATGACTATGAGCGTTTTTTTTTGTGTGTCCCTCAGATGTCAAATTTAGCTCACAGAGCAGGTCAGCTGGTGCAGAAGCAGTACTTGATCATCCACCCCACCGCAGACGGTATCTAATGACTCCTTTCAATGCTCGAACAAAGTCAAGTTGTTGTTTTTTTTGTTTTGTTTTTACTGTGTCATCATTTTCTCTGTCTATAGAAAAAGTTCACTTTCAGCACACGGCCAAGTTTATCAACCATTTAATCAGCAAGAAGGCCAATTACACTCTTCAGGTGAGATGTGTGTGCTGGGTTTACTGATGAGGTTTCAAATGGACTATCTTCATTGTCAGTTTATACACAAACCTAACACTTCATTCCCTGCGGAATCACATATTCGCTGATTTGTTTTTTTTTTTCAATATGTTGAGCTATTTTTTATTTTTATTTTTTTGCTTTTCCTCATGTCCCACTGTTTTGTTTGTGGAAAACACATATTGAATGTTTATCAGCGTTTTTGGAAGAATGATTTGTTTCCCGCCAATGTATTTCAATAGGTGTGAGTTTACGCGGATTTTCACTATTTGCGGTCCAGCGTCGTCTGTAATCCTTAAGTGATAAAATTGTTCCCCTGATCAGATCTACCCAGACGAGGGCCACTTCCTGCACAGCAAAGACACCCAGAAGCACCTGAGCCGCTCACTGGTCAACTTCTTCGGGGAGTGCTTCCGGCTACCCGAAGTGGCAAAGGACGAGCAGCAGGATGTGGACGAGGACGACAGCTAAACCTGATCGCCGAGCCGCCCCCGCCCCCTTGGCCAGTTCACACAGCACAATATGCAACGCGTAACAAAATAAAGCGCACCCGAGTGTGAAGTGCCCAACCTGCACGTTGCGACGGGGCTTGGCTTCCACCCTCCCTGCTGTCCTTGGCTGCTGCCCCACCAGAGGGAAAGTGAACGGATCTCCCTGCACCTTTTAAAGAATTGGACTTGTTAATGGAGCCTCTGGTGAGGACAAATGGAAAATCCTCGGTTAACAGTAAAGACCTGCTGGAGTATTGACAACCTGCAGGCCAGAAAATACACTCAGCGGAAAAATTCTTAGGTACAATCTAATGCGCTCCATAACAAAACCTGTCATATTTTTACATGGATTCTAATGCTCAGTTTTGATAGCTTACACAGTGCATTTATTAGTGTGGTTGCATCTTACTGACAGCTGTTCCTAATATTTTGCTCAGGTTGACAAACATCTATCGTAGTTACGATTGCCCTCATGGGTCCGGTTTTAAGTGTTAGGCTGGTGTTTATTAATCATGATTTCAAGATCAATCAAAATGATCTTGATTATTAATTTTTCCATCATTACCCAGCCCGACCAGATGCTTCCTTTCACATTAGATACAGTAAGGAAACAAAATACAAAGCAAACAGCAACATTTAAAACAAAACAACAGCATCCTGTTATGAAAGCTCACATCAATAGTTTGATGTGATCTTTTTAGTAAATGGATAATGCAGTAACATATTGGACAGTATTAATTATTATGCTATAAAAACTCAAATACTATTACAGTCAATTCACTTTTATTATACTTAATTTAGTTTTTCACATCTGGGGGAGTGATGATCGTGATGCCATGTTACTTTTAACGTCCAGTAATCAGTGAAGTCACTTAAAAATTACTTTTTTAAGGTAACTACTGCATATATTTTTTAAACCGTATACTCAACCAATACCTTTTACCCATGTAAATCAAAACTGAGCAGTATTATCTTTGCAACGGCACAATTTTGAATAGGACTTTTGTTTTGGATGCCATGAGACAGGCGCAGGTGTACCTAATCGTGTGGTCTATAGGTTTTATATGAAAGTATACATTGAAAATAAAAGTGGGCTAATATTCAATGGTACGCTGTTTTCCACAATTTAGTGTAAGGTGGAGCGGTGAAAGAGTACTGACACATCGCCTTCAGGAAACCAGCACTTTTCAGCATAAAATATCGCCCCCTATCGACATGGAGACTGAACTGTCAGTTTCTGGTGACCTTGCCAATGAATTAACTGGTTGTTGTGTTCACAAGTACAGTACTCTGTTTGGTGTTTTCTGCCCTATTAGTGCTGTGTGTCTTTTGTACAAAGGAGTATTAAGGCGAAACTGAAAGGAAAATATAATAATTACACAGTGAGATTGACGTCGTAATATTAAAGCAAAGTTGTTGTTTTTTAATGTTTGTATTTTCAAGACACAAGTACATTTTTGAGAATTTATAACTTAATTCTCAAAATAGATATTTCATCTTGAAAGTATGTTTTTTCTTCATTCAAATTCAACATTAAAGGCATCATTAGATGTTTTTTTCCTCAAATATACTTTATTCTTAAAAATATACAACTTTTTATCCAAAAATGAACTTTTCTATTTTCGAAAAAAATATGCAACTTAATTTTCCTAAAAATACAGCTTTATCCTCTTAAGAATTATGACTATCATCAAAAATTTTGAACTTTATATCTTGGAAAATCAACAAACTTTTTCTCAAAAATATACAACTTTATTGTGACTTTCATCTTAAGCGCACAGCAAATTACTTTATTCTCCTAAAATTAGAATTTTATTTTCAAAAATACACAGTTGTACTCTTATAAAATTGCCGTAAAATAATCTCTAAACGTCTCTAAAATATATTGTATCTTTAAAAATACATACTATATCATAAAATTGCAACTTAAATCTTAAAAATATTCAATCTTGGAAATATAGAATGTTTTTATGTTTTTATAATTTGCATCACCAATCCGAAAAATGTATGACTGTACGGTTTATTATAATGACATTAAAACTTCATTTGCATCAAATCATTAATTCAATCTTCAAAGTATACAACCTTTTTTTTTTTTAATCGACATACACATTTTTTTTCCCGTAAGTGACTGTGATTAATGGCAACATGCAAGTCCAGGACTCTAATGAATATTTATTTAAAGGGTGGCCATAATACTCCTTTGTACGTTTGTGTGCTGCATCAGTTTGACAGATCAAAGGCACAATGTTGTAGTCCATCAAATGTGTAAAAATATTCAATAGCGTGCACTTTTTTTGTGTTCTTTTTAGTCACCGTGCCTTAAAAGTGGGCGGACATTCAATGTTAGAAGCCCACTTGATAACGGAAGTGAGGGATTTTTTTATTTTATTTTAATTCTTTTATTTTTTTGTCTGTTCGGGAGAAAGTAAACATATTTTACATGGGTACATTTGGCAATGTGCGTGGAAGATATACTGGTTTGTAAATGTAGATTTACAATCAGCTTCTCCGAAGAGTCCTCCATGTTGAAGTCTCATTATGTTGTGAATTTTGTGTGCTAAATGGCTAAAACTCTCTCTCTACAAGTCAAATTACTTAGCGTCAGTGGTTTGTAGTCAGCAAATGTACAAAGTGTATAAAATAAGACATTGTTGGAGTCTTTCTGTTGTATGTGCAACTTGTACATAAAGCATTTCGAACCTTACACTTTGGCGGCGGTTTTTTTTTCCCACATTCCTAATCCACATGGGTGGAACCAATTTGTGGCACGGAAAACAGCGCTCTCAAGTGGACGGCAGCACCATTGCAGGCCAAAAATAACAGCGCTCAACAATGTACTGAATGTGTTGTTCTATTTTGGAAGTTTATTGCAACTACTGTACTCCACAGGGTACTGTCGGTCGTAACCAACGGCAACGACAGCACACAAACCTCGCTAACAGCAATAACATTCTCACGTGTGTAGCCAGCTCGCTTCCTCATTCTCCGCCAATCACAAATGACGCTCGCACGCAAATCGGCGTGAGGTGCCTTCAATAACTCTCGTAATTCACTGCGGTCAGGCATCACGCTTAGGTTTTTCCGTGGTCAAACTATCCGCTCCTAAATAGTTGAAACCGTAACCTTACTTTGAAACCCCAACCCTATTTTAAAGCCCTGCTTTGAAAGACGAACCCTAGTTTGAAACACCACTCTTAAATTCAAACCCTCGTTTGAAACACCAATCCTAGTTTGAAACCCTAACCCTAGTTTAAAATCCTTTGAAACACTAACCCTATCTTGTAAGCCTGCTCTGAAACACGCACGTAGTTTTAAAACCCTAATTTGAAACTCCAACCCTAGTTTTAAACCCTATACTGTAATTTGAAACCCTACTTTGAAACACTGTCCTACTTTTAAAACCCTATTTTGAAACCCTAAACCTAAGTTTTAATTTTAAACCCCATAATTTGAAACCCTACTTAAATCATAACCTAAATTCAAAACCCTAATTTGAAACCCATCCCTTGTTTGAAACCATACTTTGAAGTCCTTCCCCTACTTTTTAAACACAAACCCTTCTTTGAAACACTAACTCTATTTAAATTCTTACCGTAGTTTGAAACCCTAACTCTAGATTGAAACCCTACTTTGAATCACTACTTTAAAACCCTAACCAGTTCAATACCTTAATTTGAACCACTTACCCTAGTTTAAAACCGTAATTTGATACCCCAACCCTAGGTTTAAACCCTTAGTTGTTCACATCCTTATTTGAAACCCTAACCCTACGGTGAAACCCTACTTTTGCTCTGGATGCCTGGGGCCTCGCACCTGAGCACAATAATGAACATTGCTTAATGAAATCAACACCAACACATCATTGCCACTGACACAATTTATTTCCAGTGTTTCCGGAGTCTGTGCACTCATCCCCCGATCAAGAGGAAGGCAGCGTTTGTACTATCCACATCGAGGTTTGTGCTCCCTCGCACCCCGTACCAAAACTGTCCATACACATACACACATGGGCGTCATCAATCAGGGACGTGCGGTCAGGGGGGGGCTACAATTCTTTCCCATCCGAGTTCTCTGGTTTGGGCTTCATATTTATTTGCTTTTTCAATTCAATGATGTCTATAATTTCATCATTAAAACTCAACTGCAGAATGTGCACATTTTCTGTTCAGATACGTGAGACAGGAAGCGCGGCAGCAAGCAGCCAGCCAGCCTCACCTCAGATTGCTCAATCACTCAATAAATTCAGAAAGAGTTTGACAGCACCATCTATTGGTAAAACGTCACCAATATGTTTTTAAACTCTTACAAGATGTATTCTGATTTTCCAAAGTCAGGCTATTATTTAACATTTGTGTGAAGTCAACTGGGATGGGCTGCGTTTCACACCGGTGCCGTTCTTCTACGCAGGCACCGAGCAGCGAGTTTGCCTCTGTTCAAGTAAAGGCTGATCTCATACAACTGTACAGCTCACAAATGGAGGGGAGTGACCGCTTCTCATATTTTTGGTCCAAAAAAGATTTGATAATGCCCTAGTTGACTTTTGCGCGCACACACAGCAGTTTATGTTGTCCCCCTTTAAAAAGCTCAAAACATTCATTGGGACTAGGACTGATCAACAAAAACTTTCTTTACTGGGAATAATAGACGGAGAGACCTTTGAAGCTCAAATGAAGGTAAGACTAAAACATTTTATCTAAATTTGACCTAAAACTAAACTATGAAACAACAAATACAAAATTAAAATTAAATTGTAGACTTTGAAGTTTTTTTTTGTTGCCATTCTTTTGTTAGATGTTTCTCTCCAACACACCTGATTCACACCTGATTAAAATGATCAGGATCATCATCAGGCTTCTGCAGAGCTTGCGGATGAGCGGATAATTGGAATCAGGTGGGTTAGAGGAGGGAGACATTCAAGATAGTGGCCCTCGAGGATAGGATTTGGACACCCCAGGAAATCACTCGAACTCTTTTCATTATGTGTGGAAAGAGAATGCTGATGTAAAGGTTATTTTGGTTGACCATTTTTTAATTCCAAATACATCACTCTGTTTGTCTCAAAGTTGTCAATCAGCAGCCTTGAACCTCACCGCACGTCACCGATCAATATCATCCTGCAATGACTGTACTGAATCCTGCGATGGAAATGTCAAGTAAAGCAGCTAAAACATGGCATCTCTATGTACATTTAAGTTATTTATTTTACAGTGAATATTCAAAATTCAAGTTGTTAAAAATAAAATGAAAAAAAAAACAACAACTATGGAAACAAAGTAGAAAATGTGTTAAGACCAGAGTGGAATGCCTCAGGAATGGAAGCTCGGCATTATTCTTAGAGAGAACCTGTAGAACAACAGTCAACAATTAAAAGAAAAAAGAAAAAAAAAAAGTCATTCACAGTACTGTACTGTAGAACAAGACAATATGGCACCCGAAACATTTCATTGTCAGGCACTTCCTATTGTGAAGATTTTTTTTTGCAATTTCATTACCCATTTTCTGCCCCCAACTTTTCTTTCGTTTCAATCCATTTGTTCACTGCTCTTCAGAACCATGAAGAAGTATATTATTTAACATGTGCATACAGTAAGTCTACGCTGTTCTGGTCAGCGTTGTACCTTTGGGAAAGCCTCGTCGGCACTTCTTGCGCATGTCGTACCCAAACTGCGATTCAAGTACACGCGTATGCGATCTGTACATTTTAGCATCAACACAAGCGGCTAAAGCTTTTAGTCGGCGGTGCGGCGAGCACGTTTGTACATTCTTCATTTAGTAACCGGTTCACATATTGTGTAACTTTTCTTTGCACAAAAATATCTCATCTGCAAAAACTAGAAATCTATACCTTTTCTATTCTTTCTTAAAATGGAATCCTGAATTCCACCTGACTAAGCGTTCATTCGTGTGTCACTGTGCTTCACAGCCTGGAAGGGCTTCCCGTCAGTCTTCAGTGTGACAAATATGGAGCGTGGGCCTGGTCCGTCCCCACATCAGTTCTCTTTAAAAAAAAAAAAAATGGATGTATGGACCGTATTTGTCCCATGCCTTAAACAACAAGTAAGGTCCACAGCTGTTGCTTCACGTATACTTCACATGACAATGTGTACAACATGCTCACTCACCAACATCACACAGACTTGAACAAAACTCCTCTTTCACACAAACACAGACTCACAGGTACTGATAGGAAAATGAAGCTTCAAATTTGCCTTCATGAACCAGTTGTTGTATTTTGGACTCCTCTAGATGGCACTGTTGGTTCAATTAAAGGGATTTGAGACGTGGCAAGTCAGTGTACTTTTAGCCCAATATTGAAGGGAGAGTGCCATCGAGAGGGCTCAAAAAAGACTGGCTCATGAAGCAAATTTTGAAGCTTCATTTTCCCACCACTACTCACAGGTACTGATAGAAGCGCGAGTGTACCACCTGAGAACTCGCCAGTTTGTGTGGATGCGCCGTGGCCGACAAACTCAGACTCTTCGCCTGCGGCACATCGCCGTTCAGAGCCTCGGCGGCGTGGTGCGAGAGTTCTGAGGACGTCGACGCGCGGGGGTTGCCGCCCGCGCACAGTACCCCCTGCTGCTCGGCCAGGTCCAGGCTCACCTCGGGATTGCTGGTGCGATGGCGTTCGCGGGCGATCCAGTCCCCGATGGAGAAGTCCTGAGAGCTGCATTTGGGTCTCAGGCGGTCCACGGCCGACAGTTCGGAGCGCGAGCCCGAGCAGAGGGCCCGCTGCGGCCAGTCGCCCAGAACCGACAGCTCGGCAAAGTCCCGCTGGCCGCCCATGGTGTGCCTGCGTCGGATGTTCTTCTTCTTACCGCGGCCCTCGGCGTTCCGCTGGCTGCCCACGCCGAACATGTCGTCCACCGAAACGCGCAGACGCACTTTGAGCCGGTCCGTGATCTTCAGTTTCCACGCCGGCTCCGCTTTATCCAGCTCGCCGCGGGACGACGAGCTGAGGCTGCCGGTGGAGCGACCTTTGCCGGAAAGCTGCGACAGTCTGTTTGAATCTTTGTCGCCGCGAGAGGCGTCCAGCGACGACTCGCTGTCGGTTTTCTGTCGGGCGGCCTTCTTTCTGGAGAGTGTGTCGCAGTCGATGAGCCGGTGGGAAGCCAGCGGTCGAGGGGGCTCTCTCCGCTCGGCCGCCGCATCTCTGGCCACGGCGAAGACGGAAATGTCGCTCTCGCTGTCCGTCTCCGCCGGCCTGCCCTCGCTGAAGAGCTCGCTGCGCTCGTCGTCGGCGTCATCGTCCCCTCCCCGACTCTCCGCTACCGAGCGCACTTCCGCGCTCAGCGCGTTGAGCTCGCCGCCGGTCATGAAGGTCATGGACGAGGTGGTGGAGTAGTCGGAGGTGATGGAGCACACTTCCGCTCCCGGCCCGCTGCCGCCCGCGTCCTGCCCCGTCGCCGCCATCCTGCAGCGCCTGACTCTAGGTGCGGAGGCCCGGGAGCTGGTGCTGTTCATCGTGCCGAGGTCGGACACCGTGTCCTCGTAGTTGGAGGGCGGGTCTGACGCCGCCGCGTGGCAGTTTAGTAGGCTTGGGGAGTGGGAGGGCGACACATACGGGGAGCCGGCGCGACCTGAGCCGGGCTTGAGTTCGGCGGGCGCTTGGGTCCCGGCGGTTTTATCGAGCTGTTCCTCAGAGCTGTGCCTCAGATGCTCCTTCTCACCGGTGCCGCCCTCCTCCTCCTCCTCTTCGGTGCGACTCTCTGGAGACCAGGCAGGCTGCCTCTGGCTCTCTCCCGAGATCTCCTTCCTGGGGACCGCGTCCAAGTCATCATCCGAGCTGCTGGGCTGCGCTTTGTCTTTGGGCTTCTTGCGCTTACGGCTGACGAAGAAGGAGGAGCGCAGCATTTCTTTGCTACACTGATCCTTCCCGGACGCCCATAGGCTCTGCGGGAAAAAGACAGCAGACCACACGGTCACGTGACTGCGCCGGGGCGGGAGCTCACAACTTGCGAGGAAGGAAACAAAAACGAGAACATCACCTTTGATTTGGAGGAGTCACTACATGGTGAATCTGTGTCAACAAGGAGAGAATTATTAGTAGTCTGCCACCAGTGGCCTTGTGAAAACAAGTCAATTAGATGTAGAGAAGGACGGGGGGAGCGGATTGATGGCTTGCTGATATCATCACTGACAGACATAAGCTTTAAGGAGAGCAGCTGGATGGAAGCAAGATGGCAGACTTGACAAGGACTAGTAACCAGACTTGGTAAGCGGTCGGTGGACACGAAGAAGAGGAGGCGGCGGAAAACTAAGCCTGAAATGACGGATGAGCGCAGAGATAGAGAGAGAAAGTGGGGAGATGAAACCCCCCCCCTGCCGGCTGTTCAAACAAAAGACGAACACAAGCGGCTCATGCTCGGGTAACGATGGAGGCAGCGACGGCACATCACGGACACAAACGTCAGTCACGGAGCATCACGTGTCGCCCGCCACCAACCAGCCTTGTAGGCATCCCCTCCTCCCCCACCCCAACTTAAAAGACGTCACAGAGGGGAGGGTGTGATGCGCTCGCACTGACTCAAGACACTTGAGAGGGGCCTGAGCTGAACAGATCAGCGGGTGTGTGTCGCCGGCAAGCCTTCACATTAGATCTGCGTCTGAATGACACAACTACACTGCTTCCTGTACTCTCCCTTTAACGCCGCCGTTATTTCAATACAACATAAGAAAACAAACCCCCAGAAATGGTTCCAAAAGAGAAAATGAGTAAAACTCCAGATACGACCTTAGAAATAAAAGACGCTCACGCTGAAAAAAAACACAACTTGAATTTTTGGGGAATAAACAGTCATTTAAGTTGGAACAACTTTAAAATGTAAATGATTGACATTTATGGCAATAATGTTAGAGAGCACAACAAGGGAAGAAAGTTGTTTGCTCAAAAACTATTTGCTGAGCTGTATTTACATCAATCTTTAAATTGGGGGACAATACAAGGGACGGTTCTGTAAACTCTTGTTTCTTTGTGTGAAAGGCGGGAAAGACAATTTTCACAACAGCAAAACTTGAAATATTTAGTTGGATTGCCCAAGTTAGAATTTTATCCAAGTTTATTGCCTTGAAGTTTTGAGTTCTGAACTGATTTTTGTCAGCCAGTGTCCCATCCTCTGTTAGATTTCTTATTCGCTTAGTTTACAGCATCTCTGTGTAAAAGAGTGACAGCCTTCAGATTACGAATTCTTTTTTTTTTTCATCATTTTACATTGTTACATTATCTGTCGTTGACTTGGGACCTTCGTCTCTCGGGTGCTTCAGTGGTTCCAGGGCCATCAGAGAGGTGAAAAGGCAACCACAGTAAGTCTATCACATCCAAGTGTAGCCATCAGTGTCTGGTTGTAACTTGAGTCAAGTTCCTGTACAGAGTTCCTCAAGCGGCTCTCGCGCCCCTGAAAATGTTCTTGGGGCGGAATCGATTGGTCTATTTACAGTTCCGACGAAGGCAAGTGTTGTGCCGGCGAGACTGTGAGCGTATCAACGGGCGAGCGTGTGTCCGGCCTATCGCTGCTCTAATGAGAAAATACAAAAGACGAGCAAACGAAACCGCGACGGACAAAGAAAAATCAGCGCCCACAAGTGCAGTCGATTCAATTTACTGTGTTTGTTTGGAATTGTGCGTGTGTGCCTGCGAGTATCCAGCTCAGTCCCACCACGATGGCCCCGCCCCTCCCCAGACATCATGACAGATTATGCCACATGACCGCAGAGAACCTGAGGTTGACCATACCATGCTACTTGTCCTTGCGATGAGCTTTAGAGACAACAAGAGACAGCAAAAGGGCTTTGAGAGAACGCACGGCAGCACGGCTGTGTATCCCCTCGTTTGCGGGGTATTGCTTTGAATGTGAGACGTGCACACCACAAGGAAAATGACAAACATCGACTTCTCTTTCTTTCTTTTTTTCCATCTCTTTTTCCTCCTTTTCGCCCCCAATTTAAAAGAGCCGCGGGTTTCTGCAGACTAGGCAGCTACACTGGGCACAACACTCGTCCTTCTTCCTACAGTCCCAGCTGTCCACCACTGACAAAACAGAGTCCATCAGTGACATCATCGAGTGATAGACGCCGCCCACTTGGCCTGTGTCAAGATGGGGTCATGTGTGAGTGCTGGACAAGGGATAAGGGAGAGAAACAACACACTACACACAGAAGGGTTAAAGAAAAAACTTCCATCCGTTTGTTGTTAAGTTTGATTTTCTTTCGGGGGAGAGAGAGAGAACGTGAGACGAGGAGGAAGGGAAGAAAAGAACTGAAAGAAAAGGAGTCGTCGTCTCAACACGAGTAAAGCACAGGGAAAGGAAAAAAAAAATGGCTCGGGTGAGAGGAAAAGCAAAGAAATGAACAAAAATAACAACTTGGACAATTTGAGCTATAACAATGAAACCAAGACAGATTCAATAAATAAATAAAAAAGACTTACATTTTCCCCAATGGCTAAACCCCAAATAATAAAACTCATCTCAAATCTCAGCCCAAAGCATGTTAAAAAAAAAAAAAAAAACTAACAGCCATGAAGTTACTATTTAGTACATCGACAAATATGTGCGTTTCGATAGAATAGCAACGGAATCAAACTTTGTTGGCATGGGACAAATCTTTGCCGTGTTGATGTTATGGCAGCACGACGCTGGGAGAGACAACTCGGCGGCTTACCTGAGACTTCGCCCGGCGACGCTGCCGTCCGGCCGATGTTGGACAGCAGGTGGTCGATGTTGGGCACGGGCTGCGACTGCACCGTGCTCTCCTGCTCGGCGGTGGTCTGCAGGAAGGAAGGAGGCCAAATAAATATGAGGCCGAAAGCGCGGGGGTGCGAACAAAACGCCGAGTCCACATACGACGGGATCGTCGTCGCAGTCCTCGGCGAAGAACCAGTCATATTGTTGGATTAGGTTCTCGACGATCTTGCACTGGTCGGGCATGTGATTGACCATGTTTGTCATGTTGTCCTCGGAGGTTCGGACCAGCGTCGGGCCAAACACGATTGCCAGGTTTCGAGGTTCCATCTAAACAGATGTCGTTGGGACAAATGAGACTCCTTTCCGAGGGGAAAGCGGATGTGAAGAATATGCGTGATGACGTGACAGTCGCACTGCTGATGTCACAACACACCTTGTTTTTCTCACAGTTGTCAGAAACCCTCTTGAGGTGAGCACAAAGAAATTTGAGAGTTTCATAGTGGTGATCAGGCAGTTTGTGGATCTGAGGGGAAAAAAAAGAGGAGAGTTGCAGCGTTCCTCAGAACAATCACATTTGACAAAAGTGGTGTGCAGATTGCTGCCAAGATTCCTTACCAGCTTCTTTAGCTCCTTAAGTCTCTCGACAGAGTCCTCTGTTCTGTTGGCTTCAATAAAGTCAGCATACTTTTCTGTTGAGCAGAACCCAGAAACGTCTTACAGCTCATGCAGTTTTCAACAGAAAATTTCCACAGAGTAACTTTTGGGGGGGGGGGAAAGTTTTTGTTACCGCGCTTTGAGAGTCTCACCATTTGTAAACAGGGGCTCCGGTAGATTTCGGAAAAAAGACTTGAGTAAGCTACTGATGACATTGAGATCCCTCCATTTCTGTGGAGAAGTGAGCAATTTTTCTCAGACCGTTAGGCAAAACGGAATGAAAAAGGTGCGGCCAACTCACATCTTCTTGGACGTCGATGTCAGCGATTCCTTTGGTGTTGAGTTCCTCCTGCATGTTGGAGATGGCGGCGTTGTTTCCGGGCACTCTGTAGATCCCCGTGTACTCCAAGCCTCTGTCCTCCACCACATTGCAACAGACCTCCACAATCAGAGGAACAAACTAGAAAACACAACATCGGGATAATCGTTAACTCATTCATCGTTAATCAATTCAGCTAAGAAAAAGAAAGAAATAAAAACAAACAAACAAAAAAAAAAGGAAACGATGACTCACCCTATTGCTTTGGGCGGGCGGACAGTCATCCAGCCGCACTCCAAACGTGACGCCAGCTGGTGTCTTCTTTTCGAACGGCTTTCTCATGATCCCCGGGATGCCTATTTTCCACGCACCTCTGTCCCTCGGTGGACTGGCCTCATCTGAACCACGAGACACTTGTAAGTCACAATGTCCTCCGGCAAGTGCTGTGACAACCTGTGTCATTGTGGATTTTACCACACCTCTTAGTGCCCTTTGCTCTTCTGATTTGGGCGAATGAGGGCTGTGGCTCTTGCTGTCCGTCTTCCCACCCAAAAAGGCTTGCTTGATGCTCAAGGACTGACGGGAGGTTTTCGGCGAAGGTTCAGATTTACTGCTGGGTGCGCTGTAAAGAATGCAAAGGATGAGATTGATCATTGGGAATGTTTGCTCAAGCTGTAATAATAATCGGATCCTGCGTACCTCATCATGTTGTATTCTTTGATCTTTCGACTGATCAAATCCTGACTTGTTACGGCCGCATTCTGAAAAGACATAAAAGGCGTACACTTTTTGACCTTTCGTTTAGGGAATACGCTAACGACAAAATGATATTTGGATTAAGATGTGATTCATCCGCAGCGGATTTGGCAACAAACACACACCTCTTCATCTGGATTACTGTTCTCCTGAATGACTTTAATCCAGGTCAACATGTCTTCCCTCCCTTCAGCCTGGAACAAGTACTCGCTATCGGAGGTGGTCAGGCGCAGCACATTCTTGCGCCGCGTGTCGCTATAGGAGATGTCAATCAGGCAGGCCTTGATGCTGATTCGCAGCGGCTCCTCGTCGGGCAGCGCGGTGACGTGCAAGAGCGCATCTTTCCTATCCTTGAAGAGGGTCAGCGTGTGACCTTGCAGAACTGCATACATCTGCTTCCAGGACTTCATTCCTCCACTAACGCGCTACGGGGAGGAGAAGCGGCACGCATGTTACACCCATCAAAACGACCACTTCATGCGCAGCATTGTTTCCCCTCTTTTGCCAAAAGCACAACGACCCAGCTATACCTTATTTTTATCGGTGCAAAGTTGTCTAAAGTTGAGCAACCCTTCCTTCGAAGAATCAGAGAAGATATCTGCGGAGGAATCCCTTCGAGATCCAGAGTCCCCGGAAGATTTATGGCCATCCAACGCCTGTCACAAAGACGGAAGTCAATCAAAAGTAGGCAGTTTGAAAAGGATGCATGCATGTCGCTGCTTGTCTACAATGACAAAGCACCTCAGGCACTATGCCCATTAGTTAGTACACAGCATTTAACTAAAGATGGCAACGGTAATTCACCTTTTTCAGGCCTCTGAGACTTGGCATATGCCGACTAGAAGATCGTCTGAAAAAAATAACAGATAAAAGACTGAAGAGGAGATTGATCACAAGATCACATTAATTGGTAATAAAATGATGCATGCAATCAATGAAAAAAGAGCCAAAGAGCAGTGGCTAGATATTATTTGAACATTTGAACATACCCTCTCCCCTCTTCTTGGTAATTGTCCAGACCTTCATCATAGGATTTAGACCGCTCGGTTTGGCTGGCAGATTCAGACTCCAGCAAAGCACTTCTCAGGGACTCTGGAGCAGAGCATATGAAAGATCAGTGACTTGCAAATCAAACTAGTACTACCAACATTGTTACCGCAAAAAATAATGGCTTGGCAAGACTGTACATGACTATGACCCAACCAAGCACGGAAGCTTTTACCTTGGTCATGTGACAGCTGTCGGCGAATGGGAGGACATGGTGAGTCAGGACTTGAAGGACCTGTCGCTACGGATGGTGGGACAGATATGACAGCGGAGGGTGGAATAGGAGCAGCATCTCTGTCAACACTGGGGCTGACGGGTTCGTCTATTGAAACAGAAAAAAAGCAGAAGGGAGCGTAAAAAAAAAAAAAAATTCAATAGGCCATTGTTTGATTTGGTTGCAACTGGAAAGAGCAGCAGCCCAATTCCCTCCCCTTCTCTGACCAAGCGTGTGAGTACCTAGCGAAACCTAGACGTTATTGCATCTTAATATGATCGATTGCTTGCATAATGACGGTAACTCTGAGGCAGGGGTCTTCAATCCTGTTCCCCGACGGCCGGTGTCCTACCCGTTTTCCATCTGTCCCTGCTGCAACACACACCTGATTCAAATGATCAGGATCGTTATCCAGCTTCTGCAGACCTTTGGTGAATATCTGTAGCAGGGAGAGATGGAAAACAGGCAGGACACCGGCCCTCGAGGAACAGGATTGAAGACTCCTGCTCTAAAGGATGATCTTATGATCATGTCAGGACACGACATTGTGACCGCTTCATTAATAAATTGTAGTATAAATGTCAGCATGTGAGCATGAAATTAAGGAAGGAAACCGTATTTTTAAAAAAAACATTATTATTATTTTTTTTTTTTTTTACAATTTGGATGTAAGACTGAAGCGGTTCTAATGCTATTACATCGTCGCTGTCCTGTGAAAAAGGCGTATGTCCAATTTGGGATTTTTAAAAAATGTTCACATCATTGCGATGTCTGTAACGCGGAAACCCCATTCACGTAAAAATAAGAAAAATGAAAAAAACGGACTGTGTTTTTCACAGGACAGCGACGATATGTCACCAGCAACTTCAAATCATCTCAAATCAAAACTTGACGTAAAAAAACAACAATGATTTTGATGCATCAATACACTCTGATAAAGAAGTTAGCAATCACGAGTATGCCTCACCTCCTTTTGTGCTACAGACACTGACACAGCTCAGATTATAAAGCCTCTCCCTGCAGACGCATTTGGAGTTAAAATTAAAGCCACTGTCCCAGATCTAGCCTGGACCAGACTGTGAAACAGGGCAAACCAAAAGCAACATCATCATCTCCATCAACGTGAGGTCTATGCGGGGTCAATATTATACAAGTCCTTGATAGTAAATCCCATTTAATCAACACAGCTTCAGTCTACTCTGTACTATTCCAGCAAGTGTGGCAAATAGATCGTGTTATTGTGACGGGCAAACAGTATTTCAAATCTTAGTCAGAGTCCACCTTAGTCGCACACAAATACTATCACCCCAATTCCGGCCATAAAATACATGCAGAATTCATCACTTAAATGGGAAGTCAACCCAAACATATTTTTTTCAAGAATATGTTCTCTGCAAGCCCACAAGTTGAAACAAGGCATTCTGATAAATATTGCGTTTGTGGAATAAGAGTTCATCCACCCGTTTTTAGCCATCTCAGGGGGTGGCCATTTTGTCACTTCTGTTGACTGAAAATGACATCGCAACTGCTCAGGGCTCAGGTAACGACCAATCACAGCTCACCTGTTTTCTGAAGCTGAGCCGTGATTGGTCGATACCGGAGTTCTGAGCAACTGTGATGTCATTATCAGTCGACAGAAGTGACAAAATGGCCGCCCCCTGAGATGGCTAAAAGCGGGGTGGATTTTGCTGCTTAAACTCATATCCCACAAAAGCAATTTTGGGCCTGCATAGAACATATTCTGGGAAAAAAATATGTTGGGGTTGACTTCCTCTTTAAGCTATGCAAAATGATGTGGGTGATGGGCACAAAAGCTTATCGATGTGACTGGGGTCCTTTGAAACAGAGCACTGACAGTGGCCCTGCTCAATCAAGACACTGTTTTCCTAGGCCATGGCACCAGTCCCAGAATGGTAGTCCTGGCGTATTAGCACTGTCACAGCTTGCTTTGTATGCACCTGGCCTGTCATGCCAACTCTACAAATCAACAATACATGGAGAACAGCAAGCCAGAACCATTGCTGGCCAATCAAAGTGCAAATCTACAGAAAAAAAAGATTGACTGATGCAAAGTATTATCTCCGGGTCTTTTGGTATTGCTGTAAAAATGCAGATATTGTAAAACATGAAAGCCAGCTGGGCATTGGAGATCCATTCCATGAATATTGAATTTTCCAGTGTGGCCCTGCCACTAACACATTTTAGATGCCACCAATACTGATTAACGTCAACATTGTAGAATGATAACTTTATTTCTGAGCATCTTGGCAGGATGAAATGTACACAAACCAAAATGCACCGAAATGAAATGAAGCAGTTACTCAACTATGCGGTTTGGTAGTCCACAAGCGCAACCAACAGCGTTCATTTATTTTGATCGGTTTCCTATGACAAGCTTTGTTGTTCTGACTCAAGTTACTATGACTGCTGCCATGGCAACAACGAGCATGAAATTAATTTATTTTCCTCTTACCAATGAATGGAATAGAATCCAACGACTCATCGAGGTTGCTGGAGCAGGAGGCGTGACGTTCCCCGAGGCGACGTATATGCATCTCTCGACGCGCGTCGTTAGGAAGCCAGCACGCCGCTACGTCTGCTGTGGAATCTGCGCCATCGTCATCATTCACAGCCAAAATGTAGGAGGGGTGACGCAGAGGGCTGGGGTGCTTTCCGGCGGGCGGCTTCGGCCTCAGGACCACCCCGGACTCAGAGAGGCTGCGTCCAGCAGTCACCTGGCTTCGAGACTCTTCCTGGCCCGGTTTGAGGATGGCAGAGTGCTGAGGCGTCTGTTTTTGAGCCGAACATGAAGAGGACCTTTTCCCAACGGAGGCTACGTCCCTCTCGGCCTCAACAGGTTGCACGCTTTCAGCTCTCACCCTGTTGCGGCCTTGATGGTTAGTGTGGCTAGCGTGGTTAGCTTTGACTAAAGCTTTTTGGTCACCGTTTGTCCTCTTTCCAAAATGGGTCTGTCTGTCTGAAAGCATGGGCGGGGGGTGGTTCTGGAGAGAATCTGGTCCTTTTGTGTACATAGAAGGATTGTGCGGCCCCCTCTGGCCATTGTTGTATGCACCAGAAGGCCTGGACAGCATTGCCTGTCTCGGCATAGACTGTCTAGTGGGCCTCGTACCAGGGTCTGCCCTTCGATATCCTGTCCTCTCTTTGGGCTGAGCAATCTCTGTTTGCTCAACATAGTCAGTGGAGTGTGACCGTACCTTATGCATCAGGCCATCTTGAGACATGCTCCTTGGCGGCCAGTTCCTAGCGTGGCTTATCCTCTCGGAACAGATCATGCGGTCCTGGGAGACACTGCGTGGGGCATTTTGGAAGTGGGGGGGAGGTCGGTGGCAAGAGCGTTCATGGGAAGTACTCCTCCTGCGTATCCCCTTCGCGCCCCAGCCCATCTGGGGAATGTGATGTGAAGTTTCAAAAGCGTTTTGATTGGAAGATCGCAGGCTATCGAGCCTCTCCTGGAGAGTTCGACTACCATGCGAATGGATTCCCTTGTTGTCAATGTATTCTCGATACGTTTGGTAAGTTCGCCAATCAATATTTGGTTGCGGGGCTGGGTAGTGATGTGCTGCGGGGCCTCTGTATGGAGCTAGCCCTGGCGCGCCAGGATAGGCATCTGCCTTTCGAGGGTGAGGATACTGGGCTAATGAGGCGGGCCTCGCCCTCACAAATGCAGGGTCCATGTAATCTTTTCTATGCGCCGGAGCCATCCGCCCCATATGGTCGGGTGGAACCGCCACTGTCCTCACGCTGTCGTTGCGCATGCACACCGCCATTTGACTTTTTGGATATGATTTAGGAGGAAGGGATGGGGGCACGGTGATCTCCTTGCGGTACCCGTGGTCAGAAGGTGCTGCTGAGCCCCTGATGCCCGCACCCAGCGAGTCTGTCGCCTGGGCCATGCCCGAAGGCTTACAGTCTACTCTGGGGTAACATACAGGGGGCGGCTCAGGAATGTGACAGGCATTTCCACTGTAGCTGCTGTGGCCACGGAGGTAGGCATCCTGGGAGTAGGCCTAGAGACAGAGCAATAAACCTGTGTTAAAATAGACAAGAAGGTGTGTGTAATAATCAACAGTGAGCCACGAGATGCTTAAGGAAGTCAAGTGTAACACAACTGCTGCTGGAAGCGCGCGTGTGCGTGCGTGCGTGCGTGCGTGGGTGGGACATGTTGCAGTGCGAGTGAGCGGAGGCATGGCTAGTTCAGGAGTGTCAGTAGTCTTCATCTGCTCCTTATTTTGAATTCACATGCTAATATTTTTTATGAAGAAAATTGCCAGCAATGTACTGTACTGCTGAAGGATTTTTCCAGTTCACGTTTTACTTATAAATGTGCACGTCTTTTTAAGACAAACAAATAGAGAGATGGATAGGATAGATAATTGACATGACTTGTGTGTCCATTTACCTACGTCACACTGACAGATGCCTCAGAAAGACAGGAGGTTCCCTCCCTCATTGTAAGAGCTATATTTAGCCCGATTCTGCTCCAAGGCCTTTATGAACATGGACAGCAATAATTGCTATGCTGTTTATTAAGGAATTGTGTGATTACAAAAGTCGGAACGTTTTTCACTTTTTAAACAATGGAGTACTAACCTAATTGTTCTCAATATACTGTCTGAGCAACAAGCAAAGGGATGCATTGGTATGGGGACTTTGATCCAGCTGGTGTTAAAAAAAAAAAAAAAAAAAAAAAAAAACTTACATAATGCTGTGTGGGCAACAATCAATGTGTTTGGCTCTGTCCCCCGCCCTTTGCGAGAAAGCGTAAACATGCGAGAGAGTTCATAGGTCACTGGCCTTTATCACGATAATGATATGTGACAGGTACAATGAAGAGTGGGCAAGGTTTCACTAAGAAGCCAGCGGGAGGTGTGAATCTAACAGGTAACGCAGTCGAATCGGCCATTTCTCCGGAAACATCTGAATCGTCAGCATGGAACTGCCCAGTGGACAATCAACAGCAGTCGCTGAAATCTGCACGCTGCCTGTAACCATTCCACTGACATGCATGCCAGGATGTGCAAAATGTATGCACCGCGTTAATGTCAAATCGCTAACTAGTCAGGCAGTTTGCTTACCAGATGAGTTGTCTCCGCAAAAAAAGGCTGCCGTGGTGTGAAAACGAGAGCATCCAAGAAATGAAGACAGAAGAGAGAGGGATAGCAGCAGAGTGAGACAAACATGCAGTCAGGAAATGATCAGATTAAAAGGGAAAAACATTGAATGAATTTCACATGCTGAAAATATTCCCGAGCGACAGCAATACACAGGGTGGGAGAAGAAGCGTACGCCAAGCGGAGCGTTGCCACGTTACGACCTGCCTGTGACAGTCCGTTCTGGGCGAGGCGGCGGGAGCACAAGCTTGCCTTCGCATGTTGCTGCTAAGCTTCCACGGTTGTATCCGTTCTCAGCCACATTATTGGGCTAACTGAATGAGGTGCCGCCAGTCTACGGCTCCCTTGCCCTCCCTCTTCTTCTGCTGCTCACATGACAGTAGCAGCAGCTGCTGATTATACATTCCGCTCTGATGGTAGAGCTCCCCCCTCCCAATCTTTCCTCCTCGCTCTCCCCCCCCCCACACATCAACCTGTTCAAAACACAAGGCAACCAGCTGATTTTATCCACTCGACTCCGCTTATCATCCATTTTTTTCTCCCCTTCTCTTGGCATTTCCTCCTCTTCCCCGCCATATAACTCCCTCTCTTTTCTGCTCCCAGATTGCAGCCTCTCCCAGTATCTTTGCTAAGCAACTGCTGCCTGTCTCCAAGCAGTCTGTGTGCTGCCTCCTACAGCATAATGTCATGTCGCTAGTATGTGTGCATATCCCTTATTGGACAGCCTCCGCCAGTCTTTCCGCCTTCACCGACTTAACTTTTATGTGGCTTCAGGGACGCCTGATGTGCAAGAGTGTGGCCGGCAACAAGACGACAGAGGCATGAGACAGGGTGGATGATGGAAAGAGAGGAAGGCCATTGGGAGGGGCTCACACAGTGGAGGGCTGGAGTAGTTTAAAGGAATGATAAAATGACATTTAAGATCATTGCTTGAGGGACATTGTACAAATTCAAGTATGACTTCCATTCAAGTGTTCAACAAACATAAGCTAGTGTTTATTGGCGCAAAATAATGGCTGCTCTTTAGTCGACAGTTGTCTAACCTTGCCTTAAAACCCTAACTTGAAAGTGTATGGCTAATTTGGAAACCTCCCCCTCGTGATAGCCAATTTAAAACCCAAACTCAGGTTTGAAACCCTCAATTGAGACTTAACGAGCAGTGATCAGAAAATGAAGCTTCAAATTTGCTTCATGAATTAGTTGTTGTATTTATTGGCTCCTCTAGATAGCACTCTCTGTTCAACATTGGGCTGAAAGTACACTGATTTGCAATGTCTTAAACCCCTTTATTTAAACCGACCGTGCCATCGAGAGGAGTCAAAAATACAGCAACTGGTTCATGAAGCAAATTTGAAGCTTCATTTTCCCATCGCTACTAAATAGCCTAACCTTGGCTGGCTACCCTAATCCTTGTTGAAACATCTACCCATGCTTGAAAGCCTAACCCTGCCTTGAAACCCCAATTTAGACTCCAACACTGGCTTGAAAACGTAATATGACTTTAAACCCCAAATTGAAACACAAACCCTTGTAATGATTTATTGCATTATCAATAAAGCTATGACACGGCCATAGAGAGTACACAGGGGAGATTTCAGGTTAACAGTGATTGGGTTTCATTATATAAACAGGCTGTCAAACGTACTGTCAGAAGCCATTCCTTTGCATCCGCATAAAACTGTAGCACTTAAGCGCTGAGTGCAGCTTCACTTTGCTCTTAATGTGCAGAGTGCATGCACTGTGGCAGCGGCATGCATTATGCGCGGAATTGTCAACACGAGCTTACGGAGCTGATTTATATCCCCACGCAATTAATTGTTTTGGTGGGGTGCAAAAATGTATCATACAGATTTTTATCATTCAGGCAGAGTTAAAGAGAGAAAAAAAACATTTAAATTAAAGGGAATTGAGCAGTGGCGGTGTAGCGGCACAAGTTTGATTCCTGGCCAGTGGCCATACTGTATACTCCAGTCGCAAACCTGGATTTAAAAAAAAAAAATGGGTAGGTTGCGCCAGAAAGGGCATTTGGCGTAACGACTGTGCCAAACAAATCATGCAAGCAACTTGCTACGGTGACCCCAAATGAGAAAAGCCAAAAGTCTCAACAAGAACATGAAGGTGAATTGGCAGGAATGAACACAACAATCGGCGCATGTATATGAGCACACACACCAACGTTATTCTCTCCCTCCTCCAGCCATGAGTCACTGTGGAATGTCACCACAGATGTTGCTTTCGAAAGCTCCCATATTACATGACCTACGGACAGAGTTACATCGTGGAGGTAGACCTGATCATTGTTTGGCTGCAACGCAGAACAGGTTCTATCATATGTCATCTTTAGCAAAATTATATCAAGATGACCTTTCTTGATTTTTATAGGTCAACAATTTGGACATGCCCTGTATGGAAAACAATTACGCTTTGTTCATTTGGATATTATTGACTGAACAAATGCATATAATGTGTATTTGAAAGAATGGATTTACAACATGACATCTAGGAGACAGAAAACCAAAAAGCTGCTCTGTCCTGATTAGGAGGCCTAGATAGAGAGCTCTGATGGGATGTCTGCATTTTAGTATTCCGGTCCCAGACCAAAACTAGAGCAGCTCTCTGGGACAAGATGTAAGCAAGAGGGTCGTTTCTGTTCTAAAAACAGAACAAATTTGTACTTGTGGTAAAGCAAAAAGGTAGCGTATGGGAGACACATACCAGCTGGAGTATGTCCTCATCTTTTGGCATCACACAAAGTTCCAGAAAGTCGCCGCTGTGAGGAACAGAAAGCAAAAGTAATTCAAATACGAGACCAAGGCAAAATTGAACCATTATTAATAATTCAATTGTTATTGTGTCTCACCTGTCTTGGATCAAAGATATAACCTCACAGTATGCTTTCCCAATGATACTTGCTCCATTCACCTTCACAATGCGATCACCTAAAAGAGCATCAAGCGCAAATATGACACATCGCATTCTGGATATTTCGATTTCGTCAGGAAAATTTGAATTCCTGCCAAAACAAACACGTGCCACAGACACACACAGAGCAACAGGAGTATTTTTTTTCGATTTTTATTATATTCTCTTTGACTAGTTTGCATGCATGTGTGTGTATGTATGATCCAATTACAGTTTCAAAGCACAGTTTGTCTTTCCATTCATTTATTAAACATGTTTTTCCATTCATATTTTACAATACAGTAACACCACCGCATATACTGTATAGTCAGCGGAACCTCGGTTTATAAAAGGCTCTTGTTCATGAACAAATCAGTTTATGAAAAAGCTTTTGAGTCAAACTATGCCGGTTGTCATTTTTCTCACAGTTTCAAAATCACTTGTAGCAAATAAATAAATAAGTGCATTAGGCATCTCAGGTATCCATTTTTGTTGTTGTATTTTTTTTTTTTCTTCAATGGGAATTAGCCTTCAGTGTGGCACCCAAGACAGTGAAATGTGCAAGTGACTGTGCTAGTTCCAGGCGGCATTTGATGAGCTCTTGCTGGCAGGGCTGGACGCATGCCGCCATGTATTCTTTTTACTCTATTGATACTTCTGAGTGTCTTACGGTAAGTTTGTGAACTGAGGTCCCGCTGTATAGACGAGAATATAAATCCTACCTGTACAGAGACCAGCTCCATGTGCGGGACCGCCCTCCTTGACTTGCTTCACGAAAATAGTGTCCATGGGCTCGAGCCTGTTCCGCTGTCTCCCTAACCAAACGTAAAAATGTAAAAGTGTACTTGTTAGGTTCATCTGGTGGTTTTCCCATAGTCACTAAGACTTTAACAGAAACAGGAAGTACAACATTTGGCAGTGAGCAGCAGGCATTTACTGTAAAGGAGAAGCGAGATTGGATGCATGTGAGAACAAGAGATAGTGGGTTTAATCTTGACTAAATCAGGATCAGGCGGGCAATAAAGTACTCTGACCAGTGCTTGGCCCAGCTTTGAACAGAAATCATAAGAGGGCTGGGGCATCGCTATCGAGGGAAATTGTGTGGCGTTTAGCAAGGTGGATGAAAGCTGCTAACACGGGCAAAACCAGTTTGTTCGGCCAGTCGCTGTTTCCTAGCAGCTGCACAGAAGAGGCAGGGGGGCAGAAGAAGGATGGGCGTGAGAGAAAGCGAACAGGAGTGGGTGGAGTGACAGTGGGCTCAGCTGCACGACTCCCACTCTTTCCTTTCACTCTTCGGTGTCCACAGTCAAAGAGTTGCCCGTAGTTAACATTCTGGTAGTGAGTCAGCACACCATGCAACACTAACTAGGGTGGAATGGGAGCCGGAGTGAGAAAAGGAATGCCAGTTTTCTTGAAATGCTAAATGCTCTTTATGCAGTTCATAACAATTCAAGCAGCCATTTTAAATTTCTGGAAAGGGTGACAGTAATGTGTACCTACATTTGTCCTTCCCTCCCTTCCACAGAATCTTACTCATGCACTAGCTCATCGAGGGGACCCACATTATGTAATGTACTGTACCGCAATTAGGCAAGCTCCCTCTAGTGGAATACAAGGGCACTTCACAACCTTTGAGGACAAGAGCCTTGTAATTTAAAAGGCACTGTCCATATTTCTACATTAACATTCATCATTCAGCCAGAACGAGGACAGTAGGTTAATGAAGGCTTCTGTGAGCTTTGCACTACATTTGACTTAATTCTGCTTAACACCAGTGGCCAAGAAAAACACTGAGCAAACATTGCCTAAATTACCATTTTATGATTTGGCATGTAGCAAATGATATACGAACTTGATAAATGTAACTTGATGTAGCGAGGTTGTACTCCACCAAAAATAGTGAGAACACAAAATCTTTAACACCTCTTTGGAATCGCATCACTGAGCTGATCTCCTCATGTGGAACAAAGTCACATTCTCCAAATCCACTCATTAAAAAAAAAAAAAGAAAAAAAAAAAAGAAAAAACTGCACGCAAAGTATTAAAAGTATTTGTTGTGGAACTAAACCTGTGTGACTGTGTCAAAATAAACTATCACTAAACCATCACTACGTATGTCAGATGTAATGACAGTCGATTGTAGTTGACTGCAGCCTCACTAAATGTGGACGCGAGAGTTGACCAGGGAAAATTCGATTCTAAGGGCAGCCAAACTTGAACCGGGCGCTGTAACAGAGGAGCTTTGTCTTGAGAAGCTGCAGACTCTAATACAATAAGATAATTGATGGCGGGGTTCAACTGTGCAGCGTCCATGCAAGTGGAGCACTCTGATTCGTGCTCTGATGCAATGTTTGTGTACATGAATTGCATATGACTGGAATATTGTGAATTTATGCGGACATAAATCATTTCTATTTTAGTTCAGCCAGCATAAGAACTGTCAAATCGCTGTCACTCTGTGAAGTGGAGGCAATTTTAAAGTTCAAATTCTGAGACAGCAGACTCAATTATGACTGGCATCAAACGTCACCGTATTACCAACATGCTTCTCTCAATGTTCTTTATGAGAACACTGAGGAAAAGTGTCGTCAACCGATTAATTGAAAAATTATTTTGTATAAGATTTCACTTCCTCAACATGTGTATGATGAATTCCAGTACGGCTTGCATTCATTTCAAAGTAATACAAACATTACTGGAATTTCTGACACCCACCTGGGCAAATTCCAGGAACAACACGCTTTTATGATCTTTGAGACAATGCAAACAAATGCACTGAAGATCATTGCCATACAAAACCTGGCAAGATACAGGATGATATATATATAAATAAAAATATATTCTGACACTAGCAAAGAGTTTCTACACCATAGCTTTAATCTTTTTTTTTTTTTTTTTTTTCCCACCAAGTCAGAGTTTTGCTTCCACCCAACTACTTACGGTTGATGTGAAATCAAGTGAAAATGCAAACCAGATTTGGAGGGGGAAAGAAAATTCGATTTTATTTTAAGGCCATAATCGCCGAATCCTACTGTAACTTGGTGAAATCTCATTTAAAAATCAAAATGAGAGCATTTTAGTTAAATAATAATGGCGTGGACTTTGATGTGAGGCTTTGTTGCTTCAAAACAGAGCAACGTGTATTCATGGGACAGCAAGGTTCAAACACAAACGCTGCGGTAAAAAGTGAGGCCAGCCCCTTTCTGACGGCCTTTCTATGGCGAGGGAGAAAAGCGGCAAGAACAACAAAGTGGAACAATATGAAGAGGTGGGACACCACAGGACAGTAGCAGAGGGTGCTGACCAAACCGTTCGTGTCGCCACAATGGTCAACCACGCGGAGAGCGATATTGCTCTTTGCATACAAGGAAGTGAAAAGAGCCAGTGTTAAAAGTCATTAAACGTCTGAGGCAACACTCTGACTCAAGTGGGGAACACCTGTATTTTTTTTTTTTTCATTTTTTTGCTTACCTCTGCGCCCAACATCTTCCCCCTGTCAAGAAAACAGAAATAACATTAGTGAATCAGACATCCTAGATGCTTTGTGAATATGAAGTGATATAGAGCAGGCCGGCCAGCCAACAGCGAAAATGTGCGTATAATTGTCACCCATTGAAATGTATTGTGTGTGTGTTAGGGGGGGCGGGGGTTCTTCCGCAAGTGTGCGGGCGTCCATTACAATCTAATGAAAATGACAGGCAGACATTTACCATGAAGTAGTGCATGGACGACTCCGGCGGATACACAATAAAGTGCCGCAGGGTGAAGCCAAAGCCGTGAGAAGTGCGACGTAAAAGCACGGTTTTGGGTCGCGGCCATGAGAACGACTCCTCTTCTCTCGAGTCCAAGCCTCTCCACTCAGAGTCATTCTACAGAAGTAAAAAAAGAGGAAGATGTTTGATGAATCATTTCAATTGATCATGAGGCCGATGATTAACTTTCATACTTTGTTCTTCTATCCGAAGCAAAATTTCTCTCTGATAACAATTTCAGTGTGAAATTGGTTTCCGGAAGATGGTTTGAGGCAAATGTTTCTCAGAGAGGAGTTGAAGACATTTGCACAATACTTATGCCTGCCTTGCTTAGGGCCAAGTTTAATTTAGAAGAAAAAAAAAAAATTGTCATTGCGGCGTAAGAATCCATTGACAACAAGAAGGCATGTTCTTTTATCGCCATACTTACATTTGTTTTTTGGTCAGTGGCCCTACATTTATTTATCCTCAGTTTGCATACAACTAACTTCGTACCTACGTCCAAATACCCTGATCACTCAGTAGTAGTGGTTAAGTCTTGTTTACAGAAAACAGGACAGTTAAGAATTTCAACTTTTTAGGGCTCTGAACACCCATCGTTGCGTTTACCGACTATTTATAACCTCGCACCTTGGTGGTATCAAGTGCGCAGTAACACTGCCTCTTTACGCACTCCAGCCGCATATCATATTCCACGGAACTAAAGCTTCAGGAAACACCCGCAGTTTACAGTTTTCTACTGCACTCGTCTATTGTATCTCATAGCAGCTCTACCCTCCCCTTGAAATGTAGACTTTGCCCGCTGCGTGAAGAATTTGATGAGCTTGCATTGATGCCCTCTGCCTGCGCAGATACGCCGGCCGATAACGGGACTGAATCACCGAAAAATTTCACACAGTTGGACGCTAAAGGTTGTGTGAGGTTTGGATCGCGTTATTGATTGATCACACAAACGCACTCCGGTCTGTTTGGAGCGGCCCGCTCTCATTGAGACAGCTGTTGCAGTGGAGAAGTGAACGTGTGCGGAAGAGTTTCAAAAAAACAAACACGGGACAAATGTTTACTCGCGGCCCCTTTAAAGAGCCGAGAAACGGCTGTGAGTGCCGCCAGATGACAACCGAGTCGTGCACTAAATGGCTCGTTGTAAGTGTATTGCATATGCACAGGGGCAAGCTTTCCTTAACCGTCTACTTTGTATTATTTCTGCCCTACAGAGAATAGAAATCTAAAGGTGGAAACAATAATACTGTAAATATACTCATCAATTGATGAAGAAATCAATCTCGGTCTTATCTGGTTTAACGGTGGAATTCATACTGTCGATGTTTTTCAACATAGTGGATCAAGGAAATGTAATCAAATGCCCATCCCAACACGGCACTTGGCACAATAGCCTGTATTGTATACCAAAAGTGGCTAGGGTAGATTTTATGAGTGCATAAGCCATTGAGAAACGATTCTGGGCTGTCCGACGCTGCTGTGGCTGGCTGGCTGGGAAACGTACTACAGGTGCAGCTGACACCCGAGCGTTTCTCCGGAAACTAGCAGAACCGGTTGTACTGTTTGACTATGTTCACTTGGTTTGTTTTAAGATTACAGTGCTTCCAGTAGAAGTCGGATCGTTTGAGCTCTGGAATCTTTCGTGCCACAGAAACATCATCTAATCCGCCGCCAGAGAGGCACTTCTGGTCGGATGACAACAGATCGACGTGGATGCTTGAGATGCCGGCAAACGGATCCCACTTTGCAGGAAGCGCAAGTGTTCATTCCTGACCCTTCTCATCTTTAGATGGGGACGGCAGACCGGGTGGGGGCCTCCTGACATGCACATGCCGAGCAGTGTTATCATAGCCGCGTGCATATAGTTAATACTGTTGTGACATTCCAGCTCAATGGATCCCAGACATTTCTCTACTTTCTGGAACCCCACCCAGACCTCCCTCCCTTACCACCACCACCACCACCACCGCAACCTGAGTGTCTTTCACAAATTTATGAATGACAAGGATGGCGGTGTGGTATATTTTACACCGCCTGAAGTTAAACTCCCGAACTGAAAGATGATTCAAAGACTATATTTGAGGAATGGGACTTTTTTTGTTTCACACGATGTGCCTCTAAGCACAGATGTCACAAACGGCCTAGTCTGTCCTGTGCAATAAAACTCATGTTTACACTCGCTGACACACTCCAACATTACAACTGCCATGCTGGTGTTTCTATTTGGACACATCGCCGTGCTGGTGCGCTCGCTCCATCCAAGCGGAATGCAGACTTAAACATAAACAATTTACTTCTTTTTTAGTGACTTTTAGTGAAGTGCCTCACCCGCCACCCTTTTAAAAAGTCAAGATCCATGTTGTGCAACAGTTCTGACACAAAACAATACTTGAAAAATCCCCTCTGGAGACTCTATACGCTCACTAAAAAGGGAACTCGAATTTCCACTTAATAATAACAAATCTAAAACACCCCACCCCGTGGCCTGCGTGTGTTTACAAACTAACTTAAATGACATGACCGAATGACATTCTACCGGCACCACATGACGCAGCCCTGAAAAAGAGTCGAAGTGCACAGACCTAAATGTGAAGGACCTTGCTTGTCTGCGGGCTGCTAGATTCTACACCACGCTCCATCCAAAGTGAGCACTTTGCTGTGAAAAGTCTCAGCTAATGACACAAGGAGGTGGGGGCTGCTGGTACGCCCTGATAGTCCCAGTTTTGTGTTGCAGGACAAGGTTGAGGAGTATCTTCACACAGCCAAGGAAGATACGTGACTGACACTGTGATCATCATGTCTCGTGTTATTTTAAGTAATTCTACATTTGTTTAAATTAATCGATCATCATGTTTTTTTGGTGACCAAGTGGATATTTTGATTGCACTAAAACAGCACAAGGGACAGCTGAATCACATTACCTATATGGTAACCACCTCCCCCTTTCCTCCGCGCCTCCTGAGACATCGCAGACACTACCATAAGGCAACAGGAAGTAACAGACTTCTTCTATCCAATTGTGGCTCAATTTTCCCTTCCGATTGCCATCACTTAGCCATGCGATGCCTGAGCAGAGGCTTCTGTGAAAGGCAGCCGGCCCAAATGAGATAAACACTGAGCTTTAATGAGGCAAAGACCATAGTGGTGGGGAGCTGGGTGGGTCGGTTTGTCCAGAGCCCCCCTACAGCGCTAAATATGGATAATGCTTCATTATCCAAAACCATTGTCTATTTCACTAGGCTCTCATTTGCCTCAATCTCTGCTGGGGGCATAGCAAGAGTGCGCAGGTGATATGAATCATATTTTTTTTTTAAAAACAACACCACAAGCCTCCTAAAACAGCAACAAAACCGAATCGATCATCCATCATGACTGTATGCACACTGGAGCCTCAAGTAATCAGGAAAATGTTACCGCAGACATTTCATAGATAAAAACAGATTGATTGGTTCACTCAATACGTGACCAGAGGAATCCATTTTGCGATAGAACCCCCCCCCCGAAAAGAACAGCATGCGCTGAATGGGAGAACTTAACTGTGCAAGAGAAACTAAACAAACCCAATAGATAAAGCCAAAGATGAGATCAATGCTTTTCCTAAGGAATACTGTACTGTTGAAATAAAGAAAGTAAAGAAAATAACACAGAATACACAGTCAATTCTTTAATACACATTATGTGGAAAGGCAATTCAAGCGGGTACGATGTGTAGTTGAAATTAACGTTTATAGGGTGTATCCAAACGGTCAAAAACATGCTTTCACATGCAAACAGTACATGTCGATGGGGTATCAAGCAGCGCTGTTAAATGACAAAATAACCACCAGAGCCAAGGGACTCCAGCGGGTATCCTTCGCAACATTAACACATGAATTGCTTGGTGGTCAAGTCTCATTAAAAGTGGGACTTCCACAATTGAAACTTTGCACCCACAACGCACCTCCGATCAAGCTCAAGCTTGTTGTGATCGGGCAGACTTCCTCAATTTGACTCATACGAGCGCTTAATAGGATATGTAGCTGACTCTTGAAAATAACAAAGATAAGCAGATCCATGTACAGTAAGTATTCCCACCTAAGGACCTCTGTCAAACGGCAATTCCCTCACCCGGAAAAAACATCATATGCATTAAATTTTCTACTCCTATATTACATTAACGATCGATTCCTGACAACGGAGGTTCCGGTATCCGGAACCAATAGCGAGTAGCGCAATAGCGCAAACTCAAGCAGTCCCCGCTCTATACTACGGAAAAACTTTGACGGCTCCGCCATCATCAGATCAAACAGAAATTCCATCACTTGGAAAAAAAAACGTATGCAAATATGATTCCTTACTCGAGAATACTTATTGTATTCATTTTTCTTGGCTTTGTGGTGACTATAAACGTATGCATGATTGTCAAAGTGTTACTTTCACAGTTTGCTTTTATGAAGTACCCAAACCACAAGGAGTGAGGTCGCATTTTTTTTGCAACGAGTCGAGTCACTTGATTTTTTGCCATGTTTCGGCGTCCGGTAATTTGGGTGGCTTTTCAGAATTGATTTTTGAGTATCTTACTTGCATTGCCTGATTGTCTATCTGACCGTAGAAGCAAAATCTTGTGAGAATGTCTTTCTTTCTCCGAACACAAGCTTTCTGGACATAGGCACAACTGTGTAGTGTATTATGAATTTGCCTTTTGTTTTTTTGCGAAAAACGATATGCACCAATTTCAGATGGTGTGATTGGACCGGAACAAATCTGTCCATAAATGCTCATGACATAATAAAATCATTCCTTTTATGTATGATTTTTTACTGATATATTTCTATTTTGATTCATGACACTGCTTCAAGACTTTTGGTATCCTCTCATGCACATGACCCTGGTTCCTAAAAAAACACAACAGACATAAACATCAAACAGAAAGTGTGGGTTAGTGGAAAACCCGGGGAACAGAATCCAACAGCTGGGCCAAAGCGTCAAGCCCCCATAACTCCACCCCCACAACAGACTCAACAGAGGGATGACTCTAGAAACCCTGAATCAGCTGCTCCCACTCCCTTAAAAAAGCCCAAAACATTCATGCTCACATTCTAATAACATAATTGATAGACTGCAACATACCTCACAGAATGATGATCTGGCTTGTTGTCGCTCAAGATTATCTTCACAAGTATGAGCCCAACGTGATGCCATCATTCACCTTGACTTTAATTCCTCTAGCCAGTAAACGCCCACATCGACAAAGGTATCTTCAGGTGGAATGCAATTTGCCTTTGTCCTTGCTGGATTACCTAATCCATCTGGAAGAGAGAGGACAATACAACTTGGTTTATGTTTGTGTATTTTGAAAAAAAATAACTCATCACAAGTGTTCACACTATAGTAGTCCATGCTCAGCCAGCATAACATACTGCTTTAAACAACTTTATGCCTTGTGTTGCTTTATATAAGCGAGGTGATGCTGGGAAAAGGATCATAATTAGGCAGAGCTTCCTTATCTAACGTGAACCAGATGCTGCTTGTGCGGGCTGAGTTAGAGTTTGGCATTTAGTGGAGGTTTGTAAAAGTGCCCAACAAAGCACATGGACAAACGGTCTGGGTTTTGTTGTCATGGGTCCGATGAAGCGCAGCAACGTGGACCGTCGACGCCGCATCTCCAATAACAAGCAACAAGTGAGCCAAGGGAGAAATGTATCTAACAAATGGCTGCCAAGCCTCGAAAACGGAGGTCATTCGTAAGCACGTATGCGTTCACGTACATATGATATTACACGCTACGTCGCCATAAAAGTCGCATCTGGTTTTGCGATTATAAAAAAAGATGGCTATTTTATTGTTCGACTTCGACGCACGGAGCGTCTCGGGTTGTTCTCACGCGAATTACTCTGATGAAAGCAGCCTTTTGCTCAATTTTTTATACGAAAATACCCACCATAATTATACCCCAAAAGTACCTGAATGTCTTCTTGGTTTGCGCGGTGGGTTTAAAGTTGTAAAAGGTGACAATGAAACCGAAATGTGGCGAGCGGCTGCTAGCCTTTTTAGCTGCCATGCTAACGGCTGGAGTTGAAACAAAGTTACCTGAGTAGTTGCGGGGCGTCGATCCAGGCGGCGGCGGCAGTCGATAAAGGCGAGAAAGTCCAATAAAACCATAGCAAACGGGCTCCGGTGTGGGTGTACGTTGACATAATGTCAATTATTTGGAGTTAAAACGGAGTCTCACACGGGGGAGGCGCATGGTGTAGTTTCTGTGGTTGGATTTCTTTTTCGCCCCTCTTGCTTCGAGCGCTCCCAACTCCCTGGGAGTCCACCTTCGGTCAACAGGACACGATTAGCCAATCACAGGCGGCCTTGCATTTGATCCGACCAATCATACGTGACTTTACACAATGTAACCACAGCGTTGCCAGAAGCTTGTGTACAACTTCCCATAGAAATTTAATTAACCCACACCAGAGGTGGATCGGAATACCAAGAGCGTTTATCGGTCTAATAAATTATTCCCTTCCTCGCAATGTCGTTAAATTTGAATAAGAAGCCTGGATTCGGGGTCACGTGTGGTGGTTCAATAGGAGGTCGATCCTGGCTGGCATGTGGATGGTAGTGCATGAGGAATGTGGATTCAGACCGTTCGTCTAATAGTATGTGGCTGGCGATTTAAGTTTCAGCACGAAGCTGGCTGAATCTGAGCGGCTTGCTGTGCTCCAGTCCATGGGGCCCCCCGACAAATGTCCCCTTTATCCCCGTGGAACAGAAGGGGCCACCTGTTTCTTTTGGCCATGGTTGGCTTTTGTGGCGACAGAGGTCGGTTCAGGCAGGATACTTTCACAAAGCTCTCATGTCAATGTCTACATATGCACACACAAGTGTCCATTTGTTACATGATAACGTTCTCCTGTGATGAATGTATTTCTTTTTTTTTTTTTTTCACTCACCTTTAGAAGCGGTAAAATTGTAGCGTGTGGCATTAATGCAGAAGAATGAAACATTACAAACCATGCGATATATCATCAGTCTGACAGCAGCAACCCAAATGTGTGGTTAAGTTACAAAGAGCTAGTAAAGTCACAATTACGGTAAATATTTGTATGGAAAAATACTTCTGGCAATATTTACACAAATCCAAAGAAAAACAACTGAGCATGCCTTAATTGTGTCGCAAGAGTCGTGTCATATTCTCGAAATGTCAGAATTACAGTGATCACTCGTATGAAAACCACTTCTAGGCAGTGAAAAACAATCAAATGAAAAAGATTACCGGTAAATATGACTGCAACTGAGGGCCTTCTTTTGCCACCTTGCGGTGAATTGTTACGCCATACGCTCTCCAAAACCTTGAAATGTGGTAACCGACCAGCCCCATGTATTATGCATTATAGTTTGTATGGTTTGTGTTAAATTCTTCTGTTGTTTTGTACTGCATTGCAGTCTTAGATGGCCAGTAACTCTTAATCCTTTCTTCGCAGATATCATTCATTTTCAGGTGAAAATTCACAAGTAGCAAAAGCTAGTGATTGAATTGATAAAACCACCTATGATAAAATGCTTCATTGAATTGTATTGGCAAACAGTCCAATGCCAGAACTTTTTTTTTTCCCCTACGACTATACCCTACGACCCCATGTCAAAATTCCCTTGTTACATAAAACCTAGACTAAAAAATATATTTTTCCACTTTAACTTAAAAGAACATTTTGCATTGATATCCTATCTGGATAAATAGTTTCACCAGGGAATTAGGATTGCTGGTTAGAAAGGTCAGGCTGTGAATCCATAGCAGAGAGTGAAAAACAGTTGTGTTTAAATAGCACTCTGTGTTCCCAGTTTAAAGACCGGGAGTCATATGTCAGGTGTACACAAAGAGCACAACCATTCAAGTCTTTTGTGCCTTTTTGGATCATTTGTGGGCAACCTCTATTTTCTATTTTGGTGTTGTGATCCAAGTAGCTCCATAATAGGGTTGAACTAGGTTGTGGGGCTGGGGGGGTTATATTAAGGGTGATAATTGACAATGTTTGGAAATATAATAGTCATGACACATTGTTAACAAATGAAATGAAGAAAGATATAAACTCAAAACAGTCCACATTTTAATACATAGAACATTAATTTATAAACACTAACAGGCAGCGCTCCAAGTGTTTTGATACAGAGCACACCATTTCTCAGATACAGTAAGTTGATCAATTATTGAGAAATGCAAAACTAGTACAAAAAATAACGGCAAGGTGTGTCTAAAAAAGCTACACTGTCATCCCAAGAATTGTAAAAATGACAGTAAATAAACTTTCCAAGGTGAGATGAGTCATGATGCATTTTGTTGCTACATTTCCTGCTTAAAAATGTGATTCACTTTCACATTTAGGGAGGCTAATTTCCTTTATTACCAGCACGTTCAGTGTGGTTGTAACAAGTCCCTTACTTTGCATACCTATACATTACAAATGAAATCGGCCAGGGAGAACAGGAGCATAATGCAGCATTTCAGTTGTAAGTCTCATGATTCTGAATTCGAGCAAACAAAACGTTGGCGTTCATCATTCGTGTCACATTGTCCTTCAGCATACTTCAGTTCAGTGTTTAGATTTTTCTTTGGCTTTTTTTGCAAATATTACTCCAACAAAGCGTTTTGTTGTCTTAACTCTTAAGTGGTCAACATCTTTCTATACAATGTTTAGAACCATGCGCATGGTGAGTCAGCTTGAAGATGTCTGTCAAAGTATTTTCAGTATTTTCTACACACGCAATAAAGTTAAGAATGTTCATTATTCCTTGTACGGTTTTTAAAAACTACATCATTCCCTATTGGAAAGTTGTTTAAAACCTGTGTTCCACTAAAAGTATGAAACGATGAGTTGAATGGCAGTGTCTTCGCTGATCGTTTCACAGAGGGAATGTTGGACAGCAATGTCGGAGAAGAACTAATTTCTCCATAGCAACTGTAACAGGTTAAAGGTTTGAGACGACATCTGAGTGTGGCTTCCTTCCCTCATATCTTGTACTTCATCTTGCCACTGTCGCTGATTACACAGATATGCTGGAGGAAAGAAAAAAAAAAAAAGAGGCAAACAATAGTCAAATAGGAGAATATAAGTGACTTCAACAACAATACAAGCTGCAAACATCAGGGTTCATTTGGGCGAATTCCCTAATAGGAGTGCTTCAATGTACCTGTCCTGGAATTCGCCCAAAATGGGTGACTTCCTGTTCAATTTCAGGACTGGGTGATGTACACTTTTTTTGTGCCTATCCTTTTATGATAGACAAAGTGAAACTGGAGTCGAGGGGTACGTTTTTTTTTAAACCAAGAACTCTTAAATGTCATTAATTTAAACGTATGAACGGAATAGAAGATGGTTGGATGGAGGTTTAAAAGCATCAGAATTTAGCGTCTCACATCTGTCTGGGACACCAACTTTCTATAGCTGATGATGACGGCAAAAGTAAACAATGCTGTTTTGGACAGAAAACGTTGCAAACGAAGGCCTAATCTGAATTTTCCCATTCGAGTCAGAACGGTCATAGCATATTGTCGTCAGAGAGGAATGTTTGGATGTCACGTCCCATTCTCCCTATGTCTGACGTATCTAAGTGGTGAGTGCACAGCATGCGTGAAAGCAACGTGTGCGGTATATTCGAGGAGACGCTAGGAAGTAGCTGTTGGACGGCTATCGCTGTCCTATCAACAAACGAAAGGCGTTCGCAAATTTAGCCAGACATGAGAAACGAACTAGCTTAGCGCTAAACTAGGATGAGGCTAATACGATACAATGTCGATGGATTGAAAATAGGGACCAAAGAGAAAAAAGATTCAGTCTGATGTTGACCAGGATACAGCGTGGGATAGTGGAGGCTAAAGTAAGTTCGTTTAAACTAAAAGGGAAAACTTTTCCGTGGGTTGATGCGCCGTGTTAACGACTCGGTGTAGGCTACACTCCGATACGTTTGAATGAGATAAGTGAATATGGCTTTGTAAGCGTGTGATGAAGATAAAGCACTAATACTGTAAGTGCACTCCTTAACATTTTCATCAAGTTGGATTTTTCCTTTGCTGGACTATGATGTGTTTTTGGCAAAAGTCCAATGAGTAACCCATTTGAGTTGATTCAGTCATTCACATTGCTAACGTCTATAAGAATAGCCAATGCGGCTTTTGGGTGAGAGTCCGAAGCCTGTATCCAACCCGTCCAGCTTGCACATGTATCTCATCACGTAGTAAGACGTGAATTCACTTGGAGTGAATGCTGACTGATAAACGCAAATGTTATCACTGCTCTCCATTGCAAACCCTTTGCCTGCCAATATCGCTACTACTATCAGTCACGTGATGTCTGTAAGACTATTAGGGTACATTGGGTCCAATTACCCGCTTTGACTTGATCAACGTATGAAAAGACTTTAACGTGTGTTCTGGTATGATCGACATGTCCACTGAATTTTGTTAATCACTGAAACTGTTGTCAAGGGCTTATGTAACTTTCCAGTGGCCCTACTCAGGGAGTTTTGGGAGAATGTGTGGGGGGATCATGTTCCTGACCACTACAATACATACATTCACTCCAGGATAGGCACGTTTGCAAAAACTGGCAAATAATAAAAGCCGCTCACTTACATTGAGGTCTCTAAAATACTCATTGTAGTCCAAAGCATATCCAACCACGAAGCGATCAGGTATCTCAAATCCGACATCTGAAACGAAACAGGAACATACGGTCCCATTGAGTATTTTCAACATTCATTGACTCATACATAAAAAGGTTCAACACATGTTTTAAATATGAATGAGCCATTGACTCATTAACATATAAAAGTGGGTAGGTCGGACACATACAGTCAGGGAGGCTTGCAATATTGCGAGGCACCCTCTTCACCAGCAATCTGAAGAAAACACACAGATATTATGATAAAATATTTATGCTCTCGCATATGTGACCAAAATGTATTAATTCTTAAACAGTACCACCTGTGTCACTTATTGACTCCGTCTACCGTCTAGACTGGAAGGCGGATATTGAGTGATTCACAAAGCAGGACAACCAGGCTGGTTTTGTTTTGTGTTCCACACAGTCATAACTCACCCGGCAACTTTGATCATTTTGGGCTGGAAAGGCTTGACGTGCTTCAGGAGAGCCCTCAGGGTCTTGCCGGTGCCAATAATGCCCTGAGTCGTGCGAGCAAGACAGGAAAACAGGATTGAGAAAGCACAAGATTACCGACGTGGAATTTCCAGACAAAGAGCTGATTAATTTCACACTGTAACAAGTGGGAGGAGTTCGTCAACTGGGCCACTCTTATGTAAGCTTTTAGGAGTAGTCTCTAAAAGCAAATCTGGCTTCTACTGAATGAACAAAAACAGACCTGACCTCTTGTACTACAAAACGCTGGAGAAGTGAAAGTGACAAATTACATAGAGTATAAACAACTCAAATCACAACAACTAGATCATCAGCAAATTGTACACCCTCATGTGACTTCCTGCATGGCTTAAGTGGCACTATTGGGATGTTTTGCTCTCATGTGGTACAATTGAGATATGCATCATGGCAAAATAGCGAGAGAATAATGCATGGAATAGGATATCTAGCATTACATCGGATTTAGGACTCTTCCAAATGTGGATAAAAATCCGATACGTATCGGATCTCTGCCAATGTGAGTGCAGCGTAAATTCAAACATCAGATATACCGCCGATTTATAAGCACCCAAATCTGCTCAAATAACACAACTAAACACCTGCTGTAAATATAAACTGAATCAAATCACAATTTAATATGGTGTAAAAAGCTACATTAGAGGTGAATCCATCATTAAATAATCAAAATAAATGCAGATGGGAGGTGACCCTCATTTGAATCAGTGGGGGGGGAAAAGTCAGCCCGTGCCATTAGACACTACTGAATGTTAACATTTGTGTTATGTATTACTGTTTACTTCCGTGTTTTCACTTTCAGCTGCTAATGCTCGGGAAGTTATTTACATGCAATTTGAGTGTCTTCGAGTGCGGGTTGTTTCCTGTGCTGTGGAAGTGTAAACACAAGCATATTGGACATGCACACTTGAAATGTACAAGGACATTCAAAAAGGCATTTAATCCAAATGAAGCATTTGGACCTGCAGTGCAGAGACCAACCATTTAGGCTGATGCCTAAATGACATCACATACTGCCAAATTTGGAAGTATTTTGAAAATAAAGACAAGGCAATTTTTATAAAGGTAAAATGAAAAATTCTAATAATTATCTGCACCAAAACTGCCTTACGTGCTTTGTTACAACCGATTTAGACTTGCACAGAACCCTACTGGATAGCAACCACTTGGTTTTGTTTTGGCTTTTTGTCCATCAACAGTTGGGTTCTAGGCATGTAGATCACACTGTGTTAACTGTAGTTTTACAATAGGAGCCCTCCACCAGTTAGTTCCAATGACATTGGAGAGGAAGTTCACTGTTACATCTTCCGACTATTGACGGCAATGAACTAAAACTGAAAATAATAAATCCCTAAGATAGCTGTGAAATTTGAATCCCAATGTAGTTTCATTATTAATTATGTACAACTTATTTTGTAATTTACAAAGAAAAACATTGGGAGTTATTTACTTGAAAAAAACTATTAAAAAAAAATTCACTCAGAAATTCAAAGTCAATTTTAAAAGGAGGGTTTTGAGTCAATTTTACTAGCATTGTATTAGTAGTACCAACAACCTTCAGGTTAGGAAATAGCAGCTCTACCATATGAGCCATGTCACACCTACTGAGAGTTAGTAAATTACTACTGCCCATCCCCACGCCAACCATCCAGATAAAAGACAAAACGGAACTCTTATATATGGACGAACATCTGTGGGCACATATTGGAAAATGTGTGGAAAATGTCTCCATGCAGCAACTCAAAACATTTCAAAAGGAAAACTTGAGCTGGCTCTCCTTGACCTGGAATGCCATCTTTGTCATGACATGGAAGGAAAAAAAAGGGAATGAAAAACACGACTGACTCACCTCCACAATCAGTACGTTCTTGTGAGGGCAGGTCAGCAAGAGGGAGACCGGGGAGGGAAAGAAAACAATTAGTTAGAAACTTTTGACAAACTGGCAAGTCAGCGATTCAACCATGTAAATACTGACAAATAAAAGTGAATAAATACACTGATCCTTGCTTATTTTTGTACACACTAAATCCATATGTTCTTTTTAGTTATGGCGCTTGTCCTTAGGGTCGCAGATGAGCTGGAGCCCATCCAAAGATGCCTTTAAGCAAGAGACGGGGTAAACTCTGGACTGGTCACCAAAATGGATGTTGTCACAATGTAGGGAGGAGCCAGAGTACACAAAGAAAACTCACACAAGCATAGGGAGAATATGCAAACGCCAGACAAGAGGCCTGGACCTGACATTTGAACCCAGGACCAGTCAACTGTAAGGCAGACATGCTAAAACGATCCACTCATAAATTGTATTTAAATCGATTTGAGACAAATCAACCTGGATCGATACCAGTGTCATGAGATTGTACTGGTGGTGTAATGGTACATGCTGCTGCCTTTCATGCGGACATGTGCGTTTGATTCTCACCCGATGCTGCAATACCCAAATGAAGCCAGTACCCTGGATTAAAAAAAAAAAAAAAAAATTAAGGAAAAAAAGTAAAGAAAAGAAGTTGGGTTGCATCAGGAAGGGCACCCAGCATAAAACACACGCCAAAAAAATCATGCAAGTACTTGCAGAGGTGAAACCTGATGGGACAAGCTTAAAATGGAGATCAACCCAAACATATTTTTTTCAAGAATGTGTTCCCACAGCAGGCTCACTAGTTGAAACACGGCATTCTGATTAATATTGCGTTTGTGGAATATGAGTTAGGTAGCAAAATCCACCCGTTTTTAGCCATCTCAGGGGGCGGCCATTTTGTCATTTCTGTCGACTGAAAATGACATCACAACTACTCGGGGCTTAGGTAACGACCAATCACGGCTCAGCTTCAGAAAACAGGTCAGCCTTGATTGGTCATTACCTGAGCGCTGAGTAGTTGTGATGTCATTTTCAGCCGAAAGAAGACAAAATGGCCGCCCAAGACATGGCTAAAAACAAGTGGATTAACCCTTATTCCACAAACGTAATATTCAGCAGAATGCCTTGTTTCAACTAGTGGGCTTGCATAGAACATATTCTTGGAAAAAAATATGTTTTTAAATTCTCCAAACGTCTGTCTAATCAACAGGAGACAACAGGCTAGTATTTATATTAATAGTATGCATGCATCCCCTCTGCAAAGTTAGGACAATATAAAAGGTAATAAACGCCAAACGTATTTATTTTACTCTACTTTTTAAACCAGGGGTCCATCCGAGCACGCGGTCAAACTTTGTGTTCTATTCTCTGAAATGACTGTGTGTTGGACAGTTCTGTAAGGAGGAATAGGTAGGAACATTATTCAATTCCACATTACTTGACAGCACGACGTCATGATACTTCCCACACTGCTTGGCTCACTTCTTCCAGCACAACGCTGTTGCATTTTGAAACGTAAGTGGGCGTGTCACAAAAGGAGCTTGGGGGATTTCACAAGCACATTCAAAATACAAACATGTCAAGTGAGCAAGGCGGCCGGCGTGACTCAAAGCCAGCAACCTCATCACCAATTCATGTTCTGGGTATGTTGGCCACGCCCTTCTGCCTATGCAGGGTGTGTGTGTGTGTTCAGACCAGATCATGTTTATTACTGAGGCACACTCACGTGTCATAGTTGGTCAACACACAAGCACACTAAAAAGGCTAAGCAAATAAATATCCAGGGCCTGTCACGGCTCTGTTCTTACATGTTTCATAATGGAAATATCGTTTTTTAGCCTATTGACCTGACTCACACAAACATGAAAATTCACAAGAGTCGAGACCTCACCTCAGGCTAAAATTAAAACATTAGTCAACTTTTAAACTGAAACGCCCCACAAATAGTTTTTCCTTGACATTGCTACACCTTTTTTTTTTTTTTTTTTTTTTGTGCTTTGAGTAATCTTACTGACAACAGCAATGCTCTTTGGGTGTATAATATTCAACATAACCGCTGTTGTATTTCACAACGGTCTTCTTTTAGGTTTTAACACAATAACTTGTTTTCATTAGGGATTTAAGATTACAGAGAAATGGTGAATATTTAGATCAGCAAGGTGTTCTGGTGAAATGCCCCCCTCCTCTGTTTATTTGATATTACCCTTTGCAGTAATATCAATTGGGCAATGCTTTCATTTGAATCCATTTTAGCTTATCCATTTTAAGAGATAATAGATTTCTCTCCTGAGGGCACATGCTGTACATACAAATGACATTTCATTCTCATGTTCCCATATTTAATGAATCTAATGTATGTTTTTGCAGTGTGGGAAGAAGCTGAGTACCCCCCAAAAAAATAAATTAAAAAGAATATATTTGAAAAATAAATATATTATATTTTTAAATTAGTTAATTTCTCAGGCGGCCACTTTTATATTCCTTTCGACCACAGGAGGGAGCCATGACAGCCATTGACACATTTCTGATGTCTCTCAAGTGCGACTGTTGGTGTAGTGACTCACTTGCCCGACTTCCCACTCAGCAACAGTTTGAATGTGAATGTGACTGTCTCTATATGTTCCCTGTGTTTCTTTTTTTTCCTTTTTTTAATCGGCCCACAGTTTGAACATGTTAACAGAAGCAGTGAACGTTTCTCCAGGAGAGAAAGGCTGCAGATGAGAGAAAATGCTGCCCTCTTGAGGCAATCAGCTGTCAATACAGGATATGCTTGTGCACCAAGAACTGAACATTTGTTTCCATTTCTCAAGTGACTGTTGCTATTTTTCGTATTTAATGTGCAAATTCCACACAAGGTTGGCAATAGATAAGGGCCTGTGTCCACAAAGTTGGAATCACACAATGGTCCAAAAGCTTTTTGGTAAACAAGAAGAATTGATATTTAACGACAAACAAACCTAAATCCTGATAAATTAAATTGGTTGATTAACACGAATGTCTGGTTACTTTTATGTGAACAACATTTCTGTAAAGTTTAACTGTTTTGGACAGCTGATCCATATTTGAGCATTTTTTCCCTCCCTTAAAGTCAGCAAAGATCAGATTCTAGCATGTCTCTAAACGATCCTGCAATTGCGGTTTTGTACGACGTGCTTCCGAAGTCATTCACAACAATAAAATTAGTGAAAGAAGTTTGCAACCACAATAGTTACCAGACCAGTTCTTTGACTAGTTCTCTTCTTTGTAAACATCTGGTTTGGGCAAGGAGAGTTGTGACTGTTGGTGAAGACATGGTTGTGTGTGTGGTGTGTTGGTTATCTCGCATTAACAGCAGAAATAACTAGGGCCTGACCGATATGGATCTGTTTTAGGCAGATGCAGATCACGATCGATTGGTACATTAAAAGAAATACATATTTAATGAATAAGTTAAATCCTTTTGGTCCCCTAACGCTTACAACAATAAAAATATGAATTACAGGCAGAACAATTGACTGTTTAAGATTAGTTTGTCCTTAGCATTTGTATAACTTCACAACAGAGGAAAATCAGCAAACATCAGCAGATTTTATATTTGAATGCCATTATCATTGTCTTATGTTGTAATGTAATGTGTACAACAAAAATATAAAAAATTGGCAAAAAAAATATCAGCAGATTTATTTTTGTGGGGGATGGTCGAATATCCTTATCTTTGCTTTATGTTGTAATTAATGTGTAAAAAAAAAATATGGGCAAAGATCTACAGATTTTTATCAAATTTAAAATAGCTGATACACTGAAAAAAATAGTGTGCATCATTTACTCAATTTTATTTATTCAAGTGGTTGCACGTAATATAATCATGTGAATCCAGATACATTTTTTAAATAGACTCTATACCTACTTAAAAAATGCATCTGGATCCTGATTATTTAATTTTGCGCAACCACCTGACGAAATAAAATTGAGTAAATTCAACCATCATTTTTTTTCAGTGTATTGGCCGATTAAATCGGCTGGCCAATGAATCGGTCGGACCATAATAAGCACACAGGTGCGAATTTTTCATCGCCATGTGTAGGGTTGCTCACATTATAAAGAAATTGGTATATGCTAAAGAGGGGGTCTAACATTAATAAGAATACAAATGAATATATTACCTTTCCAGCTAAAAATGACAAGTCCTCTGCTCCAAGTATGTGAAGGTCTTCTGTCGACTGATCATTCTGGGGGAAAGTCAGGAGATCATCAGCTTTACTTGTTTTCATCGCTCATTCCAACACTTAACAACCGTAACTAGTTATAAAGACACCGCAGTGACAACATTGCGCATTGCTACGAAAAACAATTACCTCATTGTCATGAGACAAGCACCTAATCTGAAGTGATTTTACACCGAAACACATTCCAGGGTGTGTCCTTGAAGCTCACCAGGTAGCTCTTCAGGCGGATGAAGTGGACTCTCATGGGGATGGTGTGGTCCGAGTTGCAGCTTAGCGCCTTGATCTTGTCCACCAGGTCGGCGCAGAACTGGTAGCCCCCTTTGAGCACACATAGCACCACAATGTCATGGTCCCCCAAGTCGTCCATAATGTTGCGAGCGAGACGTTCCGTTCTGAGAAGCAAAAAGTGTTGGGTTGGTTGATAGTCTGGGAGAAAATGACAATTTCACACTGAATGAAAGAGTTCATCCATGTTGTCCCATCATAGTAGGGGAAAATGAATGATTTGTATACATCCGGCAAGGAATAAATGCACTCTTAAACAAATACCAATTCTTTATTTGCTTGTATACAATTAGTTGGGGTCACTGGAGTACCTGCCCACCCATCAAGTGTAGAATTAAACAACCAAGCACATTTTTTTGTGAGCTGTCTATTGTCAGAAGATGTTTCTTAAGTAAACAACTTGCTTGCTTTGTTGCGCAAACTAACATTGGTGCCATAAATGTCAGTCATAAAGTAAAAAAAATCCAACTTAATCCCATCAATAAAAATCGGACATAAAGTAGTCATTGAATCAGAATTGGACATGCATAATAAATCCTTTCCTAACTAACATGAAGATCACTCACATTTCAGATTTACATTAACCACTTTTCATTACGTTCATTCAAAGTTTTCTTATTCTATTATTATCTTTTCATGTGACAAAAAGATATAACAAAAGCGGTTAACTTGTACCTGTCCATGATGACTCCATGCGGCACGACGACACATTGTAAATCCCCGGCATAGTGTGCTGGATAGCTGAAGAGTTCTAAACTGTAACCTGGCCAGTCATCCTCAATCTGTGAAGTGGGAGATTAAAAAAAAAGAAATAAAGGGAAAAAAACGATTTATACGCGTGTTCTTTGCATTGTGCAACTCGACTAAACGTGCAAAGTATCTTTGTGGAGTCGTGAAATTTGCAAGGCAACATGTTACAAACTTTACGGCGTCGAGTATAATCTTTGCACGTTCAAATGTGCTTTTCTCACCACAATCCCGCCGCTTCCTCCCTCGGTTTGGGGAACGACGTCTGCCATGTTGCTTTTCTATCCGCAAAGCGGTCAAGCAAGCTTCCAAAAAGGACTTGGCAAGTTGGAAGGCTGCGGAGTGGAGAAGGAGAGGAGTGCCTGAAGGAATGTTCGTTTGTGTGTGTGATCGCCTCCCTCACCCTCCTCTCCTCCTCCGTCACGTCCATTTGCAATGCAGCAGGCTGCCAGTCTGCCGGGTTCCGCGAGAGGCGCACTTACTCTTTCGATTGATTTCACCACTCACTACTTCAAAAACAAAACGTCAGATACAGATACAGCGGGTCCTCAGTTTACGGGGTTCCGTTCCTACGTTGGCGACGGAAACCGGATTTGTTTGATTTGTAAGCCGGAACACACGTAGGCTATATGCACCAAAAAAAGTTCTCTCCTCATTTAATTGTTATTCAAACCATTCTAACTTCAAATGTTTTTTTTTTAAGGCAATCGCATTTTACAATTATAGACACAAAAAAATGCTTATTAATTAACTTAGTTATAAAAAAAAGAATAAAAAAAAGCTTAGTAATTAACAAGGAGGTCTTTGACAAAAGGTTTAGGGAATAATGGCAGAGAAGAAGAAAATCTAAATGAATCATATCCCACGCCCTTTCTCATCAACGTAGACAATCAAGCAATACCCCAAATGGTAAAACTAATACACCAACATGATGGTAGAAAGAAAGGGAAAGAAAAGTCAAATCCACTACCCAATAAGTGGCAGGGGTCAGGACCCGCCCACGGACACGCGCTGCCCACCCAAAAAAAATGGATGTAGTACAAAATATTTTTCAAAATATTTTTCCACCTGCATGTCCATACTGTTCAGATATGGATGTCTTCAAAGTCAAATAAAATCAAATCAACTTGTATTTGTTTAGCCCAAATCACAACAAATCATCTCAATTAAGGAGAAAACAAAACACGTTTTAAGGTGGAGTAGCCCTACGCTGGATTTTGACCTACTTCAGCATTGTAGCACTTTTTTAGACAGAATGCCCACCTCTGCCTAAATGTTATACAAACTACTAATACTGTGTTAAAATGTTCAATCTGCAACCAATGTATCTTTGGGTAATTGGATGCAGTGGTTGCCATCTAGTGGAGGAAAAAGAACCTTCATCTCATGTGTGAGCCACTTTGTAGTATTAAATTGTAGCGACATTTGGTCTCTTGTGGACATTTGAACGGACAGTATGTGTGTGGCAGGGTGTGAACGAGTGAATATTGCATTCACCACCCGGGGTCTCATCATGGCCACTCATTTCAGCACCATCATCATCATCATCATCATCATCATCATCTTCATCATGATGGTAATCATCATCATCATCATCACCAGCGTGCAGCAATCTGCTGGACACTGCTGAGATGCAGAGACAAGGTGTCTGGGCTCCCCACCCGTGCTCTTCCTCCTCCATAGCAGCAGCTGTAATTATACACGGCGCGATGGTTACATCTGCGGAGGCAGATGTCAACATCAACACTTGAGTTCAATCAGCCCACGTATATAGCGCAATCACCTCGGAGGGATGAGGAGGCGTTAAAGCCACGGCAAAGTGACAAAATCCATCAAGAATGATGGGGAATTATCATCCTCCCGACAACTTTGATCACAATGTGGTCCCTTTTAGCTTACAATGTAGCAGGCGACACGGTACCACAGAAATCTTGACAAAACAAAAGGGAACGTCAACATCAATTTTTAAACTCTTAACTGATGTTTAAAAAGTGAGAGACTTCCACATACCATGAAAAAATTAGTAAATATGTTCTTGCTATTTTCATAGTGTGCAGGGCACCAACACTATACAACACACATACAAAAACACAATGTCTGGTGTAGTACCAAGACTGACCTGTAAAAGGCAGCATGGTGCCACAGAGCGTCAAGACTGACAGAAAAAAAAGAAGAAGAGTAAGGCTATTTCTTAGCTTATCTGGTAACAACTCAGCTGTGCTTAAACTATACTCCTTGTTATTTTTATTGTTGTGAATGACTTGGGGGACATGTTAAAGGTACACACATAATGACAATCCAGCTAATGTCAGCAAGGGATTGTTGTTGTTTTTATTGACCCGGATGACACCCAAAAATACACATTATACACGTTTCCCCCCCACCCCCCTTCTAATATTATGACTTTATTGTAATTAGATCAAACTTTTTTCCCAAATTTAATTAACACAACATGATAACTGCTTCCAGCAATATTACTGGATGTACTGGATGTAAAATATATATATTTAAAAAAATAAAATATGCATTATTATAAAAGTGCGTTTTAAGACAGTAAAAAAAGTGTCAAATGCTATAAAAGCGTACCCAGAGAGATTTAAAGAGGATATTTCTATATTGGTGATTTTATTTGTAATCCCCGCGATGGAAGGAGGGATTACATTGTTTACTGGAAGTATAGGCAACAAGTACTGTACAAGCCACACTTGTATAATTACGTTTGTCTTTTTTGGAGAGGGACAATATTATGATGCGCAGCCACACAAAAGCTATGTGTCTTTGCGGCGAGCCACATCGCACAGAGGCCAGTAGACGGGTTCGGACGGGGCCTTGTCACATTGTTTTTGATGCCTGCGTCGTCGTCGCGGGCGGGCAGGCGGGCTTCTTTGGCCCCCCTCGGGGCACGGGCCAGCAGTCTGGCTCTGGCATTTCACACTCGCTCAGCAGTCAAGGCCTGTGACCGTCTGCAGACTTCAGCGCCAACTGCTACCTTCTCCCTTCACCCCGTCGCTGAGCCAATTATGAATATTCACTTGCGCTGAAAGTAATTCTGTCGGACATGCGACTGTCCTGGCCGATAATGTCAGCGCTGTTGTGTGGAGGATTTCAGGGGACAATCTGGCAAGGATGGGGCCATTATTGCGCGGTGTTCTTGTTATTGTGGTTTCATCACTGTTTGTTTGTGTGTTTGTAGGCAGGATTGCACACATAACGACCAAATCGATTAACGTGACATCCTGGGGAGGGGCGGGGCAAGAAACCTAGTGAAATTGTGGTGTAAATCCAGATATAAATGAGTATCCATTTTTTTCACTTATATTCATTTGTTAGTAAAAAAAATAAATAAAGTAAAAAAAAAAAAAAAGCATGAATCTCTGCAACAAAATTCAAGCATGTCCAAGAGGTGGAGTACTTAGTATTTGGTGTACGAGGTACATACATACCAATAATACTGGTCAACAAATTTTAATAAATTTTTAAAAATCAGAAATGCAAGTAAACACTTTTTACATGTTTTTTGCACTGATTCCGAATCTGCTCTATTTTTAGCAGTCTATCACATCATGATTTAATAATAACAATAGTAATAATAATAATAATAATATATGTAATACAAGGTATATTTAGTTTTACATGAATTAAAGGTTAGGTTCAGCAACAAGTCGTATTATTTTTCTCAAACGTCATAGGCTAACTCATGGTAAAATCCATATTTTGCAAAAAAAATAAAACCAATACACTCAAAAAGCTGATGTGCGAGAGAAAAGTAAAGACATTTTAAAAATCAGCATCAAATATAAGTTTAGGGACACATAAAACCATCTCTGATTAAAATTTGCTGTTGACGACAAGTTATTTTTGGTTTTCTGGTGAAAAGAAAAGACCACATTTGTGCCCAAATTCTTTCAACTTCATGTTTGTCATGTATGTGTAAAAGAAAACAAAAAAATGCAAATTTAAACTCTAAAAGCTTCCTTTAAAAAGCCAGTGCTAAAATGAAAATGCAAATTTTTTTTTTTCGTCGGGGAGTCTAATGTGTTCCATTAAGTCAGACAGGAGTAATTACGAGGAGCGAGATCCTGAGACATAAAAGGAGGACGTCTACTTGCAGTGTGTAACCTTGCCTCATGTCGTTGGTTTTTTTTTTGTAAGGCTGCAATTGATCATGTTTACAAAGGACTCTTTCATGATGTTGACATTATGCTGATGTATGATGCATTGCTGTATCATGTCATCGTTTTTAATGTGCCGAGAACTTCTGGACAAAGCAAGTCAACGAAATGGTAACGACTTTACGAGAGTCGGTGAAGCAAAGAAAAAGTAAGAGCCTACATAAAGCATAACAATTCAAATAAAAGGAACAAAGGTGTATAAAAACCTAAACAGGCCACACAACACAAAAAAAAAAGAAGTGTTGTTTCACGGTGAAAACACATCATCCGATATAATGACCTTGTCGCTTCTTTAGTGGGGATGGTTAACATTTACAATGTTCTTACATGTTTTAATATAGAGAGAAAATCGCTCTGATAGATGCACATGTTTACATCTATTGTGGTGCTGGGCTTACGAACGGCCTGGAGTGAAGTAAAAAGTATATATTGTATAAGTGTTTTTTTTTTTTTTTTTACACTCAAGTGTCCTCAGCAAGTTGAGACGTTCATGGCGAGCATCTGTGGATGGAGCTCCACAGTGCATGTGTACATCACCATTAACATAATGACTTCCTCATTTAAATCGATTAAATAGTGGTCCATGTTGTCAAATGCAAACTCGGTTAGAGATGTCCTTGACGAACTTTCTCCTTGGATTTCTTGTCTTTTTTGGGACCGAAGCGCCCCGTGTAAGAAAGGTCCAAATAGTTCATACACACAGGATGATGATGCAATACAAAAAGTGAGTGCATACTTGTGTATATATGTGTGTGTGTATGAGGACATTTCGCTATAATTAATAGTTACTTTTGTCAACAACAAGTAAAATAACTGAAATGTAACTAATAATAAATGAAATATAGTTTTCTTTTATATATATTTTCCCCAAAATTCCTGTAATGTCGCCCGTCCACGTAGCGCCAAAGACGATAGAATACTCCTCGTCGGACTTGAGGATGTCCTGAATGATATCAAGCTTTGTCGGACGTGATGACAAGTATTTCTTTATTGTTTTACAGATAACATACTTCACAGGGTTACCTTAGAGGTGGACATGTCCCGACACAAACTGGGTTCAAAGACGCCGGAGACACAGTTGGGAAAGGGGGGTGGGGTAGGTGGCGCGGAGGATGGACATAGTTGGATCAAGCACACATTGTAAACAACTGAGCAATATTAGTCTAAAATGGCGTACCATAGAATAGAATAGGTGAGAGACAACAAAATGTAGAATAAGTAAGAAGATGTGCCTCTTGCTCGCAAAGACAACTTTTTACAAAACAAATCCCGGTCACTGACGTTTTTCTACTTTCTTCTTGGAGTGGCTGAGAGGTAGAACAACGACTAAAAGCAACCAACGCTCAGGTGTATTTACTTTAGCGTTTGCTGCACTGGAAGTGGAAACGGTTGAATCAGAAGTAAGCCCAGCCCTCGGAATCGAATAGAAGAGAACGCGTGTGAACGTTGTACAAACCTCTCCACTGATTTCTTTAGAATTTCATTGTTTGTATCCCAAATGTCCAAGGTTACAAGCAGAGAAAATACTGTTGTTGTTTTTTTCTCGTTTCGGCTTTTTCCACTGTACCTCTGCGTGCAGCGGCATAGTGAACTCCTTTTGTTTTTAATACTGTGAAGGTCAGTTCTGCTTTTTATACAGGTGACGGCGGCGGGGTGGACGGATTCAGTTGGAGGTGTCCGAATGAACGCTTCCGGGTCCTTCCGTGGGTGATGTCACTGATGAAGGGGTCGGAGCATCTTGCCAGCCGCCGTTCGTCTGGAAATAAAAGGCAGGAGAGCTTTTAGCATCACAGCAAAGAGTGAAATGAGGACCTACGGGGTATAATGTTCGTTAATACCACCCTGTGTATCATAGCAATCGCCAGATACAGGGCAAAAATTGATCCCTTGTCACTGTGAGCAGCCTATTGACGGCGTCACAGCCATCAGATCTGCCATTAAAAAAATAAATAAATAAATAAAGAGAGAAATATCCTCGAGCTGCTTTTAAGCATGACTTAAAAATAACACAAAAAAAACAAAACATACAAACATAGCCATACATTTTTTTTCACATCAAAAGAATCATTATATAAAGTTAATCTAACAAACTCTAAAATCAAAATAAAAATACTATACTGTACTGTCTACATATATATTTATATATACACTATATATATATGTATATACCGTATACTATACTGTATATACACTGTATATATACATACACATATATATGTGTATATATATATATATATATATATATATATATACACATACACACACACACACACACCCCCCCCCACACACACACACACACGCACACACAAATGCCCGCACGCACACACACACACACACACTATAATATACATTTATATTAAAAATCAAACACATCTAACATATAATAAAAATAGAAAATGCAGTAAAATGCAGTAGGGAATATGTAAAATAAATTATATATCCATTTTCCGAACCACCTATCCTCAGGTCGCGAAATCCAATCCAATTTTAACAAATGTCTTGAATTAAAATCAATATAAAATAATATATTTATATATATGAAACAAGCAACATAAATCTAACAAATGTCTACAATATCAAAATGAATAAATATGATCCTTATACATAAATACCGGTAATACTAATTTAATACTTATAATACAGTATACTGTAGCATGTATATACACACACACACACATTTAGAACATCTATATAAAATGTGGATTGTATTCAATTACTATATGCAGTAAAATGAATATGACAGCCTTGCGATTGGCTGGCAACCAGTTGAGGGTGTACCCCGCCTACTGCCCGAAGACAGCTGGGATAGGCTCCAGCACGCCCGCGACCCTTGTAAGGATAAGCGGATTGGACAATGGGTGGATGGATGAATATGACATCATATATTATACATACAGTATGAAATCGAATAAACAAAACCAAATAATAAACAAATGCAAACAAATATAGCCTACATAATATGTATAAAAAAATCACTATACAATTTCCTCCTTTGTGACTACAAAGGAAAAACTGCTATGAATTCATACAATAAATAAAATAAAATATCCCCAGAGAAAATCGCATCAAAAGACAAATAGCATCTCCCCCAACAACAGTCTTGGTTTTTACTCTTTTACACACACGCACGCACACACACACACACACACCATAAAAAACGATCTTTATTAAAAATAGCACTGTGACAATTGTCCCTAGACGTCAGTTGAGAATAACTGAAGGGCTGAAACCAAAAGATACGCACATACACACACACACACATATATATATATATATATATATATATATACATCTGAATGAAAGAATACATTATAACAATAATAATAATAAAAAAAAAAATTCTCTATCAAAGACGTCTCAAAGGTTGACTCAGGACCATTAGTGACATCAATTGCAATTTCAACTATTAAATGAAAATGGGAACGTGCTTTTCAGCCGCGGCTTATTTCCCGAAGCCTGTTATTTAGCGTACAGACTGTCTGTCATGTCACTCAAAAGTGAGAAAAAAGAAGAAAAAAAAACGTGAGGGACAAAACATTTCTTGGCTTTCTGGGAGAGGCGACGACGCCCACCAGCAATTTGCGGGGGAACAATTGTTGTTCAAGGAGGAAGGAGGAGAAAGAAGGTGAAGTAACAGTACAAGCATCCTCAGCTACTCAAAGGGTTCTCTCATTGGAAACACCAGAAATCGACATTCATCTTCACTATACAGCACTATTGTTTTGGCGTTTAAAAAAAAAAGATTGGCCCATAAATAGGATGAAAGGACATTTCTGTCATGAATGAAAAAAAAAAAATCCTCCTGTTCAGAGTGGTATAATAAAACCAGTAGAAGACAATGATAGGTTGCGCATGCTACTTTTTTCTTTTTCAACATCTTAGCTTCAAGTGAATCACACCGAATTGTTTAGGGTTGAAAATTATTTCATAATTGAGATGGTGGGTAAGACATAAGACATTTTGTACAAATATTTTTTTTAAATCATGGCAGAACAAGATCAGAATAAAATCAAATCATGAATTTGGGGTGGCGCTCCAGATAACCAGAAATTGTTGTTCATGTATTTTAAATGTATCTACATTATACAAAAACAATGTTTTGATAATTTTTTTTAATTCAAATTAAGTGAATATTTATTGTATTTATTTATCATTGTTCCATCTTTGGAATGAAAGGATGACAATACATTTTGCATAAATTACACGGAATACAAAACTGGGGGGGAAAAAAAGGTATTGGGGAAAATATAAAACTCTTGAATGCGGAGTGGTTGGTTATTTAATTTTACCTGTTGGTATTATTTCATCTGGACTTGTGTTAAAATAAATATAATACGGCGGCTGCCTGTTTTGTTTTGGCTCCCGTAGCCTAACATGAAATGAACAAGGACATGATATGTCATCTCCAACTAACATCCTTGTTTAGATTTTCAAACTACCTTCAGGCGCTTTCCAAAAAGCTTGCATATGTATCTTCTATGTATATTCAGGACATATTAGATGCCTTGTTCTGTGATATTATAAAACATGAACTGTATGGCTTTTGATTTCATATTTCAATACATTTCCTCAAGTCCAAACACACTGCTCGTTAGCTTCACTTTAGCATACGACCAAAGAAAGATGTCTGATTTTATTGCTATGATTGGTCAATAATTGCAGTGGGGGGGGAGCGTGACTCGGGGTGGGACACCCCGTTGAGCCTGTTGCACGTTGCAACAATCTCCATGCGTGCATGTTCTTATTATAGCGCGCGCGAGGGCTGTTGCAGCCTTGTCAGTGCGGCTGTTTGTGTAGATGAATGATCGGGCCAATGTGCTTGGACTGTTAGCCCAAAGCCCCGCTCCCTCTGTCCCCGCGACTGTCGTATTGATTCTGTTCAGCGCTGCGCCGCCTGTCGCTGTGGATATACATGTTAACACACCGCCTCCAGTGCCGCCGACGCCGCCATGCCTGCGTCTGGCCCGGCCCAGGACAGCTAGGAGACCCACAAAAAGCTTATTGTGCTCACTTAAGACCAAGAAAAGACAAAGGGCTGTTTATTTAAAAGGGGACACATTATGGAAAATGAGGAGCCACGCCAGAGCTCTGTTCCGGTCTGGTCGTCATGGCAACGGAAGCCTGACAGCCTACCCCCCCCACAAAAGGGAGTGATTTGAAATTAAGAGTATGACAAATGGATATTAAGAGTACTGCAATTCTTGTATCTATTAGATACCTTAGATTGTCAGAGAGCTTTTATAAACTCAGATGAGTTCTGAGGTCAGCAGACTCGGGTCAATTAGTGGAGCGCAGAGTTGAAAGCAAACGGTGCATCAGCATTTAGCTGTTATGCTGCACGAAAATGGAATAAGCTGCCAACACAACTGAAGTTCGCCCCAAGTATAAATGATTTTGAATGCAGGTGAAAAACTGCTTTCGCCCCCATACATATGATTACGGTCTTTTAGAGAATTTCTAAATCATATTTTTATGCTGCATGTTCGTTTAGAAATTTTATTAAACTACTTTTTATTTCCATTCTTCACTTTTAAATATCTTACATTCTTCTGTTTTTTTTTTTTTATCCATCCATTTTGAATTGTCTTAAATTCTTGGGCCTTTAAATGTTGTATTTTGCCTTTAAATGTTGTTTTGTAACCATGTGAAGCACATTGAGTTACCTTGTTGTATGAAGTGCACTATATAAATAAATATGCCTCGCCTTATGAAGATACTTGTGAACTTTTTTTTTTTTTTTAATTTCACAATATTTCTAAAATAAAATAAAATAAAAGGGGAAGATCAATAACTGATGTGGACTGGCCAGATGTCATACACTGAGTTGCTCCCCAGAACATAAATGGATGCAAAAGCGAGCATACATCTACCGGAACTCTAATCGCTTCACATTACAATAAAATCATCTTTTAATGCTGTAGCAAGAACTCATTTACAACACGCGAGACTCCACACTTAAATTCATCTGAGAGCCGGTTTAGGTGCTTTGGTGCTTCTGCTTTGGTTAGCAACAGAGTGCAAAATGTTTTTAAAACCTGTTTATTTCTTATGGGTTAATGCACCAGCACCAGGTCAACCCATTAGTTACACCGGTCACCACATTTTTAGGAAATTTGTTTTAATCAGCGACGCAAGTAACCTTTTGTAGATTATATTTTTGCTCAGGTTTTAATAATAATAATAATAATAATAATAATTTTGGTATTTATGAATGAAGATTTTCTTTCTGAAACATCATACCGATAAATTACAATGGACGGTAAAAAAAAATATAGGTCAAACCTAAAACCCAAAAATGAAAATATCTCAAAAACTTATAATGTGCTGGGAAAGAATTTTTATTTTATTTTTTTAAATCAGTGCCAAAAATACGTTGTAAATACATCTGATTAAACTTTGTTGTTTATCAGTGCTATTTGGGGGCTCTGACTGGCCCATTCTGAAAACGAATCAACCCAACCTTTTTTTCTCCATCGTGACTGTCCTCATTAGCATCGCAGTTAAGCCTGAGCGTTCATAGTCCAGTCAAGCAGATGTATTACCAAATGAATTGAATGCTATTTAATGTTTTCAAATACATTCTTGGGCCATCCCCACCGACAAAGTTTTGTGGCAATCCTACAGTAACAGTTGCGTAATTTATCCTCATCAACAAACAGAAAACCATGGCGCGGATAATTAGCAACTACAAAGCCTCAAGAGATGAAACCCGAGAGAAGGTGTGGGGGGGTTCAACCACGGTTCACAAGGTAGAAGAGCGTTGTTGTGCTCAGATGACACCTGTGTCCTTGTTCCCGTCCACTGCAGGTGCCGCGCTAACGCTAATGTCCCCCGACAGACTCGGAGCGTGTCCAGCGAATTCAGGCCGCTAGCTGCTTCATTGCCTGCCACCCAGGGCACGGCCGGAGCGAAAAATGGGGGGAGCGGGTCGACTGGCTGGACATCGGCCCGACTGAGACAAACCGAGTGCGGTGGCAAGCACGCACGCGCCATCTTTCCATGCGGGCGTACTTACGTTGATGCCCTGTGGACTGTACATCTGGCTGGCGGCGAGGCTGTCACTGTATCCGCCGGTCTGGCTGATAACATGGCGAAGGGTATCCACCTGGTACAATGAAAGAGGGTGGTAGGGGGCGTTGGGGGACACAGAATAAAAGCCCAGGTCAGACAAAAGGTGCGGATAACAAAGACTGGCGTGCAGCTGGAAAGGTCAGTGTGATAGTGAAAGGCTAGCGTAAACAGGCCACAATCAGTGTACAAGCTTGATAACAAGCAAAGGGACAAGATATGATGAGGGGAGAAATTATGAATGTAGTATTGTGCTTTTGGTCGCCCATATAACAAGCTTGACGTCCACGCTGCAAAAACAGGGCTTAACAAACAGAAAAAACAGTAATGAAATGTCATGTCTGTACCGTTGTCCAAAAATTACATGTACTGTAAAATCCCGTGGATAATACCGTGATGTCCGTACATTATTTGGTTGGATGAGGTTCATTTTGAAGTCGTGATGCGTAGCATGAACTATTGTTGCTGCAGTGCCTACGTACCGCCCACGCACTGGAAAACGTCCAAACAAGGTCGAAATCTTTTGGTGTCATATTAACACCCATGTATAATACTCCCATCCCCGATTCGGGCAAAATTTTTTTTGGGGGGGGAGGGGGAAATGCGTATTATGCACGGTAACTGTATTTACACATGTAACTGAGGGGGCGCGGTGCAATGCCAGTGGTGTGGTTTTCTTTTGCCGTACTAGAATACTAAAATAGAATAGAATACTAGAACAAGTAGTATTAGCTCTTCTGCAAAGGTGCAAAGGTGTACTTACAACAATGTTATGGGCAAATGATACAATTTATAGTCAGGAAGGAGAGTTGGTGGGCCGCAAACTATTTTCTTCTTCCAGGGGTGGGTGCGAAACAAAAAATGCTTGAGAAGCGCTGGTCTAGTGTTAAGGAAGAATTATTGATTTTGTTCATTCTTGATGAACTTTTACATGACAGCGTGTTTGGCTGCGATCGCTGTGATGAATATGGTGCACACTACATTATTTAGTTGTAGAAGGTTTTTTTTTTTCTGGAAAACAGCCATTTTCCGTGTTCAGTGGGAGCTACTTTGCAGCTCTTGGCAGCGCAGTCAGCCAGGTTATGCTTGAAAAAGCACACCTGCCATTTGGGTTCCACTACAAATGACTCCACTCAAGGCTCATTTAGCCAAACTTTTTTTTTTCCCCCTTCCTCTAGCGGAATTGCACAGAGCAGGCCTAACATAGTCGTAAAAATAATCCATTAGGGGGAACGCGAGGTTGGATGGTGAGGGGCCAACCCCGAAGACCACTTTACCCCTTTAAGAGTTGTCACATTTGCATATTCATGCTCAACCGCGGGTGTTTCTGGAGCTGATCTGAATAGAAAAGTGTGTGTGCGTGTGTGTTGGGGTTGGATGGGTGGAGGAATGCTGCCAAAAGCACTGAAACCAAACGAGAGAATCACCACGGGTGGTGTTTCCTCAGTTCCCGGTGAAGACTTGTAACACTCCTGACTGCGGCGCCGGACATCTGCGTCCACTGGGGCAAGGTCGCAGAGGCGTGCTACACCGCTGGCTATGCTACGGCTGCGCTACGCTACACGCGTCAGGGGTACTGATGAGTGTTGCGCCACTTCCAGAACTGTCCACCATCGTCTACTCAACAATGCCTTGACAATGGCCAGTGCGTTAACAGAGTGCTCGAGGCCAAGTGCGACCTCTGTGCCTTGGTGGAGGTCGAGCTATTGCGTTCGTCTCAAATTCAACTTTGGTTGAAAGCGTTGACCGTCGAGGTCAAAGTTTGGGAATTTTCACTACAATGAGTTTTATTTGGTTCAGAGGTTTTTAAAAAAATATATATTTTATTTTATTTTAATTAGTTTTCAGAGTGGATTTGTTAGTTTTTTTTTTTTTTTTAAATTAAAAAATGCTTTGTTTTAGTTGACCTTTAATTACATTTAGTATTAGTTTTAGTTTTTAAAATTTTGTATATTCCTTGTGCACAGGATTAAAAACAATGACGGTAAGTATTGCGTAGTAAAAACTCAACACAAATATCATTTTAACATTTTTAAAACAACCATCCGCAAATCAAATACACGTACTGTATAATAGTCCACAGACTTCAAATTATAATAAGTGCAGTGCATAATACTGCTTGTAAAATCACAACTCTAATGTCTTTGACAAAGCTAGGAGAATCTCAGCTTTCCATCCCTTGTTTCCCAAGTTGCCAACTTTTAAAAATATATTTAAAAAAATATTTTTCCATTTTAGGTTGCTATTTCGTTAGGTTTCGTTAACTAAAATAACCTTGATGGTTCTTCAAAATAAAAGACATACAGTATGAACCGTAACGACATGGAAGACTATATGAATGAAGGTACGGTTTCATCCAAATGCATACTTTTTGGCTAACGGACGAATGTTCTTGTTCCACATGCCATCTTACAAACTGGAGAAGAGCCTACCTGGGATTGTATGTTGGCCCCAACCTGCCCCCCTTGGTACGAGTCCCCATTGAGGGACTGCACACTCATGAACAAGTCTCCGGAGTTTGACATGTTAAAGGAACCAGCGGAACCTGAGAGCACGACAGATGCAGAGGAGGAAAAAAAAAAGAGCAAGAAAAGGGACAGAAAAAGGAGTTTCAAAGATCATGCATAAGCAAAAGTGCATTAGGTGGGTTAGTTTACGAGAACAGACACAGTGGGTCCACATGAGAACATCTCTGAAGCATAACTCAGCAGACGCATGACAGATAATTGTCAGAAAACTGCTTAAGTCCAGTTAAAACTAGCCTCATGGATTCTATCACTGCTTGTTGTGCGCGCTGCGAGTATTTCATTAAGGAAGCTATAATTGATCTGCAGGAAGACCCAAAGAACGGCGTTCGGCCTTTAATGGAGCTCAGCTCCCCAGATGTAAAGAGACCAGGGCGTAACTTGATTTCAACACCCGGTCCTAATCCAATACTGCGGCGAAAGTCTCTTTATGACAAAAGACTCGGCTTGCCCTTTCGGCGGCTTAATGGCATGCACAAGGTCAACCGGACAAGAGGCAGGAAGAATTAAGAGCAAAAGGGTCAATAATGGAGAGAGAGGGAAAAGAAAATGAGTGTCGGATGGCGGGCTGGAAAAAAGAAAGGCGAGGGAGACCAGAACAGCGCCTGCTGGGTTAGTTCAAGACAAGTCCAAATAAAACCCGAGGAGACAATGGGACTTTAAGAGCTTATGCAAACATCTGCGCCGGTTGGGAGTGAAAGAGAAACAAATATCGTTTCCAACCCGTCCAATGGCCACAGCTCAGCTCACAGTGAGGCCATGTTCTCGCTCACCTGCTGAATTGGGAGTGGAAGGGGAGTTGGCCTGGCTGCCATGCGCAGACACACTGGTGGCATTGACCGCGGTCCTCGCCGCGTACATGTTGGCCTCCTCCTGGAACTTGCCGATGTTTTTCTTGTAGCGGATTCTCTTGTTTCCAAACCAGTTGGAGACCTTAATCGAGGGCACACACGAGACACAGTGCCTGGATTATAACTCGCGTTAGCGTTAGTCCGCACTGGAAAGACCACTATGGAGCCACAAATGCGCTACGTTTTCTTCAACTTGACAGTTCTGCTTTTGTCTTTCAAAAGTGCAATGTCAAAGACTTAGGCCATCACTTGCTCTGTTGCTTTAATGATTTTTTTCTGTGATTTTAACAACAGTACACCGCATAGTAGACCCCATGCATCTTTTTAGCAATTGCATTCCAAATAGGTGTAGCCATTTCTAGGGTAGATAACTATATTTGCTAAATGGACATCAAGCCTCACTTTAAGGTAGTAGAACAACAGAATTGTATATACGGAGTACATAGACTGTATGCACTACCAGTCAAAAGTTTGGACATGTTTTTAGCATAGCATGAGAAATTGTGTTTAAACTTTTGAATGTTAGTATATCGTCGCTGTCCGGTGAAAAACACTTATGTCCATTGTTTTCAACAGAATACTGTATGTAGAATATACTGTATACACAGTGGACAGGTGCATCTTAATAAAATATAATCATGGAAAACCGTGAAATTTATTTCAGTAGTTCAATTCAATAAGCAAAACTTACATAACTGCAGATTCACTACACAGAGTGACATCTTTAATTATTACATTTTTTTTGTTCTAATTTCAATATGTCGAAAGATGACGGAAACCCCAAATTCACCATCTCAAGAATTCAAACATTATATAAAAACCAAAAATAATTTTAACTATAGAAATTTGGCCGGAAATGGCCTTTTGACAAGTTTTTTTTTTTTTACTGCTTGAACTACTGAAAGAAATGCACTTTTCGATGAGATTCGAATTCATGAAGATGATCAGGATAGTCACGAAAAAAAAAAATGCATTCAGTAGAAAAAAGAAAAAAGAAAAAAAAGGACATGGTGAAAAAGTGTGGTCACCTGTGACACTGTGATGCTGCATTTCTTGGCCAACTCTTCTTTGGCCTCTTCACTTGGATAAGGGTTACTGAGATGGGAGTAAAAGTACTCGTTTAGAATCTCTGTCGCCTGTTTGTTGAAGTTCCTCCTCTTTCGCCTAGAGCAGGAAATAGAACTTGAATTACTATTCTGCGTACAGTTTTGTAGCAACAAAAAGATACTCAAGGACCAATAATGCAGTATTACTTTGACCACTGTATTTAAATGATTAAGGATGAGTGAGAAGGTGTTGCCATGGTAACGGGAGTGATGCTATTGTTCCAGTTGGTGCCATTGTACGACCAAATGAATTTATTATTCCCATGTTAACAATAATGGGAAAAATCTGATGTGAAAAAAATATACATGAAAAAACAACACTGGTCAACGCATTTTTTGCAAATACATTTTTGTAGAAGATTTTTTTTTTGCGCTGATTCCGTACCTGCTTTCATTTTTTTCTGTACACATCAAGGTTTTTGTAATAAAAATAAAAATAATAATAATAATTTAATAATAATAACAAAATATGTAATATAGTGTTAGTAATACATTGAGTAATATTTATGAATGAAGCGTTTGGTTCAGCAACAGGTATAATTTTTTCTGAAAGGTCACAGCTACAAATGACAAGGCATGGTAAAATCTGTATTGCGCAAGCGTTAATAGGTCAAAATGAAAATACCTCAAAAACCTGATGCGCTAGAAAAAAAAGTGAAGACATTTTTTAAATAAGCGTCATCCCTGCTTAAAATTTGCTGCTGACCAGTGTAATGTAAACGTATATTGACGTCAACTTACTAACATGTAATGACTTTCCATTTTAACAATAAGATGGAAAAAAAAAAAAAAGATTTTGCTCAAGATAGAAGCCCTTGGAGCAAAAGACCTTGCGCAAGAATGCGAGGCCACGAGGTGAGAGCGGACCTGGCGTCGAGGAAGCGTGAGCGCAGGATCATGACGGCCTCGCAGGTGCTCTGCTTGAGTTGCATCTGGATGGAGCTGAACTTGCGGTGGATGATGCTGACCATGCGCTCGATCTCTTTGGGCGAGATGGGCCGCGTTCGAGACTGCTCCCGCAGCAGGTTCATCACGTGGGTGGTGAACTCGTTGCACGCCTGCAATCACAAGACGGGCAGGCGTTCGGAGAATATTCCCAGGTTGCGCCTTGATAGGGTATCGTTTCGTTTCATGTAACAATCGCGGGATCCGTCACTCGGCTGCATTTTTCTGGGATTTGCCATCATAAATATTGAACAGGTTGAACATTGACGATTGTCGGCCATGAGGGTTTACAGAGCAGATTACAGGATAATGGCTCTGGATGATTTTATAGGCATAGTCATTTTTAGGATTAGCGGTGATTCCATCAGGGTTTGACGCTACCGATCATCCATGAGTGTGATTCCGATCACATGGATTAGATGGGCAATTTCTCAAATTTGCATCTGCTCACTACCGATTACTTTAATAATCGATTCATCTGTCCATTATTTTCTGGATTAATTCCGATCACATGGATTAGCTGCGCATTTTCAAATTTGCAGCCGCTCACTACCGATTACTTTAATAATCGATTAATCTGTCCATTATTTTTGGGATTATTTGGTTAATTAGATTAAAAAATTGTATTCTATCCATTTGTTTTATTATACAAAAACAGGACATTATTTCAAATTGACAGTGCAGAAAATGCACAAACGTGCTTGGCAGCAGGTTGCAAAGTACAAGTCGTGGTTGATCGTTTTTGTGCTCGGCAATGAAAAGCATTGATCGACATATGTCGATCGTGTACTTTACAACGGAAATCGGTCGATGACAATTGGTGGCTGATCGATCTGAGCACCACAAACTAGGATGCATGTTTTGTTCAATGAAATATTGAGAAGAATGTCATTAAATACTCACATTGTTCTAAAAGTGGCCTTTCTACCACTTTGTGCCAAAATGCAGTTTTGCAATAATCCTTCACACAGCAATGAAACTCCAACATTCTTGAGAGAGGTAATAACATCCTACAGTATATTCAATCAGCCGACACAACGTGAGATGCGTGACGGCAAACAAAGGCGGCGCTGGGAGTCGTACAGTGGCGGTGCTCGTGCGCTTGTGACTACGACAAAAAAAAAAAAAAAAAAAAATGACGTCTTTGAGACAAGTGAAGGGAAACGTAAAACGACAGCAGGCTTTCAGCGCCGCGCGCGTTCAAGAGGTTTTAAAGTGCGTCTCTCCATCCTCCGCGCCGCTCGTTCCCTCCCTGCCTGAATCAGTCACCGCGTGAGACTGCAAGGTGTCTGCTGCTTGTCAACACCGGGGTTACGTCAGTCAAAGTGACGCACCGAGCAGCCGTTTTGCTAGCGCGCGCACACACACGCGCGCACGTGCCCGACACAACCCAGTCATACGTGTGCGTGCCGGCGCTAGGTAGCGTGGTGACACACGCACACACAAAACGGCTCAGGTGTATATTGACTTTGACAGTCGGCGATAACTCGCCGTCCTCTGGAGAAGATGACAAAGCCGCAACGGCGCTTTGACTTCCCCGGGAGTGACGAGACGTTTGAGTCTTTGGAGAGCAGCGGCACTGTCACTGATGTAACAGCTGGCCGCGGTCCAGGTTTTACTCAAACGTCCCTGAAAAGCTTGACTTTGAGCTTGAATTTTTTTTGTCACTTCTTCTGATCAAAGTCAGCAAAGGCCCGATTATCGGATATGTCTGAAAGATTATCACGAGCGATTATCCTGTGGTGTGGGGTATTGCGAAGATTCGGGCAAGATCAAATAATCGGCCGAAATTAGCTCTGTTCAAAATGTGTCTGCCAATTTTGGGGCGGATTTTAATGTATTTATTTTTTACACAGGAGCACATTACAACCTGGGTGGGCAACTTCGGTCTTCGAGGGCCACTATCCTGTGTGTTTTAGATGGTTCCTTCCTCCAATAGTTAACCTGGATTTAAAAGCCTTTCTACTTGGGCCTACCTTCACTCTGTAGGTATCTTATTCCACTTGCGTGCAGCGTAACAGCTAAATGCTGATGCACCATGTTTGCTTGACACTCTGTGCTCACCACTGACCCGAGTCTGCTGACCTCAGAACCCGACTGGGTTTATATTCCGTGAGCATTTCTTTTATGAATTCGGCACCGAAGCCGCTGGGTGATTTATAGACCAGAAGCCTGATGTTAAAATCAATTTGACATCTGACTAAGAGCCAGAGTCAAGTCTATATGTTCTTATCTCTTTTGCTGTGGTACATTCTACTACAGGAGGAGACTCATGTTTGTCAACACACATTTGCTCCTCATCATACAGTACGCGGAGTCGCTCACATTTCAGTTAAGCTGTTCACTATTGCGCTGTGTAGACCAAGCTTCAGCAAAGGCGGAATGGTGTCATTAGATGGCGCAGGTGTGCCTAATGTCGTGGAAACTGAGCTTATATTCACCTCTTGAAAAGGTCAGCTTGCCGACTCTCTGCTAGAAGAGGTCAGCGGCGGGCTGACCTCTGACCTCGCGCCTCGACACACATTCACAATCGACCGTGGCAGCTGCTTTGACCCGTCTGCTGAAAATCAAAGCCACATTACTCTGGTTTAATTTGGTCTTCGGTGGGAGGATGAGGTGCAGGACAGAGCTTTAACCCAGATTAACCCATTATTAAATTTGAGCACACCACTAATAGTCTACTTGTACACAATTATTGGTTGCAATGTAGGGATGCTCATTTGACTGGGTTATTTGGTGTAAAATTGGCAATCAATTATTATTAAATAAGGATAAGTACCAAAAATGAATAGATGTGTTGGAAGAATGAGTGTTCTGAACTCTCGGAATGTTCTGAACTCCCTTTTCAAAATCAGTCTTGTGTCGAAGATTGCTGCCTGGAGGAGCTGTTTCACAGCTGATGTCATGTTGTTCTTCTTTAAACGTTGTCCATGCATTCTGATAAATGGGCCCGGTTGAAACATACACCCTGGCCTGAATACACTGGTCAACACAGTTTTACTTTTTTTTTTTTTTTTAATTCAGAGATGCGATGATAATAATAATAATAATCACAATCATCATCATAATAAAACAATATGCAATATATCTAGTAATATTTATGGATTAAGGGTTAAGTTCAGTTCAGTTTTTTGGGGGGAAACGTGATAGCTGTAAATTACAACGCGCACTAAAACCCGTATTGCAAGCTTTTACAGGTCAACCTTAAAAACAAATATGAAGTTATCTCAAAACCCTGATGTGCTAGAAAAAAGGTAGACCTTTTTGACATCTGCGTGAAAAATACTTACTAGGGACACAAAGCCATCTGTGATTAAAATTTGTGGTTGACCAGTGTTATCGGAGTATTCATCCAGTGGTGTGGAGTGTGCCAAGTGAAGATTTTCACTACGGTCTGCTCAGAAAAAGGTCAAGGTCCGTATTTGTTCTTACATCTGTTCAATATTTATGAAGGCAAATCCTTATGTACGTCATTTTGTTGTCATTTTACAATATAAATGAACTATATATATGTATATATATTAACATTGCGTCGCCAATACATTATCACCACTTCAGATCAAAACATTTGTAACAATAACACCGAGACGTGGTGACTGACCAATTGTATAAAATATAGATTTGTAAAAAAAAAAAAAAAGAAAAGAAAAAAAATGTACAAAATTGTGACATATGAGGTTTCAGCCTGACGCCAGCAATGCACGCAATATATAAGAGTTGTGCAACTGTCCAACAAAAGCCGATTTGATACGTATCTCGATACGCTTCAAGGACATTACATTATAAAGTGGTAGGCTTTCATTTGGTTCAATTTTCACCCATCCCTTCTAAATCAAAATTAATTTTCCGATTCAAATTGGTTTACGTTACGACCCTAATTAAAATTTTAATTCATTTCAATAGAGGAAACTGCTCTGATAAATGAAGTAAATTGATCAAACTCTTAAGTCAAGATGCCACTGTTTATAAAACATTTTGATGTCGAAACTATGCATCAGATGTATTTGTTTTGGTTACAAGGAATACATTCCCGCCCACTGAAGGCTTTCATGTCTGGCCAGAAGAACAGTCCAGCTGGAATCTTCCCAAAAGGAATTAAAGCTAATGAAATAATAAAATGATTCAGCTGATGCGATCATTTTATTTCGCTGCGGTCGTCTCCGGCTGAGCCAACTAACCGCTTGCTATAATTTGCTGTCGTCGCCCCTCCTACCTGTTCATACTTCTCCAGCTCCGTGTGGTAAATCTGTCGGATTTGCGTCAGCTTGGCCCGGTAGTCGGAGTGTTCCGCCGAGTTGTCGGCGCCGATGCCCCCCGTGGCCGCGGCCGCCGCCGCCGCAGCTGCCGACCCGCCGCCTTTCTCAGGCCCGGCGACGCCCTCAGCCAGCAGCATGTTGTCCAGGCGCATCAGCTGAGGATCGGGAGGTTCCTCCTCCTGGGCGCCGCGGATACTGAGCACTGGGGAGAACACACAGCAAGACACGGTGGCGTCAAAACAGTGACATCAACCTGACAAATTGTCACTTCAGGTAAAGCAAGAAGAAAAAAAAAAAAAAAAAGACAACGTTTTACAACGACTTGGGGAGCGTCTTAACCATCTTCCGTGTCAGTCTAGCAAACGATCCTCCTTAAAATATGGCCGTCATTTTAATGGATCAAGTCTGAGCCATAAAACGCTGCGGCTTCAGACAGGCCGGCAGCTCGGTGAGATCATAAAACGATAATTTCATCGATTCTGACGATCATTTCATGTAAAAAAAAAAAAAGAATGAACAAAGCCTTGCACCAGAGTTCGTCTTTCATTGCGCTCCTTATGCTCAGACTATGTTTAGTCTCTGGCTGACGGCTTTATTGGCTTGTCTGGTGGTATTTAAAAGGCACGGCACCAATCAAACATATTATGCTGCTATATTAATGCAAAGACACGCTGCTCAAATTCAGTATATATACTTTAAAGAGGGCAGAGCTAAAGTTCTATATTGAAGAATCTTGAGGGCCGAATCATAAAAACAACAAACAATCAAAATTGATGATCCTAAGTGCTTACGGGCTGAGGAAACACTTTCGAGTGCATTTGAAAGGCTGCACGGCCGCACGCAGTCCAACCAACATAGAGCATGTTGTCAAGCGAACGCAGCCCTCAGTCTGACGTCTGCTCACACTCGCGCCGAGGTGAGAGCGCGTTTGAACCTGTCGTCACACGCCCGCGGCCCTCAACTAACACTTGGCCGGCGTGACGAGGAGGGCCAAGCACAATCATGACAAAGAAGAGATGGACGTGCGAGCTGTGTGTCCAGCAATGCACGATCCCAAGAGGCTGCTCTTGGAGCTGAAAGATGCCATTTTACTGTATAACCATACCACCACACTCACTGGGCACTTACAGTCAACAAATTGTGTTTTTTCCCTCCAAACTAACAAACATATCATCTCAAAATATAGATCAAATATCAATGTACATTAGTAAATGAACTAACAGCCATCACTTTCCGTAGGCGTAAAAAGCAGGATAACATTAAATAAGCTTCAGTAAAAACTAGGCTGAGCTTGAAATACTTCCTGTTTTCACTCTTCTTCTTTCAAATTCACAGTGTACGACTAAATAGTCTGCTTTCTTCTAGTGGTCGACAGTGGAATTACACACACAATAAAGAGAAGGCAGAACAAAATGCAGTTGCGAGCTGTACAAAAAAAAAATTAACTAAATAAAATCGTAGAAATAGCGATACCATGAACATGGAACCTATAATTGAGGCGGATTTACTGTACAGTATCACAAAATAAGAAATGCTACAACACTCACCAACCACAATTAACACACAGTACAATTTGAAATTAGAATAGCACTTGTTGAAACCAATACTAATTTGGATGAGCACTTATATGTAGACCATCATAGAGGCGGTCTGGAAATCTGCATATGGCTGCATTTTGACATTATACATGTTCATGGAAATATGAAGAGGAATGTAAAAATAAATTTAAGATAGGCAAATTCTGGTAATGCTACATCAGGAAATAATGTCTCAGTTCGAACATTGGTTTCTTTTTTTAAACTCACATTAAAAAAAATGCACGTTAGTTTCATTGAAGATAATTTTTTTTTCTCAAATTTGTATTTTCCATAGGCGTGAATGGTTGTTTGTCTATATGTGCATTGGTTGTGACAGTCCAGGGTTTACCTCACCTTCTGCCAAAAGTCAGCTCGGATAGGCTCCAGTTCACCCGTGGCTATATGGATTTTTTTTTTTAACTCTGATGCATATTCTGATATTTTGCGAAATAAAATTCCAATAACCGATTAATTAATCGGTCGATTGATTATTAAAAAATATATATTGAATAAAATAATTTATATTCGGGTCCCTTAATTCTTAAAGATTACGAAGATTATTATTATTTTATAGATTATGAATTACAGGCAGAACATTTGACTGTTTTTCATGCCTTTTAATATTTGTTTAACTTTACAACAGTGAGAAAAATCTCCAAAAAAAATCTGCTGATTTTTGACGATTTTCTGGTTGGTTTGAATGTCATTGTAATGTGTTCATTCAAAAACAAAACAAAAACAACGGAGAAGAAGAAAAAAAATCGGACAATTTTTGCTTATTTTAAAAGAGCTAATCTTCAATCGGCCAGCCGATTAATCTGACCCTAATGAGGATGATGTTAACAGAATAAAGAAATTCTTGTTGAGGTTATGAGCATCCTTCTGACAATCATAAAAAGGCCAGAATATTAGAAAGTGCTCACAGTTCACCACTGTACAATAGAATCACAATAATAAACATATTGTTAAATAGATACACCTGGGATGCCATCAGTCAAAAGTAACAGCTGTCTTTGTAAATGCAGTTTGTTTGAATTGTCTGTCACGTCACAAAGTGGTGAGTGAATTTTTTTTTTTTTTTTTTATTGTCCTGCCTCTTGCCGCCACCAGAAGGCTCCCTCAGTAAAGAAGCCGCGCAGGCTGTCTTCCTGCCAAGGTGCCGAAAAGGGAAAAGGCGACCAGGTGCAGCCCTCCATTACATCCGCTCGTCTTCAAGGACAAAGACAAAGCTGGCGCCGCTTGTCCGCTTTCATCCCGCCGTGTTTTGAGCGGGACGGTGCGATATAATAAGCAGCACATCCTGAAGACGACGACGAGAGTAAATTGTATTGTTCTCCCGCCGTGGCCACTCACAGCGGCGGCTCTTTTGTAATGACGATGTAAGCCGGAGTCGCCCCTGTGACCTTTGTGGCGAGCGGGGGGTCCAGATGGAGAGCTCGTCTGCCCTCTTTTCTTCTTCTACCCTTATTTTTTTTCCCCACTGCCTTCCTCCTCTTTTTCTCCTCAAGCAATATCATCATCCATTCGCATCAGCTCCAACACGCGAGCAAGCTCGACTCGAGAGGCAAATGTCAATGGCCATCAGACGGCTGGAAAAGGTCAGGAGTTCACACGGGGGGAGGCGCACATGCACACGCAAGTGTGTGCGTGTGTGTGTGTTGGCAGACATTTTTCCATGTGAATCACACCAGCGGCAGGAAACGCTCGCCAATTGGATGCTGACAAAATAGCGGCACATCCCGACCAGAGGGGGGAAATCTAATGAGCCCGAGAGTGATTTATTAATTCCCTGCCTTCCGACTCCCAGAGTGCACGGCTAAAAGCATGAAATGGATTAAATAAATACAATTAATAAGGGGGAATCAAACAATCCGCTGCGCTGCGTATAATTACCCTCGCCACAGCCATCAGCTTTATTTATTCCCGTCGGCTAATAGCAAAGGAATCGATAAGGCCTTAATGCCAGTCAGAGTGCGCCTTGTGAACTCTGCAACCGCCGAGCGTACATTAACATAATTACCTGACACAAGCACAAGTGGCCCTATTACAATACATCACATGCGCGCGCTTGCATAATAGCGCAGAGAGCCTTTTTATTGTGCGGCTCCATACCGACTGCCTTTATTTCATAGGGCCGTCGCAGATTAGTATCTATAAAGGGAAGATGGCCATCATCTCATCTTGATCATTACCGACAGACTTAATTGAACAATGAGAGGACACGTTCCCCTCTTTCTCCCGCGCCCCTCCTCCTCCTCCTCCTCATCTCCTCTTTGCTCTTGTATAATCCCCCCCCCCCCCCCCCCTTCCTTCCTACTATGCAATGTGGGGCAGCCGCTTCCACCCTCCCCAAAAAAGGCAACACATTAAAAATGAATAAGCGTCATAAACAATCCTCCAGCCGTATGCAGGAATAATGAATGGAATTCTAAGAATAAGCCTTTGTTTCGCTTATTGACAAAACTAATTTCTGCTGCTTTACTCCCTTTAGAGCTGGCTGGCATCCACCGCCACACTGCCTGCTGCGTGCAGACAACGGGAGCGTAAATAAACAGGCCGATTAAGCCACCCACACAGGGAAGCATCAAGGTAGGCGCGCACAAACACACACACACACACGCCGCACTATAGCGCAAGGCGAAAACACACACTGGCCGGCAACCGCCTCCACGAGAGCGCCTTGAAATAAAAACATGTTTAATTAACGATATTGAAGCACGGTGTCACAATTAGGAAGATGTACGGCCAAACGAGGCAGCGGCCGTGATGGAGTCTCCTCGTCTCGGACTGGCAGCAGGCAGCCGACGCTGGACTGGATCCATTTCCCATCAATAGAGTAATGCAATATACTCTGCAGGAAGCCGACGAGAGCGCCTTTTGCATCCTTCCTCGCCGCGCTCCCGTCCCGCTCACGTGACCCGGCGCTGGCTGTGCTTTCTATTGATTGTGTGGGCACACGTCATCTAGGGTTTCAGCAGTTAATAAATCAGGGCTGCTCCTGACACAGCCGCTCTGCGAGTGCGTGTGTGCGTGTGTGCGTGCGTGTGGGCCTGTCACGGAGCAGTCAGCAGGAGTGAAAGCGACAGCCACATGATAATGTAACATCACCACCATTCATCCCTGCCACGCAGCATTCTGAGACAAAACAACAACCTAGAAACCTGAAGAAGGAAGGAAGGGTGCGGGGGAGGGGGTTCGGTTGGGGGGGGGGGGGGGGGTTGTATTGGGGGAGCTGCGTGTGATTTACAGCAGACATGACAAGTATCACTAATACAAGTCCTCGCCTCCGTGCTCCACCGGGGAGTTCAGCATCCGCTCATCTGCATTTGCTACAAGCACGCGCCGCGTCATCCCTCAAAGTGACCCACGCTGGGACCAAACTACACTCAGATAAGCCGGGCTATTATCATTGCTGGCAGTACAGTGACGTTTGGATGTATGCACCTTATTGTCTGCAGAATGGTGTCAAACTAAACTCAACTAAATAGACAATTTTGTTAGGATGCCTTTTTACTCCAGCCACAGCATGAGATGCACAAGCGAACGAGATTTTGGTTGACCTTAAAGTTTTCATTGACACTCTCGAGCAAAATGTTTGAAATATTTTGCCCCATTTAATGTCATGAAAAAAGCAGAAATGTAAAACTGCAGCATGACAATTTCAAAATCTGACCAGGGGTCAAGTCAATCAAAATTGAGCATTACTATACTTGTAATTACACGATCAGGATTTTGGAGTCATTGATCACCAAGTATAAAAAAAAAAAAAAAAAAAACACAACCATACACACTGATCCATAGAAGGCAAACCCAAAGAACACGAAAATGAATATGTGCCATATTACATCCAATTTGTTGTTTATGTCTTTTTACCGACTATGATTGCCATTACCAAAGTAGCGTTCGCACAGAAAATCGATGGCCCCAAAACTCGCCTGCAATGTCCTGAAAACGCAACATAGTAGCGGTCGGGATGTAGATTTGTGGTATGTGTCAATGGACTCGGGGGAGCGTCTCGTGGCCCAAAATGTTCCCTCCATCACCAGGTAATGGAAAACTGTACAGGCTCAGTACACAAGGGCACAGTCATAAAGTCGCTCTAAAACAGCTTTATGTTTTATCAGCCATCTCGAGTATCATGTGCAGAAAGGGAGCGTTGTATCTGACACTGGGCGGGCACGAGGTGTGTGTGTGTGTGTGTGGGGGGGGGGGGGGTGATACCAAGGACGAGGAAAAACGCCAAAGAAATGCTTAGGGACAAGGAGCGGGTGGGGGGGCGGGGGCGAGGAGACGGGGATGGCGCAGGCGAGGAAGGGGCGAGAGCGACGGAGGGAGAATGAAAGGCGAAAAATAGAAATGGAATAGGAAAGCGAGGTGTCAATTAAAAAAATGAACCCCAGTGCATTTGGGAGGTGACAGCTGGTGGGAGACGAGCTGACAGGCATCACATTAGGCGGATTTGGTGGCCGCTCCCCTCATCCCCTCTTTTTTTTTTTTATCCCCTACCCCCCCCCCCTCCATTCGCCTCCTTCTCGCCGGCTTTCTCCGCCGATGATGGGTACTTTCGCATGCGTCTGCGAGCGAGGCAAGAACTCAGCTTGGTGTTTTCCAGAACAAGTTCCCCCTGCAGCTACTCCTAATAACGGTAATTATCGTCATCATCACGGGCCTAAGCAGGCCAGTTTGAGGCCCGAGGGGCTGGCCTGATAATGAGGAAGCCAGTGCCAGAGGAGAAGACCATTCAGAACACCGCCTTGCCACCATAGCACTGCACTCCAATTTACCCCCACCCAAAAAACCTTCATTAAAATAATTCATTGTTACATCAGTATATATACTAGCCCCCGGCTGTCAGTCTTTCTCAAGGAGTCTTGAAATAAAGATTTCAGAGTCTGTGCTGTATGAAGTCCTTGGGGCCGCGCTGGAAGCCATAGATGAGAAAATTGTGAGCTGGCAGAGACAAAGACTTGTCTATGGACCAGGCAGAGGTAGGCATTTTACAAAATGTTGCTGGTCCATCATTCGTCATCCGTCGGCGGCCGGGGTACCCGTACGTCATTTATTTTTCGCGATGAACTGAATTGTAATCGTCAGTCCGAAAGTTCGTCTGTCAGAAGTCCCCCTCCACAAAAACGTCGGAAAAACGGGCGTCCGCCAGAGACAGACTGACAGTTAGTGAGGAATACATTGACGGATGAAAACTCACTTCTGTCTTTCGTTAGTACATCTTAGGGCTGCTCGATTAAGCGATTTTGAACCGTAACCGAATTTTCTGGATAAAACGATGTTAAAAACGTTCAAATGGGCGCGTTTGATTTTGTTATATCTAAGTGGAGCCCATTTGTACTTTCTGTATTGTGTTCTGTTTGTACGTTCTCTTCGTATTTGTACTTTCCGTTACACTTCCCTTCGTATTAAGATCTCTGTTTTCCGGTGGTTACTTCCGTGTTTGTTATGCGGTCACGTGAGTAGCGCGCTCAATCCAATTACTGAAATGCGTAAGCGATTGTCCCCTGGCCGACGAGAAAGTGACACACGTGGGGGATTGTTTGCTGCAGGAGCCGACTATCTGAGCCGACTGCCGAGTGAGTGAGGAAGTGAAGTGGAGCGTATGCTCAACTGACGGAATTGGCCAGGTCGATGGTGAGCTAGGAGCCCAGGATTGAAACTTGGAAATTGCCTGGAATAGAACTGAACCATTCTGAACCATCCCTGCTCTGGTCGGGCTGGTAGGAGGCTACATTTTAGTCAGCCGATCCCCTTCATAGAACTTAAATTGACTGGCATTTTGAGTTCAAGTTCAAGTTTAAATAAAAGACATTCAAAAATATTTTTCATTATTTTTTATTTTACAAAGAAATTGTAATCGTAAAATCGGGTTTGAGAGAAAATAATCGGGATTTTCTTATTAGGCAAAATCGAATTGAACTATTTCAAAAGGTGTCTTTTCATTCGTCAAACGTCAACAAAACAGGCGTCCGTCATTCCGTCACTGAAAGAAGGAACAGCAAAGTACCGCTCACTCATCTGACTGACTGGGCCAAATTCTCGATAAATCGTAACTTGAGAACTACTGTATGTCTGTGCAGTTGAATTCATATACACTGAGAAGTAGTGTTGTCCGCAAGACCACACAATCTAAGACTAAGGCTTGCCTGAGACCAGAACCCGGTAAAGCACACCATAAGACTTTGAGAAGATTAGGAAAAGATTCTTGGAAAACTATCATCACACTCCTGCTCACGTTAAAACAAAGTTAGTCACAACCTGGTCTCGGACTGAGACTTTACAAAGACTTTATAAAATTTCGCAAGATCACTATTTTCAGGCATTTTTGCTCGCACAACGCAAATGTTTCCCATTAGTTTCCTGTTTCCGGGTTTGTTCGAGCTCATCTCTTGGTTGTTGGTTGTGTCCCGTCACAGCTAAGACTGAAAGACTTGTGAGAATATCAAACACGTTTGATATTGTCGTGAGGCCAAGACTGGGAAAGGAGTGATATAAAATAGATGAGATCACCACCTTACACTAAACGGTCAAGATGACGGGAGCGCGCCGTGACTCCAGTAAAACCTCCTTCTGACTTTCAGTTTTAAGGTCTGAGACTGTGAAAATGGTTCGGTGTAAGCCCAGCTCAATGAAGGACCAAGACTTTTGGGAGTCAAGACCAAGACGAGACCAAGACCATTAACTTGAATTAGACAGCCAAAAACATGGTCACGAAAACCGTCATTATGAAGGGGATCTAGTAACAAATTGCTTGAACTATTTGCTGTCTGACCAAGTGCTTTTCCTACTTATCCTTATTGTCACACCAAAAAAGTTGAAGAATAGCGGATCAGCGCTGATCTTGACTGAAATTCAAAGTCTAGCCAGTCTGCGACCGAAAGAAGGCCAGGACTTTTGGGAGTCTGCTCCGAGGCGATACCAAGGCTTTCAAAATGTGCTCTGAAGATTAGTCTCGAGACCAAGACCGGTCTTGAGTGTTACAACACTACTGAGAGGTCTCAAGTGTATTGCCACAATCTAACAAAAGAAAATAATTTTGTCCGTTTGTATCAGGGCCTGACCAATTATTGTCCAGCCGATTGGACGATCTTTTTTTTTTTTTTTTTTTAGACATTAACACGTTACACGGTAACACAATGACATTCAAAACCTTTTTTTTTTTTTTTTTTTTGGGTTTTCCTGTCTCTGTAAATCATGCACACAATTTTGGATGGCATTCAGAAACCTCAAATCTGGAGACACGATTAAATATATTATATATAAACGTTTTTGACTCTAGGTAAGATTAACAGTTAAAAAAAAAAAAAATCCCACTTGCTTGTGATTGGCCGTCTACCAGAAGCCTGCCAAGGGGAATTGTCTCAATACAGCTTGGTGCTGCGCCAGCAGCCGATGATCACATAAAGAAACGTGTGACGGAATGATGTCAGCTTGACGTGGAAAAAGAAGGGGGAAGAAATGGAACTAAAGCATTCATAGCAATCTGAAGACAAGGAGGAACAAAACTTTTTATAAAAGTTCATCACTTTGTTTCAAACTTTGCCATTGCTACTTTACCGTAGCGCCAAATGAACGCGATTATGACTGCAAAGAAAATGAGCATGATTTATTTATTGGAGTGCATTTGTCTTGCGTTTGCCTATAAATAACGTCTAACCAAATGTCATCCGGCGCGCTGATGCTGAAACGGAGCGTTTATTGACAGATGGCGAGGCGATGGAAGTCGGCGACGGTGGCGGTCCTGCCCTACAAGCGTCCCCGTGCGCCGGGACGACACACGGAACAAGCGGCCCGGTAACACGAGCCCGCCACACGCCTGTGCCGTGTGTTCCTGAGCATGGCACATTTCATAAGGCTCCGCTCTTTGACTGGTGATGAGTTTATGCGAAGGTAATTAACAGTAATTAATCCTTAATTACAGCAATTAGCAGAGTCGCAGTAAATTAAGCCACATCTGGAGGCATGGCACTGAGTAGGGGTGGGAGTGCTTTCTGACAATGGGGGGAGCCACTGAAGCTGATGTTCTTGTTCCGCTCTGCCTGGTGGGCCCGGGTCACCACCTGGGTGACTCTGTGGGCCTCCTCAAGCGCGCGAGAGGGGGTGCGGGGGGCTTATGTCGGAGAGCCCGAGGTTCCTTTCTGAACATCTGAGGGAGAAAGGCTCCCTCAAGCTAGCGTGCAAGGACGGCCGCCATATGGCCGCCGCGAGACGACATCGCTCCTGGTTCTGCTCGGCTTTGCTCGGCTTCACTCGACAACTCGCGACACGCGTTAACCGGCGGGGGAGAAAACTGGCTGGCTTTCAAGCTGGCCTTGCTGGAAGCGCCAAAGTGGAAACGCCGCTCACTTGGGGAAAGGACAGGGAACGGCGATCCAGAGAAAGACGCACAAACGTCTGGAGACGCAACCCTTCATTAATGTAGCGATCAATCAGGGGGTTGTTTACCCTAATCCCCCACCCCGCCCCTTTAATTCTTAATTTTGTTCTTTGAAAGCTTATACACACATTCGAGTTTTTAAAAAAGTGTACTCCCTACTCTCATAGTGTTTAGTGCACTCGAGACGCGCCGGCAATCGCGATTGTCCTCCTCCAAATGGATATCTTTTGTAGTACCAAGACTAACCCGTGAGAGGCGATACGGTGCCACAAAGCACAAAGGCGCATCCAATAGGAGAGGGGCCGGTGGAGTGATTTCAGAGCGCTAACAGCAATACACCAACCAGCGGGAAAAGTGTCCCTGTTACGTCCTGGTTGGTTGCTATGCAAGCACTTCCAAATATGGGCAAGCTTGCAACGGGGTGCTGTCGGCCTTGTGCTCTGCCCGACTGTGAACACCAAGAAAACTAAGTGCAGTGTGAAAAGTCATTAACTGTTTGCTTCATATCGGGTAACTTCTTGTCAAATTTGATAAAATAACAAGGTCATTTTTAATGTCGTTACATCAGTTTAGAGCAGGGGTGCCCAAGTCCGGTCCTCGAGAGCCCCTATCCAGCCTGTTTTAGGCGTGTCCGTATTCCAACACATCTCAATCAAATGATCAGCTCATCAGCACTGTTAGCAAAAGCCCGATAATGATCCTGATGATTTAAATCAGGTGTATTGCCGTAGGGGTACATCTAAAACAGGCTCGATAGGGGATCTCGAGGATCGGATTTGGGCACCCCTGGTTTAGAGTATATCAGCACACAGCTAATTGTTTAACAAAATGAAATAAGAATAAACAAACAAATAAGTCAACTTAGTTGAAGGGTAAAGTGGCATATGTTTTTTTTTTAGTAGCAGATAAAAAGAGCGGCAAACAAAAACATTATGGTTTGAGGTTGGTGGTGAGGAGGGTGTAGTCACTCGTTGTGGCCCATATTGCTGCTGTACACTCTTATTGTTTTTATCATGATGAATGACTTGGGAAACACATTATATAAACTCTCAGCACAACTTGGTGCTCCTCAATTGTTGTCCTGCAACATTGCAAGGCTCAGGTCTTTTCCTAACTAGTTATTGTCAGGATTTGTGATCGTAAATACTCAATGGGTTATTTGTGACTGTGAGTAGATCAGGGAGTAAAATCCAGTCTTAACACACCCCGAATCACATAATAATCGCTCACGATAATCTTTTAAGAGACATCCAATATTAAGCAGACTTTGATAGGAGGGATAAATAAATGCTAAAATGTGGCCCCGATTGTCAGTGTGTGTGTAACCTGCTTAAGCTATTACAAACATTTTGACATCATTGCTGTCCACTCAAAAAAACGTGTGCATTCTCAAATAGTGGCAACCGTTGTAAATGAACTTGACTCAGTAGATGCAAAACACAATACAGCATCGGACAAACAAATTAAAACCTTAGCATGGTCGGATGGAAGCAAATGCAAAATTGAATAGATGCAACTTTATCAGAGCACTCAAGCTTGTTTTCTTCCAGCGTTAGAACCTCGTCCAGCTAACTTCAAATAACAGCCTGGTACTTTCTGCATTTGCGTCAATAATCGCAACCATCCATCCATTTCCATGACGCGTATCCTTTTGAGGGTCGCTAGGAGCTGGGTTCTAAAGGCCTTATTTTTCATTCAGTGTAGATCTAGCGCAAAGCATAGTCTTTCTTTTTGTATTTTGGGAGACGGCCACAGATAGAAAGGGGCGTTTACACCGTTGTGAGAGAGCACACAGCCGAGATCTCCACATGCGGATGCTGTAAAGTAGGCTGCAGTGTAGTCGGCACGTTCGTGTGTGAAAACCCCCACCCCCACACTCCTATAGTTGTTAAGCTGTCAGGGGGGAAATTATTTAAGATTATTGATAATATTAATAATTCATTCAATTTATTTCAACAATAATTCATAAGGATTGAGGCATGCTGTTGTCATATTCATGAATGAAATACAAAAACATCAACGGAGCTAGATTAAACGCAAATAAATCTCGTTACACCACCTGCGCCACAACTTAGACCTGCTTTTAGCTGGTCTAAATTCTGGTCTACTTTCTGTCACCAAATTCTCAGGTACGCCGAGGGCGAGTAAGAGAAAATGCCCTCAGTCCGCCGGAACACCCAGCGAGGCGCAACGCCGTCTGCCAAATTCCGAAACACGATAAATTAGACTTGCCCTGGCACGCAAATGAAGATGCGGCAGTTTTTACAACAAGCACACATGCGCCTGTCTACGAAAATCGGGCCCTAAAGGGCGAAGAACATACTACTTCTAAAGTACTCCTTACTCACTACTAAATTTCATGTAAAAAGAGGGCTTGTACTAAATAGTTAATAAATACATTAGGAAACACATTTTACACAATTCAAATTTCACCCATTTTCTCTTCTTGTAGGTGTAATGGTCCTGTGTCCCAATACTTTTGTCCATCCAGTGTTCCATGGCTCATCCGGCGTTCCGCTCCACTATTTAAAACGATTGTGAATCATTATTTGCATGACCTCGTGATGCATTTCATTTCCACCAGGAGCAATAGATTCCATGATGACAATGCTCCTCTCTATGAGGCACAAGTGGTCACTGAGTGCTTTGAATGACATGATAATGATGTTAGCCTCATGCCAATTCCTCCTCGGTAAACTGATATGATCCGATTGCCTCGTCTATATATAGACATGTTCCAAATGGAGCCTTTATGTGTAGATGTCGGTTATTTCCAGCGAGTGTCCCTATAGATAAAGCCAGATACGATCGATTCTTGTCCTGTTTAATGGTGGCCATTTGTGTTAGCTGTCATAAAAAATAAACACAGTTAAAAAAAAAAAAAAAAAAAAGCCTCGAACCCTTCCAAAAGTTCAGATCACAAAACCGCAAAGCAACAAAGGACACGGTTGTTGTCTCATGACCCAGCACAAAGATAAGTGCTGTGTCAATGTTGTGTGGCCGTATGAAAAGCTGCTTTCAATGTTGAATAAGCCTACATGACTTTTAACATTTTTCAGGCAAATGGAAAAATCCCCGTCCTGAAAACCCCGGAAAAGCCTGTAGGTCATAGTCAAATCACTATACTGTATTTATTATTAGTTTTTAAAATAAGAGCAACTGCATAGCAACTGAAAAACCGGTCATAACAGTCCGCCCCACACCCCTCAAAGGGCACCGGAATCTAAAATAACAAAAGACAAACAAGGTAACAAAAAAAACAACAAAAAAAAACAAAAACTGAAGTATAAAACAACAAGAATCAAAGGAACTAAACTAACACAAGGAAACCAGCTGTACTTGTATAAAGATGGCAAACAAACGGCAGTCAGACACGACAAAGACAATCAATCAACAAAGACTAAAAGAAAACAATAAAAAAAATACAAACAGACGAGACAACGAGCAACACTGGACAAGACACAAAGTGTATAGAGGCAGCTGACTGGGTAACACAAGGGATCGGGTAAACGAGCACAGGTGGACGAAACCTACTAGACTTGGGCTAAAACAGCAAACAAACACGCGACAAAAACAATGAACCGACAAAGACTGAAGGAAAGCGAGGAACTAAACACAAACTGATGAGACGAGGAACACCTGGACAAGACGCAAAGCGTTAGCGGGAGCTGATTAAGTAACTCGTGGGATCTGGTAGCCGAGCACAGTTGGACACAATAACCTTGATTGAGTAACTCAAGGGATCTGGTAACCGAGCACAGGCGGACACAGTAACCTAACGAGACAGACTCACAAAAATCACAAGGAAAACCTGAAACTAAATTCCAAAACAAAATTTGGCTGGGTCCACGACGGGTCAGTACGTTCTGCCACGTGTGGACCGGGATTTGAACCCATACGCAGACATGACATGGAAGTTGCAGGGTAAAAAGGTCTTTATCAACGAAAATACAAAGTAACTACAGAGAGCTGAAACTGGAAAAGAGTTTGCATCCTCACTGGAAGAAGGTTTGACGTACGTGCCACTGAGTAACTCAAGCTTTTAAACTGTTAAGACGTCAGGCCTGTATGACATAATAAAGGACAAAGCATAAAAGGACCATAGCAACTGCATAGCAACTGCATAGCAACTGATACATCACGTAACAACCGGTCATAACAAAAAAGTCAAATAGAACTAAAGAAAAGAAAATAAGCCAAACAAAGACAAGATTTTGGGGGAATAAAACCCCAAAAATATTAATTACACTGGTCAGCAAATTTCCACAATGTTTTTTTAAAATCATTTTATAGGTTAGGATTCAAATCTGCACTTGTTTTTCTTTAATAGCAATAATATGTAACATAGTTCTATATTTATTAATATTAATGAATCAAGAGTTAGGTTACGCAACAGGTGGATTTTTTTTCCCCCTCAAACGTCTTTGCTATAAATTCAGCGCATGATAAATCGGTATTGCGCAAGACGAGGTCAAACTTAAAAATCCAAAATGAAAATATCTCAAAAACCTGATGTGCTAGAAAAAAAAGTAACAACCTTTTTTTAAATCAGCTTCAACACTACATTTAGAGAACCGCGACACCATTTCTGATTAAAATTTGCTGTTAACCATTAACTCATTTCAGATCCACTGTGAAATGACATAAATATGTCATTGGGATGGAATCAGTTAACTGACTACTAAATCAAAAGACTCATTCATAGCCTGCATGGTAGTCTCACGAGCTAAGAATCATTTGGGAAAGGTCATCCAAGTTCAGCGCAAAGTCAAGACGCGGAATTCAACGTGCGACGGTGCCAGGCAAAAGTTTGCCATTGTATAAATATTTCAACACGCGAAAGATTCTCTCCTGCGGGACATACTGTACACACATTCATACACACTCACTGCCGATGGTAGCATTTGTCATGGAGCCTCGCATCAAGGCAGAAGTGGTCCGAGCAGCTTTGCTCTGCTGCGTGTGCACTTTGTTTGGACGCTGTCACAACTACACAAATCCCAGCGAGGTCTGCAGCCTTGCCAGGCCGGGCGCTCGCCAGTGGGAGTGACGCAAAGTGTGCCCCTCGCTGTCAGCGCAGGAAAACAATATGAGGGATCACACTCCATTTGTGAGACCATGCTCGGCTCTGTTGGCTTTGAGACATCACTTCCTTGTGGGATTTGGATTTGGATTAAAAGGAAAGCCGAGATGGTGCTACTTTGAATACATTACTGAGTAGCACTGTGCAAATGCAACATCACGCATGTTTTATTTGATGGGGATGTTGCAGGAGTAAAATGGAGTAAGACAGTAAAATGCATGTATCTGCTCATTTTGTCATTTTTGTCTCCTTTTTTTTTTTTAACCAAATATTTTAGCTAGCTAATTTTGGGGATATAAGACTTATAGGTCACATAAATTGGACAGTGATGGATATACGTGTTGGCATTACGCAATACCGTATATTGACAAAAAATGTCAAGCATAAATTATCACAACGCAGTGGAGAAATAAATATAACACAAGAGAAGACCTACAGTATGTCTTTTGCAAATTAAATATGCAAAAAAAACAAAAAACATTAGAAACAATGGAAAACATGAATAGGGTACATTTTTTTTTATAAACACATAACACAAGCAACAAATCCAAATGTAGTTGTAAACTGAAAAATATGGTGTGTTGAATTTCATTTTGTCAAGTGGTTGCACACAATAAAGTGATTTATATCCAGATACATTTTTCAACTAGATGTTCAGTCTACTTAAAAAAAAATATCTGGATCCATCTGATTTTTTTCGTGCAACCACTTGACAAATTAAAATGAGTAAAGTCAATAAAACATTTTTTCAGTGTACTTTTAGCATTTTAAAATATTTAAGTGAACAGAATGTACATAAAGGAATGAGTTTTGGCCATCTTTTAACGACAGAAAAAAGTACACAACGTTTACACAGAGCTCATGATATTAAATTATTATTTAATTTACGATGTGTGGTCGATCATAATAACAAACAATATATTCACCATCCTATTGTTGGCTAATGTTTTTTCAAAATAAAATATGAGTGATCAGCTCATGTTTTGACTGTGACTCTAGAATAAATAAAACGAATTAAGTAGTGGAGCATCATCTGGTCTAACGATTCACATCATGTAAAAAGGGAAGTACTATGAAAAATGACTTGATAGATAGATAGAGAATTTAAGAGTCTCGGAATGCTTCCAGTAATGCCACAAAAAGTTATTAGATTTGTTGCTAGTCGCTTAAGAAAATAGTTGCTAGAGGGGTCTGAAAAGTCTTTAATACAGCAACAGTCGCTAAGTAGCCGCTTGCCTCGCCACATGTCCAAGCTCCGCCCCTGGTCGTCATGCTAATGAAGCTGCAATCGACACTTGCATGAGACAGAACCACTCCTTCCCAAAACTGAGTGACTTCAACCACGGAGTGAATTAATTGTACGCTCATGTATCCTTTGTGGAAACTATTTTAAATTGTAAAGCATAATAAGTCTCCTTTAAAAAGTCAAAATCAGAACAAAGTATGCATACAGTACTTGATTCAGGTGTATCAATATCGTACCATGAGATATAGACAACGATACAATAGCAGCGCATGCGAGTGGGCCGAGAGTGCCCGAGTGTGTTTACAGCAAAAGTAGTGGTCCGAGCAGTCTAAGTGACCACTCCACCCGCGGATACAGCCAAGTCATTAATCACGGGCCTGTGGGATGGTCCCACTGTAGCAGAGTGGGTCACAGGGAGCTCCTGCTGTCACTTAGCAGTCAAATGTATGTGTCTGCTGGTGAGAGTCGGAGTTGGAGTGGCACTACAGCGGGGGGGGGGTGCTTTTTTTATTTTTTATTTTTTGATGGGATTGTGTCATTTAGCCCGCAGCTAGCAAGAGCATATAGCGCAGAGGATTTAATGCATTAATGCAAACACCAGCGTGCAAGTGCTAGACGACATCTCAATGGAAAGCATATCGGCTCAGCCACTGCAGATGAAAGCAGCATTTCTTTTCTGCCCTAAAAGCGCAGCCTTGATTTAAAAAAATATATATATATACAAAAATCAAGACAACGAGGCTTTATGGGAAGGCTGCAAAACGCTTGACTAATCAGACAGCCCCGTGGCATCCGTCGCACATGACAGAATATCCCTTTCAAATAAGACAAATGTGCGTCTGCTCAATGCACATTCCGGCCACGTTTGACCCATTTTCCAGACAGAAACCGCAGGTTAATATGTGTTAAATCTGCATGTGTCTGTCAATCAGTACACCTCATATTGATTTCTCGGCATTGAGGAAAAACAAGCCGGCCAGCTCCAAATGGAGAACAAAGAATGTTACGCAGCTCTCATCATGATGCAGTGCAGTTATACAGCCACAAGAAAACATTGTTCTAGACATATTATGCATTTACCTGCACCCCCATATGAACAGTTGCAAGATTTATTAAATAAAATACACAAAGGAAAAAAAAAAAATTACAGTGCACTTTATTAACTATATATATATATATATATATTTTTTTTTTTTTTCTTTGCTGAAATTATTTTGGAGGGGCAGGCCATGTCTCATGCAAGTAAGCATTTGCATACCCTGCCCCATTTACTGCTGGCCCCATGGCGAGTCTGGCTTACATTAAATAGTGAAGGAAAAGCAGATCCCAAAAGTGAACAGCCATGAAGTCATTGAAATTATTTTCACTCGTGGAGGCTGCACTTCATATACTAAACTGTGTGTATGTGTGTATCACCAACAGCCTCAGCAAATTCACAGAGCAACCGAGTATGTGCCGCTTAGCAGAAACGAATGCAGTTAGCCACATTTTGCCACTGACAAAACTCAATGCAGTTCTGCTTACCTTTTGGTGTTTACTCATGGGGGAGGTATGTCAATCAAACGTAACATTAAAGCATTGCAAAAGCATTTTTTTTACATTTCTCATAATGGATGTCATTAGAATGTGCAGACCAGTTGGTGTGTTCTGTCTTCTATCTTATGGTAGATTGTATTGGGCATTCGTGGGAGCACTCGAGAGTGGTTTAGATCATATTTGGCAGGCAGGACTTTGTGTGTTAGCCTTGGTTGCTCTAAGTCCCACACTGCCCCATTGTCGTATGGTATTCAACAGGGTTCAATTTTTTTGGGGGGGGGGCCTTGTTGTTTATTGTATTTGCTGCCCCTGGGTATTTCCTTTCACTGCTATGTGGATGGCAGTCAGATCTGTCCTGCTCAGCAAAAAAGATGCCTTCTCCTTAAAGAGGAAGTCAACCCAAACATTTTTTCAAGAATATATTCTATGCAAGCCCACTAGTTGAAACAAGGCATTCTGATAAATATTGCGCTTGTGGAATAAGAGTTAATCCACTCGTTTTGAGCTATCTCCGGGGGCGGCCATTTTGTCACTTCTGTCGACTGAAAATGACATCACAACTACTCAGGGCTCAGGTAACGACCTGTTTCCTGTTCCTGCTGAACCTGTTGACTTGGGCCCGTTGGAGCCGTAATTAAAGCCAACAGTCTTGATTAAGGGGCTTTTAAATTGGACGATGATTTTAAATTGGACCGGCACATTGATGCTGTTGTTTAATACAGCTGGCTAAAGTAAAGCCTCTCCTGTCACAACAGCGCTCAGAAACAGGAATCCATACCTTTGTTTCATCTCAGATGGATTACTGTAATGTACTTTATTTTGGAGTCAACCAGTCCTCCCAACAAGCGTCTCCAGTTGGTCCAAAATGCTGCTGCTCGCCTCCTTACTGGAGCTCACACGAGAGAGCATAAAACTCAAATTCTGGCCTCCCGTCACTGGCTCCCTGTACATTTTCGAGTTATCCATTTATTGTTTTAACTGGCTTTGTTTTTATATGTTTGACTTTTACTTTATGTACAGCACTTTGTATGCAGCCATGGTTGTTTTAGAGTGCTCTATAAATAAAGTTGAGTTGAGTTGAGTATTCAATTAAATCCAAGCAGCGCTGTTATTCTCCTGGACACTGGCTCACTAAATGTAAAAATGCAACTACGTTCACCGAACACAACAGTGCAATCAATGTTGACAATTACCAGGTAAACATAACGTTTTATGATATATTCAAGATGCATGAAATGCGGTGAAATACGACAGTGACTGTCGCATCCAGGTGGGACCGCAACACATGAGGAGGATCGGTGCGGTGGGCAAACTCCAGTCTGCAGGAGATCACTCAGCACTCAGTGGGCCGTAACCATGGAAACAGCATGAAACGTGACATCACATTTTCCACCAGTTCATCCCAACCAGTTCAAAGAAGAGGCTCACGGAGAAAAAATCCCAAAACAAAACAAAACAATTGAGTCTGTCACAAACCGTGATCCATTTACAATTTTTTTTTTTTTTGTACAAATCTGTGTCTTCTAATATTCATGCAGAATACCATTCATAACGACGGTAAAAGTAAGAACATAATCGGTTCTTTGGTTCATTATGCACCACTTTAGTGATCAAAACAGTTGAGGGTTTTTTTTCATAATCACAAAGGCTATGGTTATTGCTTTGTTCAGTTTTAAGTCATTTGTAAGGCTACACAATAATGACTTCTTTGAATTCTTCAGAGTTTGAGGTGGCTCTGGGAGAAGTAGTCAATGTGACATTTTGGTGAAAATCTCGAGAAAAGTAAGAAGCCGCCACCCCCTTTTGACCAATGTTAACATTGATGGATGAGTTATATTTTCATATATTCATGTAAAATGTGATTAACCGTGATTATGCTACTATGGATTCATCTAGTTTTGAAGCAATTTAAGCAAGTATTTCTTGAACCTTATTCTATTAAATTGTATCTATTGTCCTTCCTAGAGTGGTCGCCATGTCTTCTGAGTCATTCAACCTGTTAAGCTAACAGTTAGCCGAGCTTCTTTTTCTACTTTTCGTATCCTCTTTCTGTCTGGAGCTCTGTGGCACTCTGCTGCTTCCAACAGGTCAGTATTGGTACTACAACAGATTCTGGGTTTGGGGGAGGAGACTCCCGATCAACACTGAATTCCACACAACCAACCAATAAGCCATTATCACAGCCATACCTGATAAGCAATGCACGCATATACTAATATGGTACAGTATTGTAGTCATAGCTGCGATACTACACGGAAAAAAAATCAGCTCCTAAACTAGAATAGGACGGCGCTCTACAATCTCCTTCAAGGCCCTTGGGTGAGGAGGCAGCACTTTGTGCGGGTCAGCTTCTACCACACCTGCAACCCCAGCTGGACCCCCCACCGCCCCGCCCCGCCCCCACCACCTCAATCTCCCCGCCTCATCCTCCTTCCTCCCCGCTGTTGCCCCTCCTGCTCTCGGCTGCACGGTGCTATTTATAGGCCCCGTGTTTCATTTCCACACCTGCAGGGAGGCACACTTGTCACAGTTGGGCCCACGGAGCCTCTGTGGAATTACTGCATGGGAAATGAAAATACACCTTGCTGATGCAGGGAGTTGTCACTCTCTCCCCGCGGACGCCTGTGATACCGCGTTGTTGTGGATTTGCAATGCAGTGTGCGGCGCCAAGATAACACGGCAAAAAAAAAAAAGACAAAAATAAACAGGAATCTGGGCGAAGAAGATTTCTATACGAGGACTGCAAGGTGCATAGATGACATGCTTTTTGTGCAGCCGCGTACACGCCCTCACAATGGACGTTACTCCTGTATGAATCTAATTGGGATGAGCCACCAGGCTAATGCTAAGTAAGCTCAACAATAGTGAAAAGTTGTTGTTCCCCCCCCCCCCTTGTTTTTTTTCCCTTCAACTCTGGCAGTTCTGTTTTTTCCTGTCATGCTTTTCTCTCAGGATGTAGTGGGCTGAGGATCCAGTCAGCGGATTACATTATCAGTCTGACCTAGTTGCCAGCTATCTCCTGAGACCTGAGGAGCCGGGCTTTTTCTGCACAGCCTTCCGCTGCTACAACACGCACACTGTGTAACTTTAATTTATCAGGGGGAAGAGGAGGGAGAAATGTGACAGGTTGACAGTTCTCTTTGCCTGCCACTCGCAGCACTGCCTGCCTCTGCAGCGTGCCAGTTAAGGGTCCTCCATAGAGAGAACAGTGCATTACCGCCAGTGACTTTTTTTTTTTTTTTTAACTCGGCGCTCTGCAAACCCATCGGCAAAAAGGTTGGAGGCTTCTTATTAGCGTGCGCGGCTATGGGGAAAGCGTGTCGAGTCCCCAAAGCTGGGCAAAAAGGAGCCGCATTTCATTCTTTCCTGGGTTCAAATACCTCAAAAGCTAAAATATATACAGTACAAAGTAACATATCAAAGTTTGATAATGGCTCAAATTACAGTGGGGATCACAATTTTTGTTGACTTAGGGATGACAGCTGTTTTTAACACATTTTTGAGTGTGTCTCAGTTTTTGTAGGATCCCAATTTTCTTCAAAAATATGAAATGAATGTTTATGTATGCAAATAAAACAATAAGATGGAAAAGTTACAAGCTTTGCAAACCGAACAATCTAAACAAAGGGTAACATGGCAAAGAGAAAAGCCAGCACTAATCCTCTTAATTCCTACTGTATTGATAGTACTGACCTATTGGGAGCTGCACACACCTCTCACCGCACTATCAGTCTCAAATGTAACTGCACAAATAAGTTGCCATGTAGCTGTAGATGAGTGGAATCGTAGTCAATTCTTCGTACTAGTCTTACTGCAGTGGAATTTTGCGTACCTGGAGGCTGAGCTGTGGAAAAAAAAAAACTTGACGTGACTGCAATTTTGGAATCAGCATGCCCATTTTAGTTTGTATAAGCATAAAAATCTAACTCAACAGATTTTTGCCCCCAAAATTGTTCCCCAGAGTTATCATAAATCCCAGTTGTAAAAATGTTTCGTGTTAAGCTCGAGTTTGGTTGTTTTTTTAGGGCACAGAATGACATTCACAAGCAATGAAAAGGCATTTTGTGTTGTGAGGACGCAATTGAAGAAATTCAAAAAAGATAACACCAACTGGAAAACAGATTTGAGATATCTTTGTGAAATCACTTATGCGTGAAATCATTATCCATTTGAATATATTTTGGACATTTTGGGAAACATTTTCTACAGTAATTTTGCCTTAAACACTCACAGTAAACACTACATCTTAATGCAGATTCAATTTAAGACTTTTTATTTCTATTAGAGTTTCAATTTAAAACTTCACAATGTCTCATTTTGTCCAAAGTTGCTACAGTACATAAATGACGTGCATCTACTCTTAAAACGGAAGTCAACGCAAACATTTTTTTTTTCAAGAATATTTTCTATGCAAGCCCACTAGTTGAAATGGGGCATTCTGATAAATATTGCGTTTGTGGAATAAGTGTTAATCCACTCGTTTTTAGCCATCTCTGGGGGCGGCCGTTTTGTCTTCTGTCGACTGAAAATGACATCACAACTGCTCGCAACGACCAATCACGGCTCAGATTCAGAAAACTGGTCAGCCATGATTGGTCGAATTGCAGTTGCGATGTCATTTTCAGTCGACAGCAGACAAAATGGCCGCCCCCAGAGATGGCTAAAAACGAGTGGATTAACACTTATTCCACAAACGCAATATTTATCAGAACTATAAGCTTGAGCTATAAATTTCCTGCTGCTTCATAAAGAAAAATCAGCCATCATTCCTTGTATTGACGTCTGGCTGCTAGCCAATATAATAAAATACCCTCGGCGCAATCAGTGATGGAAAAGGATCGTTTGGCCATTGAAGGGAAACTATTTGAAGCGGGTATTTGCAAAGCACAAAGGAGTAATAGTCATGGCAGAATTGAAATCATCACCGCAATGTTGCGACACCAAAATCGAATTAGCTTTGCAACCACAGGTAAGTAAAGGCGAGTGGACGCTCACTGAACAATTCGTACGAAACACCTGCACAAGCTAATGTGATCCAATTTAAGAACATTCTACAGATTCTGTAGATAATAATTCACAGTTTTGATGGTCGGAGATTTATTCATCTAACAGTACGTTTATTATTCCAGTTGTGGTTGTGCCAGTGCACGGCATCATAATTAGAGCTGTTTCTATCATTTTGTCCTGCCATCTTAATAAGGGGACCAAATACTTAACCATAAAAAGTGCTAGTCCAGTTCTTAATACTGTACAAATCCTTCTATTGTAGCATGGAATTATTTATCCTGAAAGCACAGTGGTGGTACAATGTGAATGTAATGATTTTATCTACAGCTGTCAGTAAGTTCTAATTTAAAAAAAACGGCACTTTTCACATGCTTTTGATTGATGTTTAGCTTTTTCCTTTTAAAAAAAGAAAAAAAGCATACTTTTCACTAAACCTACAGGAACATCATTATCGCATTGAGTGAGCTATCTGGTATGAATATGAATATATGACACTCTGTCCATATCGCCCAGGCCTAGTCATGATGCAAGCGTAGCTTTTATTTTGCACTCATTCAATTGATTGTCCATGAAAAAGTCTAAGAAAAGTGGAGGGCAAAACAACTCAGCAAGTGGTTATTACCAAAAGACACACGCAAACCTGTTTAGGTGTCGTGATACAAACATTTTGGTCTGTCAATCAAAACGGAACGTTTGCATTTGCAAAGGGGCCACATGAGGAACTGGAGTGCTTGTCGAGGGTCACGCCAACATGTTAACCTCCGGTTTTGTTCTATATTATGTTCCATATATTGAGAAACAGCACATTGTCCCAAAAATGCTGCGTGCATAGATATGGTATATGCGGTTATAATTAAGAAATACACATTTTAAACCAAATTATAAGCAGTCGTTAGAGCGACATCTGTACACATTCAAAATTTTAACCAGCAACTCATATTAGCTGTTCCTCGTCAGGACTCACAAATATAAGATATGTGGGAAATATAATATAATTGACAGTAATGTATAACGATACAGTGAGGCCTTATAATAGATCCCATACATACGGTTTATGAAACTGTAAATTTGCGTAGAGTATTATCAGGCCAAATCCTCTTGTCCCTCTTCCCTTCACCATGCAGGAAATAAGAATGTTGCTAACATTAGGACCACTGTTGTCATTTTTGATAGTTTATTTTATGGAAAATTAGTTGCTCGAAGGGCTGGAAAAGCCACTGGGTGGGCGGGCCAGATGTGACCCTCGGGCCGTACTTTCTCAGGTGTGGATGAGTGCGAAGTGAATTCTGCTTTCTTTTTAAATGATTTGGATGACTCTATTTTACAGTCAAGGAAAAACTCCAAAGTCACCATCTGAAGAAATTAGAATATGAAATGATTTTTTAAAATAGAAATCAGGCAGGAACAACAAGCCTTCTGAAAATTAATCTCCGGTGACTGTGTGTCTATATAATAAATCAGTTTTACTTTTTCAATTAAACCACTTCATTAAACAAACTTTTCAACGATATTCTAATTCATTGAGAATCACATGTATGTTCAATGCAATTGTATTTGTTAAGAAGGCATTGGTCTTTTATTGGTTCAAATGACTGTGCCTAATAAAGTGTCCCGTGAGTGTACAGTATAATTCACTCAGTGCAACCACACATGCAATAAAGGTTTGCGAGGGAGAAGTCGGAGGAAAAACATCGACACTTGCATGTGAAACCAAATGTAGCCGAAAACAGCCAAACCAAACTTCTAATTTTACACTCCACATCCATGTCAACAGCACTCAACACTTGAGGCTTTTTTTCCTTTTTTTTTTTTTTTTTATGACTTTTCCTCCCAGCTGAAGTGAAAATAGCCAATCTGGTCTTGTGTGTGAACATTTTAGGGGGTGGAGTTGAGCGGAGATGTGCTGCTGCTGCTGCTGCTGCCAGATTAGACTCCAGCCCGTGCCAAGGTTATAAACAGGCTGTTATCAGGCTTCCAAACAGAATAATCCTCGCTGTATCAGCGCCCAAACATATGGGGCCGCACAAAGCACCAGCAGCCCCTGACAGAAAACCCCTTTTAATTACAGGGGAGAGGGGGGCAGGACCTCGCTCCCGTCCCTCTTTTAGAGCACAGCTTCCTTGTGTCTGGGCCGTGTGACAAACAGTGTATTTTCTTTCTACAGGGAAGCTAATGTGACGCATCAAAAAAAAAAAAAAAAAAAAAAAGAGAAGAGGCCACCAAAATCCGAATCCTAACGATCACATATCATCATTAAACATGAGCTAAAATAATCAAAGAAATCGATTAGCGGATCAACAGGATTAAATTAGCAATTAAAATGATAGATTTTTTTGGACAGCCCAAGCCAATTTTCATCTAAAAATGTTAATAATGCTAATGCTAAATTCCTACTCTAATCCTCCCTCAAAATATTGAGGAACTGTCAACAACTTTTGGGCTGTATTTTGAGAAATATTTTTTGCTTAAATACATTTTTAAAACAAATGATTAACATTTTCAAAGGAGAGAATGTCACTTTCTGGATAAATTGCGTGTGAATGCTGAATGAAAAAATAAGGGTGCACGTGGAATGATGTTGAATGATATGGAATTATATTGAATGATACGGAATGATATTAAATGATGGAGAATGGGAATGAACGGGGTAATTTTTTTTCTTTTAGGGAAATTGACATTATCGGCATGTTGAAAATCGTTGCAAAAATAAGACTAGCAGCTTTCAGCATTCACACAATCAACGGTGACTTTAGTTGTGACCCTCAGGCTATATCTGAAAACTGTATGACCCATACTCAAATAGCTCTCAATTGAATGCCTTCCTCCCTAACTGAAAGAAACACAATACCTCCATATTTTACATACTCCCTACAGATTTTAAAGTCCCATTCAATAAAGTTTAAATGTCACCCCGGCGTAATAATCGGCGATCATATAAAAATGCTGGCTTGGAAAGGCTATGCAAAAATGACAACATCCCCTTTCCACCCGTGCCATAAACTTTTATTTGGCTGAATCGGCCAATAAAAGCTCGCTTTGAGTCTTGTCAATGGGGAGTAATTGGTTCGTTTTACAGGAGAGATCGTATATCTCCAACCGTTTTTTCCCCCCACCAGTGTTGACAAGAGGGAGGATCGTCTCATGGGCTCACAAAATAAAACATCTGGAGAGCAAAAACAGGAGAACATTCAGTGTGGATGGTTTCTTAGGCTGTATTCACACTGCGTGGCTTAAGTGACGATTCAGATTTTTGTGCTCAAGTCGCACAATCAGGATACGTGCCATCTGAAATCTGGCCTCTTCCAAATGTTAATGCAAATCTGATGCGTATCGATATCTGGAAATGTGACTATAGCAAAAAAAATGCACTGATCGGCTCTGCAGTAAAGCCCCACATTTTGTGGTTTGGCATTTGCCAATTCACCTATACATGGATTTTTGGGGAGAACCTATTCCCTTATATTTACTGGAAAACACGCCTATTTGTATCTGTGTCCAAAAAGTCAAAAGTTGTCTCTATTAACCATTATTTTAATAAATTAGTATGTTGATTGTTTTGTCGATTAATCAATGATCGGATAAAAACACGTTTTAATTTAAATCGCTATTTCAAAAAATATTAGAATATTTCAATTTGAAAGGGCAGAAAATGCACAAACCAAATTGATGATGATTGAGTTACTAGTTTGGTCGGTAACATGTCAGAAACCTTTGATCATTGTTTTCTAAAGAAAAAGCAAATGTTTCATTTTGATTCAATACAAAGATATTCAGTCCGCTTTCATGGGGCTACAGAAATCAGATAATTACTATTGAGAAGATGAAATTCTGAGCATCTGAACAATTTTAAATAAAAATAAAAATATTTATCAAAAAATCAAAATATTTTATAAATAAATAATAAATAAATAAATAATCAAATATAATTATCGATTAATTCATTAATAATTGATTAGTTGTCGATGAATCGATTAAGCGTTGCACCACTAATACAATAATACACTAATCTGTCGATTATTTTGTCAATTAATCAGTGAATCAGATTTTTTTTAAAAAGGCCATTTCCTTTACTCGAAAACAGGTAAATAAAAATTCAAAATGGCATAAATGAATTAAGATTCACTTACTGGTTACGTCCATAACTTGTCAGTTATGGGCAAAAATTTTACTTTTTTTTTTTCTGAAGTACAAGCAAATGTTTTATAATGTTTTATTTTGATCCAATACAAAGGTAATAAGTCTGCTTGCATGGAAGACTACAGAAATTGGACAATATTTTGTGTTGAGAGGCTGAAATTCTCAAAGATTTGGACTAATCTCACTAGTTCAGCTGTACTATGCACTGTACCCCATCAATGCCATCTTAACAAAATAGATGATGCCAGAATGTTGACGTTTACACACCCACACCTGCTCAAATAACACAAAAATAATTAAAAAAAACACCTGCACGAAATTTAAACTACAGCAAAAGCATCATCAATTCACTATAGCGAAAGTATATATACTGTATATACATATTGGATATGCGTCACGTGAAAGGAAATACAGTCCCAAAAATTGGAGATGGGCATTCAATTGGACTTTGGCACGAGATTTCAGAAAAGATTTCAACAGGAAGATGAAGACACATGGAACAATCCACACGCAGCCACGATTCAGACAGAGTCTGCACGATTCAGCGAGGGCCAATCCTCTCTGTCACGCCGCGATGGAGCTTCAGCATGAGGGAAAATGGACCGACAGCTCAAAGTGCTGTTAACACACTTTGCCTTTCAACACCCAAAAAAGCCATTGCGGCCCCTCTTCCATTTAAATTCACAAAAATCTAAATTCACAGACTGCCAGAAAATACAAAGAAGAAGAAAGGTTTGCTTCTCTGTTGACTATCTTGCAGCTGCAAATAATTGTCCTTGTCATTTTTTGGTGGCAAATTACTTGTGAGACACGTTTTACAAACATAACCTCCACTACTTGTGTTAGGGCAACACCACAAGCTTCAGTTTACCTCCTGATTTGCTACAGCAATCACAAATACCGAACAGGTTTAAAATTGACGATAGTCAGCCACAACCTTGTTTGGAGCACAATGGTGAGGTAAAATCATCCTGAACACACACCACATCACAGGAAAATCACTTGTGTTTTCAGAGACAATCGATAATCGGGCCTTTCCTGATTTTGATCAGACGGGTGGGGGAACACTCGAATTAAGCCCGATTATTGGTATGTGTGAAAGAGGGCTGGGTAATTAATTGGAATTTTGTGTGATTTTGATTTTGGCTTCTCAAATAATGAATGTGCCAAATGACGCAGTGTGTGCATGGAACTTCTTTTCTGGCTTGGGGCAAGCGTGTGACGTATGTGCTTCTGTATTCCCTGAGTGTGCTTTAAGCTGCTTAATGACACCCCAGTAGAAACGTACTGTAACATTAAACACACAAAAAAGGGAATTACCCAAATACACATTGCATATCTAAATGTAAGGCGTACTTTGTTTTAAGCTACTGTACATCGCCAGCTTATTGCTAACACTCAGTGTAAAACCCTATTGAACGACTAGCAAAAATTAGCATTAGATGTCAACAGGAAGGATTTACCTTCAAATAAGGTATATTCACACACAAACGCTGAGCTAACACATACTGACAAGGTAATATAACAATACTCATGGATATATATTCTTCCGAATATATGAAAAACAAGTCAGAGTAATAAAGTTCGCCACTTTCTCTCTTATCTTCATGTAAGTCCATCATCATGCATTCACCACACTGCCCCGAAGAGGTCAAGGCGCGCACAGCAGGTATCTATTTTCATTTATTGTTTTTTTTTTTTAAATGTTACTTGTTGCTAATTATTCTTTAGCTGTTCTTTTCGGTTACATTAAAAATTGAGTGTTGGTAACTGAATAAAGTTATGATGATAAATGAATAGCTGTGGTTATTAATCAGGATTTCAATATCAATCCAAATAATAATGATAATTATTATTTTTCCGTAATCGCCCAGCCCTGGTGTGTGCCCCGCTTAAGAAGTGTCTTCTTTTGCCACAGACATTGTTTGGATTAACCAAAGGCTTTTCTTCCCTGCGTGCTTTTTAAGTCAATTTGTCTTTTGATGAATTTTCAAGAAGAAAGGCAGTGAGAGTTGCGGTGCAGCTTGTAACACATAGTGTCATAAAATGTATGACTGTGATCTTTGTAATTAACTCCAGTCAAACGTAACATTGATCAACAGAGGCGTCGACGCTTTTTCTAAAGGGGAATAAGTGAACGAGTGAAGGGTCAACGAGTTTTGCTTGCGCGACATCATCACATCGGCGTGCCGTTTGGATTGGCTCCCGCAGCTGCTCGGAGAAGCATTTGGCGAGGCCATATTTGAGCGCGTCGGTTAGCCGGCGTGTCAGCGGCGATCCATTGTCGAGAGAAAGGCCCCCAAAATAATAATCAAACACTCTCGCCTCCGAGGAGCAAAGCTGCCAGCGCCGCGAAAAACCGACAGACACGTTCCCGCTCTGACAGCCGACGCTGGCACGGCGGAGGTAAACGGACGACGGCGCTCGGCGGCCCCTAACGACCGCCCCCACCCCCCACCCCCCACCACCCCCCCACACGCGCCACACACCCTCTGTTTCAGCGGACTGAGAAAAGCCATTAGCTGCCGCCACATTACCCCGCCATCCCTCACATGGTGGATGGCTCCTGACTCTCCCATGAGCACCTTGCTCCAGTCATGCCTGCTGGTACTCGCCTCTTTACCGCCTCCTCCTCAAACTCATCCCCTCAACCCTGCCCCCCTCCCTAGGAAATCCCCAGCTCCATACATCACATTTAACACTTTGACACTAACAGTCTATAATGTTTCTATTCTACAAAATCACTCTGCCAACTCCGGGATAGCAGAGCAGAGAGTGAGGGAAATAAATACCACTCACGGCCGCTGGCTGTAAATTCTAAAAGAAAGGGGAAATGACAAAAAAAGGAGAGCTTCTTATACACTCTTATGCACGCCTGCCTGGTGGGTGGGGTTTCAAGGGACTCTGCCACCCAATCCATCCCTTCACTCCTATTGACAGCAACCGGTCCGCATGTCCACGCCTCATAACCAAGCCATTAAAGCTTATTTTCGGGGACTTGGACCCTCCTCGCTGAGCACTTTACGGCTGTACAAAAGAAACATTTCGCCACCGTAAATTATTAAAATCAAAAAGTGGCATGAATAAATAAAAGAGGACTGAATAAGTGATGTGACATGACCGATTTGAGGCGTGACCTTTGAGAGTGCCTCAGCAGACAAAAAGAGGGGCACACTTAGGACGACATTGTTGATTGCATAGAATGAGGTTGTATTGTAATTCGCTTTGACAGCTCCAAATCATTTCATTCATTTACCAAACAAATGCTGGACCATCCATCCATCAGTGGTGTCAGGGGTGACCTGGAGTCCCTCCCAGCTGACTTTGGGTGAGAGGTGGGATAGAACCAGGGCTGGTCTCCAAGCAATGACAGGGCACATACAGCCATTTACACTCACATTCTCAACTCAACTTCATTTATAGACACTTTGGAACAAACCGCAGCTGCATATACAGTGCCGTACAAAGCAAAAATCAGACATACAAGTACAAAAGCTGTTAAAATAATACATAAATAACAAAAACTGTCCAAGAAAACACGAAAACAATGCAGAGTCTCATGTTGAGTCGAAAGCCTAAGAATATAAATGTGTTTTAAGATGAGTTTTAAAGTTGGACAAAGAAGGGAGCTTGCCTTGTTTAATGGGAGGTCATTCCAAATAGAGGGACAGGGTTTTCATTTCCTCCAGACAGGACCAAAGTCGCTTTGAGAGAAAGCGTCCTTTTTGCATAGTGGGACATAGACTGTCATCCACATAGCAGTTAAAAGAAATACCATGCTTTCCTACGATGGAATGCAGGTGCAACAAATAGAGTGAAAATAGCAGCGGCCCCAAAATTGAACCCTGCGGAACACCATACAACATTGGGACAGCGACACCTATGGCCCATTAAGCACCTTCAATGAACCTAACAAGCATGTTTTTGGGATGTGTGAGGAAACCACAGTACCCGGAGAAACAAATCTTTGCACCTCACTCTCCATTCATGATGAATGGATTGACACTCGATCCAACTATTACACAAATGCAACAATTCGATTAAGAGTACCGGTAAGTTGATTGGTCATGCCTGGAGAGCGTGGCGCAGGCATGGCGTGCTAAAGAAGTGACAGTTATGATACGCTGGTCACTTGTGAAGACCACTTGTACTACCAGATATTTTCAATGGCATTTTTCCCCTGGAAATCCCTTTTATTGTAGCGCTGATTGATTTCAGTGTGTTTTCTTATAAAACGTGTTTTATGAATAAATTGAGAAAAGAAAGTCACCATTTCAAGAAATGTTAACAAAAAATACGTTTTCAGTTTATATATCATTATCGGGATACAACACTAAACAGCGCTATATGTACAAGTATGACTGCTCTCCTTCCGTTTTGTCGCTGCCCAGTGTTGACGCTTGTTAAGTTACTCACGTGGAAATTGAGGATCAGCGGGTTGTTTTAGGCAGTCAGTGAATGTAAACATAGTCATATTGGGTATTTGTCATTTACATACAGGAGTAGACAAAAACATCTGATATCGGCATTAAATGGGAATTAGGCATTTGGACCTGCCGAGTAAATCCAGCAGTAGTATTAACATCGTCAGCAGGTTGGTCTCTGAGAGGACATTCATTTCAATTTTGCCATTTAAACACGCCACTTTGTTGTAATCCTTCATTGCACCGCGTCAACGCTCAAAATGGGCTTATTTTTCAGTCTAATGGGCGCTTGGCCATTAGTAGAGAAAAAGAAAAATAACACACTGCTTCAGCCTTGGTGTGTGCGCCACTCAAAATGTAACGCACATTTCGAAACCAAGTTGAATAATTAATTGCAAGTTAGATATCCAACGTGGAACTGGGCCCAGGAGTTTTTTTTTTTTTGCCCAGAGGCCCAAAGGTCTCTCTAACTTTGAGGACAGAGTATGTAATCTCCAACCAATCTAAAGAAAGCAAGTGAAAGATAACGCCACATTTCATCACGTCGCAGTCAGAGAGACCGACTCCTCCTGCTTTGCCCTTGAGGTGCTCGCAATCCATAATCGCATGAAATGATTCTCTTCATGTAGTCCAGCTATCACCAGTGTTTGACCTGACTCTCAACGCCGTTGATTTACGAGCCCGATGCGGACATATTAACACACTGACTATTGTGATTAAATGGAAAATGTCTTCTTTTTAACAGTAATTGACCCCTAAATTGACAGACATTATATTTGACGTAGATGAAGCCAAAGATGCAGCAAGGTGTACTAGTGGTGGAAAATGGATGGATGACAGACCAAAGATGAACACCAACTGTTCATTATGGAAAAGGGACACTCATGACACTTCATTTAGTACTCACGAGACACTTAAATTCGTACACCGGGACAATCTAATGAGACTCTATATCAGAGGTGCATCAAAAACCGTGCCTTTAAAGTGACCATAATGATTTTTTTTTTTTTAATGTTCTCTGATAGTGCCAATGAGTTTAATATTTTGGAAGTTAAGCGGAAGCTGTTTAATTTGTTGCACCATCGAAGCAGCCACGTGAGTTAATCTAAACTTCGCTCTGCACCACTAAGGCAGCGAACTCCGGGTGTAATTCCATTAGCAATTTCCAGCCATCCATTTTCTGTTGCGATTGTCCTCATTGGGATCAGAAAATCAGAATAGCTTTATTGTCATTGTATCACAAGGTGCAACGAAATGGAACAGACAACCCGTCCAACAGACTTGGAAAAACAATGATCAATATGGGGATACAGAACGGCGGTCCACCGGGTCGCCTTTTATAGCGCCCCATTTCGCAGATGAAAAAAAAAAAACAAAGGGGAGGGGGAAAAAGCTAACCTCAGACTAATCTCCTGTAAGGAGAGCGCCGTATGGATTTGGGGAAAAATTGTGGGTAATCCTGAGTCCGTCCCAGCCCAGATTTTGGGCGAGAGAGGCTTGGTACATCCTAGACTGCCGGCCAGCACAAAAAGACAAGTATTTGCGCTCACAACTATGGACAATTTAGTGCAGAAATGTCAAATGGCATTGTGATATAAGCGTGGATTTGGCTCGCATAGTGGGCAATCAGCAAATTGGGTGCATTTACTGCCCCCAATAAGACTGACATATCATGTTAGAGCTACACCGAGGTTATTTCTTCAAATTGCAGCTCAAATGCAATTTTTGGTTGACTTTTTTGCCAATATGCGACACATCTGATTTTGTCATGCCGTGTGAACAGCGCAATTCAGATTTTTTTCAAATCCGACGTGTGCCTCTTTCCTATGTGGATCGGATATGCATCCAACGCCTATGCAGTTTTGAACGCCTATTCGTACACGTATGACCCATACGTAAAGCAAATATGCACTTGTAGAAGTAATATACACAAGTAAGACCACTTAATATTGTGATAAGCAGACACAACTTCAAACTATAAATTTGTAAAATTACACTTGAGAATGTATTTGTCAACTTTAATTAAATTCTTTGGTTGACCAATGAAAAACATTTCACATTTTGATACATTGATACAGTGACACAATTACGCTGCAATGTTTATTTTTCAACTTCAGTCCCGGTCACAGACTAGCCAGCAACGACCATTTAAATCTTGCAAATTCCGATGGAAAGTTTTTACAACTCCATAACGCCACTTCAACTACAACAATAAACATATTGTTAAACAATGTCAGTGTCAATCTAAAGCTAGCTTTATGGCCTTTATAAAAGGAGGACTGCTCCGCTCAGATCTCATTAGATTGTGCGGCCAACCTCTGAGAATATTTAGCGACACAAATGTTATTACAACACAGCATATTTACAGCCCTGCATTTTAATACCTGTCAAAATGAGATTTTTTTTTTTGAAAGGCCACCTTCCCTTCTCGCTTGTCCTTGGCCCATTCCTTTGCAGCGGGCTTGTCTTTATTATTTAATTAAGCCACTACAGCCGCACATTAATAATTGAGTGTGAGTGGAGACTCAGGGCAGCCGCAGGCTCTGGCGCATTGGGCTTCCTGGTGAGGAGTGTATTAAAAATGTGTGTGTTTATGTCCCCGGGGCGTCTGTCCTGGCTGCATAAAATTGAATTGGTTATATCTAATATATCATCCCCTAAGGGTGGGGGTGTGTAGGGGGGCAGTGGCATAGATGGTCGCATCCTGCCAGCAGGGAATGAGCGCAGTCTTAAGAGATTCTGGGGTGTGTGTGTGTGTGTGTGTGTTGGGGGGGGGAGGGATGAGGCCGTGACGTTAATGTCTCTCAGAATCAAATCGATGGCTGTCCGAATTCTCGACGCGCATGGCCTTAAGCTAGGAGGGCGAGACGAGCCAACCCGGGACCGGATTAAGCCCACTCGTTACCGCTGTCTTTGTTCACTTGGAGTGCCTGCTGATGCGTGCATCGGTGAGGAAGGGTGCAGGGATTACAACCCCCACCCTAAAAAAAAAAAAAAAAAAAAAAAAGTCACAGATAGCGGGAGGATGAATGCTGGTGACTGCAAATACACTCTCTGTGTGTCTTATCTGCTTCACCCACCATCCCCCCGTTGCTCACCTCCACGTGCAGCCGTTATCCCTTTGCCTGCTGCACCTTTAAGGCCTGCAGACTCCGCGGGAATGAGCGTTTTAACACCACCGCCACCATCCTCCATTAAGGTCAGGGCCTAAATTATTGATCGGCCACCTCTATCAGCATAACGGTCACGTAGCCACTATCACAATCTAACCCCGCCGCCCTCGGCCAGCTCTCTGCAGCTCCCTCAATTAGAGCCAGCTTCTCATTACAAAGAGAGACAGCCAGCGAGGGAGAGAGCAAGGTGGAGAGAAAAAGAGACCGAGAGAGAGAGAGAGAGAGAGAGAGAGTGGTCCATTTCAGATGGGGGGAGGAAAAAAAAGGGGGGGGGTAGTAGGCAATCTCTACAACCACCCGCTCCCTCCTCCGCCTCTTCCTCCTCCTCCTCCTCCCCTTGAAGTCTCCCATCATCTCCACCAGACAAGACCCAAAGATGACAGGTCTTATCCTCGCCAAAATGCGGCCGATAAGGCTGCTGTAAAAGAATAATAAAAGAATAATGCATGGAGGATGAAAGAGGAAGGCAGACCGGGTGAGGGCAAGCCAAAGAAAAGGAACGAGAGAAGAAGAAGAAGAAGAAAAAGAGAGGCAGGCCCGCACCATAAATAAAGATGCCGCACATTGGGTGCTGGATCTCCTAATGAATTCGGAAGGTCCCGGATCAATAACATCAGCGCGCTGACGACACTTCGCAAATGCCAACGCAGCTCTCGGCCTTAAGCGCAGCTCAAGGGGAAAAAACAAGCGTTTATCACATGCTCCTGCTCTGAAATGAGAAGAGCAAAAATCACCCAATGTTGTGTCTACAAGGGAAGGCGCATGATAGTCTGTCAATTCATCACCGATTGCGTGCAATTGATTGTTGAGCCAAGTGCAGTACAGATTCAGCATCAAATGGTTAAATAACGTATGACGTGACATCAGTTTTGGGAAGCTGAGCTACATCCGCACGACGACAACGTCGAAGGGGCGGCAGTATTCCGGCATGGAAGTAGGAGTTCAGAACATTTAGAGTGACATGAGCTGAATTTATTTGAAATAATGTCTTTTTCAGACGCACATAAAATCCTTACATTTTCTCAAAAATTAACCATGTGCCTTAAAATCAGGCGCACCTTGCGTATTAACTGCGGTTGTGCTTACTGACCTCAAATCAATTTTATGTGGTACACGACACTCAAAAATCTGTCAAAATGTTTTAGTAGGTCGTAAATCCACACTTGTTCGCAATGACGGGCAAAGACAGGATGTCGGCTTTTCAGTTTGTCGTCTTTAATTCAAATTCCTTCCTATTTACTTTCACATTCTCATCTCATTGCTAGCACGTGTACATGTTTTCGTCATCACGGAACTAAACCTACTTCCTTCTTTTGTGTCAAAGACTCATGGGAAATGTAGTCCTGCAAGCGCAAACCGATTATTTAACTGTACTCCATTTGAATAATTTTAGTTGACTAATAACATACCGTATGACCTATATTTGGCCTATAGTTTTTTTTCATTATTATTTGTAATTATCATTATTTTACTTCAAGTACATTTATTAAGATTATTTAAGTGTCTACGCTCCACTGGTTTGTCCTACTTAAAGGCTGTGGTAAAGTGAAGGTAGCTGTCCAAAAGTGTCACGTTGACAAAAATAATGTTCTGACCGTGCGTGTGTTTCTCCTACTAGTGCTTATACTGTTTGTCGTTTTTGTAACGTCTTCATAATGTTGGTGATAATAAGCGCAAGGCTTTTTTGTTCAATTGCAACGGTGCCGTTCCTTGTTTTTGTCGTTGTGATTATGCGCGGCTCGTCGACGGAAGGCTCACGTCAGCAATCTCATGCCTTGCTGACGTATGACAAAGGTAAAGTAAGTTGCCGCTACACTATCAAATAAACATCCAAATGGCATAAACAATTTAACTTAGTGCTTCACAAAGATAATGCGCCTTATAATTCGGTGGGCCTTATGTACGAAAGTAGACCCATTCATTGATATTGCGCCTGGTAAATGCGCTTTATTGTGCAAAAAATATGGTATCAATGCATAAGTAACATGCCATAAAAAAAATAACAATTCGTTTATTGATAGTTGATTTTCCCCATTGTTGTTCAGGGAAAGCTAGTTAAATTCTTGGTGTGTGCGAGAGTGTGTGCAGCAAAGAGCATCAGGAAGCAGGAAACAGCCTTGACGTCTGCTAATGGGGATGATTTCCACCTAGAAGATTCTGTGATAGAGGCCCGCGCGTGCTATCTGTTATTAGCGGTGCTGATGACAAATGGTTTCTTTGTTGCCATTCAGATTTATTTTATTTTCACGCCTGTCACGGAGAGGAAAAACACAGTCAGAGCGAGAGACGGCACAGCGAGAAAGCGGAAAGCCTTAGACTGGATAAAACCCGACATGAGGGTCAGCCCAGCCTATGAAAATAATGATCTAAAATGAACAAATTGACTTGCGGCCTCGCTCGCTGCATGAATAGTGAATAAGATTTGAAAAAACAACAAAGTGCGTCCATGCCCAAAACAAAAACCATATTGTGCGTGTGCAAGCAGCTGGATCGCCCCTCACTCCCCACCGCCCGCCGCCCTCGCCTCCTTTGCAAAACCACGGCGCCTTGCGAGGACCCCCTGGGAAGGCTCTGGCATCTCAAGGAATGTGACACCAGCATGTGCATGTGTGCGTATGTGTGACGTGTTTGTATGCAGCACAGACATGGAGCGGAGGAGCAGCACAAGAGCTTCCTCTGGAGTGCAAAGCGGTTTGCAGCCTCAGCGTTCAAAGGCTCGCTGCCTCCATGCCTCGACACCAAAACACAACCTGCCAGGCCAAATGAAATTGCCATTATTTCTAATTAATCCCTAATTAAAATATATTACTCCACAGATTCCGCAAATCTCTCTTAGTATGCTAATGTGGCCGATTGGAGGATATTTACATATCATTAATTAAGGCGGGCGCATTCTCTTAGCCTAATGAGCTGTGGCCTGGGTCTGCCAAGGAAAACTAAATGGGAGTGAGTAAGCACAGCCACGGGGGGCGAGGGGTGGATGTTGGTAGTGGGGCAACTCTGTGTTGAGTCAGGACTATCAAAAGCAGGCGTTGGGCTCAAAGCGTGGAGAAAAAAAAAAAAAAAAAAAAAAAAAAATCCACCCTGAAACACTTTAACGTGATTAAGGAGCGCCGCCGGTGCTCATTTAGGCGGGCGGCGTCGCTCCGGTTGCGGAAAGATGCGCGGCCACGAGGACAGGAAGTGACAGCGGGGCGAGGGAGGATATGTTATCACTGTCACCGTCGCTATTAATATGGCCGACGACACCGCCGCGCGGCGAGACCATCCTCTGTCGACTGTCGCGTCGGCTCATGCGAGGAAAACACGGCAAGCTGCTGCTCGCCCTGTAAAACGACGCCAGAGATATTGTTTGGATTTGAGCAAACAAGCCTCATGAAGCTTATACAAGGTCACATTCAAGCACTCTTCAACATCCATTTCCTTCATCACTTATCCTGAGCAGGGTCACTGGGAGGCTGCAGCCTAATGAATATGTACAAGCTCACTCACTAGTACATGAAAAGTACAGTGCAGGGGGGCCCTCGTGTTTTGACCTAACTGAGATTTGTATGAACGGAGGAAGGAGGCTCGATCACAAACCTATTCTGATACAGTACCAAAACCACGATTACAATAAATATTTGTACGAACAACATTTCTAGGCCATCAAAAAAAAAAACATGGTAACAGTAATCTGTGAGTAATTGACACAAAAAGGTTTGTGATGTGCCATATGCGGAATGTCACATGACATTGGTTAGCGGTTACCTGTGTATGTCGTGATCACAACCAATGGTTTGAAGCCGGGCCCGATGTTATCTTTATGACTGGTGACTTTGAACAGAAGTTACATTTGAGTAGAGCAAGGAAGTCAAACTCATTTTTGTTGAGGGCCACGCTCTAGTTATGGTTTTCCTCGGAGGGCCATGTTGACTGTGAACCCATATTAATCGTCTAAATTGCAAGAATTTCTGCCTCATATTGTCATATATACACAACAAATTGATGGATACGAAGTTTTGAGCTCAAAAGCCAATAAAAAAAAAAAAACGCTTGGAACATCTCAATGTTATTTAAAGTAAGTACAATTTGCAATGTTGGCATGTTAGCAAGAAATTTGAAGTCAACACACATGAATTGCCTTTGCGGACCACATAAAAGGGCCAAATCTGGCCCTCAGGCCCCGAGTTTGATATCTGTGAAGTGGAGTAACCCCCCCCACCCCCGTCCATCCAGGTTTGCGGGTATTTTGGCATAACTCTTGTTCATATTGGGTATAATTAGAGGAAGGCACACGTATTTAGTTTAAGATAGTGGAAATTTGAAAAGAATAAATCTGGAAGTATTTTAGCACAGTCTAGTTTTGTACAAGACGAATGAACTCTAAACATCAACTATTGTCATCATTGGTAGCTCTTGAAGACATCGTGTGAAAATCAGAAGATGTAAACATTTCAAGTTTTTAAGGGTGGCTTCGAAGTGGGTTGTGCATATTGCCTAAAGATCCCACAAGATTGCGGGAAAACAATTTTGTTCTAGTAGACACAACTATGGCATAAGTGAATGAAGATCCTCCCCTTCAAATAGTTTCTTGGACCCAAGAGCCCCATAAGATAGCATCAAAGCCATATTTTTATATTAGACTCCGGCACAAAATCTGCGAATAGTTCCACAAACAGGAAAGCTCGCAAATGGAGAACCACAAATATGAGGGGTTCACTGTACATAATTTTCCAATGGACAGCAATAATAATCGTTATCTACGTGGGAATCCTTTTTTACAGTATCGTCAAGATTTCGATGCTACGAACGGCATGCAATGACCTTAGTTTGCACAGCTGTTCCAGCTCACCCGCAACCATAACTAGAACAAGCCCTATAGAAAATGGATGACTGGTTGCTGTTACTTGGATAACTCCTTTCTTCACTCACACAACACTCAACTATGCTAAAATGGTACTTAAAAGGGAAGTAAACTAAAAACAATGTTCTGTGTGCCTTCACATGTCTAGTCTAAACATGGCATCTGATTAATGTTGCGATTGTGGAATAGGTGTTAAACCGCAAAATCCACCCGCTTTTAGCCATCTCTGGGGGCCGCCATTTTGTCACTTCCGTTGACTGAAAATGACATCACAGTTGCTTATGGCTCAGGTAACGACCAATCATGGCTCACCTGCTTTCTGAACCTGAGCCATAATTGGTTGTTACCTGAGCCCTGAGCAACTGTCATGTCATTTTCAGTTAACTGCAAGTGGCAAAATGGCTGCCCCCTGAGATGGCTAAAAACGGGTGGATTTTGCTACTTAACTCATATTTCACAAGCGTAATATTAATGAGAATGCCTTTTTTCAACTAATGGGCCTGCACAGAACATATTCTTGTAAAGAATTTTTGGGGGGGTTGACTTCCACTTTAGAACATTGCAAGTACACTACACTTGGAAAGTTTCACCGCGGCGAAACTTCCGTCGCCAAAACAAATTAATTTTATTTCCATTATTTGCAGCAGGGAAAATTAATTCATTACAGACGAACAGCTTCCAGCATTTTGTCATTGTCATTGAGTAAATCCCATCCTGTCAGTAAAAACAAAAACTTGCAAAAGAAAATTTATTCAAAATGGCACATTAAATCTAAAGTGTGTTGACAATTAATTATTGCATTGAAAAACAATTACTGTAAATGATTTGTTCCCATTGGCTACATCTAAAATGACACAGAGCATGTGATTGGATGCCTTCCAATCTGTGTCACCACTCGGTTGTCTTTTGTGCTGTTGTTGTCACACTGAACTATTGTCTAGATGCAAAACGCAGTAAACACATGAATTACAATCTTTTGTAAATGTGATCGCTGCTGTATGGCCCGGACAGTACAATTTTGCAATGAGGTTAACACTGAACACAGTACATGATCTGGGACACATCACGGGGTACACTTGCACAATCAAATTCAATAATTCAGTTTAAGAGGCAATTTAAGAGCCTTAGCAAAAAAAATAAAAAATGTGCCTATGCAAATTTAATAATGCTAAGACTGATTGAAACGAAACCTCATTAATTTGCTGTAGCGTAGAAGCGCACTGCATCAGAGTTAGCGTTAGGTACAGATGTACTTGAGAAAATGCCTTTTGAAACAAATATAACTCTACACTTTCACTGTTATCTGATCTGTAACTCTCCAAGGAAAAAAAACCCATCATATTGATAAAATATCTGTATTTTTACTGAGAGACACTGCACAGCTTGACCTTATTCGGGATGCAACAACATATTAAACAGTATATAAAAGCTACTTAATGCATCATAATCCAATAATATTACAATACGACACTAACAACACACTCTGAAATGCCTGCACTAGAGCGTGTCCACTTTTATTCATTTGGGTGCAATTAGGCTCCTTTTTTTTAGTTGCATTATTAAACTCCTATTACACTCCAGTAAGTCAGCTGCTCCAAGGATTTGTTCACTATCTGTATTTTTAGTGCATATTGAGCAATTAACTGGGATATCAGTGAGCACCAGCCAGTCACTAATGTGAATATGAAGCACATCCAGGCATTTTTTTTCAATTGTATTTTTGCATAAGGCCTAACATGGATATTGTTCATGAATATCATGTCGTATGAGGAAGACAGGAAGGAGGAGTAGAGTCGCAGGGGTGAGGCGCACCTTTCCCATCTCCTTGTTCTGCCCGTTTCCAGCTGCTTTAATTTGACACCTTGAGCATTGGAGGGGGGTAGGGTTAACTAGGTGGGGGAGTGCGGAGACACAGCGGAATTCATTAAGGATAGCGAGCATCCTCTCCCCTCACCGCTAATGACATCAGAGGTTAGCGGGGAGCAGGCAAGAGGCGAGAGATTGGGGAGCAAGAGCAGCGGATGTGCGGAATGATAATCATGAAGTGTATTTTCAACGGCAATTAAAAGGAATGCGGCTCACCTGCGAGCTGCGCGAAGCCGCTTCCTTTTGCCGAGTGCATTTCTGAGCAGCCTTTTAACACAGAAGTGCTAATTACAGAAAAGATTTGTATGGAAAACATTGCTAGCCATAAATCTAATGTAAAAGAATCTATTTAAAACATTAAGCATGGCGGTACCAAAGACTGAATTGGTGGTGATCCGAACAGGGACTAGAACATATCTTATAAGATTGTGTATCAGAAGTGTATTAGCTAATAAGCTTTAAATAAACTGTTCAGTAGTGCGGTCAAGTCCATGATGCCCATCTTGGAAGTGTATCAACGTCTCTTTCGTTAGTTTGGTGCTATGCACGGCAACAAACGAAGGCCGTTAGCCAACTCCAGTTCGCTAGCTAGCATAGCTATAGGATTTAGCCGGTCCATCGGCAAGATTTATTATTTATCATTTACAACACCAAAAGAGGCAAAAACCAACCCACATTCTACCTTCAGCCACAATGCAGTGCGGGATCTTGGTTAAAGTAAGCCATTTTAAACTAAAAAGAAAGATTTTGAGAGTTAGAAGCGGTACTCTCTGGTTCCATAGATTAAATTTCAAACAAGTGAACATCAGGATTTGCAAAACACTCTGGGCACCGTATGGTTTAGATAAAAAGTGTTATAAGTGCACTCCATTTACCATTTTGATCAAACTGGATTTCTCATTTATTGGACTGTGACGTCTTTTGGGAAAACTACAATGAACATTCAAATCCAATCAGAAGTCATTTGCTGCCATCAACACGAACAGCGAATCGAGATTTTGGGTTCGGAACCAAACTCTAGCGGTAACTGAACATGCCTTATTGTGCTACAGCGCAAATTACTTCTTGACTTTGATGTTTGGAACATCATCAACCAAGCCGGGGCCGGAATTGAACCTACAACCTCTGCGCTGTGAGGTGGACGTGCTAACCAGTTGACCATCGTGCCGCCATGCTTTGAACTAATTAATTGTAATTCCCCTAGATAATTTCCAACTATTGGGTGGCCATTCACATTTAAGTCTGCATCCGGCAGGTTAAATTCAGATAAAAACATAGAATTTCATAAGAAAATTATTGCATGTATTTGCGATGTGTATTGCGTAGGCATCAATATTATTGGCGATATTGATGTTTTTTCGATATATTGTTGCAGCACTAGTTTTAACATTCACACTAAATGAGAGGTTGTAGGGAAGAAAAAAAATCAATTTTTTTTTGGCCCTGACAGGCATAATGCACTATGATGACATACCAGCAACTTATTGCAGGGGGGGAAAAACACATGCTACGCTTTGCAGGTTTGGATGAGCCGCAATCAGAGCCTTTTTACAACATTGTGATTGCACCGTAGTGGCACGATAATCTGCGGCTGAGGAATCAGGCTAATGGCGGTTTCAAAGTGGCCATCTCTCTGGGGATCTTCCAGACAGGTAAAGTGCTGAACGTTATTGAAATGGCCAGGGGCACCTGCAATGAAAGACCTTTCAACAACTTGATTTATTTATTTATTTATTTTTTTTTTTTGCTCCTCCACAAGCAACAGCGCTGTGACTCGGGTGAGCTCCTTTTTTGTTTAGAGTTATTTAACACCTTGCCATCTGTTGGAAGGCAAATAACAAACCGAAAAGTTTCCCGAACAAACAGCGTTTGGCGATCTCTTCACCGCTCATTTGCATGCATGTACCTGTGACATTTTTCATGACGTAATCCCTGGCAAACCATCTGACTCATAAATCCAATTGAAGCCTATTAGTGGAGAACTTTTAAAGCTATCCTTCATTAATGTTAATGTTTTTTTTTAGTGGAGGCCAGTGGTGGTTAGGGCTACATGGCTGCCTTCCCGAGCTTGTTTAACAGGCACCAGACAGAGATGGATGCTCCTGCTAGTCTGATAGGCTCTCGGTGCCATCTATCACCCAAAGGACCCACCCACGAAGTTGGCGTTCCATAACAAAGGGCAAGCAGGAACGCTGGTGATTGACAGCTTTATGTGTGCGGTGGCAAGTCAGACAGCCGAGTGTAGACGTGGGGATCCGTTTCTAGCCTTGGTGCTGGAAATAAGTTGTGAGGAAGAGGAAAAAATAATGAGTGAGCTGCGGAATCAATCAATATGCCTGCACATGAAAGAAATGAGTTTAAAAAAAAACAAAAAAAACATCCCTAGTGCTGCTGAGTAGGTCCAAAACTAATCAGGCAAACGAAGCTACCCGAGAGCGAAATAAAGCCTAAATGAAGAGCTGTGTTGAGGCATAAACAGATATTATCATAAAGATTATTACCCCCGCACCTCCAGACTTACTAATTAGAGCAATAAACAACCATATTCTACAATGTATGGCTCCGGCGGGCCATAAACCCCCCACGACATGTAAATACAGATATAGCACATGCAAAAAATAAAAAATAAAAAGGACTAAAGAGCAGTCAGTAAATCCCAGCTCATCCATCAAAAACAGAACATCACGTGCAGGGAATCGCACATATAAAGTGCCACACAGCTGCCATAGATGTAATCACTTTACGCTTCCTCGTATATATTCTTGAAATGCAGAAGGCAGGCGGGTGAGGGGTGGGGGGTGGGGGGTGGGCGCTGCCAGGATGCTTCAGCAGAGATGCACTAAATTTGGACAGTAAGTAGTATCACCCCATCGGCGCGGTACACCGCACATTCGCAACGCCCCATTTAACTGCACACGGCGCTTCCCTCTGCCGCCCTCATTTGCATACTTCGGCGGGGCCCTGACGGATGAAGACGGATGGGCCGAAATCAGCCTCGGTGAAACAACTGTTTTATCAAGGTTAAACTATCCAAGAAGCTCTTAACCCCCGCGCCTTTATCACGCGACAGCTCGCCCAATATCAATCTATCAATATGATCTTATTGGCGGGGACGGGATAGTGAGGGAGGGCAGCGGCAGGGCTCTTTATAAACTCAAGTAATGGCAGCATAAAGGAATTTTATGTGGTTTAGGGAGGGGGGACTGCCTAACCTGATGCTGAAGGACCATGTCCAATAAAATGGGCTACAAGGTGGTGGCGCCATTGCCAATTGAATAAAACGTAATCGGGGACGAGACACTGGCCTGCGGGCACGGGGAGTGGGGGGGGGGGAGGTCGCCATTTCCGATCGTGATTACAGAGAGAGAAAAAGCAACAAGTGCGGCTAGCCGCCATCACATGAGCACAAGAAGAGCACTGAGGGCAACCTTTCAAGGGGACATACTGTCTTATGGAGAGTTGACTTTTCAATGTCCTGTACACAAATAGTCAGCTGACTTGATGCGTGGTGTGTGTGAATGCCTCCCCACCGATCAAATGTGAAATTAAACAGCCAAGTAAACGCTTTCCATGTTTGAAAATGTGTCAGTGAGCAACTATTACGTATCAATTTATGGTTAGCTTAGCAATTAGCATGGCTTCTCCGTCTTTCTTCATCTTCCCTTCGTGCTTCTCAAAAATTCGTCTGCATCATAGTCAGAACCATAAACAATGAAATGAAAGCAAACCCCATCAGGAAAAAAAAAAATCTGTGGAATGTAACCTCAGTAAGCCACAAGTCACAATACTGAGATACTCTGAATGATCAATGTAAACAGTGAAGTTTGTTTTTTGAGAGGCTACTCCATACACTGATCCTAGCGTCCACGCACTGATAACAGTGTTCTCAACAAAAACAGAAAAGAAATTGTCAAGACCAGTGGCAACGCAAGATAGCTGCCCTCTGCCTTCAGCCACGAAGGGCCAATGGTTAGTCCATCAGAATGTCTATAGTACGTGTCTGTATTCTATGCCCATGACATCATCAGCGAGGCTGCGTAACATTTTCAACCAACTACACTAAAACACAATCCTGTCAGTCAGTGTTAGCATTGATTAGCATCAGCATTAGCTAACAATGTGACTAATATTAGTGTGTGATAACCACTACACTAACTGATAAAGTATACTTCAAGTGTATTTTGGCATGTTAGTGATGAAGTGCTGCCTCCACGAGTGCAAATACAATTAAATGTTTATGAGTGTGTCGCTTTATAGTGAGGAGGTTAGTGTAGTTAAATTAGTCAGCAGCGGTGGCTTCGCACAAGCACCCTTCATTTGTAGTCTGGATGTGGAGGAGCGAGTTACTCCAGGCGCTCCCCTAACAAACCCTGGTAAATATTGTGTACTTCAAGACTTGACATTATAAAAAGACAAATTTAATAGCGTTGGATTGGATTTATATTCACAATCAGTCGATCAAAAGTTACAAAATCAGAGCTGGAGGGACAAAAAAAAAAGGCCTGACTGTTGCTTTAGGGAAAGATGGTTGGTTTAGATGAAGGTTCAGCTCTCATGGGTAAAACAACATAAACCACATGATGAAGTTTATGTGCACCACAAAAATGCACACAGCTAAAAAAGAGGATCATTATGATAGCAAACATTCATCTTGTCTTCCTACTTGTTTTATACTTGACTCTTGCTAGCAATACACCCGTATCTGGTGTCCGATTAAAATACTAGACAATTACAGTGAAATTAATAACAACAAAGATGAAAAAATAAAAAATAAATATGGCCATTATGTGCAAAGTAAACTACGTCATAAGTTTGAATCTGTAGAGGGTCAAAACTCTACTGAGCGCGAGTGTGCGTTGGTGTGTGGCTCTGCGAGTTGCTGATGATGCTCGAGTAAGAAAATGAGCACAATTAAGATCATTTGAGAAGAAGTTAACTGTCCAGAACTAACACTGCTCAAGGCAAGCTGGAGGACACGGGAGACATCGCTGTTTTGGGATCAGGGCACACGGGAGCTTGACTGCAGTTGCCACTTTTCAACTTTTCATGGTGAAACGATACAAACCAGTCCAGTACTAAGTCTACATAATAGCTTTAATGTTATATAAAATGGTGACATTGTATTTGTATTGTAATTAGTTTTTTTCGTTTACTGACATTCCAGACTCAGTATACTGCTTTCTTTCAGTTTAACTGCAAAACAGGTTCGATGGATGGATTTTAATTACAATTTAGATGTTGTAAAACCGTATTAAAGCCCCTTTAAATACCTTTTGTCATGTGATGTGGCTTTCGTAAGTGCGATCAGAGGCTACAAGAAGAAACTGAACTTATTGTGAAGTACAAAAGCAGTGCACGCGTTTATGTCCTAGCTGCTCAGTACAAGTCAACAACAATAATAAAAGAACAGAATGTACACTGTAAAATGAGTTTAGTCTTCTCCCTCTGTGTGTCACAATGTCCATCAAGATGAAGGAGAATGAGTCGCAACCCCCACCCCGCCCCATTTTTCATTCACTTTTTAATGTCCTGTTCCACTTGTATGACAGTTACGAATGTTAAAATGTTGGCTACTGATTTACACTACAGCCCAGCAAAGCATTACTGCTAGCTAGATGAATGCTAGCTGCTCGCGCTAGCTGTGAAATAGCTTGTTGCTAGTGTTACTTGTTAGACAGTCGTATTCCTTTTCCATCTGCAAGTGGTCAACTGAACTCTTTGACTGTCACACATGCGTGACTGTGACGCTAATGATAAACAATGACATGGTTTTTTTTTCTCCCCAGTTTGAAAAACAGTTTCTTAATAACTTGTCTGTGCTTTCATCAAAATACTTCAAGACTCAAACACAGGGCACTCTTTCCGCAACATTTTAAAATTTTGAGGACCATAGATAGTTTTGACAGGACGGTACTGTCTCATGAGCGACTGTGAACTCCATCAGCTATACTGCATAACCGATGCTGAGTGGTGCTTTCGTTACCATGGCGACCAGGCTAGAGCAAGGGGATGCGACGAGGCAGGCGGCCACTCTTTGCAGATGTGGAGTCCAGAGATTGTTTGTTTTTTGTTTTTGTTTTTTAATCATGGAGATGGAACTTCAAACATTATACTGCACACCCCAGCACGTCATAAACTACACTTTGTATATTTTTCATTTAGTGTGTGGATCTGAGTATGTGGCGCATGCAGCAGACACATCACCAAACACGAATACCTCCTCACAACCAGTTTGTTGACAATTTCACTAAAGTATCAAGTGGCGCTGGTAGATAACACTAATCTGTGCCTCCAACAAAACTCAACCTAGCTCTGCTTACCTTTTGGCTTTTATTTAATTTCACACTTCATGAGACCAAACTATTTGTATAGAATACATTAAAAAGTACATTTTCTATAACTGGTAGGGAGTGTTCAAGGGTGCTTTTTTTAAGGTATTAATAATACAGTGCTTGACTTATTGTGTGGTCGTTATGAAAGGTTTTGATGGCCCCAGCTTGAACCTGCCATGGAATATTTCTATTTCCATTATTTCCTGTGGGAAGAATTGTAAAACCAAACAAAAACAATCCATGCTGGGATGCTGGTTGGCTTCAGAATCCCAGCATGGATCTTGTTCCACTTTAGAGGTTCCGCTGTGAATTAATTCTGTCCTCCAGCACAAAAGCTATCATCCACAAACAGCTGCAGGCAAAGCTATCCTCAAAGAGCGCAACCATCAACAAAATCAACTTCTTTTCCTTTCATTTCTGAACAGTTTGCACAACATTATGAAGACTGACATTCTCTAAGAAACACTACTAATAATAAAATGGTTTTTTTTAAGGAACAGAAAGTGAATTGATCACTTAAAATGGCAAAGCAAAACAAAAATATGCACTGATTAGCTGCATTTTTTTTTTCTGTCTTGTCTTTTGTGCTCCTTCACCAGCTGATTCAGGAGACTTTCCCTGATGGACCTTTCCGGGCCGACACTGACCTCCGCACCTCGTGCTCTCGTCCCGCTGTGCTAAACGCTGCCCGCCGTGTCACATCTGTCCCTTATGGGAAGTGATCCAAAAATGAAGGTTCCAATCCCGAGGGAGAGTCTGCCTCCCTTATAACACACACACACACACACCTTGACACACATACACAGGCGGAAACAGCAGGTGCCATTCGGCAGATTGCCGGCATGATCCGTTTGATTTCGCAAGCCACAGAAATAAGATGTGGAAAGTGGCTAAATTTAACATCCTTCTCTGCTCAAGTATTTGTGGCGTTCTGCAGAGTTCAACTTCTCTTCCCTCTTCTTTTTTTTTTTCCCCTACTCCTTTTGTGTGAAGGTGCCGAGGTTACCCGGGCTCATCTGGGGCCTCCTTTGTCTCTCACAGCAACAGAAAGGTTTATTAACATAAATTAGAATAGCTCACAGAGAGAGTAGCTTGTCGCTACGCGTTACCCACGGCAACCTCTCTACTCTCAATCCACCTGAGTGCGTGCGTGGGGGGGGGGGGTGCGCGCGCGCGCGCGTGTGTGTGTGTGTGTGTGAGGGAGAGCACACTCCCCTGCATCTAAATGTGCAAGTACTCTGAAACGAGGGAGACACATCCACACCCATCTCTCCCTGCGCCTGATTAAAATAAATGGCGCTATCTGCACTGCGTGATTCGCTACACTGTGGCATTACTATCAGTAATTGAAACATCCAATCACGACGGAGCCATCAGCCCCCGTTGATACAACCCCCCCCCCCCCAACCCCCCGCCTACCACCCACCACACCATCTTACCTGATGGCACCTGAGTTGTATGGGAAGTAATATGAGATATGGAGAGGAGGGAGACATTCAGTATATTTGTCTTCATGTGCGAGTGCCTGTGTCCAATACATGCACGCTGTATTTAAATGTATGTCTGTGTGCGGTTGGAGGCAGAGTGGCGCAGCCTCATTGATTGGTGTTGATTCCATCTGGAGCGGCAAACGGCGAGTGACAGTGGATGTGAGCCCATGTGGGAGGCCACCATTAATCTTAGTCCCATTTAAGCAGCGTGTATTAACTGATGTCATTTCGACTAAGCAGTCCAGAAGATGAGCGCTTGCCATTTTGGGTTTGACTCTTCATCTAAAGTCAGGTTGGGTTAGGGGGGTGTTGGGGGGGTGCTTCCTTTGTACAAGCCCAGCGTGCTGCCAACACGCCACTTACATCGCAGTGGCAGGGCGCCAGAGGAATGAGATCCCACACCTCCAATTAAAAGGTTAACAACTGCCGGGGCGACCGTCTCCATCAAGGCAAATCGAATAAAAATCTCGATACTCAGTGGGCACTACTTTGGGTACACCTAAAGACTCTAATGAGGTCCAACGCTAGAGTTTCAAAATCATATCAAAACAATGCTTCACTTTGCTTGATACTCATTTAAAGTGGGCATATTATGGACATTGGAGTTTTTAATTTCTTGCATACAATTAGTTGGGCTTCTGGAGTGCCTGCCCACCAATCAAGTATGAAATTAACCCTCCTGTTAGCTTGGTTTCTCAGGAACAGCAATAATGTTGTAAAGTTAGGTTCATATACATACTAAGAATACAAAAGACTCTATTTCGTTTCCTTCCGCAAAATAACTCGAGTGATAGGCACATGCAACCAAAACCGACTGCATACCACAAACAAAGAGAAGCTGCACAATATAATCCCAAAGTGGACCATACAACCCGTGGGAGCACACCGGTGATAAGCGCTTCAACAACACAAGCGTATTCCACTTCCGACACCCAATGCCATGTGCAAATTCCAGGAGAGCGCTCCAAATCCAATCAAATCCAAATGGCACCAATAAGAAAAACAATAGCGGGGGCAATTGCAAGTGCAATAATGTCAACCCAAGACACTAAAAGCAGCTCCACTGACAAACATCTGATAAAAATAGAGAAACTCCACTCCCCCATCCAGCAAATTTCCTCTCCAAAGCCATTTTATATTCGATAAGTGGAAAGGCATTCTTAGCGTAATGGATCAGAATATGATCTCTGTCAGGCGACTAAGAACAGCCCCCACGTGCAGAGCGGCCTGCAGGGCTGCCGCATCAGATAACCACGCTGAGAAGTGCAGGAAGCAAACTATAGATGGAGATGTGATGTAGATACCTTCACTGGGGGGGGGGGGGGGGTGGAGGGAAATGGCATCTTCTTAAAAAAAGAGCGACAAACAAACACCTCGCCGTACGTCAACAGGCAGAAGATGACCATCCCGCAGCCAGATCGGTTATCACGGCTAATTACTGCTCCCACCTCACATATACATGGCCATAATTAGCCTCTTAAAACATGATTAACATGTCTCAATTAAGCCAGTCAACATTTGCATAATATATTAGCCGGCCTAATTGCGAGTGGGTATACGTCAGAGGGGAGAGAGAGAAGAGCAAAAAGACACGCGCACGTGTGTGTGTGTGTGTGTGCCGCATGTACAAGAGCATAAACAGGAAAGGCTAAACGGGAATCCATGTATGATATAAGTCACTTGAAAAGCAAACTGACAGTCAGCGCGTCCCCGCATGGGACCGTCACATGTTTATTCTTATTCACTTAGATTCATATTTCTGCCGCGCGCTTCCTATAAACTCGCAAATCAAAACCCAGCAGCATTTTCTCAGGCAAACTTCACTGCGATGTTTGAAGTTATTTATATGAAGTTATTTATGAGAGAACAGACAGGGTCCTGTTCGGCCTTATTTCCGTGGAAACTAAAACATGGAGGGTTGGTGGTGCGGGGGCGGGGGGTGGTGGTGATGTTGGGGGGGGGCGGATAAACTGCTGCTTCTGCACTTCCAGGCCGGGGGACAGATATACAGTCTCGCAGCCGGTGCAGGGATACCAAGGACATAGCCATTAGTTTCAGGACAGCGCCACATTGGAGACTAATGCCTCCATCTGTCAGTGGAGATGAGAGGAGGGTAACAAAGAGAGGCGACGCTAACCTCTGAACTCATCATGGACAACCGTGTCAATTAAATACTGAAAAACAGCAGCGGCGGGAGCCATAGTGACCACTCGGTCCGCTGCCTGAACTAGTCGCTCCATCGGTGCTACACAAAACATCATAAAAGGCTACATTTACGGTCATTTCTGAAAATAGAAATGGACAAACAAGTGTCCATCCATCCATCCATTTTCTATACCGCTTATCATCGTTTGAACAAAATCCCAGTCCACGTGAGAGAGCATTACCAAGCTGGTATGTGCAGGCCCAAGCAACAGATGGAGCCATACAACACCGAAGCGTCAGGTCATTAGAATCAATTGGAATCCCGTAGAAAGTTATTTACGGAAAAGGCACTCAATAGAAAATTGCGACGTGCAATATTTTCAGGAAAAAAATAGTTGGCGACTTGCTGGTTCATTGATGATCTCATTTGTTCTAATTGGATTTTCGGGGTGGGCTGTACCATTTCCACCCTTAACCAAATCTGCATTCAAAAACGCATCCCTTTGCGCCAACCTTCCACAAGGTTGACATCAAAGACATTCTTTCGTTATCCTACTAACTCACGAAACATCAAAGAAACGGCGATCGGAAAAATCCGAGAACTCACCTCGCGTGAATCACACATGACCAAGTTAAAAATCCTCGTCAAAATCGAGGAAAGGCTGAATAATAAGTGGGGATTAATAGTTGTTAGATAGCCTCACAAGACCTTACATGAATAATGGGCGTGACTCACGGTATAAATCAGAAATGGCCTTTTGTTTACATGCTGTTTGCGCAAGTTCACTTTCTATGACAGTTACAGACTAAACAATGTGGGAACGCTAGTTGTCGCATCTTATGAGAGAAAACATTTCAATCCGGCTTCCTACTAATGTAGCACGCTAGCAGGATGACATCACAAAGTGGCGAGCGACAAAGTACAGTCGCAAGTTTCGCCACTTTCTCAACTCTGGATTTTCAGGCAGCGAGGCGATGAGCAATCACCAAAGCTACATTGCTCATGTAGCCACAGACTCAACTTCTTCTGGTTGTTAACCCGACCGCCAACAAGTTCCCAAAGCTTTGCCGGACAATTTTTAAATGCTTCTGGTCCTTGTGATCATTTAGAAAAGCAAACAAACAAACAAACAAAATGCTCAGAGAAACGAAAGCCGCTTTAACTAATGGCTCACTGCTACTTCCAGCGTCTTACAGGAAGTCGTGCCCATAATTGTTTCTACATCAGAGCCCTCGGGAATAAGATGGATAATAGTAAATTAAAACCACAAGCAGCAATGAGCCGGCGCTCGAACGTCCCTTTTCAAACCTCAAGATTACCAAACTCTGAAGGCACGCTCCATCCACGTTAGATGGTGTATGCAAAAAAAAAAAATTCCCAATTTATCGTCACCCATCCGTCTAGTATATCTACTACGATTGGGGCTAATTTTGCACGAATTCCCTTGTGGTAATTTGTCAAAGTGGTTCTGAGACTTTTTGGTGTGGCAAAACCAGTCTCGTGTTTGAGACCTAGAATAGCTAAACATTTTCACGAGGTTATACTTGCTTGCAAAAAGTTTTCAGACGTGTAAATTTCTCCTGAAAGGCAATTATGTTGGAAGGATACTAATAACGATTCCAAGAGGGCCGTAAGAACAACAAGAAGTGGACAATTCTCACGCTGGATAAAATTTTGCATGGACGACATGTCGTTGAAAAAAAATAAAGTCATTAAAAGCACTTTCCTTTGTGTGGACGAGGCCTCGCGCCAGGCTAAACCACACCGGACAGGGATCAGCTCGTTTCTTGTTATTGCGTCTCGGTCACAAAACAACAAGCCACGATAATCACCAGAGAAATTCCACTGCAGTTCATCGGAGATGAATTGTTAGTAACTCAGCACATTCACCCAAAATGTAAAACTGCTTCGTCCGGCAGTAAGCGTGAAAGTGACTGTACCGATTCAAAGGTGAGGACGCGTCTAATTAGCAGTGAGGGCGCAGTTAGCGGGATGGACTGATTCAGCAGGTCTCCAGCTTTGATAAGTTCAAGTAGCGTAATGCATTATCCGCCTGATCACATTAGCCGCGCAGGAGCTCCCCCTCTGACCTGCGCTGGCCTGCACGGGGGTAACGTGAGGCTGCCGACACTCAAGTGGCCTGACGGAAAAACAGAGACGGAGCGAGCGAGCGAGCGAGAGTACACCTGAAATCTGACACCCACAAACACAAACTTGGTGTCTGCCGTCTCTTCCTTTAACCTGTACGTGCCACCTTCCCCTGCTCTAATGGCTCCACACAAACGAGCTTCAAAGCTTCACGGGAAGCAAGAACAGGGAAACGAGCTCTTCGTTGCTCTCAGGAACTGTTGAAACAATGATATTTTGGAAAAATAAATAAATAAATAAATAAATAAAAAGAACATTGTCGACTTTGTTGTTAGAAGAAATCCGAGCCTTCAAATGGTGACACAAGCTTCGCGCAGCTGAGCTTGTCGCAGCTTGCTAAATACTCCCACCCTGACACGGGCCCGACCCTGGCACCAAAGCACGGCGGGCGGGAAAGGGAGGGGTCATCAGTTAGGGCCGGCTTTATCCCGCCATAGGCCTTGTTTGTCAGCTGCTCGCCAGTGGACACTTCGCCGCTGCAATGTCTCATATTGCTGCTGTCAACACTCCGGCCGCACTAAAGAAGGTACATGCCAGCCGCACGCGGACAGTATGTAACCGTGCCGCCACGGCGTGCAACAAATGATCTGTGGAAGAAAAAATTCCTGACGACCGTTTGAAAATTGAAGGAGAAGTGGAGTCTTTTATAAAAAAGGACATAAAAAAAAAAAAAAAAAGAGCTGACAAATTACAGGCTGCTCACATACACTGCACTCAGCACATTTGCCTGTAAATGCCATGCTGAAGGTTTGAGTCATTTTCTCTGTCACACGCGGTGAAAAGATTTTCACTTTAGGGGCGAAGACGAAGACGAGGGTCGCGGCGAGGTGGCTGTTATTAAGCTTCCCTCCTCAAAATGATTCTGCAACTTTTCAAGTCACTTGAGTTCATTTCCAAACTTGGTGGTTCATTTCGCTGAAAAAGGGGAACCTCTTTTTTTTTTTTTTTTTGTCTGGAGCGCCGCTTGCCAAGAATGGTGGGAAGGGAAGGGAAGCAAAGGGAAGGGAAGGGGAGGCACGGGTAGAAGCCAGGAAAAGGTCCAAGTCACTTTGTTCTTCTTTTTGGAAAGCGAACTCTAGTTGAACCCGGTGAGACGCCAGACAGTTTACAAAGAGCCAGGCATTACAGCCTCACTTTTCCGAGCCTTGCAATTTAGAAAGAGGGCCCCAACCTACTATGGATTCCTCCTCGCAGAGAGCACTCTTTAACCTTTATAAATCTGCAGAAAATCCCCTGGTGTCTTTTCGGTTCCCTCTCCCCCTGCTGCCAAAAGTCTGACTCATAGGAATAAAACGTCCATTTTGAATTAAGTGTTTATTTTCAGCTGTCTGCATGGGCCGCGAACGCAACAACAGCGGCCGCGCAGCCAGACGAGGCTCTCTTAAAAACCTTTGACAGTTTGGCAGCGCCAGCTCAAAGACGAGGTCAAACTGCAGACTTTGTTTTATTTTCCAGCCTCGGAAAGCCATTTCTCAAAACGGGCCGCGCTCGGCCACATCCCTCCCGAGATTAATCACAGGCTTTCATCATGTGAGTCGCTGCGCTTTAATTTGCTGCTAAGTGAGTAATAATTCACACATTCCTTTTCATGACTTTGACCCTTGTTGCAAACATAAACAGAAAATCCCCACTCCAGCCCCCCCCCCCACACACACACACAACCACCCCCTCCCTCCCGACGACTAGCCTCTGCATGTAAAACAGCTCACTTAGCAAACATCATCAAACTAAGGCCGAGGGGAGCTGACAGAGGGTGAGAAAGCCCAGCCCAGAAAGAGCCGCCATGAAAACACTCCTGTGCATTGCGTGTGCTGCGTCCGCTCACATGCACGCTGTGTGACATTTGTCGGGGGACGCAGAAACACAACCATGCTTTTTATGCTTCGATGTGGCTCACGACTATGGCATATACTTTGCAAGGGGGGGAACGGGGAATAGAAAAACAGCAGAATGGTGGAGATGGATAGCTAGATAGATAACACACCCAATGGAGAAAAGAAAAAAAAACTTACCTGTTTTCTCCTTTATTTCACACAAGACGTTGAAGAGAGCGGGTTTCATTCTGTGACAGTTCAACGCATGTTTCCTAAAACGAGAACACTTTCTTGAATAATTGACATTTTTTTAAACGCGTCAGAACACTAATATATATATATATATATATATATATATATATATATATATATATATATATATATATATATATATATATATATATATATATATATATATATATATATATATATATATATATATATATATATATATTGGGGTAAATTGTAATATTATATACACTTAAGCCACCGTTTGTGAGTAATTTTTACAGTTAATACACATTGCAACAACAACAGTGAGCATACATTTGGTGAACTATAAGCATGCAGGAGGGTTTACAACATGTCCAGCTATCTTCCTGGGTGGTCATTTCTCTTTAATCAATTTTATTTATCACCATTAAGGAAATCAACAAGTCAGCATCAACAGTGACATGCTGCACAAGTGATTTGTCCATGTACATGTAGTTAAATATGATTATAAACATGCACAAGAATGCAACATGTCCAAGGGACTCACTTTGGAAAAACACACTTATGAAAAATGTCATATTTATATTTTATTCATAGTATTTTTTTCATCAAATACTCAATGCAACGCCAGAGCTCAAGTGCATTTTGCCAAATATGAGTAAATTCAGGAGGCTATGCAACGTACAGCTGTCATGAAAACAATGAAAATGTCACGTCTATATATTTTTTAATCATTCAGTATATATTCAACGCAAAACGACACATCAGTTGCAGTTTGCTTATGTAATTAGTTTTATAAGATTGGCGGTGCTGGACAATATTCAACATGTTATTATAGGATTATCGTAAGCCTCTTTGTAAAAAGTGAAACCGAGGTGGTGAAATCTCTTTGAGAGTGGTACACTTTGACTTAATACCCTTTTTTTAAGTTATACATTAAAGATATTTGTCCCAACACTCATTTACGTGTAATTGTCTAGTCGCGTGTGCTCTTTAATTCCAACCACGATGTTTGCGTCCATCCTTACTAGTTTACGACTGTGACGTTTTATTGTAGTTACTGTAAATATATACACTATGATGATTTTGAAACACACACGTGTTTGTGTGTGCAGTCTCACCTCGCCTGCGCTTCGTCCAGGCTCTGGTCGGTGATGGTCATGATTTGCTGTAAAATGTCTCCGATGTCCTGCTTCCTCCCCTCGCCGTCCGTCCCCGCGGTGCCATCCGGCAAATGCTGCGCCAGGCCGGGGTGTCCGGCCATGCCTACCCCGTGAGAGTGCATCAAGCGAGGCTGCTCGTCCATCCTCGGCCACGGTCCTTGCTGCCTCGCCTCCAACTTTTCAATCTCGATTCTCTTTTCTTGATTTATTATTATTATTATTATTTATTTTTTTTGGAGGGAGGGGGGGGGGGGGTGAAAAAAAGGAGGGGGGCAATGAGGAGGAGGGATAGGACGGAAGAGCGACGGCTGGTGGTGGGGAAAAAGGAAGGAAATATCCGCGCAAAATTCCTCTGGATTCCTCTCGCCGCGCCTCCTCGGTGAGCTTTTCGGGATTTGGGAGGAGGGAGACTGACTGACTGCCTCACGCACACACTCACTCGCTCGCTCTCTCTCTCGCTCGCTCTCTCTCTCTCTCTCTCTTTCTCCAGCTGAAATCTGATCTGAATCGCTGCTTTTGGCTTTGGCCACTCCTGCGCCGCTACACGGAGAGAGAGGGAGGTGAACATGCACGGTGGAGGCTTCTAATGCGATTAAAAGTGTTGCGCCTCCTTAAATGCGCATCCCCCCCCTACCCCCCCCAAAAAAGAAAGAAAAAAAAAACGCACCGTAGACCCAACTGGTCACACTCCCGTGTGCGGGATTTTTCACGCGTGTGTTATTGTTTCTCTTACGTGAGTTAAGTGACTCCTAATGAGGAGCCCCCGCCCCCGTCGAGCCTCCATTGGAGAAGACGGCGCGCGAAAGTCCCACCTCGACGCTCTCCTGAGACGTCAATCATCCATCCCCGGGAAGGTGGGACACTGTAATAAACATAAAGAGATGTGACCATGCCGTGATGGATAGAGAGTGAATATGGAGCCTAATAAATAACGCTGAGTGGCGCTGACCCAACAGGACAGCATGGAGGTGCTTTGGAAAAAAAGACACTCTGTCAGCCACACCATATTTTAACCCCCCCTTGAATATTTACATCCGTGTAATCAGTCAAAAGGAAGAATAAATCAAAACAGAGTCAGCGGAGCAGGTTGAGGGAGCTGTTGCCACACACAAAGGTAACAATGATGAATGTGCTCTCGTCTGATTTAAACATCCACATCCGACACTTTTGGCCACCTCTCTGGAGTTTTTAATTGTAATGGGTTGTATTGAAGCTCATTTAGACTTCCAGTACACACAAAATAGATGCCTGAATTTAATATAGTGTATACATGCATGATAAGTGTATTGCTGTCAGCAAATGATGATGGGAACGCACATTGAGAAAATCGAGACTAAATCTTTGCGTTTTTAAACCTCTTAGAAAAATGTCCGTAAAGGCAAGATTATCGGATGTTTTTTTAAAGATTATTTTGTGGTGTGGAGTGCGTTAAGAGTTATTATTTTTCCCCAAACTGTTCGGAGCACACTCGGGACCAACAATCGTTAATGTTCAACATGTTCAATACTTATGATCGAGAATCCTTTATTCTGTGGGCTCAACTATACAAACAAGCCTTTAAGGTTAAATTAAAAAACAAACAAACTAGTACTTTATTGCTAAAGCATTAACCAAAGACAATAATGTTGGGCCTTTAACTCTTTCAATGCCAGACATTAAAAAAAAAAAAAAAAAGTGAACCCTTGAGATCCAGCCAATTTAGAGCATTTTGACTGATCTTCCAAAGATCACAGAATAATGTGTTTTATGACTATATGGAAATATAGAAACTAACAAATGAAAGATTAGACTCTCATCTTTCACTACATATATTTTTTCTACCTTATTCCATTTTTAAATAATCAGCAGTAGAATATGGTTTGGTTTCACCCAACTCACCTACTGTGGGCCCAAAAATTGGAGGAAACAAGCTTTTTGTGAAAAGATATATATTTTAAGCACAACAGCATTTTTTTTTTTTTTGCTTTAATGACGCCTCAAACCTCTGAACAGTCCTTTTCTTGTATAAAAACACCAACGGCAACAATGAAAATGTGCTTTTGATGGCAAAATAATGTATTTTCAAATATCACCAGTGTAACTATTTTACATTTGACAAACTTTACAAACTATTTGCATGCTATTTAGTAGTCGTATTTAGTAGTGTGTGTGCGTGCATCGTGACATGCATGTGAGTATGTACATTACATCATCGATCATACTTCTCAATTTAAATAATCTCCGTCAGCTTTTCTCTATTTAGTGACACGCTTTGTAGTATATATTTCACCACAGATGGGCATTACGTCAGACTGATGGACCGGTCAGTCAGTCTGTCGCTGACGGACGCCCATTTTGCTGACAATTGACGAATGACGGGAGATCTTTTAAAAATGATGGACTGATGAATGACGGGAGTGGTTTTTCATCTATCAGTGTAATCACCACAAACCGTGTCCCTCAATGACGGTCCGACACTGGCAGACACCCGTTTTCTGACGTTTTTTGGGGGGGACTGACTGACAGACCAACGGACTTCTGACAGACTAACTGACGGATTTAACTGACGGAGTGACTGACGATTACAATTCAGTTCATCACGAAAAATGACGGACTGAAGAATGACAGACGGGTACCCTGGCTGCTGACGGATGACGGACCAGCAAAATTTAGTAAACTGCCCACCTCAGGAGGATGACAAATACTTTAATCAAATACAAGCCGCTTGTAATGGTTGAATTTCCAGAGATCCGCTATGTTCACAAGCGTTCAGCATTGACACCCACGATCTCATCCAAAAGAGACCCAATGCTGCCATCTGCTGGCCATAATTAGTGTTTTTGTTATTTTTTTAAAAAACTTTTCCATCTTAATGATTAAACCAGAGTTGTCCAAGACTTTGCTCATTACCATAAAAAAACGTATCTGAAAGCAATTGACGTTGAAGGAGTTAAAAATGTCTGAAAACATTGCAATAAGCATGCCAGGCCAGTAGTTGGCGATGTGATGTGAGTAATGTGGATGCTATCCTATTCAAACCACTGGAAAGTAAAAGTCAGCCCAAGTGAACTACAGAAAATGCTACGTAACTTTTTCAGATTTGGATTGTTTTTTTTTTTAATACTTAGTTCTGCATTGTCACTGCACCTAGTTGACATTTGTGTAGTTATTTACGTGCAATTTGGGCACCTGCGCATGCAACCTTTTTCGTGTAAACAGAGCCATATTGGTTATGTGTCACTTGAAATAGACATGGAAATAGAAATTTAAAAAACAAACAAAACAACAACAACAACCAAAAAACATATTTGCCACTTGCACCTGCAGTGGAACTCTACAGATTTGCAATCCACTAATTATTCAAAACAAAGTGAGCAATCTGGCCATTTTGGCGTCTTTTTCATTAAAAAAAATAAATAAAAGAATCAATGCTATTAATAGTTAGCTCACATCGCAATTCTAATTAGTAGGCATTGTAATTCCTTAATCATCCCTGAGTAAAGTCATTTTCCAGTTCTAAATCACGTCATCTTGCGGCACTGTGGTTCTCTTCACTCGTCTCTGTGCTGTGTCCAAATCTGAGCTATCGTTCTTTTACTGGCCGGACAGAAATCGATCAGTCCGTTTTCTCATTACGTGCTGAATAGGGAGGTAGGCCAGTAATTGTCACAAGGGGCAGGGTGAGGTTGAGGGTAGTGGGGGTGATAATGTCTGACACTCGGGAGCTGCAAGACTGCACCGCGCAGCCCTGAAATGGACATCTACGGTCCAGAAGCCATTGGGCTTTATTCCATTGCCTATTTAATAGGCTCGTAAAGTGATGGAGGCTTATCTTAGCCGTGCACGGGAAATGCTGCTTCAATTGCACTCGTCAAACGTGCTGCACAGAAATCCAACATGCGCGAATGATCTCGTTGCATGGAGGCTTTTCGTTAAAGTCAACTTTGAACAGGAAAAACAACAACCTTGTTTGTGCCTCTGATTGCTGTATTCACTGAAGCACCACTTCAGCCCTAATGAAAAAGGAATACATTCTGACACTGAATATTTTCCCTCCATTAAAACCAAATGTGTTGTCGCAGCATAAATAATCCCCCCAAAAAAAAAAAAAAAAAAAAAAAAAAAGAATAAATAGGGTTTATTAGAATTGCAAATGAATGTTGATGTAAAAATATTCGGGTAGCCAGCAGATGTTTTTCTCCTGGAGATTCAATGTTGTTTTCCTAAGACGGAAAATAGTCTTGCTCGGAGTGCTGCTATTCCCATGCCGTTATTCCCAAAAGATGAAGTGAACTAGTTGAATTTGTTGAGTTGTTTTTTTGTTTTGTTTTTTTATAACCCATATGGCACTTTAGATTATAATATGTGCAACACTAGAAAAGGAACAACTTTGATTGCTATTTTATCACCGAGTGCTCCCCCTACTGTTATCAGGTGTTATTATGCCACTTTTATACCGGTAAGTACAAATAAATACAAGTTGACATACTGTACATTTGTTAAGCAAAGACACGACGAGATGTGCCAAAACAATAACACAGATGTAGTGGCTAGTCCACCATTTACTGTTAAAGACCACTACAATCAGTGAGCCGCGGTTGCCTGGACAACCACAATTTAAAACAGTTCCCCGGAGCCTTAATAACATGTCTGTGACATACTTTTGTTAAAACACCCCAAGGATCAAGAATTACAGTCAACTTTAAAATTGTCTTGCGGAAAGCAGCCAATCTGACACACTTAGGCAATCGCAAATATACAGTCCCCTCCAAAAGTATTGGAATGGCGAGGTCAATTCCTGTTTTTGGTTTCAGATCAAAAGATGAAAATGAGACAAACGTTGAGGGGTCCAGGTTTAGTTCAATGGTATTTACCAGTAAATGTGTTTAAATAACTTCACTTGTGAAAACTGCATTTGCTGTTAAGCAAACCTGAAGACGAGAGGGCTGTCTGTGGAAGAAAAGCAAACCATTTTGAAGCTGAGAGAAGCGGGAAACATTTACAACAATTGGGAATGTCCTGACAAAGAAATGAAGTACTGGTGTACTGAGCAAAAGACATTGAACAAGTTGGCCAAGGGTATCAACAGCAGTTAATGACAGAATCTCCACAGATTTGGGCAGTTTCGAGAGATGAAATACGCAGGCCATACAGCAAGAAATCAGAAAGCCAAATTAAATTTTGCAAAGATCAGCAAGAATTGAAAGGGGCTTGGCTCAGGCTTGATGCGGTAATCGCAAGTAAGGGTCATGCCACCGAATATTAAATGGTATTCACCCGAAGTTAATTTAATCATATCTGTTCAGATAAGGTACAATCACCATCGATTGTTGCTTTGATTTTCTCAGTAGGGTTGATTGAGAACTGTTTTGGATGTAGCCAGTGAAAAAAGACCATTGATTGCTCTTATCACAAAGAAAGGAGATTTTGGAACAATGCCAACATGTGCACGACAACTACTGCATGTGTGTCAGAGGTGGGTAGAGTAGCTGAAAACTAGCGCGCAGAATGTAGCAGTACGTAAGAGGAAAAGTAGCGTTTCTAACCAAAATACACAAGGAAAAGTAAAACCTAAGTTAAATGAAAACTACTCTGATGAGGACGACTATTCTCAAAAGTTACTTGAGTAAACAGTACATAGAGTAAAAATAAAACAGAGTGTTACTACTAACGACTGATGTTTGAAGAGTATATACCGGTAGTTAAAAAAATATTCAATAATGAATATGTAGTTATAGATTGCATATATAAATTGGATATTTCAGTACTATAGTTGGCAAAATAGACTAAAGATCCTTTAAAAAAAAAAAAAAAAAAGCCATGGTAACCAGTGCCAGTACATTCAATAATAACCTCAGCGTGCTGACTGCACAGTACACGTTCTCCTTTTGTGGGCCAGGGTCAAACAACTCCTCCCGGAGAGGCGCGCGGGTCAGAACGAGGTAAGTTAGGACTGAGCCACGAGTGCGCAGAAGGAGAACGCTGCAACTGCACCCCACGTCTCTCCAGGAAGTAACCTTGATGAAAAATTCAGTTGTTTGCAGCTCACGGCGTCCCTCAGGCATGAAAAGTAGTGAGGCCTGCTTCGAGAGGAGAGGGAAGGCTGGGGCTCAGCCCGAAGCTACTCATCGGCCCACTGCAGTTCAAAATATCCACACACGCGCGCGCACACACACACACACACACACACACACGCGCAGAGCGGCAGGCATTAGAGATGGGTACGAATTAAACTTTAATCACGCCTCAAATAGATTAAGCGACAGGCGCGCAGTCAGCACTTCCAAGGCCTTGCTCCGGCTTGGTTGACCATCCTATTTTGAGTTTAATAAAACACACGCGGTGCCTTTTCTTCGGAGTTTTTCAACCAAAGAGCTCGCATCTAGTACAGTACATCTTCAAATGATGTCTTTATCAAGGTATGCTTCAACAATCCAATTAAAAATATGCAGCGGAGGGACGTAAAATGTTGCCACACCGGCCAAGAGCAGTGACAGCACTCCAGTTGTTAAGGCACTTTAGATCATAATGCATGCAAGAAATAGACAAACTTTGTCTTAAAAAGAGGAAGGAACAAGTTCCGTCTCACCTAGCAGGTGTGATGTGTCTCTTACTGTAACATTTCTGCGCCAGTATATCTTAATAACATGCACTGGCTAAACGTGGAAAAAAAAAATACCGTATATGTCTGGCTTGTCCACCAGTATTAGAAGATCTCCAAAGTAGGTGATCCAGGGTTGCCATGGAAACAATAGAGACACTCTTCTTATTGTAAGCCAGTGCACCATCATAACGCTGCTATTTATATACTACTTCTGTATGAATCCAGCCAAGTCATGAATGTGTTTCTTAATATAGCGAACATCCCTCTAATAGACGCCCTACACTAATTAATCATTGGTAATGACATCCCATTAAAAATGAATGCCACCCTCAAATAGATACATTGTTTTTTTTCTTCAGGGAACAAAAACAAACATAAGTTTCCATGACGGAAACGGAAAATCATTTGCTAACCAAAAGAGCAGCACCTACTCAAAGTCTCTCGGATGAATGAACAGAGCTGGGCATTTTACAAAAAAATCGAGCATCCGTTATTCGTCATCCAGCTGCAGCGTGGGTACCCTTCCGTCGTCTGTCATTCTCCTTTTTTATCTACAGGCCGGTCCGTCTCTAATTTTAAATCCGACTAAACTTTCACTAGTGTCCATTAAAAGCGCTTTGCCCCTTGCCTCTCCCATCTCCAGTTGCATAAATAATGGCCCCTGGCCAGTGTATGAGAAAATATGGTAATCAAAAAGGTTTAGGCTCTTGACAGCAACATTAGCATCAATGCTAACACAACATGACGGGTAGCATACTGCAATTAGGATGGATTTACACTGGATGGAATGGATACAATCAAATTTATTGCCATTACACAAGTCACATGTACAGAGTAATGGAAATCACTTAACAGTTGCAACCGGTCCAAAAGAAAACAAATACAATACGATACAATTTTATTTATATAGCGCATTTCATAACAGCTAGGGCTGTAACAAATCACTTTACAATACAAGAAATAAAACCAAAACAATAAAAGGCTGTGGTACATGTATTAAAAAAAAAAAAATATATATATATATATATATATATAAAATATATAAATAAAGTATAAATAAATAAAGCCAATAAACTGACATAAAACACTATATACAATTGACAACGGAAAAGAGCCGAAAAATTCAGGTTTGATCAAAAGCCAGAGAAAAGAAATGTGTCTTCAACTGGGTTTTAAAAATGGACAGAGGGGGGGCTTGCCTAACAACCAATGGGAGGTCATTGGTAGTTCGAAACTACCGCAAATTTGTTATTTGTTGGAACATATTGAAATTTTGTTGGAACATATTGATAAAGTCGTTCGCACGATTGTGCATGCTGGAGTCAATACCCCGGGGCATTATGGGAAAAAAATGCTGTGTTTTTAGCATTCAGCCTACATTTTACCAATATGTTAAGTTCGAACAATGTTATCAAGACGTTCGAACTACTCTGTCAATACTTTCGAACGCCTTTATCAAGACATCCAAAGGACATTGTCCAGAGGTTGGAACGACTTTATCACTAGATTCGACCGACTTTGCAGTACGTTTGAATGAAAATTCTTTCTTTTTTAGTCCCGTCTGGAATATGTGTCATTGAGGCATAAAGAGAAAAAAAAGAAAAAAAAGAAGCATGGAGATACGGATATACTTTCAGAATCAGTTCGGAATCAGGTCTCTTCCAAATGTGGATAAGAACCTGAATCCTTATCTGGTAACTGCCAAAGTGAGAGCAGCAAACGCACGGATCAGATATATCCAGCTTGATGTCATCAAAAAAAAACCTTGTGACGTCATCACAGGTCAAATAAACTGAATGCAATGTTTCATATTCTTATAACTGATCTACTACTGTTAAATTCCCGTGTTCTTGCTTCCCGGCGTTAATGCTTGTGGGGTTATTTAGGATCGTCCGCACATACGGGTTATGTCCCGTCAATGTAAACACAGCCATATGGGATATGTGACACTTGAAGTGTTCATGGAAACAGTCAGTCAAAAATCCTAATTGCGGCGCGCCTGCTCTGTGAAACGAGCACTAAAGACTGCCGAAGTACGCGATCCGATGACACCACGGCCGCGACAAAAATGCTATTCTCCTTAATACAAAGCATTACATCATGGGCGTGACCGTTTTATGGTAAAATGATTATGTTCCGCTTTCCCCCAAAAATGCTGGATCCTCCTATTTCTGTCTCGCAGGTAAACTCAGCCATGACAGACAACTGACCTTCTTCATAGGAACGGATTTTTGCGCGGAATGGTGGGCATTTACGCAAGCAGAGGAAAAACAAGCTACCCTGCAAGTGGGAACATACTCGTTAGGATGGAGATTTTATGCCGTGTTGTCTTGTTTGAGTAAGCAGATCCCCGTGTGTGCACAAGCGGTCCGGATAGTCCCGTATCTCGTTGCTAATGCTTATTTTTAGTGTGGAGGAGCTGCATGAGTCTTGGTGCAGCTGAGGCTGGGTCAGGGTGAAGGATGACTGATATGAAGGGGTTGACCTGTCACATTGCATTTGACTTACTATCCTTGAAACCGGATAAAAGGGGAGCCAAATGTCAAGTGATACAAGTGACGCATCCTCTCTCTCACACACACGAACACATCGAAGGTTGAGGAGATGAATGTTTTATAATAAAACTTAAAACCCAACAGCCATTCCGCGGCTGGCATGTAAACGCGGTGCGCTTATCATCTTTTTTTTTTTTTTTTTCTCGAAATAAAAGTCACCGGTGGCACTCGCAATGTGTGCCAGCCACCAAATTTCCATGAGTGTGTCTCTTCTTGCTGCAGGGCCCCTGTAAGCCCTCAGCCCTCTTGGCAAGGCGTGGGTTTGCGCCTGGTGGGGGGGGGGGGGGGGATGTGACGGATGCCGGAGCCTTGGAGCCCGCTAGCTGCTCTGTGAATTTTTTTTTTTTTTTCCCCCAGACTCATTTGCATTCATAAGGAGCCTACTCCTTGTCACAGAGTGTTTTTTCTTTTTTCGTCTGCCTCCAAAAATCCCGCGCGGCTCCTTGTGGGAGTGCGGCGGGAAAATCCGACTGTCAAAGACGACAAGACAAATGAATCCCTGTGTCAGACGTGTGCGGCGTCGACAGCGACAGATGGAGGAGAGCTGTCCCTCCTGTCGATCGGCAGCCTTCACTTTGGAACGAATAAATCTGAATTTCATCCCCCTCGTAATTATAAATGTTCCTTTATTTGACAGCGTTGAGGCGCTGACCAGGTGACAGCTTGATTTAATCTCCCAGGGGCGTGACTGCAGAGTGGCGGTGAAGCCGTTTGCATCCGGCCTGCTGATCAGACACTGATGTGCACAACAAACCGCAGGCCGCTCGTATACCTGTGATTAAATGCGATAGTTTATTTGCAGCCTTGCCAGCCCCTTCGCTCATCTGCTCTGCTGAAGAGTCCGCGAGCAGGAAGCAGCGCCGCACCCAAAACGGGCCACACGAATACCGACAATTTGGTCGATTATGATACAATAGCAAAATTCTGTTGTTGCGGGTGGTAACACCGAGTTAGGTCGAGTCATCGAGTCTGTGACATTTGCCGGTAAGAAAGTGACCTGAAGATTGCGGTGTTGCTGAACAGAAATAGAGGAGCAACTGATTGCGTCGACTTTTTGAATAACGTGTTAGAAAATGACTCGGACAAAGTAGAATTTGCTACCGCAATGTACAGTAGTTACAAGGTAAGCTAACAGTTACCCTAGCTTATTTAGTTTTTCTTCTAACCACTCCCCTTTCTTCATTTTGTATTTTCGGGCAGTCTGGATGCCCTGTGGCACTATGCTACCTCTCAAAGGTTAGTCTTGGTACTACAACAGCTTTTTGGTATGGAAAAGGAGACTAGCGATTTTTTTCTCATTGAATATGGAGTGTTTCACATAAAAAAAAAAAGTTTACATAAGCTATTGCAATGTGGTATACAGTCCCCCCGATTCGATTAATTGAAAATAGAGTTGATTACGTTAATCTAGAAAATGATGTCCGGAAACGTTTTTTCATTCCAGATGCATAGCACATTTTGAATGCATAGATCAAATTATGCTTTTGCGCCAAACATTGTATATTGCGTTTGTGGATGGCTGCAGAATCACACTAGTGCACAGAGACAAGCATGGTAGCAATTTTTTTTTTTTTTAATCGAATCGGATCGAAAATCGGGAACTGAAAATCGAAAAATTAATCGAATCGGGGCTTGAGTGAATCGTTACATCCCTAACCACGATACATTTAAAAGCAGATCTGCACCTTTTCATTCACTTCTGTTTACACCTTGACAACATATTCATGAGTGCATGTGTTTGTAATTTTGTGTTTCTGACACAGCATCTGGTTATTTCCAAACTTTGTGTGTATGTGTGTGTGTGTGGCGGTTGGGGGGGCTAGGGGCTTATTAATAATTTCCAGCCCCTGCTGATATTTTGTGTATGAGCAGTTTTAATGTCTGCGCATGTATGTCGAAGAACATGCAAGCTGTGCCTTGCTAACAACTACACAACACCTATATAATGAATAATTCAAAGACTAAATGAAAATGCCTTTCGTTTATTTTCTTTCTGCTGATTACAGAAGACACAAAATCATCATTTCTATGATACACAAGGCCTCGGGAAGCGTGCAGTTCTTACCACCCCCCCCCCCCCACCCTCCACTCCGCCCTCCATCGCCAAACAGAGGGAAAGACAATGGAACAAGTAGAACATGAGTGACACAGATTCCCTAAACCTCAAAGAAGGCAGAGCAAGTGGAGGATGATAAAAAAGAAGAACATCTGGTGAGTGGAGAGCGTTGCCAGGACAAGACAAAGCCATGTGTCTGGCAAACGCATACCTACACACTTATCCAAAAGACACACACACACACGCGCGCGCGCGCACACACACACACGGCCAAACATTTATTCATGCATGCACATTCAAACCTGTGTGCCTCCAAACTTACAAAACAAATACACACACATACACTGCACATTATGCCCAGCAGGATGCAGTTAGAGGAAAAGGGGGGGGGGGATGTGATTGGAGGGTCCACTGTTCAGACATGACTAATCTGCATACTCGGAGGCTTAGAAGTGAATATGCATGAGAGAATAAAACGATATGCCTCCGAGCGGACCACCCGCTCTCTTTGGATTACCGTAGCCACCTCCGAGCCTTTCATCTCAACGCTGGCGTGCAATCAAGCTGATTTAGCGCGCTCGGCGCCGGCTTTTGCGCGCAAGAGATCGGACGTAAGAGATATTCAAGGTGTAGTTAGCGGTGCCGGGGAAGCCAAACAAACACGCCTCCTGCTTTCAACAGCCACAGTCGGAGACGCCAACTGTCAGGGGGCATGCCTTGCCCCACATTGCCAAAACATATAGTGACTTCTGCGATACACTACAAAGGCACTCGGTGCAGGAAAACGCCTCTGCCAAGACCCGATAGTTCAAAACAGTAACAATGAGATGAACGGAGTGCGATTACCGTGGGTGCCTTTGAGTCTCTTAACACTAAACAGAGTAGACTTTGCCGTATATATTCCGTTCTTGTTTCATTGACTCACAGTTCTGGGATTTTTTGGGGTAAGAATCTTGGCTCTGGCCCTTTTGTGTTGGCGTTGTTCTCACCTTGCTTAAGTGTGTTTTCGCCCAATGGTCATGGACTTATAAATAATAATAATAATAAGAAGGCCTTTATTGATGAATGGATTATGAAGAGGCCTCTTGCAGCTGAAGCCGGAGGGCCGCCATCTTGCGTTGACGCTGTTACTATTTTTTTTTTGTTTTACACCAGGATCCATGTATGGAGTAATGAGAGCCTCTCAAAGAGCAAATTTCACCATTTGCATTAGACCATTCAGAGTATAATATCGCCTTGTCGTGAATTGTGACTGACAGAGGTACGTTTTCGCACATTTTGCAGCGAATTTCATCCCGATGAACTTTTCTTTTATTTCATTGTTCTAAAATCATGATGCAAATGAATCTTTGAGCAGAGCTGGGTACTTTACCCCTTTATGCGGGTTCGTCCTCGTCCCTCCCTCCTTATTCATAAGACTATGCCTCTGAGAACAATACTGCAGGGAGGGAACGCACATGAAAAAGAGCGTGCCGGCATCACCCACTACCCTGACCACCATCAGTACCTCACACATGGCAGTGCGAAAAACTCTGACTTGGAGGAAGTTCTTTCTTCTCTTTATTCCGTTCTTCAGTCATGATGGCGTTTAGCTGCCTTATATTGAGTAATTGTTGTATTCAGACATTCACTTTTGTCACTAAAAAAGCCAAAGAAAACAATCTAACCATGTTCATTTGAAATAATTTCCTGAGCCAAAGTCTCACGAGATGCAGTCTCACGTGACATCATACTGTACACCATGACCGGTGCGTGAAGAGTCAAGTTAGCGCAGACGCTACCGCTAACACCACATCATTAAGTGTCCTGGCTTGTCCAACATTACTAGCGAGCACTCAAGTTGGTGATCCATGGTCACCATGGCAACAATCCACAACGCTACTATCATTTATACACCAGTGTACCATCAACACTATTATCGTATATATTTCTATGTACTGTTCCTTTAATAGCAGGAATGAGTGGAAGACTAGAACAAACCCCCCCCTTTATCTCATATATTATATATGTACAGTATTAAGAGTAGGTATTGGAGGAGTTTGCATCCACAGTAAAAGGACAAAAAAAGAGAACAATCCAATTACTGACACTCCATTTACCATTGCGTTCAATAAAATAAAAGCCAAACAAGTTCTTTTAAGGACCGCTTGAAACGCCGAGGCACAAATAACCTAGAGGCTGTTTTTGCTCATGTTTTCAAGGCTGACATCAAAAAATGAGCTATAGAAGCAGAGCAGTAGGAGAATATTTGGAAGGGGTATTAGACACGGAGCTCTGATGGTCTATCAAATATTGAAGAAATGTCTGCTGGAACCATGAATTCACATTTCAAACAGACTCGCTTCTAAGACTGTCCTCGGCAATGTATGAATATTTCATTTCTGAACATAGAGTGGCCCTGAAAGGCACCATTACCAAAGTCTAATGTCGGAGGGGGGGGGGGGAACATTCTCCACATTAAGCTGAAAGTTAGGCTGAGCCCATGTAAGAGCTGCCCGGGCGTAACATAGTCTAACAGGGTAATATATTGGCATCACATTAGTGTTAGTAGATGGGACTGGATGGCGGCGTAGGTGTGTTGCTTTTCCCCAAAGGACAAACTGGGGAAGCGAGGGACTTGGAGTGCATAGGTTTTCAATTTATCATCTCATTCGGCGGGTGAGGGCCAATGAAAATGTTTAAAAACTCGGTCAGCCCATTAACAAGCAAAGTGACCGGGAATGTTCAGCTTTAAACTCGTTCATGGTGCTGGAATATTGATTTTAAAAAAAAAAATGTATACACATATCAGTATAAGGAACACAATTTTTTTTTTAAATACTTTTCCTGCAGCAATCCCGTTGGACTCTTTGAAATGAATGATGTAAAAAAAAATTATATAGGCTTGGTGTGATGATTTTTTTTTTTTTTAAATCATAACAAGAGCTTTTCAGTCAAGTTGATGTTGGTTCTAAATTGTATTCTATCATTCACGTGGTTATCATATGCAAAACCACATTATACGACTATCTAGTATCGAGTATTTGATGTACAGTACATTAGGATAAGTCTCAAATCAATTCAAATGCTCGCTTTGGTTGGAGTCACTCTGACGGTTAAAACTTATTAACAAATCCACACATAAAAATCAAATATAATAAAGCAAGTTTGTGCAGCGCTGCAAGACAATGCGTCAAGCATCACACAAATGCACGCTGGATTACTACGGTACTTACTGGTTTTCATTTGACCGTTTCATGTTGATGGCCTCGCAGTGTTTTTCATTTACTGTAATTGCAACATTTCAAGGTTACATGACATGCAATAAACTAGTTTGTACCGCAGTGTAAGACTACATGGTCATGTGACACAAGAAGGCACACTCACTGCTGTATTTGCTGTTTTTTCTTTTTTTTTTTTTTTTCAATTGATTATTTATGGCCCAGAAATGTTTTTTCCACAAACATTTACCGTAATTCTTACTACTGGGTAGGTTGAGGTTAGCGATAGACTATGGCATGTTCCTGATTGTCACAACTTGAGGATCCTCTGTATTTTGAAAAAAGAAAGAAAAAAAACCGACTTGCCTTGCATAGCGCCAGTTCGAACAATATCAACCACTTGCGTTCTGTGAAGTGGAATTATTTGTTTTGAAGGACATTTTTGTACTCATGGAGGTAATAGCTACAAACACGGCATCATAAAACCTTTTTCATTGGTTAAGATACACCCTTAACAGGTTACACAGTGTTTACAAGGTCACAGGTTAGTCCATTGTAAATCGACGACTCCTTATACGATTTCAGGGGGAATATTCCTGTCTTTTAATCTGCTCTTGTATGTGTATGTATTGAACTGCATGACTGACACGGCACAACAAACACGCCGAGATGAGCAAGCTGACGTTTCCATGAAATGACCTCTCCCGCCTTAGGCAACACCTGCTTCTTGTTCTTCTTCTTCTCTTTATTCACCGTTGATTTGTCTCTGCACTGAAAAAAGTCCAGACAGAGATGTCGCCGGTGTGGAAATAGTTAAAGCCATAAAGACATACAGTAGCTCAGCCCTGACCCTGCGCCCTCCTAGGTATCCCCCTGCGCAGAATTCTTATTCCCCACCAAACTGACAAAGTGTTTTTAATCTTTTCTTTCCCTCTCTCCTGGAGATTGGGGAAACAAAAATCAATAGCTGCTGGCAGGCGATCTAGCAGGCCGGTGAATTACAGGGCGCGCGCCGCAACCGGTGCGCCGCATCAACGGGGGCCTTGAAACGCGGGACCTTGGGAGAAGCATCAGAGACACGGAGGGTTGAGGAGGTCACGCGGAGTCCGCAGTGCGAGGAGCGGTGTATTTACTGCCCGCGCCGGTTCGCCCGTGATGAAAAATAACCAGGGAGAGAGGAGGAAAAAAAAAAAAAAAAAAAAAAAAAAACGAGAGGAAAAAGAGCAAGGAGGCAGCTTAAATGTTTACGGCAGCTGTGATTTGTGCATGTGCTCATCTTGTGCTACGTGCGATACAGGTATGATTTCACGATTGGTTGTGCGATGTCAAGCGCAAGCACGGCCACGCTTGATTTCGTTGGCTTTTTTCATCCCTAGCTTCTCCCTCCCAAATGGGAAATGATTCATTAGAGCTAGGTGATTTAGAACGTGGCAGTTGTGGCCGATCAATATGCATGGGCCCATCTGTCAATACGTGATTTCTGCTGGTAATTAGCTGATGTGGGCCAGTGGTTGTGAATATTGCCTGGCAACTGACAGCCTGCTTGTTTCTGTCAACAGCGGAGGGGAGGGGGGGGGGGGGGGGCGGGGTGGTTACCCAGGTGGTAGCAGCTGACTGACTGCAGATCAATGAAATACAACGCTTCAAGGCCCAAAGCCGCTTCATAAAGACATCTATTATTACATAGCGCGCAGAGTTTTTTATTCTAAAGATTGGCCTCAAAACAAGTTACCTCTACAAAGGAGGTAATATTCTCGATCCTGCGTGTTAGCTGGACTCCACAGAAACTACTGAAACAATTTCAGCAAAAACCTTGGTGCGAGTCTGGATTAAAAAAAAAAAAAAAAAATTTTTTTTAAGGACATATTGGGCCCAATTCTTGTGCCCAGCACAAGCCTAGCGCAAAGCGTGGTCTAATGGTGTGCATGAGTTTTCTTTCTTCTGGTATTTTGCTAGAACAGCACAGGTAGATGAGGGCGTTTGCGCCTTTGTACACCGTTGTGCGCCTCAATCAAATCCACCAAAATTGTGTTTCACCACATGTGCCACCGTTTAGACCTGCTTTTAGGTAGTCTATAATCTAGTCTACTTTTGGTCACCAAATTGCCAGATGCGCCAGGTCATGTAATAGAATACGCCGTAATTAGCGGAAACATGCACAACCGCATTCCTTACTTGCCCGTGAGAATCGTACACGGCTGGTGTTGTTGACTTGACGGCAAGTTTTCACTGCAGCCGGCTGACTGCGTCTATTCGCTAAAGCAAAGCCCAGAGTGTGGAAAAAAAAGTGACAATGAAAACATTGTCACTCATGGAGACACTTCACCAAACATAAATATCCAATGACTAAATATATACTTGGTTGTTTAATTTCGCACTTGACGGGTGGGCGGTCGTTTTTGCAGATAAACATTTGAAAAAATCAATTAACCATAATATGTTCCCTCTAATATACTGTTCATGATCTTTTTGTAAATATCATTCGATCAAAAACTCAAGATTCCACAAAAAACATATTTTTTTCTTCACGTTTGGCAGGTAGTCATGCACATGATCGCCATCTCCAGGTCTGGAATGGAATAGTAGTCAAGTAACTTATTTTGTGTTTAGTTTGTTTAGCAGTCCGCAAAAACTACCGAGCTACTTTTCTTGAAAAGTTTGTGAACGACTCATGCCTGGGCCAGGGAATATACTATTTTGTGATCAGTCAAGTTTTTGTATATTTCCAAGCATTACTTACATAATTCACAAGAGGCAAATCTTATTTACCTTATGTGTTTGGCAGCCAGAAAACGCTCTGTGACACTTGATCAGTACAGGTGTCAAACTCAAGGCCCAAGGGCAAGATCCGGGCCTTCACATCATTTTATGTGGCCTGGGAAAGCTTGCCACAATATTGTTGATATTAATTAAATATAGACGATATTACAGTATGTAACATTCTTTATTAGGGTTCCCACACTGAACATTTTAGGTAAGATACAAAACGCTAACTGCCTCGTGCTCTAGCCACACACCTGATCCATAGGGAAGACAAACATAACGCTTAAATGCTAAAACTTGCATCCTTCATTTACTACAACTGTTGCAATTTGCCTGAAAAGAAAAAAAACCACAGTTGCTGAGTGTTCATTTTAAATATCATTAAATCTGTTCCTGTTTACACAAAACACAGTAGGGCCTGAGGGCAACCATAATAACTACAGTTTAGCTCATGACGCAAACAAGTTTGACACCCCTGATCTGTCGGATTGAAGCGAAACACAAGTTTGCGGAATGAAGCAAAAACTTTTAAAAAGGAGTGGTGCATGGGCCAAAACGGAATTAATTATATGTGGGTTCTCAGTCATTGACGTCTGACTCTCAAAGAAACACCTTACATATGCACGAGGTTGGCATTTATGGAGGTGTTGACCCCATTACGATTTTCGATTAAGTTGCCATTGGAGTAAGTCGTTGTTTCACAGCAACGTTGAAAAGGCATTTGCGCACACGCGACGAGCATTTATTTGCTCCAGAGGTGGAGAAAATGTATCCGATTACTCGATTATGCCGATGTGAGACAGCTGGCAGCAAGATAATTAAGAATGTGAAAATGATAATGATGATGACGGTTTTTGCTGCTTCGTTTTCGAAGCATGCAGGGAAGGAAGCGTTTATATTCAAACATCAGCACCTTAACTGAGGTAAATTTACGGGGGAAGCATGAAAAAATGCGCACCCATCTTCATATATTTTCAATGACATATAGAAAAATAAAGCATGCAAAGGCAAAGGTGTAAGTGAAGGATGCCTCTCTGCCTCTCATTTGCATTTGCATATTAGAGTGTTTTCTGGGGGAAAATGAGCTGTAGAAATTAATTCAGGATTAATTGGTGCCTTTATCTCATTAGGACAATCTAATTTAGGGGATGATGGAATTGTTTAGACTCCCTTTTGCATAATTGGATTGCGGTGAATGGCTGTCATTACCGTCTTTTTAGCATCGTCTGCGGGCCCCCTCTCTCCCGTGCAGGCCCCAGCCTCATAAAGAGCCATCATGTGTTGCGCCAGTGTTTTCGTAACCCCCCTGCAACACACAACGCAGGCTGCAAAACGCGAGCATGTGGCTAACCGCGCAGCAGTGATTAGCTCCCGTTTCAAAGCCATTAGCATACTGCAAGCAGAGCACCATCGAGGACATTTCTCATGAACGCCTAAGCATGTGACTAACAACGCGGCGATGATCGACCGTTGGCGACAGTGATTCATTTGAGTCGTGGCTGCCGTCAAGTTTTTGTGGTGTATGCTCGCGACAGCGTTAGGAGGCCCACATGGCTTCTACTTGATTTCTTAAGGTGGATTTACACTGCTTGAATTAAGTGACACAATTCTTGTGTTTTGCTCTCAAGAGGCACGACTGTAGGGACGTGTCGAACTACCAATGTGGAGTAAATAATTTTGGCTGGGCTATGTCGTTCGAATGTACTGCAAAGTCGTTAAGACAAGTTGGTAAAGTCATTCGAAAATGTTTGGCAAAGTCGTTTGAACGTATTAGTAAACGTAGGCTAAATGCTAAATACAGCATTTCATATATCCTGGAATATCTAATATAATATAGTATCCTATAATGCAGAATTGTGCGCATGCACAAGTCAATACCCCGTGGCATTACGGGAAAATATTTGTGGCATTATGGGGAAAAAAAGCTGTTTTAAACTTTTAATATTTAGCCTACATTTTACCAATACGTTCGAACAACTTGACCAGTACGTTCAAACGACTTTGTAAATACGTTCAAACAACTTTAGCAATGCATTTGAACAACTGCAGTACATTTGAAAATAGCCCAGTCAAAAATGTTTAGTCCACATTGGTACTTCCACGTTTCCGTACAACTTGTATACGCATCAATGTGAATAAAAATCTGAAATATATCATGTACAGTATCTGGCAATGTGTACGCATTACCGATTGATGAAACAGACACATCCACATCTGCTCAAGCAACACATACAAACACTTGAAAAATAAACCAAATACCTGCTGTAAATCGAATTGATACAGAAAGCATAGACGGTTTAATGTGGTCTACAAATACTACATCAAAGTTCTGTCAAGCATTAAATAAGATACATTTTACACACCCTGGCTAAAAAAAAAGTTCTGCAGGCCACTTAGGTTATTTTCAAGTTATGGACAGAAATAGACTTTGTAAATAGATTTTGCAAAATATACTTTCCAAAAAGTCTCTATTTTCATTTCCCAGCAACCCAAAAGTTAAAATTGTAGTTGAAGTGTAGGTGGCGAAGAGTCATCCCAGTCCAACTAAACAACATATTATTGTTTACATATTATTTATTAGTACGTGTGCGTTACAGTTTTTTCATGGGTTCTCTCCAGGTAAACCAGCTTCCTCCTTCCACAGTGCAACAACATGCAAGGTAGGTTCATTGAAGAATCTAAATTGCCTATGGGTGCGAATGGTCATTAGTCTGTATGAGCCCTATGATTGGCTGGCAGTCCAGGGTCTACCCACCGCCCAAAATGAGCCGCGATAGGCTCCACCGGACCCAATAAGAAATTGACATTTTTTGGCATCTGCACATGTGGGTTGTTTCATGTGTTCTGTGAATGTAAACACAGAAATACTGCATAGCTGTCACTTGAAATATACATGTAAGTAGACAGTCAAAACACTTGATATCGGAATAGGTCACTTGGACCTGCACTGTAAATCCAGCTCAAGTTGCTTCTTTCTTTGTTCAACACATTTTGTTCTTTCATTATTTCCACAATCTCTCGGAGAACGTCGGCAGGAGGCTGCCCCCCACCCCCACCCCCATAGCCCAACGTGGGATGAAAATCAATAGAAGCAGAGCAAAGCGCATGTATGGGATCACTCACTGGAATACCTGATCTTCTCACTTCAACAACATTGATGTAACTATGGAAACAAGCGCGCCAAGATGAACGGAGATATGCCTATCTCCTGACAAAAGGCCTTTTTATATCTTGTCCAGCCGCTTAGCCTATACAACAACAACGGCAGAAGCTTCTATCTGCTGCTTCCCACCACGATACCATCATCATTTGTCTGAAAGGACAAATTGTATAGATATTATTCCGCGGGTTGCTCTCTGGTAAACAAGGCAGGGAGAAATTGAATCTATGGTGCTGATTCTCAGGCTGTGCCAGGCTAATTGAGTTGATGTCCCTGGAGGAGCTGGACATACTGTAAAGACAGACTCAATCAAGTCGTATAGCTTGAGTACTGTACTTACTGGAAGTCACTTGCGTTTATTTTGCACACTGCCGCTTTTTCGTTGCACTGCCATGTAATGTGATTACGGGCTTTTGAGGAATAAAGCAGGTTACACAACGATCTTTAACAACTTCATTGCTTTTTTTTTTTTCCCCCCAAATGTGAGCGATCCCACACATGAAAAAAATTACCTTGTGTACAGGTATGCTTACTGCGCTTATAGTGTACACTGGATAACAGATATAATGGTGGATGTCATAGTACAGAGACTGACCTGTTAAGTGAAACTACAAAGAAGAGTTGGAGTAAAAGAAGAAATGGAAAAGCTAAGCTAACTGTTAGCTTCTCTTGGGAGTTACACTGTGGTGACAAAAGAAGAGTTGAGGGAAAAGAAGAAATGGAAAAGCTAAGCTAACTGTTAGCTTATGTAGGAGTTACACTGTGGTGATAAAAGAAGAGTTGAGGTAAAAGAAGAAAGCTAAGCTAACTGTTATCTTATCTAGGAGTTAAATGGTGGTGGCAAAAGAAGGGTTGAGGTAAAAGAGATGGAAAAGCTAAGCCTACTGTTAGCTTATCTAGGAGTTACACTGTGGTGGCCCCTTGTCATTTTTATTGTGGTAATTGACTTGTGAAACACGTCACAATTACAGAGTCATCTGAGAGACATCTGATAATGCCTTTGTAGACTTTGATTGCAAGAGAGGAAAAATGTTCAAACTTCACCCAATTGTTGGTATGCGTGTGCCCAGTCGTCCTCGAAAAAACTAACACGATGCCCGCCAGGGCTTCCCGTGTGTCGACCGTCATTTTGCCGCCTGTTCGCCGTGCAAAGTGTGTCATGCTTTTGATGCATTTTAACCCCCCACCCTTCCATACCCAAGCCCCCACCCACTCCTCCTTCATCTTGTCTGGTGCCATTTTCATTCTTTGCATAAATGCAGTCTAACAGTATTAAGTATTCATGCACGTCGGGGAAGGTGGTGCCTGTCCTTCAGGGTAAGTGTCAGGCCTGCGTGCGCCACAAGAAAAGCCCCGGGGAGAGGGGGAACATTAGGATCCATCAGCCTGACACACAAATCATTCTCTCATGTAAACATAAATATGTGGGTATGTTTTCACCGTCATCCCGCTATCTGTTGCTAGGCTACCTTGCATTAAGCAGTGTAGCTGTCCCTGTTCATTTTGCTCCAGGGATTCCGGCAATACCATCATATAACCTGCTGAGTCTTAATGAGAAGGCCTGCTCATATGAGTGGATATGAACATGGTGAGATGCGAAATTTATTCAAAGCGCCAAAGAATTCGGCTGTCTGTCAACGACCGCCGCAGCGGGCAGGCGCTTATGAATTTGAAGTGTTTCGAGGAGGGGCGGGGGGCGGGTGGGGGGGGGGAAAGGAGCTTTGAGGGGAATATTTTTCCGCGCAAAACACACCTGAGACAGGAAAAGGTCACAATGGATCAACACACACACGCAAACACAAACGTTGCTTGGGACACACGCTCACACCATAAACAATGTGACATGCTGGGCTCCATAAAGGTCATTTGTTGAGAAATCACTGATCCCCAAATGCATTAACAAAGTCAATTAACTATTCTACAGCAAAGATGAAAAGGAAACAATCATAAAAAATATATATATAGAACCAAGCGCCCACACAATTACAACAACCGCGCGTCCCCAGGTAATTATGTGTGCCATAAAAACGACAGTCGAAGGCAATGGTCAGTGGGAAGAAAGAGCGGGGAGATGAGGGAATGCGGCGCCAACAGCTGCTTTGAATAGATTGTGTGTGGGATGAATTAAAAAGTTGAACCTTTCCCCGGCTGTATTCACACGCCTGCCTCTTGGTGATTAATCATGGCCGTCAGGACCTGTAATCCTTTTCAATGGGAAACAAATGCAGCCACTGTCCTCTCTCCGGCACGCCGCTTGGAGACCCGGGGGCCACCGGCTCGCCAGCCCGGTCACAATACCTGAAGCCCGCGCGCCCCACCCCCGGCGAGCAAGGACGTGTCGACACACTGTAATCTGCTCCCAACATGATGGGATGGACAAAAAGACATAATTGCAGCAAAATTGTAAAGCACAATCAGTTGGTTTTGTGCATCCGCTTTGTATCGGCTGATCAATGGTCGGGTGGAAGTTGGCATGACTGTGAGCCCGACGGGCCCAGCGACAAAGGAAATACACACTGATCGGAACACTTTGCTTGGTACACTTACACAACTGGTTTTAATGAGATTCAATTGAATTGCTGTATTAAAAAAAAAAAGTCTACCTTTAGATAATACAGAGGTTGAACACACATTGAGAATGGCGTGCGCGGCGTAAGAACACATTGTCACAAGACGCAAAAATGCATGCTCAGTTACCGCAGTAATTCCATACGTAAAAGTGCCAGTCCAATGCTGGGTTATTTGTAACCAGCGCGTTGGGTTGAGGATTTGACCCAGCATATTGGGTTAACATTTTGATCCATAGAGGGGTACAAACTACCCATACTGAGGAGTGACATACCAAGAAATGGGTTGCCAGGTTATCAGTCATAGCTGTGGTTAAAAATGATGTTAATTTTACGATCAACGTTTTCTTTGAAAAAAAAAAAAACTTGGTCAAAGGTCGCCACAGCAAGTCACTCGCATGATATGTTCAGAACAGTTTTTACAACGGATGACACAGCCCATCCACTTTCATCCAGGCTTGGAATCTGAATATGGCTGAAAGGATCCCGCAAGGAAAACCCAAGTGGATGTTACTTTTCACTCTAACTGGGATTTGAAACCCAATCCCCAATGTCCAAAGTCAACATTGTTAACCATTGTGTCATCAACATTTACTAAGAATGTTACATTAAATGTACCTCAACTTCAATATGCACCACAGAACTCCAAAATTACAACCAGCTTCATCTCTTCAGTCCGCCCAAATCCAAACTTCAACTTGCTGGGTCAAAATAATTAACCCAACCTAGGTAACCCAATCTGCTCAAAATCCAGATCTACCCAGTTAGTACATTAGGAAAACAGTCCAGAAGTTATTTTCTTTTCTTTACATGTATGGCCTGTGTTTGTCATACAAATATTTACTATAATTATGACATTTTGAGGTTACAAATAGTGCACAATGAACTTGTATGCGCAGTGGCATAAGAACATGTGGTTATACATACAAAAGCTCCAAAACCTATGCCTTTACTAACTGTTTTTTACTTGATGTACGGCAACTTTGTATGCAGCTGTGGTTGGTCTTAAAGTGCTATATAAAGCTGAGTTGAGTTTGTCTGGAAGAAAAAATATTCTTAAAGTATAGGCCCAATCATTGGTATTTACGTAACCCACTTGAGCAATTTTGCCATTCTGGTGGCCTGTACTACTCGCTGCTCTTACACGCAATCCCAATAAATTGTGGAGGTGTAACAAATGTTGTGGCCTCCCAGTTGTTGGCTTCTGCCGCAATGTGACTTTAAAGAAGCTCACGAGGGCCAGTAACTAGATTTGTGATGAGAGGGGAGTTGCTTAAGTCAGTGAAGTTCATGTCACGTCCCCGCATGGCTGGAAACAGCTGATCTAGTTTGGAAAAGACAGTGAGAAAGTCACGAGCCAGCAACACTGAGAGCCTCCGAGGGGAAAGTGTGTCATCAGCATAAAAATAGAAGCCTGCTAACGAATTCCTAATCATACCCTACAACCCCCCCCTGTTTCCTCGAGGGGCTGTGTTAAAGAGGTTAAAACACCGGCCGGTGCATGAGAATATGCGGCACATCATCTCGGGAGATTATTTCATGGCATTCCAATGCTGTTGTTTTTTTTTAATGTTATTACTCGCAGGACTCACTAATTATCGTTCGGTAAGTATGAGCCAACACAAATACTTCCATTTAAAAAAAAAAAATCCAACAATGGATAGAGTTGTCCTCTTTTCCCAAAACTCACAAGGACATCAGGTCTCTTCTGTGCCTTTCTTGTCCATCGAGTGACGAAAACGTCTGAAAAGCAAAATGCACCATTTGCACATCAAAAAAGCAGTAGAGAAGCATCCCTCTTGACTCAAGCCTGACTGAATCAAGTAATGCCTGTGTTGCTTTTTACGAGTGAATAACTTCAATGCCCTTGAGAAGAGATCCCACATGCTGATTGTAATGTCGTACGTGACCTTGGTGTAATCGCTAAAGGAAAAAAAAAAAAAGAAGGAAGTGGAATTTAAAAAAATATCCTTTGTGTTCATCAAAAGACAAATGTCAGGGTTCCCACTGAGTGAAAGAGTGGTTTTACACATGTGTGAAAGGTTGTGAGGGCTTTTAATTCAGAGCGGCTGATGGAGGTGCTGCGTGTTGGCAGCGCGCTGTGAGGAAAGAGCCAGACGCCTCCATGGCCTTTGTGTGTCTCTGTTTGACCAGGCGTCTCCTGGTCCACAGGAGCAGCGTCTCGCACACACACAAAAAAAAAGAACAAAGCGGCCATTATCAGTCCTATCGCATCCTTTCGGCTCTCCCGCTCACCGACACCCCCACGCCGGGCTCGAGCTCGGCTCCAGCACTGAAGCGGACTGGGAGGTCCATTAAAATACACAGGCGACACCTTGAGCTGTGGACAAACATCGACACACAATGGTGTGCGGCGGCGGTGGTTGCCACGGTGATGGGAGGAAACATAGCACAGCGGTGACAAAGAAAGGGAGGGGTCAGGCCAGTGAAAAGCCGCCGCAAACTGCCTTTTTGAAAAATAGCCCTCCTTTTTACTTTGTGTCACCAACACTGTAAAGCATCCATTCATTGACATGTAGATGTTTTCATTAGCAACACTAAAGCCAATGAATCACCGAGTGCATCTTACACATGAACAAATATGCACGCCTCAAATGCACACCTGCTTTTTTCCCCCCCACTCGGGCGGTGTAGGTAGGTGGCTGCAGGCCACTTAACTCTTTGAGCGCCGGTGATGTGAAATGCTGTCATCGGGTATCCTAACAAGGAGCGCCAACGACATTAATTGCCGTCAACTATGTTTACATGGGAATGGGCGGAGAAAAGTCTTGGCAAACTGTGGTTTGATCATTAGCTGTGAAAGTTAAAAAAACAAAAAAAGAACTATGGCCAGTAGAAGGCAGTATTGGGTCTCTTTTGGATGAGCTCATCATGTGTCACAACAATGGGTAAGCTCCTAAAATTCAAAAACACATGGCGGACCCTTGGAAATATAGCCGTTGCAAGCAACTTGAGATTGATCAAAGTGTTTGTCACGTTAAATCTACTACAAAGAGTGTCAAAAAAGAGAGAAAAGATGACAGAGATTATTTAAATTTTAAAGTAAAAGAGGTGATGTAATGAACATACAGACTCAAATACACGCACACACTACTAAATACTATCACTACTACTACGACTACTACTACTGTTAATAGCGTGCAAATAGTTTGAAAATTTCGTCAAATGTTATGTTGTTCCACTGTTGATTAATTGTAAATACGTTATTTTGGCATCAAAAGCACATTTGCATTGTTGTTGTTGATATTGTGGATGTTTTTTGATTTGTCAGTAAGTTCATACATTTTTCAAATGTTTTAGTTTTTTACTTGCAACTCCACAAATACCATGTATTAAAACACAAAAACTAACGAACTAAAAGGAAGCTTTAAAAAAAAAAAAAGATATTTAACAAATTCACTCTAAAAACTACGATAATTCAGTTTTAACTCAAGTTTTTTTCTTTATACATAAAGGTACAAAAATCAAAAAGAAAGCAAAGAAATGATAGATTCAGTGTTAGCCTCACTTTAGATGTTAAAAGGGTTTTGTGGCTGTTGAGGTTGACGACCCCTGATGTCGAGGAAACACAACCAAATCATGCCTTTTTATTAAGTAACAATATTTATTGTAAAAATGCTTAAACACATTACAAACACACACACTCTACTCTTAGTAAACGTTCAGCATTTGAGTAAATAAACGCCTTCGGCCACGATTTGAGCACATGCAACAAAAACACAGGGGTAGTTAACTTTTGACACGCCTTCACTGTTTGGTTTAAATATCACTCAGCGTCCACTAATCAAATTCACACGTTCATTTAGTTCTAATTGGCACAGGCCTGCAAAAACAAACAATCACACATGCATTTAATTTGGAGGGAGATGGAGGCTCCACGTGATGGAAAACCTGAAACATGCATGCAGATGTTTCAATCGATCCTACTTTATATACGGAACAAATTTGGTGACGTGCTCTTGTAAAATTAAACTCTATAAAACCTGTTAGAGAAAGGTGAAAAGTGCCGTTTAGAGAAAGTCTCGTGGTTAGGTTGTGACGTGGTTAGGGTCCTTTTGTGCACCTATGATGGATGTCCGTTGTATAAATTATCAAAGTGCAAATTAGTGCTTTAAACAAAAAAAAGAAAAAAACATTCAACTAACCGTCTAGCAATATACATTTCCAACTCAATAAGTAAATGCATTGAAGTTTTCACAGCAATTCTACAGGTGGCGTCTGTTGTGTAGCTCAAGCTAGTCTTTGCACAGTCATTTCAATCGGCCCTCAGAATCTGACAGCTGGTCTGCAAAACAGCTGAAAAACAGGATGCCAAGAGGCAAGCTGTTTTTGTTTTGTTTTACCCCAAATTCCTGCTGCCTCTTTCTTTTTCTCCTCTTCCTTTACCGCCTTTGTGCACGACTCTTCTCTCCACCTGCCTGCGCTGCCATGGCCTTGTCGGAATCCTCCCAATCCCCACTCCACTGCGGTGTATCCGCCTGGAAACTCCACAGATGCTGGCACTTTTTAGCGAGCACACACACACTCAAAACAAGCTAAGTGATGGGATGAAGATGTCAGTTATGGCAAATAGAACTCTGTCACACGCCTCTATAACATCTTTGTCACTGTTTACCAGAGCGAAGAGGTGAACACACACATTTGCCGACACACACACCCATTTTTGGGGAGGAGATGCACTGTTTTTATTGGCGAGTGGCGCATTAACACGTTGTTTTTGTCATGGGAAGAACAGTGATTAAAGAAATAGGAACAACTGTGGATACTACTTTAACTTTGACTGATTTATTAGTTAGGATTAGACAAAACAAAACCACACACACTTACTGTTAAACTTTGTGGGGTGGTGGCACCCACTAAGCCTATTACATTTTATTATAGCCCATTTTTAGGGGTGCTTCACCCCTGAGAGAATAAAAGCACCCCCAACATTTTTTACTGTGCGGTGTTGTTAGCAGGTTAGAAAATTGTAAAAACCAGACAGTACTCAGTTGAAACTTAATATTTTAATGACAAAAACACAGTACACCTCCCCTTTTGCTTGAAAAATTGTTTGTTCCACTTCACCCCTCCCACCTCTGCTTTGGAGCGCCGAGTGTCAGTGAAGCATGTAGACTCAAATGCCACTTTTCCACCACACCACACGACCTCCTTTGGTCACTATTTTGAGTTTGTGTCATCTTAAGAAAATAATAAAACAGATATAATAATGGAACATATTTTTGTAAAGAAATTTTTGGGGGTAGACTTCCTCTTTACGTGTACCATGAGAGTATTAACAGTTAAATATGTCAGGCTAATATAGACTGCCTTAAAAAAAACATACGTATGTTAAGTGAAGTCTAGAAGGATTTTTTAAAAATAAAAACAAGTAGCCTTTGATGCTTTTTTTTCCAAATAAGCATCAAAATAATTGCTGACAGTATATTAAGTAAAAAAAAAAATTAAAAAAAAGGGTTTTATTTTATGTTTAAAGCTGAAGTAAACCCAAACATATTTTTTTCAAGAATATGTACCCAGCAGGCCCACTAGTTGAAACACGGCATGCTGATAAATATTGCGTTTGTGGAATATAAATTAAGCAGCAAAATGCACTCGTTTTTAACCAACTCCGGGGGCGGCCATCCTATCTTCTGTCGACTGAAAATGACATCACAACTGCTCACAACGACCAATCACGGCTGACCTGTTTTCTGAATCTGAGCCGTGATTGGTCGTTGTGAGCAGCTGTGATGTCATTTTCAGTCGACAGAAGACAAAATGGCCGCCCCCGGAGATGGCTAAAAACGAGTGGATTAACACTTATTTCACTAACGCGATAATTATCAGAATGCCCTGTTTCAACTAGTGGGCTTGCATAGAACATATTCTTTAGAAAAAAAATGTTTGCGTAGACTTCCCTTGAACTAAAAAAGGAACTTTATTCCGAAACACCACTGTTAAAAATGTACTTCTAATTAAGTACTGGCACAACTGGCTGTTAATTTTATGTCAAGCGGGGTTGTTGCTCCCATCTGTTGAATGTAACTAGTAACATGTAATCTAATTGAGTTACTTATTCAGTAACATCAAGTTACTTTTAAAGCCAAGTAATTAGTGAAGTAATCATGTTACTTTTTCAAAGTAACTACGGCAACACTGCTCACCACAAAATGGTCGGACGAACAAGCAAGTAAAGGTCTCCACACCATTTTTTTTCCACCTTTGTTAACAACCTTAGATGGTTAGTTTATTTGTGTGCAGAAAGGATTCTGAGTGGGAGGCAGCCAAAGAGAGGGGGTCTTAAGCACTCGGGTTGTTTTTCTTGAGTCTGTCGGGGAGGGAATGAGGGATCACGGGGTGAGGAGTCAAGGGGAGGACAAGGTGACTGATTGAGCCAAGGCATTAGGTCAGAGTGAGGCTGCTGAATCAAACCCAGCAAAGACCCTCCTCAAGACTAACTATGATCAAATGCATCACGGGCCTCCGTCAACACGGGCGTCCCACCGGACGCTATATGACTTCCACATGTGCACTCAGACCAGGCTTCGGCGCAACACACATTAATGGGCTTATCAGCACGCAGCTCACAGCGCTGCAGCGGCTGACAAAAGGCGGGTTTCGCCAGAATAATGGATGCGTGAAATCAATCTGAGAGTTTCAAAAGGTCATCATGTGCAAAGCGACAGCTCCAGGAGCAACAAGAGGAAGCCATATAATCTGTGAAAGGGGTCCGCACAAAAGCCCCAACAGCAAGACTTTAATTTAAAACGGGTGAACACCAGTTGAGTTGTCGGGAAATTCAAAAACGAGGTTGCTTTATTCACCGGCCGGACAATTAATGCGCAGCAATCATCGCCGGACGCTATTGAGAGGAAAATTATTCTGCTCCACTCAGTTCATTTATAAAAGAAAATGTATTACAAAGTACATGCTGCTTCTGCGCCTGCATTCATCCGCAGCCCTTTCAATACAGAATTCAATTATGCAGAACACCTGAACAAACAATATCTCACAGACAATTATCCGGCACCTTGGAAACCGTTGGAAAACAAATTAGCAGCAAGAGAGTGTGGTGGTATTTTTGGCCGGGTGCACTTACAAAGCTCGCGGCACGACACTTTCTTTGACGACTGTTGAATTAAACCGACTTTTATAGAAAGTTCTTTTCAGACGCCTTTTCTATTAACGCAATTTCTACACAATTTCTCAACTGTAATTAGCACTCTTTGTTTCCAACAGCATTTATTAAAATAATGTGTTTGACCACACTCTTTTGTTTCGATGTTTTGAGGCTAGCAACTAAAACCTCTCAGTTCCCCTTAATTCTTCATTTAAAGCGAGATACTGCGCGCACCCACACACACGCACACACCAATAATGTGGCCAGACTTGAATATTTTGCAACCCTGCCGATCAAAAATCAAGACTTTAGGAGTGGAGGAGTATGTTCTGTTCAAAACGCGAGCTGCGGCGTTCTGAATGAGCTGCAGCTGTTTGATGCTCTTTTGAGGGAGTTCAATAGGAAGACCAATTTATTTTACAATATAATTACAATAACCAAGTCTACTAGAGATAAAAGCATGGATAAGTTTCTCTTGGTCTGCTTGAAGCATGCAACCGTTCAGTCTGGATATTTTCTTTCAGCTGGTAAAAGGCCGTTTTAGTGATCGATTTGATATGATTGCTGAAAGTCTTAAATGTGTTTAATATTCACAATGGTAAATGCTGACATGACGCTGGAAAAAAAGTCAATCGGGTAACAACTGGTTGCGTGGAATGTGTCTCGCAAGTGTCAGCAAAATAAAACTGACCAGGAGAAGAGTTTGTGACCACAAAGTAGTTTTCAAATAAGCTAACACTTAGCCTAGCTTTTTCTTGTTCTTCATGTACCACTCAGCTTTCTTCTTTATGATTTCTGGCAGTCTGGTTGCCCCGTGGCACCGTTCTGCCTCTCACAGGTCAGTCTGGGTGCGATGACAAACATGTGGCTTGGGGGAGGAGACTCGTGATCGTCGATGGAGATATGTACACGACACTACAAGAGCAGCAACAACACACATGCTGATTTTTTTTCCCCCCCTTTGTCATGTGTGGGGTCTAAAACTCCCCCCAAAAAATTGGTCGAAGGATTGAAAATTGATGATTGATTACATTTTGGAAAAGTGGAAGCTTACAAGTTTGCGGGAATTGTTTGGGGAAAGCTCCCTGAAAATATGCTTGAACTAGTCACCTCAACACAGGCCCACCAAACACATTTAAAATGCACTCGGATGGAGATTGTGAGCAATGAAACCCTACCACAGGTTCAACTTCAGTGACCTGTAACATCGCAAATTCTCACAGAGACATTCCAACATCTTGTAGCAGACCTTCCCAGAAGAGTGAAAGCTGCAGAGGCAAGAATAACTTCACATTTCCTCTCGTTTCTACTGCCTATTGGCGTAATAGCCAACCGTAGTTATTCTTATGGTTAGAGAATTATGGCTGTACATTTGATCCATCCCGGGTACCTTTTAATCCATTAAGGCCGTGAGCGCATAACCACGTTTCTACCACTAGAGTCGGAAGCGCTGTTGCGTCTTTCTACCTTTAAAGCCTGGAGAGCATATACGCCACTTTCTTTTTTTTATGATGTATGTTTGTCGACAATGTATGACAATATCGACGTCTAACAAAATAGAAGATTGTAATTACCACTCGATTTTTGACATTAAAAATAGTGTTTCACTTTGTGAAACAGCAAAGATGAATAAACTTGGGCCTGTGTGAAAGCCACATGTCTAAACTCTCAAATTATTTTGGAATTATGTTTCTGTCTGCTACAGAGGCTGAGATATCAATTATTTTGTAGGTGTTGAATTTCTGGGAAAACGTGAGGTTTTCAAGGGTAATTCCAAAGACGATCTTAGGTTTTGGGGAGCTGTTGAGCCAGGCGCTTCAGGCTTTAATGGGTTAAAGCAAACAGGGTGAAACCCTCGTTACTGCTGAGAACACACGTGCGGCATTTAGGTCCTCCAACAATTATCACTATGGTGTATGTTTCGAGTTGATACCTTCTGGGACACAAACAGACTCCTATTGCACCCCTAATTCTACGGCTGACCGATTACAGCGTTGTTTTTTTGCAAGCGTCGGCTCTCAGACCAAACACCGAAGAGCACCAGTGAGCTCTCTTGGCAAAGCTATCGGCCTGTATTGATTGGGCAAAGGCCCAACAGCCCCTCACTAAAAAGAGATTAAAATATCAGGCTTGTCTCAGACGTTTATGGAGTGTGTGACCTCAGTCGAAGCGAGTACATACATCATAGTCCATCTCCGTGAGCCACGCTGAATGTTGAGTGGCACCGCGCGGCGGCGACGGGCTTGAAGTGCACGGGGGAGAGATTCGTTTAGAAATTGCAGGTGCGACGTCAATGTAGCCATGTAGCAATGTGTTCCATTAAAAAGTCACATCACGTGGCCTCACATTGTAAATGTTCAAACGCTATCGCCCTGAAATGTGTCTTTCGCACCTTCTGTTGGGGTAAAAACAACTGAGATGGATGCTGTGAGAACAGGAAAGGAGACAAAAGGCGTCCAAGGATGTGTGCATCCATTCACAGCTACTTTCATTACAGAGCAAGCAGGTCCTGTCAGCGTCTTTTCATTACACGGGCCCGTATATCCACCGCCGGTGTCCGAGCGGCCCGCTCTGTCGCCTGTCAAGAAAAGGCGCTCTCGGGGAAAGTCCGCCTATCTCCCTGATCCCACCCCACGCCACCCTCGGTAGGCGAGAGAGGCCAGGCAGAAAGAGAGGAATCGTGTTTGCCATCAACAGCTCAAGAGAGTAGCATGGCAGCAAGATTGATGACACCCTCCCTGAAAGTAACAAAAGAACTCCTGTGCACGAGGGCCCGCTTATGGAGCTTGATAGAGTTGTCATCCTCTTAATAAACAGCTCGGATATGTCAACCGCCGAGGCAGCGGGGACGCCGACGACGCGCTCACCCACCAAGCCACGGGCGGGATCACCTACTGGCATGGCGGCACGCACGCCGCTCCATACGGAGGCCCCCCGAGGGTGTTAGCGAGGCAATTACTGGAGAAGAATAAATACATGACAAAATGTTCACGTTTGTTGACTTTCGCTCTCGTGTGAGAGACTCGAAGCAAAATTGCGCTGTAACTCCCATGAACATTTTAATGCATCCCAATTCTGGCTGTGGTTTTATATCGAAAATGACACTTTTTGTTTTATTAACACCTGGGGAAGAATGTCAGCTGCGGGACTAATGAAATGATGCGCAGGTTTTCATATCTGGGACTTGATGTACGAGCGCGATACAAATAAGCTCGACGATGCTTTAAGTTTGCGTTCACACAAATCCCCTTTGACCCGGCTGGTTCATTGGTCTGGTTCGTTAGATCAGGTTCTTTGCTTACCTACACAGATGACCAAATTAAGGTGGCCCTTGCATCTTTTGATTGTTTTTGTATGCGGTTTTGTACACCACTGCGCGACACTAATCGACAAAGCGTAATTCAGCAGCTTGGTGATGAAGTGCTGCTTCCATGAGGGAAAATACAATCAGATCTTTATTGACGCTTGATGGTTTTTTTGGGGTTTTTTTTTCACATTCCAAACTATTACTAGCCCTTGCTTCATCACAAAAACAAAAAATACCTAATCTGTCTCCTTAAAGTCCAACTCTAATCGCTTATGACTTAAAGTTTCACAATGGAAGTCATGTAAGTTTCATTTTTTGCTGCTACACTAAATTCCTGTAGCTGTGGAAGTGGAGTTCCAAACAATTGCAGACCATCAAAGCAAATCAAGAAAATACATTTTTGTCCTCTGTGGACTAAGAATTCCAACGCTAAAATCAATGCCAACAACAGGCAGACTGACTGCTAGGTACGTTTTGAGCCGTAGCTGTTCTACCAAAGTCCTGCATCGTTAGTGTAAACCGCTGCTGACAGTATGCCCAGCTTTAGTGCGCTCGGCAACATTATTTGCTGGTAGCCTGCTAGATTGTACTGAAAAAGTATAAAGTAACCTGCACCTCCCAGTGTTGCGTGTTTCTACTAATTTGGACCAGAGAAACCAGACAACAAGTCCAAAGCAAACCAGGAATCCCCTAATGCACAAATGACTTTGTCATAACCATTGTGACAAGAAAACCAGAAAATGTTAACAAGAACTAAGTACAATGCAGCAAAAGCTCCAAAAGTGTTGTTGGAGTAGATACTTGGCATTTTGGGAGCTATGTGAGAGAATGGGCTGCGGGGTTGGCTGGCAACCGGCTGAAAGAATGTTAGGGGTGTTGTTGTGGCACATTTTATTACCTTGAAATAGAGCTGCACTTTTCTATGCTGAATTAAGCCCTATATTAAAGCATTAAAGTGTTAACAACAATGGAATATAAAACTCGGCAGCACAATTAAAGGTTGTGAAGTTAGCACAAAAAGACCCAAAAAAATCCTAAAAAGGGATCTTGGTAAAACTCGTGCTTTTGAGTTTGTGTCTGAACTTTATTAGTTAGTGGAACAATATTGACTCATTTACTATTTTTAAATACAGACTTCAATTTCAACTTCATCCGTTTACGGTCCTGTATTTGATCATGGTTCAACATTCAATCTAATAATTTGAGATTCTGTTGATTTTGATGGGTTATATTTGTTTTACTGTTGTTGTCCCTGTGTTTTAATGCTTTGAACTGTATCCTTGTGTGTAAAAAAAAAAAAATCCTATGAATCAATTTTATAATATAATTGAAACAATTTTCTCATGCTACGTATGGAAACGTGGAGCTGCCAATGGAGTAAAAATACTTTGACTGGAAAATATTTCTGAACGTACTTGCGCGAGTTTAATTTTTTTGACTGTGTAAAAATGCTACATTAGTAGCATTTAGCCTACAACTACGTTGGAACGTACACGCGAGTGCGTTCAAACGTGTTTGCCAGTCAAAAGTTTTTACACCGCATTGGCAGATAAAACGCATAGGCAATTTACGCAATTTGGAAATATCCATTTTTGCAGTACACTCTTGCTATATATATCATATATATTTATAGTGAACTAGTGTGAGACCGTGAAGTAATACCGGTAAGTATAATTTAAAAATGGAAATAAATAACAGGCTTCTATAGGATACAAAAAATACAAACGGAAACCTTGAGATAATCAGTGGTGGAACAATTCTAACTAAAGCAAAAAGTGTGTTGGCTGTCATTCTAAAAAGTAATATTGATAATATCCAACATTTCTTTAGACCATGTTTATTGCCTAAAAACATCCTTGAGATAACTATAGGAAAAAAAAGGCTATAAATGTTATCAAGTGTAGACAACCTATTTGAATGCAGGAGGGCATGACAAACACAAATTCTTGCCAAGAAAATGGTGCAAAAGAAATTCATTTTTATAAAGTCTGCCACTTACAATATTCACTCATTTTTGGGGGGTAAGAAGGTGGAGGGGGAGGGCCGCAATGTTGTTGTCTCAATTGAATCTGCAGCCCACTCCTGGTGTGATACCTAGTTAAAGCCAGCAGGGTGTGAAATGGTATTTGGAAATAAATGAAAGTGACTATGAAACAGTGGAGTTGGAAGATATTGCCGTGTCAAGATGACAGACAAGCCCTGGAATGGAGCTCAAGAAAAAAAAAGTTATTATCCCAAAGAAGAGCGAGGAGGCTGGATTAAATGTAACCCATGATGGCTCACACAGCTCTCTGACTTCGCACACATACACACACAGGCGAGATGATGGAGACGGCAAAAATCACAACAATCCCGGCTGCAATAGCTCGCCTGTTGATTTTCATGTGAACAATCCATCTTATTCCGGCGCCACCGTGCCAATAAGTGTTATTGCAAAGTGTTTGCCTATTGACGCTCCATATAAAAGTGCTTTGAAGGAGCTTTGGCACAACACAATCCCTGGAGGCTCTTCCTCGCCTGATTTACAGCCCAGCTGATGAGTCACATAGGACACGCCGGCCGTTGAAATAGCGACGGCTGTGTTGTCAGCCTTATTCATTTTTAAAAGTAGACTCTTGTCCTGTGGTGTGAATGTGTCTTCGGAGGTCACGATGATATGAGTACGCCGAGGGATCATTTTCGTAGGGTCTAATTGTCAGAAGCTTGTTAAAATATGTGGACAGCTTGGAATGCAAAACGTGAATTTAGCTCATGTGGCAGATTTGCAGAGGAGAGAGGAACAAAGCTGTATCAGCTTCATCCAGACCTACACTTCGTTTTTTTTATCTATTTACGTTTCTTTTCAAAACCATACGTACCCACATAAAAGTGAAAATAATGAAATGCAAGCGTAAGAATTTAATTATTAGGCGATTATTAGGATCCCACACAGAGCACTCCATGAAGGTCCGTGACATGTGAACAGCATAATGTAAATGTGTGGAAACTCTGTCAAATATATGTACACATGCGTGTGTATGCCTGTATATATTTGAATTTCACAGAGGGGACAATAAAGTTAATACTGATTTTGAGAAGAAATTCCAAAACATGAACTGCTTTTCTTGAGTCCATTAACAAACACGGTTCAGCTTAGCTTCTGGCTAGCATATGTATGACTAGCCATGTGTTCAAATTTTTTTTTATAAAAAAACAACTGAAAAACAAAAAAATGAGCGCAGTGCAAAAAGAAATTCCGGCGGCCTTTAAATAGCCTCTCCCGGGATCTTCAGATGGAGCTAAAGCATACTAAATGCCATTATTAAAGTTTATATAGCGCAATAAATCACACTCCTCAAACGTTACAGCTGCCCTTCATTTCCTCACAAGAAGAAACTAGTGATGTTACATTTTGCTTAAAAAAAAAAAAAAAAAAAAAAAAAAGAGCATAGAAAGAAAAACTTATTCACAAAAAAACACTGCAATGATTCCTGCTGAAAGAAAAGAAAAGACATAAGATCCTGGTGTATCATTTTAAATCTAATTAAAATGTGTAAGCTGTTCATTTTGTATTTTCTTCCTTTACTGTACCAAATGTAAGCCAACCGGTGACGCTTAAACCAAGTTACATACCAAACTGGGATAACTGGCTTGAGTTTTGTTACATACCTTGCGCTTATACATTTATCTGGTTTCATTCCCCTGTGAGCAAGCATAACAATGATGTGTCCCGTGAGGAAAACAAATAAGCAGCTCCTAACCTAACGTTTGTGTTCTTTCTTCTTGGCATGTGGCTATTCAAGTGGAGCTACCACACCAATGGCAGAAAAGTTCCAAAAAGTTCAATATTTGCCTCCCAATTACACACTGCACCGCACACCAAAACGATACCATGTATAAAGAGGTCCTTTGTGCATCCCATTTGAATGAATGACATGCAATTATTAATTGAAAGCATGATGATGTCGACGAAAGAGGATTGCAACCCCCCCGCCCCCGACTTTTTTCATTTGAGTCTTTCATCGTACACACAAAAATGTCTCTCTATTTTCTCTATTGAAGCTACAGGATAATTTTGTCCACTGCCTGTCACGTTGTGCAAAAGGCCTTTTAATTACATTTTGACAAGCCAGTTCATTACACATAATACATGTTTGACATGTAATAACTGGTATCAAAGTGAATGGGAATGTTGACTTGGGTTTTTAAGGGAAAAAACACATTTCTTTATTATAGCCTTTCCATTTATTATTAATGGGCATTCGATAAGTAGAGGCTTGAGTAACAGAGCATTACAGCCTGTGTGTTTCAATAGTTTCGTCACCGTTAGAACAAGACTAGGAATGCTGACAAAAGAAATCCTAGATGGGTGACTGCTGCCCTCTCTAGGTGTCTTGAGAGTGCTGCACTTTCTAATGTAGTTAAAGAATGTTAAGGAATGAGCGTTTCTCAACGTCTAGTACCTAATAAAATAGTTGGTGGTGAAAAAACAAGATGATACAGTGTATTGTATAATTGTGACGTCTTGCATTAAATCCCAATCAGAATACTGTATTTCATTGTTTTTCCTTACAGTGGTATTTTCTCTACAGGGTTGATGATTCAACTTAAATCAACTTAAAGAAAAATTCCATTCTTTTTGAGATTCAAAGGAAGTGCTGGATGGACCCGAAGAAGTCATATACTAGTGTAATAGCTGCTTAAGTCTCTCCAATGTAGAGCTCTTTCCGCTCCTCAATACACTGCACTGCATAAATAACATTGCTGAGTTTGCTTCTACGGATTTTTTCCTTGGGGTGAACCAGCTTGTCTAAGGATGTTAGTGGGTTTGAAATGCAATGGTATACTATGGTTGGGGGGGAAAAGTCTTGTTTCTTTGACAAACCAGCCTGCTTGGCAATGTTCTCTTTGATGTACTCTGAGCAAAATGGATGTTTCTGATCTGTCCACTGAGTTGTGTTCAGTAAACAAATCTATTCCAGAGGCTGATCTTAACCCATGTCGTCAACATATTTCAACCAGTGTTGGTATACAATGGGGGAGACCGGTGAGCCCATGGCACAGCACAGCTCTGTTTTGAATTAGAAACAGTCGTTCAATTGGAGGTGCGTATACTTATTTAAATTGAGAAACGTTTCTACATTGTGTTGGCGTTCAATATTATTGTGGCATATCACATTGGCGATTGATTCGCCGAGTGTTACGCTGCCTCAGATCCCTTCACTTTCGTCATGTGAGCAAAACGACATTTAGTCAGCCTGTTTGTGTTTTGCTGGCAGTGCTGGGAGTTGTATCGCATTACAAAACGAGCGAGTTACAAGAAACATTGAGTTTCTCAACAACTAAAAGTAACGCAACATATCCCATGCACTGGGGCAAAGCAAATTACCACAAATGACCTGCCAGTGTTACCCCCATGTCCCGGTGTTACACACACGTCCTCCTCACTGCACAAATGTCTTAAAAACGTAATTAATCTTAACTGTCATGTCCCAGCAGAGGGCGGTCAGTGCACGGAGGTACCGAAAAACAGTTTTAAAAAAGATTAAATTGAAAAAAAATAATAATAATTCCAGCGGGATTAAATTATCCAAATCATAGCTTTCTACATCGACCCTCATTCAAAGTTGGTAGCCGAAGACATTTTTTTTTTAAGTTTCACGTCTATGCTTTATCACCTACAAAATGGGCGTCTGTCATAGGCACATAGGCAGACCGGTCCGTCACATAGGCCGAATGACCAGCTCTGAGTAATGTTTCCTTGCAGAGCTGCTCTTTTACAGTTGGGACTGCCACTCCAGCAAATCATGCTTGGTCAACAAGGAGATTCCGTGAACTCCATGATTGTGACGTGAAATGGAATAAGTGTTAAATAGAAAACAACTCGACGCTTGCGTTGTTGCCGGATGCACAAGAGCAACTAGCTGAGTTGAGTGTTTGTCTGGCAAGTCTCAGAAGTCATTCACCACAGTCAAAATGACTTGAGAGTTTGTAATCACAATGTAGCTACCAGATAAGCTATCATTTCAGACTTTCTTCTTCCCTTTCTTCTTGATTACTACTCTTACGTCTTTGTGAGCCTGGATGGCATGTAGCAGTGTGCTGCCTCTCACTGGTCAGTCGAGGTACGACCACATCGTGAACATCTGGCTTGGTGGAAGTGATTGTCAGTGGAGAAATGTGTGTGGTGAGCTGCGTTGGTCACATTTCAAAAATAGCTGCGTACGTAAGACTACTATGGGAAGTTGCGCTACAGCTATGCTATGCTAACACCTTTAGGCAGCATTGTTCCTCTTAACATGCCGGCATATAAACAGGCATTGAAAATAATCAGATTCTCCCAACCAATTAAAAAAATAAACCATGTGATTTACAGATAATCTTCTACCTGAACTATAACCCCTTCTGACCAATCTGATGCAAGTTGACCGAGCAAGGACTTGACTGACTTTGCATGTGAGCTGTAGCAGCACGTGTCTTTAATTACTAGAGAGAACATTCAGACTGGCGAAGCAAAGCAGGTCATGCCCTCCAGCCCAACATGACAATGAAAAAAAGACAAGTAGGCTGTAATTTTATCTTCAAACTGGGACATAACCTCAGTGTGGTTGAAAGAAAATTTCCCATGTGGGACTAATAAAGGACATGGAACATAAATTTATTGTTGGTTTATGGGTGTTCGGCCCACACTCTGAATCTTAAGCACACGGTACCCTGTAATTACTCAATTATATTAATTAAACAACTGTGGCAGAGCATCAAGGGACTTAATACTTGTTAGTGTAAGTGGTGGTGTGCATGTTGTATACTGACTGGTCTGCTTTGATGTCGCAAATATTTAATATTACGTTTATAGTCTCTGTTTTTATCATTCATCCCACTTAAAAGCACAATGCGGGGGCCCTCAGTATGCCCAAAAACTCACCAAACAAAGCATGTGCATCCTGATAAATGTAGGCCCATTTGTATTTCAAAATGTCTGGATCACAACGCCCCAATACAAACTCAGTAGTTTTAGATAGATTCTCCAAAATAATACTGCACACATTGAAGGATCTCAGACTCCTCGGGAAATACTGCTCAATCTCCTACTTGATCCAGAGAATTTTCTACACCTTAGCCACATCAAAAGTGCAATTTTATTCATCGGTCCTGAGGCCCCAGAGAGAGAAACTTTACCAACCATTGCATTTTAATCGTTCCTCAAGGGTGAAAAACGTGGACATTATTTTAGACCAGCCCACAGGGTATATAGCATATTACACCAATTTTAAAATCACATGTGTTTCAAGATCAAGTTTAAGGTTCTTTTACTTTTTTTTTTTTAAGTGTCTTACTGTTCTTTTGCCTTCTTATCTTTACAGAGTTGCTTTTAGCCTATGAACCCACAAGTGCTCTCAGGTCCTCCGACACTGGCCTTTTAGGCATTCTAAAAGTCAGGACACAAAGTCATGGAGAGGCATCATTCCAGTTTTACGGCCCCCCGACAACAGCCTGCCGAGGCAACTCAATGCTGCATAAAATTAGCTAGCTTTGACAATACTGATCACAGCTCGTCATAAAACATTCATACCAGAAGTAGCTTGGCACTGGCGTTGTGGAACGAGGGCAATGACGGCAAGTAAAGCTCTATCTTTGTTGCCAAAATTTTATGTCTAATAATGCACAGACAACAACAGTGTGCTAAAAAGAAATTTATTCATCATACAAGTTGTTTGCTACAACACACGCAAACATTACTTTTCAACAATGAAAGTGATACTTCTGTCTCTTTACGACACTGATTTCATAGCGTGTTGTAAGACTGGACATTGTAGGCAGGTTCCCAAAAATAGAGAATTTCTTTTTATAGTTCACTTATATTTCTATTTGTTTTTGTAAATGGCGGTCCATGTCCTTAGTTGTGTTTTTGTTGGAAACAAAATTATGTCTTCTGCATCAGCTCCATTTATATTTGTTTAATTGTTTAATGGGCAGTCATGGCATCAAAGTTTGATGATGAGTTCAAGGATTCACCATAGAAAAGTTTTAATAAATAAATACGATTAAATCAATTCTATCTTGTTTAGAAAAAAACAAAAAACAATAATGGGGCATGATGAACAGTCATCCATTCTCACTGCTTTCGGGTATTATAGAGGCAAGTTTGGTGCACCTAGCTAGCAACTAGCTTCAGCTGGCTAGCTAGTACGACTAAATATGTTACAGAACTGCTGCTAAGTCAGTAATCATCACCTCCATGGCAGCACTTCTGAACATTGAAGTTAAGTATTGTTCTCAACAAGGGATAATGGGAGGTAAACAGAAGATGGAAAAGCCATGCTAATTGCTAAAAGTTAAAAATGACATGGAAAATGTGAAACACCCAAATTAAGTGCTTTGGTGAAAAGGACATACAACCCATTCAGAAATACAAAGTTTGAACTGAAAGTTATATTTACGTTTGAAATTGCCCCACTGAAAATATTTCTATGCAAGAAAATATAGTTTACTACTATGCACAAGGTAATTTGAAAAAAAAAAAAAGTTTGTTATATTGTTGTATTTTTAATGTTTAATAAAACCCTTGCTTCATATCCCTGGGATCAATCTACAAAAAAACGCTCTTCAAAATTAAGTTGCCTCTCAAATGAAGTCATTGATTAGCACAACTGCTCCCAAAAGGAAAAAAGTTCTTTCGAGCCATATGTCAACTACTACAGCTAAACACAAATTTTAATTAAATGTTTTTGTTTTTTGAATAACATTCTAATCAATCTAATATAATCTAATTGATTTTGGACAATGGAAGTTTTGAGTCAGTTTAATAGTCTCAAAGTCTTTTTGCCAATTTTGTGTCATTCAAAGCTTAAAAAAAAAAACAATAATAATAATAATCACTAACACAAAAGTTAAGACAGGGGATGAATCAATTGGGGCCTGTCAATAAATGAGTAGTGAACCTACCTTTGCCTGGGCATCCTTCTTCTCATTGTGTCCAAGAGGAGGCGCTGTGCACCAGCATAGAGTATTTTCTGCAGCACAACAGAAAAGCCGAGAGTCATTTTGAAGTGGTGGTGGAGGAAAACAATGGAAGACATGTGTTCATACATGGATAAGGCTATTACCCGGTAACTCATTCGATCCAAATGACATTTAATTTCACAGAGGGACTGAAAAAGTCTGGTACTGAATGAGTTAACATCAACACTGAACCAACCTGTGCAAAGGATGAGAAAGAGATGTTCAATAGCCATCTGGTGCAGCTTTAAAGATTTTCATGAGGACTCCAGCTGGAGGATCAACACAAACAAGGAGATCACCTCCTGGGACAAAATCTGCTGTGGGAACAAAAACAAAACACGGTATAAACGTCCACTTGCTAAAGCTTCAAATGATGCCACTGTCTTACATTACTGTGTGTCTTAAGTAACCCAGACCAATTACATGTTCAAAATCCGCACGTCATATTCTGCTGAGGTCTTCCCAAGTGTGCACATGCACACAATGTCATCAAAGGATTCTAGGGCAAGTTTTGAGCTAAGAGACTCAGAAATCCACACGGGAAGGTGTTCCAATTTCCTCCATGATCACTATATGGCCATTTTAATCCTACATTATGTATACCGTACTCTCACCGGCCTATCTGATGAGTACACCTGTATAATCTCTGTTTCTAGAATTTAAACTCTGCAGTGTAATGTGAATTAGAATCATCTGTTCACATTGTGTAGCTCTATATACTTATGATATTTTTATGCCGTTATAACTTATAATGTGAATGGGATATTGAAGGTAGCAGACAGAAATAAGTCTAGCTCAGCAGTGTCAAACTTATTTTCATTGTGGGCCTCATCACAGTTACAGATTACCTCATACGGATATAACAGTGAAACTACATGAAACATAATTGCCAAAATCACTGTTCAGTTGGTATTATTAATTTTTTTTTAAATTCAGAGTTAAGTTCACATTGGGTATTCCGTGTTTCAACTAGTGGGCCTGCTGGGAACATATTCTTGAAAAAAATATGTTTGGGTTGATTTCACCTTTAAGAGGGTGACGATTTGTTTGATGCAGTTTCCAGTGGGTAAACAAGTTTGACTGCTAAGCATGTTTCCAACTATAACATCCATTAGCCAGAAGTTGAGCTACATTGTGTTTGTTTGGAGGCTAGGAATGTGGCGAGAGCACAAGGCCATTGCACTTCTTGTCCCTTACCTGATATGCTCCAGGTGGGAACCCCAATAATCATTTCATGTGTAAGGAATTCCTAGACAAGGCCGCCATGGAAGAGGCCCTTCGGCCTAGCCAAGTACAGTGGTATTCCTGCACCCCGGTTCTTGTAATGTTTACGGGTGATATTGTGTCCAAATGAAATTCTGATACATTACATTTGTCTTTGAGTATTTAATATAACAAATAGGAAATACAAAAACTACGGTCGAGGAGAAACAGCATCACTGGGTCGTACCTGCGTCTCCCGTTGGATCAGAAAGTGAGGCGACCTCCCCCCCGCTTCATGAGATAATGGGTTATAAAACAGTGCCCCCTCCTTTCATGGAAGAGCTTCCTATTCTAAAACATTTGTCATTATGTGATTGCATTATTATTTTGTGTCATCAGTTTTATCAGAACAACCGCGTGTGTGCGCGTGTGTGTGTAGTGAAAACTGCAGCATGAGGATATGTCAATCCATACATATTTTCACAACTTGCCCTGCAATTGATCATTCATTCACTCACTCATCCAGCTTTCCACTGAAGTTCAGGAAAAATCGTGACAAGCATTCATGGGCCACCAAGAATTACACAGACCCACATCAGGTCACCAGCCTTGAGTTTGATGCTTGCAATTTAGATAGAATGATACCGTCGATGCGATACTTTAAATCTGGGAATCAAAATGGTCTTTCTCCACTCAATAAGCGACAAGCATGACTATTCCTGATAAATTATTTATAACTGTTGCTGCAACTGTGATCAATGGTGACATTTGCACATGTTCAAGCAACATTTCACTAAAGATGTGGGTAAATGAAACAAACTCCGTGGTCGTGTGCTCACATAATTTCCACATGATCTGCTCGCGTGGGGATCCAGTCTAAAGCAACATCGACTGGCTGGGCATGAAGGAATTACATAAGATCTCCCATTCAACCAGTAGTGACGCAGTAACATATTTTTACCACATGGTGGCGTCGAGGACAAGCTAACGTCCAGTTTAACAGATGCCGGGTTCGCTCTCTTTTCGAAATGAATCCGTTTCTTCGAAGGTGACACAAAAACAACACTGTTTACCTAGCTTTCAGTCCACGGGTCCACACCGTGTACGCGTAAGCACAGGGGCAGGCTTTGAATGTGAGAAAGGCACCCGCGTGGTGAAGTAGAGCACACGTTGCTAACGCGCATAGAATCTGCTGAGAAGTGGGCGGACTCTTAAATTCGCTGTCTGGCCAATGAGCGACCAGTATGAGCCGTCAATCACAGTGTCTCTGACGTACTACGACGCTTCTGACCAATCAGACGCTCTAACGCCAGTCGCTTCCGTATAAAATGGCCAGAACCCAAGCTCCGGAACCGGAGAATGGTAGAAACACTAACGGCTCAGCGCAAGACGAAACACTGGACCTGCAAGTCCTTTAGTTTTTATTTCAATTTTCTCGTTTCTCCAGGTAAACTATCTTCAACTACCAGATCGACATATGCCCGCTAATTCTGACGGTTTTGTATTTTTTTTGTTGTATTTCAACCATTATATTATCTATAAATTTCGACACTTAAGTGTAATGTGTAATCGTACGATTTAGTTTTTGTTGTGTTTATTCGAGTCTTGAATGTGTTCACCTCGCGGAAGCTACTGCCTCAGTTGATGATGTAATATTTCTTGGCTCAACGGGTAACCATGACTACAACGCCTCGTGCTAACAGGATGTGCAGTGCTCTACTCTTGACTTCATTGTACTGCTTCGCTTTCCTCGTGTCACCATTTCGACGCCAGCCTCCATTTAAAGACAAATGACGACCACTCAAATGTTCATTTCCTCCAGATTACTGAATTTCGTCGATTAAGTTACAAAAATGAACACAAAGGCGAGTAGGTTTCATCATTTAGTAGTTTTGCGGTGGTGATGTCTTGTTTTTCTGGAAAAGTGAACAATGGTGGTTTTTGGGTTGGTTTTTTTGGGGGCCCCCTAGCGTCACTTAGGCACACCGCGGTCTCATACTTGCTCTGTTTCTCTCCCTCTTTTTCCTCCTCGTCCTGTTGTCCCGCATCCAGGTGTGTTATAGTAGGAAAAAAAAATATGGCCACGTCGTCCAGCGCCAGCTTGAGCAAAGTCATCAAGCAGCAGTACATGGATCTGCCTCAGGGGGGTAAAGTCCAGGCCATGTACATCTGGGTCGACGGGACCGGAGAGGGGCTGCGATGTAAAACCAGGACTTTGGATTTTGAGCCCAAAAGTGTTGAAGGTAAGAAGCTTTTTCCATTGACCTTGTGGACGCAAACAGATTTTGAACAAATTAACTACGGTTGCAAATGGGTGGAAAATTTCCGGTAAAGTGTCTGGTAAATTTCCATGAGAAGTTGAGTTGAGCTGTGGGATTTGGGGAGTACAGTCTTCAAATTGGAAGGATGAATGGAAAGATATTATATTCAAGCGTCAACACAAACATCCACATGCTTGATAGTACAAATTAAAAAGTATGATTTTAAACAGATTTATTTATACAGTATGTACTTTTATAAGTGATATTTTACTTAACTATTGTATTTTCACTAAAGAACAACAATGTGAAGGCAAGTCAATGTGGAGTCGAATATTACTTTTCCCCCAACCTATTAAGAAATGAACCCAATCTAAACACAATACCAACAAATTCCCATTCAGAATGTTAAATAAAGAGCCGCCACCCTCCCAAAAAGTCTCATTCAACATGCAAAAATACTAAAGACTCTTCCCTCTTAAGATTCTATTCATCATCTAACAGTAATTGCATGAATTTATTTATTCATGCAATGAACAATATGAAATCTGATCGTTGGCCAGGATGATGTTAAAATATTTTTTCCCCAAGCATATTTTGGGACCTGTTAGGAGTCGACCTTCAATTTAGTACATTCCTGGGTTTATTACCATTGCTCCTGTTCACTCTCCTTGAAAGTTTCAATGAATTTTGTAACCCTAATCTTCACTTATTTTTCTTTTTTTTTTTTTACTTGAGAGACTAACACACACACACATGACGAGGAAACAATGGCCATGCGTGTTCTTACTGCTTTTACAGTGTGTGATGTACTCAAGTTTGTTAATACCGCACAAATACTGCTGTGTTTGTATTCGATACTCCCTAATCTCTCTACAGGGTTTTTTTTTTTAAATATAGTTGTCAGTCAATTTGGGCGTGCCATTAATTGTCATTGCTGTCACATAATTACAGTGTGCCGGATCAACTGCACCTGGTGGACCTTCTGTGATAAATAAATAAATTGTAATATCGCTGAGTGTATTCTAGCTGGAGGAAAACTACAAACGAAGCACTTTAATTCCCTCAGTTTTTTCTGTATTTGTGCAATGCATCATGGTATTCCTTTCTAGTTAAGAATACCATTATGGGATGTTGGGGACCAACACTCTTTGCACATTAGAACAGCATTGCAAAATTAAACTCTATGTACTATAGGGCATCCAGACTACTGAACAATACAAAAACTAATTACAGAAGAAGCTACATTAACTGGTAACCGTATTGCAGTTTCAAACTCTTGCAGCCATTTGTATTGTGATAAATGCCTTGAGACTTGTTATACAAACACTATGCAGCCAGTTGCTGCTGTTTGTTTGGCAACAACACAAAGTTGCTTGGGGATCTTTGCTTGATGCCTTAAAAATATTGAACGGGTGACATTTTTACAGTCTGTTTTCCAAGCAGATCTGGTAGGAAAAATCACTTGACAACACCCGATGACTGTTCTTTAATGACATCTGATAAAAGTCACTTTGCAGACTTTGATAGCAAGTAATCTAAAATTGGACCCAGTTGTCTATATGACCGTTTTGCCTCTGCTTCTTCAGAACTTCCCGAATGGAACTTTGACGGGTCCAGCACTTACCAGGCCGAAGGCTCCAACAGCGACATGTATCTCATCCCTGCTGCCATGTTCCGTGACCCCTTCCGCAAAGACCCAAACAAGCTGGTGCTCTGTGAGGTGTTCAAGTACAACCGCATGCCTGCAGGTGAAACCATTCACGAAATAACATAATTCCCCGCTAATAGTGTTAGCCATCTACATGTCAGCTGACTGACCTGAGAGTGAACTCTTTAAACAGATGGCCACACAGATGTCATGTCTCCGTCTACATGTGTACACTAGAACTGGGCCTTTGTGTTAAATTACACGCTGGAGTGGCGTACACTCATTAGCAAGCACGTGGTTGGACAAATGCAATAAGTGCACACCATTTGAAGCAAATTTAGGCTTACAAAGTGGCTCTTCATCTGTTTCACTGAAATGAGTCTCACGTGCGGTGAAAATAGCTGACACAGAAATGGCAGTTATAGGGGTATATTTGAAACAAATGTCCTATTGTTTCAGTGAAAGAGGAAATAAGGTGGCTTTTCTTTCATGTCTGTGCAGAAACCAACCTGCGACTGACGTGCAATAAGCTGATGAAGATGGTAGCAGATCAAGTTCCATGGTTTGGCATGGAGCAGGAGTACACCATCCTGGGCACGGACGGACACCCCTTTGGCTGGCCATCCAATGGCTTCCCAGGACCTCAAGGTGAGCCCCCCCCCCCCCCAAAAAAAAAAAAACAACAACACAAATGGAGTGAAATGTCACCGTTCATGTGTGAATAAGAATACGTCTGATTTGTTATCAGGTCCATACTACTGTGGTGTGGGAGCAGATAAAGCCTATGGAAGAGATATAGTGGAGGCCCATTACAGAGCTTGCCTCTATGCTGGGGTTCAGATCTGTGGCACAAATGCAGAAGTGATGCCTGCCCAGGTACAGTAGATCAGGGATTGGTAACTTAAATTTTTTTTATTAATAATTTTTCAGTGCTACTGAGGGGGGCCACGTAGGACCACGCACACTCCTAACCAGATGTACGACAAAAATGCTATATTAAATATGGACAAAGTGTATGCATATGTGCTCGGAATATTTAATTTTTCATAATAAGTTTCTTAATGCATGTACTGAATAAAAGATTGACTATCCTAACCCAACAAAGGATTTGAAGCAAACAACAAAATAACCACTTGCTGCGATTTGTATTTTTTATTTATTTTTTACAATACAAAGGGCCTTTTGCACAAAAATAGCATTCAAGGATGGCGCAAAACTGCTAAACAGCAAATCAACGTTGAGTGCAAGAACTCATTTTTGTAATCCAAAAATAAAAATCAACTCACTCAAAATGTTAATAATTGAGGTAGAATTTTTGTTTTGCGTATCTTTCCAAATCTGCATAAAATTATTTGGCCTACTCGCATTGCAGTATACTGTAAGAACCAGTCTAACCACGTCTGCCATCCTAAAAATACAGTCCACCCCATGGATTTGCATGTTCTCAGATTTATTTTTTATCTTATAAATATAAATCATTAAAATATTTTTAACATAGAAATTAGGGAGGAATTGGCTTTCTGGGAAAAAAAAAATCCCATACCATTTGTTTCATGAATCTCTATAATCCAAGTTAAAATTTTTACATTCAATTTATGAAACAAATTAACTTATTTCTATGCACCTGTTATAACTATTCAGACCCCCCCTAGGATGACGCTTAACACATTGAGAGGAAGAGTGTCGGATATCATGTTTTAATGTTGACGTGTGTGTGTGTTGGCGTGTCCAGTGGGAGTTCCAGGTTGGCCCGTGTGAAGGGATCAACATGGGTGACCACCTGTGGGTGGCGCGCTTCATCCTGCACCGCGTTTGCGAAGACTTCGGGGTGATCGCCTCATTTGACCCCAAGCCGATCCCCGGCAACTGGAACGGTGCTGGCTGCCACACAAACTTCAGCACAAAAGAGATGAGAGAGGACGGTGGACTGAAGTGAGTGTTAAAGAGCTCTCTGCTTCATTTGGAATGGGGATTCCAGAAATCTGGGAAATCCTGACCTTAGACAAGTGAAAGTACTGTGAAATACTACTTAAGGCTAATTCAATCATACTGTAGACCCATTAAGAGATCATATGAGTTTAGTTTTCATTAGAAAGGAACTGTGGTAAACTGAGGACCAGTACAAAATTCCCTTCCATTATAAGGTGACGTTTTGGTAAATGAGCTGTCACTTGTATAGTGCCTTTCTACCTTCGGTAGAAAGAAGAGTTTTCCATTGTACCTCATTTACCTACTGATGACACAGCATCAGGAGCAACTGCGGGTTCAGTATCTTGCTCAAGGACACTTCGTCATGCTCACAATGACTGGGGGTCAAACCCCCAACCTGTGGGTTGGGAGACGACCACTCTACCACTGAGTCATGGCCTATTTTAACAGCGCAGAACTCCAATTTCCCATTGCATCATCAATGTGGTGTTCCACATGGCTCAGTTGTAGGACTTGTATTTCTTAACTTTCGGTAATTGGTACAAAGCAGAAGATGATCTTGACATGAAAGAAACAAGGCTATGAGAAGAATAGATCATAACTGCAAATAACCAGTCGTACGAGAGAGACGAGCTATGTCAATATTTCGTATTGACACCGCTTTTAGCTTGTGTGCCGCCGCAACTGGCTTGTCAAGTCTGATTCTAATTGGCACAGTGTAAACAGAATTCCTTTACAGAGGATTATTAAATACAAGCTGGTTTGCATGGGAATTTTAATGCAAATGTATGTTTATATTTGCAACTAAAACTTCACGCAAATGTCAGCATGCGCTTGGTCTATTGCTAACATTGTAGTGAAGTCATCATTAAAGTCAAGAACTTCTTGGTCAGAAATATGAAATAATCACCTGGAAAAACATTATGTATGTTGGTAACTGAGCATGCCTTCTTACGCCGCTGCGTGAAATTGTTGATTGTATGCTGTTCATAACCTCAAAACTGCCACTGAAAACCAAGTACTCCCCAAACTGTCTCAGTGTGGTTGCAGTCGCGCTTAAGTTTGAATTTGAACCCATTTCAGGCTTGACATTCCAAGTTCCGTGTGGGCCAGTTTTGACATTTCATGCGGTCCCGACTGCGACGTCAAAGATTTGTCCCGTTTACTTCCAGAGCCATCGAGGACTCCATCGAGAAGCTGGGCAAGAGGCACCGCTATCACATTCGCGCCTACGACCCCAAAGGGGGACTGGACAACGCCCGCCGCCTCACCGGCCACCACGAAACCTCCAACATCAATGAGTTCTCGGCGGGCGTGGCCAACCGCGGCGCCAGCATTCGCATTCCGCGTAACGTGGGCCAGGAGAAGAAAGGTTACTTCGAGGACCGCCGCCCGTCGGCCAACTGTGACCCGTACGGTGTCACCGAGGCACTCATTCGCACCTGTTTGCTGAGCGAGGAGGGTGACGAACCCGCGGATTACTGAATCCACAAATCGTGGATTGACTCCCACTGCCAACGCCCCACCATCCTAAATTCATCTTTTCTTTTAACTAGTACTGTATTTTCTTTCCCCACCCCTCCCATTGAGGTGTTTTAACCTGCATTTAAAAGGCTTCAAGTTGGCTGGTCAACTTCAAACGGTTAATTCATATCTTTGGTAGTCCTCCCCTCTGGTCATGGCAGGGTACCTTCCCCTCATCGTTAGAAGGGATTGGCTTTTGTAACAGTTTTTCTAGCCATGTCAAAGCTGTTCCCAACCTCCCCCGTCACCCCTCCTCTAAATGAACTAAAGCACATGAACACTGAAGCGTAGAGCTGCTAAGGCCAGACAGCATGTACGGCTTAATAAGTCTTTAGTTCATGTCTTGCTAATTTACTTTATTGCTGACCTTCCTTTTCCTTACCCACGGTACTAACTCTTTGATTTTTATGATGAAGTGTATTTTTTAAATGGCAACGTTTGTCTTCAGATTTCTGACACACTGGGTCACCCGTGTTGGTATACTTTGTAGATGTCTGTGCCCAGATGGTGTATGACGTTCAAATGTGGTGGATCTGTCCATAATGCCATTTGTAGATTTTCCTCAAGGAGTTTTATCCTTTTGTTAATGCGCCCAATTTGGTAAATTTGTCAAGTTTACTGAACCTGGGTTATTTTTCTCTTGATACATTTAAAACTTATTTTTATCACAACCTTGCTGTCTTGTCTTGTTTGTTATGTGTGTGTGTGTGTGTGTATGGGAATATCTGGCTGGCCCATGAGTGTTAAATTCAACTGTTAAACAGTCAGTCAATAAAGCCTAGCTAAGCAGTGTATCAACGCCCTGCTGTTGGCCTCTCGGGCCGTCCTAGCAACAAACAGTCCTAGCAACAAACAAGGAAGTTGCAAAGTTGGATGACTCGGACCTGAGAGGCGAACTAGCTTTAGTTAGGGACAAGGCTAGCACAACACAATTGGAATAGATTTAAAATGGCACCGAAAAACATTGTGGCTTCTGCCCTTGGTGTATGGCGTGGGATCCTGGAGATTAAATTAAGTTTTTTTTAAAACTATAAAGGAAAACCGGGTTGAAATGCTGCGTTAACACGCCAGTGTAGGCTACGATCCAATACGTTTGAATGATTTATTCAATATAGCTTTGTAAATGTATGATGAAGATAAAGCGCTATATAAGTGCACTCCATTTAACATTTCGATAAAATTGGATTTTTCAGCTGTTTGTTTTTCCGAAAAAGCGCAAGATGTGAATCGATTCAAAGATCGTTTGCTAACATTAACACAAATAGAGATTTTTGGATGTAAATCCAAGAACTAGTGTTTCGACTAGTCGTCTGACATTGTTTACCTGTGTGTACAGTATATGTGCTCTCCCTTTTGCGTCACACGTTCATGCGGGACCGCTGACTCAAAGACTTGCGTGAGATCAGCGTGTCGCTTGTCCAACACGTGACATGGGATAAGAGTGCACACACTCTTGGTCATCGTAGGAGCATTAAGTCAATAACAGTGACTATCCTCTCTCGACTGTATGAGCTGTTTAAATACCAGCTGCTGAACAAGGTTTAAATTAGCCCGGAAAAAAAAGTCTTTTTTTTTAGTATTTTCCCTCCCATGTTATATTTTTAAACTAATCAAATAAAAAATACATCCCAGGAATTCTGTTTCTAAATATAGTAAATGCTATATTGAAACTTACACTGTAAATATATTAAGTATATATAAATATATTTTCAAATATACAATTACAACTTTTAATACAACTTGTGTGTACATGGTACAGTATATAAACACTTTGGCAAGTTATTTGTTAGTGTCCATACGGAATGGTACATTTTTGTCGATTTGTTACCATTACAGATTGTGTGGATGTACCTAATGTTGTGGACTAATTGTGTCCAGGATCTGGAAGGATTCCCCCTACGTACAGTATGATGTTGCAGTTATGCAGATAGCTCCTCCTCGTGTTCTATCCTTCCTGTGTGTATTAAATGAGATTGTTTTTGACACAGCCAGTCTAGTATTTTGTGGCTGCCAGTCTAAAATGGAGACATGCCTCAGCATCTCTTTGTTCAGTCAACATGTGACAGCTCAACAGTTTTGCTTTTCGGAGAAAAGAACAAACTGTTGAGGACAGGACACACATGCTTCAACCTTTTTCCACGGGGAGCTGAAAAGTCATCTCAACAACACACAAGAAAAACAACCTTCCTACGAATGCTGTTTTCCTTTTAGTGGGGGAGGGGTTGCAAAGTTTGCCTTTGAAACCTTTCCCCTACATCCCAACTGAACAGCTAGCCGCTCCCTCATTGGTCTGTTAGAAGCAAGTCAGCCAGGGAAGGGTGCTTTAGTGTTCTTCTAGGAGGTAACGTGCTTCACTTTTTGTTCTTTAAGTTTCCCGTCAGGGAAACTTGTTGGGGTGTTTTTTTCCACACTCAGGCGGAATTCTGTAAAGTGCTGTTAAAGGAAAAATTTTGAGCAGAACATAAAGTTCACAGTTCATTGAGTTCATGTGAGGGTTCACGAATGAGAAAAGGAGTCTTGTGATTGCTAAAAACTGCTCACTATTACAATAGTGGAGTAGTCCTAACACTTTTTCCCATAGGAATTTGTGTGATTAATGTTGTATCTTCATCTTCATGTCGTCTACATCTTAAAATGGGTCAGGTAAGTACGGTAGTTAGGTTGCTCCTGCACAGTGATGTTCTTCTCAGTCTGCAAGTGTCAGATGCTCAAGGTGTTGTGAGCAGGCATGTTGTCATGGCCGTCCCTCTTCATAAAAATAATGGTCCTCCGACTCCGTCCGTCCTCGTCCTTTTAAAGCGCTCCCGTCATATTTCTTTTCAAAATAACACAATAAAAACGGAAAACTTAAAGCTTTATTATTTTAAAGGGACGGACGAAAACCCACTTCCTTAGTCCGTCATTTTTAAAAAACTTATCGTCCTCCAGACGGACGCCCATTTTATGGATTGAAGGACAAACTGTACCGTCCCTGGGACGGAATGCCCATCTCTAGTCATGGTGAAGCAACTTTCACCTCTTCTCTCGCACTGAACAGAGCAATCCTGAGGGTTATCTTTGTCTGATATTTATATGTTTGATCATCTTGAACATAAAAAGTGCAAATATGCAAAAAAGTAAGAATTCCAGAAGAGGGCAAACACCTTTTTCATGGCCTGCATATAATGTCTGAAGATTGTGGTTCCCGACCTGCTCAGTGTTTAAAGTGCCTTGAGAGCTTCTGTAGTGAATTGAGGTTATACAGCAAATGAAACTAACTTCGACTGACTTGAACAGAGGAATTGTAAGACATGTTGAAACACTGATTTTTTTTTCCTACTTGCACTGATGCAATTCAGGCTAGCAGATGTCCCATGAACTTGTTTACCCCTCACATGGCCTTGTTTCGCATTATAGAGTTTAGAGGTTGGACGAGAGTCAATGTAAAGTTATACTGCCTCCTGCACGTGAAACAGAACTGACTGTCGGAGATCCGCAAATATCAAATGAACATAAACCCACAGACCCCGTGGGCTCATAGTAACAGCACACTATAGGATGCATTTAGCTGTACAGGAACCATGCGTGCTCACAATATAGGCAGCCAGAATGTCCTGTCTGATATTTATACAGGCATATTTTAAGAGCTTCATAACCCTTAAACGTCACCAGCTTTAAATGACAGGGTTTTAATGTAAGGAAGAAAACAAGTCGTGCTGATGTTTCACATTCGTAATACTCGGAATGCATTGGACATGATGTCCTTTGAATTTACTCGAAAACACATGGTGATGCTTCCATACCAGTAATTATACTTTTACACTTTTACTTGATGATATATTCTCTTTTAGACATGCTTTGAGTTTCTTGAGAGCTACACAACACAGTTGCCATCCTTTGCTGCTTGTATATATATAAATCTATATATAAAACACTTATTCCGAAATTTCGGAACAAAAACTGTTGAAAAATTGTGGCCCCTTCCAGCATTCAAAGGGGAAGTCAACCCGATATTTTTTTCAGGAATATATTCTATGCAAGCCCACTAGTTGAAGGAAGGCATTCTGAAAAATATTGGGTTTGTGGAATAAGAGTTAATCCACCCGTTTTTAGCCATATTCTGTCGACTGAAAATGACATCACAAATGCTCAGATAACGACCAATCTCAGCTCACTTGTTTTCTGAAGCTGAGCCGTGATTGGTCGTGACCTGAGTATTTGTGATGTCCTTTTCAGTCGACAGAAGTGACAAAATGGCCGCCCCCTGAGATGTCTAAAAAGGGGTGGATTTTGCTGCTTAACTCATATTCCACAAAGACAATGTTAATCAGAATGCCGTGTTCCAACTAGTGGGCCTGCTGGGAACAAAAATGTATTTGGCTTGGTTTTCCTCTTTAAGGTGCCCAACCCTATTGTTAATAACCCCCGCCCCGTTCCGACCCCCGTCACCCCCCCCCCCAAAAAAAACCTGCATGATGCCCCCACGGCAGAGATGCTAACGGAAGAGGTTTATTTAAAGACAATTAGCTGGCTAATTTACTATTCAACCCCGCTGTGGACACGCTTCAAACGCGCCACTTCCTCACGTACTTACCCAGCTGCGTGTACTGTACTTACTTCCATTGCGAGCCCTTGGGTTGGTTTTGTCATATTGTATAATCATTTGGGTCCAACAGACGACAAGTCTGCAAGCATTCAACAAGTTACTTATTTTACACACTTCCCCTCCTTCACACTTCCAAGCCTTCAAAATAAAAGCATGCCAGCAAACCACTACACAGCAGTTTCCGGAAGTAGGAAAGTGCATGATGTGCCATACTTGAGTGCTGCGCGTAGCTTGAATGTACTTCTGGACACAAGTTGTTTTGAAAGAAGCCTAAAAGGAAGCCTTTCATCGAGTAGGCTGAGATTAAATTTGGCCGCCTCGCGAGCATGTCACACGCATTAGTGGGCCGGACTAAAATCCACTTCCGGCCATGCTTAGTCCAGCCATTTTTAAAAAAATTTGTCAACCCCCACCCCTCCGCGCCAAAAATGGGCGTCCGACCAGTCTGGCCCAGGGACGGACTGCCCAGCTCTGTTAATAACATTAAACCAAAAACTACCTTTTATTAAACTATCCTACTTTGCATAATGTAAAAGGTTATATGAGTTAATCACGGACAAGAGATTGCTTTCAGAATTTCCTATATTTCCAATGGGAAAAAAAATGATGATTAATATGTAGTGAAATATGACTGATTGTATTAGAGCAAAACAAATTCATTTTGACATATCCCTCCAACTGTTTCAGTGGTACTCCTTATGGACACGATTGCTACGTGAGTGCTTCTATGTGCCAACCTTGCTGCTCACCCTCAATCCTCATCTTCCTTCCCAGCTCAACTAAGACCTTCCATTTGTATGCGGAATTGATGCCACGGTCAGCCTGGGAAAGCTCTGAGCGTCGGGGAGACGCTGTACAAAGGATGGAGAGGGATGCTGCCCTGTTGCTATGACGACCACCAGAATGTACAGGCTAGATCCTGGTGGTGCGAGGGAGGAAAGGAGGGCGGGGGTGCAGCTATGTTATGTAAGGAGAGAGAGAGAGAGAGAGAGAGAAAAAAAAAAACATGAAACATGGTCTCACAAACGGAAGTGCACAACAGGCCCTCTAGTCAAACGTGGCTTTAAGATGCTAGTCAGAGAGCATGAACACACACGGTGAAGGTTTGATCATGTGTGTGCATTTCATTAAATGCTCTGTAAACTTAGCAAGCATTTCACATGTAGGGAAGACATGCGATATGGAGTTTCAAGATTTTCTGCGTCCACAGTTGAATGTGTTGTTGTGTAACACATCCTACTGGTTCCAACCAGTCTTGCTCTCTGTATGTGCAATGAGAACTGTTGGCCTTAAAGGCGTGAAGAGGATATTTTTTTGAGCCAGCGTGACAAGAGAGGCACTTAGAAGCCAGAAATGTAGGGAAAGGTTTGACGCAGACCCTCGACTGAAAAAATATCAGACTCGTCTGCGCAATCAAACAATGCAGAACAGCATTTTGCAAAGTATTCATTTAACAAAATGTTTATTACTGCAGTTGTAGTTTGGAGGTTTCTTAATTTATAAACATTATTTAAAGAACATTAACTCCCTGCGTGGGTTTTCTCCGGGTACTCCGGTTTCCTCCCACATTCCAAAAACATGCATGGTAAGTTCATTGGACTCTCTAAATTGCCCCTAGGTGTGATTGCGAGTGCGGATGTTTGTCTCCGTGTGCCCTGCGATTGGTTGGCAACCGATTCAGGGTGTCCCCCGCCTACTGCCCGAAGACAGCTGGGATAGGCTCCAGCACGCCCCGCGACCCTTGTGAGGACAAGCGGTATCGATAATGGATGGATGGATAGCTGGCTAATTTCCTATTCACATCCACATAGCGGTTTATCGTGAGTGGATTGAATTGTTTAGAAGTGTTTAAGTGTCGATCAAGATAGTATTTAGCTGCCAACACAACCACCGTCGGTCACCAGACTACGGAGCCTGCCAGGGGACATCACGAGAATATTTAAGACTGCGTTATAGCACAAAACTTGCAATATATACATGTACAATATAATCCAATCATTATTGCATAGTTATGCTTTTTACGCATTTTACATTATTATGCTCTAGATATGTCCCGGACAAGGACATACTTCATATGCAAAAGGATAAGGTATGTCCTAAATGTTAACAGTTAGTGAACAAAACGAAATTTCCTACGCCACATACATACTTTATCCCGGATTAGACACGGAAAACAGGCTGGGCGTGTTTCTGTCAGTCGTCACTGAATTGGGCTTCCTGCGGTGTAATCCATGGTATTATATGTGCTGAACTACGAGAGGACAGACTACGCCTGTGATCACAATGGTACTGCAGGGAACGCACATGAAAAAGAAAAAAAAAGACTCTACAGTGTTGTTGCGGGCAGGCGGCTCCGTGGTATCGCAGAAGAGAATAGTGGACTTTCTTTTTAAAAGGACCCAACACAACACGTCCATCGGCACTTGATCCGATTAGGGACATTACAGGGACGGACGAAAACTTACTTCCATCCTTGCTTAGTTAACCCTTTTAAAATAAAAACTTCTCGACCTCTGTCTGTCCCCAAAACGGGTGTCCGTCCAGGGACGGACGGACGAACCGTTCCGTCTCTGGGACGGAAAGCCCATCTCTGGAAATATGGATGTGTCTTGGTTATGCTTCAAACGCTGCTCTCAGGACAGAAAGGTGCTACACCATGTCATAAAGATTATGCTCTGGAGCTGCTTTGCTACATCCGGCGTACGGTGTCTTGAATTTGTCTAACATAAATCAAATGTCAGGACCATAAAGGCATGTTGGAGAAAAATGTTCTGTTTGGTATCAGACAACTGGGTCTTGGTTACCGTATGTTCTGGGGCTGCTTTGCTACATCCGGCGCACAATGTCCTGAATTTGCATGAGGTACAATGAAATATGAAACATTATAGCATTGCGAAATAAACAAACTAACGGTGCCCAAATACTTCTGCAGCTAACTGTGATTAAACGGTTTTATCTTTTTTTATTCTTACAGATCATGCTCACACGCGCATACATCCACAGGGCACTAAACACGCACGATCACATTAACTGTTACACGCATGCGTATGTGCTGACATGCAGTAACATGACCACAGAGTAGACCAACACCCTTCTTCATGCGCCACACACACAGCTGTTTACTGACGAAGAAGCGCGCCCATTGGCCGAGCGCTCTGGTGTGATTGGCCTGATGCGGCGTCCCGTACGCACCTGCGCCACCATTGGTCACGGCTTGACATATGACACAGTGACACACTTTTCCGGCGTTGAGCTGCAGCAGACACACATATACGCGCCCGCACACACAGTGTAGCTTTGTTGGTTTCCTGTAGTCGGCTGAGAGTCAGCGCACGTGTGCTGAGTGAAAGGCTTAATTTTATGAGGAAGCAAGTCTGTTGTTGAAAGAATCGGGTTTGCAGGCTGGTCAACGGGACTATTCATGACCAATATTGCGCTGTAAAATATCACATATATTTGAATATCGAAACTATTTATTCCCCTTGATAATTTATTTATTTATTTTTTCAAAACCTTGTTTTGTTCTTTTGCCTTTCCTGACCTGTTCAAGTAGTGTGGAATCTTCCTTGCATGAGCAAATGTTTTAACAGAACGTGTGCAAATAAAACACATCAAAGAACACTTTCTTTCGGAGGTTGAGTGCACTGTGACATTACTTTTTTAAACAAATATTTCTTGTCCTTGTTTTCAAGCACAAATATGACAAGTCTACTACAAAATTAGATAAATATGTTTGCACTTGCCACATGGCTGTAAGACATGAGAGCGTTTTGTTTGCCTTGTGTTTTTGAATAATCAAGTTTAATTTACTTTTACTTTACTTTAACACTCATAAAAATAAAGTTCCGCTAAGAACGTGTTGTCACTTTATCTAGTTTTAAAATATTTTTTTTTGTCCTTGTTTGCTTTTCGCGCTTGATTTGTAATAAAGAACAGCATAAGTAGATGTGGCTTGGAAATGTATATGGGTCGATTCAAGGCTCAAACGACCGTTGTGATCTCTGCCATTCAGCTGCTTGTCGGAGAACAATGAAACAATGTTTCCAAAAGTATGCAACATTGAACAACGGGACATGTGCATTCAAAAGTTTCGAAAAGGTCAAATTACATTCCAGTGTGAAGGTTCGCTTGCATTTTAGTTTCCAATTGAAGTTTCAGCTAAAAGCTGAATATCATCCCTAACCTTTTGGGAGAAGGGATACATATGCTTTCCCCACATGTGATTTGCAGGTGTGCCAGCATTGGATAAAAGTGTGACTCATGCAGATTATGTCATGTCATCTTCCAAACCGCTTATCCTATATAGGGTCGCGGGGAGTTGCTGGAGCCTATCCCAGCCGTCAATGGGCGAAGGCAGACTACACCCCGAACTGGTCGCCAGCCAGTCGCAGGGCACACATAGACACTGTCACTGAGCGGGAATCGATCCCACGCTGCCCGCACACAACTCAGGCGTGTGTACCACTACACTATCAGCGGACTTCATGCAGATTATGAATTTCCAAATAAAAGTGCTCTCTCATTCTTGAGAACAGTAAAGGAATTTCAAACACACTGCAGCCACCCTCTCAGGGGTAAACCAGAGCACAAAGAAAAGGGCAGCGTAACGTAATGGACGACAAGATGACTCCGCATCCGGATCCACCCTTGAAGCGTTAGTCAGCACTGCACACACTCATCTGGAAAGTAAAGTTTAAATGACGTCAAGCCAGCAATGACGCACTGTTCACACAATTTGTGTTTGAACAGCAACTGATAAACTAAGCTTCCCAAGTTTAGTTTGAGCACTTTGTGGAGCTGTCGGGAAATTGAAGGAAAGGAGAAAGGAGAGCACTCTTGTAACAAAGCAGCAATCTTGACAGTGGTGAACTGTCTCCAGTCAATCATTCAATTACGAGACAGGAACTAAGAATTAACTTTGTCCTACTTCACAGATTCCATTGCTCTTGCAACAATGAAGAGTTATTTTTTTTCCAGAAAAGTGGGTTTTAGACACTGACTTCATTCCTTCTTTCATCTGTTCAACAGGTCTGGAAAAGAGACAAACAAGAGGAGCCATTAGGTCAAAACGTTTCAAATATCGCACAAGTGTTTTGTGGCTCAGCTTCGTTTCATTTGGATTTTTCCCGTTGGACTGCTAAACCTTCATTTAACTTACTGTGGGCTTTTTTTGTGCTGAAAAATATTTGCAGAATGAGTAAATGGATAATGAATGACAGAAAAACTCCACCTGTTGCTCAACCTAACTTTTAATTCATAAATATTACTAAAAGATTTGTATATTATTCTTATTATTCTATGCTAGAGAGCTGATTCATAATCAGTGCAATAAAGTCATGTTTACTGGCATCTCCGATTAAAAAATGTAGCAACAATTTGTTGACCGGTTGTATCGGGCCGAATTTGAGCACCCCCTTCCGATTACAGCCAGCAAAGACCCGATTGTTTCTAAAGACAGAAAATCATAAATACTAAACATGTTCAATCAATACTGTAATATTAAACATAAAATGAAGTCAATGACTGTGAAATCATTGTTCAACAATTTAGCACACTAGATACTCAATTCAAAATAGCATCTAATGTATCATTTTTTAAAGAATTTATTTTACTTCAGAACCATTTCATTATCGTAATTATAACAACTGAGCCATTTTCAGCATTATCAGCTCCTGTCTTTGCTTATTGGCAATCACCGGGTTCTACTTCCTTATCGCTGGACTCATGACAACCAGGTCAAGTTCAAGTTCCCAAGTCATGCTGCAGTGTAATTCCAACTAAGTAAAACAAAAGCTTGGTGGACGTTTGTGTATTCAGACTGATCCTGATCATCTAATAAACTCTGCTCTCCTCCTTCGATAATCAAGGCGATTGCTTCTATGGATGTTTGCATGCACACAAGCAAAAGTAAATGTACCTAACAGTCTTGACCACGAACTGTTCACAAGCCACACACAAACAGCTAGCCATCAGTCAGTCAGCCAGCCAGTCAGCGTTTCAAGACAAATTTGAAAGCAAAAACAACCCACTGGTGAGGCTGAGCACTCATCCCAAAGCCTAGAGAATGTCAGGGTGGAAAGACAATAAAAGAACAATTGCTCTTTCTTTGTTTATCCATCTATGTGCTTCTAGTGATGACCAGTAAGACAGGAGAAGCCTGTTTGTCATTTGTTCATTGACTATGTTTATTGGACAACACCCATTGTCCACAGGTGTGACAAAGAGATTGCTTATTCTTCCAGGATTCACGTTATTGGCTTTTCACCTACCTTCAAGCTGGCGCGCATAAACACACCTAGTTGCGTTGCACTGTAAACGCATACTGACCATTGATATGGTGCACTTGCGGCGAGCAGCAGCTAACAGCTCTGAATAGTTGGAGTTTAAATTAGGGCCCTTTTATATTTCTTTTTTAGATTTAGACAACACTTTATTGTTGGAAGTGTTTAGGGACTAAAAAAGAAGTCATTTATCTATTAGTATACTGTATATATTTGTTAATTTATCAGTCGATGAATCGGTTATTGGAATTTTGAAATGTCAAATACCAGAATAAGCATTAAAAAAAAAAATCCATATGTATTTGGGCCCTACTTTGAATGGAACCACATGCCTAAAGCACATGCTAAGATAAGTTAATGATGACCGATACACGCCATGTGATATTATTATACAGTGGGACAATTTAGGCACTGACATTTTTTGAAAAATGTATCATTTTTGGACATTTTTAAAATAGATTTCTTATGTAAAGCAGGGGAAAAAACATTAGCGAATTTTATTCGTCCATCTTAACCAACTTTTAATGGGCTGTTTTATTTCGCACATATATTTTGAGGTTTTTGGCGCAGCGCAACCAAGTTACATATACACAGGCACCTATGAAAAAGTGTAATTAAAAAAAGAATACTGCTAAATAAATCTCTGACAATGAAATAGTTACATTAAATTTACTGTGACAGGGTTACAAATCCATGGTAATGTTACCGTTTTTCTGCAAGAGTACACGCTACTTGTGTTAGCTTCTATGCTAACTGGTCAATAACAAACTTAGCTATATATAAATAAGATAATATAGTACTTGTTTCCATTCCTCTAGATGGCTTAAAAGACTTTAGTATCCCATTTACATGACATATACTCAGTAAATCATTAATGGATAAAATATCAATGTGAAATGTAAAGAGACTGCACCCTTTACTGGGAGTGTTTATACATGTCATAAACAGCGTTATAGTCCCTTCCAGAGTTGCCCAATTTTTTTTTTTTTTAATTCTGTTGGACTTTGGTTTTATGAAAGTCACTTTTCGTGCTGGTTTTCCGGTTGCTTCCTTGCTCTCACGCCATCAGCTCCTTACCTGTCTTGGTGGTCTTCTGAGCTCCGTCCAAGCATTAGCTTAAAAAGCATTGTGCTGTGTACTAACCGCTGTCTGTCAATATTTGATACCTACAACCCAGTCAGCTTATCGCTCATATTTACTCCTCTCTGTTTGTATTATTTACACGTAACTTGTTTGTTGTCAAAATAAAACATAGTCGTCTAATATGATCCAGAGACACGTGTTAATGTGTTTAGACATAAAAAGTTTTTAACAGCATCGTGATGAGTATGAACAAAAGTAAGACATAAAATATGTGGTGCTTTGGAAAGTTCTGCTTTTATTTTTAAGTGCACATGTGTGTATACTAGTACAAATGAGGTAGCGAGCAAGAACTTCGACAGTTTTGCCAATTTAGCCACATTTTTGCTTGATTTTGTGAGACTAACAAAAATGACAACAGTGGTCCCAATATTAGCAACATTCTTTATTTTCTGCGCATTGGAGGGAAGCGGGGCTGATAATACTGTACATTACTTAGTTTCATACTGTCATATTGGATGTATTGTAAGTCATGGCTACCATTATACATCACTGTCAATAATATTATACTTCCCACTTATTTATACATTTGGAAGTTCTTACTAAGAACGACTGATTTGAGTTGCCGGTTGGTGCATAAAACGATACACTGAGGATGACTGACTTGACGTAAGCAAACAATAATGACGCAGCTTTTCCTTCTGCAGTGTTTAGTTTTAATACTCGAAACTTCGGTGTGGGAGTGGCAGACCAACACCTGGACAATGCTTCTGCGTGAGTGTCAGTCCGACAAGACAGTTATGTAATAGCCAGGATACACAGTGTCTTTGTCATGAGCACATTTTACGCACCATTAGGCACAAGTGCATAATCATCAGATTTTATGCGATTTCTTCTAAAGGTTATATGATGTGTAAAATGTGTCCAGTAAAGATTTTTTTTTTGTAGGTTATAAATTAACATCTACAATCACATGCATGCATGTAAGTACTTTGGATGAGTGGGTAGCACTATTATGCTGGTCTGTACTTATTCATAAAAATAATCCTCCCCCGACCCCGTCCGTCCTCATCCTTTTAAAGCGCTTCCATCCTTACATTTAGTCAGCCCACCCACCGTAAAATAAAAAAACACAAAAAAAAACATGCTGTGCATAACGCCATGGGAGAGTGGTAGAGAGGCTAATGGCAGAGGTTTCATAATTCATAAACATTATTTAAAGAGGAAATCAACCCAAACACATTTTTTTCAAGAATATGTTCTATGCAAGCCCACTAGTTGAAACAAGGCAATCTGATAAATATTGCGTTTGTGGAATAAGAGTTAATCTACTCGTTTTTAGCCATCTCCGGGGGTGGCCATTTTGTCAGTTCTGTCGACTGAAAATGACATCACAACTACCCAGGGCTCAGGTAACGACCAATCACGGCTCAGCTTTAGAAAACAGGCGAGCTATGATTGGTCGTTACCTGAGCCCTGGGTAGTTGTGATGTCATTTTCAGTCGACAGAAATGACAAAATAGCCGCCCCCTGACATTACGCAATATTAATCAGAATGCCGTGTTTCAACTAGTGGGCCTGCTGGGAGCATATTCTTAAAAATATGTTTGGGTTGATTTCCCCCTTTGAAGCTTATTAGCTGGCTAATTTCCTATTCACATCGACATACCGGCTGGAAGCATCACGAGTGGACTCACGGGATGCTGGAATTGCAATTGCTAATCAAGATAACCAACCAAGATAGCATTTAGCTGCCAACACAACCACATCGGTCACTAGACCAAAGCCCGCCAGGGGACATCACGAGAATATGCACTTTACTCTATTTGTGTGCAGCATAAGAGCTAAAAGCTAATGCACCATGTTTACTTTGACCTCTGGGCTCCACTGATTGACCTCAGAAACCATCTAAGTTTATATTCCAAGAGCATTTCTTTAATGTATTCATGACCCAAACCATTCAGAGATTTATAGACCTTTATAGGCATGATTTTAAAATCTATTCTACAGCTGATCGGGAGCCAGTGTGAAGTCTTTAGGACTGGCGTAATTCCGTTCTGATCTTTGTTCTGGTCAGAGCCTGAGCTGCAGCATTCTGAATGAGCACAAAACGTGTTGCCTGGGTGTAACCTTTCATACAACAAGTATTCAGATGTGGTGATAAGAATCCCAGTATTTCCAGATATCTTTTTTTTAAAGTATATTACTGTATATGGCTCAATCAGTATCATAGATTAAATGATCATGATTAACTACCCTCCTTCAGGCTGGGGGTTGAAACAACAGGAATAGAAAAGAAGAGAATCCTTGCTTTTTTTTAAAAAGCAGGTCAGGGTTAGAGAGCCATTTCAGACAGACAAAAAGCTCACACACACACACAAACACACCCACTGATGCAGTCTTGCAACTTTGAGGAATTAAACCCTGCATTGTATTCATGACAAATGATTAGTTTAGTGACCGACGTCATTGTTCTTTGGGAATGCAATGATGACGCCAAACAGCTGATAAATCACACGACAAAACAATTCAGTGAGATTTAAAACTGATTGCAAGAAAGCAACACACAAACACACACACAAACACGCACACACCCTTCAGCTCTTGGCAGATTAAAAGATGATCATACATTTGACATTGGCAGGGTGAGGTGCCTTCTACTAACAGTCTGTTGCATAGGCGTAATCCTGATAAATCCTTTATTTTCCTTGGAACATCCAACACATGAGCTGCTGCCGGCTTTGAATGAGGCACAACAGTGAGCGGGTTCAATGAGTGATGTCGCGGGAAAAATGAGAAAAAAAAAACTGCTGTGTTGTTTTCAATTCCCGTCTAATCCGTGTCCACTAATGACTGGCGTAAACCGAGAGCAGGACTGACGCAATTGACCATCAGGCTGCCTTCTTGTTGTCCATATGCAAAGCTGGACCACTGCGTGCGCAGGCCAAAAGTCGGGGGTTGCAGGCAAAATAGAATGAATGCATTAAGAGAGCAAGATGGGGGGAAGGCTACATACTCAATAAACACATTCTCATTGCCATTATTTGCCCGTTTTGCTGATGTTTTTAGTTTGTTTTTTTTTGGTGTGGGGGATTATTATTAATATTTTTTTTTTTTACAATGGCTCATGTTTACTACAAATGCAATAATAATTCAATAACACTGTTCAATACATTTTTACAATTTTTTTTTTTTTTTGCTGGGTTTTCTGTGGGATAGGCTCCAATACGCCCGCGACCTTCGTGAGGATAAGCGGTTAGGATAATGGATGGATATAATTCCACTGGAAAAACAAAGCATAAAGTGGACGTGTTGCGATAAGAATTCAGACACAGAGACAATTGATTTGTGACACGTCAGTGATGCGTTATTATGAATCCCACTCGAGTTCTACCCGGGACACGCCCTGCTGTGTTATGATTGGCTGTTGCATACAGGCAGGAAGGGAAAGCTTTGCCAGTGAAATAAGATAACGATTTAAAACATGTCACATTTGTGCAAAATAGAATCAAGTTTGTCAGGATTAACTGGTTTCATAATAATGCCGCCACCACAAGGATGTCTGGTGGGAGGTGCAAATATTTAAGCAGTGGAATTAGGACTGAGGACTTTGCAAATAATGATTTGGCTGTTTACGCTGACATACCCATCCATCCATTATCTATACCGCTTATCCTCACAAGGGTCACGGGGGGTGCTGGAGCCTATCCCAGCTGTCTTTGGGCAGTAGGCGGGGGACACCCTGAATTGGTTGCCATCCAATCGCAAGGCACACAGAGACAAACAAACATTCGCACCCACAATCACACCTAGGGGCAATTTAGAGTGTCCAATTAACACCTTCAAAGGTTCCTTCTCGTGTAGCCTCCGTGGACCGAATAAACCATGGTGAATTTGGACACCGCGTACGGTCGAGTCGCGCCGGGAGTGGCGTCATGCGGCCGCTTCGGAGGACCCTGCCTGTGAATTTGGACACACCAGTAGACTGGCGCAGGTAGAAAGGGGCGTTTACACCATTGAAACCTTCGAGGGGGGATGCACAACCGACTTCTTTGCCGTCCAGGGGGAGCGGCCCACCCTCATTCCCTTTAAATTCAACGCAGGAGATCAGCGCGTGCAAAGTACATTTAAAAAGAACCGCAAGAAGGAGCCACTAGTAGCCTATTAGCCCACAAGCTAGCTGGTGGCTAACGCTTCATGTCGGAGCATAGAAAGCCCATCGACAGCTTGGTCGGATATAGCCTAGCCACTGGAAGGTTTAAGTAAATATGTTTCCATTTCAAACGTAAAGGGATGTGTAGGAATAAGAAAGATTTCAGACGTAGTAGTAAGTGATTGTCTGCTGAACATGTAATTATCTGCTGACCATAGAACCACAGACCACAGTTTCAGCGCACTCAACGGACACGTGTATAGCATTCCAGAGCTCAGAGAATGGCCTGATTTTTCACACTTTTGGCAATCTTTTTTACCATTCAAATTTGGCAAGGTTGTGTTCAACGCTCTTCTCTGTGGTCTGTCAAATTTACAAGACATTTATTTTTTAGACATTTATTTTTTACTTTAAATGAGGACATGCCATGTCCGACTAAGACTAGAACCAGGGTCGTAAAGGGGTCCAATTTCACTAGCACATAACTCATCAGATAACCACTCCTCTGACATGGGCTGTATACTATACATAGTGACACTGCTTTCAGCTTATATGGCACCTCAACAGGTTGCCTGACAAGACTGAAATGTAGTAAAGTACAAGTAAAAAAAAAGTATATTGCATTTTCAATCGTTTTTCTATAGACCAGCTCTTTGACACGTGCATTGGAAAGATGACTTGCACTTTTCACACGTCTCGCCAGCTGTGTGACGGAAAGCTGCAGTTGAACTTTTACAAGATTGAAGCCTTCAAGGTTAAGGACTCCAACCACGTCACCTTCACGGCTCCAAAAAAGTAGAACTTGGAGAGCACCTTGTAACAATGCACTGATCTTTTTCCACATGTCCAAACAAGATTAGCTCCTTAGGTCTCTTCCTCGTCCTAACAACAAAATAAGCATCTATATCTCTCTTGGAGTGAAGTACCAACCTTGAAGCTTTGTCTGGACATGTGCAAACTGTGAGTAAAGTAAATAAAGTGTGTATCACATTGTGAGAGACCAGACGTCGCAGCTGTCTCTGCAAGACAACCCACGTCAGCGAGGCGATCTTTCCCACAGTCCTTAAAATGCTCGCACTGAAAGCCAAACAAACAAGGCGTGCAAATCCACCCGTTTGATAAGTAAGCCTTACTGGTTTGTCAGTTTCATAACGACCTATTCTGGAGCATCATTTGCATATTTTGTTTGTAATTAGATAAGGCCAAAAGGTAACATTATTATGAAAGTCTTACGTATAGGATTAAAAGATTGTTGAGTTCTTTATTAGCTCCTAGAGCGACCATTTTATTTGCGCACCTGTTAGTTTGTTGACATCTCACCAGGACATCTTTGAAAATGTTCCACATTTGGTGGACGGACATGCCATATCCAATAAACCAAGTGCAGTCCAGTATTGCTTTTGCCAAAAGTTACATTCAAACTGTTAGATCACTTAAAGTAGGTTACGCAAATAATTTTTGGAACATCTTAACCGATTTTTAAGGTGTGAGTGACCCCACACATGAAGAGGAAAAATAATTGTCATGCATGATTTCAAACATGGATGGTAGAGAGACACTAATGGGGCCAAATTTGAGCATTTCCCCTTTTTCGATCAAAATCAACAAAGGCCTGATTGTCGGATGTCTCTAAAAGATTATCCCAAACAATTACTCTGTAGTTCCTCACCCGCCTGCTACGAAAACTTTGTAATTGTAAATGTTAAACTGTTCGGCAGTTATGATCATGTCCTTATGGATGTGACTTGAAGTCTTCCAAGTCATTAAACCCAGTCAAAATGAAAAGGATAAGCGTTCAAGAGCGCACGTTACAGGCGAACAAAAACTGCCACACTGGGACAGTCATTTATATCCACACTGGAAAATATATTTTTACAGGAATTCCTCCGAACGCCGCCTGGTTCCTGCCGTTTTGGTCAAATCCGCAATGAATTGTGGGTAATTTGCTCCGGCTGAGGGGTCGTGGATGCGGGCTTAGCCGAAGTGTGGGCCAAGAGCGAAAAAGGGGCGAGGCGACGGAGCACTTTGAGATTTGGGACGCCATACATACTCGTAGCCTCGCGCAATTGAGGGGCACAAGGGTCCGAGTGCGGGTAATGGGATTGTGCCAATAATTACAGTTGTCTCGCTTCTTCGAATTTCTTCATTGTATTTTCCAGCAGTCTGGATAACCCATGGCACCATGCTGCCTATTACAGGTCAGTCTTGGTACCACGACAGGCATCTGGTTTGGGGAGGAGACTCACAATTGTCGATGAAGGTATGATTATGTGAGTGCCGTGGTTTGCTGGTCAGCTCGAGTAAGCGATAAACAAGAGCAGTAAGCACACACTAGCTGATGTTTTCCTCGACATTTGTGGGGTTCACATTCATTCACATTTAAAAATAACACACAGCCATTTAGCAAGGCTAAGGAGAGTCGCGAGTTGAAGCCGATAGACTGGTGTCAATTGTGTGTGTGCGTGTAAGTGTGTGGCAGAGAGTCCAGAGAACTTTAAAGCTTGGGATTGCCCTCCAGTGGCCAGAGGAGAGTGTACTTTTTCAAACCCTGATCTAAAGATGTCAGGGATTTAGTGTAGCAAAACAGGGCCACTGTCTCGGCAAATATAAGCCACACAAAATTACGGGCACACCAGCACTGTCATGTTTATTTTATGTATACACAAGTCGTATGTTTACATACGGTATACAGTAGGTGCCTTGGTTCAATAAAGTGTGGAAACCACTGATCTAAACATTAGTCTCCTAAATAAAAGCTCAAATTATTTAACAAGTCTTACAGTATGATACAGACTGTACATGTTTGTATGAACATAGTGAACTCCAGTGAGCTGTTGCAAGTTCGTTGCATGCACCAATGATCTTGCAATGGAAAGACACAGACTTGGTAAGATGGTCTTGTTCTCATCTCATATGTTATGCCAGTAATGACACGCCCTCGATACAGGTCTTTAAGTTTCCTGTGGGTGGAGAGAATGCCGCGGATATTCAAGTAAATAAACGCTAAACTTGCTTGCTAGCCATCTTGGCTAGCATTAATGCTACTGCTTCAACTAATTATTAAATGAAACAAAAAGACACATGCAAACAGAGCACCCATCTCATTTTTGTTTCATTTACTAATGAAGCGGAGCAATGTACTCAAGTGGGATTCATGACGTGAAACTATGCACGTCGCCATATCAGCAAACTTGCTACTTTGGGTGCATTTGAAAAGTTCAGACTGCTCGGAAACTCGGGGCATTGTTGGAATGGAACATAATGCAACACTTGCACCCTCAGAGTACAGTTAGAGTGTTGGTTTAAAATGGTGGTTGGTAAAGAGTTAAATCAACTGGAATAGTGAAAAAGAAGTAGTTCTCTTAATCAGTACGGTAGGAATAGAAATAGAATAGCTGTTTTCTTCCACAGGTTGTACTGTACTTGAGAACACAGTGTACAGGTAAACACAGAGATACTGTCTTACAGCGTGTCCCAGGTGGCCCGTCACACCGTGGGAACGGTATCCCGGGTGATCGCAGGGGAATAACACCGGAATTGTTTTTCGGCACGAAACAAATTCTGGCATACACAGTGAGCCTGTTCATTTAACAGTACCCACCTTGACCTCTGCTTGAGTCAGACCGACTGATTCATCTGATTGTTGGGTATACGGCTCTATTCAATACGTTGATCTCAGCGTTTGTCATTAAGCCAAACTGACCAGGAAGATGAGGTTTGTTATGCAATACTGCATAACCATAACCCTACTAACCCTATCCCACATTGCGGCCGGAAATCTATCTATCTATCTATCTATCTATCTATCTAGCTGTCATATTGACTCCATTTACATGCCGTCAATATTTGGGTTAAGGTCAAAATTCTGATTTCGTATACACGCTTATATCAGAGGTGGGCATTTTACAAAATTTTGCTAGTCCGTCATTTGTCAGAAGCCAGTGTAAGCGTTCGTCATTCGTCAGTCTGTCATTTTTCGTGACGAACAGTTTTCTTGACGTCAGTTCGTCTGTCAGAAGTCCGTTGGTCCGTCGATCGGTCCCCCCCCCAAAAAAAACTGAAGAAAAACGGGCATCCGCCAGTGATGGATTAACGGTCCGTCACTGACGGACGCGGTTGGTGACGATTACGCCGACGGATGAAAACCCACTTCTGCCATTCATCAGTCCGTCATTTTTAAAAGGTGTCCCGTCAGCAAAACGGGTGTCCGCCAGTATGACGGAATGCCCACCTTTGACATATATAAGTGCCTATGCAGACAATGTGTCATTTTTACCATAAAATAATGTAAAACAATACGGTGAGGGTGCCGTGCATACAAGTACTTCCAAAGATTCCTTGCGGATAAAGCAACAGCAAACCAATGTCCTGTGGGAAGGAGGCAACCCGTATTGGCCCAATATTCACGTTAGGGATCTTATTCTGGTTTTCAAAAACCTGAATAAGAGCATATTTGGGAGTTTGTTTGCGTTTACATGGACTTTAAAAAAAACAGACCACTGCCAATATTCTGATTTGATAAAGGGTTATTGACTGCATGGAAAATTAGTCACAGAGTACAGTAGATGGGAGGGGAAGTCTACTGTAGTGTGTACTGTGCGGGGGTTCCCTTTCACAAGCGCGACACGCAAGGCCGAGTGACATCCGGGCCCATCATAAGGCAAAGTCCAAACCAATTCTGACACCATGAAATTCAAGTCGGAAGCCCATTGTTAGTGGCTGTATAATAATTAGAGGCGAGCTCGCATGCTGTTTATGTAAGAGGGGCTTGTGTATTCATGGCCAGCTCGGTGTGCGCGAAAGCACGGTTCGGATCTCAATGGCTCCATTATTGGACCAGTGCTTAAAAGCCTCTTTCAAACTTCAAACGTAAGACAGCTTCCACTCGGCCTCCAATGGGTTGCTGCATGGTGAGTTGCAAAAAAAAAAAAAACAAAAAAAAAAACCTGGCACAGAATCACACAGCATATACAGCAATGTGAGCATGAATGCGTGAGGTTCCGATTCTGTCGCTCTGACCCAGTGTTATGCAATTTGTTCTCTCTCTGCCGAGCACCTGGCTCACCGTGCGTTCTATTACAACACGTTTCATGTACATTTGAATGAACGGCGAACAAGAAGTTCTTGCATTCCAGCTGACCCGTTCAAAGAGCAGCCGAGCGAGCCCGCTTCCATTTTAGCGTAAAGAACACAGAGCCTGCTTATTGTTCTTGAGTGTGCAAAGCCTCATTATGATCGGATCGGATATCTTTAAGCCTCTTTGACACGCTCTCCCCGCACCGGGCCAGGTAGAGCTCGGTCGGTCCGAGCAGAAACATTATGTGTTTAAATCCTCCTCTCTTGTGCTGCACTAAACAGTCCTACGCAATCTCAGAGTTGCGTTATGGTTGTGAATGACCTTTCCGTTCATAGGGTCATTGGCAACTGAGTTCGACAGGTTTGGAAAGTTGTTTAAAATTGTATTGCTGCTGCCAACTTCCAAATTGCAGGACTAATAAAAGGTTATCTTATCTTATCTTATTTGATGCCTTTGATATCCAGTGTATGGTCCATGCAGTGACATGCAAAGATGGGGGGGGGGGGGGGGGGGGGGTTGATGGATCCGCCACCCCGTTGATGGGAAAATTACAATGGGCAGCAAAGTGTTTTTAGCTGGCCAATAAACAAGACAAACGTCAACCGGAAAAATGGCATTTGCACCGATATTTTTAATTTGTATAATCTTTGATCCATTTATCAGGTTTGCAAGATTTGGATCGGAAATGACCCTTTTCAATCTATTCTAGACTGGAAGATGAGACAGGTGCAGTAAACAAGCTTAGCTCTGATTGGATCGCCGTTCTCCCTAATTTGAATAAGGAAAACAACTTTGCTCTGATTGGTGGTAGGTTGAAAATTGAAAAAAATAAATAAATAAATAACAGTGTGAATGCTTGTCTCTCATCATCCACATAACAATAAGCATTGTCATGAAAGTATCAATGGCGCTTGAGGGGACAGGAGTGTTTGATTGTGTCCTGTTTTGAATGGAGTGTCTCTTGATGGCTTCTTGATTAAGCTGATGTCACAGTCACGCTGGCCGGGTCATACGGCACGCCACGGGCCCATCACACGATGAGCGCCACCGACGCAGACAACACTGCGGACAGCGGCTGGTGGAACTATGTGACAAATTTTGCATATGATCTCACAGATACAGGAGGAATTTGTGTGTGGGTGGCTTTAAATGTCTTCCACAGGGACATTTTTTGGCCATTGTGTTAATTTAGGATGAATTCGCGATGCAAGGTTTAATGAAGGCTTCCGTTGCATGAACCTGCTCAAGATGTTGCCGTTTGTAGCCGTGAAACAAACTTCCAACATAAACTAAAAAGTATTAAAAGTGTCAGGTTTCAAGGTTTTATATGGCGGAGTGCAGAGTGCAAAAAAGGCCAACAAGAAATGTGGAATCAAAAATAATCAACCAAGTTGAAACAAATCAAAAATCCAAGTATCAAAAAGCACAAGGAAACCAAATGGGAAGCATAACATGACGCTACATGATGTGACCACTGACAGTAACAAACAGAACCATTGAACTGACAGGCTGACAGCCGTCAGTGAACTAAATGCAAGCAGACTAATGAGACAACGAGGAACACCTGGACAAGACATGATTGGCTGGAGCAGCTGATCGCTACACACAAGACAATGAGATATATATACGTACGAATACGATGATTTCTTTTTAGTAGTGATTTTGGAGTGATTCTGGTGCATTTATTTGGCCAATCTTTGTTTTAGCAGGCCAATGTTCTGATCATACTTTTATTGAGCCCAAAAAAAAACATGCTTTCCGATTTCTGCTAGGCTGCTCGGTTCCCCATGACTTCTTTTTTTTCACCATTTAAAAGCGACAGTGGAAACTAAAATTTAAATGTTGCATGCTGTGTGATTCTACTATGATGACATGACAAAAGCTCCATCCTCGAGCGTCCCCGCGACGCAGCATTGAGCAAGTTTGACTCAAGTTTGATGCGGCGTTGTTCCTTATGAGTCAGCTACGGCGATCTCATGAGTCAGGGAAAGTGGAGGGAGGAAACAGCTGTTTCCTTGAGTCGCGACATCTTATTTCCCCTGAGTAAATTCAGTTGTTAAGTGGACTTTACACTCACCCTAACCCTATCTCTAATCCTAACCCTAACCGCACTGCCCTCAATAGTAGGTACGGCATGGTCTGGATCCAATTTAATGCAGTGCAAACATAATTTCACAATTTCTTCTCTTTGGTTTTCCAGATGGAGCCAAAGCAATGCCAAATGTTATATTAGTGTCTTATAGCAGAATATTTCACACTGTTCTAAACGTTACTGTGGCACTTGTCCTCCATTTCCTCAGGAGAAGACCAACTATTTGACGTTACGCTTTTCTGTTTACGCTAAACAGAAAATATTTTAGCTGTTGATTTCATTAGATTAAATGTCCTAAAATGTGTTATTGTTTAAACAACACATTGCATTTAATTTGTTCCCTTACTGAAACGAATGCAAATTGAACAACTTTCAAACCAAAGTAGGCACTGAACAATGTTTTTTTTTGTTTTTTTTGCATTCTTCTCCACTCCATACAGTTGGAGATTTTTCTGGTTTTATCATCACAACCAGACGCTTGAGGGCATCCACCGCTACGATTCAATGTGGCCAATATATGAAAGTTTTATGGGTTATATTCCAACGTTATTGTAAGCACTGCAACCGCATCGGGTTTGGGTAAAAAAAATATTTTGATCACTTGATAGCCGGACTCGAACAATACTTCATTGATTCTTTTGATTTTTTGTTCTGTTCTCAGTCACACGCCCAGAGTACTTGTCTCCGGTTTCATGCCAGCCTTTCTTTGCTGCTTTGTATTAGTTGTACGGAAACAACAACAGAACACTTGTAATTAGATAAGGGAGAGGAGGAATTGAATTTAGTGCTGATTTTAAAGATCGAGAGCTATTGAGTAACAGGACATTAAATGAATAGCAAACATCTGCATGAGCCTTAAGCTACCTGTAGATCGAAAACAGTTGAGACTGCCACCTTACACAACATGATGGAGATGACAGGAGCGCGCTAGGACTCCAGTAAGCTTCCTTATTACTTTACGTTTTTAGTCTGAGACTGGGAAATTGATTAGGTGGAAGCCCAGCATTAAATAATGAAATGATTGCAGTAATAATAAAAAAACGTAAGGGAAATGTAGTAATAGAATAATAAAACAGGATAAATGACATATGGTCGCTGTCCTGTGAAAAACACTTATCTCCAATTTTGGAAACTTTTTTGATTTTCACTTTAATGCCATGTCTGTAACGCGGAAATGTGATTCATGTAAAAATAAGAAAATGGAAAAAAAATGGAGATAAGTGTTTTTCACATGATAGCGAGGATATGCAAAATTTTTTAATGTTCTTGTTCATGATCACATCCTGATATAGTGTTAAATTTGATAGTTTTGAGATGAAAGTCATTAAAAAGTGTGCTTATGCCCAACTGCCTCGAGATAAGTTTGCTCGAATCAGATCGGATCCGATCGTTTGGATTGAGTTCAATTCAGTTCAGATCAGGTCAGATCAGATAAGATACCTCCAATAGTCCTGCAAAATATTTCATTGTTTCAGCAGCTATTGTGGATACAGGAAATGAAAAAAAATCGATGTAAGGTGCTGGAAGATGATTAGTTATTAAATTAACAATACAGTTCAGGGGAGGGATGGCCATTGGGAATTTCGAGAATATATGTGAATTTTCCCGAACGGATTTTCCATTTCCGGGCCATTACGGCTGCCATCAGCTGCCTGACCCCCGCAACTCCCCCAAACATCCCCCCCTCAATAATTACATTTAAGCGCGTGACAGCCGCAACGTGTCTGCGACTACATTTCGGCGCGTGACGGTCTGTCGGCAGCAACTGTTAAGCACATGACGGCCGCATGCCATTGCATGAAATACTGTAAATAAGTCCAAGTATGTAAGTGTAACGACACAATCAATGATACAATAAGCATTTTGGTCTGTGTTCTTCCATATATGCCTGCACTGCACATTTACTGTCAATTTCTTGGCATGTTACCATTTAAGAAAAATTAAATAATAATGATCAATTTTAGAACTACAAACGTATTTCCATCCATTATCTGATCCGCGTGTCTTCACGCTTTTGTCCAAAATGCTGACGGCTGAACAAAACACCAACACAACGCAATTTCATTTTGTTTCAGTAAGTGTGTCCAATGGAGTCACATTTTCCTACATCAAATTCTAGACTCAAACATATACGACACAATACAATACAATTTTATTTATTTGGCGCATTTCACAACAACCAGAGCTGTAACAAAGCACTTTACATACAATACAATAAAAAGGCCCTAATACAACAAGTGGAATCAATAAATTAACATAACAAAAGCTGCCCTTGATGTTACATAACTGTCTTTGAGGCCAACAATCATCTTTGATGTTGTGGAGCTGTGTTATATATCGATTCTGTTATGACCAACAATGCATCTTGTGAACACTTCTGTGTTGCGTTTGCTTTGGCCGAGTCACACTTCACATACTTTAGCCATTACATGTAGTATTTCTACGTTAATGTCCTCTATAAGATGACCGGACAAACTTTGGGAGAAGACGTTGCAAAGTGGACAACGGTGGGCTCACGTGGCTAGTTGTTTTTTTTTTGTGCGGGTGTCACAATGTGTTGGGTGCACAGGAACAATCAACCTAGCATGAGGGAGAAGCGGGCCAAGCGGACAATGCTCAGGCTGTCCCCCTGTCGGCCCCACGCCACATAAAGACCTGATTATCCCCCCGTCTCCTCCTTTTCTCTCCTGTTGGCTGGCCTGGCAGAGTGGACAGAGAGTGCTTGCAGTCTTTCCTGTCTTCTGTCGAGCAGCGGGGACTCTCCTGGAGTCTCGGCAATTTAAAAGGGTGCCGCGGCATTGGCGAGCCACTGTGGGAAAGTCATTAAAATGTATAGCGCCGCTCTTTTTTTTTAAATTTGTTTCTAAGGGACTCCTGGAAAGAGACATCCAGGAAGGCAACGGATGCTAACGCTGGTACTCGCTGCCATGGCAAACTGTCAGATTGACAAAAGCCTGAAAGCGTCAGTAGCAAGATGCTTCATCTTTTCTACAGGTGGTCAATGAGGTCCATGAGGAAGGACTTTCAGGGCTACATGGGCAAATGTCTTAATCAGCCAAGAGTTGGGCGAGACCCAACACTTTCTCCCTTTTTCAATGCATGCTACATTGCTACCTACTGAGCTTACATAACGCAACACTAGCAAAAGCAGATACTGTTGACATTAGAGTTGTGAGTAGGCTAAGTCACATATCTGCGAGTCGTAAGTCTCAGGGCTCTTTGTACATGTGTTCAAGCGTAAAAAAAAATGACACGTCCTGAATTTCATGCCGATGCTTAGAGTCTTGAGTGCCGACGTCACAGCCATATTGATGTGGCAAATTGAAGCATTCTGATTGGAGATGAATAAATGGTTTTACTCTCAAAGCCAAAAGACACAGGATTAAGAGTGTATCGTTACTGTTGATTGGAATTGACACTTCTTATGCCATATTACGACTGTAATTTGGTTAGGGTTAAGGTAAAAGGGCCTAAGGGGGAAAAGAGTTTTGTGGCTCCCATGTTGTCTTTTCTGTAGGAAAATGCCACCATCTAAGACTAGCTTGGTGGAGCTGGAGGACCCAAGTGCAAGAAAGCACGAAAGCAATAAGGGGGCGGAGGAGTTATCTCAATAAAGAATTTCTTTTTAAAAGAACAGAAAGAAAGCAATCCTGGCATGTGGAATAATCAAAAATACTAAATAGTATTCAACATTGAAAATTCAAAGTAACAAACGGGACACGGGTACATGACAGCTAACAGAAACATTGAACCGAAAAAGACCGAAACAAACTAGGGAACTAAATACAAGCAAACTGACGAGACAACGAGGACCACCTGGACAAAATATGAGTGGCTGATGGAGCTGATTGGTAGATACAAGGAACCGCAATGACAAGAACAGGGGAAGTGAAAACCCAACGAGTAAGGTACGTCATGAACCTGGAACACAAGAAGCCAAGACAGAACATGAAACAAACGTAAATATAATCTATACAACAAAAACATCAATCATGACAGAAACGGGCTCAGTTGTACTTTGGAATGTACTCGATACAACAAAATAGCAAATTTGTTTGCGGACCTCCAAGTGGCAGTTCCCTGCACCTAAGTTTGAGAACCGCAACACTAAATGGTGCACAGCTAAGAATAAAACATCCATTTTGCATTCTCCAACAAAATGATCCGCGTGACATGACAAAGCCACCTATGCTGAGCATAAGAAACAAAGTACAATAAGTGGCTCGATCGAGCTGCAATGACTGCTTGTCGTGACGGAATACCGCCTTGAAACACATTTTCGCTTCATAAGCTGCTTCCTGTGACAATAGATAATAAAACAATAAAGCAATATAACAAGGCTTGACGTCAGTCGTCTGCTGAATGCTCAGCATATGACCACATCTATGTGGAGCAGGGAAACCAGTCTGAAGCAGTCTGCAGAGATGGCTTTTTCATTCATTCATGGTCACAGGCGACTCCTGTGACAAAGTAGAGCCCTCTGCTGGCAATTACTGGCATGACATGTTGTTTACCAAGCTATTAACACCGGGAGGGCCCAACACACATTTCAAAGGGCTGGTTTTGTTCTGTAACTTACGTCACCATGTACACAAGCCCACGTTGCAAAATAGTAAGTTGTTGGGCCTTGACCTGTGCTCGTATTTAAATACAAGCTCTATTTTTGGGTCCGCGCATCGATTGGATCAACATAACATAGCCGATGCACAAAAATAATAGTTGATAACATTCAAAGAAGGTCTCAAAGGCATTGAGTCGGGCTGGAGAGAAGGGTGCACTTTTATCTATGGGAAGCATTGATTTGATAAATACTTGTCAATGGTCATTGAACTGTGCGTCTCTCCATTATTGCGAATGCTTAGCTATGCGAATGCTAACATATATGGGAGGGTGTTAAAAACAACACTTGGGCCGACAAAATAAAACAAAAATTAATATAAGTCGGATTTATGTCTTAAGTGAGCAGAGGGTGTCATTGGAAACGGTCATTAGTGCGCAGGGCACATTACAGCACTACTGTTACATCACTCATTGGTTTTGAATTAAAAAATATAAATATCTTAACCCTTACATTCGGTTTGGTTATGACTTTTAACAGCCATAAAAATGAATGTCATTCTTTCACCCTGAAATTTGATGAATTTTCCTAGAGACACACAAAATAAACAACCATAAAAAAAAAAAAATTGCTACAAAGTTTGTGTACACTGAGTCTGTTTTGACCCATGTCTACTAAAATGGATTTGAGATTTACCAGTGTGTGTGTTAAATTCAGGTGGGACTGGTGGAGAAATCGAGACTGTGAAATTGTACATGCCATACATGTGGCCCATGGCAACAGTTTTTAAGAGGAAGCTTCAAACAATCCTTACAACTGTTGATGTTCCCGCCACTTTTGCACAGGGTACAGCAGAGATACGCACCTGTTGGTCTTTGAAGGGTCGTAGGAAGAATCTCAAAACAGTATAACTGTCCCGGTCATGTACATCATGATTATTTCAATGGGACAACGAAGAAGGTGTTCATGGGGGGAATTTGAAACAGTCCCAAATTGTTGATTGATTATTCTGATTCTGAAAAACTGTTTTCCCGGCACAGGTTCCCACTGAATGTATATGTTGGTCTTTGAACTGTATCTCAAAACAGTCTCAACTAACTCAACTCTACTTAACTTATGGAGCACTTTAAAACAACCACAGCTGCAAACACCGACATATAAAAATAAATACAACAATGAATTAATAACATACAATAAAACACAATGGAGGGTATCGTGCTGAGTACAAAGTTATCGAATAAAAATGTGTTGATCTTTAAAGATGGACGGACAGGTGGGATTGCCTAACGTTTAATGGGAGGTCATTCCAAAGGGAGGTAAGGGAGGCTCCGCTTAATCGTCGGTACCACCAGTAGCATCTGGTCCGCTGATCTGAGGCAATGGGCAGGTATGTAGAGGTGGAGGAATTCAGATTAGATAGTTAAAAGATTTAAACACAAAACTAATTTTAATATGAACTCTTAAATGTACTGGGGAGCCAGTCCAGGGAGGCCAGAATTGAAGTTCCTACAAGCTCCAGTTAGGAGGCAAGCAGTATTTTGCACCAACTGGAGATTCTTGAGGGCGGACTGGCTGACTCCAAAATAAAGTGCGATACAGAAACTTTTGCTTTTTTTCTCTGAAACATTGGGTCAGGATTAAACATTCATTCATGGATGTCAAACAGGCTGAACGTACATTACGGAAAGATCTGTCATTCATAATTTGGTGTAGACAATTATTTCGAAGATGTTTGAACTGGAAAATGAACCAGATGGAAGGGTTAACCGTATCTTATCACTTATTTGTTTGTAAAGCCAAAGAAATTGGTCCTACGATATCCTCTGAGGGGTATTTTGGGGCCTGAACCTGAACTGAATTTGAGCAACAATACAACCACTGGTATCAAGCTCACAACGTGTACTTTCATCAAGCAATGCAACACGACACCTATTGTCATTTGAGTCAACAGTGCATTCAGGCCTGGTTCATTTCAGTCCCAGCACAAAGATTCGTTAGCTCCTTCCACCGCCCTCCCAGTCTGGCCGCAGATGCGGAGTGAACTGGGTTAGGCTTATGTAACCAGTGTCTGTTCTCATAAAGACCCTCAGCCACTCGTCTTCCCCTAATCTTTTCAGCTTGATTACACTCCCCCATCCCTCCGCCCATCGCGTGTTCTCACACACAGGAACAATCCGGCAAGCACCACACGAACCGAGGGATCTGGTTCGGAGCGGATGGCGGTGGTGGTTGTTTTGGGGGCGGCCGGCCGGGGGGGAGGGGCTCATGATTGGGCAGGTGTGAGTGCAGTGGCTTGTCGTGACAACTGTGGAGCAGATACATCAGAGCTGAGTTGTTCACATCGTATCTTTCGGTTGCAGCTTGCGGCATTACTAGACTGATGCTTGATGGTGCCTTACCAAAGATTAACCTGATCAATTATCTTGTGGTGTGGAGTGTTCAGAATCATGTTTATTCCCTGGTCTCTTCGGAAAAATGGAAGAGAATGACAATCGTAAATTTAAAGCTGTTTAATATTTACGATGGCAGATCCTTTTTTTTCCAATCAAGATGGGGTGCTGAGTGTACATTAATGAGAAATAAAATGAACTTTTTTTGGTTTTGGCAAATGGCTGCAATGATACAGAAAGTGAAAAATGTCAAGGGGTCTGAATACTTTCCGTACCCACCGTAGTGTACTGTCGTGAAATCCTGAGCTGTCGCTCGCCTGCAGTTGGACTGAATTGCATTTCTGTTTCCAGTGGCTGTGTTTAGGATAAATGGCAATGATGTAGTGACATATGCCGTAAAGCAGTCAACACATTTATATATATTTTTTTTGTGTGGCAGGGTTTGTGGTTTCCTCCTCAAAGTTGCCTAGTGCCAGTAAAAGCGATACAGACCCCCTCAAGCCATGACAAAGGTACCATTCAACCAGCTGTAAGTCAATATTTCATCAGAGGACTTATGAAAATATTTTATTCAGGTCAAATACTTACTTACAAATACCTTTTAGTTGCTTTAATACTCAGCTTTTTCCTGCTTCAATTTTTCTTTCAATGAGTGAGATTGAAATTCTCCAGTTTTTGGGGTCAGATAGTTGAGAAGGCACAAAATCACACGTTTAGCTTCGTGGAACATTTGTCTCTTAAAGTGGATACTAAAATTCACTTAAGAAGGAAGGCAGTGACATGGGTGGTCCAAAGCTCAACAGCTGGACTCCACTTGATCTTTTTTTTTCTCAAACCACAGTGGAAAACCAAGACCTCTCTATCAGTACGCTTTGCTCAGCAGAAACAAACATAACTAAATGAAAAAAATCCTCAGAGTCTTCACCTTACCTACAAACCTACTCAGGTGACTAAACATTTAATATCCTTTATGAGCCTTTATGGCCCGGTCAAGGCTCACTATGTCAGGTGATACAGTGAACTTTTGACAGCAGCCCCCAAAATCTGATGCGTAACATTGCATAAACCTGGAAGTGGTTAAAAGCACAGGGGAGGTCGGGTGCGGTGTGCAGCGGGAGGAGTTATGTTAATGTGTTTTTTTTGTTGTTTTTTTTAATCTGCATTCTCCCTCTGATGCTTAGTTACAGAAAATCCAATTATATGATGCTGATATGTGACAGACTCTGTCGCTTGGCTGAGTTTTCCAACCTGGCTAAGCTAGTCAAAAGCCTCAAGCGACCATCTGCTACATCCAACTCTTGATATATTTTTAAAAATCTTGTGTTTATAAAACCCATATCTGATTCTCATTGGACCACTGCAGTGGCAAATAGCACAGATATTCCACATCACTTTTTCAGACCGATATCAGTACTCATTAATACTGGTTACCCATACCTTTGATGCCGTATATACATTTTCAATTGACACAATGACAGATATAAGCAGAAATAAGTACAAACAGAAATAAGTGTCGGCCAAATACTGAGACCTTGTATCGCCCATCCGTTGTAAATAGTTCTGTAGCACCATGCATTCATTGGTTTTCTATCGTCCTTATAAGGGTCACAGTTAAGAGGGAGGGTTCACCGTGGATTGGTCGATCACAGGGCACAACAAAAAAATACACACACGTTCACACTTATGGACAACCTAAGACAATGGTGTGTAAACTTGGTTTAGGGTTGCAGGGGCTAGCTGTGAATCCTAAATATCCAACACATAAGACACAGGTGGTATCTGCAATATTTGAGAGGAAAAAAAAATGTCATGCATGATATAATCTTTGAGAGATGTACCGGTATTTGGTGTTTAAAAATGAAATAATGTGATCAAACTGATATTCCCACTAGGACAATCTTAATTGTCTGCTGACATCTACTGGCTTTTCATAAAATAACAACCATGTTTAAATGTCATAGATGCAGCTCTGCCGCCCACTAGTGGGAGAGATGAATACTACCAGATGGCAAATGGAACCTGTTTTCATCGAGGAAGCAGATTTGGGGACAGATTGAGATCTTTAACAATTCTATTTATTTTATTTAAAGAAAATATATATATATAGTCTGACGTTTGCATTTTTATTTTTATTTCAAAATTTAAAAAATCACGACAAATTTCCATTAAGTTTTTTTTAAGCTATTTAAATTACTGTGATGTTTTGTAACATTTACAGTCGCTATTATATTTTTATTTGAACGTTTACAAATAAAAATAGCCAATATTCAAATTTTCCAAAAATATGATCAAACTATTTTGATATTATCATTTCTAAAATGTTGTATCATATGACAAATTTTCATTTCATCATATCTATAATTTAAACTAAAAAGTGTGACATCTTGGAACATTAACTGTTTTTAAATATATAAAATAAACATTTAATTAAAAAAAAAAATAGTGTGATATCTTTCAACATTTCAATTGCAGCCCTTAAGACTATTTGCAATTTTGGTCAAGATTTTTGCAAGAAAAATGAAATAGATACAAATGGTTTGCTTTAACGGGCCACATGAGATGATTTGGCGGGATGGATCACAGCTACCTTCCGCCAAAAATTAGCGAGGACAGACTCCCAGAAATCACAAGTACCTCCATGTTTACTCAAAGAGCATTTTTATTTACAAACGTACAACCATTGAAACATATATCAGCTTGTTATTCGGAGTTACCAAATTGAAATATATGCACACATATAAACAGTGACAGCAAGTATAGATCACAAAAACAGGCTGCTTGCATTCCCGTAAGAGTGAACATGCAGGAACCGTAGTTATCGGCAGGAGCTTTTAATTACAATCACAAATAGTGGCTCATAACACGGAATGCTGGTATCTACAAGGCTGCGACGCCATATGCACCCGCTGGAAACTTCATTAGGTACACCAGCACAATCAAATGATCCTATCAAAAGAGACCTTATTTATGTACATGAGAGGAGCGATTTCGTTTTGATTGTGCAGGATTATTTTGTGAGTGAGGCAAAATGTATGGCATCCAAACAAAGGCTTTCTGAAACAAAGCGAGCGTGCCCTTTTGCTGTAAAATAGCCCTCTTTAATTGAATCCTTATAGCGCAATCTAAGGCAACGTCGCTTTCACAGGAATTCAGGCTTTTGAATGTCTCTGGGCGAAGACAACAAGGCAGCCCATGTCCAAGCACAGTTTAGCAAGGAGCTGAGGTTTGACGTAAAAAGTCAAAAGGGTGAAGTTAAACAAATCAGCCCTAAAAAATGAATGCAGTCAGTATTAAGGCCAGTCCTCATTCCATCTTATCTAAACATAAATAAGGAATGAAGATTCAGTATACACCGTTTGGATATGGTCAAAAGACACAAGACGGCAATATTGTATACCGTCTTATGTGTGCCTTTCGGACGATCACAATAGATTATATTTATGCGAATACCAAATCTTTTATTCGGTATTCAAATGTCAAATGTCACTGCTAATGCACTTCAACTCGATAAGGTCACTCCTAACCTTTGACTTCTAACCTTTGCAGCAACACAGACACACAGCGGCAGTGAAACATTCCTTTCAGACAAAACATATAAAACAGTGGAACCTCAGCTACCGATCCGCAGTCCAGGATGTATTTTGTACTTGTCTGAGGGCCATTTGATACTGGGCTACAAAGATCGTTAGAGGGGGAAAAAAATAACAGTGAATCCCGCTCCGGGGTGCCGCTATTTCGCTTATTTGTACAGTTAATGACTTTTATGTCGTTCTAAAGCTTGTCTATTCTGGTCGTAGATATATTCTTCACCACTAGATGGTGGCACACAACATACCTAATCTGAAAGATGAAGAACCTGGAAGTCACCCGTAAAGCCTCGTTTTTATCGAAAGCTATTGAATATCGTCCTCTGTAATGTTGCTTATAAACCAAGGCCGGGTCTAGACATGCATGTATGAGGGGGCAGCCACAAATCTTGAGGGGGCATTGTGTTCCAGCACCTTTTACCATGTCAAACTGACAAATCCACTCACTTGGATGCGGGTACACTAAAGTTTGGAATTGCATCGGAAGATCTCAGCTCGCTGCAGACAGCTATAACTCACAGCGAGCCGGCAGCAGGCTGATACTCCGAGCAGAGTGAAAAGGAGAGATTGAGCGGAGTCGTGAAACACATGACATGAGAAACTTGATATATCTTATATTTGAGGGGGCAAGAAAGGCATATATTTTTGGGGGGGGGGGGGGGGGGGGGAATTAGTTTCGGGGGCACAACTTTTATTTGAGGGGGCCAGGCCCCTCTCTTGTCCCTGGCTAGACCTGGCCCTGTTTTGAACGCTACCGAAAGCAACATTAGTTGGCTCAATTTATAATGTACATATTTGGGCATGATTACTGATGTATATTGTGAGATTATACGTTTTTTAGTCTGGGAAAAAAAAAAAGGATCGTTTACAGCACTGTAAACAGAGGGATCAGCATACAGTAATGTGCAGTATTTTTGAGTGTTTCAAGACTTTAAAAATTAAATGCTATAAAAACATGTCTAGGGAGTATTTCACTTGGAATGGTTCTGTCACTTCTTGTATTGGTGATCTGGAACCCCCAGGACGGAGGAGGAATCAGTGTATATAATTTTTTTGTTTTATTTGACGAGTAGTACATACATCCCGATCTGGAATACACCACAGCACATTCCTGACGTCGCTTCGTTTTGTGTGACGGACCCGTTAGGAAGTGCCCTTCAGCTTGTGCTGTCGCTGGACATAAATAGTGGAGCAACAGGTATTTTGGATTGTTTGTTCGGAAGAGGACACTCCAAATTATCGGTGGAAATATAGAAATGCTGTGGTACGTATCCACGATAAGTTACAACACACCTGCTGATTTTTTTCCTTGTGATGTTTTGTGTTCTCTGACATTTTAAAAATTTGCTCAAGATGTTACAAATTGTTATGTCCGTACCGCGCGCTTAGCAAGAAGACAGACTCAGCAAATAAGAAGGTTATGTACACGACTGGAAATCGGGCGATGTGGCCACTTCTTCCCTTGGCAGGTTGAGCCTGACCTCTCCTCCCGAGTAGACGGCGCCAATAGAACCGGGCGAGCCGTTGCTGTCCATGGTGAAGAGCTTGCCGGTGCCAGGCAGGGACGCGTCAGGAGCCTCTTTTCCCGGGCTCGATCCCCGCGACGACGCGGGGGAGGACGTGGGGCTGAGCTGCACGGCCGTGGTGTCCTGCAGCGTGTGCTCGCTGGTCTCTATCTCGAACGCCGCCCCGCCTGCCAGCCCGCCGTTCCCGATCAGATTCATGCCCCGCCCGCCCGTCTTGGCCCTGCGCGAGCTGTGAGGAGGAGGGAGGCGGCTGCACACGCAGCAGGCCCCAAAAAAGGTGAAGGCCACCAGCAGCAGGATGGGTCCGATGACGATGGAAGGGTTGGCAGAAGGCACCAGGGTCCGGAAGGCGAACACTCCCACCAAGGTGATGTTGAGTCCGGCCAGCATGATGCACAGGCCGCAGGCGCAGCACAGGGCCGGAGAGGGCAGGCCGTGAGGGCGAGACGCTCGCCGCTTTTTGTCCTTGGTTGGCTCCTTCTTGGACGCAGCGCCGCCTGCGTTTCTATCAGTGATGACCATGGTGTCACTTCTGGGCTTGCACTCGGTTCTTCACGCCAATATCTTCACCATTGCCCTCTTTTACAAACAAATGTGCTGCGAGTGAGGCCAATTCACAGCGAGGTAACACCTTTGTCTCTAAATGACAATATATAATGAGAGTCAAATTTCTAACTCAATGTGCTTCACATCGTTTCAAAAAAATGCGGCATTTAAAAGTGTTTACAAACAAAAGAATTCAAGACATTTAACAGCGGAGTAAATAAAGAAGTTGCATATAAAAGTATGGATAAGCTTCTCCTGGGCTGCTTGGAGCATGCAACCTTTTAGTCTGCAGATGCTTTTCAGCTGGTAAAAGGCTGTTTTTGTGATTAATTACGTATGATTGCTGAAAGTCAAATCCGAATCAATAAAATCAAACTAAGTTAAGACTTGGTCTCCAAGTGTTTACTAACTGCAATTCTCTTATCTTTATTGTCAAAAACAGGACCTCACTTTTGCTTTGGTTTAGTTGAACTTAGCTTAATTTAACTTGTGCTTAGCGTCTCTGAGAATAAATATTTTGTGTTTATTCGCGCTACTTTATTCATACGTCACTTGCTAGTCAAAAACAGCAAATCTTTACATTTTGTGTCCAATAAGAGGAGATGTCGTGCTGTTTGCTGTGGCACACTTTGTTTCTTTAAGCGTCGTAATCAGCAGAATCCTTTCCGTCATTGTGATTGTGATATCCAATTGTCATACTGTTTTGTGTCTGTTTACTGTTTGGATTTAGTTTGAGTTGAGTGAGGAAGGAACAATTGAATTCATCACGATCTGCCCCACTGAGAATTTTGTAGTTTTTTTTTTTTTAAACAATAGCTACAGTGCATTTAAATTTAGCAGTCGGGCTGATTGAATTTAACAAATGTCAGCATTGTTGTTGTTTTTACGTGGACAAGCAAAGCAACATCAGAATTTCAAAAAAAGCACCACTGCTCTTCTCTACTTCATAATTGTATCATACCTGCTCTCTTTGGTGGATTACTCTTTCAGCATGCAACATTTACCTTAGGTCAAAGGAGCCCTTCCATTACATACGCTGTATAAAGTATAAAGCTGAGTCACATTTAATTCACGTTATTTTATTTCATTTACGTATTAAATTTATCGCTGCATAGGTGTGAACATCAGAGCCAACATCTGCTTACCTTTTATGTCCAATGACGTTCCTTTCTTCAGCAATCTTTTTCCATTTTCTCCCAATGTAGCACCCCGTTAAAAAAAAGAAGAAATGGGTGAGGGTTCGGACAGCAGATTGTGCAGAAGATGCTGCTTCCGAGTGCTGCTGCCTCTTTGCTTGCAACTGTACCGTCCCCGAGGGTGCAAGTCATTACACGCGTTCAATCGGCGGCCATGAGGCGAACCGAGCCCGGCAAGTGATGGGCCACATTCGAACCGATCACTTTGGAGCACCTCGTGCCGATGTGGACCACCCCCCAAAACAGGGAAGGGCTCAGTGTGTAATACGGAGCATGCACAACATATTCCATCCTTCTGTAGTGTCAACCTGTGGAAGTGCGTGTGCAATGACGTGTTTTTTTTTTCTTTTAAAGAGGAACGTACCCGGAAATTTAACAGTGCAACAGCATACGCTCGGCGCCCACAAAATTAGGCACATTTGCAGCCAAAGTAGATTTTCCGCCTCTGTCCTCACAATTTGGTACTGACAACTTGACAAGAGATGTTAATTCTATAGCATGCTCATCCTTGTGTTTATACCCTATTACGCATTTTCAAGAGTACTTATATGTACTGACAGTCGCCTAAAATGTTAGTTTTAGTCCTCAGATTTTTTGCAGTCAGGGCTGCCTGCTAGCGTATCTTGTGGCAGCAGCAAGTTTTCTATCTATCTATCTATCTATCTATCTATCTATCTATCTATCTATCTATCTATCTATCTATCTATCTATCTATCTATCTATCTATCTGTCTGTCTGTCTGTCTGTCTATCTATCTATCTATCTATCTATCTATCTATCTATCTATCTATCTATCTATCTATCTATCTATCTATCTATCTATCTATCTATCTATCTATCTATCCATCCATGCATCCATCATTGATGGGGCACATCAGTGATTTATGCTGCACATTTATTGGCAGCTATGCTATAAAATACAAATCGGATTTTTATCCATTTGTAAGAGGCCACTTCAGCCCCCCCGCCCCAAACCAAACTGGGTCACTTGAACCTTGCAGTACATATCTGACTTTTACTTTGCATGACAGTGTTGGAGAGTGTGTGTCTTCTTTTTGTTTATCATTGTTTAAAGGCTGATAATCAAAACTGCAGGTTGTCCCCCAGAGCACAACACACTCCAGCGAAATTAGTTGTGCAGCCAGGCGTTGATCAGCCACTCAGCATGCCGCCATTTTTGTCAGGCCACAATGACGATGCGGCTAATCTGCCTGTGATGTCCCGAACATCAGTTGTATTCTTTTTCTCTGTCGGGTGCACACAATGGATGTCACTCTTTTTGCTTGCGTGCTGGTGTCTGTGCACAATACAGTACATCTGGTTGTGCGCGTGTCAAACACGAACCAGGCCATGTAAATATCTTGATTAATGTACCGAGCTCTTCGTATAATAACCTAAATGGTTCCTTAATTGTGGGATGAGAACACGATGTGATGAGATGAGCTACATAGAAATGGAACCACTGGGCTTAATTTGTTTTAATCGGTGTCAGGAAGTCGAGAGGCAGTGCTCTAGGAATCTTAATTTAACAAGAGATCTCGAGTTCAATTCAGGATAGGTTTATGAAAGTACATAAATAATATATCATGAATTCATTTACTGTAAGTGCCAAAATCAGGAGGGGGGAAAACAATCAAACGCTTTTCGGGAGTAGATTTTGGCAGGGAGACCAAGACATTGGCCGTTTTTTGAACAGAAACGCGTCACAAATGCTGAATATGAGTATGCGTTTCGTTTTGTAGTTAAATGTGAATGCGCTATGAGAGCTGATTCATTGGCCTGGAAACTCTTGTGTAACAACAAACATGACTTTTGGAAGGAGTTAAAACACGAGAGCCAGTAAAAAAAAAATCTCTGCCGAGAGCAATTGATGGCATTTGTGGCACTGATGACATGTTAGCATGTCAGCACTACAGTAGATTATTCAATGGTCTTTGGCGTGAGCCCTTTGCCTTGAATGATGTTATAATCATGTCAAATGAAGTTCTCAAAGCTGTCACTAAAATGACTAATAATAAGGCTTGTCTCACAGCCTTTTTCATTCATGGATTCTTACCTGACTATGTTAACTGTGTTATTGGCCCCTGTCATTAAGGATGAAACTGGGAATGTTGGAAATTCTGACAACTATAGACCTCAAGCACTTGCTAGCGTGGTGTCAAAAGTCATTTAATCAATCACACTGGACAGGATTTCACAATTTGTTACATGCATATATGAATTAAAAGAGATTGTTCCGAAATACAAGAGACAGAATTCATCAGTTTTGATGTGTTTTTAGATGATTCTAAAGCATTTGATAGGGTGAATCACTGAAAGCTTTTTATGGAATTGACACAGAGAGGTGTTCCCAAATACAGTATATTGTGCGGATTTTAATATACTGGTATGAAAAACAAACTATGCAGATTAAGTGGGGGAATAGTGAGTCCGGCCCATTTCACGTTAGCAATGGGAGTCAGGCAGGGTGTAATTCTGTCCCTGTCTTTTTAATGTGTGATTGTTTATTTTTTGTTTGTGTTGTTTTTGTATGTGTTGTTTTTATTTGAAGTGGACCTTCAGTCTGGAATAAAAATGGATCGATTGAATCATGCTCGGAAGTATGACAAAGATAGCACATCTACTGTATCTGAAATAGAACAATGGCAATGTGGTCAAAGTATGAAGTTTTTGTTGAGGTTATGCGTGATTGAGGACCCAAAAGCAGAGAAGCGGAGCGGCAAGGCAGAACTGCACTCAAACATGGGAACATCAAAAGAACAAAAGGAAAGTAAACAGGGAATCATAAAACACCACATCAACAAATTCCAAAAGAAAGATTCAAAGTTACAAACAAACACTGAGATCAGACTGAACACTACATGACTTGGGAAGGTAACAACTAACAACAAACAAAAAGAAACCAGCAAACCTTTAAATACAAGCAACTGACGAGACAACGAGAAACACCTGGACAGGGAAGGCACAAGTGGCTGAGGGAGCTGATTGGTCAACAAAAGGGACCGAGTTGACAAGCAGAGGTGGACACGATAATGTAATGAAAAAGACATGGACAAAACTGAAATTTAATCAAAACCGGAATCAACACAAGCCCAGATCATGACACTGTCAGTTTTAAAGCTACTGAGTTCCTCTGTAAAGCGGTTATTAAAACTGACAGAACTGTAATACTAACCACTATTTTCAATGCTACTAAATCCTTTGTGCTGTTTCCTTGCTGGACTTTCTTTGGCTGGCTTTCTCTTGAAGCTTGATGATTATAACTAGACAGCTGGCGCAGCTTCAATTTCTTCTTCTATTTGTACCACTACTAGCCTACTCTTTGTTCTCAATATAAAGAACGCAGAGCACGGTCTCATACACTCGCCAAGTACGGTCTCTCTAAAAACGTACACGAGAAAGTTTTTCCTCGGCTGTGTACTTGTTAAGTCTAACATCTCGAAATACATTTTGGGATATTTTCCTAGCTAAGACGTTACAAGTAACCAACCGATGCATCCTTGGTTTAAGCTAGCTAACAAGAACAGCTGGGTATTATGTGTTCTTGGTTTATTTGTACTTCCAATTGGAACATTACTTGGGCTGCAACCGATGAGGTTTCACAAAATCACAAGGACAAGCACGCTTATTGAAAAACGGCCTTTCTCTTTTGTATCTTTTGTTTTGTCCAAATAAGTCTGTTTTTTTTTTTTTTTTTTTTTACTTTGTAGCTATGAAATGTGTAGTGTATCTCTCACTCTCTATGACTTAATGTACATTAAAATACAACTTCTTTGTAAACACTCAGTGCGTATGTGTTAAATCATGACGTACATTAGATGTTTCGCACTATAAACTGCAAGCGTGTGGTCAGTGAACAATATCTGAATCTGGGGTTACCATGGCGACAACATCCAATGAGATTGTCCATTGTACCTTTGCTATGTTCCTGTTAGAAAAAAAGTCCCCATTTCTCCTCTAATTGGCCCGGGCAGGCAACAAAAACGCTATTGTGCTGTTGTTACGTTGTGGTTTAAAGGCCGCGATTTGTTAATAATCCACCTATCATCCACGAAGAGTTTCATAGACACAGACATGTTTGGTTGGCAAATCACGGACTGAAAAAAACACAATTGAGTGAAAATGGTTCACAAACAAATATTAATTTAAGTAATGGTGCTGTTGTAAGTGTAGCACATTTTTCATTTAATCTTCGCTTTGGGTTACACCATGAGGTGGTTCATTTTTCAAAATAGGGGCAGCGCAGTGGGACAAAGGTTCACATCTACCTAATATTCAGGTTCTGGGTTCGAATGTCAGTCGTTGTGTAGTTTGTATGTTCTCCCCTTGCTTCATGTTTTCTCTCACATACCATACATATTCGGTTCGTTGAAGACTCTACGATCGGGATCGTTATCAGGCTTCTCTTAAACTTGCTAACGAGCTGATTATTTGAATCAGGTGTGTTGGAAGAGGGAGATCTCTAAAACAGGCTGCAGAGGGGCCCTCGAGAACCGAACCTGGGCACCCCTGCTCTACATTACCCACGTGTGTTCATGTGAGTGTCTACAACCATAATGGGGATAAGCAGCATAGAAGATGGATGGATGATTAGGATAGATTAAAGGTGGGATCCCCCCCCCTCCTATAATTTAATTTAAATTGAGACTACAGAAAGTACACTACATTCATTCCCCGCCTTCAAATGACATTTGGACAGTGTGCAGACGGAATGCACATTTCAGAATACATTAAGTATTCAAATTCGACATCCATCTGCTATTTTCTCCACTCAGACCGCAGCTGGTGCCCATGTCACACACTCAAAGGTATTAAAAGTGTAGACCAGATAGCATGTTATGTTCTTCCCAATCAACTCGAACCAGAACATAATAACAGAAGCGTAGGGCCCGTGGTCCTCTCTGTGGCACTTCTCTCCGATTTAACACTTATTGATTCCTCCTTATGAGCAGCGCGAGCTGCCACTAAACGCTGGCAGGTCTTGGGGTTGGCTGTGGAGCTTGCGTCTGTTCAGAGTGTCATGAAAGTATTGAAGGAGTGAAAAGATTCTGCCAAGAACACTCCGTTCATGCTCATTAGTCAGCTTGTGTGTCGGACGGCGTCATAACGCATGAAGCCCCCCAAAACACCTAATTAAGAGACGCTATCGGCGCAGCCGCCGCCACGTCTTGTCAAAGCTGCTGCCTGGTTTTGAATCAGCCATCATGTGCTACATTGAAATGCAGACAGAACGGCAAATTAAGCATTCAAAGTTGTTTGTCTCATGAGGTCGAGATGGAAAGCCCCGGCGACTCTCAAGTCAAGCCGTGAACAGATTTCTTTATCCTAGCGATGCCATCAGATGGCTCCTGTTTACACTCTTATCATCGGGTCACATGGTGTGTTTTTCATGTACCACAAATAGAAGATGTTGGTAAAACTATTTATACACAAGTGGCATAATTATGAAATGGAATGATTCGTCGATATAATTATTCATAGCTGGAGGTGCGAATAAAATGACGGGCAAACACCCGTCCACCCGTGGTCATTTAAAATTATGAAAGTTTTGAATGTGCAGCTGTGCAAGCACAGGACATCGGGTATCAGCATCTTGATATGGCACAACTGTGAGGTGGGATGGATTATCTCGGCAAAGGAGAAGCGCTCGCTATCGCAGATTTAGACTGGTTTCTGAACAATATTTGAGAGGAATGGTGATATTGTGTATGTGGAGAAAGTTCATCTCGTAAAAAATGGGAGCAAAAACAAAAGTGTAGCTGAGTATATCTAATATATGTGTATATATATATATATATATATATATATATATATATGTATATATATGTATGTAAATGTAAATGATCACAAAGTGCACTCATTGATAACTATACTGTATACCATTTATCCTGTTCATCCAGAAATTGATTTATATATATATATTCTTAAATGCTTTTACTTTCATGTATCATTTTCATTCATTTGATCTTTGTCTTATTCAAGGTGACACAGCTGAGTGGTGCGGTGGCACCCTAGCGCCTAACTCTTCACTAGACTATCAGGATCCGGATGGAAGCGTTACATTTGACTCAGCTTTTGGTTTGTGCAAGTGTACCTAATGCTGTGCCCAGTGGGTGCATGACAATATTAGCGTTTGAGCACAGCAGCCGATGTTTTTTTTTACTTGAAGAATTTGATGAAGTGTTCGCATTCTTTTACAATGTGGATTGAGCCACTGAAGTTGCCATAGGAATAGCGTATCCACGGCAACAGAGGAGACAGAGGCTAAGCACTACAACCCCATAGTCAATAAACGACGATCGGGTCTCGAGAGGAAATTGAGGATGTTTTCTGTGCACAAAGTTGACAGGTTATTCATTGAAAATGCAGAATTTGCCTGCAACGTTTTTTGTGCATTGGTGGTTTATTACTTTCATTTCAATTTCATATTTATTGTCTAATTTTAGAAATGTTTATATAATGACATAATTTTCACTGCTCACCGAGAATCATGACAGCCTCGCGAGTGTATTTGTCCCAAACGGATCGGAGTGAAGAACAGGGAAACAACCTTTTCTTTTGTTGTTGTTTTTTTTTTTTTTTTTAAACTGGATTTCCCAAATGGCAAGAAGTATTTTTCAAAGCAAGTTTTTTTCGCCACATCACCATTTAACAATACTCTCGCCACTCGGTAAACAATGCCGGAGCCGAGATTCAATCCCTGCAGCTCAGAACTGTGAGGCAAATTAAAATTGTTATGAACTTCTTTTTTTAAAAATCTTACAGACAATATAAAGGAAATCTTTTTTTTTTTTTTTTTAATGACAATATATGGTGAAAGTGTTTGTTTCTGCACTGTTGTCTTCATGTGGAAACAGTTTCCCAAGGGATGACCATCAGTTAGTTGCACCTGTTCTGTTTCCATCATGTAATAGAGAAAATAAGTTAGTCATCTCACCGGAAAATGCTTATCATCATACTTATCATCATTTAATAATGGATGATTATGTATAAAACATGAAACAAAATTTAAAAAAAAAAAGGTCTCATAATAACACTTACATAATAGTGGTCCATGTTATGACAACCTAAGCAATAGAAGAATGCAATTAAGAATTCAATTGTGTATCTGATACTGGCTAATTAAGGGACATTGTGTGTACTTCACTTACATTGGGTAACTGTAATTTTTCCTTTAGTGCACGTAACTCGGCTGGTGAATTCAGGCCAGATACACTGAATTCTCCTGGTTTCTTGTGCTTTTAGAATTATTGTTCCAGATTCTTGGAAATTGTAATTTGTGTACTCGTCAAGGTCCATTTGACAAAATGCTTCTGCAATACGTAAAGAAGGACACAGTGTGTCAATTTCAGTTATTTATACAAGGGCTGTAAGTAAAGTAGCTACTGGTAATGATCTTATCCTTTAGAAATATTGCATTTTAAACAATTACGAAAAACATTCCAATCAAAGTCAATGACATTTGGAATTTTATCCTTTGCACCGCTTGACCATTCATGTACTATGTTCCTAACCTGTTTCTCTTTGCATTATTCATTTATAGTACAAGCATTACTTTGTCAAAGTAGAGGTTAGTTGGCTTACCTTTGCACGTAGGTACTTCTGACCAAGTCCCATTAGTGTAGCACACCACTGTTTCCGGACCGACCCTTTTGTAAAAACCATTGCATGCATATCTTAACGACTTTGTTCTTTTTCGCACAACATCACCGTTTGGAACTTTTGGGTACGATCCACAGTTTTCAACTGAAAAAAAAAAGAGAAGAAAATCTGTAATTTAGAATGTTGAAGTTGTCTAAAACCTAAAAAACTTCCCCTTGGGTTTTAAAAAAAAAAAGTACTAAGTGGCAAGTCACCATCAGCCAACGTTTGCATTTTAAAGATCCTACAAAGTGAATTCTGAGATCTAGTTCTGTTGGAAGATAATAGCTGAAAACATTTAAAAAAAAAAAAAAAAAAGCTAAAATCAACATATTATTGTTATCCATGAAGTGTCAGTGTTTAACAACATTTCTTGATAAAGATGCCAAATTATTGTTATTCACTTGCATTCCTGAACAGAACATTTAGCTTTGTACAGTATATCAATATGAATTATTTACCCGCTGTGACCAGGGGAGGTGTTGTGCCCTCGGTCTTGTCAGAAGTGGTTACAGATCCTTGATCAGGGAAAAAAAGAAAATGTCGCACCAGCCATAAAATGCATAATAAAGAAGAACAAAACATATATAAGTCGCACTTGAGTATAAGTCACATTTTATGTTTCTCTATGTGGGTTACAATAAGATGTGAAATGGTATACACTATACATGTTATTCTGCCCGTTGTAAAGTCAATATGTAATGCAGGTTTATATGCAGCCTTAGAACGCCCTCCTGTGGTTGTTTGGTGTATTGTTTGCTGACGTTGAAAAGGAAAGACATACAATATAATATGTTAATAATTTCACACATAAGTCGCTCCAGAGTATAAGTCGCACCCCCGGCCAAACTATGGGAAAATGCGACTTATAGTCCGGAAAATACGTTTGTTGTCCTGCATAGAACATATTATGGAAAAAAAATGGTTTGTGATGACTTCCTCTTTCAGTAGATTTATAGTCTACTTTAAAAAATTGATTAGATCCAGATGATTTTATTTAGTGCAACCACTTGACAAAAAAAAAATTGAGTAAATTCACCAAAAATGTTTTTTTCAATGTGGCTGCCAATAAAGGTGGCAAAACGCTGATCTAAACAATTTCCACCTACACTGAAAAAAAATATGGTCGAATTTAGTCATTTTTTTAGTTTGTCAAGTAGTTGCATGAACTATAATCATCTGTATCCAGACACATTTTTAAAGTAGATGTATCTGGATTCAGAGGATTTTATTTTGAGCAACCACTTGAGGAAATAAAATGGAGTTAATGATGCACAGCATTTTTTTTCAGTGTACATATTTGCAACAGAATGTTTCCTGTTGCCCACCTGTTTCACTTGCAGAAACACCAGTACTGGTATGGTCACCAGTATTGGCAACAGTAGTGCCACCACCCCGCCCCCTTCCTCTACCTGACAGAAAAGTGAAAAAATGTTCATTTTATACATTCAATTTTGTGTATAATCAATGTAATAATTTATTATGTTGTGTTAATAACCTACTTTCATCAACAGGTTTTGTAATGCCACCCGATGTGTCTCCATCATCTCCAGGAGCTGGTTTGGGTATTGCTTTAAAAAAATGAAAAAGGGTTGAGAAAGCCTGAATATTATGGCTGTATCTTAGGACAATTTTTAAACTTACTGCAGCTTGGAGCTTGTGTCCAAGACCCAGCAACACAAATGACAGATTTCTTGGCGCTTGCGCCCTCAACACTGTATCCGTCTTCACATTCATAGCGAACCTCAGAGTCTGCCGCAAATATGTCCTGGTACTTGTGAAGCATAACAGCGTGTGGGATGTTAGGCGGCTCATTACAAGATGTTTCACTTGCTGTAAAGAAGTAAATGAAATATTGCATTAGCAAGTAAGGTATAAATGGACGTACTTAGTTTGTCAATGTGATGGGACTCACGTTCACAAAGCGGCAAAGCGGACCAGGCTGCCTTTCTACATGTGGCTGTTGCTCCCCAACCTTTGTGTTTGTATCCTTCATCACACTTTATCCTAATGACTGATCCTTCTTTGTACCATAAGCCTTCGGGACTTTCATTGTATTTTCCATTGGGAATGTCTGGTGTAAAGCAGGCGTTTTCATCTGAGGAAAGCAAAATTCAATTTTTTTTCTTTTCAAGAAGTGCATGTGTAGAAAGAACAAATGTTAATTATTTATGTGGCTAGTTATAAAACCACAACCACATCAACAACATGAAGCATAATATAATTCTAGCTTGGGACCTATAGAACAGGGCTGGGCAACTTAAATGCTGGAAGAGGATTTTCATCAGTGCAAAATACATGCTCTTAATATATTTCATTTTTGATCATGCATTTTTCAATGTATTTGTAAAAAAAAGGTCCCCTATCCTAACCCAACAACAAAGGATTTGACAAAAATAGCCACAGACAGTAAAAAAACAAACAAACAGAAACAACAACAAAATCCTGTGCAAAGTACTCCCTCGGATAAAAATGACTTTTGAAGGATGGCACAAAACTGCTGAACAAGAAACCAACATTAACTAATTTTGTACATTTTCTTTCCTCACATAAATTGAGTGCCTCAAAATTTTAACATTATTGAGGTGGCATATTATGGTTCTATGTTTATACTGCTTATCATTCCAAATGAAAACACAGAAAAATATTAGGCCTACTCACATTGTAGTATAGGGCGGTATAAGATCCAGTGTAAGCGCAACTAAGACAAGTCCGCCATCTTGTGGTGATTAGTGATATTACAAATTAAAACCGAAGTTGATCCCCGCTTATTCGCAGTTTGGCGCTCATTCGCATATTCATATTTCTTATTTTCTTTTTTTACTATTTGTAATATAAATATATATATATATATATATATATATATATATATATATATATATATATATATATATATATATATATACATACATATATATATATATAATATGTACTATGAATTGATCATTGGACTTTATCTTGGAAAAATATAACTTTTTATCCCAACTAAATTCATCTTTGTTCTTTTACAGATTACATCTTTTGAGAATTACAGTGACTTTCCCAGATTAAAACATGCAATATTTAGAACTTTGTTCTCATATGATTCAACAACAAAAGTTGAACATCTCAACAAAAGTTGAACATCTCTAAATGTCTAAGTGACGCACACAAAACAAGAATCAATCCTACTGTCGAGGTGAACAACATTATCAAACCTTCCCCCCCAAAATTTGATGTCATCATTACGGTGTCCTATGAGATAACGTTTCTGCTAATACTAGTCGAGGTGACCCAGGGTATCGCAGTAGTCATACAATGTAAGCATTTTTTGCAAGCAGCAAGTTAAATGAGGTGATTTGATGCCAAACTCCAGCTTGGAAAAAAAGAAGAAGCAACCAAACTACATACTGGTAAGGCATTGAATTCAACACAACAATTGCTACTGACTGTTTTGTTCTCACGGTAGAGATGCCAACACTGCTCCTCATATTCAAAATAGTTCAGGCTAACTTACTGCCTACATTATACTCACCAATACATTGTGGCGCATGAGACCATAAACCATTCAGGCATACGCTGGTGGCCCACCAGCCCTCCACTGCTGGTTTCTGTCCAGCGCTGCAAGCATATGTGAGACTACTTTCATGCAAATAGGTTTCTTGTTCAGGCACTAGAAAACCTCCATCTAGAATGGGAGCAGCACAGGGCTCTGCTGGGCTTTGAGCTGAAAAAACAAAAACAAACGAAAAAAATGTCATATAAAGCAAGAGGCTGCAGTCATGTCTGTTGTTTGGCCAACAGCATCAGAATGAACGCGGCATACCATGAAGTTCTCCAGGATAAGACAAGACAAGGACAAATGCAAGACACCTGAGAAACATTTTGCCAGGAATTGTAATATTCTCTGACAAAGTTGAGCAAATCCTCTCGATCAGATCGGGATCGGTTAATAATTGTTCAGTTGCCCCATCACCCACTCAAAAAACAAATACAGAGCTCCTCTGCGTGGGACATTTTGATGTTTGTTTTGAAGAGTGAGACTCCAAAGTGGAAAGAAGGACACTTTTCATGATTTCAACTTTGATTTATGTTCACATACTGTGGATGATCCGAAGCTGAACAGTACAAGTGGTACAATTTGGTTTAAGAGCGTCTCAAAAGTCAAACTTTTGTCTGCAGCCACCCTTAATTGAGCCAATAAAGGCATCTATTTAGCGTTATAAAATCTCAGGGCACACCACAGAAACAAAACAATTCTCCAAAACTTATTGTCTCAATTTACTCACAAATTTATTTGGTGCGAAATCTCGGCTGGTTTAGTTGAACAGAAAGCCACGAGTGGCAACACGTGTTCATTGTTCTGCCATCTAATGGAAGAGCATTGAATTGTCCTGTCTTTCACAACACTTGGCTGGTATAAATGGGTAAATACATGCTGTATATTTGTAATTAATTAGTGATAATTTTGGGATGAATCAAATAAAATTGGATAATTTCTTGCAGTACCCTTGATTGCACTATTTAAATACTCCAATAGGTACGTTTTTATAGCGTTTACGGCACATACATTTTTTGAGGTCTTTAAACACACTTTTAAAATAATACAAACACATTTAAACCCATTTAACATATTGAGAGAAAGCAAGAGCAATGTATACTGTGAACAAACAGTGTAATGATATCTCTGTTTATTATAAAATGAACCTAATAAAATAGTGTGCCACCATTAGCGGTCGAGAGTGGAAATTGCACTCCAAATAAATGGAAGGCCGACCAAAACAGTTACAAAGTGTACAAAAATAAATCCGCAAAATAGTAGGACCGCGAACCCGGAACTCGCAATGAAGGGGAGATTTTTGTGTTTGCTTGTGGCCAAAAATGGCCACGAAAATTGAAAGGATATCGAGCAAAACCCGATTAATGCATCTAACGGGGGCCAATGAAGAACTGCATTACTATTTAGAGGTAATATTATGTTTGTTGTTGTGGATGTAATTTGAAAATGCATTATATTGCTAACTCTAGGAATAATTCAAATCACAAATACATTAAATATACACAAAACAGTGCCCCCCAATCTGAAATAATAAACACATCAACGCACTAAAATAGGAGGACTACTTGAGGACCACTATGTACAGGTCATGTTTAATTGTTCAAGGGACATTTTAACATTACACCACCTAAAAATGAAGTGAAATTTCCCAACCTTCGACGACATTTTACAGACGTAATGGCGAGGGAATGAAGAGTTTCAGAGCAATACTGCCACCTAGTGGTGTTTAGGGAGGGGCGTTATTTGGAGGGAGTTGGCAGGCAGCAAACGAACATACTGTTCTGAAATGGATCCTACACCTTCCTTAGTAGAATCGATATAACTGAAGTGATATTTATGGCGTTAAAATTTTTGATTTTTAACCTGAATTTTAAACACTGGCAACATATGTCAGCATTCATCTAAAAACAAGCCAGTGTAATGGATGTTTACTGTCTAGAATTTTGAGGAAAATAAATGAATCAAATCGGTTTCGGAATATGGTTGTAACAACAAAATGTTTAAAAATGTGAAACGCTGTAAATACTTTCCGGATTCACACTATTTGATGTCTTTCGTGATTGCGGCATTTAGGCGACCTTGACCTGGAAAGAAAATGATACTGATTGGCTTATTTGGGACATTCCGCAATGTTGCAATGTCTGCTCACTCATGTTGTAATAATAACTAAGAAAATAAATAATAAATAAGTGAGTAACAATAATAACAAAATGCAAAGTAAAATACGAATAATATATGAACTGGACCATAAACAGAATCGTTTGTAGTTATTTTGCTCCTCTCATAAGATAACCCAAAATATTAAAAACATCAGCTATACGACACTGCAGAATATAAACAGCTTTTAAATAGCCTGCCTCACTGGCTAGGTACATTTATGAAACAGCTAGTGTACTGGACCTCATTCGATTGTGCAAGCATACGTAATCAAATGAGCAGTATGTACAAAGTATTTCGTGCCATTAGGTTGCTCGTTTTTGTGTTCCTATCATCATCACATGAGGACAATACAGCCAGTCAACACTTGACTGGAGGCCTGCAGTCATTAAGTGTCTTGCCAGCAACACAAGACAAGGCAAACTTGTCACAAGCCAAAAACAGATGTTGGGTCAGTGGATTTTATGTATTTTCCCATCATAAATGGTCTTTTATGCAATAAACTATTGCTATGGAACCGGATCCACTCAATTAGTTACAGCTGATTTAAAAAAAAACCAAAGGTCATACTAGCTAGCACTGCAAATTTGTTTTCAATGCACTGTTCTTATTTGTGGCATTTATATTTAAAAAAAAAAATACCAGAATGCACTTTCTAGTAGTGATGGGAGAATGAAGCTTCAAGAAGCTTCATGAACCAGTTGTTGTGTTTATTGAGCCTCAAGATGGCACTCGCAGTTCAACATAGGGCTGAAAGCACACTGACTTGCCATTTCCTAAACCATGAGTGCCATCTATTGGAGTCAAAGAAATAGAACAACTGGTTCGTGAAGCATTTTGAAGCTTCGTTTTCCCGTCACTACTTACGGGGTGACATTTCAGGATGAAGTTCAAATGCACTGTGACCTTAGCAGGTGAACTTAATCTGACCTTCAGAATGCACGTCCAACTGGTCAGTGTTTCAGTACTTTTGGCCAACACGTGGCTGAACGGTAAAATTGGCAACAGGTGTCCGCTCCATGAAAAATTCCAAATATACCCACTTCTATGCCTTTTTGTGATTCTTCTAATCCATTTGTATCTCTACTACAACTGTTGATGACACTTAAAACCAGGTGTGCCCAAATCTGGTCACTGAGAGCCCCTATTCAGCCAGTTATAAATTCAAATAATCGGGATTTATTAGGCGTCTGCAAAGCTTGCAGATGAGCTGATCATTTGAATCAGGTGTGTTGGAGGGGGGAAACATCTGAGTCAGGCTGGCTAGAGGCTCTTCATGAGCAAATTTGGGCACATCTGCTCTAAACACGAGTGGTCACTTGTCTCTGAGAACATCCTGTTTAAAGCCTTGCAATGGCGAGGTAGTGCAGAGACTTGTGACAAAACATCAACTGCACAAAGGACAGTTAACAATTCTAACTGAAACTGAATTTTGTCATTCAGCTCTACCAAGTTACAAAATAGCAAGATAAGCAACGAGGAATTTAGAAAGTTTGGAGGTCAAATTAAATTCACCTGTAAGGGGTATATTACTGAGCATTTTAGATTCATGGTGAATGTGAAAAGTCAAGCATACTGAATCTGTGTGGAGATTTTAGATTTTTCAGTTTCAAGTGGGATATATTTCAGTCCATATGAAATCCCAATAGCCCCAACTTTAAAATAGTCATATGTGTTGAACAGCTACAACTGCATCAATTACAAAATGGGAGTGGTTTTGCAGCATGGTAGTGTTATTCCTTCCTAAAATAAATGCTTCAAGTTAACTCCAGTCAAGAGGTGAACCACCGGAACGAGATGGTCAGAGCAAACTTTCACATTTGTCTTTTGTGTGCTTCAATTTGTGATTGCAGTTGATTAGTTTTTGAACTCAAAATGAATCCATTGATATTCGGATGCTTTGACAGAAACTTAAATTAAAGCTGATGGCTGACGAGTCGGCCTGTTGTTTTCTCCCTGGTAAATACTGCGCAGTTCATAAACAAACGGCAGCACACAGGTATGTTTCTTATAGGCTTTATTGTCTTTTCACTTCAGAAACCATATTTCCCCTGGCTCTAGGACAACATCAACAAAAGAAACTGAAGCTTGGAACGGGGTCATTGTATGGCAGAGTATCTCAAAAACAGTGTGTCCATAACGGAGCTGACAAGAGCCTTCTAAAGTATTAAATCCGTTCATCTCTTTTCCAAAGCGCTTTGGCTCCATAGGATTTTAGCATGTATATACATCAAACCGCAACACACACTCACAAATGCAAAGGCAATCGTGATTTCGTCAAAGGTTGAGTCACACAATTCCTCTTCACTGAGACCAAACTTGCTGCTTTAAATGTCTTGCTTTTCCACAATATGTCATCTTTAAGATAGAAAAGAGAGTTGCGTGTTTGCCTACGTCGGAACATTAAAAAACAATTCCGACACTGCCCCCACCCCCTAAATCTCCTCTTAGTGAACATTTGCATTACAAGTTGCCAGGAAATCCCCTGGGGGCTCCATTATTCCTCTCCTAGAAGCATCACGTTGGAATATGGGAGGGCCGCTCAACAAGGGTGGAGAGGAGCCGAGCGGAGTAGAGTAACATGGCCGGAGGTTTGACCGGGATTTGGCCGTTGCGATCCGAGTTTAAAACCTGAGGTGAGATTTGTGTTTCACCATGTATCTGGAAAACAAAGAGAAAAGACAAGAAACGCTTGTGAGTGTGAGTCACCAGGTTTACTGCTGACAAGAGTTTGGAGTGTCTCAAAATAACTGATGCACACTTGGTACCATTGCTGGGGTATCAAACTTTTTGGGTCCAAGGGAGAACATTTTCCAAGGATCGCCCTCAAAATCCAAAGGGCAATTAAATATAACCGCCACGTTATATGTTGTACGTAGACGGGAAGTCCTAGACTTACGACGTATAAGACCTACGACGTTTCGACTTTACGACGCCCGTGCCTCTTCCGCCATTTTGTCCCCAGCACCATAGTGACTACGTTTACATGCAGTCAATATTCGGTTTAAGGTCAAAAATCAGATTTCTGAAATATTCTGAATAACCCGTTTGCATGAATGAGAGGACAGAGATGCTCCGACATTTGAATAACCCACTGTGAAGCGCGACGCACGGTGTTTTCTGCTTCAAAACGTTTTTTGGCACACCCTAGAGGGCGACACTGGAGTGGATTTTCACTCCATCTTGTCCCACTCTCACACAAAAAATTCCATACTGTCCTGTCCCGGACCATAGTTAAAAAAATAAACAAATAAATAAAAATGAAAAAGAATCCTGTGCCGTTCCCGGTTGAAACCAATTTCCATCCCATCCGGTTCCTATTCAGACTGACTCCCACTCCGGTACCGTACCCATTTTGGAGGCCAGCTATATAAAAAACAAACAAACAAAAATAAAGTTTGTCTTCCTCATGGATTCTCCAAGGTGTTTTTTTCTACTACTAAATAATCTGGCTCCCGTGAATTTTTTTTATCATATGCCGTCCCAATCTCGTGATTAAAAGTCGCGTTGACTCCCATCCAGCAGGAATCCCGGAAAAATTGATTTGATCAGCCTCCATTATACCCCTAATAGCTACAGAAGAAGAAAGGTCAGTTATTTGAAAATTGGAGTTAGTGACTTTTTTTGGGCGTTATTTTGCACTCCATTCATTTAAAAAACAAAAAAAAAAAAAACTACTACTAGAACGAATAAAAACTAAACTAAAACGAAGCATTTTCAAAAAAATGAAAACTAACAAACTTGCCTCTAAAAAACTCATAAGACCAACTGAATTTTAAAAAACTAAAGTCAAAATCAAATAAAAACCTAACTACAATGAAAAATCCTAAACCATTAAAACCCTGGGCCCCATAAGTATGCATTGTTTTGAAGGATATGTCATAACACACTTTTCTGAAAATATTGATAGGTTATGCAGCTAACCTATAGCTTGTTGATAAATCAATAGATAATCATCATTTCCACAAAGAAGGCGTTTGTCAAATGCTTGGTACCTGTCCAGGGTTTCCCAAAAGCGCAGGAAGACGGGCCGGTCCAGATGGCGCCGGTGGCGGCTCAGCTCCAGGACCGTCACGTCCCACTTCTGCACATTGGGGTCCGTCTTGGCCTCGTCATATTTCAGGTGAAAGGCTCGAACTGAGGGCAACACGTCCATATTGAGTTTGAGGATGGGAAGCTTCCGCAGTCCTTGCAACGAAATCAGACGGTTTATCACTTACTCTTGGCGAAGATGTCGACAGGAGAGCCATCAGGCAGTAGCCAGGGCCAGCCCTTAAACTGCCAGGCAGGACCCTGCACAAACACAGCCACCACTCGGTCCCTGTAGTGCAGGGGAAAAGGTATTTAAATGAAAAACATAATCCTGAAGTGCTGTATTCTCTTACAAAGACATTGAAATCGTTATTGTCTACGAACGTATATCTCTAACCATATATCACATTTGGCTGATTTCACGGCTTTAACGTCCGCAAGCGCGTCGTCTATATCACTGCCGTGACTTATAGCAGAGCTCCCGCGATCCATAACTCCACGAAAAATTCCGGATATCCGCCGATGACTCACGACACCGTTACATGTATATTCTGATGCATTTCATTGGCTAAGAAAACGAGAATTGGATTTAAAAAAAAAAAAAAAAAAAAAAAAAAAAAGAAAAGAAAATGAAGTATATGCTCTCCCGGCTTTAAAGAGAGAAACACGCAAAAGCTCTCCCGGCTTTAATGGGCTAAAGGCTTAAATAATGATGAAATATGAAATCATGATTTAACCTTACCCAGTTACAGAGTCTCAGTATAAGTGTAACAACATCTTACCAGTCCTGCGGTGCTAGCTTGAGAGGCTGGTCGATGACTCTGTAGGGGACGGTGACGGAGAGCGTGTTGCCACCAGGTTGGATCTGGTCCTTGCGCCTCTGAAGAAGAACCTCGTTGTCGCGCTGGATGCCTTGCTTCTTCTTCTCGTCAGATGTGACAAACCTGGTGGGAGGCAGAGATCACATGAGAGCCCCGGCACCTCACTGAAAGCTGCTAACGCGATTTGGGAAACGTACTTGAGATCCTGCAGCAGATCCTTGGCATTTAGCATTGTGACGAGTGAGGTGGTGGCGGCCGGGATGATGATGATGGGTGTGCGCGACCCTGTGAGGAGAATACGATTGTCATGTCACCCTATATATATATATATATGCCGACAGCATTTGTACATGGGTACATAAGCACACGCCCTGGCACATTTATATCATTGCATGCTCATACTCACACATGCAATTTTTATTACATCCATCCATTATCCAAGCCGCTTATCCTCACAAGGGTCGCGGGGGTTCTGGAGCCTATCCCAGCTGTCTTCGGGCAGTGGGCGACTCTCGCTAATTTCGAACAGCTTTTGAGTATTGTGGCAGTATTGCATACTTTGGACATTGTGCTGTAGTGAACTCAACTAGGACATAGAATTTCAGAGTGTTCAGTTTTATAAATAGTGAATTTCTTGGTTTGGTAGAATTCGATTGATTGATAATTCTCTCATTGTTCTTTTTTGTAGTTTTGAAATCAGGAGGATGATTTGTTTTATAAATGTTTCGCCATATTTCCAGACATTAGGTCGGGTAAGGTACTAATAATGAACAATATAACATGTACGATGATCCCTATGCTGTTTTTGTGAGGTGTGACTACCGACATAATTTTACATTACTACTCCGAGAAATTAATTTTCATTTGAATTTGATTTTGTTCATTGAATTGTGCTCTTAATATTGCATATTAGAATCGTTGTTAGCAATGCAATGAGATACGAGTAATCGATAATTTCCTCTCTTAATAGTTGAAACTGTACATATACCACAAACTATGATCTTAAAACGGTTTGTATTATTTTAAACTCATTTTGCAACAAAACTGTTAGGACTAATGGCTGACAAGATTAAGCTTGGCCCCTCCCAAACTTGCCTCTAATACTGCTAGAAATGTAGCTATGTATCACTTCAATGAAATTGATTGAACCCAATTCCCCAACAAACAGGGCTTTAGTTGTATCAAAGTACATTTCACAAAGAGCAAGGAAGCTCAAATGGGTTGGTTTTTCAGCAAATAGCTGGGGATGGGTTCCACAGAAAACAAGTGAATGGCTGAATTTGTGAATAGTCAACCGCGAACACTAAAGTAGATTCCTGTAGTGCACTGACAATGTTGAGTTAAGGCTTACCCTTTTTCTGATTCGGTGGCGGTCTGGCTTGTGAAACTAGAAGACACACAGAAACAGATGCATGATGGCATGTTAATGATGGCACAGATGGCATGCCTTAAAGTGGGTTGTCAACGCTAACATTTCTTTTTCAAGAATATGTTCTACGCAAGCCCACTAGTTGAAACAGGGCATTCTGATAAATGTTGCGTTTCTGGAATAAGCGTTAATCCACTTCTTTTAGCCATCTCTGGAGGCGGCCATTTTGTCTTCTGTCGACTGAAAATGACATCACAACTGCTCACAAAGACCAATCACGGCTCAGATTCAGAAAACCGTTCAGCCGTGATTGGTCGTTGTGAGCAGTTGCGATGTCATTTTCAGTCGACAAAAGACAAAATGGCCGCCCCCAGAGATGGCTAAAAACGAGTGAATTTTGCTGCTTAATTTATATTCCACAAACGCAAAATTAATCAGAATGCCACGTTTCAACTAGTGGGCCTGCTGGGAACATATTCTTGAGAAAATATGTTTGAGTTGATTTCCGCTTTAAGCACCTACCCTAGGGATGAAAAAAAAGAATTCCCACCAACCACATACCATTTGGACAAAAGCTCAATAGTTTTGTTACTTTCCACCATGTTCCTGTTAATTATATACTGTATATTACCGTTCAAAAGACTAAAGTATCAAAGGTATCGATAGGTTGCTTTGCGAATCGATTAAAATGTGATACATAGGAAAATAGAAAGTTGAAAAAGCGACAGGCAATCATCATCCTAAGCAACAAGCTGTTGCTTCACATTGTTGAACTCACCTGGGCGCGGGACAGGCTGTAGTGCAGGGGTCTGGGCCTTCCGAGCAGATGCCCCTTCCTGAAAAAAAATCACCCAAAACATCATATTGTCGTTGTCATTAAATGTGATATAAGGTTAATGGATTAGATACTAGAAATGTAAGCAAAATTTAACTTCCAGGTAATTGAAACTGAAAAAAGAAGCATCCTGAAGTGGGACTAATCTTTGTCCTATCCTGACAATGTGTTGTCTGAGAAAAATCCATCTTCAGGAAACGTACCATTCTTTTGAATGGAAATGTCTTTCGTGGACCTCAAATATTTCAACCATTTCCTTCATGAAAACTGAAACAAGTGTACACGGTATACAATCACTTGAGAATAGGAGGAAGACGTCGAAATTGTTGCGCAGTTTATACCAATTACCGTGTAGACATGGCTGATTTCTGACAGATTGCAGGCAACCAGTCAAACAGTGAGGCGGTTGTTGAGACCATAAAAACAATACCAGATAAGACAATACCCTTTCATGGTAGGTACACTCATCTTTGTGAGACTGACTATTGACGTCTACGGTATCAGCTAACATGTATTGTTTTTTTTCCCCCCTTCAAATTCAATCAGCAAAAATGTTGAGCATGAGCAAGCTTGATATCAAACCTGCCTTCATATTTTAATCCCAATAATAAAACAAAAATGCTGGCGGTGGCGGGTGTTGGCGTCAAGTTGGAAAAGTAAACAACTGAAAAAAACATACTGTACTGATCATGCCAATCAAGAACAGCACTTTTAATAACATTGCATATGAAATAATGAAAATAATGCTGTAAACACATGTCTTGTTTGTGTACTCTATTAAGCAGATTGAAGTAACACTAAAATCTAACGGCCAAAACTTTGACACAATATTGTATCTTTGTTAAATCCGCCCAAAACCATTGAAAAGCAACATCTCAATATTCGTTGGTGAAATTTCTGCTCGCATGCTACATTTGCTCACATCCTGTGGTATTCTTGGGAGATGTGGCCCCTTGTCCACATAAAAGCCTGCAGCCCCCTACTAAATTTTTTAATTTTTATTTTGAAACATGCAGGAGTCTAGTTTCTTTAGTATAACTTTGTAATGATATTCAAAAGATGGCGATTCCATTTTTGAACACTGACAAAAAAAATGTGCATATGCCATGTAAGCAAAAGGCTTCAACACATTCTATTTTCTCCCTTGTCTCCTAGGTTACCACCAGATTTTCACCTTTAACTTGAAACTGGAAAGCCAGATAAAGGATGACAATCCCTTGACTATGTCAACACAAAACAATTCTATGACCTTCAAGAGCGATTTAAGCAAGAGCCATGCAGTTGAAAAGACGCCATTGTTGTACGCAGATAGCCAAACTGTCATTTTCCCTCTCAATGGTGGCGCTGCTGATCTTTCTGCTCCATCACATTCGGCCAAACATCGCAGCAGGCAATTCAGGGCTGTCCAAAGCTGAAGGACTTCATACAGACAAATCAATAGCAAACACAAACATGTCCATCAGGATGACATTCAAAGGCGAAGAAAACACCTTTTTGAAAAATGACACAGCTTTGGAAAAAGCTAAGCAAGCCAAGAATAACCAAAGTGAGGTGGGGGACTTGAATGGCGCTGACATCCAGGGTCTTTTCCCTTACATCATCAACGAACCGGACAAATGTCGAGAGAGTCTCGCGGCACCATTTCTTGTGTTCATAATACCTACAGAGGCTTTGCAGGTGGAAGCAAGGGACGCAATACGACACACCTGGGGGAACGAGAGTTTGATACGAGGTGTGGCGGTCGTCCGAATCTTTCTGCTGGGGACGCGTGAGGGGGCGGTGGGGAGTCAACAGCAAAGGATGCTCCGGGAAGAGAGTCAAAAACATCGCGACATCATCCAGCAGGACTTCTTGGATTCATACAACAACCTGACCCTGAAGACCTTGATGGGCCTGCACTGGGCGTCGCGATACTGCCCACGGGCCAGCTACGTCATGAAGACGGACAGTGACATGTTTATCAACACAGAGAACCTGATTCTGAAGCTGCTCGGACCAGAGCGGGAGCCCAAGAGGAACTACTTTACAGGAAAAGTCATCCGCAACGGTTCGCCCATCCGGGACAAACGGAGCAAGTGGTACATTTCCAAAGAGGAGTACCCAGAGGAGACGTATCCCACCTTCTGCTCCGGGACCGGCTATGTGCTCTCTGGAGACTTGGCTCCCAAAATTTACACAACATCGGCGAGCGTACGCCAGCTGCACCTGGAGGATGTGCATGTGGGACTGTGCCTGGCCAAGCTTGGGTTGGAGCCCGTCGAACAACGCAATGTTTTGCTGTTCAACCACTGGCGGGTGCCCTTCAAAGGATGCAAGTACAACAATCTGATAACGTCACATGGCTTAAAGCCCTGGGAAATAATTCAATATTGGAGGACACAGCACAGCAACAAGACAATGTGTACAACACTTTCAAACTATTTAAGCACAATCCAGTAATAACGGATTTAATCTTACTTTCCTATCACTCGGCTGATCACATTTTTTTAAGGTGCTGAATAGATGCGTGTATTGTATTGTTTCCAGGTTTGCGAGAGGAATTTGACAACATTACAGTAAAGTTCCTTTCCGGGATTCCTGCGGATTGGTCCTTTCCACAATAATGTAACTGCAGTTTTAATGTATGTAATATTGTCATGTTTATTGAACAGGATAAGCATTATTGCAAATCAATAAAGTGTTCATTTTCAGAAAGGTAATGACCGAAGGCGAAACCTCTTTTTTTGTTATTTTTTGAATTAATATTTCTATGCACTGGAAATGTTATCAATGTCTCCCATATTTTGAAAGATTTGTTTCCAAATGCCAAACTGTAATAACTTCAGTCATCAATCCAGTGCTTCATTTTTAACTGGGATAACCTGTACCATACCCACTCAAGCATTTAGCTTTTCCGGACTCGATTTATTAAGCTTTGCAAATGCGCAAAAACGGGCGCAAACTTGACCGCGCGCACAAACAGATGTGAACAGCTGCATCTTTGGATGGCTTATATTTGGGCTATGATAAGAAATATCGATAGGGGCTGATCACCTGACTTTCAGCTGATCCGGTTTCGGGTGAAAAAAAGATCGGTTTTATTATTTTCTGAACATTTATAGGTCACAAAGCTACAAAATAATCCAAATGTGCAAATATCTTGCCTAATAGCCAAAAGGATATACTCCTTAAATAAGTCTGCTTTGCCTGAAATAAATAAGCCTCCTCACTAAGCGGCATCGTCAAAGAGTTGAGACAGCTAAGAGCGCGACATACAGGTTAGCAATTGTGACACAACCAAACGTCATAACGTCAAATTCAAAGTTCAACAAGTGTAAATTATTTGGTGATAAGCAAGCTTGTTCCCTGATGGTTGCATTTAACGAGGTCATAAATCAATAGTGTCGTTTTTTTGATGAGAGAAGTCACGCACGTACCCAACAACTATGGCCCTTCATTTTAGCCAGCGCAAGCCTATAAATAACAATGTAATGTAAATGTTTACCAGTAGATAAATCAAATGTATCAAAGAAAGGAATCCGTCATTCTATGTTAACGCTTATATGGGCCAATGAACCAGATTTGTTCCATTTGCATCCCCAGGCAATTACATGAACACACATTGAGTGTCCTCTGCACATTGATTGTGTTTAAAGTTAACATTGAATTAGGGTAAACGTCATGGCTATAGTGCTGTATTTGCAAGTTTTATGCTAAAAAGCCATTAAGAGTTTCAGTACAAAAACATACTCAAAATAAAACAAGTTGAGAAAACCAATACACATTTTGACTGCTTATTTTGCTGCATGAAAAGGAAATTCTTTCATTAGGTAACAAAAATGTAATTTCGTTAGGTACGTGTTAAATATCACAATAATACGACATCACTATATTCAACAATCATATCACATATTTTTCCAGTATCGTGTATCTCTAGCAGTGCGGGCAATCCACATTGAATAGGCCTGATTTTAACCATGTGAAGCTCAAATATGTTCACATGCAACCATTCTGACACAGTATAGTTAGTAAGTTAAACATGGACATCACAATTTCAGTTTCAACAGTTTTGGTCTCCTGTTGCATGAAAAGTTAGATTTGAAGATCTTACCGTCACTGACTTCAGAGTCATTCCATGGTAGGTCCCCATCGTGTCAATTTTGAAACCCTCAGTTTCTACAACAGACAATTGCAATCGGCATCACTGGCCCGCACTATTTTAGGATTCCAGTAAGCGAAATGAGCACAAGTTCACACTCACCCTCTTTTCCTTTGAATCTCTCCTGATCGTATCTGTTGTAGGCTGCCGGCACAGGCTGCTTGTTCCTTAGCGAAGGGTCCTGGAAAATATCAGCGGTCATTAACCATAGTGTCATAATATTAAAAGGGACATATGGAAAATTATTTTTTTTTTAGCTAGTATAGTTGCTAGCATGCAAATATTTGAGTTGCTGGAGCACCTGCCCACCTACCAGTGAGAAATTACACAAACAAATGAACCTTTCGAGCTGCCCATTTCTGAAAATGTATTTGCATGTAAGCTATTAACTCATTCACTGCCAGACATTTTTATTCCTTCTTTTACCCTAACGTTTGAAAAAAATTTGAAAAAATATATAAATATGTTCCTGGGATTGAATAGCTGGACTGTGAAAAGACAAGTAAATTTGTCAATGGCAGTGAATGAGTTAAGATTGTGAAGTCTAAATCCAGGTTCATTTAAATAATACCGCATCCACAAAAAGTGTCTCCACCCATCACTTGGCAGGTAGGCCGGGTGAAGAGCCGCCATTTTACTCACGCACACTGCCCAAAATGAGGCAAACGTTCTTACCACTTGAGTTGCATTCTGTGCTGGTCTTTGCTCTGGGGCTCGTCCTTCTTCTCTGGCTTTCACCGACTGAAGAATGGCAAAGATGTTCTTGGAGAAGTTCTACAAAAGACGAGTAGTGGCATGTTCAGATTTTGGACAAATGCAGATGCTTATTTGGTCAACAGCAAAAAGGGGAACTGATACATACAGTAGCACATATTGGATCGATTTTTTCTTTAGTGGAAAGCTCACCTATTCACTGCTCTTGCAGGCGAAAGCCATATGTAAAAGAATAGCTTTGACAACATATTGTGGCATCTTTGCCAAGGAACTATGTTGAGGAGATTGGAGGCGCTTCATCTAGTTTGGCCATAGCAAAAGTGGTGCTTTGTCGCCATCCTATGGCACCTACAGGCAGTTACAGAGTGCAATACCATTTCACGTGTGATTGATTGATTGATTGATTGTTTGATTGATCGATCGAGATGAATCAACACCAGCGAAAGTGAATTTGTGTCTGTTGGCCAAACATTCTGTCTTGTTGGATATAAAGAAAGATTACTTGGAAAGAATCATCAAATTGACTTAATACCAGAGGTGGGCATTTTACTAAAGTTTGCTCGTCTGTCATTTTTATTCAAGCCGAACCAAACTGTAATCATTTGTCGGTCAGTCCGTCATGTTATTTTAACCACGCTTCCGTCAGTAAACATCAAAGCTATCCAAAAATAAAAATGTGAAACTTAACTCACAAGAACTACTCTGTAAAACTGTCTCTGTATTCAAAGCAACTTTATTACCTCTAGTGCACAATTAGTTATTGCCCTACAGCCAGCCTAACTCATGATTCTTTCATACGTCTGCATGCAGTCAATGCAGTCTGGATCGCGTTTCCGTCTTTCGTAAGCAAAACGGGCGTCTGTTAATGATGGACTGTGAGGTCCGTTCGGACTTAACCAGGTTAGTGATGATTACACAGACGGACGAAAATCCACTTCCGTCTGGGCTTATCCCATCTTTTTTTTTAAGTTTCCCATCTATTGTCAGCAAAATGGGCGTCCATCAGTGACGGACCACAGACAGACGGCTCCTTCAGACGCAATGCCCACCTCTGCATAATACTATTAACTTTGCATGGACTTTGACCTTTCCAGTGCTCTGGAGAATGGTTGTCCTTGTCCTCCACACCCTCTCCCTGCTAACAATGTCTCTAGTAACATCCACTTCGGCATCCACAAAACTTCTCTGTTTCACAGTTATGTCATCATCCAGATCCGTTTTGATGGTGGAGCGCTTTTTGGCCATAATCTTGGCTTTAATGGCTGCAATCTTCTCCACCGACATGGCCTCAGACAGTGATCTGCAGGAGCAGGAAACATATAGTTTGAGGACCTGCAGAATTTCTCCCACACAGAGTATGTACTGTATGGTTAAACAGTACCTGATCTGGTCGGTCTGTACAATACCCTCTTTGTGGCCCTCCAAACGAGCAGCCAAACGCTCCTTGTCCTTACGCACCTGTTCCTCATCCTGAAAGTGAGGGTAAGATAACACAGAAGACAAAAATGAAACAGTGTTGTGCTTATGACTAGAGGTCACAAAGTGTGCATTATGACTGGTGTTTAGAAATTGACACTAGTATGCAAGATTGTGTATGGTGCAACAAGGACGTCGTCACGATCTGATTGAGGAAAGATGTGTCACTGCGTGAATGCGGACACAGACTGAGAATTGTCCAGATTTGGTGAATTCTTTGTCCAAGGCAATGGATGATGAACCCAGGCTCTCCCGTTATGTGTCTAATGTACCAGTTATGCGATTCTCTGTTTGAAAGGGGCTTCCGATCAGCAAAAAAAACAGTCACCTCATGCCTGGTTTTCTTGGCTTCTGAAGATATCTCATCGGCAGCTCTTTTCACTAAGAAAAATCAGAACATTGTCAATGTGGCCCTTTGCATTTGTTTCTGTACAAACTGATTTGACAGCACATATTTGAACAACATGCATCATGATACTGCTTTCAACAATCAAGCACTGAGCCACAAAATAAATATCGTCTGACTACAAGTTTCACCTTTAAAAAAAATGCATCGTGAAGAGAAAAAAAAGTAGCACTGGACTATAAGTTGTATTTTTTGGGGGAAACTCATTTTTTTAAAAAAAAAACGAGACCACGTACAGCAGAGCATGGACAGGTAACCATAATCGCCGTACCATAATCGTGTTGACGGCAGCCAACACGTTCTAGTTGGTTTGAAACTTTCACTAGTAACTACAGAAAAGTTTTTCTTTTTGGAGAATGCTACAAGCTAAAGAAGGTGGGGAGAATGCACCAAAAGTATTCACCAAAAGAAAGTAGAAGAATTGAAAGAAGAAGAAAAAGAAGTAGTAGTCATGGCAACTAATGTGTGACATATGTCGTTAGTTTTGCTGCCGCGGCTAGTTTGGCACACGGCATCCGCCACAACAAGAATTTACTTGTTACATCATCAAGAGGTGCAATAGCCGACCAGGACTCCACCTTTGACCACATTGCGATGCGGTAAGTCATTTTAAAATACAACCTCAATTCCACTGATGGTTTCATTTGTGGCATATGACATATTCTCTTAAAATAAACAGAGCAAGGTATCAATCTAGAATACAGTAGCCTTACTGTAATTACAGTATGGGTTTTTACTGGTTAAAACTTGTTGTCACCTGACAAGGTTTATAACTCATTCTATCGCAATGAAATATTTATACATATGTCATTTCACAGAGGGTCTGAAAAAGTCTGATACTGAATGAGTTAACATAGTTTTATCGAGTTTTCACTGAATTAAATACAGCCCAAATGTCGTAATATTCCTCAGGCTTCTAGCAAAAAGCCAAAGCACCCCAAGAAAATTCTGACCTCTTAGATATGCGCAAAGAAGGAAAAAACGCCTCGAGTACCCCAACATTAAGGTGTTACATGGAGTAATTATGATACATAAAGAAAGAAATGCTGATAAGGAAGACAGTAGAAGGTAGTTTTTTGCATTAGTTTTAAGAAGAAGTGACAGCAGCTGCCCATTCACTGTTTTCCTCAAGCACATAAAGAAATCAGAATCAAAACAGCTCATCCTAAAGGGCCCAGGGAAGAAGAGGAGATGTACGGTAACTCCTCTGCTTTGATATGCAATCATCTCTTTGTCATTCATGTATGGACATGCATGTATACTGTACTCTACGTGCTTAGGTGTCATTATTTTTTAAGGGTACAGCAATGTTATAGGATGTTTTAAGAGTTGGAAATGACGTAAAAATGTTTAGAGGGGAGTAATTATTTGCGTTTTTCACTTTTTGCGGTTGGGCTTGGCCCCTATTACTGTATTTGGTATGAAACTGCCACTGGCTACGAATGGTATGCATAAAAATGGAGCACTTACCTTGTGTTGGCCTTTGCAGGCCAATTTCTATGGGTGCACTTCTGTCAATACTAGTCGATGTCGCTGTGAACAGACAACATTGAAAGACTTGATTACAATTCCTTCTCAGAGTATACATTAAACTGAGTGACAGGATCATCAAGTGAAACAAGTTCAATATGTCACTTCCCAGGTGCTACTTACAACTTTCGCCATTAAGGTACGAAAGCAAGCCCTTTCGATCAGGCCTTCGAACGACAGGGATGTTCTCTGTCTATAAAACCACGGAAGAAAAAAAACCACATTAACAACCAATAGTGATTAAGATCTACAGATGAATGTAGGTTAAATAAATACAACAATAAATAAATGGCACAGAACCTCCACCTTAACATGATATGTGTTGAGTGACAAAGAGTCGAAACCATCAGTGTTCTAAAGTACTTACTGCAGCTCTTCGGACATAGGACGGATGTGGTAGGTGTACATTGTTAAGCAAGAACAAAATAGAGTCCAATGTATAGTATTCTTTGGGCTGGCCCTCTTTACCAGTTCTGGGAGGATAAAACACAGACGCGGTTCAGTAAATATTTACGCAAAGCTACAACGGTGCAACTTTAATATTCATTGTACAGGGCACTTACAAACGACTGCAGCATAATCAAGTATCATTTGGTCAGTTAGGCTTCCACACATAAACAGCTGGCTTTTTCGCAGTACAAACATTGACAACAACGAGATGATTACCCGAGATTTTAAAACACGTCCTCATAAAAACACAAATAACTGCCACTGTACTTGACAACACGCCGTCATATCACGTTTAGTGTTGCTTGGCAAACCAATAAAATTATGCGCATATATATACACGCGTAAAGATCATTACAAGTTGCCCTTGGGGTCGTGGACACATGCAAAGCAAAGCGATTAACTTATCACAAAGTGCATGAAGTATAGAAGTTTAAGAGTTAGGTTAGCATCTAGTAGCTACCAAGCTATACCTTACTCATAGCACAAACGATACATAAGCTGCAGGCCTGCAAAATACATGGGGAAATAAAACAAACGCTGACGTACCCCCAGATAATATAGTTGGTCTTGACATTTTTCGGCCAGGAGAACTCTCCAAATATAACTTCATCTCCCTTTGCGACGATTTCTTTTTTCTGGATATTATACTGACGAAGAACACTCAACACATCCGCCATCTTCACTTGTCTGTGTAGAAGTGTGTTTGGAAGGCCCTCGGTTATCAACATGAGGTGTCCTCACAGGACGCCTGAATGGAAAATACATAACATGGAAAACATTATTAGACCATCGTTATCGCTTCAGTTTCTTGTTAATTTCTAATGCCCGGTACTATGTTACACTAAACGTACATTTGTTGGGACAAATATAATGACGACAAAAATAGCGCGTAAGAGTTTAATTATCTAGCCAATTACCATGGTTTTCCAAAATAACCAAAATCACGTTCTTAGTTTATTCGCTATGGCATTATACTAACAAAAACCGCGCTTTAGGCATCATATTCTTTATGTCTGTACACATTCAGCGTTGTGTAGTCCAGACGAGACATAATAGCGTACACAGGGAGACATTAGAATGTTTAGATTTATTAGGATTTTACATTGGCACAACTGTCAAATAGGCTATTACTCAAGAGTACAATGAAAGCATTGGAAAAATGTTGTCATGAATGATTTAATACAGCATTTATTTGAGATCATTCATTATTAGCTAGTTCTTTCCAAACCTCGCCTTCAGTGCGTGTCTTACTTACCTTTAAAATGTCATTTAACCAGTGACAAATTAAAAGTGAGTGTTGGATGAAAATTTACTTGTCCAGATGTTTATAATCTTCAAAACATACAATATATGTGGCAAAAATGAATGCTTTTTGTCCTCTTGTAGACTATAAAGTTATATACCCAAGCACAATGTTCTGTATTACAGAAAAAAAAAGCTTTAATACTGAGTTTAACGCAGTTAACGTGTTTATTAAAGTACATTCAGTTATTTTTTTCTCCCTTATGGGTAGTATATTATTATTATGTTAGTATACTCCATCTTACAAACGCTACGTAACAGGTTCAGCAGAGTTAACAGGCGTTAAATAACTACCAATTGCTTTTGCTCGATAACTTACAAATAAACCAGAAATGCGATGCATACATAATTCTGACTTGCTGCATTATGCAGTAAACAGATTCAGATTCTAACAGTCACACTCAAATATTACATGAGAAAAAAAACACATCCTCCAAAATGCATAATTGCAATTAAGAGCACCAATGATATTCTTGTACAGCAAATACAGTATTTCCTTTTCATTCTACCAACAGGACCTGTATTGGATCCATAGCCAGGCTATAAATAGAAACATAAAAGAAAAAATAAATATTCTCAAAATGTTCAGGGGGTGGGACACAACACAAATCCAATAAAACGTCATCTGTCTTGATGTGGACAGCCCTTGAGTTGAGTATCACAGCATTTAAGCAGAAAATAAACAGATCAGTGTTGGAGTTTGAAATTTAACAGCACAATATGCAACTGTGTCCTAATTGCCTTTTCATGAAAGAAAAACATATGAACATTAGAATTCAAGAATGCTGTCCAGCCTGCTGGACACTTTCTCAATTTGTCAGCAATGAAATGCATGTGAGAAATGATGAAGTGGATTATAGCTTTTTAAGCAGCACTCTAGATATTGTACATGAACCCTGTGTGTCGACTGTGTTCCTTCATGTAGTCAAACGATGCCAGTTAGAGGCTGACCACTTTCATATTAGGTCCTGTGCCAAGTTACGAATGACGCTAAAGGCTCCGAGGTCAAAGCCACAGATATTCAGGAAACCTCTGTCCTCTATGTCAGCCATTGTGTGTCCTATGGATGTCAGCCCACACATCACCAACTTGGAATGGCATCCCGATTTCTGCGCAGACAATGTACATACAAATCAAACATGACCAAAATAAATAAATAATATATAAATGTAGTAAATACTTGTCTGTGATTCTTTAGTGTTTCCACCGGGCTTGCAGTGAAAGTCCACAATGGGTTGTTGGTCAAAATGATAAACACATCTACAGCTTTCCCATTCTCTGTGGCCCATGTTATGGGAAGAGTGCAGTCTGTGCTTCCGCCGGGGATCTGGAACATGCAAAGTTCCAGAAAAAATTGAGTGCAAAGCTCAAGAGTAAGATACGGTCACCAGCAGGGAACATAATAGCTGGTGTGCTATACACCTTCGCTAATTTTGTGGCTGATATTTATTAGTGTAGGACTGGCTGACGTTACCTTTACTAGTTCATCGGTTGTTTGTGCAAGAGTCATGTCTGCAGATACCGAGCACAGCTCCAAATCACCTTCAGAGTAGGCCAGTACGTGAGTATCTGCCTCTGTTCTCGCAAACACCTGTGGCGGACATAAAAAGGTGAAAAGGGACATCATGAAAATAGGTGTTGAACAACTCTAATAACAGCAGATACCACATAATTGCATATTTATACATGATGGCAAATAGTCTAGTAGCTCTTGCCTTACTTGAACCATTTTAGAAACCTTGAAAAAGGACTGCCTCCCTCACAAAACCTCTTTAGTGTCCTTGCATTATTAAAGTAATGTTTTTAATGTATTCGATGTTATGGTGTCATTTTCTGTCATATTTGTAAATGTTACTGTATGTTATGAATATTGAGGCTTGATTTCAAGAAAATCGCAAATCGAAAACCGCAATATCTGTCAGAAATATCGCAATACGAATTTTTCCTAAAACCGTTCAGCCCTACCTCAAACTTTCCCTTCTCTTTGTGTCTGTCTTTCAATTACACACTCCTCAAATGAATGAAAATAGCCACATAGTGAAAGGAATTCTATAGGATTCCATGGTATGTTCACAAACCAACTCTATGACATGACTTCCTATAAGAGTCCAAAAAAAAGGAAAAAAAAACAACAAAAAAACTGATGGCATACCAGGTGTTTCTCTTGTACACACACTGGACAATTCTTACCATAGCAATTACTGCAGCAGCTACTGCAGTGCTGATTGCTGTCCCCGGGACAACACTGCTCAGCGATGTACTCACATCCACAGCCACAACAAATCTTTTACTGACGGGCTCAATATTCTGGAAAAGAAAAACATATATTGTTCGCTGATGCTGTTGGACGGTCTTGATGATTCAATCAACCTACCAAGAAACTCTTATAAAAGGCAACGTCCAGGGCTTTGAGGATGCTGCCATCTGCTGCCCATTTGGTTTTACCCTGATAGCCTTGACCTCTTTTGTAGTGTTCTGAAGCCAAGAGTATGCTGAAAGGGTGCAGCTTTGCCTGAAGCAAACACCACACTTGAAAAATGACAGTTGGCTAGCAAATAAAGTTGCATGTACACGCGCTTGTGCGTAGGAGGACGTGCGTGGGTCATACTTTCTTTAGTGCGGCCTCCGTCTGGATTCGCTCACACAGTGCTTGGGTTTCAGAAGCCCCAGGTTGAAGAACCTTTTTGGCTGTCATTTTCCCTAGAATCCTTAGAACTGACTGAAGCGGCATTTCCTTCAACAGCACCCTCCAAACCTAGAAAGAAAAACGGGAGGATTGAGAGTGCAACTAAGCTGCACATCAAGACGCAACCTTGGGGCACGAGGTATATAACGGCGCCGATTTATTTATCCATCCATCCATTATCCAATCCTCTTATCCTCACAAGGGTCACGGGCATGCTGGAGTCTAATCCCAGCTGTCTTCGGGCAGTAGGCGGGGTACACCCTGAACTGGTTGCCAGCCAATCACAGGGCAGTGGCACACGGAGACACAGGAGCAATTTAGAGAGTCCAATTAACCTACCGCACATGTTTTTGGAATGTGGGAGGAAACCGGAGTACCCGGAGAAAACCCACGCGGGCACGGAGAGAACATGCAAACTCCACACAGGGCGGCCGGGGCCGAATTCGAACCCACGACCTCTGCACTGTGAGGCGGACGTGCTAATCACTTGCCTACCATGCCGCCCCCTGATTTATTTGTAAAAAGTACGCCATTCAGTACAATAATCCAACTACACTCACCAATTTGGATTTGAGGTGGTCAGTAAGGAGCTGCTCCCTCTCCAATTTATGCTCCTCAATCAAATTGATGACCTCGATTTCATCACAACTGTGCTTGACCTTCTCCACCACTTCAAGATATGAAAGCACTTGGACGACCTCCTCTGTGTTCTCTTTATCAGCATAGGCAACTTGGACCTCTTTCCATCCTTTTGCAACGTATTTGCTGATCAAGGCAATAGCTGAAAGAAACACAAAAAGAACCTGTCTCAGTAAAAATAAAGAATCCTTGGAAAGCTTGCACAGTTATTCTTGTCCAAACACATAATTGATAACCTTGGAAGATGTGAAATGTGAATGTGCCTAGAGGAGTCCAAGAAAAATGCAGCAATGGAACATAGGAAAAACATAGAGTATAATATTTATACCTCCTCCCGCATCGCTCCTCTGTAGATATAAGATACAAAGATGAACCATTAGAAAAATGTTGTGCACATTTGTGCGACTTTACCTTCATCTGCTGGTTTGGCGTGAGAGAGCCTGAGTACATCCTTGTGTGACCATCCCCCTCTTTGTTTACATCTGGTCACAACTGCAGCTAGACTCAGGGCATCCTGCCCGTTGTACCAGTCAGACACGACCTTCCTCAAAGCACGTCCCCAAATTCCACATTTCATGTCCTCCTTTAACTCTTTCTTATATTGGATAAAAGAAAATAGATGGGCGGGATCCTGACAAATGTCCTTCACGGCTTTAAATGCTGCACGTTTGGTCGTCACCTCGGAGTGCTGGGAGCACAGGGCCAATGCAAATATGGAGGGGTCAAGTCTGACAGCTCGCCCACCTTGAGCAAAGCTTTGGATTTCGTTCACCATTTCAATACCTCGGCCCTCCTGAAGCATGGAAAGCAGGAGTCCTGCTTGCGCAATACCCAAACGTGCCTCCTCGGCGGCAGTGTATACGTCTCCCTCCGAGCCGTAGCACAGAAAGCGACGCAGTCTGACCTTGTCACTGACCTCCCAGTGACAATGATCACCTGCTGCATTGGACGTATGGTTGCTTGGACGAGATGGGGAGCATCCCGATGGTTCCATTGTCAAGCGGGGGGACAACCTTGAAAAAGTGAATGAGATATGGTAAATCATGGTATAGACGTTACTATACAGTAAAGCATATTCGACTTTGTATATTTTTAGTTGTTGTCAAATGTGCATTGTCTCTTTGCAAACGGGCTATCTGTATGTTGCAACTCCAAGGCACAGAGAGCTGCAGTGGTGTATTTTAAGCAAGTCTTTTATTTTCCCAACTCACAAGAATACAAGCACAGTCTCTCTTCCACACCATGCCTCCACTGCTCGAGTCGACTCGAGAGGCGTTCAAAGCCCATCAGAAAAACCTAAATGAGCGATACCTTCAATTGCAATTGGAAAAATCAGCGATATGCAAAAAAACCCCAGAAAATCCATTAAAGAATTAACAAAACAAATTACATGGGGGTGTTTGTGAACCCATAGCAAAGCAATAACTTATTTTAACATCATCATGAACACATCTTTCTGAACCAATCTAGTCTCCCACATGTGGAACACTTGTGGCATCACTTTAATGGCCAAAACAGACGTGGGTCATTCAGTCAGAATTGTTGCCACAAAAGTGCACGAAATTGATAAACAGCTGTATTCTTCAGCTATGCTAGGTGCTTTTGCCATCTTAACTAGTTAATTACTACCAAATAAGTCAACAATTCAAGTCTAGGATGCACCGCAAGATAGTGCGTCCATGATCAAAACCGCAAAATGGAGGACACTGTGAAAAATCAAACAATCCAAGTAGCTCATATACAAAGTAAGTTAGTACACAATAACATATTGTTTGGTGTTGATTTACATTGTGATACATTTGTAATTTAACACAATTTTAATTTGGTGGATTTGAGTTTGAATCTCAGCTCTGGACCTCCTGTGAGGAGAGTGGATTTTCTACAGGCGTCCCCCAACATTCCAAAAACATGCATGTTTTCATTTTCTTGACATGAAATGGACGTAATTTCAAATGAAGGAGAAATCATTGCCCAGCTCAAGGAGGGGCACCACAGAACTGGACAGCCAGAGGAGGATCCTGCAGACCTTGCTTGCTTGAGTCTGTCACGACCTTAAACGTCAACATCAACAGTTGGCCTCCATGCATTGACAAAAATAGATTAAAGCCGATTAGCAAACGTGATCACACAACAAAATAGATACATCCACAGCGAAAGGTTGACAGTAAACCTAACCAATGTGAACCTGACCTGCTATTTGTTCATCATTACGCTATGCTGCTGCTGCTGCCATTGTTGTTGTTTTAAGCTTGAGTTTGGTAACCAGGTTACCATAGCAGTGGTTTGAGTCATTCGGGCTAAGTTACCTTAGCTATCTGCCAAGGGAAACATACTTGGATCCTACCATAGGTCGATAATGACTGCGTCAGTCAAAAGGTAACAGTAGTCAAGTGAAGGAATTCAAAATCCCAGGTCCGAACTTTCCTTAACTGGGCGCCGGTCCGGACTGGACTGGAAGCTGGAAGCTAAGCTAGCTCAACTTGAATTCTGTTGACTTTGCTGCAAAATAACCCGTCTATGAGTCATGCACGTGAAACCGTAAAACGACATGACACAAACCTACCGCAATATATGGGCACTGCGTTGAACTTCTTAGGATATCTGTCAAGGGGTATCCCTCTTGTTTCTCTGTGAGAGAGCGAATTGGAGACTGGGCCGCAGTGGACGACGGGAATCGTAGTTCAACCAGTGGTTGAAACAACTTCTTCTTGTGTAGTTTTTTTGGCAGTTGGCAAATCAACATTTGATGCTTTACCGCTACCTACCGGACTAGAGTGTGGCGCAGTAGAAAGGCAAGCAATCGAAAACAGCGAACCATACTCGATTTATAGTTCTCACTTTGTTGTTTATAATTTTCTTTATTGTAAAGTACATTGATGAAAATCTCAAATCTTGAGAAATGAGAATTTTTCCACGATAATGTAATTTATTGAGACGATGTTTAATATACAATGACATTTCTTTGGTAGCAGTACCCTAAAAGTAGTTTTTCTTCACTTAGTCTATGGCACCAGGTAATACCTTAAAAAATGGTAGCGTTCCAAGTACCGCCAAAATGACCACTATTATAATATAGTGTATTGGGCCCAATGGTTCATCAAAAAACCCATGGGTTTAATTCAAAAAATCATTTTATATTATTGTAAGCTACCGTAACAATATCTGCAGTTTGAACCTTAAGTCCGTGCTTAAATATAATAACATTACTTAAATAAATTAATTAATTAATTACATTCCACATAAAGAGTGAATAAACCTATGATTTACGTAAATGCGTGAAAACAAATTTAATCTCCAGTTTTCATGGTCTCCCCGTGCTTTGTGGGTTTGTACTTTGGATTCCCCAAACATGCATGTTATGTTCATTCAAGGTTCTGAATTGCCCTTAGATGTGAATGTGAGTGTGAATTGTTGTTTAACTTAAGTATGTCCTGTGATTGACTGATGGCAACCAGTTCAGAGTGTACACAACCATAGGCTTCAGCACACCTGCAACCCAAATGAGGATAATCAGTATAGAAATGAATAAATGGATGGCATGCAGTGTTCTTTGTGTCTCTATCGTATCAAGCATCCGATGCTGCCTTTGTAGATGGCTGATTATCATCAAGAGCTCTTCATCCTGAAAACCCCTCTGTTGTGCCATTGTTTCGAAGTGCACTTAAAGAGACCATGGCAGTGTTCAGACTCAACGAAGCGAGGGGAGGATCCGTTGTCCATTAAACTCTAGATTTTCTTTTGTGCCACAACAAAACAGGATGGAGCTGGCTGTTGGAGAGTTTGCCTGATGACATCTTTAGTGTAGAAATCTAAATTGGCCTGTTAAGACATTGCAAGCAATACATAAGTTACACAAGCAGATACTTTGGCCATATGAATGTTTTTCCACTGCAGGGAATTTGTTATTTAGCAATCTGTGAACTGTGTTTGAATTTTACCTGCGAAGGAGAGTCAGAGCCAATGAATTTTTCATAAATGTGTGATGCTCTCTGTTTACGCTCCTCCAGTCTGTCCAAGGTTTTAAATTCTTGACAGGCAAGCCAAAAGTCCAGGTTTTCTTCACAAAATTCAGACTTTAGAAATTCCCGAAAGGCTGATTCTCCAACTTTTTTTTTTGTAATCAAAAGAAGAGCATACCTTTTTTTGTCAAGATAACAATCACAATATACCTTCATTATTATATCATTGAAGTATATTTTGAAAATACCTTTTTGGGAAAGAAGCACCTCAAGAGACATTTCCACTGTTCTTGATTCACTTGCAGCCTTACTGTACAAAAAAAAAAAAGCCAAACTATTTTTCCTGCCTTTGACATAAATTATGAATAAAATTTGACTACCTGTTGATTTTAGTCCATGGTGAAGGATTCTGCATGAAGACATGTATTTTGGTTTTCCATGCATTGTGTCTACAGAAAATAAACAATCAAACTTAATCATGAAGCCTCTTTCTGCATTTCAAAGAAATCATGCAATACTGTACTTACATTCTCTTTGGGGTCTGAAGGTCAAGAGATGTTTTGCTAAGCCTATCCATTGTCGAATACGAAATTGACTTCCTTCTCTTTATTCTAATTTGCAGATTACAGCCTTTTGCATAACGGTACATGAAATAATATATTGGCAGTTTTTCAGAAAACTAACTCATATCCTCACAGCTTCATCGCTTCATCCTGTCTGGCTCTACGAAATCATAGAAGACAGAGGCGAAGTGGAATATGACTGTGATGTCAAGACATCACGCTTCTCCCTCAGCTAAAGGCCATTTGCTATTATTATCTCTATTTACACACATACGGGTTTTAACTGTGTAACTATGCTCCCTTATTGATTAACTCTAGAACTGCTATCGCTACTACATTGTCCCGACTTTCTATTTTCACCGCTTTAAATTGCGTAAAAATTGCAGACAAAGTAGGGACGGACCATTAAAATCGATTTGTAGAAAATAAATGAATTTGACCACATTTGGACACATGAGGTTTGATACGTTCTATGCGCCCCCACTAGTCTAAACAAGGTATTCTGATTAATATTGCTTTTGTGAAATATGAATTAAGCAGCAAAATCCACCCGGTTTTAGCTATCTCAGGAGGCGGCCCTTTTTTCACTTCTGTCGACTGAAATGACATCAGAGTGCGTAAGGTCTCAGTTTGCTAACATCACATGACCAAACCCACAGATCAGGTGAGCCGTAACAGTCGTTACCTGAGCCCTTAGGGCAAATGGCTGAACAAGGCAAAATGGCCACCTCCTGAGATGGATAAAAACAGCTGGATTTTGCTGCTTAATTCATATTCCACAAATGCAATTTTAATCACAATTCCCTGTTTAGACTTGTAGGGGTGCATAGCATTGAACATACTGTAAGGACAATTTTTGACTTGACTTCTTATTTAATGTCATGAATTAACAATTTACACACTGAAATTTTGACCACATCCTGCAAACCATGAGGTTTTGTCTTAAAGCTTACAGATTTGTCAGACAACGATGTATTCAAGGTTAAGTAAAAAAAAAAAAGGATTTGGTCAAAACATTTCATCAGGCAACATTTTCTTTACATTAATCCATTTTCTATGCCGCTTGTCCTTAGTAGGGTCACGGGTTATCTTGACCCTATCCTAGTTGACTTTAGGAAAGAGGCACCAACACAAGGGTCTGGTCGCCAGCAGATTGCAGATAATCAATAATTTTCAAGAAAAAGTGGTCAAGAAACACCGCACAGTCCCCTGCATGTTATCCCGTAAACACTGCATGCGACCATTGCGTAACCGACAGCATGAATTATGAGGAAGATAATTATTAGATTCATGTCCTCAAAATTGTCCTCAAAGGACATTAGTAGTTTTTTTTTTCATTTCATTTAGGGTGCCCCAGTTTCCTCTCCATAACATAACTACGTTTTATGTGTTAATCTACACCATGTGTGCAATCACAAGGATGACAAGTGATATGAAATGCGGATGTGGGCCTTTGCAGTTCCTCCTCATATCTGTCACAGGATAAGCTTTTGTTCTCACACTTTGAATGATGCAAACATGTTTTTATTCCTTCCCCACCATAATGGCTCCAGTTCATGCCGAGCTTGTCAGATTAACTGCAATTAAAACAGTAAAAATGAACTGAAATGAAGAGCCCGACAGCTAGTTAGAAGCTTTTGAAACATTTTTAACGCCATGAAAGTCCAATGACATGGTGCCAAAATTCTCAATGAGTCGCGCATATTCTTAACATTCCACATCAAACTGATTAAACAGTCGCTCACGTGCAGGTTGTTTACACGCTCACATGTATTTGTGGATTCAAAAGAGACCTTCTTGTCCTCATCTGTGCTTTTGAAGTTTTGTACATGCGGAAGGCATCTTACATCCAATATTTAGTTCATGGAAAAACATCCCACAATAACAATTACTGAAGAAAAATGTAGGAAAGCAAAGGTAAATGTAAACCTTTAGTTGCATTTACAATTCTTAAAAACACGCCAGTCGTTTGAGTAGCCAAACCTGCGCAATCTAATGTAATGAGATCCAATAGAAGAGCAAATGTTATACCTTTATAGATATAATAATGCTGAGTATTGATGGAAGATAACTGACAAATAGGTAAGCATACAAATAAGTTAACCTAATTATTACAAACATCTTTCCATAGTGAAGCAGAGCAGTTCTTATATTGTAATACAGTACTGTGCAAAAGTCTTGTCCACCATTTGATTTGCTGTTTTAGGGATGCCATTTTAATGACTTTGTAAAGCCAGAATGATCGATATTAGAGCATAAAGCTCTGTCAGAACTAAACTGTTTTTGAAAGTGAAAAATAATATAGCACCATCTATGTGTTTGTTTGTCACATTATTCAATAGTTAACAGGCTGCACTTCCTGGTTCGTGGAGGATTGTAAACAAACGGGAGATGCCACTATGAGGTGAACGGGTTGCATTGAAAAAAAAAAAATAGACCTTTATATCATGTTCCTGCTCGTCTCATGCACCAGCCCTCGACAAAGTTGAAATTGTTTTTGTTGTTTTTCCTTAAAGGGGCGGTGGGGCCGGGATGGCTATGTTTTCACTAACAAGTTCATTTTATATATTTTGATCAGGAAAATGAAAACAGTTGTCATTTTCTATTTTATCAATAAATTTGGGAGAAATTAGGAAATAAGTGACTCCATGAATAACGCCTCTTGTTAATGAGGAGAATGGCCGCGCCCCCTACCGTTCTATCCTTGTTCGGTCTGAGTCACAGGAGGAACCGATTACAAACTCTCCATTGGAAATCATTGAACTTTCATTGCTTATAACCTCCAAAAACGGTGATCAATTGGCACCAAAATTTATGTGGACATCCTTACTAATGACCACTTCAACATATCAAAAGGATTAACCTCTCCGTGGCTGATTTATATGAAAATGAGGAAAAGTGGAAGTGAGCAGATCTACATAGATTTATGCTGGGACGAGAGCACACTGCTTCTTTGCTAAAAAACAACAACAAAAAAACCCAAACACTACTTCTTTGCTGATCACAGTTAGGACGGGCGAGGCATTTAACACCAGTCAGGATATTTCCAAACACTGATGTGGGAATGAGTGGACGTGCACATTTATTTGGATGAGGAGTTTTTCGACCGACAACACACCGTCCAATGGAACGTAACAACCGAAATGGTGCGTTCCAATGCAACCACACTCAGTTGTGGAGTCGGGTGCGCATGTTCAAGACACTCCAGGTATTCGATGAAGTCTTACCTCATTCTGACGCCGCTTCACTCTTGCGGCTGCAAGTGGTGTCGGACAACGCACGTGACTGCTTGGGAGGCAAACCCGCGACACGAAGACGCAGGCTCATGATCACCTCCACATGCTGCGCGGACAGTAAGGAGCTAATATTGTTGTGCTAACGTCTTTTGTTTTAACGTCCTGAAGCTAGTTGTTGCTATTAGCTGTGCCGTTATTCTACTGTTAGCCAGGGAGAGAAGGGGGGTTGGGGAAATAAAAATCCATGCTTGCCTGATTGCTTGCCCACTGCCAGTCGCCGTCTGCCTACCAAGAGTTGACACAAGTTTAGCGTCGCTAAATGTCCGAAATATAACCAGTCGCGTGCGCATTCATGCTCTTGTCCGCCTCAGCTTGTGAAAGTGGAGGTGCAATCGCCACGGTATTTTGGATTTTGTGGAGGTGATCATGATGAGATCATGTTTTATGTCAATAAATCCAAACTATTGTGCAGAACACTTCTATACTTTCACAGGTTGAAGTGGGCAAGAGTAGTAAAAGTAATGTGCATTTGCATTTTGGTGGCGATCGGTCGCTGTTATAGACAACAGAACTGACAAAGCGAGCAATATTACCATGCTTGGCTCCCTCCCGTGACGTAAACCGCTGAGGCCGAAAACATAACATAAGCCACGCCCCTAAAGGGGGCGGGACAATTTGTCGTAAATCTAATCACAAAAAAAGACCTTAAATCACTGAGTCTTTTGGGTGGGGAACTTTAGTACTGATGTCATTTTTACATGCAAGCCTATTATATAAGCGCCAATGTTAAGATCACCTAAGTGTCACTTTAATTTTAAAGAGAAATACGTACCGTGGATTGGATGTCTGGATTCGTCAACGACATAAATATGTCATTGGCAGTGAATGACTTTAAATCATGTTAAATGTGCACAGGCCCACCCAGATTGACAGACTGCCCACCCAGTGAGATTCATGAAAAAATATATACTTAAACATTTTTTCTAAATTATTATTGCATTATTTTTGAATTTGTGTTTCTTTTTATTTTATTGAATATTAAGAATGGTATTACTGTGGTTGTCTGAAGAAGTTCTTAACTTCATATTATTCAATTTGTCATTTTATTTGAATATATGATGTGTCGGAACAGGAGGCTTGTGCTCAGTGAGGGAAATATTCAGTCCCACCCTGATTTTTCCAGGCCCACTCAATAGCCACATTCTGGCTCCACCCCTGCATTCGACTTTCTTTATTGTCATTCAATAAACAGACACATTTCTGTATCTTAGCACACAGTATCAAAAATTAAATAGAATAATATGTGCATTGAAAAAAAAAATTAAAAAACAACACAGCTTACTGGTTTTTATGTAAAAATGAATGTCATAAATCAAAACAAAGTTAGTGGTGGCCTAAGACTTTTGCATGGTACTGTGTATTTAATATAAGCATTGTTATCATTGCAAAGGCAACATTTTGGATACATCTCATGGATGCATCCACGCAGTGTCATCTTTGTACTTTAATTATTTTGGCAATTGCTGCATTCATTAACCTTATATGAAAACAGTCAATTGTAAACAATCATTGTTTAATACAACAGCAGAACAGCAACTTCAGCAAGCACCACATTTGCTTTTGGTTCCAAAAGCGTCACAGTCTGGCACTCCCGTGGTGAGGATGCTCACCTCCACGTAGGTCGTCAAGCATCTTGCTTAAAACCCAAACATATCTGATATGTGATGTGCGTATTTTGCATACGCCATCACAGATTCAGATTCCAGAGTCCAGAAAAGCCCGATAGATGTCAGACCTAAGGAAGCGGGGGTACGAATCTCTCTCCATTAGCCTGAAGACGATCCTCTGGGCTTCATCAAAGCACCCTGCGCCGCCCGTCTTAAGGTTTCGCCTGATCAGCTCTCTGGTCTTGTGATCAATGTTAATCTGGAGGACACACAACAGGCTTTTACAGCAGGCACTGCCGTCTTCCACATCCAATGTGGGCGGTGAAGGTGTGCACACCTCTCTCGGGGCTTCGGCCTGGATGTAAAGTTTGAAGATTTTTTCTGCCTTGCATGTCATCCTATAGGAGGACCTGATCTTCTTGTATTCCTCGCATACTAACCAGAATTCCATGTTTTCATCGCTGAACTCGGACTTCAGGAAGGCCTGGAATACTTTCGTTCCATCTAATCAAACAAAAATGGCAGCAGTCAAAGGATGGAACGAGACAAACAACAATGGAACTAAAGGATTAACTTACATTTCGATGCGATAAGTTTCTCGAGGGAGTGTGACCACTGGGAGAATTCTTCGAAACAAAGCCTTCAAATTGTGAAGAAGTTAACATGTTACTGTAGTTCACTCTTATTTTTCATCTGACTTGTATTCACTTATTGTGGACCTACCCTCTAGTGCTTGATCCTTGAAATGATCTGCACTTCAGGCGAGACTTTAGGCTTCCTTCTCTGTCCGTGTAAACATCAATTCTTATTTTATTGAAGAATATATCTCATGCTAAATTAATAAATATGAGTATCTAGATAATAATAGGACTGTTGTGTTCACTCACCTCACTGTTGCCTGTTTCGTTTTGTCGGTGTCCATGCTGTGCAATCTCTCCTTTGCTGGTGAATTGACCAGACTTGACATGTGGCATGGCAGTGATGAAGAACTTTTGTTTTGGTCACGCATCTATGAGCCTGTGTGAAGCAGCTCCAAATGAAGAACTCAAAGCGTCGGTCTCGAACTGTTTCGTTCATCTACGGATAGACTTTTTATACGAGCAGCAGAAGTGAGGTATTAGCGTCACAGCTGCGTTTTAGGCTAACCACAGGAAAAAGAGGAAGTTGAGAATTACGCAAATGCATCTACGACTGTGCGTACTGAAAATTGCCAACACGGTTCATTGTTTGATGTCATGTCTGCAGATGCAAATCTGGTAATGGAAAGCAGATAGGCAAATCTTTGCCACACTTTTGTAACAACAAAGAGCATATTTTCTGGTCATGTTTTGGAAAATGTCTAATCGAGGTCAAGCTTGGAGTATATGACTCTCACAAGCGTGACAGAAACACTTGTAAGTACTGTTAACTGAACACGACGTTGGAGAACAGTGGCAGTAGCATCCTGCTTCCTGTATGTCATATCTCAAGTCTCATGTCAACGCTTTAACATGTAACACTTTGATTTCCATGATTTCCATGAAAATTTCTGCATATGTGACATTTGGGTCAAGCAAGACCCCATTACGTTTCAGTGAGGATCCAAATAAAGGCTTGGATACTATAATTTATTTTCATCGTATGCTAATACTGCCTTGAATTGGGGCCAGACAGTCAGTGACGAACCAGATCCAGCAGGTGGAGATAAACCTACACGGCTAGAGTAGAAAAGTATAATCCTGAACTTCCTGTGTTGTTTGACATCGGTGGAGGTCAAGTGCTTTTCTACATGGTGACGTTTTTTGCAGCCAAGAAGCCTTGTTGACCGAAGACAACAATGTTTGGCAGTAATGACCAAAACATGATGTTTCAAATCCAGGGAGGTCAGATAATGTCTGTTCAAAAGCTCAAGTAAAGGAAAACATATACACACACTAAATCCATGTTTACCTTACAGACAAAAAAACGTTGTAACACCATCTCTGTAAACAAAGAAAACTGATTTAAGATATTTCATGTGGCTACATTTGCCTTAAAGGGAAGTAAACCCAAACATATTTTTTAATGAATATGTTCTATGCAAACCCACTAGTTGAAACAAGGCATTCTGATGAATATTGCGGAATAAGAGTTAATACACTCGCTTTTAGCCATCTCAGGCGACGGCCATTTAGTCACTTCTGTTGACTGAAAATGACATCACAACTACTCACAGATCAGGTAACAACCAATCACTTGAGTTTTTAAAATTTATTTTCCCCCCACTAAGAATGTGTTTACTCTTACTGATGCAATTATTTGGAAGACTACTTTTTACTTTTACTTGACTCATATTTTTCTGAAGTAACATCACTCTTGCTTGAGTAGAACTTGACAACTCTACCCACTTTTGGGGCTCTCCACTTTATCTAGCTCAAGAAATAGGAGCATTTTCTCCACTTCAAACGTTTTAGTTGATTATACAACCATTAATATTCAGGATTCCTCGGACCCCCAAATGACTATATGCAACCCTTCTCATGAAAAAAAAGAAAAAAATAATTGATGGAAAATGTGGGGGTGATTTACTTTAATGGAAGAGCACACACAATCATGGTTATGTGTTTAGAGTTAAATATGAGCAAATGTCCAAAATCTGCTTTGTAGAACGAAAAAAGAAATGTGACGGTGGTAAATGGAAAAATAATGTATTAAAGCAAGAATATTTGATGTCTTTATGACTGATTGAAACCAAGAAAGCTTCTCCATCGATACCTAGTCATCTATTTCTGGTTTGCGCTGTGGTCAGTGTTTGTTTGATTGTTGATAGAGCAGACGTCACTATGGGCTGGAATGCACAAATTGATCAGTTGCTGTGATACAAACTCATGTATGATTTTTTTATTCCACTTCCTCCATTAAAATGTTGCTCTCACTCAGTCATATCATTTTTCTTGTGTTACTCACTTCCTTCTCATCAATAAACTTTGATCGTACGCTGCCTGTCCTCTGGTCTCATCAGTGTGGATGGTGCTTTTCGTTAAAAAAAAACAACAAAAAAAAAAAACGTTTTCAGGGTAAATTCCCAAAGAATTTGATTCTGACAGAGAATTCATTACTAGACAAAGTAGTGGGAAGATAATCCGCTAAATGAATGCAAAGCGTGGGATGCATCGATCGCATTGTGAGCAAATCCTGGATAATTTCAATGTACAGTAGTATCACAACAAAATGTGTAGCAACCCGACATAGAAAGAACATGCAAGGTGCCTCAGACAAAACACATATTGCAAAAATATTGGAATCTTTCAGGCATAATATTTCTTCGAGGTTATACTTCTTTATTACATTTGCTCACTAAAAGATTGTCGCACTTCATGGTATGGGTCTGAGCATTAAAATACATTATTGTTTTCATTTGTATTGGCAATGAGAACTATGAAATAAAAACAGTATCCGCACAACAAATGTGTCCATCATTTGTTATTCTGAATGATCAAAAACAAGAAACCAAACGGAACTGCCTGGCTGTAAAAGAAAAGTTCCCTTTGTGATGATTTAAACTAAATAAGAAGTACGGTAGGTAAAATTCCTCTTTGTTATGTAACATAAATGACTTGGTTGCCAAGTGCAGTTCGCTTGCAGACCTCAGCCCTCTGCAGGAATTGGAATACATTTGTAAAAAAGGGTCACACCTATATCTTATTCATGTAGCACACCAAATAATTCTAACATGGTCCAAATCAGAAACTGGACACAGATTGTGGCTTTTCAACAACAATGCTCAGCTTTCAATGCCAACCAGCTATTAATGAAATCTTTATTATTGTGCTTGCAGTTGTGCAAAATATTCTGGTTGCCTCATTCAACTACATCATGGTAAAATATTGTATCACCTCAGTTTAACAGTGCATTAAACTTTTGATCAGTAACACATAAAATGTTTGTAGTTTGCTGTATCTGGAAACAAAATGTATTGAAGCATGTTTGATTTTTTTATTGAATTGAAATTATATGTCAATAATACTTCAGGGGAGTTCTTACGATAGTGGAGTGGGCAGAGAAAATAAATCTCAGCTCACAATCTCTTCAAATACTTATTATTATATATTATAATATTATTTACTTAATTAAAAAAATAAGAGAGTATAATACAAGCTGAAAATTGTCTCCAGCTGCGAGTGTCTACTGAATCACACAGGTTGAGAACATCAGCATTCGTTACACTTGGAATTACATTGCAGGGCAGGAACCAGACTTCAGAAACCAGAAATCACACTTATAGTGCTACTACAGAAGAAGGTGGGAGCAATTTTGCATGACTGATGGTCTGCTGGCTCTAAAAAAGTCACCTTAAGTTAGTTTTCCTCAGGAGTCCTTGATAGATGTCAGACTTGAGGAAGCGCGGGTAGCAATCTCTGGCCATCAGAGAGTAGATGAGCTTCTGAGCCGAGTCGAATGAAGTCAACGTCGGCTGTGAGATGTTCTTTGTAATTTTTTCCCTAGTACCACAATCTATGTTGATCTGAAATCAAACCATAATTACACCACGGAATCTTATAGCAATGGTTCTTTCAACTTTCAGTGTATTCTTCTAGTAAAGGGGAAGGCATCTTGCATGATCCCGCAGTAACATTTAACAGGCATAAACAGTCAGGAAAAGAACGATGTGGTGGTGCTGGAGTAATAGCGGCTTATTATGGCTAATAGTGGCTAATAGTGGTCCAGGAGTGCTAGCATGAGGGGGCCCACCGCTTCTGTTGTCTTATGGATGTGACGTAACTGATCATTTGCTTATGCTGCCATGCTGGCAAGACTGTAGTGATATTGGCTGGTAAAGGATTTACAATGGCGAAGCGTTTATCAGTAATCTTTCTGTCCAAGTGAATTCACATCTCACGTTGATGAAAAGGACATAATGAGATACATGTGCAAGCTGGACAGGTTGGATTTTACAAGGCTTCGGACTTGCATCCAAAATCCAAATTCGCTTTTCTTAATGACATTAGCGACCAAATTACCGAATCAACTTGAATGGATTACTCATTGTGCTTTAGCCCAAAAAACACGGCACAGTCCAACAAATGAAAAATTCAATTTGATCAAAATGGTAAATGGAGTGCACTTACAGTTTGTAGTGCTTTAGCTTCACCATACATTTAGAAAACCATATTCACTTATCTCATTCAGACCTATCAGAGTGTATGTAGCCTTTACCGGCATGTTGACGCAGCATAACAACCCATTTCCTTTTTAGTTGAAACTAACTTACTTTAACCTCCAGGATCCTGCTCCGTATGCTGGCCAACAGCGAAATGGATGTTTTTTCTCTTTGGTCCTTTTTTAAATCCATCTACATTGTGTTGTGCCAGCCACATCTTATCTTAGCAATACGCTAGCTCATTTGCTGCTAGGACGGTGTTAGCCGGCCAATAGCAACGCAACTCCTACCGACAATCTACTCAAATGTAGATCATATGTGGAAATTGGGCCCGTAGGATCATCACAGTTCTACTCCTTATGGTTCTTGACACTTGACTATTACACCTTTATACTTAAGACTAAGTATAAATGGGTAGAATCTAAATACAAATATGTTTTACTTCTTCCTACCTCTTGTACCGGTTGTACACAGTGTTTCAATTTACATTTTAAGTTACATTTTAAATTTGTTATTTCTTTTTTTGTACTGCATGTTTGATGAAATCAATCAATCTTCCTTTTTTGGCCCTTGTACAAGCAGTGACTGTCTCTATAGTCATGTTTCTGACAATGCAGGGCACTTTGTTTTTAAACAGATAATTTTGAGTCTTCAATAAGATAGATTTACTAATTAATCATCATAATCATCATAGAAATCATCATGTACCTGTTTAGGTGCTTCTGTTTGAACAAACTCAGAGTAGATCCTGTTGGCCGAAGAGATCATCTCTGGGACATTCTTAATTTTTTTATACTCCTCACATGCAAGCCAAAACAGGATGTTCTCCTCGCTGTGCTCCGACTGCAAGAACTCTCGGAAAGCTAACTGACCGGCTACAGATCAAAGGCGACAGTAAGCAGAAAACAACCGGAATCAGACGGAGAACATCTTCATTGATCCACTAGAAGTGAGGGAGGCACTCACTTTTACAAGTGAGTACATTGTCCACCGACTCACTCCAAGCGTAGACGTCCTCCAGTGGGTCCTTGAGAAAGCAACATAATCTACCCTTGAAAAGAACATGGAGGTCAATCACTGGCCTAGTTGTATGACAATTATTCTCATCAATGGCTACACAAATGATTCTGTAAAGACTCAATTTGAGCCCTCTTTTCAAAATGAACATTCAGTATAAAACATCACTTACAGACAGTGAAATCCGTCGTGTCATTTTCCACATGGCTGCTGGAAATGGCTGTAAATGGTAAATGTTTCTCTACTGAAATGTACAGAAACTCACTTTATCGCCATTTCTTTGTCCAAAAACAACCAAGGGAGATAAAAGACAAAAGCCTGCCAGATGGATGATGTGATTCGGGTTGTTTGGAAATGAGGGAGACAGGTGACTGAACAAATCCAAATTCACCTTCCCAACATGAATGGAAGGTATGAAAATGCGCATGCAAAGTGTTGTTTTTGTGAGGAGGGGTTATCCCTCCTTGTCTGCCGCTACTCCGAGACAAAGAAGGCTTGACAGTGATTTAGCATCACCTCACCTCTTGACCCATGTGTGCTTGTGCTCAATGGGCGCTCTCTCTGAAGCTCCTGATGGCAGGAACTTGAAACACATGAAGAAAAACAGTACCTTTGATACGCCACAAAAAATAAGAAAAAAGAAAAAGAAATCAAGTTAGGTGAACTTACAATTTCAAGGCAACACATCTCAAAAACATTTTAAGGTGGGCAATTCAGCCAATTATTTTAAGTTTTGTTGTGGTGAAAATGGGATTAGCAACTAGCAAACAACTCAGCAAGTTATTTTGGAGCAAACAACTTGCTTGCTTTCTTGTGCTAACATTGTTGCCATAAATGTCAACAATTTATATTTTAATGTTGTTCCAACTTAAATGACTGTTTTAGCCCCCTAAAATTGAAGTTGTGATATTTACAGTGTACATACTGTACATCTCTATTTTTATGATAGGTAGGTAGGGTAGCATATCCCTTTTTTTTTAGTAACCCATGAACTGATGACATCATTATAATTGATCAAAATACATATTTCATAAATAATATCAACATTTCATCAGGATCTGTGGCAGGCTATTCATACATTGACATTATATTGTATTATTAAATTTCAGCATTGACGCATCCCACTCATCAGTATCCCTGTTTATTATTATCGAGTCAGGATATAACTTTTTGGGGCTTATGAATAAACGAATGAAGTAGTTGATTTAGAAGACCAAATACAAACTCAGATAAACAAAAAAAAACATTTAAAAAAAAGATGTAGTAGTGTTCGAAAAGGAGTAGTAAGAAGTAAAAGCTTAGATGCAAGCTTGTGTTCCCTTTTGGGTGAAACTTGATCTCCTTTTAACAATTAAGAACCAACATTGTCACTGTTCTCTATAGATCACCATTGACAAACGATTAAAGTCTTTAAATTTGACACCACAGAGAACAGTGTTGCTAACACCCCTGCCAAATTTGAATGAGACTCTATCAAAATTGTGAAAAATCAAGCTGTTGAAATCAGGTGCGGAGCCAGAACGTGGCTAATGGGTGGGCCTGGAAAATCAGGGTGGGCCTGAATATTTTTCTCACTTGGCACAATCCTCCTGTCCCGACACATCGTATATTCAAATAAAATGACAAACCGAATAATATGAAGTTCAGCTCTTTCTTGGACAACCACAATTATGCCATTCTTAATATTCAATTAAAAAAAACCCACACAATTTCATAAAAATGTAAAATTATATATTTTTTCGTGAATCTCACTGGATGGGCAGTCTGTAAATCTGGGTGGGCCTGTGCACACCCAGGCCCACCCATGGCTCCACTCCTGGTTGAAATTCCTTTGAAATTTGAAATTTCATCCCTAAGCCCAATATCACTAAAACCACCCAAAAACACAGTTTTGAGGCAATCTTCCAATCGATAGCAGTTGACCTGATGCTTTCACGTGAATGTCATTTTCATTGCAAAATCAATTTAACTCAGCTTATCAGCCATGTTTGCGCTCCATTCATTTTCATTGTGAACAAAATTACATTGCGTCAATATGATACATACAGTCAGCTCTATAAAAATCTGTAAATGTGTATTTGACTCAATGCATTGTGCCTAACAAATTACAATCATTTGGTTTTAAATTGAAATAAAGTGCACATCTACATACTTGCCGAGGCAGAATCAAGAATGTATTTAAGATACTTGGAGAGCTACACTCCATATTTGTACTTTCACATTCATCCCTTGCTCTGATACTGTTTTTACTTTTGCTGTTGGTGTACACAAAGGAATCTTACATCATCTTAACATATGAGCGTTCATATACTAATTTCATATCCTTTGAATTAGAATAGATCAAACAAGTAAGACGCTGTTCATCTGATGCGTCTAATGCAATTTAGCGTGACTTCATTTCTCCTGACATCATCATGATGTGTATTCCTCACTCTTATGCTCCTCACTCAACACATCGTTTTTGAACCATGCTCTCCTTCCTGACCACTGACCAAGAATGTAAATCAGAACAGGTGATGGAAAATACCACGGCTGCCCTTATTTGCATGGGTGTACACTCACCAGGTTGAGGAATTTGATTTTCAAAAAAGGTACAGCCTGGAAACATGATGGCCATAGTAATGGATATTATGTCTAGTTTGAGGATGAATGTGATAAAAGTATTCATAGCTTTGATAAAGTATGGAAACACAACTATTAATGAAATGCTTGATTAAATACAAGTATTTTTGCTCTCATACATATGCAAAGAATTGCTATTCTAACCGTAGTATCCGTGGCTGCATCTTAGAATGCAATTACCTAATCCCACACAGGAGGGCAGTCTAGTTCTCTCCAGTATCTCTAACGTCTTTCTCTTTTCCTGCTTGCTGTATCAAATGTGTTTCCCCCCATGGCTGGTCCACCTTGTGTTATAACAGCATCAACCCCTTAACGTGAGGACGGCCCACCTGCTAGGATTTTGAACCCCTTGAGAGCAAGTCATTTGGCATGCATCTGATGACGTTTTCGTGCATCTTATTTCAAGAAAAATAATTTGTAAACGTCAAATCTGAAGTCAATCATCTTCCTGCAGAAATATATACGAAGCCATGGTAGGTTGTCGAGTGCTGACAATTAAACCTTAGAGAGGAATGCCATATATAGTCCGATAAGTCCAATGAGCACCACTTAACGACATATTGCAGGTGAAGCACATAGCTCAATATGAATACACACGAACCTCGCCACACCTCTACAGGTCCGAAGTAATTGAGCTTTTCTGACAGAAATGTTGTTTAGCCTGGAGCTTGCAGTTGCTGCAATATCCTGACATATGTTCATTGATGGCATTAAGTCCCTGAGCTATGGCCGTTATTACCGAAAGTTTTGTTTCTGACAGGATGCGTTCATTGGTAATTTTTTGTGTGTTCTAAAGACATCAACTTTGTTTGGGAGGACGGGCATTGTAAATTTAAAGCCCTTCACAAAGAACAAGTCACAGGCCCACTAATAAGCTCTATAGGGTGGTGTAGACAACATTTCATGGACTGTAGATACTGAAATATATCTTTCCAGAAAAATGTATTTGTTTGGGTCAAGTTGCACACCCCAATGTCCCAGGCTGTGAGTCAGCACAAGCTACCGAAAATTTGGATCACGTAGCAGCTGACAGCTTAGAGATGGTGAGCAATTGGTTCCTAAAATGTGAATTTGCCAAAGGGATGGCACAAAAAAAGAGAGCGAACTGAATTGACGTGATATTTCATCTAAGATTGAGAGTGACAATGACTACCTTAAAAGGTATCAAGTATTTGGACAAATGTTCTGTCTGATGCAGCCATTAAGCGGGCAATCAGATGAACAAGTAGAAGCGTAAACTGCGCCTCTCTCAAAAAATAAACATATCAACCTGTCCAGTTTGTGAGCATTAATGGTGTGAATGAAAGCAAATGCTGTTGTGCAAATGGAACAGACAACAGGAAGAAATGAGAAAAAATTAGAATAAAGACAAACCCCTATAAAAAAAACAAAAACAAAAAAAACCTCTTAGCATGGTTTTGCAGGTGGTGGTCATAGCTCATCACCGTCTCCCCATCTTTTCTTTTGCTGGCTAGTTATGCATTTTTTTTCACTTGTGGTAGAATGAGGGAGTACCTGCAGCATAAAAGTGCTGAAGTCATGAATCTCAAGATACTATTGGAGGGCTACACAGATCTCCAAGCGCTGAGTCACTGAGTAGCTAATACTTGCTAACGTTGCGAATTTTGGGTGTCGTAAGAGTTCGTAAAAGGTTGCATAAGTGTTTGGAAACAGTTTCAATGAGCATTAATTGTTTCACTAACAGTGGCAAGAGTTTGCAAAACAGTCTAAGCATTTGTAAACGTTTCTTTGTTTGTTTGTTGTACCCCCTCTTTTACAACATGTGTTTGGATGAGTTTAAGGTAGTGATGGGAAATGAAGCTTCAAATTGGCTTCAGGAACCAGTTGTTTTAATTTTTTTGACGCCTCAAGATGGCACTGTTGCTTTAAATAAAGGGGTAATGCTCAATCACAGCTCACCTGTTTTCCGAACCTGAACCACGAGCAACTGTGATGTCATTTTCAGCCGACAGAATTGACAAAATGGCGGCCCTCTGAGATGGCCAAAAACAGGTGGATTTTACTGCTTAACTCGTATTCCACAAATGCAATATTAATCAGAATGCCATGTTCCGACTTGTGGGCCTGAATGGAACATCTTGTAAAGAAAATGTTTGGGGTGACTTCCCCTGCTAGCTTTTCCAAACAGCTTTGTGAGGTTACGTACAAGTATTCATGTTCATCCATCTGTCTTGTCAGGATGTATGATATAGTAGTGATACAGCTGTTATGTATTCCACAGAGTGAATGAGTGAGTGAAGGTATTGTAACTCCTTACATACTGTATGGTATTCACAACTGACCACATTCATCACGTGAACAGTTGTGAATATCATACAATTTGCAGATGATTTCCTGGGGTTGGAGAGCCGATCCAAGAGTCTCCAATCTGCAAAAACAAGAGAAGAAAAGAGGAATCTGCCAAGCAAGTCTCAGCAGGCAACTAATCTTAAGCGGTGATGAATTTGGCACACCAGCAGAGCCCCTACCGTTGTTACCGTATCATTTATTATAAACCCCCTCCCACCCCCCGCCTCGTTCTCAGACTTTCAGTGGGAAAAAAAAACAGAAGTGCAGTACAGGCTTGCCTGTAACATCACAATTGATGCATAATTAATAGGAATTGTGAAGTATCCCATACAGGTCTTTCCTAGTATAACTTAAATTGAGTATGTTCTGAATACAGCCGTATGTTGAACATATATATTCTCCCTATACGCATATTCACGTGACTGGAGGAAGAATCCCATTGGCTTAATGACAGTTTGGAATGAATACATATTTGTCTCTGAGAAAAAGCATAGCTTGTGCATGACTATACACTGACATGAATTATTCCGTGCTCGTGGTGCGAGTTGATAAGGTCTATTAATTTTTCAGTGATGTGATAAAGGGAGCTCCATACCGTCACAACTTTGCTAGGTCTAATATACACGCATGATGGTTTCATGCGTCTCGTTTCAATTTGGTCATTCCGAAAAATTAAGATCACAGACATGCCTCATTAAAACTGTATTTAATTGAGAGTGTCTTACGTTTCACAACAGTGAGGCAAAGCATTGTAATGAATGTGTGTATATGGAATGCGTTCAAACAGAAACAGCAGATCATTATTGAATCAAAAAGCAAATTAGTAATGCATGGCCAGCATACATATGCTGCGACTGATAATGGGATATATGTCAATTCAAACAAACATACGCTGCATTCCTTGTGGTGTGCAAAGTCTCTCATTAAAATAAGTTTCAGTGCCCTCATGTCACCACGCAGACTTTTCACTTCAAGTTAGTTTGGAGATGGTTGGACACCGGGAGAGAGAAAATAATGAATCATTTTGGTTAAGATACGGTCAAATGAGCTTGTAACTCATATCAAAAGTATTAAAGTTGCATAAGGTGCTATTGCCAGTGGAAGACAAATCACTCGCAATGCAGCATGTCTGAATTCAGCAGAACAGAAGAGATGGAGAACAGCAGGCTGGACACATTCCATCACGTACAGGCATCGTAGATGCAGTGCAGCCATCCACACTATTGCACAACTGGCTTTTAAAAAATAAAGGAACGGACAACAAACAGCCCTGTTGTGCAGCATTCTTTATGGCGTAATCTACTGCAATAGCAGCTACTTATACGGCGATGTTTTGTCAATCCGCTTTGCAATTGGCAACAACAACAATCCACATGACTAGAATGAAACGGCATGTAAAAAAACCCAAATATATATATATATATATACAGAAGGCAATGTCACAGCAATAGGAAAAGGTGTTGGTGAAATTGATATGTATGTGTTATGTACACGATTTCACAATATTTATATTTGTGGATTCCAGCGGCGGTTGTTGCATCCTAAGCGGTGTATTTTTGTCCTTCAACCACCCCTACAAGTGAGAACCACAATTATTAATATATCGCATAGTCTATATTGTTGAAAAATATTTCAAAAGTCAACCAAAACGGAAAGTTCAAGAGTGAGATCATTCTTTTGATTGTGTCTTGTTGGTCATTTGTTTGTTAGCAGGATTACATAAAAATGACTTCAATCAGTGAATTTTGTGCTCAGCAAGAACCCATTAAATTCAATTTAGGATTTATTTATTAAAAAATGTTATTTTCATATTATTATTATTATTATTATTATTTTATTATTAGTTTGATAGAAAAAAAAATAATAAAAATCCAATATATGAGATTGTCTGAATTTTAGATTTTAAAAGTGAGTTTGATTCAATATTCAGAAATCTCAATGTTATTTCACTTCACTTTTTTTTTTTTTAATGAAATGCTGGGCGTTTTTAATGTTGTTCTCACATGCACTCGCTGGAACTGATTAACTTCCAATTTTTAATTTGAAGGTATTGTTGAACTTTCTCTGGCATTTCGTTATGAAATGTTTTATGTCTGAAGAGAGATGTTTTAAATTTAACGATATCCGGAAATTTGAAAAGTCCCATTGTATTAAATAAAGGAGTTGTGTGCTCATATTTGTTAGTTTTCAATCAAACAAATAATTATTTCGACTTGGTGTACTTCTGTGCCTTACAGACTGTAGTTAGTTTTGTTAGAGCAGGATTGTTGATACACCTCATTAAAATTGTGTGTGTGTAGTCAAGTTTTTGGTGAGTGTACATATGCTGGATCTCAATACCAAGCGTTAGTGGAAGGAACTGTTTCAGACACTCTTGCTATAAAAATACCTCACTACAATGTTTGGCATCAATCGTCCCCAAGCATGCACTAAACACCCCAAAAAATGTTTGGTTCACGTCTAGGCTCTGTACTTCAATCGGTTTCCAAAAATGAACACAAATTATCACACTTTGATTTATGTGGTGGACTATCATCAAGCGGTGTTTTACTGAGGATTAGGATCTTGCATTATTTGCTGAACAGATGAGGGTTGGAGCAAAACATTCATACAGAATACATGGTCTTAGCACGTCTTAGCACCCAATTAAAATAGCATATTCCTGAAAATATCCCCTATTTGCGTGGCTCGGTGACTTGTTGCCAGGCTCCAATATTGGTTGAATAATCCACTGTGATTGTAAAAGAAAATGATTCATTTGGCAGACACATTGTATGATTACAATCTCAAACACAAATTATGTAATTAAAATTCCACAGCTCACCACTGATTATCACCGATGTAATAATCGCCTTTACGAGTGAGCGGCTATGTCTGAAATGTTATTGCTACCAGGGCGAAGGCTCGGCTGTGTCACCGCCTCGCTCGTTGAACACACAGGAGCGTGACCTTCTGCGGAACATTGTGACTCCCGGCCCTCTCCTCCTGGTCAGGCGTAAATAAAGGTCGGAGTGCAGGAATCTGGGATAGGAGTCTTTTTTCATCAGGCTGTAGACTTTCATCTGGGCCGCTTCGAAAAAGCTCCTTGTGGGATGGGATAAATTTGTCTGGATGGCCATCTTGGTGCTGTAGTCAATATTGACCTGGGTCACATGTAAACAGACATGCGTATATTCACCAAGATGCTGAAATCTGATGTCGCAGAACAATGGCGGTGCCAAGACGGTGTCACAAAAATGATGGAATGTTGACTATGGTATGTGAGGAAATCCATCTTCTCTCTCTCTCTCTCTCTCTCTCTCTCTCTCTCTCTATATATATATATATATATATATATATATATATATATATATATATATAGCTGCACGCCATTATCACGCCGCCCCCAAGCACCAGCGAGGTAAATTTGGATAAACTTCAAAACTTTTCAAACAGTTTCAAGCTTTTTTATTTATTACAATAATTTTGCACTATACTGAGCATTTTTAGGTCACGAAAAAGTCAAAAACAAAAATTTGAATTTATTGCGTGTTTTTAAGCCACAAAAAATGTATTTCAATTTAACGAACATTTGGCTCACCCCTCCCCTGTCCATTACAACAAAGTTCCACTGTTTAAGTTCCCCTTGAGCACATTTGAAAAAGACACTTTGGTTTCGTTTTTATGCTGTTGAGTGATTACCCCTGCCAAAATGAATGACAGTGGAAATATAAAAGCTAAGTTTAATGTAGAATGTACAATGGCATTATATATATATATATATATATGTATATATATATATATATACATACTATTAGTGCTGTCAAGCGATTCAAATGTTTTAACTAATTAATTGCAAAATTTACCATAATTGATTAATCATATTTTTCTACTACAATTTTATGAAGCTTGGACCCGATATTCACTTGAGTAAATTCTTGGAATTAGTGTGGAAAATTGTAAAAGTACAATTCAATTCAAAGATTGTTCTGATAGCTTATCTTTGATACTTGAATACGATTCTTTTCCTGTAAAATACAACAGTTGAACAATACACCAAGGACGTACAACTAATACGGTATTTGAATTTGGCTTTGCAAAGTGCTCAAATTATTTGGGATTTCTCCAATGAGCCGTCGGGCAACTTTTGAAAGTAAAACTACGTAAAAGTCCGTCTTTGCGACAGTGACTCTCGTCTGAGTTTGACTGCACAGTGAGCAGAGGTCAGCTGCTACAGGAAGTAAATAAGACGGAGTTAACTGAGTTAATTTTTTTAGTGCGTTATAAAATTTAATCTCCGTAGTTAATGGTTTAAATTGGCAGCCCCAATAGCTATCTATCTATCTATCTATCTATCTATCTATCTATCTATCAATCTATCTATCTATCTATCTATCTATCTATCTATCTATCATTGATGGGTGACATCGGTGAATTATGCTGCACGTGTATTGGCAGCTATGCTATAAAATACAAATCGGATTTTTATCCATTTGTAAGAGGCCACTTCAGCCCGCCAAAACTAAATGGGGTCACTTGAACCTTGCAGTGCATATCTGACTTTTGCTTTGCATTATATTGTTGGAGAGTGTGTGTCTTCTTTTTGTTTATCATTGTTTAAAGGCTGATAATCAAAACTGCAGGTTGTCCCCCAGAGCACAACACACTCCAGCGAAATTAGTTGTGCAGCCAGGCGTTGATCAGCCACTCAGCATGCCGCCATTTTTGTCAGGCCACAATGACGATGCGGCTAATCTGCCTGTGATGTCCCGAACATCAGTTGTATTCTTTTTCTCTGTAGGGTGCACACAATGGATGTCACTCTTTTTGCTTGCGTGCTGGTGTCTGTGCGCAATACAGTACATCTGGTTGTGCGCGTGTCAAACACGAACCAGGCCATGTAAATATCTTGATTAATGTACCGAGCTCTTCGTATAATAACCTAAATGGTTCCTTAATTGTGGGATGAGAACACGATGTGATGAGATGAGCTACATAGAAATGGAACGACTATCTATCTATCTATCTATCTATCTATCTATCTATCTATCTATCTATCTATCTATCTATCTATCTATAGTATTTATACAATTACATTAACACATTCACTGCCATTGACAAATTTACTTGTCTTTTCACAGTCCAATCATTCCGTCCCAGGAATTTAATTTATTTTTTTCAAATTAAAAAAAAAAAAAAAAAAAAAATTCAAAAGGTGTCTGTTATGTGATGTGAAAGCCTACTCTCGCAACCATTTTGAGTAATTCAGGTGCATTCACCTCAAACAAACCATTCAAGCGGGTGCATGCAGAAGCAGCAAATATAAATATTTAGGCTGACAATCATCCTCTCCAGAAAGTGTGTGGGTGCTGCTCTCTTCGCTTTTGCAGAGAAGAGTCACAGCCACAAAGCGGCTGCCTGCTCTCAATGGTCAGATGCGGTCAAATCATCATCCACGCTGCAAAAGGAAAATCTTATAAACCGCAGCGCTCTCTCACCGGCTGCTTTGCAGTTGTTGTACTTTGTTGAGATGCATGACCAAACTGCGCTTGTGTGGCTTTCAGAAAGGTCGACTGGTTCTCGACCCGATAATGCTTCTGAATTCATCCACCGTACTTTTATCACCGTGTCATGAATATTCTCAACCTCCAACAGCACTCAGTGACAGGCCAAAGAAAAACATTCATTTCTGTCAGCAAATTAACATGAAATACCTCTTTAGGCGCATCTGACTCGATAAAAACAGTATAAATATGTTTGGCCTTGGACAGCAGTTCCTTCTCAGAGTCATAGGTCTTGAATTCTTCACACGCCAGCCAGAATTCTAAGTTTTCCTCACTGAACTCTGTGCGGAGGAACTGAGAGAAAGTTTCCACCCCATCTGACATGGAGAAACAAACACGGACACAGAGTTAGTTACTGGAGAAAACATGAAAGGAAAGTAGATACGGTATGTGTCAATCTGCAGTGGCTGGGTAATTGAGTAAAGGGGCGGGTGAAGGAGGAATCGACTTTCCATGAATTCTTCATTTAAAGGATAGTAATAAGTGCTTCAATGCGCACAAACAATTATTGTACACAGCTCAGAATGATGCATTTTGTTGGTTCTCAGAAAGTATGGTCCAGCAGAAAGTTCAAATGCTGACCCACTTTGACTGGTGAAAAATAGCCGTCGCAACCACTTTCCTTTTGTGAAATGCCAACACACCCGTGTAATTAAGAGGCCTTCATACCATTAAAAGCCATCAGTTTCAAGAATAGTTTTTACCAATAAACTGGCAGAATGTCAACGCTGCACAATACTGTTGAATTGAGTCCCATGCTGTCCATAATGTTAAAATACGTTGGCAGAAAAAAATTACGTTATGCGCGTTACCTTCTGTGTCCAAGAGGTACGTACCTCCAACAATTTACTATTGTAATGAATCAAGAAAATATTTTTGCTTATTCGACAATGACCAGAGAAAACTACGTGTAAATCGTGGTGTCCACTTTTTTTTTTATAATACAATGAAATAGATCAATATATTTTTCACACTATGAGTCAGCAGCATTTGAAAGGCGCACAGTTCGGCTGCTGACATTTCGTATTTTGCGAAGCGAACAGCTAATAAGTTGTGGTGTATACATGATCCTCAAATGTAACGTGTAACAAGGCAGCCATTGTTCACCATTCAGAGATCATTTTCATTGTATAATTGGCCAGATTTGTGCCCGTTTTTCAACTGAACATTGTTTTATGAAAGTAATGAAGCTGTTCAAGTGTAAAAATATTTCATTTAAAAATATTTTTGGACTTGAGTGCAAAGTGCTTGGTGCTCAGGCACCAAGCGCTCCAATATGAAACAATGATGCACCAAGACACTGCTGCAAGATTTGATTAAAAACATGTGTAATTTTGACTTGGTTTTGAACAAGCTCATTTTTGAGCTTTCATGTCACACCCCTGGACAATATTTTCTGAGAACCAATCATTTTCAACTGTTATTTTAATTGTTCCAGGCTCTGTAGTGTAACCACATAACTCTGACCTGCATTCTTCATGAGTTCTTCAAATGAGTTGCTCCATTGCAGAGCTGTCTCTGCTGAGATGCTGAGAAAAGATGAGGAAGCTGTCTTTTAGTGACTCAGCAGCAAAGCTTTAGTGCCTTGTGCATTTTTGCAAGTGACGACTGAGGTCAAATATGATCAATGCTTGTCTAAATATTAGCGACACGTGAAATCAATGGCATTAGCCTCACTTGCTGGATGTCGTCTTTCTCTGGTGACTGACATTTTCATGAGAGCCAGACCTGGTGAGTCGTTTTGTCCTCTCTGTGTCTTGCTGTCTGCATGCATACAAAAAAAAAAAACTCATCAAGGTTTGTAAACACGCAGGCATTTCCCCATGAACAAAAATCGGAATGACTCTCCGCTGACATGTTCCCACTGGTATTACATGACTGCCCAATAAATTACATTTCTGTGTGGTACAAATAAACCTTCCTGAAACAAGTCGCACGTGCACATCGCTTAACTTGCAACAAGGGATTAATGCTTCAGCTTTATGAGACACACTACACCTCCTGACCACAGCTATAATGACAACTGTCGACACTTTCAATCACATTCTGGCTAGTGAACAGGTCGGTTATTATTATAATATGCACAAAATAAGGTTTCTCCGTAGGAAGAGATGATTGCTGAACCATAAAGAAATTCTGACAATAGCTGCAGAAGTAATTCAATTCCAGTTTTTAAAATGATAGTTTAAGAGTCATAGACCAACCTGCTGCTATCAGCCTTCATTGTTGGTTCTTTCCCGTGTTGTGGACCAAGCCTTTTAAAATATGCTTCCTCCTTCTGGGCCATGAAGTTAAATTGAGGAAATAAGAAAACAAGCGTTTCCATGCCGTTCTGTCTGCATCTGCTGTGTGAGGCAGCAGGCCACAAATAGCTCGGTGACAATTGTTTAACCCATCACCGTCGTTCTGTAAACCACGTTTCATTTCCCATATATACCTTTGGTGAGACTTCCTGTCACCCCTTGCAACTGACAGCTCTCAACGTGTTAGAGAAACCCCCCTTGAGTTCAACATCCTGTCTAAAGTTTATAGACGTTTTTTTTTTTTTGTAAGTCATTTATCCCTGTGCAGTGTTTTTCCTCTAAGGTGTTTCATTTCCCCAAAAATTGTACAATTACCAAAATTGGATGCTCTTGCAGAGATAGAAATTGTATACTTTTTCTACCTTATATTTAGCCCCTTACATGTAGCTAAATATAATATAATATAATATAATATAATATAATATAATATAATATAATATAATATAATATAATATAATATAATATAAGCGTTGTTCTGACAGTGGTTGAAAATGACCATCATCCTTGCAAAATCAGAATTTGATCAACAATGGTGTGTCAGTTATTGTGGCAATTTTTATTTCGTATCAAAAGAGTCAAACACCCTTTTTTATTTAAAGGGAGAACACTCTTATTATATTGTGTCATTACCGACACATTTCTTCTTTTTATCTCCACACACCTGCAGCAGGAAATGAGGCGTGAATGTCGGCTTGGCAATAGATTCACTAAATTGCAGGGTAGTGCCAACCAAATTTCCATTTATTACAGCGCGTTCTCGAGAAGAATGTTGGGAATATAAAGCCCCAGAGCACAAACATTTGTACAGACAGTGCAAAGTGACAGTTCAAGACACCTGTGTAACTTCAGGCCCAATCCAAATCTCTCTCAAAGTCACATTAAAACCAACACATTGATTACAAGAGACACACTGTGTGCTGCAAATGTATGCAGCTACAGCCCAATGATCCAATAAAGTGAAAGTGCGGTATCCTTTCCCTTCAGGTAAACAACGGACAGCTGAATCACTAAAACCAAATTGAATAGCAGTCATTTAGTTTAGCTGTATGTATTTGCCTGCTGTCAACATACCAGATGAGAGAAGCAACAAAATCAATACGCAGAGCAGTGCCCCGAAGGTGCTCCCACCAGCTGGGTGCAAAAGATTAGGAATGCTCTATTTTATCATTCTGAAATAATATTCCCATTTGCACTTTTAATTCTGTAACTATTTCACCAACACGGTTCTTTTTGCGGTTGTTCACCCATAAAATGAAACTGGGCAAAGGACAAACAAAGGCAAGTCTGTTCTTCTGCCTTAAAGACACATTTGTTTCAAAGCAATTTAATGGAAACCTGATCGTCTCGAATGCCGCAGGCTAAGCAGGGAGTGTTTTAACAATCAAACCACCTGATGTAAAGTTAACGCAAATGACATCATTGAGTTGTAATATATGCAAAATGATTATTATTTTTTTAAGAGTGAGCATTTAGTAGAAAAGGGAAGTGACGGAAGTGAAACTGCTGCCCTCACATAGTTGAAGCAGGAAGGTGGGGTGTTGTTACTTCCTGTCTGTTGTGTCTAGTCTGCCTCTTCTGAACTGTGGGCCTTCTGGTTTTATCAAATGCAGCAGACTGATCAACAACAACAAGAAAAGCACATACAGTATCCAAACACATGGAGAGAAACAGTGAAACCCCTGGAAAATACAGTGTTTCATATTCACTCTGTGTACATACAAGTAGCTAGCTAGCCAGCTAGCTAGCCAGCTAGCTAGCTGGCTAGCTGGCTAGCCGGCCAGCCGGCCAGCCGGCCAGCCGGCCAGCCAGACAGACAGACAGACAGACAGACAGACAGACAGCCGGCCAGCCAGCCAGCCAGCCAGCCAGCCAGACTGACAGCCAGACAGCCAGACAGACAGACAGACAGACAGACAGACAGACAGACAGACAGATAGATAGATAGATAGATAGATAGATAGATAGATAGATAGATAGATAGATAGATAGATAGATAGATAGATAGATAGATAGATAGATAGATAAAGATAGTATTACTAATATTAAAAAAAGAAAACTATTAGGAATTGCATGTTATTTTAGGAGGAAATGAAAGACTAAACCTACCGGATTGTAGGTTTAATTGTATGGCGGTGCTGGCAGAGATTTTTACGCTCTAGAGATGTCCCGGACAAGGACATACTTTGCATGCAAAGGGATAAGTTATGTACTAAATGTTAACACTTAGTTAACAAAACAAAATAGCGTTCCACCTTTTTTCCTACACCCCGTACATACTTTATCCCGCATTACACACGCAAAACAGGCTGGGCGTGTTTCTGTCAATCGTGAAATGGGCATCCTGCTGCGTAATTGAGCCAATTGTAGTTGAGCCACTTTTCCGTCCTTGCTTGGTCCATCCTTTAAAAAAAAAAAAAAAAAAAAATGTCCTCCACCCACAAAATGTGCCTGCGTCTGGGACGTACGGACCATTCCATCACTGGGATGGAATACCCATCGCTGGTATATGCATATAATACCCATAATACTCTTGCTCGACATTCGTCAAGCAGTTCAAAGAAACCTGTCCAAGGAAACTATTTACATTCCAGTCTCACCATTGACAAGAAAAAAAACTGTCAAAATATATCAGGGAGACAAGATTGTAGGCCTGCACACAGCTAAAATGTGTTACAAAACCATCAGCAAAAGGCTTGCTCAGAAGGTGACAACTATAGCTCTCATTATTTGAAAGTGAAAGAGACACAAAATGGCCATCAATTGGGCTCAGTCTCAGAGTTTCTTGCCTAGCGGAGCGGGGCTGACCATGAGACAGTAAGGGAGCAGCCTCAAAGTACATGGCAGGAACCTCTTATTGATTTAGATGGGACCTCAGTGACCATGAAAACAGTTGGTAAAGTACTGTGGTCAAATGAAGTGAGCAAAGTTTAATTAAAGCTCAAAGCTCAGCCAAAGTTAAGCTATTTGCCATCAACTGTAACGCTTATAGGAAAAAAAGTTGAGTTTGATGCAAAGATCAGCATCCCCACAACCCATCATAAAGATGGAAACCAGAGTTGGGCAACCTAGTTGGAAAATGTAACTAAACAGGTTTACTATAATAATTTAGCTTCAATGTCCTGTTGCTTCCTTTTAACCCTTTCACAAACTGAAGCTGTTGTTCTCTACCCACCAGAGAAACAGCAAGCTAAGATGCAATATAATGACAAAAGTAACTCATCAAGTCAAATTTATTTAGATAGCCCAAATTCAAAGGCGGCGCGGCGGGCGACTGGTTAGCACGTCCGCCTCACAGTGCAGAGGTCGTGGGTTTAAGTCCAGCCCATGCATGTTCCCCCCGTGCCTGCGTGGGGTTTCTCTGGGTACTCCGGTTTCCTCCGACATTCCAAAAACATGCATGGTAGGTTGATTGGACACTCTAAACTAGGTGTGATTGTGAGAGCGGATGTTTGTTTGTCTCTGTGTGCCCTGCGATTGGCTGGCAACCAATTCGGGGTGTCCCCCGCCTACTGCCCATAGACAGCTAGGATGGGCTCCAGTGCTCCCGCGACCCTTGTGATAATGAGCGGTATAGATAATGGATGGATAGCCCTTATTCACAAGAAAGTCTCAAAAGGCTTCACATGCCCACGGTTGACAAATATTAACGACATCCCCTGATCTTAACCCCCAGGAGGGCAAGGAAAAACTCAAAAAACCCATCTGGGGAAAAATGAGAAACCTTGAAAAAGGACCACAGATGGGGGAATCCCCCTTCCAGGATGATCAGGCTGCAATGGATGCAGAGTGGGCAACATTCAACGTATATAATGATGCTATAAAATGTTAGTTGCAAACGTGTGAATGTCCAATCTAATAAAGCACCGCAGAAAGACATTTTGGTGAAGTGGGTCCCTGCCCAGTTGGTCAATGCAAAAATCTCCATAGCAGCGCCTCCGAGGAAATGATCAACCTCTGATCTTGTACCAGTCAGTTGCGATTTTATTTTAGTTAAGGAGCTAAAAAAATTGAAAGACATCCATTGTTTAATCTCGGCAAAGCACACCTCTAGATTACAGCAATTACGCGGGTTTGTTATTTCTAGCGGCATATCTAATTGGGTATCATCATCATAATAGTGAAAACTAATGTTGTATTTATTTGCATATAATATCACCAAGCATTTATATGCTAAAAAATAAATGTCCAAGTACTGATCCCTGCATGACTCCACATACATTACAAAACTCAGAAGACACATTGCCATGAATTACACGGTGCGTCCTCTCTGAGAGGGTAAGAATTAAATCAAGAAACTGCTGAGCCTGAAATACCAACACACGTTTCAAGGCGTTTTTATAGTATGTTATCATTGACGCTGTCAAAGCAGCACTAAGATCGAGTAATAATTGTATCAATTAGGTGTCGAAGTCCATAGCTAGGAGAAGGTCGTCACTTTAGCAACGGCTGTCTCAGTTGAGTGGTCGACTCTAAGTCCTGACTGAACAAGTTCAAATCCATTATTGGCGGCTATGTAGTCATCAAGCTGTTGCGCTACGACTTTTTCAATCGTTTTTGCAATAAATGGGAGATTTGAAACTGGCTTATAATTAGACTCTCTACATCTACATCTACTACAACTATGCATCAAAATGTCTGTTTGAAAACAACACATTAATTAATAACCTCCAAATACACTGCCCCAAGTTATACTTCTACTGTCACGCAGTTTTATTCTATTCCTTCCAAATCATGTAGCTAGCTAGTACTATATGTTAGCTGTTATCATTTGCTGCCTGAGTTGTGATGGTTAACTTAGCTGGTGACTGCATTTACAAACAATTCACAGCCATCTTTTACAACACCGACTCGGGGCGGACAGATATAGGCTACGTGACGTCAAACAGAAGAGATGCAAATAACGTTTACAACAGCCCAGGGAAATGTAGCTTCTGTGCACGCTACTATGATCAAAAAAGCTTACCTGTCAACCCGGGGGTTTACTAAATCTTACGAAAATTGGAATTTGCCCTTAAATATGTGTATATAATCCTACATGTTACACATTATTTTCGAATGGCTACCGTCACGTGAATGCAAATCAGCGATATACGGCGTACATGGTTGAAAAGGCGTTTCCACCTGTACAAACTACGCCAAAAATGTACAACTTGACAGGTATGCAAAAGCAGCAAACTGAAAAACTGTTTGATGTTAAAAACAGCAACATTACAACCACTCTATTGAGGTATGACGTTAAAGTAATGCCGCTACTGCCCAACCGTGGCTTGGGGACGTTTTGAGACTATTTTTTTCTTATTCTTATAGGGTTTATTAACAAAATCCATTGTTTATTTCCCAAGATATCCTTAAGGTTTAACAAATTACAGTGAATTACATAGTTAATCCTCTAAAAGCCTCATTTATGCACTTTCTAGTAGTTTGCATTCCACCTGCATATTGACTCTTTTTCTCATGGGTAGCTAATGAGGCAAAGCCAAAAGGGGCTTTGTGGCAAAAGTGGGCCATTTAGTGCACTCTTTTTGCGAATTATAATTTGACTTAAAAATAAAGATAATAATGATATTTTTTCACCACCGCAGCAAATTTGGTTCAATTCCAATGTTTCTCAGCTTTGGCAGTGCAGTTGTGTCAATGGTCCTCCTCCACTAATGATGACTGGATGGTCCATGCGTGCTTGTACAAGAAAACAAACAGAAAGCTTTTTTACTCTGTAAACCTGTGGGCTCCACTTGAACCGTTGTGACTCATGAGCCCAATTAAACCGGTAGAAAATCTTCCCTTGTATGCAGACCATTTCTAAGAGGCTGTAATATGGAAGAAAAAATAGTTATAATGGCTATTTCAAATGGGGAGAAAAAGAATCAAATGAATGATAATTACACCAAAATAATAACTTGATTCATGAGGTTGAACACAGCCTCTAAAGGATAAAGTTGCCTAGACAAACTCAAAGCACATAACATCAGCCGCATCTATCCCGCCAGACATCTGCAAATAACGCAAACGCGCTGAATGAAGCATGAATGCAATGTTCAAGCGTGGCGTCAAGACAGCTCATCTCAAACGAGACATTTTTTTTGCGCAGTTCAATTTGTTTTAAGTATTGTTCGACACTTTGTTTTTCAGGAGCTACAACGAGATGATCACTGAACTGTCCGTATTCACAGCGTGACGAATATGAATGCCGTACTTCATGAATATGTTTAAGGTTCCAAAAAATACTTACTGTAACAGTAATTGAATTTATATACATTACCATCGAATAATACCGAGATATCAAAAGGGATTCAAAATGAAGAACCTCTCTTAACTTGCGTTGATGTAACCCAGTGGCTTCTACAATTCTGAGCTCAACATTGAGGTTCATTTGACAGTGGCAGACAAACTTGCAAACTTGATTTGAAAAGATACACACAGCAGGCTCATTGCAGCGATTATTCCAATAAGATGACACATTCTCTTCTTTCTTGCCAAATCCATGCATTCTTATTACTTTTCTGAACTACATACAAATATTTCACCAGCTACTGTTTTTGTGACCAAAATATACTGTATTTTACAATTTATGTATATGCTCTCAGTTACAACTTTGACACTCGTGACACTTCCCACCAAAAGAGAAATAAAGTGAAATACAATACAGATCGGTTTTTTTTCCCCAATGTAACTGTTGTGTGCAGGAGGGAAAGAACAGAGATTTGACCACAAAATGAGACAGGGTTGGCTTGTCTCTTAACAAATTAGTTTTGCCTGGAAGTGTAAAATTGTGACTGCCGGTTCACAGATTTTCAATCAGCTGTGGGATCTCCCTGGTTGTATTTTACAAGAAGGTCGAGAGCTTCCAGGAAGTCAACCCCATTTGCAGCTGGCGTGTCTGAGAAGCAACATGGCTTCACATCAGTGGCATCATAAGTGACGCAGGTGACAAGTGCAAGATGCTTTACTCTGTTTATAACCCCCACCCCACCCGAAAAATCTTTTATTTTATTTTCGTTTCCATCATCATTTAATTTTCCCATCCCTGGACTAGAGTATATTGCAGCCACGGATCGAAAATCAGTTTTGACTCGAAAAGGATATTAATATTCGAGTATTCCAAATGTGATTTAAATTAATCAAGTTACCGTATTTTTCGGTATAAAAGGCGCACCAGATTATAAGGCGCAGTCTCAATGAACATTCATATTTTGGGAAATTTCTATATACAGGACGCACCGGGTTATAAGGTGCGATACTGCACAATTCAGGGTAACAAACCTGTACAGTAAATGTGTCTAAAATTTTATTCAACTTCGGTTTGATATTCATACATAAGACACACCTGATTATAAGGCACACTGTCAATTCTTGAGAAAATATAAGGTTTTTAACTGCGCCTTATCGTCCCAAAAATACGGTACATTACTCTTATGGTACTTGAATGATATGACTGACTACATTTTTAAAACAGGTAACTTGTAAATGTGTGACAAAGCATTTTTAAAGTAACCTTCCCAACCTTGATATTTGAGCATTTTTCCAAACATCATCTTGAATATACTGTAGGTTCACATTCACAAAACTATGCAACGTCAGCTATGCTTTATTGATTGATTACCCGCAAGCAGGTGGAAGCTACATTGATTGCACTGAACATTCAGAGATTTTACCGCAAAATAAACCAAAGTCGAGGAGAAGCATGTATTTGAGTTTGTATGAGGGATACAAAAGAAAGGGCAAGAAAATGTCGTTTATCACTTTAAAGTTTGTCTTGCATCTTGATATGTCTTTTTAGGCTCATTACCTCTGGTGAGGAGACAAAACATGCACTTTGTCCACCTAAGTGCATGATGCGTGCTTTATGAAAATATTGTAATTTCAGGTTGAAGAATTGTATTATTCTCACTTTTATGACAAGACTGTAAATAGGATGGATCTTTTGTTTGTGTCTACTTGCTCCATGAGTCAGGGGTTTAGTGAGAGTGGGCTTTTCTGCCTACTGCTGCAAAATGCTAACAGATTCCTGATTACCATACCCGTTGCAGTAAAGGTAATTTTTCACATTTTATTTGCGTTTGTTGCCAGAATAATATTTCAAATCAAAACAAACCACCCTTCCTGCTATTGTTATCACACTCAGCTTTGCTACTGAAGCTTCTTCCAAACAAGTTCAATCTCAAAGCTCTAAGTCGCCCACTTTAGGACATTCGTGCCGTGATGCGGTTTCTCTGGCAGCATTGGGCCATGTTAACGTGATGGTGTCAGGAGGAGGGCAGCAACATGAGCATGAGGCCACACTGTGAGTGATGTGCTTGTAAAGAGGGCTGGACACAATTCTTTATCACGGCTCTTTGAGACTCTCACGTAATCAGGTCCACATGCCAATAGTGATGGATTCCATTCAGCAGTTACACTTTACCTGACAACACCAACACACACTCATACACAAATCCAAATTTACATGCGCAAGCTGTTTTTGATCAATACACATTTAATCTTGAAAAGACATTGGACCTGCAAATTGGTTTTTATAATCAGATGAACCATTTACATTGAAATATGAGCACACGTGCTAGCGAAGCCATCCGCCGCTAAATGCTTTTCTGCTTGCAGCACTGAACAAGAAGGACGTTAAAAATCCTATCTGGGACGGAGATACCGTTGCGTCCGTGGGATGGAAATGTCCATCTCTCCCTCTCTCTCTCTCTCTCTCTCCACAACCGGGCTATCCATCCATCCATTATCGATACCGCTTATCCTCACAAGGGTCGCGGGGCGTGCTGGAGCCTATCCCAGCTGTTTTTGGGCAGTAGGCGGGGGACACCCTGAATCGGTTGCCGGCCAATCGCAGGGCACACAGAGACAAACACCCGCACTCACAATCACACCTAGGGGCAATTTAGAGAGTCCTATCAACTTACCATGCATGTTTTTGGAATGTGGGAGGAAACCGGAGTACCCGGAGAAAACCCACGCAGGCACGGGGAGAACATGCAAACTCCACACAGGGAGGCCGGAGCCGGGATCGAACCCACGACCTCTGAACTGTGAGGCGGACGTGCTAACCAGTCAAACACCGTGCCGACCGGGCTATCCATGTATCAAAATTCTAATCCAGGGGTCACGGTACTGAATAATGCAAAGGGCTACCAGTTTGATACACATTTCTGACATAACAAATTTGCTCAAATTACCTTTAATAATATTATGTTATTACTAATAATTAATGATATTCATTTATGTGAAGAAGCTGGGTCAAGTTAATGATTTCTTACAATAAGTAGACAAATAAATATCTACTCTAATCGATATGCAACAATTTACTTCTCTAAATCTCTACCATTGTTCACATTTTCAAATGGTCACTTCTACAACATTCCTAGAAAATCACAATGTAGGCAGGGCACCACATTAGTGACCCCTGGGCTATTTAACCCATTACATGTATTGAGTTACTCCCCAAGCCTGGTTACACACGCGGACTGCACATCCTTTATTTTATTCATTGGCCTTTTGATCTGACCAGAGGCTGACAATTTTTTGTCTGCTTTCTATTGTATATAGTGTTTTGTGTTTTGATTTCACTTGTTGTATTATGGCTGTTTTTGTTGTTGTACGTAAAGTGTTTTTTTCACAGCTATAGCTGTTGTGAAATATAAATATATATATATAAATAAAATTGCATTGTATTGTCAATTCTGAAAAAGTATTATAATGCACCAATGTGTTTTCCATGATTTAATAAGTAATTTGCCCAATGCTGCTGAGGAAATGAATTTCTTGCTTCTAATGTAATGTAATGTAATGTAAGGCAGCTTAATGGCTTAATGTAGCTCAAGCCACATCAGAGAGCACCATGTTTCTTAATATAAGTTCAGTCAAAGAATCAACCACGATTTCTCAGCTGTTTGTGCTTTAGCGGCTTATGTCACACTGAGACACGTGTTTAATGTTGGTGTGTTTTTCTCTTTGTAAGAGCCTCTTCATATCGAATCACATATATCTCCTCAGAAAATACTATCAAGCTAATCACACCCACTTGGATGTTTCAACACCCCCTTGATCATTATGTGTGAGATTTATGTTTTTCCTCTGAGCAGCTCATGTTGTGCAATTTCGGTACAAAATGTGTGACCCTGCCCTGAGCATATTTCTAATTTCTAAGGCTCCTTTGGTAAATGAAGATGAGGAGGAAGCATTTCCGCAGCATTAATATGCAGTCTCGGATGGCAAAAATGCATGTTCTACGGTTTAACTTGAAAAAAATCCACCTTTGTTTTTAGATGTACATTTTTAGATTTCATTTGCAGTCTCTGCCAGATAGCATATATATGGATGCTACTAGCTTTATTACTTGGCTTCTAAAACATATGCTCATTACCTGCACATCCATTTATAAATAATTTCCAACAAGGCGGAGGAGGAATAGCGGGATCACACCTTTTTCTCCCCAGATACTGTGACGAACCTTGTTATCTGCGCTCTATTGATGACAATTTCTTATACATCTATGCATATGCTTTACTCTGGGTTAATTGAGCTTAGAATTGACTGAACTTTTTCCCCCCTCCCATCTATTATGAAAGCAAATCCTTTGCTCAAAGAGCCCAGAGTTCTGGTTCACATTCATCTTGTTAAAGCTGCTTTCCAAAATCTAGCAGTGCTTGAATTGAATCCAAACTCCTACCAGAGCAGGCGAGTAATAAAATCAGGTACTAGAACCTCGTCAACGAAGGTAGACACACATCTGATTGTGGCTGCCAAAATGATAGGCCTGCTCACGATATTCATCTAAAATAGAGATAATTTTAATCAATGAGCAGATTAGACAAATCAGGAAAACAACAACATTTTGCACTGTAATCCTGAATTAGGTACCTTATTTTCCCTGTAACAGATATGACAGGAGGCCTGAGCAATGAAGGACTGCTAAAATATAGCTTTGATATTGAGATTCCACGCTTGAGCACCCTTACTGTACCATGGAAAAAATACTGTATATTAATATGATAATGTTTCACTACTGGCCAAAACAGTGACGGTCCAAACAAATCAAAGACCTCAGATGAAGCAAGCAGTATTGTTCGTGTGGATAAGTTAGTAAGGGTATAATATGTGAAAAATCCATAAAAAAAAACTTTGATCTGGGGCAGGAACGAATTCATTCTATTTCCAATCAGTTTAATTGGAAAAATTGCATCCGCGAGCAATGGAACTAATTGATTTAATGAATCGAGTTACTTAATTAGTGGTCCTGTTTATTGAGCACAAAATGTGTATTCTGTTGTAAGGATGACAAGAGTTAAATGCACAGGTTAATTATACTTTGTGCTATCTACACTGGAAAAAATGGTGTGTTGAATTTGCTCAATTTTATTTCAGCAAGCGGTAGCGCGCACTAAAATCGTGCAACCACTTGATGAAATAAAATTGAGTAAATTCAACAAAAACATTTTTCAGTGTAGTGAAAACAAAATGGAAGCATTGCAAGGAGCATTGAAAAAGTATAGTTGCATGTTTGAGCAATAAAAATAAATCTGTTGGCTGAATATAATTTGTTAGCTGGAATATATTAACACCGAGTTATTTTCCATTCGAAGCGATGGGGCGCTCTAAAGTGGCCACACCAGCGTAAAGCCCTTGTCCTCATGCTGGCTGTCATTTCAGACTTAACATTTTTTCTTGACCTCATACGGTGTTTTTGTTTGGTTTTGCTATTTACACATGGTACAAGCAAATTGCATTCTAGCGAATTCCACTCTCATCACTATCGTTATCCAGTGAAAATGTTGTGTTTTTCTTTCTTCTATAAAAAGATAGCAACAAATTTGCTACTTGCTGTGAAACAAAAATACGTTTTTTCTTCAAATTTCCCCATTGCGAGAATAATACAGTTTATCTCGGCTCAGCGTCCGAAAACAGGTCAGCCGTGATTGGTCGTTACCTGAGCCCTGAGTAGTTAAGATGTCATTTTCAGTCGACAGAAGTGACAAAATGGCCGCCCCCAGAGATGGCTAAAAACGAGTGGATTAACTCTTATTCCACAAACGCAATACTTATCAGAATGCCTTGTTTCACCTAGTGGGCTTGCATAGAACATATTCTTGAAAAATATATGTTTGGGTTGACTTTCCTTTTAAAGGATGTTTCAGTTTATAATTGTGTAGTGTATCATCCTGCTGCCAAAATATTAGGACTTCTGTAAAGACAGAAGATAAGAGTAAAATCCAAGAAATATTTTTTTTTATTTTCATAGATTTCTTTTTCTGAAGCATAAAATAGTTTAACTAGTCCTACTGGGTGTGAATCTACTCAAAGTTACTGTTATAATGGTACACAAAAAAATAATGGATGGACTTTACTACCCCAAGGCTGCAATGTATCATTTCAAATTCAATTTGTGAAGGATTGAAGCTTTTTGCTGTTTAGAAATCTCCCTTGTTCCATCGGACCATATGGAGAAAGTGAGTTGTAGTTATCCAACTGCATGCTTTTATTCTCTAATTACTTTGGGGTCATGCTCACATTTCCATTACGTCTATTTATGCTACATCATGAAACATCTCCACGGGTCCACCTGCTCCCTCGTCCTCCGCTCTCTCTCCGTAATATTGTGAGCGTTTGAATCTTTCACAAATCATCACCGAGGATTCCATTTCTATTTCTCTTTGTTGCTCATCTCCAGCAGCCCAGCACAATCTCTCCAAGTGCAGTTCCCCCGCTCGCTTTCGGTATCAGGCAAGTCTAATTAGAGTGAATTGTTTGGCTGATGGCATGTGAGACACATTGCTCCAATTATCAGTGTCCCATTATCTGACAAATCCTAATGTCTGGAAGCAGACGACAGATGGGGGATAAATATCCAATATCCTTTTTTTTTTTAATTTTCATTTTTGATGCTTTTCAACTGTGGTAAGCAGCTTTCCATTTTACACATTTATCCGGTCAGGACTGTGCTCAAAATGGGTAACGAGATCAGAAGGAACGCAAACCTGTGTCGAAGAAATACACATTCAGTTTTGTTTTTTTTTAACGTTCGTTTAATGAGACTGGGATGAATGACCAAGTTTTTACATTTATAATGGAAGCAGTTTAAATGTTAAAGGGGGCCTCTACCATCTCGTAACCGAATGGCTCACAATGTTTACAAAATGTACTATACAGTCGCCTGTTATTCCTTCTTCTAATGGCTTGTGCTCCAGTTAACGCGATACATTGGAGTCTCATTAAAGGCTTTTTAATGAATAAAGCACCAAGTTAATGGGATCAAGAAGTGGCCTGTGATGATTTTGAACATCATTAGAATAATCTGCCATCAAAGTGTAGTCTGATCATTGTTGATTACGAGAAATGTGGACAAAGCAGTTTTAAAAACATCAAACCAAACATGGTTTGTTTACAACGTGTTGTATTCCACAGAACATGCAACACAAATTGTGTTGACTGCATGAAAACAATGTCCATGCAGATACACATAATGAGCGTGTACCAGTGTGTGAGTGTTTGAGAATGGCTAATCAGTTTTCGTAGCGGTAGGTTTCATCAAACAGATAATTTACTTGTAATGGTTGCTCCATTTCCGGTGGTACAATTTTCACAGCAAAACCATGCTATTTAAATTAGTTGACAAAGGTAAATAAATAAGCAGTTCAGCAATTTGTACCTGAATTTTTTTTTCTCAAAATACTAATACGTCAGAGTGGGTGAAAATCCTAGAATCTATCAGTAGAGGTCAATCTGGAGAGCACTGGGTTGCTTGGGGGCAGGGGGGCAACCCACAAGAACCTGGTGAAAGACACTTGAATTTCCTAGTAGTAAAAAAAAAGTAAAAAGTAGTAGTGGCTGTGATATATTTCGCATTTTAACAACGTACACATTTCGAAATTATACACATTCGTGTATACTCTTGCCCGCATATTCATGTATTTTGTCATAGAATATTTAGGAAAACCTCTATGGCAACTAAATACAAAAACATTATACCCATCTCAAAATGTAATGGGCTCTTTCTTGGTCGGGTTGAAATACATTTTGTTGTAAAGGTGACATGACTCTGTAATTGATACAGTTTTTATAGTAAGTATTATGTTTTGATTGGGCGGGTGTACCTAATGAAGTGTCCCATGAGTGTGCATTCTGCTTGTTGTTCCATACCATACGCAAACTGTCACTATTATAAAACCTAAGAAAAAATTGTAAAATTCCTAACTCTCACCCAAGATATGTTAAGCACTGTATAATACAACTGAGGTAAAACCGCTTGTTTGCAGAGCAATACTGTCACCCAGTGTCTTTTTTTTTTAAGTACTGCAGGAATGAATAATTCCATCACAATAAGCAAACATCTTGATCTTGAGGATATTTCATAATCCCTTGATTGCGTAATTGTTTGTTCAACAGGGCGTCGACTTGGTAAAAAAAAAAAAAAAAAAAAAAGTATGTAATTGTATTTTATGGCTACAGTATGTTAGGATAAAATCCTAAAACACACTCTTGCTTCAAACCACCTGCAATCTAAAACAAAGATGAGCACATGCTGTAGTGGTAATGGCTAGGAACCACTATAAATATTGATGTGTACACAGGCAATTCTGTCTCCCACATAATCTTATGAAACGCTGTGTTTACAAAGGTACCATATACACAGTGTTCACAATGCTCAATTTAACATGAATAGCCAACCTGATTACAGATGTACCGCATGCAAATCCATACTCTTATCAAAGCAGTCTCTCTTATCCTTACATTTTCAATGACGCTCGGGATTGATGCAAATGTGTTTCTAGGAACATAGAGCAAAAATATAGAATGGCTGTGAGGAATCTTTTTTCTTTGCCTCACCAAAAAAATAAATAAAAATAAATATATTGTGAGCCTGCAGCAAGAAAGGGGGAACTTTCAATTAAAAAAAAAAAAAACACTTTTTGTCATATCTTTTAAATCATATCTTGGTTTTACAGTAGTACATGATAAATATGGTCTGTGGAAAAAAATAATACATAAATCAGCCCTTTATGGCCCCATCTTGTGCCCCTCATTTTATATTAAAGAAACTACTGCACCCGAGGAAAAACAACCAATCAGAGACATAAGTTGTGACTTACAAGGTCACAAGAGAATAAAACTTGAAAACCAACACTTAGTGTTATAGTAACACTGAATTACGAATAAGGTGTGCGCCCATGAGCGCATGAATAATAATTAATGCCTCATGAGTAACGCCTGCTGATTTGGATTTTTCGGATGCTTCAGTGTTCAAGCTGAATAAATTAAAATGTTATTGTAACAAACTGAAGTAAAAACATATTGATGGTCACGTCGGTAGGAAGGATAAGAAGCACCAACAACTGAACTTCTCTGTCAAGGTTCTGCGATGTGGAAATGCAGACGAGCAGGAATATATAAAAAAAAAATTTATTCACAAATAATAAAGAAATAGAAATAGATGAATGAACTCCAACTTGATAGATCACGTGATGTTTACACCCATCTCCGCGTATCACACGGCTGTTACACGGCTGATCTGATTAACAGGGTGACGCGAGTAAACGGCTAATCGGAATAGATCACGTCACATGTAAACAGTTGACCAGGGATCTTCATTTGGAATGATTTCAATCCGAATGACAAAAAAGGCTCCATGTAAACCTGGCTATGGTGGAAAGACGAGGGATTCGCTGGAGTCCGTGCAGGAGATCCGTTAATGCAAAGTACGTTCATAAGGAACTGTAAGATCTCCGCTATCATACCTGGTTCCACTTAAAAGTCTAGTCTAATTTCCGTCACCAAATTGTCAAGTGCGCCGGGGGCATGTATTAGTAGAAGTCCTCGGTCCGCCGGAACTCCCAGCCAGGCGCAGTTTCACCGGCACAGCAAATGAAGATGTGCCAGATTTTACACTGAGCGCATGTGCACCTGTCTACAAAAATAGGGCCCAATATATTCATCCATCCATCCATTATTTATACCGCTTATCCTCACAAGGGTCGCGGGGCGTGCTGGAGCCTATCCCAGCTGACTTCGGGCAGCAGGCGGGGGACACCCCGAATTGGTTGCCAGCCAATCGCAGGGCACACAGAGACAAACATCCGCACTCACAATCACACCTAGGGGCAATTTAGAGAGTCCAATCAACTTACCATGCATGTTTTTGGAATGTGGGAGGAAACCGGAGTACCCGGAGAGAACCCACGCAGGCACGGGGAGAACATGCAAACTCCACAAGGGGAGGCCGGAGCCGGGATCGAACCCACGACCTCTGAACTGTGAGGCGGACATGCTAACCAGTCGACCACCGTGCCGCCCCCCCCAATATATTCAAAACAAAGCAAAAGTCCACCGAAACAGATCATCGTATGGCTCCCATACAGCCCACTACATCTGTCAGCCCATTCCCAGACATTTAGTTTAATTACCACTGGAGAAATAATCTGTACACATTAAATATTTTCATATACTACTCACACTTGGAGATCCAATTTAGATTCGCTCTAGTTTCTACAGACAGCAAGATCGGATTTGGTGGGCCTGCTACCTTAGGTGAGTGCATCTTGACAGTGCAATGTAGGCACAGTAGTCACGCTAGTCATTTCTTTATTTTTACTTAATGCTGGATTCAAAATCTTTAATCGTCCTTCCTAAGGGAGCACAACCAATTTGGTGCCGTGCTGGATTTTTCCTTGCTCTAAATCAGTCATCTTTGCACATCTGGCAGTGTAAAAGAACAGATTGGCATATGATGTCAATGCAGTATTAAAAAAAATGACATAAAAAGCATTTTGTTACGTGAGGGAGAGAATTTGGACCCGGAAGCAGACAGTACATGGAAGTGAAAAAAACAGAGTTTTTATATACAAAAATACGAAGTAACAACAGAGAGCAACTTGAGCTTAAATACTGAGAGATATCAAGCCCTGCCCAATCCTATATATATATTATAAAGGACACATAATAAAGGACCAGAGCAACTGCATAGCAACCGACAACATCAAGTACTCAACTCAAAACTCACTCGCAACCAGTCAAAACACATTTGAGCCCCAAAAATTATACAGTCGAATAAATTTGGTTTTTTATCCAGACAATAATGCAGAGTTTTCAGTAGTGTGAGAAATGGAGCATTAACCTGCATTTTAAACATTTTTTTGTGTGCATGGACAGCTGACCTTGGGACACGTGAGTAAAACACCAAGTCTCTGGATGGTTTACCAGTTTTAACTGAGGCGGCGAGCGTGAACCACCTCAGCATTTTCTTATGAATTAATGACTCAAGCATCACGGCCATCTTTTTTATTTGCTTTTTGTTCCTCTGTCTGTGTGGAGTGGGAGGACTTGAGGGGTGTAATGATTAGCTCTCAATGGAAAAAAAGCACTGTCACAAAAAAAAAAAAAAAAAAAATAAGATAGGTAATTCATTCATTCGCTTTTCAAAAAAATCTATTTCGTATTCATGGGAGACCATGAGGGACCTGTGGAGGTCGGTACCTCCCTCCCAATATTCAGAGGGAATAGCGCTGGCTGTGATAGAGGACACACTTGCTTTCCCACATTCTGCTATAATTAGCTGGCAAAAAAAAGCACTCTAATATTAATTATATTATACCACAGACTACTTCATAAAATTGTTGCTCCCCAATAAAATTGAAGGCACAGTGGATTATTATTTCAAACTTTGCATCAGTCAGATGTTTTCCACCTGAAGATTCTTTTGTGTTTCTTCAAATATGTCCTTATCACTAACTAACAGAGAGCGTGGGAGCGAGCTGTAAACATCAGTTCTGCAAGATTATTTCAACGCATCCAGACTGATTAAAATATAAAATTGTTCCTGAGGCTAGCTCGACAGAAAAGAACAGAAATGTTAATTTCTTGTCTTTTGTCCAACGGCAATCCCAAATGAAAAGTGAGTGGAAAAACTTTAACTTTGGAAACAAAAATGATTATCAATGATAAATATGTGTTTAAACTTATTTTTTGGGTCATCAAAGTTGTTCCTTTGTTTGTGGGTTTCACTTTTCCTTCTTTTACGTAAGTTAAGCACATAAACACGTTTTTTCATATTTCTTATATACAGTCCCCTCCAAAAGTATTGGAACGGCAAGGGCCATTCTTTTATTTTTGTTGAATACCGAAGACATTTTATTTTCAGAGAATATCAGAAAAAGTTGAGAGTTCCAGCTTTTATTTGATGGGTTGTTTTACATTGAGATGTGTTAAACAACTCCGGAGCACCTTTTGTTGAAAGCCACTCACTTCTCAAATGAGCAAAAGTATTGGAGCAGACATGAATAAATTAACTAATAAATTAACTTAAAGTAAATAACATTTCATATTTGGTGGCATAATCCTTACTTGCAACAATTGCATCAAACCTGAGAGTCATTGTTGTTGCGTTCTTCATTTTAAATGCTTTTACAGGCCTTAACCTGCAGCCTCTTCCGGTTCTTATTTGTTTCTGGGCATTTCTCCCTTCAATCTCCTAAAATACATGCTTTATTGGGTTGAGGTCCGGTGATTGACTTGGCCATTCAAAGACCTTTCATTTTTCCCCCTGATGAAGTCCCGAATTTGTCTTGTTGCATGATGAAGCTTCGATGAGCTTTGGACAAAATGGTTTTGTAGACTTCAGAATTCATTCTGCTGCGGCTATCATGAGTTATCTCTACTTGTTGTTTAAATTTACTTTGATTTCAAAATTGAACAAATTGAAAAACTATAATTCAAGTTTGGTATGCTTGTACTCTTTCTTATACCGTTCTCGTTGGTCAGTCAAATTTACAAGGCATTTTTATTTTCACTTTTGAGGGACCATAGACCTTATTCATCCTTCCATTTTCCTGATTGAAGTTGTGGGTAACTGGAACACACCCTGGACTTGTCACGAGTCAACTTAGTAAGTAGGTTTGCCAAGTCCCTAAAAAAAGGACGATTACAGTGACAGGAAAACATGGGCTTCCGACTAAGCTTAGTCTGACTATTTGTTTTGCGTTTATCGTTTATCCCTGCCAAAATGGGCGTCCGTCACCCATCTCTGCTTATTATTACGTATTAATCTGTAATTATTTAATTAAAATGTACGTTAACACAGAACTCAAGTGATACGGAATATTTTACTGTTTTGCTTGTTGGGACATAAATCATTGTTCTATCATAAGTTTACATTTCCCTTGTCAACAAAAACATATGGTTAATGATGACAAATGATGACATCTTTCAGTAATAGTATTTTCAGTAGTATTAAATGTGAACTTCTTCCTGCAAACAAGTCCCAAGGTGTGTCCCTCAAAATTGGCTGCCTGCAGAAAACAGTACTCTGTTGGTGGCAGGTTGTAGCCACAGGCAGGCTTTGATTTGTCTTGCTGAAAAATGCCTTTCATTTTTGGCCCAAAGCAAACAGCATGACTTCTTTTAAAACACCTAACATCTGACCACCATCTTTTCATTGTTGGGATATTTAAAACAGTACTAAGATCGGAGAAGTGTTTGGAATGGTTAGTGCAAGAAATTCAAAGTCCTCTAGCTGGATAATTGCCCTTGAAGCAGTGCAGTTTGCGCTTGCCTTTTTTTACAGTGGAGTTGGGTTTTCTTCATCTTCGACTTGAGTACTTGCCCCCACTACACAAGTAGACTTGTAGCGCTCCCTGGTTCTCGTGTACCAGCCTAATGCTTTTTTTGTCTATTAACCTCACTATTCATATTGCGTCAAAGGGTACGTGATTTCATGTCATGTTTGTTTGTGGCATTGAGGATCGCAGTGTTCACACAAATACACATGGATGGCCTAAAAGGAGAAGTCAACGCGAACATATTTTTTCAAGAATGTGTTCTATGCAAGCCCACTAGTTGAAATAGGGCATTCTGATTAATATTGCGTTTGTGGAATAAGTGTTAATCCACTCGTTTTTAGCTATCTCTGGGGGACGGGGGGGACGGGGGGGGGGTCATTTTGTCTTCTGTCGACTGAAAATGACATCACAACTGCTCACAAAGACATGTCAGCCGTGATTGGTCGTTCCCTGTGCCCTGGGTAGTTGTCATTTTCAGTCGACAGAAATGACAAAATGGGATGGCTAAAAACGGGTGGATTTTGCTGCTTAACTTAAATTCCACAAACGCAAAATTAATCAGAATGCCATGTTTCAAGTAGTGGGCCTGTGTCAGTCAGTAACCCCGCACACCCAATGGTCCATTATCGGTGATCGGTTACCTATATATTTTTTCAACCCGCTGATCGGTGATCGGCTCCAAAATCCGGATTGTATAAAGCCTGAAAGCATCCAAATATGATAGGAAGGCTAGGAAAAAGTTTAGCCCAGTTAACTTCTTATTTTATATCGGCCACATGTTCTGTAAATGAAGGATTCTATTCTCAAAATATAAAACAAACCTCATTTTCCACAAATGTCAAACGCGTATTGTAGAATCAGACCCCGTTTGTTTCATGCTTTTCTCCTCGATGGGGAAGAGTTGAATGAAAAGTTTTGGCTGTGCTTGCTATCAGGCCAAGTGGTTGCTATAGTCTTTTTGATCTTTGGAAGAAGTGTGCGTCCTAGAAAGGATTTCCACTGGGAGGATCATGAACGCCTCATGCTGGAACACTATATTGCGACTAGATAACAATGTGCAGACCGATGGGCGCCTAGAGGTGAGATTACAGAGATTCAAATAACTGCTCCAACTGTCAACGCATGGGAAAACGTGGGCTAAGAAAATAATGACGGCTCTAGCCACTCATGCCTTTCATTGAAGCCTCATCCCATCTGCTAATGCAATCCCATTTCATTTTACGCTCTTGTGTCACTCTCATACTTTTGCGGCGCCATCTTCTTGACAGCAAGTGATGAATGCTTTGAGCTCAAGTTAAATGATGCAACTGCCTGTCGCTTATGTTAAAATGTGGCAAGTCGTGTCAATGAAATAGACGATCAGACGTTCAGATGCTTGGGCGGGAGGGGCGTAGCAAGGATGTCTGCTGACAATTGTTTCAACAACACATCAGTGAAAGTGCCAACTTTTCTGAGGGGTTTCACTGACCGGCACCAACATATACTCTCTCCGCGCTACTATGGGTCTGAAGACAGGGGAACATTTGCACGTCTGTCACTTATGCTGTAAAAAGGGATGAGCATGTTTTCATATGCTAAAGGTACAACATCCCAAAGCCTTGAAATTAAGTATACGTCAAACAGTGGGCGAGGTATTTGCAATTCAAGGGGATCAAGGGAAGATGTAGCGGCTGCATAGCCTGTGCAGTTGGAAAATGAAAAAGCACACACAGTTTCTAGATCCACGCAGAACTCACTTTATATCAGGCATTTGCACTTCTACGACGTCAATGTCGGGTAGTGGACATATAAGACAGCTTTGCTTTCCAATTAGTAAATTGGTTCTGAACACATGAAAATAGTCCTTTCATCTATATTTGGTCACTACATAGATGTTCAAAAAGCACGCTGAGGCAGTAGAAACTTGTGATTGCTCCCACTCTATCAGAAAAAAACGTGAGAATGTTGCTAGTTATGATGATGTTTATAATAATGCATTTCAATGATATACTTGGATATAGAAAGTGAATACCTCTATTTAAAACAAAGAAGTAAACCGCTGGAGGTCACTGGGAGGACTGTGTTCTTCTGGTGAAACACAGTGTTATTTTTGCACCAAATTATCTTTTAGAATCACAAAGACTATGCAATGAAAAAATACTTTCCCAAAACAATGTGGGAAGATGCACTGTGGTATAATGAACCTAGCTTGAACTTTAGGTCATGATTGCAAAGTTTATGCTTCCTAAAAAAACTTCACACCACGATATATTGTGGTCAGGTCTTTTTTTACGTCTAAAAACCACTCTAATTTGTGCGATTACTTTCTAATCAAGGCTCGAAATAAGCGGTTTAGCATCGCAGTTTTCAAGTCAAATTTAGCATTTTGCACCACTCAAAACACATTGAATAGCAAAACTAAGAATCACAGATTTTGAAGTTTGTTTCTGGTAACTGAACTGCTGAGACTGTACCAAAATGCTTCGCTGGCACCGACACACAGGTAGTCAAAAGTCGAGGCAAACTCAGCTAATTATCAGCTATACCAGCTAGCTAGCAGCAAACGCGTGGTGGAGTCAGTAATCATCACCTTCATGGCGGCGAATAAGCTACACTCCTGACAAGTATTGTTCTCACAAAGGAATAACGAGGGAAGACGGAGAAGCCATGCTAAGTGATAAGCTAACCTAAGGATCAGAGTATAAAAACAAAGTAAAACAACTTCATGTAAGGTAAAAATCTTTGATATACCAACATGTGCCCCACAAATGGTTGAAAGAACATGGAAGTTACTGGTTTGCAAAAAGTTGACTTGCTGAGCAAGAAACCATGTATCTATCAACAACAGACTTGAGATATTATAGGAAAGATCCTTTAGATTGGGAGCAGTGAGATGTTATGCAAAGTATTCGAGGACAGCAGTCAGGCTAAAGTTCACCACATAATGTTTGTTTGTTACAATGGGCGGGTCTTGAACACATCTCAACATTTCAGATGTCCTTCTAATTGGAACAGTACCTGGACCACTAATTGTAATTCAAGAACGCAAACAAAGACAGACGGCTTTCCCTCTGCTCATTATTTTTTCATATGCCAATGAGCGATCTGTGGACAAATACTTTCCACTTTGAAAGGAGAAAAAGTTTCTTCCTTTTGCCGCCTTATATTTTCACTTGCGCAAAAGCGTTCACACAGAGCAGTCGACGTATTGAAAGACAGCAAAAGCTAAGATTTCTGGGTCAAGTATTTCCATACAACAATGGTGGTCTCATTTTTTATCATGACAAACCATCTCTCATCATTTATTCAAATTCTACATTTATGTCACCCTAGCAAAGAATAGCATGGGTGTATACGAGTGCAAATATAAATCTTGCAATGCCAACTTTTGTCAATACTGTATCACGAATGTGTGGAACTGCAGCCAAGATCACTTTGCTTGTAACCTTGATTTAAATTTGCTGCACAACAACTAACATCGTCTCTGCTGGATAAAACGTCCGCAGGTCTCTCTAGACTGCCTCTCTACATGATGCTGCAACCCCAGGAAGCCAAAAAAAGCTCATCTTCTTTCATTGCCTTTGCCTTTTATCTGTGCTCATTAAAAAAGACCCTTTTACAAAGAAAACCCAAAAGACAACTCCATTCTTCAATACACAACCTCCCTTATCTTATGGTGCTGGTAAAAAAAAAATCACAAAAAAGAGAATAGTGATTTATTGGATCAAATACTATGGATGGAGCAATCGTGTGACTCGGTTGCCCCGTTATGAATCCCTGGCTCCAAAAATATGTCACCTTGTTCTTAAGGTGAAAGGAATTTAATAACTTCTAATGGACCTCCAATGACCCAATTATGACTGGGAACAAGATGGAGAGGTGAGAGTAGAGGCACAAAAAGCTCTCAGGGCTTCAGCCGCCAAACTCACACCTCTTATGGAATCAAAATGTACGTCAGGCTCAAACTGTATGCCCCCACCCACTATCTTGATCCACCCTGCTCTAAAATGACTTTATAGTTCCAAAACATGATCACGCCGCTCGCACAGCCATCAATGACACGGGCCAACATAAAAGCCAAGATTATAAATCCATTAAAAGGGCTCATACTGCTACACTGCCGCCATTATCAGATGATGTGTCACTACTTTGCCTGTCCGCTTCCACTGTGAGCAATGGCAGCTCCCGGTGAGTTCAAAAGTACAAGTTCTCATCCTGTTGAATGGCTGGCTGGTGAGCACATAAACCATGGTGAGCGGGTGAAGGCTTCCGACTAATGTGGCCTGGATGCTTGAAGCACAAAAAAAGACCGTTGGTCCATTACAAGCAAATTGGTCACAACAAAAATATATACAGTGTATTGTGTTGAGGCCATACTGACAAGTCTAACAAACTTCAGGACGAAACTTTGCGTGACATCATTACTTTGACACAGGTACAACACCAAGGCTTGATTGAAATAAACGGTTTCGCAGTTTGCATGGCCAAAATTGCATTTTGCGCCTCTTCAAAATGCATTGAATAGCAAAACTGAGAATGAACCGCTGAAACAACCATCAAAAGAAAGTAGAAAAAGAAGAAGAACCACAGAGACGGTCCTAAAAAGCTTTGATGGGCTCTCGTCGTCTGTCGCAGGAAGTCGGCGGTGAAGGGATGTGCTACTAGCTACTTGCATAGAAGTAGCTAGCTGGCAACAGCTTCACCTGGCTATTAGTGCCACTAAACTCATTGAGTCACTCCTCATTCAGTAACCATCGCCTGCGTGGTGGCGATTAAGCTAAATTTCTGTCAAGTATCACACTCACAAACGGATGACGACAAAAGACGGAGAATTATGCTAAATGCTAAGCTAACCAAAAATTGACACAGCTAGCATGTCTAACACCGCAATTTACTACATGGGTGATCGATCACACTTTTCACAGACGTCTGGCTGGAACCGCGTTAAAGTGGCGAACATCCAAATTTGACCAGCAAAATCGGAGGCCAGTAATAATAAATGGATTCTGGAACTGGAACCAGAAATGAATTAACTTCCATGAATGAATTAACCTCCATTACAGGGTACGTCAGCCAGGAGGAGTGACCTAAAAGGTTAAAAGTATATTAATATAGTATGAAATATTTATAATTTCTCAGTAATGTTATTTTTTTGTTTTCACAAAAGTAGGTACATGCTATTAAGATATGCATTGCATTAAAGAGGAGACAGAGGCATTTTGTGGATTTGGGGATGAATACCATTATTACTAAAGGAAGACACAGTTACATTTACCTTCCAATATATATCGCCTCCAAGCAACTCCTAACCACTACAATATTACAGTTCACAATCAATATTTATCAATATAAATACTTAAATAAAATACATTATGCTCACCAGAGATGCTGATTCAGATGTAACAGACTTCATTTCTATGCTCCTGCCTGTCTGTGTATGCTAACTTTAGCACTTGCTCTGAGAGAAAATGAATTTCCGGGTTGAAACAAGCCATCTGGTAACAGTGTTGGTTGACCTAACCGCAAAAAGTCTATTTTTTCTTGAAAAGTGCCCGTTGAAAATGCATTTTTATCATGTCCGATATCATCCTACCCTGTGAACCAATAGAGGGTTAAAATAAGATGAACCAATCAGAGAATGGGAAATATTCTTGTCACTAGGTTAGCTAGCAGGCTTTTTTGGGGGGGGGGTTAAATGTGATTGGTTAACAAAGTCAGCTGGGTTACGTTAAATAAGATACTGCTTTATTGATCTCCACAGGGAAAAACAAGTGTTACAGCGGTACAGGATAAGCAGCGCAGTGGATGGGCTCCAGCTCACCATGACTGTGAACAAAATGGATGGATGGATATATCCACTGCAATCCTACTAACATACTACACTAACTAGTGCTGTGAATCAATTACTGTTTTTTGTAGTTAATCACATTTCAACCCTGTGATTAATCACATTGAATAGCAGTTAAGTGTTTTGTTGATTAAAAAGCGGCAACACATTCTTTATTACTACCAGCAGTTGCCAGGCTCAATTGTGCTATTCTGGCTTTAGTTGCAATTAAAGACAAGGTATGGTTTGAAAACCCAGCCCAAATTGCTGTTGTTTTGTTTGTAGCACAGTAGTGGGACAAACAAAAAGCACCCCGCTGAGATTTTCAAATCAAATGAGAATCTATTTACAAAGTCTGCACAGTCATTATAGTAGCAACGCTGATTGGACATAGTCAATAGCAAATAATTGTAGTTACTTATTGTTTTTTGGTTTTGTTTTGTTTTTTTGCTGTGTTGTTGTTTTTATTTTTATTTTTTTGGGGGGGTGAGGAGTGAGCTGTAGTGCATTCCAATTCAGTGAGTAACATTCTAAGGCATATTGTATAAATTAGAACAATCCCAGCGATTGTCTGTTGTTTTGTCTAGTTAACATTTTCATCAATACTGCTATTGCTTTTTTAAAAAATATATCTGAACTCCTAAATTTGTTATACTTCAAGTGTTATTCATAACATTGCTATTGAAATCGAATTTAATTCCTAGTGAGGATACGTGAAAAATGGATGGATGGATGGTTGGGTCCTTATATTTCGGATTTTTCAAAAACGTATTATCATTTTTTACGGTAACAAGGTGCCAGCCCCGGGAAGTCACAATGGCCTCGAGTGTAAAGTACAAGTTTACCAACTATCTGTCATAGTAATGGTTACAAATGCAGTGGTCACATAATGTAGGCCTCTCTTGTTTGTAGCTGCCTGATTCCCTGCATAGCAGTGTTTGAGTATGTGGATGTACGTGACTTGCTTGCATTGTTAAACACTAGGGAGACTTAAAACTCCACAGAACACTTAAGGGAGTCACTGTACTGTATGTGAAGTATTCTGCAACAAAATTCACTGATTTCCCCCTCACTCATTGTCATCCACCTTGACCGCCCCCAAGTTATAATTTTACAAAATGTACATCTTCTAATTCCGTCATTCCATTTGAACAATCTTTCCTTTCATAGAAATTCACTTCAATGTCCATTTACTATATAGTAGCAAGGTTTTAACTCGGTTGTTTTGTTCCGCAGTGACCTTTCTCCCAACATACTTTGTTCAAAAGAATGAAATTAACATGTTGGAATCCAAGGGGTAAAAACATCGATCGCATGTTTTTGTCAGTGAGAGTAAACAATAATGGCAAATGTTTCTTGCTGGAAGGCAGCAAAGAAACAAGGGCTCAGATGTTCTCTCAATCGTGTGGGAAAGGGATCATATGTCTGTGCCAAATCATTCGCTTGTTGGTTTGTGTAGCAGGTGGACTTGTGCAAACAATAAAGCCGACCACAATCCAATATGATTTCCGCTATGTTGTGCAGAATAGATAAGCTATAATCAAATGGCACAGTGACAGGGAAATTATGCCTTGGGAAATCACAAACAGAAGGCTTTTCTTCTGATAGACCCATTGTTGTCCTCTGTAGGGTAAACACATTTCTGCTGTTTTGACTTGAATGCCCTAATATTCACAAGCAGACACATGCATCAAATATTTATTTCTTACCCCGGCGACTTAATTGATGTCTTCTTTAAGCAAATGGCTCGTTTTCACAGTGCAGATGGCCACCTAAAGCTAAGTCCTGTTGACTAATAAAAACTAACAACTGTTAAGAGGTCCTCAAATCCCTCTCTCATATAACAGCTCCTATTCTATAAAAATCACAACATAAAACCAGTGAAAAAGCTAAATCTGTGTGCATAAGCCCAATGCTGATCATAATCTGCCCTGATTCAGACATCAACATGTGAGGCTTTATGGTGTCTGCAGGTCAAGGCACGCAGAACAGTGTACACCTATGCTGCCCTATAAGTCCCACTACATTAATAATGCAAACGAAAAATAATGCCGATTGTCTCTGCTCGGTTTCACAAATGGATTGTGCTTGTAAAGAGTACATTTGGACTAGTTTGATGTTTAATCAACGAGAAAATCTGAGAGCTGTCAATGAATAAAAAACAAAAACGAGAAAAGATAAAGAGATTCAAATGAATCAGCGCAGTTTCTGTATTATCGTCTTCTCCAGACTCTAACCAAGATAAATATGGGCTAGCTTGTTGTGTGCACTGGGCTATTAAGCACACTAGGTCAGAATATACCCTAATGTTTCCCAAACCATGGGATATGAAGTGGGCTCGGTGAGAATTTACCCTTGGGAATTTAATGTGGCATTTGCAAAGGTGCAATTGTAGTATGCAAGCTAGTGTGTCATTAAAATGATTTGTAAGGTCTTATTTTAAAGTAGTCCATATTGTTGCTTTTACATTTCAATGAAAAAAAAAAAAAAAAGCGACAATGGTTTATTATTCTTAACGGTTATACCGCACCCATTTTACATGAGACACTGTATTCTCCTTGCATGTCAATTTCAGCGGCAGCCAGCCTATTAAATGATGCAAGGAGAAATGATATAATGCCAATCATCTTCCCTTATTTGCATCCTCCTCTCCATAAAGAGACATTTCTCTTCTTTTATGACCATTACTGCTGCTGGCACACTCCAAGATGAATTCGTGCAAAAACAGTGTCGCACCAGGATGTTTTGACACCCAGACAGCACAATCGGATATGTTTAAAAATATCTGCAGTACCCAAAATAAAAGAAACATCAAACAAGCCTTTCAGACAATGTTATGACTGCAAATCGCAGCACAATCAATTTACCTTGACATTAATAGTGCAGTTTTAATGTACCACTTGTCTTGCAGGAAGAACAATACAGCGTTTGCTCCAAACATTGCTGCACTTGTGCAAAATGTGCTATCACGCAATATTTTAAATTTCACCTCATGAAATTACCAAGGTTTTTGTGGGGGTGAAAAAAAATAGATAGTTGTCTGACACATCTCAGCTTTCCACTGTTTTCAAGCTGAGAATTGCACGTATATTTTGTCTCGTAGGTCCTCTGTTTTACACCATGTGCACCACCACTCTCTGGTGACTGCTAGCAATGATTAGTTTTACCCAATGTCAACATGAGGTGGGCAACTAAGCAAATCAAGGCATTTCAACTCCGAAATAGACTCATGAATTATTTTGTACCTTGAGCTGCAGCAAGGTCGGAAAGGCAGCCGAATTTGGTGAAAATACTGTATATCCAATTGATATTACCTGCACTACGACCAAAAACTTGATAGTGGTTATGTATTGATTATATTAATGTATAAACAGTATGCAGCAGACACATGACCATCTGTAACGCAAGCACATTTTTATATTTTGGCATGTGCCCGACGACAGCTGGGATAGGCTCCAGCACGCCCGCGACCCTTGTGAGGTATGCGGTAATGGATGGATGGATGGATGGATGCAACAGTAATCTTGCTTGTGGTCTGCTGGTATCAAAAGTGTGAGCAAGTGCTTTCAAGGTGATTGGTTGTTTTGTCATTTAAAAGTGGATGTTTAATGTTTCCAGCAAGTAAGTTCAAGGTTAGAGATGTGAATGGGGTGAGCCAAATATTTAGTAGAGACAATATGAATGATATGCTGATTTATTTCCAGAAATAGTGATGTGCATGATCTGTTTTAAACTTTTGCAATCCCGGAGGTCCTTTTGAGCAAATGGGCAAACTATCTCCCTTGCATGAAAAAGAAGGGCTTATTCTTTGTGAAACAAAAATGGAATTCTCAATTCTACAGTTGATTGAAATGAAAGTTCCAAAAAGTAGAAACTATAGCACTTGATTACTGCTAAAAGGGCCCCTTTAGTATGGTGACCCTGAAGTGCAAAACACACAAAAATATAAGACAACAGGAAAAAAAAGAAAAAACAAACAAACAGTTCAACAAATCAAAAACACAAAAAATAAAAAATAAACTAAGCAACTGCAAATTTAAAAAAATAACGGCAAATCATAAAACAAAACTAAAAACTAATCGCAACAGAAAATAAGTAAACAAAATAAATATCTAATCGCAACAGCAAATACAAAACCCCAAAACAAAATTCTATTTACAACAGCAAATCAAAAAACACAAAACTAATCACAACAGCAAATCAAAAATCACAAAAAACAATCAGAAAAGCAAATCAAACATCACAAAAACAAAAAAAACTAATCATAACAGCAAATCAAAAACCACAAAAACAAAAATAAATAATCAAAACTGTGACAGGGACAGGCACGAGCAGTGGATAGTGAGTACAGAGGAGCAGAGGAACGTTTTCTTCAGGTGGTCAACTTTCTATTTCGACTTTATTTTCCCAAAAATACAAAGTGCATTGGAGGATTAAAATGGAACGTGGCTTTTCCAGCAGTCACTTTAACACTGATGTTAACCGGCGCCTTAAATATGTTAAAATCAATTGGGTAAAAAAAAACCATTACAACTCCTCAGGTGTAAATCATTAGCTCGTTAACCAAGTTAAAACCCTCCAACACTAAACTATAATCCGAAACTAAAGAAATACTAATAAACTAAAGCCTGTATCCCAAACCACAACCACCTAAACAATAAACCAAATACTACAATTTAATAAAAGTCCCAGTGACCACCCCACATGTTCCTCCACATGGACCAGTCCCAGTGTCCGGACCGTGAATTCATATGGTTGCAGGGAGAGATACCAAATGGTGATCCGATTGTTAGAGTCTTTCATCCTGTGCAGCCATTGAAGGGCGCGATGATCCGTCTCCAACACAAAGTGACGTCCGAGCAGTACCTGAGCGAGTCGAAAGTCCACTTCACGGTCCAATACTGTCCCGGGAAGTCAAACAAAAACCTATCATAAAAGCAAATCACAAAAACAAAAAACTAATCAGAACAGCAAATCAAAAATCACAAAAACAAACAAAATCACAACAGGAAATAAAAAAAACACAAAAGCAAAAAGTTTATCATACAGCAAATTAAAAACAAATCCCGAAACAAAGATCTAATAATAACGACAAATGAAAAAAAAACACACAAAAACAAAAAAGTAACAATTACAGCAAATCCCCAAACCCCAATAACTAATTGCAACAGCAAATCAAAACCTAAAAAAAAAAAAACAATCACAACAGAAAAAACAAAAATCACAAAAACGAAAAAATTAATCATGACAGCAAATCAAAATCACAAAAACTAATAATTAAACAAAATACAAAACGTTAATCACAAGAGCAAATCCCAAAAACACATTAACAAATGACTAACCGCATTTGGATGGTACGTGGGGGCAATCTGGCAGTGACTGTCACAGAACTTAACATTCATCTAAGCATTTCACCAAACATAAACACATTTCGAGTTGGGCCGTCCAATCAAACCTCCCAAAGCACCTCTGCAACGATGAAAACATGTAATCAATGTCATAGATTTTACAGGATGATTAAAAGGTCTACAGAACATTACCGCTCAAACCGTGAATGGAATCATTTGCATTCGATTGTAAAGAGTGGGAGTCTCACAGCTGTCACATTTGCAGTATCTTCTCTCCTCCGATATAAAAAAAAAAAACAGTGATTATTTGTATTATGGAAAAATGTTTATTAAACACAACTTCCAGTAGTTTTGACAGGCACTTGACACTCTGATTGATATGGAAATAAAATCGGCTTTTGTTTCAGCGAAATCTATAACCAGACGAACTTCGGCTCGTTCAGATTACACACTGCGATTGATGACTCATTCATTGAATTCATGTCATGGTATTCATAAATTCATGGTATGATAAACAATGACTTCCCAGCCATGTTTGCTTGCTATGACGTGAAAGTGATGATTTTGATTGTGATTGTCTGTAGGAATCAAATATCCTTTTCTAAACAGATTCTTATAGGGTTGAAATTCGGATAAATTGTAAAGTTGTTTTTTAAAAAGGAAGTGAATCCAAACATATTTTTTTCAAGAATATGTTCTATGCAGGCCGACTAGTTGAAACGTTTGATTTAAGCAGCAAAATTCACCCGTCTTTAGCCGTCTCAGGGGGCGGCCATTTTGTCACTTCTGTCAACTGAAAATTACATCACAGTTGCTCAGGGCTCTGGCAACGACCAATCACCGGTTTTCTGAAGCTGAGCCATGATTGGCCGTTGCCAGAGCCCTGAGCAACTGTGATGTAATTTTCAGTTGACAGAAGTGACAAAATGGCTGCCCCCTGAGACGGCTAAAGACGGGTGAATTTTGCTGCTTAAATTATGTTCCACAAATGGCGATATGAATCAGAATGCCGCGTTTCAACTAGTGGAACTGAATAGAACATAATCTTCAAAAAAATATGCATGGCCACCCCTGGCCACCACGTAGCTCCGCCACTGTCTTCATCAGTATTCCATTTGACTTCCTTTTCTGTGCTACCGGAAAGTAACAATTCCAGCCACATTTTTAGAAGACCCTCTCTAACGCTAGCAAAAAAAAAAAAAAGAAAGGTGACCACATTGAGCCAACCAAAAATATGAAACCAGCAGATTGCTTTTTTAGTCCATTGGGAAGAACATGAGGCTCAAGAATAAAATACTACATCTAAATGTGGTTTTGTGGCCAGTGATCTATCTCTAATCCCAGACATCAGTCTCTATGTGACAGCATCTCCAGATGGCAGCCGACAGGGGCAAGGCCGCATGACCGCTGTTTTCTGTGAACTTCCCGCTGCAAGGAAGATGAGAGGATGCTCTCTGTCGGCAGTGACAGATTGCCACAGTTTGTCTAAATTGAGAACAAATAAGCAATGAACCCAGTCCTATGTTTGGGGAATGCTTAAGTTGGACGCGTAAAATGAAATATTACAAGGCTCGTAATAACTGCCGTAATTTTTCAGCTCATGAATTTGATGCATCGCTGATGAGGCGGTTCAAACAGTTCCCGCTGCTGTCATTATTACACTGAATGTGGGTACCATAAAACAATGCTTCACATATGAACAGCTTTAGAGGAATTACAAAGTTGTTCGTTAAAGTAACCGTTAGGAACGTTATTGTTTTCTGATAAGTTCGGTGTGCCTCGAATTTGGAACAAACCCTGTACACATAAAATTATGATAGCATTGCCTGTGCTAACACAACATAGTAGATATCCAGGCTGGTCCATATTAAAGTGCATTAAGGAAAGCAACCGATTCACTGTAATAACAAAGACACATTGTGCTCTATTTAAAGCTATTGTACCCTTAAAATTGAAACATTAGACAAAACGTTCACTTATTTTTGCTTTACACTACTTTGAAATTGTGCACAAAATGGACAAAGGAAGTCTTGCAAAATTCCATAATTTAAATCATGTTATTCATGAAATAATGGGTCTACAGTACACGGCAAATTTGCAAAATTGCAGTTTGGTCCATTTGATCTTAGGGAGTATTTAAACTCCTGCTAGTGGTCCATAAATCACCGAGGTCTGCGGAATCAGGTCAATTAGTGGCGCTCAAGTTTTGAAAGCATACATGGAGAAGCAGCATTTAGCTGTTGTAATAAGTTGTGTAAATAATTTTACAAGTACATCCAGATTGTTCTTTTGGTTGTGTGAAGCACAGTACTTGGCCTTGTGTATGAAATGTGCTATAAAAAGAGAACTGCCTTGCTTTAAACTCTGTTATTGATTGAAAACACAAGACCTTAGCTCGGCGGGTTGTAGATGTTCCTCAAAGAAAAAGCCATTCAATTCTTGTCCATAGCAATAGAAATAACTTTTTGTTCTTGGTCTTAGTTTCACAATAAAGTGTCTCCCAAAAGTCTCATCTTGTTCATATATTAATGATTATTAAAAAAAAAATAAAAGCTTGAACACAAATAGGTTGTCAGGGGAATGTCGTCCAAAGTAGAGAGGTGCAATGACATGAAACAGGACAACGACACAGATGGATGATCCTCCTTCTTTGACATAGTGGACACAAATCAGTCAACCAGCCCAAAGATGAACGTCACGCAAAGTGACAAGACGGAAAGTGACTGAAATACACACACACACGCGTTGGGAGAAAATCAACTACGTTCTCTTGGCTTTCATCAGTGTCTTGTCTGGAAGGAAAATGTGTTTTCTTACAGCCCCCCAGAGATTTATTTGCAAATGTCACACTTGTCAAATCGTCAGTTAGTGTGCCTCCTGTGGATGCTTCATGTGACCTGTAACACTGTCATGGATGGATGTACATTTCAAAACTACCTTCTGATTTGTTACTGCATTTCAACTTTTGAGGTGGCCACTGTGGTCAAGTGCCGGCTAAGTAGGCCTCTCAGCCTTCTTTCCGACAGTCACACAAATGCGCAAAAAAAAACAAAAAACACGGATGCTAAAAGAACTTCACTTCTCAAGCACGTCTTAGTTTGTCTCATTAAAAATGTTTGCCTGGATGACAGCGCTCTGTCGTTAACCAACTGTGACCATGTCAGCTGTGCTGTAAATTTGGGAGAAAAATACACCATGTGTATTCGAAACACATGCGTTCAACATCTTTCAATCACTGAGAGAAACCGAAAATGCTAAACCTAAACTCACAAATGGCACTGCGACCGCGGAAAATGCTTCACTCTCAGCCGTGTTCTCGTTTCAAGAAACTGTAGTTTTCATTGAGGTTTTTAGCCTTTGTTTGTCATCTTTTCTTTCTAGTGGGATACAAACTTGAAAATAAATGTGTATGTGGTTTTAGCAGGCCCCAAAGTTGAAAATACATGTAATGGCGGAAGTACAATGTCTTTCAAAAACACGTCAGTGTGTGGCAAAAGGTTGGCCAAATAATATACCAGATTATTTACAATCTTTCATACCCCCATTCAATCTATTGCAGTGCTATTTTTATAAGAAACAGTGGTGGGGCGCCAACCAAATACGGTAGGTATCGGCTACGTAGAAAGATATATTATTGTCAGACTTGCAGTAACTATGTTGGAAATCACAGCAGTAGCAAGAAAATAATGAAACATTTAACAGTAATTGCTTTTCTGTTTTGTCCAGCAGACAAAGCAATGTTTATGTCGCACGTTTGCGTGGTCTGCTTGGCAGAGTTCATAGGGCTTAATAAGTGTCCAATAAGTCACTGAAAAATGGTATATACCAGTCATGCTGAACAACTCAAATGAATTTTGTCAAAGTTTCAGGAATTTTGCAGAATTTGAAATGTTTTCAATAGAATCAATCCGTATATTAAATATGCAATAGCCAACATACTGTAGCTGGGTCAGTCAAGAATTGGAGAACATTTTCTATCCCGGCCCCATGGAATTTCAAATAATACTGTAATGCACAAATTTGAGAAACATTCACTTGTGGTATAAATGATAGAGTTAAAGTGAAACTCTACCTAAATTCCCAAATATTGTTTAGTCACAAACATATTTTAGATAGTAGTAATTACGCTCTGACATATATGCAACCCTGTTGCTAAAAAGCTTTTTAAATCCTTTAGAGGAAGAGCAAAAAATAGAAATAACATGACCGAGTTAATTGCTCTCATCAGACGCATGTCCTCTATTATATTTTTCCATGTTTTCTGCTAAAAACCTTTTAAGCCATTTAGAGGAAGAGAAAAAAAAAAAGAGTTACATGACTCCACAGAAATAACATGACCAAGCTAATTGCTCTCTCCAAGTGCAAATCCTCTATTCTATTTTTCATATTTTTCTATGTTTTCAGCTGTAGTGCAATCTCTGTCGCTCATACAACCCTATTAATCTTATTATTTTAAAAAAGACAATACTAAACATTTCTTTTTTTGTTATATACAGGTAGCTTAATTGGTTTTTAACCAGCTAGCATAGCAACTAACACAGCTAGCATATGCTATTGGCATTATACATGACATTATGTTGATTCTCTGTTACTGAAACTAGAGCACTATTAAAATTTTATACGTGTACAAATAAATGTTACTTTCTTTATCAAATTGTAATGGGTTTATTCAGCACTATTTTTAAATAAATACTTGTACACAAGTGCTTGTGTACTGTTGATGGTTTTGTAGGACGAATCAAATTGTATGATGGTTTATTACCTGTTTTTCTTGAGAATGTAACAAAATAAAATAAAATAAATTGTCTGTTTTTCAAAAATGCTAACGCCAAATTGTTCTGCAATTCCGTAATAACCCAGTTGTGGAAAAATTGTCAACTTTTCAATGTTTGGGATCAAATTTGATTTTCAACCTTATCTCCACAACAGTACCTCTGCTTGTGTGATTTATCACTTCAGCTGCATGTCTTCAACATCACTTTTTTTATGATCAGGTAAATTATTTTTGTGGAAGTTGTGATCAGGGTCAGGGATCCACAGGGAGAAACACATCCACACGCCAGCTGATGGCATTGAGGTTTAGCCTTCATCCCTGCTTTGATATACAACACTTTTAAGAGGCCCATAACAGGTTTATGCGGGTTCAAGCGCAACCACCGTGCAACCGATTAATCAAAAAAGTTCAGTGTGAGACTGACATCTTTCGGGCACACATGACTTGGATAAGTCAAGTGTTTTTGTGTCAGTTATAATGTACACAGGACCAACTGTCCATTTTAGCAAAAGGAAGGGAAATTTACAGCTGCATACCATCATTTACTGTTTGCATACTAACTTTCATATATCCTTAACATAGTCTGCTGTTGTTGTGTACTTTCAATGGTGTTTTAGAACAATGTTTTTATGTCTTCATTCAGCTACTTTTTATTTATTTTCTTTGATGTATCTTTCTGTACGACTCTGCATTACAAATGTATGCAGGTACTGTACAAATGTATTACTGCCCCAGTAATCCTTCCTCTATTGCAGCAAGTGAAATCCACACGATAGAAACACACCCTAATTTTAACCCTCTCTTGGCATGTTTTTATAGCATTTACAGCATTTATTTGTTCAGGTTTTTAAAAAGACACTTTTAAAATAATACAGACACATTTAAATACATATAATATACTGAGAGCAAAAATATCGCACAGTGTAGCAATCCCTCCATGTGTTTACAGAAAACAAATCACTCTTATCACAATATACATCAATAATCATGCCCCAAGGTGTACATCATAAGATGAACCTACATTTTCCGTAGGCGTAAAACGCAGGATGACATTCGATCATTTTCAACAAAAACTAGGCTGTGTAGCAATACTTCCTGTTTTGTCCTTCTTTCAATTTTACACGGTCTCAAACCTCAGTAAACAAGTGCACCACCATCTAGTGGTCAACAGTGAAATTAAACCCAATATAAATGAGCGTTAGACTAAAATAGTTATTAACTGCACAAAAAGAAATCTGTGAAATAGCGGGACCGCGAACCTGGAACCCGCGATGGTTTGCTGTATTATTATCGGTCACTGATAACATTCCAGGATATTGGGCTATAATTAAAAACGATATTGGTTTCATACAAAATACGACAGTAACAAAGTTTGAGTCATTTTAGTCAGTTTGATGCATTTATGTCTTCATAATCATCTGACATGAGAGGATTAATGTGTATTTTATTGCTTCTTATTAAAATGTTTTTAAGGACACACATTACAGCTATGACTAATATCACTGTCAAACTGACAAATTAACACAATGAGTAAGAAAAGTTTTGCCCTTCAACTTCACGGTGCCATCTGTCATTCATGGCCTGCTTTTCCTGTCACTACATCGACATCAAAACATACCAGAACGCTTTCAATGTTGTCGTGGATGCTCGACGTAGGACCTTGAGTTTTTTTGTCTTTGTCCATCCATCACTATTCCTTCCTTCAGCATCACTTACCTCTTAAACACACACACACACACACACACACACACACACACCCACACACACACACACACAAAGGAACACAGACACATACACTCCTCACTAAGTGGTTAACCTTCACCTCACTTGAACCCGACTTTAAATGCCAAAATATTATTTGTCATTTAATTTATTATAGTTTTATTATATGTCAAGCAATTAGCAAATTCGATTTAATTGATAACTTTTGCATAGTTGTTAGGCAAGTTTTATTTTCCTAATTGTGAATCGATTGTACATGGGACAGTATTACAGTTGTGTATTGTTTGTTGCACCGGGTACGTTAATAGCTTGCTCATTTTGTTTCTATAGTTGTGGAGATAGTTAATCTTCTCTGTTTAGAATTGTCACTTTCTGAAGTGACTTTTCTGCCACGATTTGGAGCTCATTCCCCTCAGGATTATTTGCAGTCATTGAGGTATGTTTTTGCTGCTAACAAATATATTTGCATTCGTTCATTTGATGGCGGTGTTGCACTTTTCTTTTCATTATCTTTGTAAATATTGTGTCATGCAAATTTGTATTTTCTATTTCTATTGTTGCATATGTCTTATAGTTTGATTGTGACGAATAAATGTCAGCTGTATAAGATTATAAGATTCATGGCGTGTGATCGATTATCTGGAGGGAGTGGTACTGACAAACCTTTAAACTTTTTTTTTTTTGTACCATCTGCAGACCGTGTTCCAGTTTGCTCCCACTAAATAAAATGGCACCATTCGGATGAAGACTGCCTTATGTGGGCATGTGGCTTGCTTGAGTGTCAGTTTGTGAGTGATGGCTGCATTCATTACTTTGGTGTAATAATTCAAAAGACATCGTATAACTACTCGGGAAAGTGGGTCAAAGAAAGAAAACTTGAGTGGCACTGGACCCGATTTAACATATGAGAGCGTTTTAAGCTTGGTTTTGGATCCCTCCCCCCCATGACGAATCACAGCAACCCTGAAACTAATACTCACAGTGGGGACGGCGCTGTAACTAAATTAGCTCAATACAGTATATGTGGCCCCACGAGCAGAGACAGCAAAGGTAGAATTCACCTCAGGGTCGAGAAAGTTAGCACACAATCTAGCAGTGTGGCATACCTGATGAGCTGATGTTTTTATGTATGAGCGTTGCTGCCTCTCTTAATACCCCCATGAAATGAAGTAGCAGATGGTAGTAAAAGCCACATGTCTACATGTTAATGTTTCCTGAGTGAGTCTGTGGTTTGTGTGAGTCAGAAAAAAAAAACCATGATATGTGCATCCATCATCTATAAACAGCTTATCCTTGTAGTATCGTGGAGGGCTAGAGTGCGTCGTAAGAAACATTTGGTGATTTGCAGCCTCAACCTGGACAGCTGGTCAGTCAATCACCGTCACCTTACATGTAACATTTCCCGTAGTAAATAATGGCAGTTCAATGAATACAATCCAGGGTCAAACAATATAAAGCCATTACGTACAGCCAATATTTTAAGAAATGTTTTTAAATTCTTAATGGTCAGGTAAGAAAAGTTGTGGTGTGCGTGTACTGCATATTTTGGGAATCGAACCGATACCACGTAAGTACTAGGCCAATACCGTCAATACTGATACCAATATTTTTCTATAATCAAGACGCATCCTAATAAAGATGCATTATCGAATTGCTAATCTCAATGTTCACAATCTTTGCACCTTCGAATGTTTTTATGATTTTTTTTTTTTTAGTTACTAAAGCTGGTATCTCACTGAATGGGGAATGTTTGCCAATGCTTGTGAATGTAGTGAATTTGGGGTTTTTGTCAGAGTTCATAAAAGTAAACAGTTTTTCTTGTCCCAATTTTTTGGAGCATATTAAAAATGTATATGAAAAATTGCCTTTAGCAAGTAAAAACTGCCTGCAAACATTTTTGGAGCCTTTTGCAAACTTATATGCAGAGATGGCCATTCCATCCCAGGGATGGAACAGTTTATCCGTCCGACGGACGCCTCTTTTGGGGACGTTGCAATGCGCGTCACACATTTTTGGGACATTAACATCACCCGCTTGTAAAAAGAAATTGGGCTGTTTGAATTTCGAGGTGGGTAAGTGTTAGGCTTAGGTTAGGTTAGGGTTACGACTGCATTGAAAAAATGGTGTGTTGAATTTACTCAGGGTTAATAATCATCTGGATCCAGATACATTTATTTAGTAGATTTATATTCTACTTAAATTGCTTTGATTTGATTTTGTGCAACCGCTTGACGAAATAAAATGGAGTAAATTCAACAGAAACTTTTTTTTTCAGTGTAGGGATAAGGGTGTGCTCAACAATATCCAAACTAAGATGGGACTGTCTCATCCAGTTTGGATTTCATACACCGTACTAGGTTACCGAGAGAAACCGGGTTATGGTGTTGCATTTTAAATGCGCTGCAGTATGCGGTGGGGCCTCGGCCTTGGAGCCGGAGCGACATATGGGCGATTAGCGCTTCAGATGAAAAAATTAAAAATGGCAACTTGCTGTTGGAGAGATGCTGGCCTGCTTGCTGTCCACCCCCAGTTCAAGTCGTGCAGCACAGTATGTGCGCCTCATTCACTCTGATTGTGTCCGTGCATGCCTGCATCTGACCTGGTTCTCCATGCGGTGTGCAACAAGATGCAGAGTCTTGAGGGATTATAATGAATATGACAAAAAATTACATTCGAATGATTATGGTTGCACTAAGACCTCATGACACAGAAGAGCCATAATTGAACACAATTGGGAAATAACCCTGCGACTTCAACAATAACAATTTGGACGCAAGCGTTTACACTGAAAAGGATGGAAAGCATCTGCGGAGAAAGCTTAAAAACATTTGGATGCATTTCATCCAAACTACTTAGGTGTGGGAACATTGATTTAATTTCGACTTTCAAGCTTTAACTCCCATGTATGGGATACAATAATTTTAATCTAAAATGATCCAAAGTGAAATTATTCTACCCACTCATACATGGGAGCCATATTGATTTTCTCATCCAACATCGAATGAGAAAGCAATGCATTTCATTTCCCAAACTGCTTCCATTTTTTAGTTTGAATTATTTAATTGGTTTAAATGGCTCTTGAAAGAAGTCAGGGCACTCCAAAAGGCAAAAATAATGAGAATACGAACATCGCCTTGGCCACAGCGGGAAAACCAATACTTGCATTTGACCCGTTCTGAATTCTACTAAATAGTTGGCCAAAACGGAGCGCACATGGCCTTGATTTGTGTCCACAGTCCAAAGAAATTAACAGCAACACAGGAGATGCATACAGTACAAATTCCAAACGAAAAGAATGTTATGGTGTAAACTTTACTTTGACCCCACCTTGACCTGTGGCGTGCTGTCATTTTCTAATTTGTTGTCAGAGAATTTTCATTACCTGTTAAGAACCTAATGTCTAAATGAAAATTCATCATTTGATTAGACCTTCAGAAATGTGCTGCTGTACAAAAGTTGTTAAATTAGAGAGAGACAGAGAGAGGGAGAGAGAGAGGGAGAAAGAAAGCAAAAGAGAGAAATTGTATTGATCACGTGGCCATCATCCACTTTTGAAGACTCCGAGTTGGCATGAACTGGCAAGATGCAACATGTACCAAATTTTCTAAGGTCAAATGATTTATTTTCCTTATCAGGTGAAGAACTTTTTCTCTCGAAATCCTTCCCAATTGAATGTGATTCATCCATCTCCCAAGACAAACCGAGTACATGTTGTACAATCAATAACCTTGAATCATGGTTATTATAGTTAACGAAATAACTCAAACTAATATGAAAAATCGATTTTGTTATGAAAGAAAATAAAAAATGAAACTATGTTTTACATTTATAAAGCTAGAAATTTGTAAAACTAACGATATTTAGAGAAAAGAAAAACCTTCAGTTTTGTCTGTGTCAGTTTCATAAATAAGATTTCAGAGTTGATTTTAAATGTAATAAAGTTAAAAATAAAATAAACAGTCATGTGGGAATTGTATTACTTTACTTTGCACAATGCTTAATGACTTTGAAGATTGCACTCCAGATATCCAAAAAACTGAAACTAATACTAAAACTGATAAAAAAATAAAGTAACAATCCAGCGCTAAATTCTAATTGAAACTAACTGAATTCAAAAAACAAAAGTCAAGACAAAATAAAAATTAACTACAATAAAAAATTCTAAACTGTTATAACACTGCAATGTATTTGTTTGTGTAGAAAGAACTAAAAACATGGACAGCAAAGCAACACTACACTGGGTAACACAATTTTTGTTGAGTTATGTCTGACAGCTGTTTTTAAATAAAAAAAAAAATGGGTGCAGAATCCAAAAGTGATCTCAGGTTTTCTCTTCCACATCAAGTTTTTGAGCTATATGATCCCCTTTTCTTTAAAAAATATGAAATAAATGTGTACGTATAAAGCACCAAGGTGGGATGGGTACAAGCTTGAAAAAAAAAAAAAAGTATGAAATGAAATAGATCTTACAACGGTAGACGGTAATGGTCTTATTAATTCCTACTATGCTAGCTTTCCATTTGCAGGTATCGATAGTACTGGCCTATTGGGAGCTGCACACACCTCTCACCGCACTGTCTCAATTGTGACAAGTTGCCACGTATGTGTAGATGAGTCCAATCAAAATCAGCTGACAAGTCTTACTGCAGCAAATCAGTGGAATTTTGCTTATCTGGTAAACTGTGGAGAAAAAAACTTGACATGCTGGAAGAATGTCAATGCCAATTTTAATTTGAATCAAAATAAAAATGTAACTCAATAGATTTTTTTTTTCAAATTGTTCCCCAGTGTTATTGCTTGTATTGCTCGAAGCCTTTTGTAAAGTGACTCAACACAGAGAATGTACATATCAAGACAAATGTGATGTTGTCAAAGCGCTGCGTTTTCCGAGGTAAAAGGAGACAAAAAGACTCCACGATCACAGTCACAACAGGGAATATATTGCAATTCGGCACTTATGGAGTCAGGAAAGGGCAAATTGGTACCATTGAAGCAGCCACCTAAAGAATTTTATGAAAGTGACTTCCTGCACTGTGCGGTGGCAAATTGGACGGCCCTTCTGCCATTATTTAGAATGTTCTCTGAATTAATCTTTCACAGCACGGCACACTATTACATTTTTGTTTTTTTGTTTATTTATTTGAGGTTAAATTTAATCTCATTCAATCACTTGCTCTAACAAGCTCATCGATAGTAATTTGATCTAACAATAGCATAGCCATCTCAGCCGTTTTGCTAGATTTTCTTTAGCTCCCCAGTCTCCACTTATCAAGACCACTCAATGACCCTCCGTTCCAACTTATATGTCTTTGTACCATTTGAAAGGTAGCCATGGAAACACACACAAAGAGACATGAACACTATGATGTGAACTTCTGCAGTGGTAGTAGCTGTTCATCCTGTCAAGCAGAAAAGTGTTCCCATGCTAAATGAATTGATGCTAATGCTAAGGGAGCTCATTCTTGACAAGGCCGCCTTAAGGTATTCCAAACTACAACTGCGACAGGACTTGCCTATCTGTCGCTGACAATGACAATTCGGATAAACCCCTTGAAATGCACTCACATTTAGAAGGGTCCCATAATTCACTTTATGAATTCTTGTAATGAATACAAATGATTAAATTAACATCGGCTTAATATTCTTTGCATGTCAAAGGCTTTATTTCATACAAAATTTTAAACTGGTTCCACAATTTGAACTTTTTTTTTTTAGGTCAGAGGGCTGCTCGCATGGTACAAATAAAACGTTTTGTTTTGAATATGACTGCTTGTACCATCCATACCTGTCAAGACTTGATGACCTATTCCAAATAGAGAGGCAAACAACAAGCGAAGAAGCATTGTCAATTCTAAACTACTGCTTATGGCATCGATAGCATAGATTTCTACGTTTCTCCGGTCTGAAGCTGTGTCTAGAATTATTGCAGTAAAATTAAAGATTTTGCTGGAGAACCACAAAAGTGCATTGAGGTAAGACAATGATAGCAATTATCCAAATAAAACAAAAACAATGTATTGTATACTGAAAAAAAAAAAGGTCAATAAAAAGTAAATTCACGTAACGACCAATCATGGCTCAGCTTCAGAAAACAGGTGAGCTGTGATTGTTCGTTACCTGGGTCTGAGCAGTTGTGATGTAAAAACCCGTAGATTTTGCTGCTTAAGTCATATTCCACAAACGCAATATTAATCACAATGCCGTGTTTCAACCAGTGGGCCTGCTGGGAATATATTCTTGAAAGAAAATATGTTTGGGTTGATTTTCCCTTTAAAGAGAAAAAAAACATTCAGCACTGTTCATATCAAGAGAAAAAAATTAAACACTCAGCCACAACTTCAATTATTCATGACAATTTGTTTTGCAGCTTCAACTCAAATGCCTCATATTTGAAAGCATTCTTACTTGTTAAGCAAATGTGAAACAACTTTGACCACTGTAAAACAAAACAAAAAAGCCGTCAATAGACGTGGTTAACCTGGGCTCTTATTACCGGTACTTTGAAAGTGAGTCAGCTTACTTCATGTCTCTTCTAGTGCAGATTCCTTCTCTTTTCACCCATTGTTGAGGCTTCTTCTAATTATGGAAAAGCCACAAAACGTCTGTACTGAGGCATTGCGTGATATGCTGGCATCTCATATGATGAGGTTTGGTGCCATTTGGGAGCCTTAAATTTGAGTCTTATAGGCTACCATAAATTGTGCTCCATAGGGTGGATCTAAATTCTCGCAGTTATAATTGTTTCCGCAGAGCAGAATAAATATAAACCCGTTAGTATTGTTGTATGTTGTATGAGAATGTGTTTTATTGTCGTATGGCATTTCCTGTTATATTTAGCATGTAGTTAGTGGACTTATAGGTTATGCTAATGATAACAGTGATGCTGTGTTGGGTGACAAATAAGCAGAAGAAAAACACTTTGTGCTTGAACTGTTAGATATTTGCCAAACTAAATTGCATGTTCAGTGAGGGCACAAATGAGGGGAAAAAATGTCATCTTCAACGGTAGGAAATAAATCCAAGTGGAAAGCGCACGATGGAACAGAACAAAATATCCACAGCATAAATAAGGCAGAGAATGTCACGATTCATTGGCCAGGTCAGCCACCTTCAACCGTGATGCGCCATGCTGGGCGTCCAGGCGGACCGTGGGTGTTGTGTTTTACACGCGTCCAGCGCACCTGACAATTTGGTGGCTGAAAGTAGACTGAATTTTACGCCTGCTTTAAGCAGGTCTAAGTTGTGGTTCATGTGATGTAATGCGATTTTGGTGAATTTGATCAAGGTGCAGGCAGGCAGATTCTGCGCTCTGGGCACATGTGTGATGGATGTCATCATATTTCCTTCCTTAAGTGCATTATTAATATGATCACCTTTAATGTATTTTTAAAATCACCAGGCCCAGTCAGGGCTTAGGGTTTCACACGGACCCGATCGATCAGGGTAGAAGGTCTCCAAGTGCCCACTTCACAATAATGATCTGAGATCATCAAGGCTAACTTTCATCATCATCCGCAAATGAAGATTTTGCAGTTCCTTATAAACGTACTTTGTGTGTGACACGTGTCGATCTCCTGCAAGTACTCTAGCGAACCTGCGCATTGGAGCCCTTCTAGTCCGTGCGCATCTCCTGCGCTGAATTTAAAGGGAATGCGAGGAACCGCCTCCATTAGCTGGGAAGCAAGTCGGTTGTGTTCACGCCCATAACGGTGCAAACGCCCGTTTCTATTGCACACATTTATGAAAATACCAAAAGAAAGAAAACTCTACCCTTTAGACTTGCGCTAGAAACAAATATTGGGCCGCGTGTTTGGCAAGATGAGAATGACGAGAGCAGATCTGAATACCAATCGGAATGCTTAAGTGTTGGTGCAGTTAATCGAATAATGCAATTCATGAACGTGAAACTCCTAGGATCAGAAAAATTCTCTAAATGATGAATGTCATTGTGTAGCCACGGTTACAGCTTGATGAAAATTCAGTTTATATTCATTTTACACGGTATAGTATAGTAACATATTCTATAGTATTTTTTTTAATGACAAAAAACGATAAACCAATTCATACCCTCCACTGAATTTCTGAAGGCTCGTATGTGGTGGTTTACACATGCACAAGAGTGCACCAAGGTTTAGTAATACTACTGGAGAAAAGCCTGGTTATTTATGTAAAATAATGCCCTTATTCGTGGAGGCTTTCTTTTGAAATTCTTGTGAGAACACAATGCCGACAGTGTTGCCAGTGCAGACCCGTGTCAATGCCATTTCTCTGAGTCATTCAGCTCAGGGTGTTTTCCTAGTCATGCAAATGTGATTCCGACATGCATCTCCCACTGCAAATTGATGCTTGTTTGGCTCGGGCACTCCCACCCTCAATGCATGATTTTATGTGGCTCTGTTATGCATCCGTCGCAAGCCAAGTGCATCGGGGTGGTGTGAATGGCTTTTTACAGTGACGTCAGTGAAAATTAAGGCAAAGGTGGATAAGTTATTCCAGGTTCAAATCACAACCATATACATGAGCTACAAAGTTATAATGAAAGCCATTACAAGTGTGTGCATATGAGAAACAGAGAGTTGCAGTGCACATGCTTGCAGCATTTACCTACCATCTAGTTAAATGGATAGTGCTTGAACCTAATTTGATGTGGCATTATTATTGCATTCCTACTCGATTTGTCTCAAATGGACAAATTGCTCTTTGAATCCTGTCATCAACAAGACTGCCAAGTGTAAAATCAAAGAGTCAATAAATAAACAGAGGAAATTGCTCTGCACATGGGGCTGTAATGACCGAGTTGGGTTACTTCTTAAAACATTACAGGAAGCGATTGATCTGTTGATGTCCTTTCTCTCTGCATGCAAATTAGTTCCAGTCAGGAGAAGCTGCATATGCAAGATCCTCTCAGTGGAAAAATACAAGTGAAATTCGGGTGTGGAAGTAGAAATTGTTCATATAAAATTATAAATATGCTCTAGTTTCATGGGAGAGAACAAATAACTGAGTAGGTCACTGTTTATTTTTTTTATATACATGTGCAACATTTTGTTATTAACAATGACCTTTTGCTGTATTGAAGAAGCAATTGAGGCTCTTTTTTTTTTACCTCATTAAATTAAGTGGGATGTGTAAACATCTCCCATCTCCCACACCGCTTATCGTGTACAGGCTCGGCTGACTATGGGTGAAGGGCGAACTACATCCTGAACTGGTCGCCAGCCAGTCGCAGGACATACAAGCCTAGATAAAATTGGCGTATTACATCAGGAAAGGAATACAGTGTAAAAACTGTGCCAAACATGTCATGTGAGTGACTTGCTGCGGTGGGGAAAGTCGGTAGTAAAATTTGTATTATTTTTAACTACAGGTGTACTGATAATCTGGTAAATAATTTCTTGGTAGCCTACACTGAAAAAAATGTTTTTTGTTGAATTGTTTTTTTTTTGTTGAATTCTTTTAAGTAGACTATACATCTACTAAAAAAGTGTACCTGGATCCAGACGAATTTTTGTACACTGAAAAAA